>NC_140529.1:19146953-20515703 GCF_057382185.1 Mchenga conophoros
GTGATTGTTGATTGCTTTGAAGTCTTTATTGAGAGACCATCTAATCTTCTTGCACAAGCTCAAACTTGGTCCAACTACAAGCACCATCACACTGTAAAATTTTTGATTGGTGTTGCCCCCCAAGGCTACGTCACTTACATATCTTCTGCCTGGGGAGGGAGAGTTAGCGATAAGCAGATCACAATAGAGAGTGGCCTCCTAAATAACTTGTTACCTGGAGATATTGTCCTTGCAGATCGTGGGTTCAATATTGGCGATAATGTGGGGTTTTACTGTGCTTCACTACAGACACCGGCATTCACTAAAGGGAGAAAACAGCTGTCAGCCTATGAAGTGGCAGAGACAAGGAAAATAGCCAATTTGCGTATCCATGTTGAGCGAGTCATAGGTTTAGTCAGGAGGAAATATCAAATTCTGCAGAGCAGGGCTATGCCAATAGAGAACATGTCCACAAAGCCAGGTGAGACACATGCATTGATCGACAAGATTGGGGTAATTTGTTGTGCCTTATCAAATCTCTCCGAGTCTGTTGTCCCACTGGAGTAAGGGGGGTGGGTGGTAATCAATCAGTTAAAAAAAATTAAATGTCTTGTCACTGTCACGGCTCACAGAAGGGGGTGGAGAGGAAGAGTAGTGTCCAGTATCTGCTGCTTGGCTCTGGTGATAAGTAGAACAGGGTAGAGTAATAGTAGTACCTAAGTCCTGACTCCTGATTAGTCTGTAAATGTTTTCAAATGAAATATTTTTCTCCAACTGTCAAATTGTGCTGGCAGTTTGTACAGTATTATACTGTGAGATGGATTGCAATCTATTTTGTTTATTTGTTTAAAAGTCTAATCTTGTAAATAAACCACCAATGTATTATTATGCTGCCTCAATAGCATTTAATCATTGTGTAGTGTTACACAACACTTAAATGACACAATTAAATGTACAATAAAATTAAATGACAATTTGTGCTCTAATGCTACGTCAGAGCAAATACAATAGCCAGAACTCATGACTACCATCAGGTCATAACAATATTCAAAATGTCATTATGTTGTCGTCCTTTTATCACATTACACATGTATGTTTGTAACTTGCTGTCCCAGTATTTCTGGGAGTATACTGTTTCTAAAAAAACACTCAACTTTAGGAATCGCATCATCCCAAAACTCAAGGTCAGGCAAAATCCTTTCAACAAATATGTCATTGCGGTTCCACACAACAAAGTCACAGTACTCTGCATTTGCAATGTGAAGCTGTAAAAAAAGTTACGTTTTTACTGTAACACCACAAACATTTTTAACAAAATATCTTCATAACTTGAAATGCAAATAGAAATTTTTAATTTAAAAATGTATCCACAAGTTTTGCAAACAACAAAGTTACATGCAATCTTTTACCTAAAAATGCAGCAAAGGCTAAAACCGGTGTTTGTGAAACCACGTTAATGACACCGTGTACAACCATTGGAGATGTGAGCAGGACAGACAGATCAATTGATGGAAAAGTGTGGACTTTATACTAGTTTTTAAATTGTGTTGATAGGCCACGTAAAACCAGAGTTATGCTAAAAATATATGCAATGTTTGTTTTTCTTCCTGAATACTATCGCTGTTTATATTTACTGCAAAAAGAAACAGTAAAAACTGCGTTTTATAAGGAAAACGTTCAAAAGCCTGTGAGCAAAAATCAAACCATTGAAATGTGAGAGATTTGAGACATTTAGCGCAAAACTTGTGTAGTGTAGTCAATAGTTTTGTTGTGTGTGTCAGAACAATGAGGCGACTGTTGAATGTTACAGGTGTTACAGGAGTGATACATCTCCTGTTGTTCTCCTTTATCTCATAGTGGACAGAAATTCCTCAAGTCATGCACGGCTCAGCTGGCTGCAGTGTTCACGCACATCTTCAACCTTTCCCTCTCTCTGTCTGTAGTCCCAGCCTGCTTCAAAATGGCCACCATCGTCCCTGTACCCAAATCCTCCACCATCTCCTCATTGAACGACTGGCGACCTGTAGCCCTGACCCCCATCGTAAGCAAATGCTTCGAGAAGCTGGTCAGGGACTTCATCTGTTCTGCACTACCCGACTCACTGGACCCTCTACAGTTCGCATACCGCCACAACAGGTCCACTGATGATGCCATAGCCCTGACACTACATACTGCCCTGTCACACCTGGAGAAGAGAGACACGTATGTGAGAATGCAGTTTGTAGATTACAGCTCAGCATTCAATACCATCGTTCCCTCGAAGCTGGACAGGAAACTGCAGGATCTAGGACTGAGCAGCTCCCTCTGCAGCTGGATCCTTAGCTTCCTGTCTGACAGACGCCAAGTGGTCAGAATGGGCAGCATCACCTCATCCCCCATCACACTGAACACTGGTGCTCCACAGGGGTGTGTACTGAGCCTTCTCCTGTACTCACTCTACACCTACGACTGCACGGCCACTAACAACTCCAACATCATTGTGAAGTTTGCGGACGACACTACAGTGGTGGGTCTTATCACCAACAGTGATGAGACGGCTTACAGGGAGGAGGTCAGCGCCCTGACCCACTGGTGTCAAGACAACCATCTCACACTCAACGTCGCAAAGACAAAGGAGTTGATAGTGGACTTCTGGAGGTGCAGAGAAGTACACACCCCCATCACCATCAACAGCGCTGCTGTGGAGAGAGTGAGCAGCTTCCGGTTCCTTGGTGTACATCTGGCTGAGGATCTTACGTGGTCAGTACACACAAACAAAACAGTGAAGAAGGCGCAGCAGCGCCTCTTCTTTCTCAGGAGACTGAAAAGATTCGGCATGAGCCCCCGCATCCTCAGGACCTTCTATCACTGTGCCATTGAGAGCATCCTCACTGGATGCATCACCACCTGGTATGGCAACAGCACCGCCTACAACTGCAAAGCTCTCCAGCGAGTAGTGCGGTGCTCTGAACGGATAATTGGAGGTGAGCTTCCCTCCCTCCAAGACATCTACAGGAAGCAGTGCCTGAGGAAAGCGGGGAGGATCATCAAGGACTCCAGTCACCCCAGCCATAAACTGTTCAGACTGCTTCCATCAGGAAGGAGGTTCTGCAGCATCCGGTCCCGTACCAGCAGACTGAGAGACAGCTTCTTCCATCAGGCCATCAGACTGCTGAACACTTCATAGACACCTCAGCTTCACTACTGGAACTTTAACATTATGCACTCCATACTGTACAGTAACGCCACTGTTTTGCACATGTCTCAACTCTGTATATTTTTATATATTTTATTTATTGTTGACTCTATTTAATTTGTAAAATATGTGTACACACACACACACACACACACACACACACACACACACACACACACGTAGAAAAATATTTAGTATACACATCCAGAAATGCATATACTATTATATATTGTACATATATTTATTAGTTTCAGATGTAGCCATTCTTGTATTTTGCTTGTTTACATTATTGTATTTTGCACAACTCTGTTGCTTGTGAAGCTCGCACACAAGAATTTCACTCACATGTGCTGTACCAATGTACCTGCACATGTGATGTGACAATAAAAGTGATTTGATTTGATTTTGATTTGAAATTATTTTTGGAGTGGCACAAATAATTTGTGTGGCATCAAATTTGATGCAGAACAGCTGATTGTTCTGTAAATAGTTTGAAATGTTTATTTAAAAAAACGCCTTGGCTGCATTTTAAGTAAACAGCTGCAAAAAACTTTGTTTGCATAGATCAGTTACTTTTTTGAAGACGTAATTATATAATTAATTGCCCAACATTGGTCATTATATACTGTATTTTGCAGACAGAGAGTTACAGGACTCTCTCCCAGACCACAGACTCATACTCATAATACAAGTCAGAGCTTTTTTTTTTTTCTTTTTTTTTTTAAAAAAGAAAGTTGCGTTTTCAAAATTGGAGTTCAAGTTATTTTTACTTCCAATAGTGTTAACATACTACACAGGTCATGAACAAGATTTTTTTTTGAATTTTTGTTGTAAGTGGGCTAAAGGAGTTAATTAAAAAAAAGTCTAACATAAATTTAAATGTTGTAATTTGATTATTTTAATAAACCATGTAACTTGGATGGATTCAATGCTGACGTGACCACAGTGCACACGCCTGCTGTTGCTCACAGTGGTCCAAGGGACCGCTCAGAGAGTTTGTGTGTTCGCTCAGACACATGAAAAATTAGAGGGAACATTGGACCCAAGCTTCGCCCCCACAACAGGGTCCTCAACCGTCCTGGAAGAAAGTCTAGTGTGGTATTCTACTGATCAACTGAGCATGCCACCTTTCCCAGTTTGTGTCCATAAACCTCTTTGTGTGCTCCCCTGTTGATCTTCTCTCATTCCTACACTGCTCTTTTGATGGTCATGTGATCTGTACACCTAAATACAGCCCAGTTATTGTTGTTGTTCACACCTGACGCCTGGGCTCATAAGTTGTCCTCAATATCTTGCATTTCCATCCCCCGTTTCTGACTCCCTGCCATCTGTCTTCTCCTTGATATTCTTCTATAATGAAACCTGCAATCATTGCAATCACCAATGAGTCAGCTGAATGGCTAGCTTATCACTTTAACTGAAACACTGTTCAGTCTCAACTTTGCAGTTACTATTTTCATCATTTATGTTACAAGCATTTGTAAGTGCAATTTGTTTGGAGGCACAATCGTCTGATTTTTGTGTGTGACAACATTTCTGCATCTCAAGAACGGTTTAGTTTGGACTACTTGCACAATTTTGCGCTTTAAACTGACCTGCAGTTTGGTTTGGCTAAAAACTTCAGAGCAGACATTTGCCCAAATTTCTGGGCGCTTTCTTGGGTCAGCACAGCTTCTCAGTTTAATATATGAAGTGCCAGATCTTTTTGCATGTCCACTTAATTTCAGAATTTAAGAAACAATCCATGTGACTGAGGCCTGGTATCAGCTTGGCATCCTTTCATCTCTCTAGCCTTTTAGTTAATTATGCCTTACTAAAAACATGTAAAACAGAGAGCACAATCTGTGATTAGGTATTGAAACAGCTGTTTACTCCCCAGATGTTTGTGTCCTCAAAGAAATTCCATTTTGATTTATGTGAATGTATTGTGCAGGTACTTTCTCTGCTTCGCCCTCATTGCTTGCTTTATCTGAGAACATAATCTGCCTTCTTTTAGCTTGGGGTAGGCCTCAGTTTATGTTTTAAATTAAAACGCTTGAAGACAAAGTGAACTCTGGACAAGCGTGCGACCTAACTGAAGTCCAGGTGGGCTTGTTGATAATCACATTTTCACACTCATCTCGGGGCAGACCTGTGGTGTTCTGGTGCCAACCTGTCCCCTCCGTTTTTTGAGTGCCCCCCCCCCACATATAAAAAGAGACGGTTTATTTTATAATATTTTAGACAACAGCATATAAAACACCATTTGCTTGCACTTGTGTGTGTGTGTGTGTGTAAAAACTGAGATGTTCAGAGGTCTTGCTTCATGGTATCGAGCAGCTCACACAAAACAGGGTCTTTGTATTTTAATGTAGGTGCTGATGTAAACCACAATTTTCAGCAAACATCTATCAGGTCATTGCACTTTTCTTTATTTTTAAAGCTTAAGTATGCGTACATGGGATATATTAAAAACTGACAAGCTGTTTGAACATATGATGTGAAATCACTTAATTAACCTGCTGGATTTGCTAAAAGTTAAAATATTTATACTACTTTGGCTAATGGGTTTTGCACATTACTCTTAGCTTAGTAAGTGGCTATTAGTGAGGGTCATGATAATCAATTCAATTGCGTAATGGGCTGACTAAGTATTTCCAGACTAAGAGAAAAAGTCAGTGAACATATCCGTTGGTTTAGGTGTAGGCTTAATCCATTTCTGAGAAAACTGAAGAGCATAAGTGACGTTCTTACTTCGATTCGTCCAAATTCATGTGAGTTCCAGTCTGTTCAGCCTGTTTCTGTGTAGCACCAAGCAGTAGACCTAAACCTGGATGTGCTTCTGGGTTCTGCCTCTAATGAAAACAGACGAGTGTAAAATGCAACCATTGTTTGTAGTTTGCTGCCACCTACTGAGTGAAAAAAGAACTGAAGCTGTAAAAAGCAAACACGTTACAATAAAGTTGCTCCTAAATTCCTAATGATAGGCTTTATTTTGTTTCAGTTTCAGCTCACCATTCAGCTCATCAGACTGTTTTCCCTTTACATTTTGATATAATAATGATGGATTGCATTTATATAGCACTTTTCTAGGCACCCAAAGTGCTTTACAATTCCACTATTCATTCACTCTCATATTCACACACTGGTGGAGGCATCCCCAGAGCCACGGTCGCCCCATAATAGCTTTTTTGTACTACTGATACACATATTGTTAATTAATTACTGCCTTTTTCTTCCATTAGAGTAATATTTTCTTGAGCTGTGTAACTGGATTTGTTCAAATATTGTCCTTCAAGAGAAGGACATTTGCTCTCAACTCTTTCCTTGTTGAAATGTTATTCCAAGGAAGTGAGTTTCCTACAGGGTATGGAGGGTTAGTATGTGTTAATGATTTCAGTGTCATGCAGGGGAAAGTAGCATTCAGTGGAAGCTTCTCGGTGATTGTTTTAAATCCAAATGTGACCCTTATTTGTGGCGCATGTTAGCATACAGTCAGCTCAGGAGTTAGTATCAGTCATGTGGTTGTAAAATGAGTAAAAACAACCTCAGATTATCACATATTGACTACATCTATGTTTATGTAGCAAAAGTTGAGTCAAAATGCAGAAGCAGTATGTGAAAAACTATACTGTTACTGTTTCCATGGGAATTAAAAGGGTAAGAAGCAGTCATTTGCTGCTAATAATTTAATGCAAATGCTCTAGATTGACTTGTTGCACACTCTGTGCATCTGTCTTTAATAAAGAAGTGGAACAGCCTGACTCCTCGTTTCTCTCAGATGAGTGACATGAGGGGGTGGAGCTTCATTCAGCTTCCACTTATTTCACTCAGGTGTGCCCACATCCTCATTTTAGGTTTGACAGTGGCTGTATCCCAATTCAGGGTCTGCACTCTGCAGCCTTAAAGTACGCAGCCTTAACGGTCCACAAGGGCCGCGTACTCAAAGACCGCTAAGGCCAGAAGTGCGAGGCCTGTGAAATGGGACGGTCCAGCCTCTGTCGCGCTGCCCAGGTTGCCCAGCAACCATGATATGAACTGCTGGAAACGTTTCAAACAGCTTTGTTTGACAGAAATGAAGGAGAAAATCTTTTGTTCATTTGTTTGTTTGTGTCAACATGAGCTTTGCGTGATTTGATAAGTATCTGAGGCTGAGACCAGAGGACTGTAAAACATGATTGTTGGGCTTCATGGTTGTACTGAACAGTCATTTTAGGATTAGTTAGTAAATAACAATTAGCTAATGTTGTTCATGAGACTAAAGTCATCTCACTTTGGTAATGTAAATATAATATGGCCAATATTAAAGTTAGTATTATATTAATCAATATTAGTTATTACAGCTTCAGTAAAGATTCAAGTTGCAGTTATTTATATTTCCTATCACCTTAAATCTTCACTCAAAGACAAGTATCTCTCACAGTTTATATATACACACACATGTATTATATATAAGAGACAAATATTGTTCTTTTAACATGTTGGCTCAATGCTTACATTAATGTGTAAAAAGTAAAATGTACGAGCTGTGATAACTGTTTCTGATAGAATGAAGAGTAGACTGATATATTAAATATTCCTTTATTGGGTGAGAAAATCAGACCATGTCATAACTGCTTTAAGTCACACAGAATAGATATCAGAGCCTTAAACAGGCTGACTTCTGCTAAATGGGTCTAACTGGGCAGAAAGTATACAAACACATAATATCCTTATAGAATATGATGTAACACTATAGATCAACTTACCTCAGAATATATAAAGCATATAAACAATTACAGTAATGTGATGCAACAAACACAGCAGTGCTACTAATCCAAAATACTCAAAGCTTCATAGAACTGAAACAAACATTTATTTTTAGGTCCATTCTGCTGCTGATACATACTTTATGTTTCTGAATATTAAACTTGTTGCTGCCTTTCATAGTGTGTAACTTGAAGGCCCTGAGTACTTTCTCCCACACTGAAAACACTGGGATGATAACATTATTTGAACATTACCTAATAAGACTGATTCAGGACAGACAATTAGTTATTTTAAACTTTTCTAGCAGTCCTTCACAAACAGGGAACAGTCTGTCTATTCTCTCCATCTGTCAGCTGCTGCTGGCTCTTCCTCCTCTGCTTCCTCACACACTGCTGAGTTTGTCCTGATGGATCATCAGGGGTGCAAAGCCTCACAGATGATGTGCAGCAGTGGGTCCCTCAGTCTGTCTGCAGTTGTCACACATGGAAATCAAATGTGTGAGAAGCTGCAGGATTCAAACACAAGTGTAACTTATAAATACATGTTCATACTTTTATTACACAATCAGAAAGAAAGACAAAGAGAGAGAGTGCAGGACAGACAGACAGGTGACAGTCTCAGGTGTATACACTGCTACAAACAGCACAAGAGAAGGAGGATTTGGTGTTTGTGTTATTACAAGTGCTAAACAAGAAGAGTTCCCAGATGATTCAGTGGACACATGTGTGACTCCTGTGATTAAAGCATCTTTCTTTCAGCTTAACGAGTGAACCGCCAGCTCGTTCAAAGACACGTTAAAGTCTGTTTGGTTCGACATCACCGAACAGAGGCAGCAATATAACATAGCTAAAGTTAACAGTGCAGTGAATCCTGCTTGTGCCGTGATATTCAGGACTGCAAACCGAACAGCATCACTGACTTTCAGCTTGTTGTGTTTGTGGATATATGACTGACTTTAATTATCCATAAAAACATCAAATTCTCTGTAAGACTAAGGTTGACTATTGAGCGGAGTATATTTGAAAGCTTCAGCCGTCTGCTGTTTTTTCTGGCAAAATTATCCACACCCACCGCCATGCTATGAAGTCTGGGATATGTTGGGCCATGAAGGATACACATACCCATCCTTAAAATTCAGGGAAATGAAGGATGCATTTGAGGGCCGCATTTCGAGCCGCCTTCGAATTGGGACAGCCTTTGTCGCGTCGCTGTGACGTAATTGGCCTTAAAATGAATTTGAATTAATGATGGTGCCTTGTATGTGGGGCTGTCCAAATTCATGGGCTGCATCCTCCTGAGGCCGCATTTGTAGGCCTACAATCACTTGACCCATCCTTCAAATTCGGGGAAAAGGAGGACGCATTTGTAGACTGCATTTGGAGGAGTCTACGAATTTGGACAGTCTTTGTCGCGTCGCTGTAACGTAATAGGCCTACAAGCCGGGAGCGAGCTGGAAAAAAGCACACGCATTTTTGAGAAGGAGGCGGCTGCTCAGCCCCGGCTGTGTAGTCCAGAAAGGTCAAGTCAAGTCAGAAAAACTGGTCTGTTGAGTGCAATTACCAAAGTCACCTTGAATTTGGTTTTTATTAAACCTTTATTCATCCAGGTAAAAAAAATCTCATTAAAAATCTAATTCCCAAGAGAGATCTGGCATCGTGGCAACAAAAGTCAAAATACACATACGACATAAGGATAAGGTTGCTACTTTTATTATCGAGATTACGGTAAGGGTGCTGAGTAGCTGAATAAGAAGTCTGTGCTGCAATTTTGAAACTGTTAATTTATTTGCAAAAGTTTCATTCTGCTACTTAATTCAATACAGGTTTTTATAATAAATTATTATGCATACATTATAAATCATAACTGTAGTTGCAATTCCTTTACTTTTGAAAGATCAAACGTCCCACAACTTAAAGTCCACAAGCCACTGCTGCATTGAGGTAATATTTCGTACGCAGGCAAAAGAAGTCCATTGTCCAAACATTTTAGTTGAGAGTTTTGGTTTATTTATCCATCTTGGCAAGCAATAACAAGATCCTTCCTGCTGCTTCTCCTGCTCTGGTAAAAAACCACAGGCCCACCCCAATGCATGCTGGTCCTATACCAGTCTCTTTATTCATAGAAACAAAATGGCCCTACAGCTCTTACTAATTTAACAAAATAACAACAAACAAAACAAATCATTTAACCCTTGTGTGGTGTTCATATCTTTATTACTCAGCCAGTGTTCATGGGTCTGGTGGACCCGCTAGAGTTTTGGCTTTCCAAATTAACACTATCAAACAATTTTATGTTAAATTACTCAACAGATGTTTACTTCATCCCAATTACAAGCCATATGAACAGCAAACATGGTTAATTTTTTCCCTTTACCTTTGTTAGATCACATTTATGAATTAATGTGCTTCTCTTTTTTCTTTCTTTCTTTTTTTTATAAAATGTTATAAAAAGCCCCTCTCTCTTCCAAAATCAATTGGATGGCCCTCGCCATCTTTTGCCATCTTGTTCAGTTGTGATAAAGAACCACACTGGCAAAGTCTTATTTATAATATTTATGCCCCTAATTTGCCAGTGTGGGACAGGGTATGAGAGAATAAAATTTGGATCCCTCAAGAAAGAGGGTAAAATGTGTGAGGTGTAAGAGCAGACGGTGTTGATAGTTGAATTTTCAACAATGTTGCAACTTTGTGCGGGAGCAGGAGGGGAAGAAAACACTATCAGCAGCACCAGAAAGGAGGAAGACAGAGTGTGGGAACACAGGACCTGCACTTTCAACACTTTTATTAGACCTGGGTCCAGTGGACCCGAACACCTTGTATGTAATGTAAATGTGTGGGGGGAGGTACAGTATGAGGCCATTGAAAATTAGTTCGGATTTATGTTCTTCACAGAAAATAAGCCAAAGCCAATGAATTTCAGGTTGAAAAAATAATTAATTGTTTAATTTTTCTTTTGAAAAAAACTGAAAACGGGTCTCACAGACCCGAACACCATACAAGGGTTAAAACAAAATATTAACCGACAAATAAACCCCAAAATATAAGTAAACTAACAACAAACTTTAACTAATTTCAAAAAAAATAAAGAAAGAACAAATAGCTCCAACAATAACAAAAATGTAATGAGTCATAAATCATGTAATACGTAAATCCTTAAGAGCTGACAACAAATCTGTAAAGAAATTCCATTTTGACTTTCATTCTATCGACAATTACTATTGATTGATTTTCATTACAAAAAAGATTTAATAGGTTCCTTTAAATAATAATAATAATAATAATAATAAAGAAGGAAAGAAGTCAAAAGTTATCTCGATGAATTATCAGATGAGTGCGTCATAAACTTTAACTCACCAAACTAGCAGCATAAATTATGAAACCAGATAAGGTTTTATCAAACTTAATTTAAATCTCTTCTTTCAGCCAATTGGAAACTGTCAATCACATGCTAGCTTTCTAAATTGCCACTCAGCCACCAAAACAAAAATGTTGTAAAAGGGCAGGGAGATGCAGAACTCAAGAGAAAAACTTTATCGCTCTGTTTCTTTTGAAGCTGATATAAAATTGTATCAAAAACTCACACAGACGCAAAAGATTTGGACGTTTTTGGAATTCTAGCAAGTGTGAAATGACTTGCTATTGTTGGGATTTCTGGTTTATATATTGGGGATTTTACCTTGCAATATAAGTCCTTTCATACAACACAATAAAACACAACAGAAATCAGAAGGTTTTTGTGATTTGGATTTTTATTTATTTATTCATTTTTTCTCTTCTTTTTTGGTCAGGTTAGTACGGTGGCCCTCAGAGGCCAAACGGACTGCAACTTTAGAAAACACCAGCGATAAGAAAAATGCTGTTTTGTTTTTCCTATTTCCGTTGTGTTTTGTGTGCTTTTGCAGCATTTTTCTTACTGCTGGTGTCCGTTTGGCCTCTCAGGGCCACCGTAGGGTTAGAGATTTTGATTAATTTCATTGAAGTATACTTTAGTTTTATTGTTTTACTTTGATGCTATAATAGATGTTTAGAAAATTCAGTTATATTTAAGATTATATAGCATCATGGCAAAACAACAGTCTCCTCAAGCTGCTTTATACTGTAAGGTGAAAACACTACAGAAAAAGCCAGAAAACCCCAACAATCCAAAGATCCCCTTTGAGCAAGCACTGGGCGACAGTGGGGAGGAAAAACTCCCTTTAGGAAGAAACCTCCAGCAGAACCAGGCTCAAGAAGGGGCGGCCATCTGCTGCGACCGGTTGGGGGTGATGGAAAGAGAATAGAGGGAGACAAGATGAAGTATACTTCTAATGGCCTATTCCAATTGGCGGTAATACATCATAAGAATTGAGGAAAGGTGGTGTTGATGGAGACTCTGGGGAAGGCCTTCGTCTGCCAGGGTGTTTTGGAGCCACTTGAATAAATTTAGTTTGCACTGGAGGTGGACGAGGTTTAATCTGTGGAAAGATCTGAGACGGAGTCGGAGTCTCCCCATAACATCTCCCCATCACGCCTCTATGGACCAACGGTGCGAGCTTTTGTCCTTTCTGTTTTTCTAATTTAAGCTGGAGTTGAACGTCTTTCACTCTAGATTTTAGATGACCTATCTCTTTTTCTTCATTGCCAGCTTTTCTGATCATCTGGTTCACTGGTCCAATGAGCTCCTGTTTTTGTTTGAATAAAGCGTATTCGGAAGACTTTACCATATCATTGTACTGCTTTTTAAATGATTCCAGCTCCCGTGTTTTATCTAGTAAAGCTGCATCTAGATCCTTGCATCTGGTACGTAGACAGTTCAGCTGTTTTTCAAGAAACAGCTGAACTGTTCCAACAAAGGGGATGCCTTCCACACCGTCTACGTATTTCTTTTTCAAGTTGTGGAATATATCCCTAAATTCCACCTTTTCTTTTTCTCTGAAGTGACCTGCATGTGGAAATGCCTTTTCAAAGGACAAAACGCACTGGTACAATTCCTCTTGGAAGTGGCGCTTTTTCTTTTCCAGGCAATTCGTTTTTTGTGTGAATATTTCTGTTTGCTTTTTTGTGGCGCGCAGTTGCTCTTCCAGTGAGATCTTTTCAGCCAGTGCCTGATTGTGTGCCGTTTTTACTTTATACCTGTCCACTGCTGTCTTTCTGTGGTTTTCCTGCTCTGTGCTTAGGGCCTTTTTTAGGTCTTCATTTTTCTTTTTCAAAGAATCAACTTCATCTTCGACCATAGCCTTCATTTTCTTTTCAAAGGCCAGAGCCCTAATATTTCTCTGACATTTCTGTTTGATCTCCATATTCTGGGCCTTTTGGTTGTCTATTACTTTGCCCATTTGATCTTTCTCGTCTGTTAATTCTTTCACGGTTTTATCCATCAATTCATTTTCGTCCTGTAACTTTGTATTACGTGTCAGAAGACCCTCAATCCAACACTGCGAGGATTGATGTTGTTCCTCGCGTTCTTTAACCGCATTGACGGCCACACCTCTACTATTTTTTACTGTTCTCTCAAGCTTTTCTATTTTGGAATCATACATTTCCATGACCTCTTCTAACTTTCTGTCTGCAGCATTGGCTTTGTCTTCGAGTTTTTTTTAGTATTTTCCTCGTAAAATTGCTGCATCTTATTTTTTTCCTCTTTGTGGCGTTTCAATAATAATTCAACAACTTGGCTGTTGTGAAATTCCTGACGTACCACCTTTTCTTTTGCTGTTTCCAGCAGTCCTTGCAGGACTTCGACTTCGTCCTCATCATCTGTGATTAGGTATTGAAACAGCTGTTTACTCCCCAGATGTTTGTGTCCTCAAAGAAATTCCATTTTGATTTATGTGAATGTATTGTGCAGGTACTTTCTCTGCTTCGCCCTCATTGCTTGCTTTATCTGAGAACATAATCTGCCTTCTTTTAGCTTGGGGTAGGCCAACCCCACGACTCTCCACTGCTTCCACAAAGTAACCTCCGATAACCTTTGGGTCACTGTTAGTGTGTGCGGCCCGCAGCCAAATGATGTTGCGTGAGAAACCGTCGATGCATCCATTAATACATATCCCATATGGCTTTAGTTTGTCATAAGAGTCTATGTGCCACACAAAGTTAGGCCCCTGAGCAAAATATTGCCTCCTTCTGAGACGTGTGGTCTGGCGAACCTGGGAACCTAATGGGTCCAGTAAAGAGATGAGGATCCTGACGTCTTCTTTCCTGATCGCAGTGCCGTGTTGTTTGCACTTTGTAAACATCCACCGATAACCGTGATCCTTCCCAGGCCCTTGCAGTTGGTTCACAATAAAATCTATCCCGGCGTCCAGGTCGTACTTACGTCTGTAAAGCGACTTGGCTCTCAATATCCGGTTTAAATGTCTCTCCGTAATGATGGTTCCTTGCATTGCCAGGCTTTTCAAAATGCGTTTGTAGCTCATTCCCAGCCTAAAATAAAACTCAATCAGACTGTCTCTGTCCATGGTGTATAGGTTTAGCTTCTTTTAGCTTGGGGTAAGCCTCAGTTTATGTTTTAAATTAAAACGCTTGAAGACAAAGTGAACTCTGGACAAGCGTGCGGCCTACCTGAAGCCCAGGTGGGCTTGTTGATAATCACATTTTCACACTCATCTCGGGGCACATCCGTGGTGTTCTGGTGCCAGCCTGTCCCCTCTGTTTTTGTGGGGGTCTTCCCCACATACGAAAATGGCCGCTTCTGCCTGGAGGGAGTTTTTTATTTTTGCTTTGCAGCTGCACAGGATCTGTATAGAAGTTTTAAACACTTCTACTTTAGGCAAATTTATAATATTTTAGACGACAGCACTGTTACGAGTTCAAAAATTGGGGATGGAGACAAGAGGAAAAACCACAATAACAACACTGGTCCGGCCGGGTTAAGTCAAACGATGATTTTAATGATCACACGCGTGGGAGATGGACACTGTATGCAGACAGCCTCAGATCTCAAAATGGTGGAGCATTGATCAAACTCTTATAGCCTCTGGTGCCCCCACCTTATCATAAAAGCCTAAACATTCACATGCTTTCTCTCACACGGCGCCTAAGCTACGACCTTGGCTCCCTGTTTATCTGCTCCTGCTGAGATGGGGCAGAAAACTCCAGCATGTTCCGTTCTCTTCTAATCAGACAAATAAGGCGATGACTTTTCTGCAAACAGTATTTCTTATAACTCAGCAGTATAATGCATCATGAAACAATATCATCCATTCACAATAAATCAGCAGTGTAATGCAAATCAGTTTAACAAATGCAATAGTTATCACCCTCTCCTAATTCAGGAGAATAATGCAAACTAAAACTACATAATAATTCACAATCTTTAATTAGGGGTCTAACATGGCATAAAATAATATTATAAACCTCACAGCACATAAAACACTGTTTGCTTGGATGCGTGTGTTTGTGTGTAAAAAGTGAGATGTTCAGAGGTCTTGCTTCATGGTATCGAACAGCCCACACAAAACAGGTTCTTTATGATTTAATTTAAGTGCTGATGTAAACCACAATGTTCAGCAAACATCTATCAGGTCATTGGACTGTATTTTTTTAAAGCTTAAGTATGCGCACATGGGATATATTAAAAACTGACAAGCCGTTTGAACACATGATGTGAAATCACTTAATCAACCTGCTGGATTTTCCAAAAGTTAAAATATTTATACTACTTTGGCACATTGCTCTTAACTTATTAAGGTGGCTATTAGTGAGGGTCATGATAATCAATTCAATTGAGCAGAAGTGACATTCTTACTTCGATTCGTCCAAATTCATGTGAGTTCCAGTCTGTTCAGCCTGTTTCTGTGTAGCACCAAGCAGTAGACCTAAACCTGGATGTGCTTCTGGGTTCTGCCTCTAATGAAAACGGATGAGTGTAAAATGCAACCATTGTTTGTAGTTTGCTGCCACCTAAAGAAACTGATGGACATTATGAACAATGCTGGGCATCCTCTGCACACGGCCATAAACAATCAGAAGAGTCTGTTCAGTGACAGGTTGCTTCTCCCCAAGACAAGAACTAACAGACTTAAAAACTCCTTTGTCCCACACGCCATCAAACTGTTTAACTCCTCTCGGGAGGGGAGAGGGAGGGGAAACAGGAGGACAAAGGAGGGGGGAACAACTAAGCTGTAGTGCCTCTTCACCTCACTGTACAATACCTTGTGCAATACTTTTTGTAAATAGTCAACAGTGCAATAGACTCAATACTTGAAATGTGCAATTCACTTGTATTTTTATTTTTTATTCCTATTTATTCTATTTATCCCCTTTGTATATTTTATTTATATTTGTCTCTGTATTTATATATGTGTGTGTGTGTGTGTGTGTGTGTGTGTGTGTGTGTGTGTGTGTGTGTGTGTGTGTATATATATATATATATATATATAACAATTCTGTAACTGTAACTTCGGTCGTTGCTGTGCTTTTTGGAAGTCGAATTTCCCAGAGGAACCCACCCGAGGGATTAATAAAGTTCTATCTTATCTTATCTCTTACCTACTGAGTGAAAAAAGAACTGAAGTTGTAAAAAGTCAGTATTCCTAATGATAGGCTTCGTTTTGTTTCAGTTTCAGTTCACTATACAGCTCATCAAACTGTTTTCCCTTTACGTTTTGATATAATAGCTTTTTAGTACTACTGAGACACATACTGCCTTTTTCTTCCGTTAGAGTAATATTTTCTTGAGCTGTGTAACTGGATTTGTTCAAACATAGAGGTAGTTTGGATTCACTGACACAGGAGCCATACGCCCTTTCTGCAGTTTCTATGCTTCCTTAGCTCGTTTATGTCGCCATTGTTAATCCTGTCCTGTGCAAAGAAAAGCCCAAGCTACACTTGTCTGACTGACAGAAGGTTCAAGAGAAGGACATTTGCTCTCAACTCTTTCCCTGTTGAAATGTTATTCCAAGCAAGTGAGTTTCCTACAGGGTATGGAGGGTTAGTATGTGTTAATGATTTCAGTGTCATGCAGGGGAAAGTAGCATTCAGTGGAAGCTTCTCGGTGATTGTTTTAAATCCAAATATGACCCTTATTTGTGGCGCATGTTAGCATACAGTCAGCTCAGGAGTTAGTATCAGTCATGTGGTTGTCACGAGGTTGCGCACAGCATCACCGGCAAGAGGGCTTGGTTTGAGAGGTTTTTGGCATCTGTGATGTGATTTACAACCATCCACCCATGTACAGTAAGAAGCTGCACTCACAACCGTGGGCATCAGCAAGTTGGTGAAATTTAAACAAAACAGCATTCCATCTGAAACTCTCTTATTGTACCCAAAATACAAATTTTAGTGATTACATGTGGCTTCATTAATTATGTTCAAAAGGATGAATACATAACGCAAGTAATAACTTTATAATCAGTCAGTGAATGAAGGAGCTCAAGAGTGCAAATATAGTTGCAATAAAGTGACAAATATGCCCTTTTATGTCAAACAAAGACCGAAATAAGTGGCATCAGTGTGAGGATGAAAATGAGCGATCCAACCTCACACTGCAGATATCAGGGCAACGCACAGTGGGGGGGCGGGGGAGGGGGGTTGCAGTCTGCGCGCACAAGAGGGCTAACAACGCTGTGAGTGACAGAATCCACCCAAACTGAGGAACAGCTTCTTCCCCAGAGCTGAAGCCTGCACTGTTTGCACTATAATATAATATAATATAATATAATATAATATAATATAATATAATATAATATAATATAATATAATATAATATAATATAATATAATATAATATGTTGCTATTTAATGTTTTTTGTTCGTGTTGCAGCTGCTCTGTGAGCCAAGCTTTCGTTGTCTAAATTCAATGGAAATATATCTCTGCACCACACGATGGCGATAGATTCTCACAGTCTGTGCTCTGCTTCCGCCACCAGTCATCTTTAAATCTTTTTTTTATTCAATGAAACCTTTATTTAACTCGCAGCATTACTTAAAAAAATCATATTTAAATACAAAAAAAATTACATGAACGACAGTAGTAGAAAATTGATAAAATAACACCAAATAAATATATTTACAAATGATAGCAACATCAATGGAATAAAACCATGAACACCAGCAGAAGGAGAAAGAGGCCTGTATCTACATTATTACTCTGGCAGCTCTCAGTCTCCATACAGACAGGACACGTTGCAGCGTAATTGCAGACAGGTGCGTGGGCCTGAGCTCCGCCCAGGCAGAATGACGAGTGGAAGAAAGCAGCAACACAATAAACATATGTAACCTTGCGGAGCCGGCCGGGCAGACATCGAGACCGTGACAGAGTGCAAAACTTTTATACTTGACAACACACACAAAAACCCCCACACACAACAAAAATCAGAATTTTTGTGATTTGGATTTTTATTTAAAGGTGAAACCTTTTTTCTTTTCTTTTTTTTGCCAGATTCGACATTTTGATTAATTTCATTGAAGTATACTTTAGTTTTTTTGTTTTACTTTGATGCTATAATAGATGTTTAGAAAATTCAGTTATATTTAAGATTATATAGCATCATGGCAAAACAACAGTCTCCTCAAGCTGCTTTATACTGTAAGGTGAAAACACTACAGAAAAAGCCAGAAAACCCCAACAATCCAATGATCCCCTTTGAGCAAGCACTGGGCGACAGTGGGGAGGAAAAACTCCCTTTAGGAAGAAACCTCCGGCAGAACCAGGCTCAAGAAGGGGCGGCCATCTGCTGCGACCGGTTGGGGGTGATGGAAAGAGAATAGAGGGAGACAAGATGAAGTATACTTCTAATGGCCTATTCCAATTGGTGGTAATACATCATAAGAATTGAGGAAAGGTGGTGTTGATGGAGACTCTGGGGAAGGCCTAGTCAAGCTCAGTTTTAAGCTTTTCAACTTCATCAATCATTCACACTCAGAAATTAAAGTACAGAAATGTACCTATAGGGGTACAATGGCTTGTCA
Organism: Mchenga conophoros; assembly: GCF_057382185.1. Classification (NCBI taxonomy): domain Eukaryota; kingdom Metazoa; phylum Chordata; class Actinopteri; order Cichliformes; family Cichlidae; genus Mchenga; species Mchenga conophoros. The sequence continues at coordinate 19,165,727 of NC_140529.1, forward strand.
CTGGGGTGGTACCCTCTAAGGTACCGTTCTGTACCCTAAACTGTGGGTACTGATTTGTACCCTTGTAATTTGTACCTTTTACATGTCAAACCTGTACTTTAAAGGGCAAAGTTGTACCCTTAGTATAAAGTACAAAAAAGAACCCTTAAAAGGAGTACAAAAATGTCTTTCTAAAGGTTCAGTATCTAAACACAGATTTCCTACATTTTTCCTCTCAAGATTTGAAAAATTGAAGATACAAAGTCAAAAATACTTGTCACATTTATTACCTTCTTAAATACATTGCTTAACTGTTACATACAAACTGTTATCAACAGAGTATGTGTCATAAGCTGCAACATCAATTTCCTGTCCAGGTTTTAGCAACGTCCATTCACTATCAACTCTAACACTGTATGAATGAAAATGGTTGTCATATAACAGAGGAATGAGAATTTTTCCACAAAAGACCCACATTGTGTCAATATTAAATATGTACTTAATTTGCCAGAACAGAGGAATCTTCTCTGAATGCAGTACATCAATGACAAACACATCTCTTACACAGTATTTGACACTGTTCACAATTACTTCTGACACACGCTGGAAAGCTTTCTTAGCACGATCAACTTCAGAAAAGCCACAATAGACTGTCAGTGCTTGTTGCAGTTCCAGTGGTAATGACAAAAATGGTGTAGTCACACTTTTTCCAAAAACATTTTCAAATTCACCAAGTAAACTTTTGTTAGAAAACTCCCAGCACTGTCTGAACTGATGTCTGTTGCTCAAAGTTGTAGCAATGTTCATAAAATTTCTACAATTGCGGGACAACGTTTTGAAATACTGGTGCTTACTTTCAAATCTCATACACCATAACAAACGTAGAGGGCCGAACATTTCAATCAGTCTTGCATAGTGGATTAAATAATGACACTTTGGTGTAATTACATCCCCAAATACACTTTTCAGTTTTGTGAGAAACTCATGGACAAGCAACTTCAACAATAAAATATTCTCTTTTCGCACTTTTTTAGCCATTACAATCTCTGTTATTTCACGACATAGAAGAAAAACATGCCAATATTTACAATTAGGTGGCACACGGTCTGCCATCAGAAATGGCAGCAATCTGAACAGGCACCACTTTTGAGATGCTGATCCAACAATACCAACACTCTGTAGTCTTTCTGATAACTGTACTGGTTTGTTTGTTTTGTCATTCTGACCAATGGGCATTTTTTGCAATTCTTCATTGATCTCTCTAATTGTAATATGCTTCTCAGTGTGGGCTTTACAAATCACTAGTTTCATAACTAGAGGAACTACACCTTCCAACAGATCATGCATTACATCAGGTGGTAAAGCTTGTGTAACACTGAAATAACTCAGTCTGTCAAAAGGACATGAACTATTTACACCATATATTGTTTTATCATCCGGAAATTCTTGGATTCGTGCAAGATGATACTGGTGAACCTCTGATGTTCTTAAAACAAAGCTTTCTTCCTCAAAGGATTGTTTCATATCTTCATAAGAAGCCATGCAATACCGACAAATTCTACCAGTGTTAAATGACATAGAAAAACCACCAATCATGTGAGCTGATAAATTATCACAAGATAAAGTTGCAAGAGCAGCATGAATAGTGTGTTCAGTTTTATCAATGGTAAAAGTAAAGCCATCAGTGGAAAGTTTTTCCAAATCATCAAGCAAAGGTTTAAGGATAACATGCCAACCACACCGCTTAACGAAAGAATAGCGTACCAATAACGCTAGATGAATGTGCCTCTGCTGAGAAGTGTACCTTTTGTCCAAATTGCCTACAGTGTAATAAAATGCACTAAGTTTGTGTTTGGATCATTTAGATCCTAGAGGATTAAGTACTTCAAATTCATCCTCATAAAAATGGAGTCGCAGTGCATTTGGGTTATCCTTGAAGAATTGATGATGTCTGAAGATTTCTCCATCAGAGTAATCTGTTAGAAATTCATCAGTTTCCGAATTGCCACTTGAAAAAATGTGATCTTTTATGTCTTCATGAGAAAGATAATTTTTTAGCACCTTATCAACAGGCACATATGAATACGAGCTAACTGTATGACCCACAGAGTCTCTTAATTTGCAATGAACAGGCTCTGTCATGTTGATCTTTGATTTGCAATGTTCTTTGACTAAATAAGGAGATCGAATAGCTGTTGAAGCCTTCTCAAAAAATTCATTTGAATGCAGGACATTTTTAACCTCTGGACACAAAGACACGTCAAGACCCATTTTCTCTAAATGATATGCTATAAAAGCATCGTAGTTCTCCTTGAAAAAACACATCAGAAAATTTACGTCTTCCACAATTTCTTCCTGAACAGAGACCGGTAAAGAATTTTTCTCTCTGCACTTAAGAATGAACTTGAAAAGATTGTCTCTGAAATTTATCAAAAATTCATCCCAGGATGGAGGGGTTTCAATATTTTCAGTTATGTCATTTGCAAATTCATTTGGGTGTGGACTGACTACCTCCTGCTCATTTTCATCTAAGTCTTTATGGGGACACAACACTTGCTCTCTGTGTTTCCTATACACATGTCGTCTGAAAGATTCATATTTTTTGAAGGAAGAACAGCAGTCACTGAGTCCACAGGTTATATCAAAATTGGCATCATGGGAATGAATAAGTCCTATGTGCTGAATAAGCTTTGTCAAACTAAAGGTTCTTCTGCCACATTTGGAGCACTGATATGGCTGAGGCATGGTGGTCAATACAGAAGATTTATTTGTCTGGTGACTGTGATTGGCAGAGGCCGGTCCTCACCCTCATCTATTTTCACAATGTACTTTTGGAGAAAAATCAGGGTGTTCTTCAGATGTTTTGGATAAGCAAGGTTGAAGACAAAATACAAGCAGAAATAAGAGATGATTCCTTCAAAAATACACGAGCTTCTGCACACTTCACTGCCATCCAACTTCACAATGTTTGGAGCGCTTCTGGAGAACACTGGTTTCCAGTCTTCATGAAGTAGCTGAACAGTTGGATAGGGGGTTTTCGGATGAACCTTTGAAGTCAAAAGAGAAGGTAGAGGAAAGCAATATCTTAGTCTCTTAACAAAAGATACATTTGTTTTCCTTTTATATAGACTAAATATTTTAATACACACACCTCTCCAAGTATGACAAAGAGATCCAGTTTCTCCTTGAAGACGTATGGCAGGAATAAAAGTGCAGCCCTTGTGTCAAGATCTGCCAAAAAAACAACAAAACACAAGATCACCCATGCATTTTATCTGGCATTTCCAGTTACCTATAAAAATTATATAAAATGGAAGCCTTGAAGTTAAAAAAAAAAAGCAAATACCTGGTAGGTCATCAGTGAGAGCCTCCTCTCTTGCATCAAGGTAGAGCTGGTAGAGTGGGGTTTTCCCTCGTGTAAGGCCAATCACCTTCGCTGGCTTACATTACCCGTTGTTGGTTGGATCCACCTGAGTTCGTTGCACAGCTACAAGTAAAAAATTCATTTTCAGTACAAAATAACAGTGTATGAAAATGAAATAATCTAAAGTTGATATTAATTATGTATGGTGCTGCATAATTATTTTTTTTATAGAATTTAACAACAATACTGTAAGAAGTTACATGAACATACAAAAAAAGGAAAGAGGGACAGATGAAGAAAGCAAGGTCAAGGGCAAATAAAATATACTACTATAAACATGTTAAATGTGACAGCTATTTCCAAGTTCAATTCAGCTTTCTGACTTACACCAGTAGGCATCCCTAAGAAGGGGTACTTCTTCAACACATCTTCCACAGGCATACCATTTGCAATTTCTTTCTGCCGCCAAGCAAACGTTTGCTGCATACGGTTATGAACCACCATGGTATCTGGTTGCATCTTCTGATATTGGCACTGTATGACCTTTAAGTGGGCGTCTATGGATAATAAATCCTCTCCTTGGACGCATGGTCCCTTGAAAGAAAGCAAGAGTGAGAAGAGAAAGTCAAAACAGATTAGAAACCCAACATAAGACTAAATATACAATTAGAGCTGACACGATCTGTGCATCACAAAGAACTCGTATCGGTTAAAGTTAACCGATACCATGAACCAATATTTAAAATATGGAAACTCTGAAATAATTTCACATAAAATCTTAATTGTTAACTTGAAATTTTAGTTTTGGAGTCATATTTAAAATGGGTTTTTTTTGTTTTTGTTTTTTAAATCTAGTTCACCCTCTTTTAGCGCCTTCCAATTAATAATTTTTTGTGAGGTAGAAGTATTAGCACTGGTACTTTGTATTAGCAAGTGCTCTAATCCAAGTATTGGTATTGTTTCGGTTTGAAAAAAGGTACAGTTGCATCCCTAATCCTTAGTTTTAGATGTAATAACAGAGGCAAGAACATTTTATAGCTCAAGGTGTCCCTCACACCAACCTGACAAACATTTCTCTGACTTGTTCGTTGACATTTATTAGGCTGCCCTCTCCTCGTAGAACCAAACTTCTCCTTACAACGCCTCACTGCCTCACTGTCGACTAGTGGTGCCCGCTCTGATTTGAATTTACGTCTCAAAGACATATGCCATGTGTGCTTGTTGAACAGAAACATAAGTTACTGTAAAAACAATCTACACAAAATACACCCAACAAAGAATCAGTAAACATATGTTACAGAGTATAGCATGGTGGAAAAGGATGGAGAGAATCCCCCACTAAGCTTTTGGGTTGGCATTTCTTTAGATTTTGTTTTGTATTAATTGCATGCTTTGGTGTTTTTTTGTGTTTGATGTGAGGTGTGGGCCACACCCATGTGGGAGTGGAGATTCTACTCTAGTCCAGCTGCCAGCTATTTGGAGTTGAATACAGGGAGCAGCTGATTGGGGAGGATTGGAGCCCTTCTCTATAAAGGGGAGAGGAAACAGGAAGTAGGGGTTGTCGTTGTTTTTTTTAGTAGGACACTGGTGAAGCAGGGAAGCCTCGAAGATCCAGGATGAAGTGTGCACATTTTAATGGAAAAGATTTTTAACCTGGCCTGGTTTTGCTTTTAAAATAAACTGAGGATGTTGGAGGGAGGACTCATTCTTATTGGGATGTGAGTGGATGTGCTGGAAGGCAGGAAAACAAACACTGGACTGGAGACTCTCTGTGCCCCTGACAAGGAAACTGGACCAGTTTTGGGGAAGTTCCAGCTCCCAGGATGTGATCTGGAGACCCAGCCTCGAACGAAGTCAGGCCTGAAAAGGCTAACAACCCTGACCGCGGTGGCTTTGGGCCTTGGATTCCTGGCCAGAGTTGTGTCTTCAGCCAGTAGTTTTACCCGGAGAAAGAACAAATAAATCTTGTGTAACCCATTACAGTGTGCGTGTGGTGGTTCGTTACTGGTCAATATTAGAGCTACTACTTTCTTGTACGGAGGCCATTTTGGGCCTTACGTAACACATACTTCATACAAACCTACTGAGAGGCTACAGATTGTCTTACTAACAAAACAAGATCGAAAAAAGCTTCACTTTTACTTTGTAATCTTGAAGGAACCTTATGCTAATTTTAAATTTAACTTACATAACCATTTCCCTCATGATCCTTGAGGAAAGGATACTTCGTTACCAGCGTCTTCACAGCTTGCACATATTCAGAATTTGTGGGATACCTGTAATATCAGAAGAAACAGAAGTGTTAGAGCAACTGCTGACAAACAAACTTTATCAAGTGTTAGTTATTGTTTCTTAGTAATGTAGCGTTTATTTTCAATATGACAGATTCAGCTTTTTCTAAAGCAACAAGCTAACATTACCCTGATTAACTTACATAGTATACTGTGCCACAGCTTCATATAGAACTCTGATTATTGTGTGTCTGTCCCTTGGATTTTTATGGCACGGTTCTTTGTTGTCCAGTTTTAGTTGCAGATTTTTGGGAAATCTTGGAATTTCAAAAGAGGCTGGCAGTCTCAAAGTATTTTCATTGCTGTGAAAACAGTTAAGTGTTTGTTTTTATTGCATGAATTGAAGTATAAAACACTACAGTAACAATACATATGGTAGAAACAATGATCATATTAACTAAATCCTAAAAGTGCATAACGGCCAACATGTATGCTTCAGACATACTAACTTCATTATAAATAAGAAAATACCTTATTGAAGTTGACGAAGTAGATGGTTGCCAGTCTTCTGGAGAGACAGTCTGTAGAGTCAGACTGACTGAAGATTCCTTCATCCTTGACACAAACTGGTTGAATTTAACCTGCTTTTTGAAGGATCCTTGGAAAAGGTATGCAACCATAGTCTCAGTAAGACCGCAGTCAACTGTGTCACCATCAACCTCATTGTCTGCAAGATAAATGGTAGTACAAACTCTAAATTCAATGTAAGGATATTTATCACCACATTTTTACATGGGTAAAAACCGTATATCACACACATTAAAACCTTTTGTACAACTTCTTTCAGTTCAAAGAAATATTCATTTAAAAAAAATCAGTAAATTAAATAAAATAAACCAAATCTTTAGAGTGAATCCTCTCGATATGCAAAGTTTTCATTTTTAAATTTAGATGTTTGTTTGGGACTACTGGACACAGGAGAGCAGAGTCTGAGCATGCTTTTGTGCCCTTTCAAGTTTGGAAGAAAAAAAAGACTAGAATGCTGTAATGTGTTAATATTCACTACTAAGGTGACTCCTTTCTCCAGATTTCCGACAGTTTCTGCCGTCTGTTCTTTCAGACCGATTACTTATAGTGATAACACCGTATTACAAGCTCAGATTACATGCTGAAAAAGTTCCCACATTGCTTAAAACGCGACTATCAAACCCCAGCTGCGACACCCTTGTTATATTTTAAACAAGTGCGGCGTCAAGATATTTCCTTTAAACGTTATTATCAGCTGCCCATGTGTGTTAATGGCCTTGGAATGGATGTAAAAACGTGATTTTATTAAACCATTAATACACTAACGGTAAACTGCATTCAGCTACCAGGGAATCAAATTTCGCGCCGGTGTTCCAGATCTACTGGCGTTTAGATCAACTGGCGTTGGTCGAACAGATGTGTGGCAGTCTTGCGTTTCAGGAGCTGCTACCGACAAACCAGCAAAAAAACGCCAAATGTGTCATCTGTGACACTTGTGAGGTTATCTCAAACACACTCCGTCAGTCTTGATGCTGTTGAACAACAAAATGTTTAAAATGTGGCGAGTTTATCTGGTGATATCCTCATGCGCGACGCGATCGCGAAAACAGCAAACAAGTAACACCACGCCGATGTTGTTCACAGGACAGCAAGAGTAAACGATCGGGAGACTCTTGTCGTCGTTATCGTTCCGCTCGCACGTTTTATTTCTCCGGTTTCAGCGTTTTTGCTTCACAACTAAAGCGAGCAGTTTACTTTGTGCACTAACATGGAGTCGAGTCAACCAGCGCCACCTCTGGCCAAGTGCCACAGCCTACAGCCAGATCAACCTGTGACACACATCTGCACCACGTTTGAATTCGTGTCATGCACATTTGTACCTTTCAATTGTGTCTGTTTGTGCGTCATGCAAATAAACCTTTGAAATGAATGAAATGATATCATATATTCCTTATTGGCCTACATTTGTACAAAATTCCAAATTATATACACAAAGTCATAGACATCACCACTCCAATTGGTCATCATGATTTTGATATTCTCTTTTTCCATAACAATGAAATACGCCTTGGACAAATATGACACATCAATATTTCATTAGTGTTGTCACATCACATCCTGTAAGCATCATCTGCCTGTGTCCTTTCCCTGGAAATGAATATTTCCAGCCAATATTGGCAATCCATCAACATGGCTGGAGAGTTGGTAGTTATATACAGTCTGTATAAGTGTGGTTAATCTAATGAAGATTTGTAAGGAGACGGCAGTTACTGTGAATTCACAGCAGTTACACAGTGATTAGTAATAAACAGTCAGTGAGTGTGAGTGGATATGACTGTTCCCACCACTAACACATGGCCCTACGCTGTGTTCACTGCATCATTCCATGTTTGGCACTGATCACCACCTGCACTCATGTATATATCTATCTATCTACTTAGCACTTTTAATTCTTATTTTTATTTTCATGTCTATTTAAGCTTAATTTATAACAGTATGTTTGCACTGAAGCACCGCAGCAATTTCCTAATATCCTAACTCCTAACTAGAAGGGGGAATTATGTTAAAATGCTCTTCATAGACTACAGCTCTGCATTTAACACCATAATTCCCTCCACACTCACCACCAAGCTGGAGCATCTGGGACTCAGCTCATCTATGTGTCAGTGGATCTCCAACTTCCTAACTGGCAGACCACAGGCAGTAAGGATGGGCGGACATGTCTCAGCCTCCACCACTCTCAGCACTGGAGCCCCCCAGGGGTGTGTTCTGAGCCCCCTGCTGTACTCTTTGTACACATATGACTGTGTGGCCACTACCAGCTCCACCACCATCATCAAGTTTGCTGACGACACCGTCGTGGTGGGCCTGATCTCTGATAACAACGAGACGGCCTACCTGAAGGAGATTAGGAATCTGGAAAACTGGTGCCAGTGGAGAGAGTGGACAGCTTCAAATACCTCGGAGTTCACATCACGCAGGACCTGTCATGGTCCTGTCACATCAACACCGTGGTGAAAAAGGCCCGACAGCGTCTCTACCACCTCAGACGCTTGAGAGACTTCCAACTGCCCTCCAAGGTGCTCAGGAACTTTTACTCGTGCACCATAGAGAGCATCCTGGCGGGAAACATCTTAACCTGGTTCGGGAACAGCACCATGCAGGACAGACGAGCTCTACAGAGGGTTGTGCGGTCAGCTGAGCGCACCATCCGCTCCGAGCTCCCTGACCTGCACTCAATCTACAGCAGGCGGTGCTGGACCAAGGCCAGGAAGATCGTGAAGGACCTCAGCCATCCCAACAACAGACTGTTCTCTCTGTTGAGGTCAGGAAAGCGATTCCGCTCCCTGAAGACCAACACAGAGAGACTGAGGAGGAGCTTCTTCCCGCAGGCGATACGGTCTCTCAATCACACCACCACACAGTACTGACCCACACATATGGTTCTTACACACACACTGGACTTTCTGGACATTGTTTTTGCACAACACTGGTCACTATATTCTTCATTTCCGGTTAATACTTGTACAGCTGCTGTTATTGTGTATATATTTATTTATATTTAGATTTCTTCATACATTCTTATATAGTTCTATATTGTGTATTTTGTTGTACAGTTATTTCATTTTTAACCTTAATTTATATTTTATTCCTTCCTAGTTAAATTTACCCTTTTTAATTTTTCATATTTATTTCCTATCTTATTCATAGCCTTTTCCTTTTTTGTTCTCTTTAGGTCACGAGCAGTTGTCCAAGCATTTCACTACATATCGTACTGTGTATGACTGTGTACGTGACAAATAAAATTTGAATTTGAATTTGAATTTTTGAATTTAATGTTGTAAACCCGCTCAACATTTGGCAATAAAACCCATTCTGATTCTGATTCTGATATAAGAAAGTCAGTGACTCAGGTGTGTCGCTTGCTTTGTCATCTGTTTGTGAGACTGTAGGAGACGTAGAAATCTTTTGTTTTAAATCTTAGTTAGGAAGGTTCCTGTTTGAAAACAAGCACTTTTTGTGAGAAATGCAAGAAGTACATCTGCAGAAAGCACACCGTTACATTCTGTCCATCATGTGGACAAAATCGAAAATGTTGAGCATTGAAAAACTGAGAACGTTGGGCAAGTTCAAAAGAAATGTGTTTGTAAGAACGAAAAACCAAATTGTTCCTAAAATAGTTATGGAAAGTCTAACTGTTGTATGTCTGTGTTCTACATGTTTATCTAATCGAAAATAAAGGTGCTATTGTTTTATTGCAGTTTTTGGATAATTCTGAGTGGATTTACACAGTACGGGTCAAAATGACCCGCAACAAAATGTCATTTTTTTGTTCTTCAACATAATACAAGGGTTCATTTCCAAAACTTGCTTATGATCTTCAATTTGTAGCAGATCCACTATCACACAGCAGCTGGAGCAGTTTCAAATGGGGGTCAGTCCACTGCTGCCACCTGTGGCCAAGTGCCACAGCCTACTACTAGATTAACTTGTGACACATCTGCACCTGCTGCTATGATCACAGTGAGTAGAGGCTGAGTGGCTGCACTTACCCCGGGTACATCCAAATCTACCCACAAACATGTTGAAAGATGCAATGGCAGCAATGTGGATTGTCAACACTAAAAACAATCAGTAAGCAAAGACAACAGGGATCAATTTTTACTGTTTATTTAATACCCACAACATTTGTAGTCGCCTTCGGCACAGGGAAAGTCCACACACACTGTGTGGTACCACTTTCCACAGAAGGTGCAATCTGCAAGATTGAATGAGATTGTCAGAGTCATTGTCTGACTGTTTATTACTAATCACCTGCTGTACATTCACAGTAACTGCCATCTCCTTACAAATGTTTATTAGATTAACCACACTGTATATAACAACCAACTCTAAAATGTTTGTTCGCAGAGAAAAGACACAGACAGACTACGCTAACGACATGTGATGTTACAACACTAGTGAAATATTAGTGTCATTTCATTCTTTTCAAAGGTTTATTTGCATGACGCACAAACAGACACAGTTGAAAGGTACAAATGTGCATGACACGAATTCAAACGTGGTGCAGATGTGTGTCACAGGTTGATCTGGCTGTAGGCTGTGGCACTTGGCCAGAGGTGGCGCTGGTTGACTCGACTCCATGTTAGTGCACAAAGTAAACTGCTCGCTGTAGTTGTGAAGCAAAAACGCTGAAATCGGAGAAATAAACCGTGCGAGCGGAACGATAACGACGACAAGAGTCTCCCGATCGTTTACTCTTGCTGTCCTGTGAACAACATCGGCGTGGTGTTAATTGTTTGCTGTTTTCGCGATCGCGTCGCGAATGAGGATATCACCAGATAAACTCGCCACATTTTAAACATTTTGTTGTTCAACAGCATCAAGACTGACGGAGTGTGTTTGAGATAACCTCACAAGTGTCACAGATGACACATTTGGCGTTTTTTTGCTGGTTTGTCGGTAGCAGCTCCTGAAACGCAAGACTGCCACACATCTGTTCGACCAACGCCAGTTGATCTAAACGCCAGTAGATCTGGAACACCGCCAGTCCGAGTGTCAGGTGAACTGAACTTCAGGTAAGAAGTTATGACCTGCAGTCTATCTGGGTCAGATATAAACCAAGTTTAGGTGGAGTTTATTTTCGTTGTGCTGACTTTTTACCCTCAGTTGCAATAACTAGTACTGGTTCTAGCCAGCTTGACAGAGTTTATATACAGCTGGGTGGGTGCTATGACGTTACTGATAGTGAACTTTATTTTATTCATAAGGTTAGTTAGTAGAGTTGCCAACGGCTCTTTAAAAAAATGGAATGGTCCCTCATTCAGAGAAAATATTACACGTTTCGTATTGAGCTGAGAAGGAACACAGTTTGTCCCGGACTTTCGCTATAATGAAAAAAAGACACAAAGCTGGAGTTATTCTGTCGTTACGCTGCACAGCTGCCTCTTCTCCTCTCATCCTCTCCCCTGCCTCTCCTGTTGCTACTTCAATCATGAAACTGATCAATGATCAGCTGATTGGCTTTTCTCCCTTGTTTATTTATCGCCCACTTTGCGCCAGAAAGAGGAAACCAGCAGATGTCGCGCTAAACAACAGCAGCACATTTAAGCTTGATCAGCTGTTGTTAGAATTTATTTGATATTACTTTCTAGTATCAGCTGATGTTTGCTGGAGTCACAGCTGTAAAAGCTGCTGGTCATGATATCGGTTTGGATATGTGGTGAGAGGGAAACATGAAGATGAAACCAGGAGATGTCCTTACTGAATCATCAGAGCTGAACAGGTGATGGAGAAACAGGTTTACCTTTTAGTTCACATGAATGAGTTGAAGGGAAGTTATGAACTGTTTCTGAGACACAAATAACACCAGGATCCTTTTTTATGTAGCTGACAGCTGGCAACTGTGCAGGGGTGGATCTAGGAAAGTTTTGCCAGGGGGCCAGGTAGGGCATTAACAGGGAAAGGTGGGGCACAAAGAAATACTTTTCTTTCTTATTCTCATTTAAAATATCTAGCTTTTATTAAATAATTATCTAAATCTTACAACCAAAGTTTTTATCTGACGTAAAATGTATAGAAATCATACATATACCAACAAGACAGTGTACATCACTGTCACAACAGCATTTGTTTTCAGTCAAAGTCTTTATGGCTTTAATACCTGGTGGGCCGGTCTCTAGTCAAAATGCCTGATTTTCTGTCCCAGTCCAGCCCTGCAGGTTAATACTGGCAGTGTCACCATGCCAGCTGACTGTATTTCATCATCAGCCAGTGTTGTTCTTGATCAATATTACCAAAGTTTACCATAAGGCAGCATAGAAAGTATTTACTTGCTTTCAGGTTTTATTCAAATGTTAGTCTTTTCAGTTGTTTCCCCACTTTTTTCCTGTTTCAAAATCAAACACCAGTTTGTGAGAAGATTATCTTCTTTTTTTTAATAGGCATTGGTTTTGCATTGGCATTGGCTAATTTGTCAATTCTTTGTTACAAATGTTCGTATTTTAATATTCAAAAATGTTTTTGCCCAAAACATATGTGCACTATATGTCAGTAAAAATATTATGCAAATATTGCTGTCCTTGAATGCTGAGTAAACACTGACAAAGCACTGATTGTATCTCTTGTACTTTATCAACGCAGTATCTAAAAACTTTGCACCATAGTGGTTAAAATCTCATTCTAATAAGAATTAAAAGCGCATTCGGTTATTAGGTTTATAGGATTATTGAATTATGGTTAACGGTTGGTAGATTTTTTTTTTTAAAACATTATCTGCCAATTACATCTGCCACCCTTCTCCAAATCTGTGCCCCTACCTGGCCCCCCAACAAAAATTTTCTAGACACGCCACTGGGTCCGGGTGGATCTCCACCAGCAGCTCAGCAGGCGAATCCGAAAACTGACACTGACGGCCAAACTCGCAGCGGTGCTTGGAGTAAGCATAAGTGGACCTGGACCTCACCGGACCTGGAGTACCTGATGATTAAGTGCCGGCCATTCTGGCTACCGAGGGAATTTACAGCAGTGATTATTACGGCTGTTTACATTCCCCCACAAGCCGACACTGACCGAGCACTCAGGGAACTGTACAGCGCGATCAGCAGTGAGGAAACCGCACACCCAGAGGCAGCGTTTATCACAGCCGGAGACTTTAATAAGGGAAACCTGAAGAAAGTCTCACCCAAACTCCACCAACACATCCATTTTAACACTCGTGGAGACCGGCTACTCGACCACTGCTACATCTCTTTCCGGGATGCGTACAAAGCCCTCCCCCGCACCCCATTCGGCCAATCAGATCACCGCTCCATCCTGCTCCTGCCCGCCTACAGGCAGAAGCTGAAACAGGAAGCTCCAACCCGGAGGGCGGTGCTGTTTTGATCACGCGGACTGGGAAATGTTTCACGTGGCTGCTAGGGACATTGACGAGTACACAGACTCAGTCTGCGGATTTATCAGGAAATGCGTGGAAGATGTCGTCCCATCCAGAACAGTTAAATCCTTCCCAAATCAAAAACCCTGGATTAACGGAGATGTTCGCGCGGCACTGGCGGCACGGAGCACCGCCTTTGCCTCCGCGAACACATCGGACTACAAACACGCACATTACCAACTCCGGAAGACTATCTAAGCAGCCAAACGTGAGTACAGGGACAGGGTGGAGCAACAGTTCGACAACCCTCGGAGTATGTGGCAGGGACTAAACACGATCACAGACTTTAGAGGGAAAACCAGCACACCGCAGACCACGGCCTCTCTGTGTGAGGATCTAAACGTATTCTACGCTAGATTCGACACAGCGAACACCATGAGACCGGACAGTGTGCGCACCGCGGATGACGTCAGTGCGCACACTGTGTCTGAGGAGGATGTGCGGAAGTGCTTCAGGAAGGTGAACGCACGCAAAGCTACTGGTCCGGACGGGATTCCCGGCCGCGTCCTCAAGTCATGCGCGGCTCAGCTGGCTGCAGTGTTCACGCACATCTTCAACCTTTCCCTCTCTCTGTCTGTAGTCCCAGCCTGCTTCAAAATGGCCACCGTCGTCCCTGTACCCAAATCCTCCACCATCTCCTCATTGAACGACTGGCGACCTGTAGCCCTGACCCCCATCGTAAGCAAATGCTTCGGTCACTGGACCCTCTACAGTTCGCATACCGCCACAACAGGTCCACTGATGATGCCATAGCCTTGACACTACACACTGCCCTGTCACACCTGGAGAAGAGAGACACGTATGTGAGAATGCTGTTTGTAGATTACAGCTCAGCATTCAATACCATCGTTCCCTCGAAGCTGGACAGGAAACTGCAGGATCTAGGACTGAGCAGCTCCCTCTGCAGCTGGATCCTTAGCTTCCTGTCTGACAGACGCCAAGTGGTCAGACTGGGCAGCATCACCTCATCCCCCATCACACTGAACACTGGTGCCCCACAGGGGTGTGTACTGAGCCCTCTCCTGTACTCACTCTACACCTACGACTGCACAGCCACTAACAACTCCAACATCATTGTGAAGTTTGCGGACGACACTACAGTGGTGGGTCTTATCACCAATGGTGATGAGACGGCTTACAGGGAGGAGGTCAGCGCCCTGACCCACTGGTGTCAAGACAACCATCTCACACTCAACGTCGCAAAGACAAAGGAGCTGATAGTGGACTTCCGGAGGTGCAGAGAAGTACACACCCCCATCACCATCAACGGCGCTGCTGTGGAGAGAGTGAGCAGCTTCCGGTTCCTTGGTGTACATCTGGCTGAGGATCTTACGTGGTCAGTACACACAAACAAAACAGTGAAGAAGGCGCAGCAGCGCCTCTTCTTTCTCAGGAGACTGAAAAGATTCGGCATGAGCCCCCGCATCCTCAGGACCTTCTATCACTGTGCCATTGAGAGCATCCTCACTGGATGCATCACCACCTGGTATGGCAACAGCACCGCCTACAACTGCAAAGCTCTCCAGCGAGTAGTGCGGTGCTCTGAACGGATAATTGGAGGTGAGCTTCCCTCCCTCCAAGACATCTACAGGAAGCGGTGCCTGAGGAAAGCGGGGAGGATCATCAAGGACTCCAGTCACCCCAGCCATAAACTGTTCAGACTGCTTCCATCAGGAAGGAGGTTCTGCAGCATCCGGTCCCGTACCAGCAGACTGAGAGACAGCTTCTTCCATCAGGCCATCAGACTGCTGAACACTTCATAGACACCTCAGCTTCACTACTGGAACTTTAACATTATGCACTCCATACTGTACAGTAACGCCACTGTTTTGCACATGTCTCAACTCTGTATATTTTTATATATTTTATTTATTGTTGACTCTATTTAATTTGTAAAATATGTGTACACACACACACACACACACACACACACACACACACACACACACACGTAGAAAAATATTTAGTATACACATCCAGAAATGCATATACTATTATATATTGTACATATATTTATTAGTTTCAGATGTAGCCATTCTTGTATTTTGCTTGTTTACATTATTGTATTTTGCACAACTCTGTTGCTTGTGAAGCTCGCACACAAGAATTTCACTCACATGTGCTGTACCAATGTACCTGCACATGTGATGTGACAATAAAAGTGATTTGATTTGATTTTGATTTGAAATTATTTTTGGAGTGGCACAAATAATTTGTGTGGCATCAAATTTGATGCAGAACAGCTGATTGTTCTGTAAATAGTTTGAAATGTTTATTTAAAAAAACGCCTTGGCTGCATTTTAAGTAAACAGCTGCAAAAAACTTTGTTTGCATAGATCAGTTACTTTTTTGAAGACGTAATTATATAATTAATTGCCCAACATTGGTCATTATATACTGTATTTTGCAGACAGAGAGTTACAGGACTCTCTCCCAGACCACAGACTCATACTCATAATACAAGTCAGAGCTTTTTTTTTTTTTTTTAAAAAAGAAAGTTGCGTTTTCAAAATTGGAGTTCAAGTTATTTTTACTTCCAATAGTGTTAACATACTACACAGGTCATGAACAAGTTTTTTTTTAAATTTTTGTTGTAAGTGGGCTAAAGGAGTTAATTAAAAAAAAAGTCTAACATAAATTTAAATGTTGTAATTTGATTATTTTAATAAACCATGTAACTTGGATGGATTCAATGCTGACGTGACCACAGTGCACACGCCTGCTGTTGCTCACAGTGGTCCAAGGGACCGCTCAGAGAGTTTGTGTGTTCGCTCAGACACATGAAAAATTAGAGGGAACATTGGACCCAAGCTTCGCCCCCACAACAGGGTCCTCAACCGTCCTGGAAGAAAGTCTAGTGTGGTATTCTACTGATCAACTGAGCATGCCACCTCTCCCAGTTTGTGTCCATAAACCTCTTTGTGTGCTCCCCTGTTGATCTTCTCTCATTCCTACACTGCTCTTTTGATGGTCATGTGATCTGTACACCTAAATACAGCCCAGTTATTGTTGTTGTTCACACCTGACGCCTGGGCTCATAAGTTGTCCTCAATATCTTGCATTTCCATCCCCCGTTTCTGACTCCCTGCCATCTGTCTTCTCCTTGATATTCTTCTATAATGAAACCTGCAATCATTGCAATCACCAATGAGTCAGCTGAATGGCTAGCTTATCACTTTAACTGAAACACTGTTCAGTCTCAACTTTGCAGTTACTATTTTCATCATTTATGTTACAAGCATTTGTAAGTGCAATTTGTTTGGAGGCACAATCGTCTGATTTTTGTGTGTGACAACATTTCTGCATCTCAAGAACGGTTTAGTTTGGACTACTTGCACAATTTTGCGCTTTAAACTGACCTGCAGTTTGGTTTGGCTAAAAACTTCAGAGCAGACATTTGCCCAAATTTCTGGGCGCTTTCTTGGGTCAGCACAGCTTCTCAGTTTAATATATGAAGTGCCAGATCTTTTTGCATGTCCACTTAATTTCAGAATTTAAGAAACAATCCATGTGACTGAGGCCTGGTATCAGCTTGGCATCCTTTCATCTCTCTAGCCTTTTAGTTAATTATGCCTTACTAAAAACGTGTAAAACAGAGAGCACAATCTGTGATTAGGTATTGAAACAGCTGTTTACTCCCCAGATGTTTGTGTCCTCAAAGAAATTCCATTTTGATTTATGTGAATGTATTGTGCAGGTACTTTCTCTGCTTCGCCCTCATTGCTTGCTTTATCTGAGAACATAATCTGCCTTCTTTTAGCTTGGGGTAGGCCTCACTTTATGTTTTAAATTAAAACGCTTGAAGACAAAGTGAACTCTGGACAAGCGTGCGACCTAACTGAAGTCCAGGTGGGCTTGTTGATAATCACATTTTCACACTCATCTCGGGGCAGACCTGTGGTGTTCTGGTGCCAACCTGTCCCCTCCGTTTTTTGAGTGCCCCCCCCCCCCCCCACATATAAAAAGAGACGGTTTATTTTATAATATTTTAGACAACAGCATATAAAACACCATTTGCTTGCACTTGTGTGTGTGTGTGTGTGTGTGTGTGTGTGTGTGTGTGTGTGTGTAAAAACTGAGATGTTCAGAGGTCTTGCTTCATGGTATCGAGCAGCTCACACAAAACAGGGTCTTTGTATTTTAATGTAGGTGCTGATGTAAACCACAATTTTCAGCAAACATCTATCAGGTCATTGCACTTTTCTTTATTTTTAAAGCTTAAGTATGCGTACATGGGATATATTAAAAACTGACAAGCTGTTTGAACATATGATGTGAAATCACTTAATTAACCTGCTGGATTTGCTAAAAGTTAAAATATTTATACTACTTTGGCTAATGGGTTTTGCACATTACTCTTAGTTTAGTAAGTGGCTATTAGTGAGGGTCATGATAATCAATTCAATTGCGTAATGGGCTGACTAAGTATTTCCAGACTAAGAGAAAAAGTCAGTGAACATATCCGTTGGTTTAGGTGTAGGCTTAATCCATTTCTGAGAAAACTGAAGAGCATAAGTGAGGGTTAGTATGTGTTAATGATTTCAGTGTCATGCAGGGGAAAGTAGCATTCAGTGGAAGCTTCTCGGTGATTGTTTTAAATCCAAATATGACCCTTATTTGTGGCGCATGTTAGCATACAGTCAGCTCAGGAGTTAGTATCAGTCATGTGGTTGTCACGAGGTTGCGCACAGCATCACCGGCAAGAGGGCTTGGTTTGAGAGGTTTTTGGCATCTGTGATGTGATTTACAACCATCCACCCATGTACAGTAAGAAGCTGCACTCACAACCGTGGGCATCAGCAAGTTGGTGAAATTTAAACAAAACAGCATTCCATCTGAAACTCTCTTATTGTACCCAAAATACAAATTTTAGTGATTACATGTGGCTTCATTAATTATGTTCAAAAGGATGAATACATAACGCAAGTAATAACTTTATAATCAGTCAGTGAATGAAGGAGCTCAAGAGTGCAAATATAGTTGCAATAAAGTGACAAATATGCCCTTTTATGTCAAACAAAGACCGAAATAAGTGGCATCAGTGTGGGGATGAAAATGAGCGATCCAACCTCACACTGCAGATATCAGGGCAACGCACAGTGGGGGGGCAGGGGAGGGGGGGGGTTGCAGTCTGCGCGCACAAGAGGGCTAACAACGCTGTGAGTGACAGAATCCACCCAAACTGAGGAACAGCTTCTTCCCCAGAGCTGAAGCCTGCACTGTTTGCACTATAATATAATATAATATGTTGCTATTTAATGTTTTTTGTTCGTGTTGCAGCTGCTCTGTGAGCCAAGCTTTCGTAGTCTAAATTCAATGGAAATATATCTCTGCACCACACGATGGCGATAGATTCTCACAGTCTGTGCTCTGCTTCCGCCACCAGTCATCTTTAAATCTTTTTTTTTATTCAATGAAACCTTTAACTGTCCATCTCGCAGCATTACTTTAAAAAAAATCATATTTAAATACAAAAAAAATTAAATACATGAACGACAGTAGTAGAAAATTGATAAAATAACACCAAATAAATATATTTACAAATGATAGCAACATCAATGGAATAAAACCATGAACACCAGCAGAAGGAGAAAGAGGCCTGTATCTACATTATTACTCTGGCAGCTCTCAGTCTCCATACAGACAGGACACGTTGCAGCGTAATTGCAGACAGGTGCGTGGGCCTGAGCTCCGCCCAGGCAGAATGACGAGTGGAAGAAAGCAGCAACACAATAAACATATGTAACCTTGCGGAGCCGGCCGGGCAGACATCGAGACCGTGACAGAGTGCAAAACTTTTATACTTGACAACTGTTAAGAGTTCAAATATTGAGGAAGGAGAGTAAAAACAACCATGGTCCAGAAGAGCTTGGTCAAACAATTGATTTTAATGAACACACGCGTGGGGGGAGTAGTCGGAGTTTCCTGTCACTCTGACTTTGCACAGAGTGTACTCAGAATCAACAGAATCAGCACATACACACTTAAGATTATAACAAGCATTCAATCAAAAGCATTTATTATAGATTCAACTCAGTTTAAATTGGTTATAACTGCACCTGTAACAAAGGCTAATTGGGTGCCAATATGTTTAAACATCTGAATGCAATATCAGTGCTGTAGATTATATTATTAATGCAATGGTAATGATGATGATTATTAACAATAGCAGCAAAATAATTTCCCTGATCTCCACACTCCCTCTTTTGACCCACTTTCCCTAAAAAGAGGGTCACTACACTTTACTTGTTTCATTTCTCTGACATCCATCCTCTGGCTCAGCAAATCAGACAACCTCATGTCATCTAGGTGGTCCAATAATAAAATGCCAGCTCCCACTTGAGAACACTCCATGCGTAAGATTAGGTTTTTTCTGCGTCCCTCTCTTGTGGTCCATCAGGCCTCGGGCCTCCAGGATCCTCACCCCCCTGTGGTCGCCGAGACCTTCTGCAAAGGAAACAAAACAGCTTTTCCTGCGCCTCCCTAACTTATGTTTGGGACTCTTTAATCAAAAGCATGATCCTAATTATGTTCTTGACTTATTGACTTGTATTTGTACACACACACACACACATATATATATATATATACTCTTCAACGTTACTCATCATTTTAAGCGCTGCTTTCACGTCCCTGCATGTTTCCTATTGCTCGCCTTATCTGATCATCAACATCCTGTACACAAAACTGTCGCTGCTGCAAGTGCCTTAACTCTGATCTAAAGTCACCTTTCACAAGAAAATCATTATAAGTGCCTATTCTACTAAAAGATCCAAGAGAGAACAACCATTTTAATCAATTAAGTTTAAGCATATAAGCAATTACTCATGCATACATTTTATCATAGCTAAATGCTGCCTAAAAACAACTCCTGTGTGTTAACACCAACTTCATTTTAACACTCACATTTCCTATGTTATAACCCGTTTTTGGTATAGCCTTTTTATTTCATTTTGCTCCTTACCCCTGGAGGGTCTTGGGTCGATTTGTGGCTATTTTCAAATTTTGATTACATGCCATTTGCACAGTGTTGAATGGACTATAGCCAAATTCTCCAAAAAAAAAAAAAAAAAAGTTTGATATGATTTTATTTCAAAATTCAAGTCCGACTTCCTTCAATTAGCTTCAGTGGCTAAGCTACAAATAAACTTACACTATTGGGCTTAGGGTCGATTTGTGCCCCATTGAAAGCCATTATAAACGCTATTTTTCACTGCAGAATTATTACCGTTAACATCTGGGTGACGGCTTAGGTTTCGTTTTTGTTTTGGACAAGAGGCCTTAGAATTGTAATTTTATTTGTCCACCGGGTGGCGCCCTTGCTCCACATTTGACCCGGGGCTGGAAAACAGCAAGAGCAACAGCGGGCTGCTTTGACAGACCTGCGGGAAATGAAGCCTCATTTCCGGCGTGCAGCAGCGGCTTCGCCCGCTGATCGGGCGGGACCATTTTCTGTCCCTAGGACCGTTAGAGTAACAATTTCTGCTTCAGTTTTACCATCTCTAAATGATCAAAAACCCCAAAAGTTATAAAATAATCCTAAAACCCATTTCAAATTAAACCTTAAATTCCCCCTTTTTTGACACATCTCATGTGTCAAACTAAAAATGCTCCACCCAAGCTTAGGAAATTAAAAGAAAAATACAGTTAGTCATATCATCCCTCAAAACACCTCAGCAATCCTCCTCTCAGGTATATTTGCTCCGACCCTGCAAACCTGTCTTTAAGGAATGAAATCCATTTAATCATCATGTCACATCTTTTCGAACTCCCGGCTCTATCCACAGCCTGCATCCTTGGAACTTCCTAAAAACAAAACCTGAACTTCACATTCCATACTCAGTTTTCCCCCTTATGATCCAATCTGTGTTATAAAAATAAACTTAGAACAGTTATCAGTCATGTGTTTCTTCAGTTAATGGTAACATGAGTTATATCAAAAAAATGTTTCCCCTTTAGCATTCTCCCAACAATATACTATAATACCATAATCTAACCCCAGTCAATAAAACAGAAATTTTCTCAAAGCAAACATCAGCAACCCAAAATCAACATCGCCAGAATTAAGCCTTCCACTCCCCTTGCTTATGGCAAAAGCAAAGCAAACCCTTTCTCTTGCTGGCATGGCAAGTGGTTTGTCCACATTTATTCATCCCCACCTTCATCCAGTCACACACACATCCACACCATGTATTCACACCAGGTATTGCTAATAGTGGAGCCTCCCGCGCAAGTAATCAGATTCTCCACTCTCAGCAAAATGAGCTCATTCATTTGTTTTATTTGTCATAGTAAAATAGTTCTTTATGCTTTTGGACTGGATTGACTCGCTATTATTGTCCCGATTCGTATTTTGAAGAAAAGACAAACGACTACAAAGTCCCAATAAGGTGCGTCAAAACAAGGATTTTATTGAAATATATATGGGGGGGGAGAAGTAGAGCACGATCACTCAAACAGCGGCGATCTTCCCCGAACAATACTTGGGGTGTAACATACATATGATGACCAGTAATATGCGTCACCGCAGATGAAAAACAACATGCATGTTCCCCCCCCAGTTGTTCTGCAAAGCCCACCATGGCGTCCCTGGTAAGGTTTGAGAGCCTCAGCAAATTATAATGAACATAATTAATGCGATCAACATTTTTATTTGGAGTTATCCATAGGAACACACTTTCAAATCCTGCTGCTATTTGGTTAACTAATTTATATTCATCAGGAACTCCCCTGGGAACTCCAATCGAGTCAATCCAGGTAGGCGAGTCAGTTCTCGGGTCATAAATCTGTGTACCCGTTGTGCTTCTTTCCCTCAACATGCGTCTCCTACATCTGACTGTCAATGTACGCGTGTCATGTTGTGGAATGGCTTTTACCCTACTCCCTATTAGCATCAATGGTGCTCCTAACCGCACCATAGCACATGTCCCCACACTCCCCAAAGGAACATGCACCAAAAGGGTGTGATGTCCACAGTAATAATACAACCCACCTCTAGCCCATGTACCTATTATGGTGTTTGGGTCACTTACATTATTTGTGGTCCTTCCCGTGAGCGTCCTCTCACACCAACTAGGGTCAATTTCTCCCAGAGTGTATTTCACGGCGTCCGTAGAAAATTCAAAACAGGTGTAATTATTTTGTTTAGGTATGAATGAACCTGTCTGCGTACGCTTGTCAATTGGTGGATATAAACTTGACAGTGTGATGCAGTCACCCGTGGCCACAGCTTCTCTAGTTAATCTCAACATGCAATTATAACCCCACTCATCCTCTGGATACAGAGGCGCAGGCTCAGTAAACAAACGAGGTCTAGCTGTAGCACAGGCAACACAATCATCTACATGCTGTTCCCTAGCATTTTGAGCCACCCAATCCAGCCAGAGATTGCTGTCACTGAATCCGGTGGCACGTTCAATTAAATCTTTTCAGGCGAGTGTAGTCAACTGCAACTACCTTCCTATCTGAGTTTTGGTTAATTTTTATCAGTGATGTCCCATTGTCCCTTACTACAGGCCTCATTGGTTTAGCTTTACTAAGAAAATTAACTTTTATTAACCTTTTTGGATCTATCCCTACAGTTTCCACACCCAGAACTAAATATAAGGAATTTTGACGCCACCAGTTCCCCATTGACAAGGTCAATGGATTCTGGGCCGGACTATAATCTCTCTGAAGTTTTAGCTCATTCTCTGGCCCCTGCTCTGACGCCTCCCAATCTTCCCCAGTGTAACCTTTTACCTGATCCCAGTTCCGACACCAATTGGCATAAGGACGACTTCCCCTTTCACAATATGTGTTCACAGCATAATCCCAACACACCCACACATTAAATCCCCTCCAGCTACTGTCAGCTCCCTTACAGATAAAAACGTTGCACAAATCAAACGTGAATGAAGTGGTGGACCCATTAACATAGTCTAATTCTAGTCCACCATATATGCTGAGGCACTCATCCCTTTTACCTGAGACTTCACGCTTAACCTTCCTTGGCAACGCAATCAATTTGGACTCTGAAGCGGGTAGACTTCTGCGTCTGGGCAATTCACCTGTCTGCCAAAAAACAAAGAAACATTAGAACACTCACGCACGCCAACACCCCAGTTATTTTCCAATCTCCCCACAAGCCCATGGTTTTGGTTCCCCTACTCTCCTCTAACTCTAGGCTGGAGCCCCAGCCTATCACGCTTCACGCCTCTTTGGCACCTCCTCTTTGAGTGAAGAGACGCCCCGGATCCTTCTCTTCTTTCTTCGACTTCCCAGGTAGACTATTTGGGGATGAGCTTGTCTCCACCAAGCTCTCGTCTGCCACTGCACATTGAGACCAATGGAACCAGGTCTGGCCTTTCCCCTTCAACTGGACCGCTGTTGTGGTACGAGCGTTCACTTCAAATGGCCCCGTCCACCTCGGGTCTTTCCACTTTCGCTTGATGACCTTCAGCCACACCACCTTGGCGTCGGACCTGTCCACCGTGGTCACTCCTGCTGCAACCTGTTGTGTGAAACTAGACACAAGAGCTTTTAATTCTTTCCAATATTCTGCATGCGTTCTGTTACTTTTTATACTCTCTTCAGCCGGGACTGCCGTCCAGGGACCTGGAAACTGTCGTCCTGTCAACAGCTCGTACGGCGTGAAGCCTGTGGATTGGTTAACAGAACATCTTATGATCATTAATGCAATGGGCAGGGATGCGACCCAATTTAGCCCCGTCTGAGCACAAATTTTGTTCTTCAAATTTAGATTCATCCTTTCTACTTTCCCTTGGGACTGAGGATGATACACAGTTCCAAACGTGTGTTGCACCCCCAGCCTCTGTTCTGCCTCCGCCAAATCTTTGTTTTTAAAATGGGTCCCATTATCTGACCGAATTCGCTTGGGGAACCCATACCTCCTTTTAGACAGGGACTTTCAATCTGATCAGGTCCCCACTGGTAGCCTTCTCCTCAGCCAGTTGTAATCTGGAAAGCCCACCTTATATTTGCTCTCCCGAGAATTTGTCACCGCTGTTATTCACTGTTGCAGGCCTGCTTAGAACAAAAATGAGAAAAAAAAGAGAGCTGATTATTAGCTCATCAAAGCACCTGACAGGTTTTCTTTAAGTGCACTGTTACAAAAATAATGGGCCCCTTCTTAGACGTCCATGTTTAATAAAACTCCCTCTATTAAAAACAAAAACAACCCAAACCTAACTGACAGAATCAACCCATCTCCACAACAACCTCAAAAATCTTAAACAAAAAGTTGTGCCACCAGAGTCCTGACACTCCCAGGTCAACTCATGTAATTTCACCTCCTCAATACACCGAAAGTCTTGTTAAAACCACACAATTTGCACACAACAATCGCCCCCTTTATGCACTTTAACATACTTAGATTCAGCATAAGATAACCCCATTACAACAACGTATCAACACTAAACTATAAATTTCCTATCCAAATCTGCTATGCTTCCTCTCCTGAAAGAGAGGCGCACACACACACACACACAGTCATCTCTCAATAAGTTGCTGTGACAAGACAAATACATGTTCAAACATTACCACCTTGTTAAATTATTTTATTTCTTTCTACAGTGATCACTGGTTTTGATCACTCAGTACGAGGGCACTCCTAAGTCACTCTTTTAAAACTACTTCAATCACTTTTTCTTTTTTCCATAATTCACTCCCTTGTCATATAGCTTCTTTTGAGTTATTCCTCAACTTCAAACTCAAGTGCATTTTATTCTTTTTTTTTGCCTGTCCCGTTTGGTTCTTTGGCCATCAGAATTATTGTCTGAAGGCGAGAAAAGATGCCCAACGGATTTACTTTACCAAATTGACCATCCCAGCCTTGCCGTAATGGTCTATTTGATTCATCTTTTATGGTTTATTTTCCACTCGCTTTGCCCATTTGCTCTCTCATCTGTTAAATCTTCAGTTTGGTCACCATAAATTCATTTTCGTCTTGTAACTGTGTATTATGCCACAAAACACCGTCAATCCAACACTGCGAGGATTGACGTTCTTCCTCGCGTTCCTTAACCGCATTGACGGCCACACTACTATTTTTTACTGTTCTCTTAAGCTTTATTTTGGAATCATACATTTCAATGACCTCTTCTAACTTTCTGTCTGCAGCATTGGCTTTGTCTTCGTTTTTTAGTATTTTCCTCGTAAAATTGCTGCATCTTATTTTTTATTTTTTATATTTTTTATTTTCACTCGCTAGATACGGGACTGACTTGAATGAGGAAAAGAAAAGGGAGAAAGGAAGAGGGGGGAGAAACAGTGGAGAAGAGGGACGGGGATAAAGGGCAGAAAAAACCTCGCGTTTTATGGTGACTCCTGAATTTCCTCCACTTCCTCCTCATCCTTAAAATACTCCGGATGAGTGTCCACAGCATTGTTCAGTCTGATGGCATCCTCCATGACCTGGACAACATGATACCATTAGAATGACATCATAGAATGAGGGGTGTGACCAGAGCCAGAAATGCACTCATTGATCCTTTTGTTGATTTATTGCTATCATACACTACTAATCAACTAATCGAAGTGCAAGTGTCACAGTCTGTTATTTATTCTCCCTCCATGCAAGGCAACATCCAGGGGTGGTGCTGTGGGTTCAGCATGGCTGGCAGCCATTGTTCAATCATGCCTCCCCTATTTCAGTTGGAACGCTGGGGCCTGGAGGAGAGAGCTGCGGACTGCCATGCACCATGAGCAGCCGATGGGAGCGAGAACAGTCGCAGTTCTTGCTTTTTCTGTTGGGGGAGGCCCAAATAGTGCCATTCAACCTTCAGCAGCAGCAGCAGCAAGGGGCTGTTTTTACAATGTCTGCCAGGTAATTCTACACCGACTGGGTAGAGGGCATCAGAGGGCCACTACTGCCATTTCTGAGGAGGACAGATGGAGCTGGGGGACAGGCCCTTCGCATATGCTAATGCACAATGCAATAGCCAAAGACCACTGGAAATTAAACCAAGGGGCAAAATATACAGCCCAAGGCTGCGGTTCGCTCCTGCGTGTGTAACGGAGCAAAGGTGATTTTATTTTTTCCACAGTGTTTTTAAAGGAGGGAAACCTTCCTCCAAACGGACAGAGCAGTGGAGTCGCCAAGGGAAAGCACACAAATTAAAAACTGTGGAGCCTGCGGCTTAATTTGACTCAACATGGGAAACCTCACCCGGCCACGGAAAGGATTGACAGATTGATATTTATAGTTAAAAATATAAAATGAATTAAAACAACCCTGGCCAGGGGACAACACAATAAAAATCAATAAAACACAACATTAAAAGTCCAGTGGCGTCCGCCACGGTACACTAAAACAAAAAAACAACTCTTTAAATGAACAAAAAAAAAAAAAATCATGGAAAGAATTTCCACGTGATTAAATTGCTTTATTTTAGCATTATGCAATTCTGTTACTCCAACTTAATGCACTCAAGTCGGACCAACTTAATTAAAGATTGATTCATCAATGTATTTACTGCATTTTGATCCAATATATTTTAATAGTGTTGATCCAACAAAGAGTTTTGTTCCAACTCAATTCAGGTTTTCTCCAACTAATTTACTAAATTTGGTCCCAGCTTAAGTTAATTGAGTTAAACCAACTCATACAAATTAAGTTATTCCAACACAAGTCTTTAATGCTAATAGAAAACACTTTAATCACATGGAAATTCTTTCCATGATTATTTGAAGTTAATTTAAAGAGTAATTTTTTGGAGCATTTAACAAAGTCTAGAGTCTGGTTAACATACATTTCACTATTACATCTAAAAGGTAAATACAAATTTGTCATACACATCTTTTTGTTTTCTCCAATTTCTAGCAAATTTCAGGTTCAGTGAATAGACCAGACCAAGCAACATTGTCACTGCAAAAACTACATTGCCCAACTCACCCATCACTTCCACCCCCTCTAGAACAATCATAACATCCTGAGGGTCATCGCTGGCTCCGCACCCTCTGACCGAATGACACAGATTCCAAAGACTGTCTCTGCTATGGCAGTGGCCATGCTTTCTATCAACTTCCTGTGACAATAAAACAAACAAATTTAAAAAAAAGATAATGATTTCTCACTAATGTCCATTGCAAACAGTTTTAAAAGTACATCTGTTTTACATTAATGTAAAATACCTAAAAGCTTTATTCATTCAAGCCTTATAATAATGTAAATGTAATCAAAAATGACTGCCCGATATTTTTCCTCACTCAAGAGAAGTTCATTCAATACCTCAACAATGTTCTGTCTTTCAAAATCTTGAGTTGTGATAGGGGTGACTGTGGCACAGGAGGTAGAGCAAGTTGTCTACTGCTTTAATCCCTGGCTTCTCTAATCTGATACTAAAACTATCAATGGGTAACACACTGAACCCCAAGTTGCTCCTGATACATCCATTGAAGTGTAAATGTTACATAAAAATCTTGTATGAATGAGGTTATAATGATATTATAATAATGATAGTATAAAACACTCAAGAATGGTGCGTGTAGTTAGGGCTGCTCAATTAATCGAATTTTAATCACGATTACGATCTGGGCTTTCAACGATCATTAAAAGTGACTGAGCCGATTATTAGCCCCTCCCTCGTGCTTTACTCTCGCGCTGCTCCGTGTGGCAAATCGAGCGCACCTCTTGTTTCCAACACGCGTCACAACAATTAAGAGGACCCGAGGGAAGCTCGGAAAGCTAAGCAGAAGTTATTTGGAGAGGAGAGTGACTGCCGTTGGTTGAAAAGAGGGGTAAAAAAACAAAAACAAAAAAAACTTCAGTGGTGTGGAAACATTATGGGTTCGCCGAGTCAGACATCGTGTGTAAACTTTGCTACGGTGTTGTAGCTGCACCACTGCAAAGTTCACTAAACAGATGTTTACATTTATTTCTTATATTGCAAACATTTGCACTGTTATCAGTATTTGCACACTATTTTATATTATTTGTTAAAGTCATTATTCAATACATTGTTATTGTTAACCTTTACAGTCAGAGCGGGCATGCTCCGTTTTGCGTAACTATTTTTAAATCCCTGTAGAACCGGAACCGCGTAAGCTAGCGCAATAATTTTTTGCATATGAAACCAGAGGAGTCGTACTTACATCTTATGCTATCAGCTTGTCCTAGGTCACGGTTGCAAAAATTGCACAAAACGCACTAGCAGGAACAAACACATAATATTCCAGAAACGCGCTTTGCCGATTTGATCAGCTGTTCGCAACACTTCCCACATTGAAACAGACGTCAGCGCGAACTATCGCACGTCCGCCATTTCCTGCCAGAAACCCGAAGTGACGTCATCTTCGCGGAAACTGTAGTTTTTTTACTTGTAGGCCTTAAACACCTATACTGGTGTTTTTATAAGTCATGTTAGACTTTACTGAATAGTTTCTGGGATGCTTAGAACTCATATTGCACTGCTGGAAATAGTTTATTTTGATGCACATGCTGTTTTCTTTGCAAATTTGAATCATAGGATTGTTTTCCCTGCAGTATATAAAAATTGCTTTATCTCCAAAATAAAACTATGAAGACACTCAAAATAAATTTCCTGTTGTTGTAAACTATTTTTTGCATTTAAAGTTTTGAGGGATAAACCTCTTAAATTTCTCCAAGTAGAAATATATGTAAAAAACGATTTTCAATTTTTTTGTAGTTTATTGCACTTTTTGCAATTAATCAGAATCAGAATACTTTATTGATCCCTGGGGGAAATTATTTTTTGTTACAGTGCTCCATTTTAATGTAGTTACTATGGACTTAATGCATACATATTATTAAAATATGGGCTATAACAGTTGTATTGATGTATAGCAACTTGAAATGCTCCCAATGGCACTATAACATGTAAAAAAATAATATAAGCTCTGGCGGACTTTGTTCTATAGTAGGTCTTAAAGGGTTAAATAAATATCGTCAAATAATCGAGACCTCAATTTCAGTGAAAATAATAGTGATTATCATTTTTGCCATAATCGAGTAGCCCTACGTGTAGTATCCAGTGAGAAACTTAAAGCTCTTACTTTTCCCATTTTAAAAGCTATTTTTTTTACAGCCACCGGTAATTTATAGGAAAACCCCATCCCCTGAAACTTTTTGCATGTAGTTCAAGCTTATCTTTGATCATCTCCTTAGTTAAGGATACAGGCAAGTTAACATACCAGGTAATCCTTCACCAGCTCAGGATCTTCATTCAGGTACACGCAAAGACCTTTGGCGATGTATTCTCTTCTGATTTCAACAGCATCAGTACACAGAGTGGGGGGGGGGGGGGGAAACAAATATATACGGAAATCCATCTCAACGACCTAGCAGTGGGATTAAAGAACTTTTAACTGAATTACCAGGAATTTGTGAGAAATACAGAGGCTATTGTTTTACAGTCTTAATCTTTTCAAATAGTATTCATGCATTTTAGACAATTCTGTCATTCTAATATTGTTTTTTACTTTGTATTAATTTAATCATGCCATACCCCCAATTCAAGAAAGTTTAGATGATGTGTACATAAAATCAGAATGCAATGTTTTCTTGGTCTCAAAACTATGTCACTTACAAATGAATATATTAAATTTTTAACATGGGAATGTGATAATTTAAGAAAAATATTAGCTCACCATGAATTTGATGAACGGGCCTGCCAGCTCTCCAGACCTTTCACCACCTGATAAGATTAAACATTTATTATCTTTACAGGAGGGAACTGCAAGTCTAAGTTTAAGTAGAAAAATATTTAATTTAAAAAACAAAAAACAAAACAGGAAAACATATCTGTTCATGTTTTGTCTTTCCTCCTCAGTGTACTAAAAACACAAGTTGTTAAATAAACCACTCTCCATCAGTTGCAACTTACAAATTTCAACAACCCACACGTAAAATGTAAATTTATCACAACAGTCTCTGTGGTAGAGCCAAACTAGCTTATGTGCAGAGTTTAAGTTATAAACAATATCTATATTTGGAGTAGCTAAGTCTTTCATATTAGGCTATCATGCTAGCATGACATTGTGCTATATTCTTGCACTAATGTGTTAGCTAGCTATCCATCCATCCATCCATTCGCTTCCGCTTATCCTTTTCAGGGTCGCGGGGGGCGCTGGAGCCTATCCCAGCTGTCATAGGGCGAAAGGCGGGGTACACCCTGGACAGGTCGCCAGTCTGTCGCAGAGCTAACACACAGGGACAGACAACCATTCACACTCACATTCACTCGCACATTCACACCTAGTGGCAATTTGGATTATCCAATTAACCTATCCCCACAAGCTGCA
The DNA here is from genome assembly GCF_057382185.1 of Mchenga conophoros. NCBI lineage: Eukaryota > Metazoa > Chordata > Actinopteri > Cichliformes > Cichlidae > Mchenga > Mchenga conophoros. Next base: position 19,196,526 of record NC_140529.1, read on the forward strand.
TGTCTTTGGACGGTGGGAGGAAGCCGGAGTACCCGGAGAGAACCCACGCAAACACGGGGAGAACATGCAAACTCCACACAGAAAGACCCCGGCCTGATGTTGGAATTGAACTCAGGACCTTCTTGCTGTGAGGCAACAGTGCTAACCACCGTGCTGCCGTGTTAGCTAGCTAGAATGGCATAAACAGATTAAAAAAAACAAAACAACAACAACAACAACAACAACAACAACAGAACAAATGTGAATAAATAGAACTGAAAAGAATCGACAAACTAATGATACCTTTGTGCAAAAAGTATTTTCATCAAGATGGATGAAGATAGATTCACTCTTACCTTTCCAAGAGGACTGTGGAGCAAACCATGTGCTTTCCTGCCTCTTGTTTAGAATCTCACGTGATCTTGTGATATCGCGAGTCTTTAAGGCAGCTAACCACTCTTGTTAGATTTTATCATGTCATATCAACAAGAATTTAAGAGGTGCTAGTTGGTGAATTTCATGTAGATCTTATATGATTTTATTACGTTCACCTTAGAAACATAAATTCATTGTGTTCAAATTACATGTTAGAGTCTTGTAAATGCAATAAACCACCAAATTTCACTTTGAGTGTATAAGAGTCACTAAGAATTAAAAATCCAGTGAAGCGGTGCAGGAGGGAAACCCGGCGGCGTCCTCGCCTTCCTCTCCGCGTTCTGCGCCCCGGTGCGCTAAAGAAAGGAAGGCAGCGGTAGTCACTATTCTTTTAGGCAGCTATAATTCATTAAAGGGGACAAGTCAAAAGACTTACCCCGGGTGGGCAGAGCTCTTAACTCTGCCCGCCGCTTCTTTGTAACCGCCAATCGGCACCGGCCCGCCTCGCCGCCTCTAATTCCCTGCAGACACGTAATCTGGCCTCCTGTTGCTGCAGCAGTCGGACCGCTCGCTCCGTGTTGCTGGCACTGTATCCTCCTCTCCTGAACGCCAAGCTCCACCAGCCCTCCGGGCTTGCAGGCGCCGCCGCCTGACACCACTCACGCCTGCCCGTCTCTCAAGCCTCTTTCTCCATGGTCTGCCAGGCCCTCTTATTGGCCTCTGTGACCTCCCAGGTGTGATCAGGTTTATAATCAGGTAGGGGCGGAGTCTTTCCAGGACAAGTCACCAAATAAATACCATAAAAAACATGCAGTAAAACTCATAAAAATAAACCAGTGTACAATATTAAAATATTGAAAAGGTAAAACACAGCAAAACATGCATAGTAAAAAACCCTAGATAACTTGTCCCTTTCCACCCCGTGACACGTGACACACACCTTGACTTTGGGAACAGATTGATGTGATTGCTGTGATTGATGCGATATTTGGCCACATTGCTATAACGACACCACTCGATTACTTCACACGCATGCTACCAATAATCCATAAATTGCTGCTTAAGGAACTAAGGACAATACATTTAAATGCAAGTTCTTTTTTCTAATGTGTTGTACAACTATCAAATTCATTTTTTTATGTTACATAGTAATATGGTCCTTACCGATTGTGAAACTAAATTAATTCGTTTCATAGATCTAATCCATACTGCTCCTTTAAGGCAGCAAACTCGCTATATTCTATTCATTATACCAATTAATAACACCAGTGGTAAACAAAAACACTACTTTAAAACAACTCAGTGCAAATAGGCATGCATGTTCATTTGCTTTCAACTCACAACAACAACTCAACTTCCAAACCAAAACACCAACACAAAGGAGTGTGAGTTTAGACAGCACCAGTTAGCTAATCACATAGAACTGTAATCTTTGACATTTGTTTACCAAGTGAACAGCTTTAACATTTAAGCAGCTGTAACTGTTAGTGCAAACACTGTGTATTTATAAGGAAAGAGCTTCAAGTCTCCAGATCTACTAGCTAACAAAAGACACATTACGCTTTCACCTGCTTCTCTGCTTCAACAGCAACAATGTTCCTCTTACGTCAGAGGCACAGCTACAGCAAGTGTAGAGCCAAGCAGCCTCACCAGCGTAACCAGTGTTGCTCTTTTAGCTTTGAATGTTTTAACTTAAATGCATTAACAACTTGTGTAATAATTCTAACAAAAGGTTTCTAACTTTTATCTGTTTGTAACCCTGGGCTACACAACATCCATAAACAACATGTATCCATTCAATATCAATCCAACCAACAAACCTGCATTAACCCAACTATCCATAAAGCCAGCAACCATCCAGCCAACATGCATCAACCCAAAACTCCAACCAGACAGCATGCATCATAGTAAGACTAGGTGGACTGCTGTGGATTCATTTGAATCTTACTCTGCACAGCTGCAGAACACTGTTGATGTAGCTCTCGTCCTTTTCGACCTTATTCCTGAAAAGGCTGGTTTGTTTCTTGTCAGCAGGGTCGATGTCCTTGGGCCACCCCCCTCCACTTGGTTTACTCCACAGCTTCTTGTCTTGTGAAGTTTTGTGTTCACCTGAAAACAACAAGTAGCACCTGAGATTCACACAGACAGGCAATTCACACAGTGCACTGTTAATCAGGAGGTAGAGCAGGTCACTAATCAGAAGGTTGGTGGTTCAGTCCTTGGCTGCATCCCTTGGGCAAGATACTGAACCCTGAATTGCTTTCTGATGCATTCATCAGAGTGTGATAAAAAACACAGAAAAGTTGCTTTTATGAATGGGTGAATGAGGCATGTTCTGTATATAAGAACCACTCTCTTTACTCTGTATGTAATTTCAACCCTTTTGGCAATCCAGTTCAAGCTGTGTGTAGGTGATCAGTTACTGCAGGAGCGTCACACTCATTTTAGCTCATGGACTGCTTCTAGCTTGATTTATCCTAGCCCAATACTAATAAGATAATAATAATAATGAATACTGTATTGATCCCCGAGGGAAAATCCCTCTCTGCATTTAACCCATTCACTCAGAGAAGGAGTGGGAAGACACTGGGCACCCAAAGAGCAGTGCGTAGAGACAGCACCTTGCTCAGGGGTACCTCGGGGGAGCCGTTCAGTGGATTCGAACCCCCAACCTTCCAATCATAGGGCCACCACTGTACCTACTGAGCTATCCCTGCCCATAACTCTAGAGCATTCACATTTCTCTGTGTAAAGGCAGCTGATCTGTACGGAGCCCCTCTGATGACATGGTACAAAAAATAAATAAATTGTGGCCACGAAATACCATTTCAAGGCCACGAAATAGGTATAACGTGCCCACGAAACACTTGATGATATATATATATATATATATATATCATCCCAGGGCACATTCACTAGAGCCTGCGTCAGCCATAGTACGGAGTCCTTGCTGTTGGTGATGTCCTTAAGGTGAGTGTATTATATTTTATATTTATTTCATATTGTTATCCCGCAATTCGGCAGTTATTTATTCAGACCTATATTGTTACTATGTTCTAAATTGTATCTGCTGACGTTTCAAATGTTGTATCCTCATGTTGCTACTACACGTTGTTTTGTTGTGCTAATATGTAGCCGTAAACTCATTTTTAACTGTAGGACGTTTCAAAGTAGAGCAAGGCTGAAGGCTACTAATAAACGAGGTATGTTCAACATAAAACCTTAGTTCTCTGTGTCACGAAGTTGTCTCTCTTTTACCCTGGCCACATCACCATACTAGCTGGTGCAACTAATCTGGTCTGGACAATAATAACAGTTTTAGACGGAAAGCATCTTAAAATTGCCTCTTTTTTTCGCTGAACATCTCCTTTGAAAGTAGCATCATGTGAGTCACACTTGTCAAGGTAATGCATGCTAAATGAGCCGTAGCTTTCAATGCATCACCGGATGAAGCCTTGCAGTTACAGTAGCTCACTGCAGGTATCACGTTGCCAAGGGAACTAATAAAGCATACAGTGATCAGAATGATTTTGTATTGATGCAGGTTGCCATTGCTAATACTGAACTACTTAAACTCCAAGTAGACAATCGCTCCATTCCTCATTACCATAGATAATATCTAAGTAATAAAACAATCATTATCAAATTCTGATTTGCCATATATAAAGTGATTTTATAGGTAGGCTATCATGTAAAAATCTGCTACATAAAATTTATAACCGAGTGTAAAAATACTAATTTCATTTTCATGTGGTTTGGAGGTCAGCTATGGATACTCGGCTGCGAGAATTTTTAACAGAGCGTAAAGTTGAAGAAGATGTGATCAAGAAACTTGAAGATGAGAATGTAAGCCACTGCAGCTGTTGCTGTGTGCGTGTGTCTGTGTGTTTGTTTTTGAACGGAGAGCCGCAATCCACAATTTACTATGCACATTCTAAAATAAATTATTGAATTTCATATTTTGGTTTAATCAATGACATTAATTAATGACATGATATGTTTAAAGAGTAATTTAAAAAGTAATTTTTGTTCATCTTATGTTGGACAAATGTGTACCACATTACCAAAAGTATCTGTTATCAAAAGTAGATAGCAAAAAACAACTCTAAAATATGCAGTTGTATGTATTCATTGTTTTTTTAATATTGACACTTTTATTAATTTGTTATTTATATTTTTCAGATTGATGAAACTCTCATTCCCTTAATGACAGACAGTGACCTGGCAAAGTACATCCCCAAAGTTGGCGATAGAGTCTCCACTGTGGCCTTCTGCAGACAAGCAACACGTCACCATCCAGGAAAGAATCTATACTCTCAAGGCTACGACAAAGACTGACAGGAGCTGAGGGAATGCCTCCTAAAAAGAAATTGTCTCAGTGGGCAGAAAATACAAATGCAAAACGAACAGTGAGACGAATTGAGGTTGGCTGGATGGATTTTGATGAGGAGAAGGGTGGGTTCAAACAGGTGACGTGTGTAAGTGGTGGTGGAACAATAATGGATTGGATTTATATAGCGCTTTTCAAGGCACCCAAAGTGCTTTACAATGCCACTATTCATTCACTCTCACATTCACACACACTGGTGGAGGCAGCTACAGTTGTAGCCACAGCTGCCCTGGGGCAGACTGACAGAAGCGAGGCTGCCATATCGCGCCATCGGCCCCTCTGGCCAACACCAGTAGGCAGTAGGGTAAAGTGTCTTGCCCAAGGACACAACGACCAGGACAGAGAGCCCAGGGATCGAACCGGCGACCTTCTGGTATCCCAGATACGCTTCCCAACCCCCTGAGCCATGGTCGCCCCAACAAGGCATTTATCTGTAGATAAAAATGAAACAGTGTCAAATATCAAACTTATGGCTGAAAATCAGTTTTTCCCCAATGGCACCTCAAAAAAAACCAAAAGTCTTTCACACTATTCAACTCATATTGAGAGCTCACAGATGCATGTGGATGCTTCCAGTACAGTTGATGAGTTGTATAAGCAAAGTAAGGTCAAAATTCTGCGACTTTATCTGTGTACCAGAAAGAAAACACAACAGCAGCCTCAAGACGTAGAGGCCGATCATGCAATAACCCAGCCCTCTGTGGTAGATCTCACTGACAATGAACCTAATCAGGCCGCTGATGATCTGTTGGTGGAAAACGTGAATTCAGAACCATCAAACTTTGTAATTAATGATGGAGCTTCCATAAGTGGATATTTGGAACTGAATGACACATTACCATGGGATGGTCTGCCAAATGTAGGTGAAAGTGAAGATTCTGATGCAGTTGTTATTATTAGTGGGGATAACAGGGTGGATATTAGTGTGGTTGAACTAAACCCTGAAACACTGTTTACAGAAAAAGAGTCTGATCCACCTCATCACACATTGTCTCTCTCACCGGGGCTGACAGGAGAGGCCAATATTCCTGACCAAGCACCCCCTGAACCACGATCTTGTCCCGTAATACTAACTGTTAGAAGAGGTCATTGTCTTACTGATTTGATCAGTGCCTTTGAGGACTCAAACATTATTTCATCTGAGGTCAATATCACAGATAGGACACAAAGTACTTATTCAGGCCCCAATGTTTGTAATCAAGTGCTGGCGTCCCGTTGTGGGTTCTGTAGCTGGTTTACTCCCACCAGAAGGACTGCATCATTTCATTGCAGAAAAAAAACCAACTGTAAAAACAGTGAAGGAGCTTCTAATCTTTCCAGAGGAGATGACAGCTGCCCAGTCAACAGTTTCTCGTTACCTGAAAAGGTACATTGGAGAAATTGATATCTTCAGCTTTTCCTGCGGTTCTGTACAGGATCCAATCTGTTCGATAAAGCCATACTAATTGAGTTCATAGAAACTACAGATTTCCTCCGCAGACCACAATCCCACACATGTGGATGTGTGCTAAAGCTGCCCCTTGGTTATCACAGCTAACCAGACTTTCGCAGTGAATTTAACAGCATTCTCGCAAGCTCTATGTGGGTGATGGATGTGGTGTAGGTCAGTGTTACCCAACCATGGTCCTCAAGGCACTCTGCCCTACACGTTTTAGGTTTTCCACCCTAACAGTTCATAGAAACACGGGTGTAGTTAACAGTAACATGAAGGAATGAATGTGAATGTTCAATAGACTGGGCCGTTAAGTTCTCTTAACGGTGTAGCCCGTTGTGCCTTTTTCATGTGCAGCCTTTTTTTTCATCTGGTCAGTAAGTGCTTTCTTAGTTTCTCCCGCTAATTAAAATAGTAAGCTAAAGGGAATGTTCAGGTTATTTGAAGTGGAGTTGCCTGTAGTAGACAGCACTTAGCACTCTGACTTTGCAGAAGCAGCAGTTAGATATTGGGGACAAAATAAGGCAACAAATTGCTTGGGGAATGAGACCACAAAACAACACCAGTTGAAAATACATATACATATTTAAATGATTTTAATTTTCAGTGCTTCACCTGGCAGGAATCCGTACACTAAACATAGAAGTGCATCTGTTCCTGCTGCACACATTGTTACTGTGTTTTTGGCTAGTGCCAAAATAAATGACTAATTTTAACATTCTAATACTTTTTTACTACAGGAAGAGTAACAAATATTTCCAATATAGCATACAGTAACAGTTCTACAAACTGGAAGATTGCTGAGTGCTGTCTACTGTATATACAAACATAAGTACAACACCATTACAAATACCATATTCCAACTGATTAAGCATGTTCTATATTAAAGTATTTCAGATGTTTGCAGAAATCTTAATAGAAACAAGAATGTGAACCTTTATGTTCCTAATGGGTTTAGAAGAAAAGTTGTCAATTACAGAGATTGGTTACATTGTGAAGAGGTTTGTATAACCTCTTCACAATGTAACTGTTATTTTAGCCTGTTATTATATGCAAAATACAACCTGTTTTTGAGTATGGTGTATTTTGAAAGACACCAGTAAACCATTCTCATTTGTACAAAACATTGTCCTCTCTGTTACATTCTATACATCTTTAAACATGAACATGTCTAATGACACCGCTGAAAGTTATTTAATTACTCATTCTATAATGTCATACACGTGCTGTGATTTTTAAGAAAAGAAGCCGTTCTTTATCAAACATGGGATTGCTTTAATCTATTCCACAATAACAAAAATATAGGCTCAAGAAACATTTGGAGCATTGGTGACACAACTATGATTCTACACTTTAGCCTACTTGGTCTTCTTGTCTAATTGATCACAACATTAGCTATATTGCCAGTCTATGTGGTTGTTATCCAAGGTGCTCTTGTTTTTGTTAGAAATGAACACATTTTTGCTACCAAAAACTATTATGAACAACTTTTGATGCTTTAACAGTTTGATAAGTTTAACTCAATCCCAAAAGGATTTATTTTTTTCTAACCTGTATCATATTTTAGTTTAATACTCCACGCTTTGTAGCTACTGTGAGATTATTCTGTTATCATATGTTATCTTATATCTGTAGTTAAAGTAGTTGAATTATGTTAACAGCTGTAGAACATATATGTATCCCTTAGTCTAGATTGTGTGCAAAGTATGTAGCTTAGTTTCCCTTATATTTTTAGGTTAAAAGAATGTGACCATTTTTGGATTTGTTAGACAGGTGTGGATTACCCTGTACCCTTGATCTGCTGTGAATGTGTTACACTGTTTCTTGACATTTCATACTGCTGAATCATGAAGAGAATGTTGTGTGCAGAGGACCTTGTGCCGATAATAGAAGAGACAGACCACATTCCATACCCCCACCTTTACAGAGAGCAGAAAGACAGGGAGCCGAGGTCATAACTTAGGCGCCGTAACAGAGAAAGAATGTGAATGTTTAGGCTTTTACGACTAGGTGGGGGCCACTAGAGGCTATAAGAAGCGGAGTAGCCCGTCACCATTTTGAGATTTGCTGTGACCCTCTTCATGCATGTCTCCCCATCATGATGGCTTATGCTCATAAAGTGTTGGATTGTATGGAAATAAAAGATTGTTGATTGAGCATTTATACACCGAGTATTGTCCTTCCTTCAGCCCAAAGATTCAAAGAATTGGGAGATTTTAACACTACCAAGAGCAAGCAACACTTCATGATGAGTTAATTTACTGACATGGATAAAATGAAAATTATGTTATACAGTCTTTTCTGATAATTTTGATACAAAGACAAGATAAGTACACACTGGAGAAAAATAATTACTTAATAATAAGTACATTAAGCTGTAGGAATACGTACTGAAGTACAAAATGTACTACATTTGTATGTTTGTGTCCATTTAAGTAGCCTCAAATAACTGTGAACGAACTGTATCCCTGAGATGAAAATATAAATCAAGGGCCTGGGACATGGTAGATGGGAATTCCAAGCTTGATTCCTCCATTATTATTGTGCACAAATCAAACACTTGCACATCACATGGGACTGAACTAACAAAAGTGCAGCTATTTTTACACAAGGTCAAATCTTCTGTCAGTGGAACGAGACAGTCTTCTGCACCCCAAAGGTGAGGGGCCATGTACATGACATCAGGTATCCCACAGGGCACGTTGTTATTCTTTGAGGGCCTTATACGGTGAGCATTCCAAACACTCCGGATGTCATTCAATACCTCCTGATGAAGAAACAAGAATTAGGTCAGAGCTGTAATACAAGGCATTTTTAAAATGGTCGACAATAAGTGTGGTGCATCCTTAAATGAATTGAAAAGCAGCAATGTTTGGATGCAGTTTAATGAAAACCAAAGGAAGAGGGAGTGATTGCAAAAAAAGAAAAGAAAGAACCACACCAGGCAAACCACTGAGTTGTGGGATCTGGGCTTTATACTAATACTAATACTAATCTTGGTCCGGATGCGCAAAGCTTTTCAACTTTATGCGCATAATACAGGTGACAAAATCAATATTTTTCAATCCCATGAGGGGATCCAATATCATCTGAGTCCTGAATGTACCAATGATAGAGCGCTGAAGAGTTACTGATGCGTGAAGCCTCTGACTGCTTTTGACAGACTGGCAGTGACAGATCGGTAGCTGCAGCATAACTGCTGATGCAGAATGAGCGCAGACAAGGATAATGTCCTCCGATCAGAAAAAAACAACATTTAAGTCGTGCTGACTTCTGATCAGTTCAATTGGCAAAGTGTTCCCTGATTTAAAAACTTTGGCTGGGTCGATGCTTCAGCCTCCATTACGCACATACAGAGTGCAGTTGACCTACTTCAACAACGTTAGGAATACATTGCATTTACCGTTCGGTAAAGGTAATGTCGTTTTAACTACGGTATGTAAACGATTATTTTGTTACCCTTACTGCTAAAACAGCGTAATTTAATGTAATTAATTACCACCACTGGTTATCATAATATGGGTCATTTACCTGAATGATTGACATGAAGCAGAACTGTGACAGAGCTTTGTCAATGAAATCCCCAAAGAAGAATCCTTCGTCCTTCAGTTCTCCTAGAAGCTTGATCCATGACTCGACTCCTTCTTTTCTCATCACTGCCCACCAGCTCTCAATTCTCTGGTTTGCCGTACTTGCTCCTGTGACATAGCTTCTGTCTCCTGCTCTATCATCCCCGTCATTTCTCTGTAAATAACGCTGGAGGTCTCTGACCAACACGTTCTCAGTGCCCATGTCAGTTCGTACGAGCCTGGGGAAACCCCCACGACTCTCCACTGCTTCCACAAAGTAACCTCCGATAACCTTTGGGTCACTGTTAGTGTGTGCGGCCCGCAGCCAAATGATGTTGCGTGAGAAACCGTCGATGCATCCATTAATACATATCCCATATGGCTTTAGTTTGTCATAAGAGTCTATGTGCCACACAAAGTTAGGCCCCTGAGCAAAATATTGCCTCCTTCTGAGACGTGTGGTCTGGCGAACCTGGGAACCTAATGGGTCCAGTAAAGAGATGAGGATCCTGACGTCTTCTTTCCTGATCGCAGTGCCGTGTTGTTTGCACTTTGTAAACATCCACCGATAACCGTGATCCTTCCCAGGCCCTTGCAGTTGGTTCACAATAAAATCTATCCCGGCGTCCAGGTCGTACTTACGTCTGTAAAGCGACTTGGCTCTCAATATCCGGTTTAAATGTCTCTCCGTAATGATGGTTCCTTGCATTGCCAGGCTTTTCAAAATGCGTTTGTAGCTCATTCCCAGCCTAAAATAAAACTCAATCAGACTGTCTCTGTCCATGGTGTATAGGTTTAGCTTCTTTTAGCTTGGGGTAGGCCTCAGTTGATGTTTTAAATTAAAACGCTTGAAGACAAAGTGAACTCTGGACAAGCGTGCGGCCTACCTGAAGCCCAGGTGGGCTTGTTGATAATCACATTTTCACACTCATCTCGGGGCACATCCATGGTGTTCTGGTGCCAGCCTGTCCCCTCTGTTTTTGTGGGGGTTTTCCCCACATACGAAAATGGCCGCTTCTGCCTGGAGGGAGTTTTTTATTTTTGCTTTGCAGCTGCACAGGATCTGTATAGAAGTTTTAAACACTTCTATTTTGGGCAAATTTATAATATTTTAGACGACAGAACATAAAACACTGTTTGCTTGCGTGCGTGTGTTTGTGTGTAAAAACTGAGATGTTCAGAGGTCTTGCTTCATGGTATCGAACAGCCCACACAAAACAGGTTCTTTATGATTTAATTTAAGTGCTGATGTAAACCACAATGTTCAGCAAACATCTATCAGGTCATTGGACTGTATTTTTTTAAAGCTTAAGTATGCGCACATGGGATATATTAAAAACTGACAAGCCGTTTGAACACATGATGTGAAATCACTTAATCAACCTGCTGGATTTGCCAAAAGTTAAAATATTTATACTACTTTGGCACATTGCTCTTAACTTATTAAGGTGGCTATTAGTGAGGGTCATGATAATCAATTCAATTGAGCAGAAGTGACGTTCTTACTTCGATTCGTCCAAATTCATGTGAGTTCCAGTCTGTTCAGCCTGTTTCTGTGTAGCACCAAGCAGTAGACCTAAACCTGGATGTGCTTCTGGGTTCTGCCTCTAATGAAAACGGATGAGTGTAAAATGCAACCATTGTTTGTAGTTTGCTGCCACCTACTGAGTGAAAAAAGAACTGAAGTTGTAAAAAGTCAGTATTCCTAATGATAGGCTTCGTTTTGTTTCAGTTTCAGTTCACTATACAGCTCATCAAACTGTTTTCCCTTTACGTTTTGATATAATAGCTTTTTAGTACTACTGAGACACATACTGCCTTTTTCTTCCGTTAGAGTAATATTTTCTTGAGCTGTGTAACTGGATTTGTTCAAACATAGAGGTAGTTTGGATTCACTGACACAGGAGCCATACGCCCTTTCTGCAGTTTCTATGCTTCCTTAGCTCGTTTATGTCGCCATTGTTAATCCTGTCCTGTGCAAAGAAAAGCCCAAGCTACACTTGTCTGACTGACAGAAGGTTCAAGAGAAGGACATTTGCTCTCAACTCTTTCCCTGTTGAAATGTTATTCCAAGCAAGTGAGTTTCCTACAGGGTATGGAGGGTTAGTATGTGTTAATGATTTCAGTGTCATGCAGGGGAAAGTAGCATTCAGTGGAAGCTTCTCGGTGATTGTTTTAAATCCAAATATGACCCTTATTTGTGGCGCATGTTAGCATACAGTCAGCTCAGGAGTTAGTATCAGTCATGTGGTTGTCACGAGGTTGCGCACAGCATCACCGGCAAGAGGGCTTGGTTTGAGAGGTTTTTGGCATCTGTGATGTGATTTACAACCATCCACCCATGTACAGTAAGAAGCTGCACTCACAACCGTGGGCATCAGCAAGTTGGTGAAATTTAAACAAAACAGCATTCCATCTGAAACTCTCTTATTGTACCCAAAATACAAATTTTAGTGATTACATGTGGCTTCATTAATTATGTTCAAAAGGATGAATACATAACGCAAGTAATAACTTTATAATCAGTCAGTGAATGAAGGAGCTCAAGAGTGCAAATATAGTTGCAATAAAGTGACAAATATGCCCTTTTATGTCAAACAAAGACCGAAATAAGTGGCATCAGTGTGAGGATGAAAATGAGCGATCCAACCTCACACTGCAGATATCAGGGCAACGCACAGTGGGGGGGCAGGGGAGGGGGGGGGTTGCAGTCTGCGCGCACAAGAGGGCTAACAACGCTGTGAGTGACAGAATCCACCCAAACTGAGGAACAGCTTCTTCCCCAGAGCTGAAGCCTGCACTGTTTGCACTATAATATAATATAATATAATATAATATGTTGCTATTTAATGTTTTTTGTTCGTGTTGCAGCTGCTCTGTGAGCCAAGCTTTCGTAGTCTAAATTCAATGGAAATATATCTCTGCACCACACGATGGCGATAGATTCTCACAGTCTGTGCTCTGCTTCCGCCACCAGTCATCTTTAAATCTTTTTTTTATTCAATGAAACCTTTATTTAACTCGCAGCATTACTTTAAAAAAATCATATTTAAATACAAAAAAAAAAATAAATACATGAACGACAGTAGTAGAAAATTGATAAAATAACACCAAATAAATATATTTACAAATGATAGCAACATCAATGGAATAAAACCATGAACACCAGCAGAAGGAGAAAGAGGCCTGTATCTACATTATTACTCTGGCAGCTCTCAGGCTCCATACAGACAGGACACGTTGCAGCGTAATTGCAGACAGGTGCGTGGGCCTGAGCTCCGCCCAGGCAGAATGACGAGTGGAAGAAAGCAGCAACACAATAAACATATGTAACCTTGCGGAGCCGGCCGGGCAGACATCGAGACCGTGACAGAGTGCAAAACTTTTATACTTGACAACACACACAAAAACCCCCACACACAACAAAAATCAGAATTTTTGTGATTTGGATTTTTATTTAAAGGTGAAACCTTTTTTCTTTTCTTTTTTTTGCCAGATTAGACATTTTGATTAATTTCATTGAAGTATACTTTAGTTTTTTTGTTTTACTTTGATGCTATAATAGATGTTTTTAAAATTTAGTAATATTTAATACTATATTGCATCATGGCAAAACAACAGTCTCCTCAAGCTGCTTTATACTGTAAGGTGAAAACACTACAGAAAAAGCCAGAAAACCCCAACAATCCAAAGATCCCCTTTGAGCAAGCACTGGGCGACAGTGGGGAGGAAAAACTCCCTTTAGGAAGAAACCTCCGGCAGAACCAGGCTCAAGAAGGGGCGGCCATCTGCTGCGACCGGTTGGGGGTGATGGAAAGAGAATAGAGGGAGACAAGATGAAGTATACTTCTAATGGCCTATTCCAATTGGTGGTAATACATCATAAGAATTGAGGAAAGGTGGTGTTGATGGAGACTCTGGGGAAGGCCTTCGTCTGCCAGGGTGTTTTGGAGCCACTTGAATAAATTTAGTTTGCACTGGAGGTGGACGAGGTTTAATCTGTGGAAAGATCTGAGACGGAGTCGGAGTCTCCCCATAACATCTCCCCATCACGCCTCTATGGACCAACGGTGCGAGCTTTTGTCCTTTCTGTTTTTCTAATTTAAGCTGGAGTTGAACGTCTTTCACTCTAGATTTTAGATGACCCATCTCTTTTTCTTCATTGCCAGCCTTTCTGATCATCTGGTTCACTGGTCCAATGAGCTCCTGTTTTTGTTTGAATAAAGCGTATTCGGAAGACTTTACCATATCATTGTACTGCTTTTTAAATGATTCCAGCTCCCGTGTTTTATCTAGTAAAGCTGCATCTAGATCCTTGCATCTGGTACGTAGACAGTTCAGCTGTTTTTCAAGAAACTCGGTCGTTCCAACAAAGGGGATGCCTTCCACACCGTCTGTCACGGCTGCCGAGGCGAGCCGTGTGGAGTTGGAAAAAGGACCCAAGAGCAAGCAGTGTATGAAAAGATTAGTGGAGTTTATTTACAAGGTGTCAGTGGCAGGAACAGAAAACGAATAATGAGACAAACTAACGGAAACCTAAACTGGGAAAACTAAAGAGCAACTAGAAATCCACAGGACACGGGGAGAAAGGCAGAGAGACGCAGACTGACGGAGGATACAGAGACGCAGAGAGACACAGATGAATGCAGAAAAGCGCGGACTTACATGGAGTAATACAGACGAACCGGCAACAGGCAGGAGAACACACAGGGCTTAAATACACACACCAGTAATCAGGGGATAAGAGACAGGAGGGCAACACAGCTGGGAGAAATCAGAGCTGACGGGACAGGGGAAATGTAAACTGAACACACTCACATCAGACATGAACCTTCAGAATAAAACAGGAAATTAACAGACAGAGAACCAGACAGGACACTGAACTTGACAGGCAGACTCATGAGCAGACACAAAAACACCATGGACAGACAGAGGGAACACAGAGAAGTGGGAGCAGGCAGGCAAAGAACAGAAACCTAACAAATGGCAAAATAACAACAGAATACACACTCGGAATGAACAAAAGCATAAGGAAACACAAAACACTGAGTCCTCAGACTCAGGACCATGACACCGTCTACGTATTTCTTTTTCAAGTTGTGGAATATATCCCTAAATTCCACCTTTTCTTTTTGTCTGAAGTGACCTGCATGTGGAAATGCCTTTTCAAAGGACAAAACGCACTGGTACAATTCCTCTTGGAAGTGGCGCTTTTTCTTTTCCAGGCAATTCGTTTTTTGTGTGAATATTTCTGTTTGCTTTTTTGTGGCGCGCAGTTGCTCTTCCAGTGAGATCTTTTCAGCCAGTGCCTGATTGTGTGCCGTTTTTACTTTATGCCTGTCCACTGCTGTCTTTCTGTGTTCTTCCTTCTCTTTACTTAGTGTCACAGTTCGGCTGTGTGGCAGGCAGGAGAAGGACCCAAACGCAAACTCACAGAGTCAAAAGTTAAACTCAAAAAACACAGCTTTATTGCTGGCGTGGAGTGGGACACGAAAAACAATACAAAATAACCTAAACTGGGAAAAACTAAAGCACAAGGAGCCACAGGGAAAAATCACACAGCTATGATGGAGGACGCAACACTGACAAAGAGAAACATGGGGCTTAAATACACTGAGGGATAACGAGGGGGAATGAGCCACAGGAGGAGAGCACAGCTGAGAGTAATTAAGCAGGACGAGGCAAGGGAAGCAAAACTAGAAACATTAACATAGAACAGACTGTGAAAGTAAAACAGGAAACACACTGACGGAACTCAAGACATGTGGACTTAACAGACTGGGGGAGACAGAACATAGGGATCTGAAACATGGAACAGAAAGGCACAGTAGATCAACATGAACATAACAACGCCACAGGGGAAGAGTAAAACTGAACACGATGAACACAGAAACACCAGACCTCTTCACAATAAAACAGGAAACATAATGAGACGTAGACATGACAACCCAAACTTCACAATGTATATCAAAACGTAAAGGGAAAACAGTTTGATGAGCTGTATAGTGAACTGAAACTGAAACAAAACGAAGCCTATCATTAGGAATAGTGACTTTTTACAACTTCAGTTCTTTTTTCACTCAGTAGGTGGCAGCAAACTACAAACAATGGTTGCATTTTACACTCATCCGTTTTCATTAGAGGCAGAACCCAGAAGCACATCCAGGTTTAGGTCTACTGCTTGGTGCTACACAGAAACAGGCTGAACAGACTGGAACTCACATGAATTTGGACGAATCGAAGTAAGAATGTCACTTCTGCTCAATTGAATTGATTATCATGACCCTCACTAATAGCCACCTTAATAAGTTAAGAGCAATGTGCCAAAGTAGTATAAATATTTTAACTTTTGGAAAATCCAGCAGGTTGATTAAGTGATTTCACATCATGTGTTCAAACGGCTTGTCAGTTTTTAATATATCCCATGTGCGCATACTTAAGCTTTAAAAAAATACAGTCCAATGACCTGATAGATGTTTGCTGAACATTGTGGTTTACATCAGCACTTAAATTAAATCATACAGAACCTGTTTTGTGTGGGCTGTTCGATACCATGAAGCAAGACCTCTGAACATCTCACTTTTTACACACAAACACACACATCCAAGCAAACAGTGTTTTATGTGCTGTGAGATTTATAATATTATTTTATGCCATGTTAGACCCCTAATTAAAGATTGTGAATTATTATGTAGTTTTAGTTTGCATTATTCTCCTGAATTAGGAGAGGGTGATAACTATTGCATTTGTTAAACTGATTTGCATTACACTGCTGATTTATTGTGAATGGATGATATTGTTTCATGATGCATTATACTGCTGAGTTATAAGAAATACTGTTTGCAGAAAAGTCATCGCCTTATTTGTCTGATTAGAAGAGAACGGAACATGCTGGAGTTTTCTGCCCCATCTCAGCAGGAGCAGATAAACAGGGAGCCAAGGTCGTAGCTTAGGCGCCGTGTGAGAGAAAGCATGTGAATGTTTAGGCTTTTATGATAAGGTGGGGGCACCAGAGGCTATAAGAGTTTTATCAATGCTCCACCATTTTGAGATCTGAGGCTGTCTGCATACAGTGTCCATCTCCCACGCGTGTGATCATTAAAATCATCGTTTGACTTAACCCGGCCGGACCAGTGTTGTTATTGTGGTTTTTCCTCTTGTCTCCATCCCCAATTTTTGAACTCGTAACAGTGCTGTCGTCTAAAATATTATAAATTTGCCTAAAATAGAAGTGTTTAAAACTTCTATACAGATCCTGTGCAGCTGCAAAGCAAAAATAAAAAACTCCCTCCAGGCAGAAGCGGCCATTTTCGTATGTGGGGAAGACCCCCACAAAAACAGAGGGGACAGGCTGGCACCAGAACACCACGGATGTGCCCCGAGATGAGTGTGAAAATGTGATTATCAACAAGCCCACCTGGGCTTCAGGTAGGCCACACGCCTGTCCAGAGTTCACTTTGTCTTCAAGCTTTTTAATTTAAAACATAAACTGAGGCCTACCCCAAGCTGAAAGAAGGCAGATTATGTCCTCAGATAAAGCAAGCAATGAGGGCGAAGCAGAGAAAGTACCTGCACAATACATTCACATAAATCTAAATGGAATTTCTTTGAGGACACAAACATCTGGGGAGTAAACAGCTGTTTCAATACCTAATCACAGATGATGAGGACGAAGTCGAAGTCCTGCAAGGACTGCTGGAAACAGCAAAAGAAAAGGTGGTACGTCAGGAATTTCACAACAGCCAAGTTGTTGAATTATTATTGAAACGCCACAAAGAGGAAAAAAATAAGATGCAGCAATTTTACGAGGAAAATACTAAAAAAAACTCGAAGACAAAGCCAATGCTGCAGACAGAAAGTTAGAAGAGGTCATGGAAATGTATGATTCCAAAATAGAAAAGCTTGAGAGAACAGTAAAAAATAGTAGAGGTGTGGCCGTCAATGCGGTTAAAGAACGCGAGGAACAACATCAATCCTCGCAGTGTTGGATTGAGGGTCTTCTGACACGTAATACAAAGTTACAGGACGAAAATGAATTGATGGATAAAACCGTGAAAGAATTAACAGACGAGAAAGATCAAATGGGCAAAGTAATAGACAACCAAAAGGCCCAGAATATGGAGATCAAACGGAAATGTCAGAGAAATATTAGGGCTCTGGCCTTTGAAAAGAAAATGAAGGCTATGGTCGAAGATGAAGTTGATTCTTTGAAAAAGAAAAATGAAGACCTAAAAAAGGCCCTAAGCACAGAGCAGGAAAACCACAGAAAGACAGCAGTGGACAGGTATAAAGTAAAAACGGCACACAATCAGGCACTGGCTGAAAAGATCTCACTGGAAGAGCAACTGCGCGCCACAAAAAAGCAAACAGAAATATTCACACAAAAAACGAATTGCCTGGAAAAGAAAAAGCGCCACTTCCAAGAGGAATTGTACCAGTGCGTTTTGTCCTTTGAAAAGGCATTTCCACATGCAGGTCACTTCAGAGAAAAAGAAAAGGTGGAATTTAGGGATATATTCCACAACTTGAAAAAGAAATACGTAGACGGTGTGGAAGGCATCCCCTTTGTTGGAACAACGAAGGAGTTTCTTGAAAAACAGCTGAACTGTCTACGTATCAGATGCAAGGATCTAGATGCAGCTTTACTAGATAAAACACGGGAGCTGGAATCATTTAAAAAGCAGTACAATGATATGGTAAAGTCTTCCGAATACGCTTTATTCAAACAAAAACAGGAGCTCATTGGACCAGTGAACCAGATGATCAGAAAAGCTGGCAATGAAGAAAAAGAGATAGGTCATCTAAAATCTAGAGTGAAAGACGTTCAACTCCAGCTTAAATTAGAAAAACAGAAAGGACAAAAGCTCGCACCGTTGGTCCATAGAGGCGTGATGGGGAGATGTTATGGGGAGACTCCGACTCCGTCTCAGATCTTTCCACAGATTAAACCTCGTCCACCTCCAGTGCAAACTAAATTTATTCAAGTGGCTCCAAAACACCCTGGCAGACGAAGGCCTTCCCCAGAGTCTCCATCAACACCACCTTTCCTCAATTCTTATGATGTATTACCACCAATTGGAATAGGCCATTAGAAGTATACTTCATCTTGTCTCCCTCTATTCTCTTTCCATCACCCCCAACCGGTCGCAGCAGATGGCCGCCCCTTCTTGAGCCTGGTTCTGCTGGAGGTTTCTTCCTAAAGGGAGTTTTTCCTCCCCACTGTCGCCCAGTGCTTGCTCAAAGGGGATCTTTGGATTGTTGGGGTTTTCTGGCTTTTTCTGTAGTGTTTTCACCTTACAGTATAAAGCAGCTTGAGGAGACTGTTTTTTTGCCATGATGCAATATAGTATTAAATATGACTACATTTTAAAAACATCTATTATAGCATCAAAGTAAAACAAAAAAACTAAATGAAATGAATCAAAATGTCTAATCTGGCAAAACAAGAAAAGAAAAAAGGTTTCACCTTTAAATAAAAATCCAAATCACAAACACATTCTGATTTTTGTTGTGTGTGTTTTTTTGTGTGTGTTGTCACGTATAAAATCTTTGCACTCTGTCTCGGTGTCTGCCCGGCCGGCTCCGCAAGGCTACATATGTTTATTGTGTTGCTGCTTTCTTCCACTCGTCATTCTGCCTGGGCGGAGCTCAGGCCCACGCACCTGTCTGCAATTACGCTGCAACGTGTCCTGTCTGTATGGAGACTGAGAGCTGCCAGAGTAATAATGTAGATACAGGCCTCTTTCTCCTTCTGCTGCTGTTCATGCTTTTATTCCATTGATGTTGCTATCATTTGTAAATATATTTATTTGCTCTTATTTTATCAATTTACTGTCGTTCATGTATTTAATCTTCTTTGTATTTAAATATGATTTTTTTTAAGTAATGCCGCGAGATGGACAGTTAAATAAAGGTTTCATTGAATTAAAAAAAAGATTTAAAGATGACTGGTGGCGGAAGCAGAGCACAGACTGTCTGTGAGAATCTATCGCCATCGTGTGGTGCAGAGATATATTGCCATTGAATTTAGACAACGAAAGCTTGGCTCACAGAGCAGCTGCAACACGAACAAAAAACATTAAATAGCAACATGATATATTATATTATATTATATTATATTATATTATATTATATTATATTATATTATATTATATTATATTTATAGCTGTCGAAATTAACGCGTTAATTGCGATAATTAAATTTTGGAATTAATTACGTTAGAATATTTAACTATTTAGCGCAACACGCAGATAAGTCGCTCCCATAATTCCACTTGATTTGTTTACCGCGCCACTGAAAATGGAGAAGCAGGAAGCGGATGGCCTTCTGGATGGGGAATTTAAATACAAGAAGAACATAGATGGGACAATAAACAAACGCGTTGTAATTTGCACTCACTGTAGTAAAGAGTTTCAATTTCACCGTTCAAATTCGACCTTAAAATACCACCTTAATGCCAAACACGCGTTTGTCGGGGCAGCAGCTTCACCCGGCCTGCGTCAGACCACTCTTAGTGAACGCAGGCCACTCGGTAAGTCTTCTTTGGACAAACTGACCGACAATATAGCCAAATGGATAGCAAAGGACTGCAGACCGCTAAGCATTGTGGAGGACAAGGGCTTTGCGGATGTTTTAAAGGTTGCATCTCAGGACGCGTCCTACAAGCCCCCAGCGAGAAGCACAATAACAATTCGAATCCACGAACTGTATGAAACGGAGAAAAAGAAAAAAGAAGAGGCTTTAGTTCACACAGAATGCGTGGCTCTGACAGGAGACCACTGGACATCATTGAGTAATGACAATTACCTGGGAGTTACTGCGCATTTAATCACTGAAGCCTGGGGTCTGACATCCTTTGCGCTGACTATAATGAAAACGGAAGAGCGGCACTTTGCGGAGGCTTGTGCAGAGCAGTTCCAGACTGTTGCTCGCAGGTGGAGAATTGAGGAGAAGGTGACAACAGTAGGCACGGACAGTGCGCGCAATATGATCGCCGCGGCTCGCATCATGCCATTCAATCACATGCCGTGTACCGCGCACATTCTACAGAGATGCATCACAGTGAGTCTCGCAGACAGTGGCTTTGTCACTGCGCTGGCCAAATGCAAACAAACAATGAGTATACAACATACGAACAGATGAAGTATACAACAGAACATGAACACAAAAAGCCAAGGGTGAAAGAAAAAGGTAACAATTATAAGAATACACGCAAAAATTCACATACATATATTGTTGTGAGAGCCTTTTTGTTGGTGCAGTCTGATATTGATTGTATGTGCATGTGCACATCCTTAAAATAATGACAGAAATATGGTGTTTTGTTAGTAAACTTACATTTATGGATAAAAAATTTAGCTAAAAGTATTAAGAAATTTATCATAAAAAACATTTCTCATACTTCTTGGGGAACTTAAAGAAACAGAATAAAACATTTTCCCATCGTAAAGAAAACTCCCTTAAAATATGGACAATAACAAAGCTGCTAAATTCCTTCCAGAATCTCTGTGTAAAAGAACAGTACCAAAAAAGATGTGTCACCGTTTCTGGATGATCCCCACAGAAAGTACAATTAGTATTTATGTCCCTTTTGAATTTGACCATGTAGTGACTGGCTGGATAACATGTATGTCGAATTTTAAAAGAGACTTCTTTCACCTTATTTACAATCAAATATTTATGGGGGACCATCCAGACTGTCTTCCGCTTGATATCTGGAACACTGATTGGAAAATTATATAGTGCAATAAAGTCGTTGTAAGTAAGTAGTTGTCCCTCTTTACTAACCAGCTGAGCCACCAATAGGATCCCATTTTGGAGCCAAGTTTCCAGGAAAAGTGATTTATTTTTCTATAAAATATCTCTGTTGTTCCAGATAAGGTATTTGTGAGGTGAGAAGTTGTGTTTATAAATGAGGGTCCACGCTAAGAGGACCTGCTTATGGAAGGATGAAAGCTTTACAGGGACTTTCTCAACATTGTAATTACAATTTCAAATAAAAGTAAAGCCACCAAAACGAGAGAAAATGTGGTATGGTATAAAGTTCCAGATAGAGGTAGGGTTTTAAGAAAATGTTTGGCCCAATTAATTTTGAAAGTGTTATTTAAAGTAGAAAAGTCTAAGACGTTAAGCCCACCTGATTCGTACTTATTCATCACAACAGTTTTTCTAATATAGTGCGTACGGTTTTTCCATATAAAATTAAAGAGCATACGGTCAATATCTTTACTACTTTTCTTATCCAGATGTAAGGAGAGAGCAGCATATGTTCATCGGGATATCCCTTCAGCTTTAGTAATTAACACTCTACCTTTCAAAGACAAGTCCCTTGTTCCAAGATGGCGCCGCCGCGTATGGATGCCCCGGTGCTTCAGTGCGTTACTTCTGTTTTGTTTTTGTGCATAACTTCTGTGTCTGGGCACTCCTCTGGATATTCTTACACTAGAGAAGAGCTTCTTAACTACAGGACTACAACACCTGTGGATTTACTTCCAATATTTGTCGCATCTGCGGCAGATTTACTGCAGACTCTGATCAGGAAAGTGAGACGCCGAAAGCGAGGAAAGCGAGCCGGCGCACTCGTGCGTCTGAGGAGTGCTGCGAACTGCTCTTCCTGGGATCTTCCTTTCCAACGTACGCTCACTCAGGAATGAGATGGACGAGCTGGCCCTGATGAGAAGCATGAACAGAGACGTTGCCTCCTCCTGTGTCTTGTGTTTTACGGAGTCGTGGCTCTGTGAGGACATCCCGGACAGCGCGCTCAAGCTGGAGGGCTTTCATCTGCTGCGCGCGGACCGGCAGGCCTCTCTCTCTGGTAAGACCACAGGTGGACGTGTCTGCTTCTACATTAATAGTGGCTGGTGCACAGATGTAACAGTGATTGCTCAGCACTGCTCTTCCTCTCTGGAATACCTTTTTATTCACTGCAAACCGTTTTATTCTCCGCGGGAGTTTGCTTCATTCATCTTGGCCGCTGTTTACATCCCGCCAGATGCGGATGCGCAGGCAGCTCAGTGCGCACTCGCGGAGCAGATACTGCACATGGAGCGGACATTCCCGGACTCTCTCATCATTGCTCTTGGGGACTTTTACAACACCCCCCTCCTCACCCCACACAAAAGAGGATTTCACACCACCTCCTCCCACCACAACCCTTCATATTCATGAAGCAGATGCGAGGAAGCAGTTTAAGAGTCTGAATGCTCGGAAAGCTCCCGGCCCAGACGGTGTGTCTCGTCTACTGGACGCAGCCGGAGGGTTCACTTGGTTGTTTGCTCTCAATAGAAGCTGAGCGCGTCTCCGTGTCTGTGCTGGTAAACGATACTGAGTCCCAGTGCTCAGTAAACTGTACACCTGACCGTTATTCTCC
This sequence comes from Mchenga conophoros, assembly GCF_057382185.1. Taxonomy (NCBI): domain Eukaryota; kingdom Metazoa; phylum Chordata; class Actinopteri; order Cichliformes; family Cichlidae; genus Mchenga; species Mchenga conophoros. The sequence continues at coordinate 19,219,640 of NC_140529.1, forward strand.
CACTGAATCCGGTGTGTCCACGGTCCAACACGTGCTCAACACGATGGTGCTGACCGGTGCCCAAACACACCAGAACACCAAATAAGTAAAATAACACAAACACGAACTTCTCCATGGCTCGTCGGGATGGCAACTGCTCCAAAAGTGACACATGAAATAGGCTGACATTTGAGTTTGACACGGGAGGTGAGGGGGTGTTTTGAATATGCTTGACTCCGTCACGAGGTTGCGCACAGCATCACCGGCAAGGGGGCTTGGTTTGAGAGGTTTTTGGCATCTGTGATGTGATTTACAACCATCCACCCATGTACAGCAAGAAGCCGCACTCACAACCGTGGGCATCAGCAAGTTGGTGAAATTTAAACAAAACAAAACAGCATTCCATCTGAAACTCTCTTATTGTACCCAAAATACAAATTTTAGTGATTACATGTGGCTTCATTAATTATGTTCAAACGGATGAATACATAACGCAAGTAATAACTTTATGATCAGTCAGTGAATGAAGGAGCTCAAGAGTGCAAATATAGTTGCAATAAAGTGACAAATATGCCCTTTTATGTCAAACAAAGACCGAAATAAGTGGCATCAGTGTGAGGATGAGAATGAGCGATCCAACCTCACACTGCAGATATCAGGGCAAAGCACAGTGGGGGGGTTGCAGTCTGCGCGCACAAGAGGGCTAACAACGCTGTGAGTGACGGAATCCACCCAAACTGAGGAACAGCTTGTTCCCCAGAGCTGAAGCCTGCACTGTTTGCACTATAATATAATATAATATAATATAATATAATATAATATAATATAATATAATATAATATAATTAGGGCTGTCAAATGATTAAAATTTTTAATCAGATTAATCACAGCCTAAAAATTAATTAATCATGATTAATCACAACTCGAAATATGACCAAAATGTGTGCAAACATACGGACAGATAGCGGATTTTTACACACTTGTTAGTGTTATTTAATGCTAAGACCACGCTGAGTGGCCTGCGTTCACTCAGCGTGGTCTGACGTAGGCTGGGTGTTGTGCTGGAAGCGAATTAATCACAGCCTAAAAATGTATTAATCGCAACTCGAAATATATGTGTATATGTGTGTATATATGTGTAAAAATCGGGACAGATAGTGGTTTTTAACACACTTGTTTGTTTTATTTATTATTAATTGTGAGTACAAGCAGTACAAGCAGAACAGGGCTTCAAATAATTGTGAGGGATTTTTACTGAATGTTTTCCACCCGTTTAAATCTAGCACATTGTTTTATCCATATACATCTTCAAGTTCACAGAACATAGGCCTAATTCAACAGGCAAAATGTGGAGGCAGGAGTGGCCAGGTATCTGCGAGCAAGGCGGGCCAGCTGGCTGTGGGCTCCTGCATGAGCTGCCCACCACTGTAAGGGACAGTCCTCTAAGGCAGTGCAGGGCTCTGCTCTGTAGCGCTGTATGGCTCTGTCCTGCTGTACCTCCTCCTCTGACTCAGAGTCAGAGTCCATCTGCAGCAGGCTCAGCCTCTTCTTGGCTGGACCTTCTTCTGCAGTGTGTGATCTTCTAGGAGAGTCTTCATGCAGCATGCCTGCCAGTGTGGTCCACACTGCTTCTCTGTCAGTCTTGGGCACACTGCGTAGGTCTTTAAAACGTGGGTCCAGTGCAGTTGCGATCTGGAGCCATGCATAGTTGGTATGTTCCTGGCGGGAAGCAAGGTCTTCCTTAAACTTCTCTTTAAACCTCACCACATATGCAGGGTCCTCATCAGTTACTTCCATGACACGGCGCAGGTGGCAGAAGGCTGGTAGAACTACAGAGCAGGAGACGTAGGCCTCTCCTCCCAGCAGTTCAGTCACATATCTGCAGTGGAATACACACATACACACATGGGGTGGCTGTAGCTCAGGTGGCAGAGCAGGTCAGCCACTAATCAGAAGGTCGGTGGTTCGATCCCAGGCTGCCTCCTGGCTGCATGCCAAATATCCTTGGGCAAGATACTAACCCCGTGTTTGCCTACTGGTGGTGGTCAGAGGGCCCGGTGGCGCCTGTGTCCGGCAGCCTCGCCTCTGTCAGTGCGCCCCAGGGCAGCTGTGGCTACAATGTAGCTTGCCATCGCCAGTGTGTGAATGTGTGCGTGAATGGGTGAATGACTGAATGTAGTGTAAAGCGCTTTGGGGTCCTATGGACTAGAAAAGCGCTATACAAATGCAGGCCATTTACACACACACACACACACACAGATAAGACAGCAAATTAAAAAAAGCTTTTTAATACTAGGTAATATTAATAAAATATTTGATTTCATTTATTTTTTAAATAAGACATTTTCATAATAACAAAACTGATTTAAGATGTATGTTTGATACATTTAATCTAAACCTACAATTATGGTCACAATGACAGGCTCACCTGCAGGGCTCTAGAAGTGTCTCCAGTCTCTGGAGTTTGTCCCACTCTGGAGGCGTCAGGAGGACAAGTTTATGCTTTTGTTTATCCAGAGTCGCGGTTACTGCAGTTTGGTTGCGGATCAAGCGCTTCACCATCTCCAGCGTGGAGTTCCAGCGCGTAGGCACGTCCTGGGCCAACGGCTCCTGCTTGCGCCCCAGTGACACCTGCTCTGCGTTCAGCTCTGCTGTGTTTGCTGGGCTGTGCTTAAAATGGCCAACAATTTTGCGGCATTTGGCCAGCGCAGTGACAAAGCCACTGTCTGCGAGACTCACTGTGATGCATCTCTGTAGAATGTGCGCGGTACACGGCATGTGATTGAATGGCATGATGCGAGCCGCGGCGATCATATTGCGCGCACTGTCCGTGCCTACTGTTGTCACCTTCTCCTCAATTCTCCACCTGCGAGCAACAGTCTGGAACTGCTCTGCACAAGCCTCCGCAAAGTGCCGCTCTTCCGTTTTCATTATAGTCAGCGCAAAGGATGTCAGACCCCAGGCTTCAGTGATTAAATGCGCAGTAACTCCCAGGTAATTGTCATTACTCAATGATGTCCAGTGGTCTCCTGTCAGAGCCACGCATTCTGTGTGAACTAAAGCCTCTTCTTTTTTCTTTTTCTCCGTTTCATACAGTTCGTGGATTCGAATTGTTATTGTGCTTCTCGCTGGGGGCTTGTAGGACGCGTCCTGAGATGCAACCTTTAAAACATCCGCAAAGCCCTTGTCCTCCACAATGCTTAGCGGTCTGCAGTCCTTTGCTATCCATTTGGCTATATTGTCGGTCAGTTTGTCCAAAGAAGACTTACCGAGTGGCCTGCGTTCACTAAGAGTGGTCTGACGCAGGCCGGGTGAAGCTGCTGCCCCGACAAACGCGTGTTTGGCATTAAGGTGGTATTTTAAGGTCGAATTTGAACGGTGAAATTGAAACTCTTTACTACAGTGAGTGCAAATTACAACGCGTTTGTTTATTGTCCCATCTATGTTCTTCTTGTATTTAAATTCCCCATCCAGAAGGCCATCCGCTTCCTGCTTCTCCATTTTCAGTGGCGCGGTAAACAAATCAAGTGGAATTATGGGAGCGACTTATCTGCGTGTTGCGCTAAATAGTTATATATTCTAACGTAATTAATTCCAAAATTTAATTATCGCAATTAACGCGTTAATTTCGACAGCTATAAATATAATATAATATAATATAATATAATATAATATAATATATCATGTTGCTATTTAATGTTTTTTGTTCATGTTGCAGCTGCTCTGTGAGCCAAGCTTTCGTTGTCTAAATTCAATGGCAATATATCTCTGCACCACACGATGGCGATAGATTCTCACAGACAGTCTGTGCTCTGCTTCCGCCACCAGTCATCTTTAAATCTTTTTTTTAATTCAATGAAACCTTTATTTAACTGTCCATCTCGCGGCATTACTTAAAAAAAATCATATTTAAATACAAAGAAGATTAAATACATGAACGACAGTAAATTGATAAAATAAGAGCAAATAAATATATTTACAAATGATAGCAACATCAATGGAATAAAAGCATGAACAGCAGCAGAAGGAGAAAGAGGCCTGTATCTACATTATTACTCTGGCAGCTCTCAGTCTCCATACAGACAGGACACGTTGCAGCGTAATTGCAGACAGGTGCGTGGGCCTGAGCTCCGCCCAGGCAGAATGACGAGTGGAAGAAAGCAGCAACACAATAAACATATGTAGCCTTGCGGAGCCGGCCGGGCAGACACCGAGACAGAGTGCAAAGATTTTATACGTGACAACATACACAAAAAAACACACACAAAAAAAACACACAACAAAAATCAGAATGTGTTTGTGATTTGGATTTTTATTTAAAGGTGAAACCTTTTTTCTTTTCTTGTTTTGCCAGATTAGACATTTTGATTCATTTCATTTAGTTTTTTTGTTTTACTTTGATGCTATAATAGATGTTTTTAAAATGTAGTCATATTTAATACTATATTGCATCATGGCAAAACAACAGTCTCCTCAAGCTGCTTTATACTGTAAGGTAAAAACACTACAGTAAAAGCCAGAAAACCCCAACAATCCAATGATCCCCTTTGAGCAAGCACTGGGCGACAGTGGGGAGGAAAAACTCCCTTTAGGAAGAAACCTCCGGCAGAACCAGGCTCAAGAAGGGGCGGCCATCTGCTGCGACCGGTTGGGGGTGGGTGGGCAATCTCAGTCCACGAGGGCCGGTGTCCCTGCAGGTTTTAGATGTGTCCTCGAACCAACACAGCTGATTTAAACGGCTAAATTAGCTCCTCAACATGTCCTGAAGTTCTCCAGAGGCCTGGTAACGAACTAATCATGTGATTCAGGTGTGTTGAGCCAAGGTGAGATCTAAAACCTGCAGGGACACCGGCCCTCGTGGACTGAGAATGCCCACCCATGATATAGGGAGACAAGATGAAGTATACTTCTAATGGCCTATTTTAGCAGTTAATTTTTAACAATCAACTGGTGGTAATCCATCATCAGAATTGAGGAAAGGTGGTGTTGATGGAGACTCTACAGGAGGATTCACTGGGGAAGCCATACCTGCACTTCTGCCAGGGTGTCTTGGACGTACCTGAATAAATGTAGTTTTCCCTGGAAGTGGACGAGGATTAATCTGAGACGGAGTCTCCTCAGAACATCTCCCCATCATGCTTCTATGGACCAACGGTGCGAGCTTTTGTCCTTTCTGTTTTTCTAATTTAAGCTGGAGTTGAGCGTCTTTCACTCTAGATTTTAGATGACCTATCTCTTTTTCTTCATTGGCAGCCTTTTGGATAATCTGGTTCACTGGTCCAATGAGCTCCTCTCTTTGTCGGAATAAAGCGTACTCGGAAGACTTTACCATGTCATTGTACTGCTTTTTAAATGATTCCAGCTCCCGTGTTTTATCTAGTAAAGCTGCATCTAGATCCTTGCATCTGATACGTAGACAGTTCAGCTGTTTTTCAAGAAACTCCTTCGTTGTTCCAACAAAGGGGGTGCCTTCCACTCCGTCTACGTATTTATTTTTCAAGTAGTGGAACATATCCCTAAATTCCACCTTTTCTTTTCCTCTCAAGTGACCTGCATGTGGAAATGCCTTTTCAAAGGACAAAACGCACTGGCACAATTCCTCTTGGAAGTAGCGCTCTTTCTTCTCCAGCCAATTCACTTTGGATATAAATCTTTCCCGTTGCTTTTTTGTGGAGCGCAGTTTCTCTTCCAGCGCCACCTTTTCAGCCAGTGCCTGATTGTGTGCCGCTTTTACTTTGTGCCGGTCCACTGCTGTCTTTCTGTGGTTTTCCTGCTCTGTGCTTAGGGCCTTTTTGACGTCTTCAATTTTCTTTTTCAAAGAATCAACTTCGTCTTCAAGCATAGCCTTCATTTTCTTTTCCAAGGCCAGAGCTCTAATATTACTCTGGCATTTCTGCTTGATCGCCATATTCTGGGCCTTTTGGTCGTCTATCACTTTGCCCATTTGACCTTTCTCCTCTGTTAATTCTTTCATGTTTTTAACCATAAATTCATTTTCGTCTTGTAACTGTGTATTATGCCACAAAACACCGTCAATCCAACCCTGCGAGGATTGACGTTCTTCCTCGCGTTCCTTAACCGCATTGACGGTCACACCTCTACTATTTTTTACTGCCGTCTGCAGCTTTTCTATTTTGGAGTCATACATGTTGATCACCTCTTCTAACTTCCTGTCTGCAGCATTTGCTTTGTTTTCCAGTTTTTTAGTATTTTCCTGGTAAAACTGCTGCATCTTATTTTTTTCCTCTTTGTGGCGTTTCAATAATAATTCAACAACTTGGCTGTTGTGAAATTGCTGACGTGCCACCTTTTCTTTCTCTGTTTCCAGCAGTCCTTGCAGGACTTGGACTTCGTCCTCGTGTTTTTCTTTAAGCTCAGCCAGAGTTTTCTCCGTCTCTGCGCGGAACTTTACCAGAGCTTCGTGGTCATCTTTTATCGAGTCCAACCTGTCTGCGATGTTTGTCCTGTCATCCAAGACCGAACCCAGCAGCTTATTATTCTGCAAAAGTTCATTGTTTTCTTTTGTTAGATCCTCGATCCGTTTCTTATTGACTGTATGCAGGTTTTTGAAGTAGTCAAGCTCAGTTTTGAGCTTTTCAACCTCGTCGATCATTGGCTGCAGTCTTTGCTCGAACTGTCTGGCATATGTTTCTTTTTCTTTTTCACTTTTTTTAACCATTGTTTTCGAGAAATTAACATTTCTGTCTTTGTTAGCTTTCGAACTCATTTCTGCTTTTTTATGTGCTGTATCACTCCAACAAAACGATAGCTTAATGAATTCCCTTTGACAGCTGTCCTCTATTTATAGACTTGAACATCAAAGGATGAAAGGACTGTCACTATGACATCACCACGTTCTGTGACGTAACAGGGCTTTGGAGCGTGATGTCACGGGGGTGGGCGTGGAAAGGATTTTGGGGGTCTAAACAAAGCGTGTCTTTTTTTTTTAAAACTTTATTTAACAAACAATGAGTATACAACATACGAACAGATGAAGTATACAACAGAACATGAACACAAAAAGCCAAGGGTGAAAGAAAAAGGTAACAATTATAAGAATACACGCAAAAATTCACATACATATATTGTTGTGAGAGCCTTTTTGTTGGTGCAGTCTGATATTGATTGTATGTGCATGTGCACATCCTTAAAATAATGACAGAAATATGGTGTTTTGTTAGTAAACTTACATTTATGGATAAAAAATTTAGCTAAAAGTATTAAGAAATTAATCATAAAAAACATTTCTCATACTTCTTGGGGAACTTAAAGAAACAGAATAAAACATTTTCCCATCGTAAAGAAAACTCCCTTAAAATATGGACAATAACAAAGCTGCTAAATTCCTTCCAGAATCTCTGTGTAAAAGAACAGTACCAAAAAAGATGTGTCACCGTTTCTGGATGATCCCCACAGAAAGTACAATTAGTATTTATGTCCCTTTTGAATTTGACCATGTAGTGACTGGCTGGATAACATGTATGTCGAATTTTAAAAGAGACTTCTTTCACCTTATTTACAATCAAATATTTATGGGGGACCATCCAGACTGTCTTCCGCTTGATATCTGGAACACTGATTGGAAAATTATATAGTGCAATAAAGTCGTTGTAAGTAAGTAGTTGTCCCTCTTTACTAACCAGCTGAGCCACCAATAGGATCCCATTTTGGAGCCAAGTTTCCAGGAAAAGTGATTTATTTTTCTATAAAATATCTCTGTTGTTCCAGATAAGGTATTTGTGAGGTGAGAAGTTGTGTTTATAAATGAGGGTCCACGCTAAGAGGACCTGCTTATGGAAGGATGAAAGCTTTACAGGGACTTTCTCAACATTGTAATTACAATTTCAAATAAAAGTAAAGCCACCAAAACGAGAGAAAATGTGGTATGGTATAAAGTTCCAGATAGAGGTAGGGTTTTAAGAAAATGTTTGGCCCAATTAATTTTGAAAGTGTTATTTAAAGTAGAAAAGTCTAAGACGTTAAGCCCACCTGATTCGTACTTATTCATCACAACAGTTTTTCTAATATAGTGCGTACGGTTTTTCCATATAAAATTAAAGAGCATACGGTCAATATCTTTACTACTTTTCTTATCCAGATGTAAGGAGAGAGCAGCATATGTTCATCGGGATATCCCTTCAGCTTTAGTAATTAACACTCTACCTTTCAAAGACAAGTCCCTTGTTCCAAGATGGCGCCGCCGCGTATGGATGCCCCGGTGCTTCAGTGCGTTACTTCTGTTTTGTTTTTGTGCATAACTTCTGTGTCTGGGCACTCCTCTGGATATTCTTACACTAGAGAAGAGCTTCTTAACTACAGGACTACAACACCTGTGGATTTACTTCCAATATTTGTCGCATCTGCGGCAGATTTACTGCAGACTCTGATCAGGAAAGTGAGACGCCGAAAGCGAGGAAAGCGAGCCGGCGCACTCGTGCGTCTGAGGAGTGCTGCGAACTGCTCTTCCTGGGATCTTCCTTTCCAACGTACGCTCACTCAGGAATGAGATGGACGAGCTGGCCCTGATGAGAAGCATGAACAGAGACGTTGCCTCCTCCTGTGTCTTGTGTTTTACGGAGTCGTGGCTCTGTGAGGACATCCCGGACAGCGCGCTCAAGCTGGAGGGCTTTCATCTGCTGCGCGCGGACCGGCAGGCCTCTCTCTCTGGTAAGACCACAGGTGGACGTGTCTGCTTCTACATTAATAGTGGCTGGTGCACAGATGTAACAGTGATTGCTCAGCACTGCTCTTCCTCTCTGGAATACCTTTTTATTCACTGCAAACCGTTTTATTCTCCGCGGGAGTTTGCTTCATTCATCTTGGCCGCTGTTTACATCCCGCCAGATGCGGATGCGCAGGCAGCTCAGTGCGCACTCGCGGAGCAGATACTGCACATGGAGCGGACATTCCCGGACTCTCTCATCATTGCTCTTGGGGACTTTTACAACACCCCCCTCCTCACCCCACACAAAAGAGGATTTCACACCACCTCCTCCCACCACAACCCTTCATATTCATGAAGCAGATGCGAGGAAGCAGTTTAAGAGTCTGAATGCTCGGAAAGCTCCCGGCCCAGACGGTGTGTCTCGTCTACTGGACGCAGCCGGAGGGTTCACTTGGTTGTTTGCTCTCAATAGAAGCTGAGCGCGTCTCCGTGTCTGTGCTGGTAAACGATACTGAGTCCCAGTGCTCAGTAAACTGTACACCTGACCGTTATTCTCCCACTGAATCCGGTGTGTCCACGGTCCAACACGTGCTCAACACGATGGTGCTGACCGGTGCCCAAACACACCAGAACACCAAATAAGTAAAATAACACAAACACGAACTTCTCCATGGCTCGTCGGGATGGCAACTGCTCCAAAAGTGACACATGAAATAGGCTGACATTTGAGTTTGACACGGGAGGTGAGGGGGTGTTTTGAATATGCTTGACTCCGTCACGAGGTTGCGCACAGCATCACCGGCAAGGGGGCTTGGTTTGAGAGGTTTTTGGCATCTGTGATGTGATTTACAACCATCCACCCATGTACAGCAAGAAGCCGCACTCACAACCGTGGGCATCAGCAAGTTGGTGAAATTTAAACAAAACAAAACAGCATTCCATCTGAAACTCTCTTATTGTACCCAAAATACAAATTTTAGTGATTACATGTGGCTTCATTAATTATGTTCAAACGGATGAATACATAACGCAAGTAATAACTTTATGATCAGTCAGTGAATGAAGGAGCTCAAGAGTGCAAATATAGTTGCAATAAAGTGACAAATATGCCCTTTTATGTCAAACAAAGACCGAAATAAGTGGCATCAGTGTGAGGATGAGAATGAGCGATCCAACCTCACACTGCAGATATCAGGGCAAAGCACAGTGGGGGGGGGGGTTGCAGTCTTCTTGGCTGGACCTTCTTCTGCAGTGTGTGATCTTCTAGGAGAGTCTTCATGCAGCATGCCTGCCAGTGTGGTCCACACTGCTTCTCTGTCAGTCTTGGGCACACTGCGTAGGTCTTTAAAACGTGGGTCCAGTGCAGTTGCGATCTGGAGCCATGCATAGTTGGTATGTTCCTGGCGGGAAGCAAGGTCTTCCTTAAACTTCTCTTTAAACCTCACCACATATGCAGGGTCCTCATCAGTTACTTCCATGACACGGCGCAGGTGGCAGAAGGCTGGTAGAACTACAGAGCAGGAGACGTAGGCCTCTCCTCCCAGCAGTTCAGTCACATATCTGCAGTGGAATACACACACACACACACACACACACACACACACACACAGAGAGAGAGAGAGATAAGACAGCAAATTAAAAAAAGCTTTTTAATACTAGGTAATATTAATAAAATATTTGATTTCATTTATTTTTTAAATAAGACATTTTCATAATAACAAAACTGATTTAAGATGTATGTTTGATACATTTAATCTAAACCTACAATTATGGTCACAATGACAGGCTCACCTGCAGGGCTCTAGAAGTGTCTCCAGTCTCTGGAGTTTGTCCCACTCTGGAGGCGTCAGGAGGACAAGTTTATGCTTTTGTTTATCCAGAGTCGCGGTTACTGCAGTTTGGTTGCGGATCAAGCGCTTCACCATCTCCAGCGTGGAGTTCCAGCGCGTAGGCACGTCCTGGGCCAACGGCTCCTGCTTGCGCCCCAGTGACACCTGCTCTGCGTTCAGCTCTGCTGTGTTTGCTGGGCTGTGCTTAAAATGGCCAACAATTTTGCGGCATTTGGCCAGCGCAGTGACAAAGCCACTGTCTGCGAGACTCACTGTGATGCATCTCTGTAGAATGTGCGCGGTACACGGCATGTGATTGAATGGCATGATGCGAGCCGCGGCGATCATATTGCGCGCACTGTCCGTGCCTACTGTTGTCACCTTCTCCTCAATTCTCCACCTGCGAGCAACAGTCTGGAACTGCTCTGCACAAGCCTCCGCAAAGTGCCGCTCTTCCGTTTTCATTATAGTCAGCGCAAAGGATGTCAGACCCCAGGCTTCAGTGATTAAATGCGCAGTAACTCCCAGGTAATTGTCATTACTCAATGATGTCCAGTGGTCTCCTGTCAGAGCCACGCATTCTGTGTGAACTAAAGCCTCTTCTTTTTTCTTTTTCTCCGTTTCATACAGTTCGTGGATTCGAATTGTTATTGTGCTTCTCGCTGGGGGCTTGTAGGACGCGTCCTGAGATGCAACCTTTAAAACATCCGCAAAGCCCTTGTCCTCCACAATGCTTAGCGGTCTGCAGTCCTTTGCTATCCATTTGGCTATATTGTCGGTCAGTTTGTCCAAAGAAGACTTACCGAGTGGCCTGCGTTCACTAAGAGTGGTCTGACGCAGGCCGGGTGAAGCTGCTGCCCCGACAAACGCGTGTTTGGCATTAAGGTGGTATTTTAAGGTCGAATTTGAACGGTGAAATTGAAACTCTTTACTACAGTGAGTGCAAATTACAACGCGTTTGTTTATTGTCCCATCTATGTTCTTCTTGTATTTAAATTCCCCATCCAGAAGGCCATCCGCTTCCTGCTTCTCCATTTTCAGTGGCGCGGTAAACAAATCAAGTGGAATTATGGGAGCGACTTATCTGCGTGTTGCGCTAAATAGTTAAATATTCTAACGTAATTAATTCCAAAATTTAATTATCGCAATTAACGCGTTAATTTCGACAGCTATAAATATAATATAATATAATATAATATAATATAATATAATATAATATAATATAATATATCATGTTGCTATTTAATGTTTTTTGTTCGTGTTGCAGCTGCTCTGTGAGCCAAGCTTTCGTTGTCTAAATTCAATGGCAATATATCTCTGCACCACACGATGGCGATAGATTCTCACAGACAGTCTGTGCTCTGCTTCCGCCACCAGTCATCTTTAAATCTTTTTTTTAATTCAATGAAACCTTTATTTAACTGTCCATCTCGCGGCATTACTTAAAAAAAATCATATTTAAATACAAAGAAGATTAAATACATGAACGACAGTAAATTGATAAAATAAGAGCAAATAAATATATTTACAAATGATAGCAACATCAATGGAATAAAAGCATGAACAGCAGCAGAAGGAGAAAGAGGCCTGTATCTACATTATTACTCTGGCAGCTCTCAGTCTCCATACAGACAGGACACGTTGCAGCGTAATTGCAGACAGGTGCGTGGGCCTGAGCTCCGCCCAGGCAGAATGACGAGTGGAAGAAAGCAGCAACACAATAAACATATGTAGCCTTGCGGAGCCGGCCGGGCAGACACCGAGACAGAGTGCAACGATTTTATACGTGACAACATACACAAAAAAACACACACAACAAAAATCAGAATGTGTTTGTGATTTGGATTTTTATTTAAAGGTGAAACCTTTTTTCTTTTCTTGTTTTGCCAGATTAGACATTTTGATTCATTTCATTTAGTTTTTTTGTTTTACTTTGATGCTATAATAGATGTTTTTAAAATGTAGTCATATTTAATACTATATTGCATCATGGCAAAACAACAGTCTCCTCAAGCTGCTTTATACTGTAAGGTAAAAACACTACAGTAAAAGCCAGAAAACCCCAACAATCCAATGATCCCCTTTGAGCAAGCACTGGGCGACAGTGGGGAGGAAAAACTCCCTTTAGGAAGAAACCTCCGGCAGAACCAGGCTCAAGAAGGGGCGGCCATCTGCTGCGACCGGTTGGGGGTGGGTGGGCAATCTCAGTCCACGAGGGCCGGTGTCCCTGCAGGTTTTAGATGTGTCCTCGAACCAACACAGCTGATTTAAACGGCTAAATTAGCTCCTCAACATGTCCTGAAGTTCTCCAGAGGCCTGGTAACGAACTAATCATGTGATTCAGGTGTGTTGAGCCAAGGTGAGATCTAAAACCTGCAGGGACACCGGCCCTCGTGGACTGAGAATGCCCACCCATGATATAGGGAGACAAGATGAAGTATACTTCTAATGGCCTATTTTAGCAGTTAATTTTTAACAATCAACTGGTGGTAATCCATCATCAGAATTGAGGAAAGGTGGTGTTGATGGAGACTCTACAGGAGGATTCACTGGGGAAGCCATACCTGCACTTCTGCCAGGGTGTCTTGGACGTACCTGAATAAATGTAGTTTTCCCTGGAAGTGGACGAGGATTAATCTGAGACGGAGTCTCCTCAGAACATCTCCCCATCATGCTTCTATGGTCCAACGATGCCAGCTTTTGTCCTTTCTGTTTTTCTAATTTAAGCTGGAGTTGAGCGTCTTTCACTCTAGATTTTAGATGACCTATCTCTTTTTCTTCATTGGCAGCCTTTTGGATAATCTGGTTCACTGGTCCAATGAGCTCCTCTCTTTGTCGGAATAAAGCGTACTCGGAAGACTTTACCATGTCATTGTACTGCTTTTTAAATGATTCCAGCTCCCGTGTTTTATCTAGTAAAGCTGCATCTAGATCCTTGCATCTGATACGTAGACAGTTCAGCTGTTTTTCAAGAAACTCCTTCGTTGTTCCAACAAAGGGGGTGCCTTCCACTCCGTCTACGTATTTATTTTTCAAGTAGTGGAACATATCCCTAAATTCCACCTTTTCTTTTCCTCTCAAGTGACCTTCATGTGGAAATGCCTTTTCAAAGGACAAAACGCACTGGCACAATTCCTCTTGGAAGTAGCGCTCTTTCTTCTCCAGCCAATTCACTTTGGATATAAATCTTTCCCGTTGCTTTTTTGTGGAGCGCAGTTTCTCTTCCAGCGCCACCTTTTCAGCCAGTGCCTGATTGTGTGCCGCTTTTACTTTGTGCCGGTCCACTGCTGTCTTTCTGTGGTTTTCCTGCTCTGTGCTTAGGGCCTTTTTGACGTCTTCAATTTTCTTTTTCAAAGAATCAACTTCGTCTTCAAGCATAGCCTTCATTTTCTTTTCCAAGGCCAGAGCTCTAATATTACTCTGGCATTTCTGCTTGATCGCCATATTCTGGGCCTTTTGGTCGTCTATCACTTTGCCCATTTGACCTTTCTCCTCTGTTAATTCTTTCATGTTTTTAACCATAAATTCATTTTCGTCTTGTAACTGTGTATTATGCCACAAAACACCGTCAATCCAACCCTGCGAGGATTGACGTTCTTCCTCGCGTTCCTTAACCGCATTGACGGTCACACCTCTACTATTTTTTACTGCCGTCTGCAGCTTTTCTATTTTGGAGTCATACATGTTGATCACCTCTTCTAACTTCCTGTCTGCAGCATTTGCTTTGTTTTCCAGTTTTTTAGTATTTTCCTGGTAAAACTGCTGCATCTTATTTTTTTCCTCTTTGTGGCGTTTCAATAATAATTCAACAACTTGGCTGTTGTGAAATTGCTGACGTGCCACCTTTTCTTTCTCTGTTTCCAGCAGTCCTTGCAGGACTTGGACTTCGTCCTCGTGTTTTTCTTTAAGCTCAGCCAGAGTTTTCTCCGTCTCTGCGCGGAACTTTACCAGAGCTTCGTGGTCATCTTTTATCGAGTCCAACCTGTCTGCGATGTTTGTCCTGTCATCCAAGACCGAACCCAGCAGCTTATTATTCTGCAAAAGTTCATTGTTTTCTTTTGTTAGATCCTCGATCCGTTTCTTATTGACTGTATGCAGGTTTTTGAAGTAGTCAAGCTCAGTTTTGAGCTTTTCAACCTCGTCGATCATTGGCTGCAGTCTTTGCTCGAACTGTCTGGCATATGTTTCTTTTTCTTTTTCACTTTTTTTAACCATTGTTTTCGAGAAATTAACATTTCTGTCTTTGTTAGCTTTCGAACTCATTTCTGCTTTTTTATGTGCTGTATCACTCCAACAAAACGATAGCTTAATGAATTCCCTTTGACAGCTGTCCTCTATTTATAGACTTGAACATCAAAGGATGAAAGGACTGTCACTATGACATCACCACGTTCTGTGACGTAACAGGGCTTTGGAGCGTGATGTCACGGGGGTGGGCGTGGAAAGGATTTTGGGGGTCTAAACAAAGCGTGTCTTTTTTTTTTAAAACTTTATTTAACAAACAATGAGTATACAACATACGAACAGATGAAGTATACAACAGAACATGAACACAAAAAGCCAAGGGTGAAATAAAAAGGTAACAATTATAAGAATACACGCAAAAATTCACATACATATATTGTTGTGAGAGCCTTTTTGTTGGTGCAGTCTGATATTGATTGTATGTGCATGTGCACATCCTTAAAATAATGACAGAAATATGGTGTTTTGTTAGTAAACTTACATTTATGGATAAAAAATTTAGCTAAAAGTATTAAGAAATTTATCATAAAAAACATTTCTCATACTTCTTGGGGAACTTAAAGAAACAGAATAAAACATTTTCCCATCGTAAAGAAAACTCCCTTAAAATATGGACAATAACAAAGCTGCTAAATTCCTTCCAGAATCTCTGTGTAAAAGAACAGTACCAAAAAAGATGTGTCACCGTTTCTGGATGATCCCCACAGAAAGTACAATTAGTATTTATGTCCCTTTTGAATTTGACCATGTAGTGACTGGCTGGATAACATGTATGTCGAATTTTAAAAGAGACTTCTTTCACCTTATTTACAATCAAATATTTATGGGGGACCATCCAGACTGTCTTCCGCTTGATATCTGGAACACTGATTGGAAAATTATATAGTGCAATAAAGTCGTTGTAAGTAAGTAGTTGTCCCTCTTTACTAACCAGCTGAGCCACCAATAGGATCCCATTTTGGAGCCAAGTTTCCAGGAAAAGTGATTTATTTTTCTATAAAATATCTCTGTTGTTCCAGATAAGGTATTTGTGAGGTGAGAAGTTGTGTTTATAAATGAGGGTCCACGCTAAGAGGACCTGCTTATGGAAGGATGAAAGCTTTACAGGGACTTTCTCAACATTGTAATTACAATTTCAAATAAAAGTAAAGCCACCAAAACGAGAGAAAATGTGGTATGGTATAAAGTTCCAGATAGAGGTAGGGTTTTAAGAAAATGTTTGGCCCAATTAATTTTGAAAGTGTTATTTAAAGTAGAAAAGTCTAAGACGTTAAGCCCACCTGATTCGTACTTATTCATCACAACAGTTTTTCTAATATAGTGCGTACGGTTTTTCCATATAAAATTAAAGAGCATACGGTCAATATCTTTACTACTTTTCTTATCCAGATGTAAGGAGAGAGCAGCATATGTTCATCGGGATATCCCTTCAGCTTTAGTAATTAACACTCTACCTTTCAAAGACAAGTCCCTTGTTCCAAGATGGCGCCGCCGCGTATGGATGCCCCGGTGCTTCAGTGCGTTACTTCTGTTTTGTTTTTGTGCATAACTTCTGTGTCTGGGCACTCCTCTGGATATTCTTACACTAGAGAAGAGCTTCTTAACTACAGGACTACAACACCTGTGGATTTACTTCCAATATTTGTCGCATCTGCGGCAGATTTACTGCAGACTCTGATCAGGAAAGTGAGACGCCGAAAGCGAGGAAAGCGAGCCGGCGCACTCGTGCGTCTGAGGAGTGCTGCGAACTGCTCTTCCTGGGATCTTCCTTTCCGACGTACGCTCACTCAGGAATGAGATGGACGAGCTGGCCCTGATGAGAAGCATGAACAGAGACGTTGCCTCCTCCTGTGTCTTGTGTTTTACGGAGTCGTGGCTCTGTGAGGACATCCCGGACAGCGCGCTCAAGCTGGAGGGCTTTCATCTGCTGCGCGCGGACCGGCAGGCCTCTCTCTCTGGTAAGACCACAGGTGGACGTGTCTGCTTCTACATTAATAGTGGCTGGTGCACAGATGTAACAGTGATTGCTCAGCACTGCTCTTCCTCTCTGGAATACCTTTTTATTCACTGCAAACCGTTTTATTCTCCGCGGGAGTTTGCTTCATTCATCTTGGCCGCTGTTTACATCCCGCCAGATGCGGATGCGCAGGCAGCTCAGTGCGCACTCGCGGAGCAGATACTGCACATGGAGCGGACATTCCCGGACTCTCTCATCATTGCTCTTGGGGACTTTTACAACACCCCCCTCCTCACCCCACACAAAAGAGGATTTCACACCACCTCCTCCCACCACAACCCTTCATATTCATGAAGCAGATGCGAGGAAGCAGTTTAAGAGTCTGAATGCTCGGAAAGCTCCCGGCCCAGACGGTGTGTCTCGTCTACTGGACGCAGCCGGAGGGTTCACTTGGTTGTTTGCTCTCAATAGAAGCTGAGCGCGTCTCCGTGTCTGTGCTGGTAAACGATACTGAGTCCCAGTGCTCAGTAAACTGTACACCTGACCGTTATTCTCCCACTGAATCCGGTGTGTCCACGGTCCAACACGTGCTCAACACGATGGTGCTGACCGGTGCCCAAACACACCAGAACACCAAATAAGTAAAATAACACAAACACGAACTTCTCCATGGCTCGTCGGGATGGCAACTGCTCCAAAAGTGACACATGAAATAGGCTGACATTTGAGTTTGACACGGGAGGTGAGGGGGTGTTTTGAATATGCTTGACTCCGTCACGAGGTTGCGCACAGCATCACCGGCAAGGGGGCTTGGTTTGAGAGGTTTTTGGCATCTGTGATGTGATTTACAACCATCCACCCATGTACAGCAAGAAGCCGCACTCACAACCGTGGGCATCAGCAAGTTGGTGAAATTTAAACAAAACAAAACAGCATTCCATCTGAAACTCTCTTATTGTACCCAAAATACAAATTTTAGTGATTACATGTGGCTTCATTAATTATGTTCAAACGGATGAATACATAACGCAAGTAATAACTTTATGATCAGTCAGTGAATGAAGGAGCTCAAGAGTGCAAATATAGTTGCAATAAAGTGACAAATATGCCCTTTTATGTCAAACAAAGACCGAAATAAGTGGCATCAGTGTGAGGATGAGAATGAGCGATCCAACCTCACACTGCAGATATCAGGGCAAAGCACAGTGGGGGGGTTGCAGTCTTCTTGGCTGGACCTTCTTCTGCAGTGTGTGATCTTCTAGGAGAGTCTTCATGCAGCATGCCTGCCAGTGTGGTCCACACTGCTTCTCTGTCAGTCTTGGGCACACTGCGTAGGTCTTTAAAACGTGGGTCCAGTGCAGTTGCGATCTGGAGCCATGCATAGTTGGTATGTTCCTGGCGGGAAGCAAGGTCTTCCTTAAACTTCTCTTTAAACCTCACCACATATGCAGGGTCCTCATCAGTTACTTCCATGACACGGCGCAGGTGGCAGAAGGCTGGTAGAACTACAGAGCAGGAGACGTAGGCCTCTCCTCCCAGCAGTTCAGTCACATATCTGCAGTGGAATACACACACACACACACACACACACACACACACACACACACACACACACAGAGAGAGAGAGAGATAAGACAGCAAATTAAAAAAAGCTTTTTAATACTAGGTAATATTAATAAAATATTTGATTTCATTTATTTTTTAAATAAGACATTTTCATAATAACAAAACTGATTTAAGATGTATGTTTGATACATTTAATCTAAACCTACAATTATGGTCACAATGACAGGCTCACCTGCAGGGCTCTAGAAGTGTCTCCAGTCTCTGGAGTTTGTCCCACTCTGGAGGCGTCAGGAGGACAAGTTTATGCTTTTGTTTATCCAGAGTCGCGGTTACTGCAGTTTGGTTGCGGATCAAGCGCTTCACCATCTCCAGCGTGGAGTTCCAGCGCGTAGGCACGTCCTGGGCCAACGGCTCCTGCTTGCGCCCCAGTGACACCTGCTCTGCGTTCAGCTCTGCTGTGTTTGCTGGGCTGTGCTTAAAATGGCCAACAATTTTGCGGCATTTGGCCAGCGCAGTGACAAAGCCACTGTCTGCGAGACTCACTGTGATGCATCTCTGTAGAATGTGCGCGGTACACGGCATGTGATTGAATGGCATGATGCGAGCCGCGGCGATCATATTGCGCGCACTGTCCGTGCCTACTGTTGTCACCTTCTCCTCAATTCTCCACCTGCGAGCAACAGTCTGGAACTGCTCTGCACAAGCCTCCGCAAAGTGCCGCTCTTCCGTTTTCATTATAGTCAGCGCAAAGGATGTCAGACCCCAGGCTTCAGTGATTAAATGCGCAGTAACTCCCAGGTAATTGTCATTACTCAATGATGTCCAGTGGTCTCCTGTCAGAGCCACGCATTCTGTGTGAACTAAAGCCTCTTCTTTTTTCTTTTTCTCCGTTTCATACAGTTCGTGGATTCGAATTGTTATTGTGCTTCTCGCTGGGGGCTTGTAGGACGCGTCCTGAGATGCAACCTTTAAAACATCCGCAAAGCCCTTGTCCTCCACAATGCTTAGCGGTCTGCAGTCCTTTGCTATCCATTTGGCTATATTGTCGGTCAGTTTGTCCAAAGAAGACTTACCGAGTGGCCTGCGTTCACTAAGAGTGGTCTGACGCAGGCCGGGTGAAGCTGCTGCCCCGACAAACGCGTGTTTGGCATTAAGGTGGTATTTTAAGGTCGAATTTGAACGGTGAAATTGAAACTCTTTACTACAGTGAGTGCAAATTACAACGCGTTTGTTTATTGTCCCATCTATGTTCTTCTTGTATTTAAATTCCCCATCCAGAAGGCCATCCGCTTCCTGCTTCTCCATTTTCAGTGGCGCGGTAAACAAATCAAGTGGAATTATGGGAGCGACTTATCTGCGTGTTGCGCTAAATAGTTAAATATTCTAACGTAATTAATTCCAAAATTTAATTATCGCAATTAACGCGTTAATTTCGACAGCTATAAATATAATATAATATAATATAATATAATATAATATAATATAATATATCATGTTGCTATTTAATGTTTTTTGTTCGTGTTGCAGCTGCTCTGTGAGCCAAGCTTTCGTTGTCTAAATTCAATGGCAATATATCTCTGCACCACACGATGGCGATAGATTCTCACAGACAGTCTGTGCTCTGCTTCCGCCACCAGTCATCTTTAAATCTTTTTTTTTAATTCAATGAAACCTTTATTTAACTGTCCATCTCGCGGCATTACTTAAAAAAAATCATATTTAAATACAAAGAAGATTAAATACATGAACGACAGTAAATTGATAAAATAAGAGCAAATAAATATATTTACAAATGATAGCAACATCAATGGAATAAAAGCATGAACAGCAGCAGAAGGAGAAAGAGGCCTGTATCTACATTATTACTCTGGCAGCTCTCAGTCTCCATACAGACAGGACACGTTGCAGCGTAATTGCAGACAGGTGCGTGGGCCTGAGCTCCGCCCAGGCAGAATGACGAGTGGAAGAAAGCAGCAACACAATAAACATATGTAGCCTTGCGGAGCCGGCCGGGCAGACACCGAGACAGAGTGCAACGATTTTATACGTGACAACATACACAAAAAAACACACACAACAAAAATCAGAATGTGTTTGTGATTTGGATTTTTATTTAAAGGTGAAACCTTTTTTCTTTTCTTGTTTTGCCAGATTAGACATTTTGATTCATTTCATTTAGTTTTTTTGTTTTACTTTGATGCTATAATAGATGTTTTTAAAATGTAGTCATATTTAATACTATATTGCATCATGGCAAAACAACAGTCTCCTCAAGCTGCTTTATACTGTAAGGTAAAAACACTACAGTAAAAGCCAGAAAACCCCAACAATCCAATGATCCCCTTTGAGCAAGCACTGGGCGACAGTGGGGAGGAAAAACTCCCTTTAGGAAGAAACCTCCGGCAGAACCAGGCTCAAGAAGGGGCGGCCATCTGCTGCGACCGGTTGGGGGTGGGTGGGCAATCTCAGTCCACGAGGGCCGGTGTCCCTGCAGGTTTTAGATGTGTCCTCGAACCAACACAGCTGATTTAAACGGCTAAATTAGCTCCTCAACATGTCCTGAAGTTCTCCAGAGGCCTGGTAACGAACTAATCATGTGATTCAGGTGTGTTGAGCCAAGGTGAGATCTAAAACCTGCAGGGACACCGGCCCTCGTGGACTGAGAATGCCCACCCATGATATAGGGAGACAAGATGAAGTATACTTCTAATGGCCTATTTTAGCAGTTAATTTTTAACAATCAACTGGTGGTAATCCATCATCAGAATTGAGGAAAGGTGGTGTTGATGGAGACTCTACAGGAGGATTCACTGGGGAAGCCATACCTGCACTTCTGCCAGGGTGTCTTGGACGTACCTGAATAAATGTAGTTTTCCCTGGAAGTGGACGAGGATTAATCTGAGACGGAGTCTCCTCAGAACATCTCCCCATCATGCTTCTATGGTCCAACGATGCCAGCTTTTGTCCTTTCTGTTTTTCTAATTTAAGCTGGAGTTGAGCGTCTTTCACTCTAGATTTTAGATGACCTATCTCTTTTTCTTCATTGGCAGCCTTTTGGATAATCTGGTTCACTGGTCCAATGAGCTCCTCTCTTTGTCGGAATAAAGCGTACTCGGAAGACTTTACCATGTCATTGTACTGCTTTTTAAATGATTCCAGCTCCCGTGTTTTATCTAGTAAAGCTGCATCTAGATCCTTGCATCTGATACGTAGACAGTTCAGCTGTTTTTCAAGAAACTCCTTCGTTGTTCCAACAAAGGGGGTGCCTTCCACTCCGTCTACGTATTTATTTTTCAAGTAGTGGAACATATCCCTAAATTCCACCTTTTCTTTTCCTCTCAAGTGACCTTCATGTGGAAATGCCTTTTCAAAGGACAAAACGCACTGGCACAATTCCTCTTGGAAGTAGCGCTCTTTCTTCTCCAGCCAATTCACTTTGGATATAAATCTTTCCCGTTGCTTTTTTGTGGAGCGCAGTTTCTCTTCCAGCGCCACCTTTTCAGCCAGTGCCTGATTGTGTGCCGCTTTTACTTTGTGCCGGTCCACTGCTGTCTTTCTGTGGTTTTCCTGCTCTGTGCTTAGGGCCTTTTTGACGTCTTCAATTTTCTTTTTCAAAGAATCAACTTCGTCTTCAAGCATAGCCTTCATTTTCTTTTCCAAGGCCAGAGCTCTAATATTACTCTGGCATTTCTGCTTGATCGCCATATTCTGGGCCTTTTGGTCGTCTATCACTTTGCCCATTTGACCTTTCTCCTCTGTTAATTCTTTCATGTTTTTAACCATAAATTCATTTTCGTCTTGTAACTGTGTATTATGCCACAAAACACCGTCAATCCAACCCTGCGAGGATTGACGTTCTTCCTCGCGTTCCTTAACCGCATTGACGGTCACACCTCTACTATTTTTTACTGCCGTCTGCAGCTTTTCTATTTTGGAGTCATACATGTTGATCACCTCTTCTAACTTCCTGTCTGCAGCATTTGCTTTGTTTTCCAGTTTTTTAGTATTTTCCTGGTAAAACTGCTGCATCTTATTTTTTTCCTCTTTGTGGCGTTTCAATAATAATTCAACAACTTGGCTGTTGTGAAATTGCTGACGTGCCACCTTTTCTTTCTCTGTTTCCAGCAGTCCTTGCAGGACTTGGACTTCGTCCTCGTGTTTTTCTTTAAGCTCAGCCAGAGTTTTCTCCGTCTCTGCGCGGAACTTTACCAGAGCTTCGTGGTCATCTTTTATCGAGTCCAACCTGTCTGCGATGTTTGTCCTGTCATCCAAGACCGAACCCAGCAGCTTATTATTCTGCAAAAGTTCATTGTTTTCTTTTGTTAGATCCTCGATCCGTTTCTTATTGACTGTATGCAGGTTTTTGAAGTAGTCAAGCTCAGTTTTGAGCTTTTCAACCTCGTCGATCATTGGCTGCAGTCTTTGCTCGAACTGTCTGGCATATGTTTCTTTTTCTTTTTCACTTTTTTTAACCATTGTTTTCGAGAAATTAACATTTCTGTCTTTGTTAGCTTTCGAACTCATTTCTGCTTTTTTATGTGCTGTATCACTCCAACAAAACGATAGCTTAATGAATTCCCTTTGACAGCTGTCCTCTATTTATAGACTTGAACATCAAAGGATGAAAGGACTGTCACTATGACATCACCACGTTCTGTGACGTAACAGGGCTTTGGAGCGTGATGTCACGGGGGTGGGCGTGGAAAGGATTTTGGGGGTCTAAACAAAGCGTGTCTTTTTTTTTTAAAACTTTATTTAACAAACAATGAGTATACAACATACGAACAGATGAAGTATACAACAGAACATGAACACAAAAAGCCAAGGGTGAAAGAAAAAGGTAACAATTATAAGAATACACGCAAAAATTCACATACATATATTGTTGTGAGAGCCTTTTTGTTGGTGCAGTCTGATATTGATTGTATGTGCATGTGCACATCCTTAAAATAATGACAGAAATATGGTGTTTTGTTAGTAAACTTACATTTATGGATAAAAAATTTAGCTAAAAGTATTAAGAAATTAATCATAAAAAACATTTCTCATACTTCTTGGGGAACTTAAAGAAACAGAATAAAACATTTTCCCATCGTAAAGAAAACTCCCTTAAAATATGGACAATAACAAAGCTGCTAAATTCCTTCCAGAATCTCTGTGTAAAAGAACAGTACCAAAAAAGATGTGTCACCGTTTCTGGATGATCCCCACAGAAAGTACAATTAGTATTTATGTCCCTTTTGAATTTGACCATGTAGTGACTGGCTGGATAACATGTATGTCGAATTTTAAAAGAGACTTCTTTCACCTTATTTACAATCAAATATTTATGGGGGACCATCCAGACTGTCTTCCGCTTGATATCTGGAACACTGATTGGAAAATTATATAGTGCAATAAAGTCGTTGTAAGTAAGTAGTTGTCCCTCTTTACTAACCAGCTGAGCCACCAATAGGATCCCATTTTGGAGCCAAGTTTCCAGGAAAAGTGATTTATTTTTCTATAAAATATCTCTGTTGTTCCAGATAAGGTATTTGTGAGGTGAGAAGTTGTGTTTATAAATGAGGGTCCACGCTAAGAGGACCTGCTTATGGAAGGATGAAAGCTTTACAGGGACTTTCTCAACATTGTAATTACAATTTCAAATAAAAGTAAAGCCACCAAAACGAGAGAAAATGTGGTATGGTATAAAGTTCCAGATAGAGGTAGGGTTTTAAGAAAATGTTTGGCCCAATTAATTTTGAAAGTGTTATTTAAAGTAGAAAAGTCTAAGACGTTAAGCCCACCTGATTCGTACTTATTCATCACAACAGTTTTTCTAATATAGTGCGTACGGTTTTTCCATATAAAATTAAAGAGCATACGGTCAATATCTTTACTACTTTTCTTATCCAGATGTAAGGAGAGAGCAGCATATGTTCATCGGGATATCCCTTCAGCTTTAGTAATTAACACTCTACCTTTCAAAGACAAGTCCCTTGTTCCAAGATGGCGCCGCCGCGTATGGATGCCCCGGTGCTTCAGTGCGTTACTTCTGTTTTGTTTTTGTGCATAACTTCTGTGTCTGGGCACTCCTCTGGATATTCTTACACTAGAGAAGAGCTTCTTAACTACAGGACTACAACACCTGTGGATTTACTTCCAATATTTGTCGCATCTGCGGCAGATTTACTGCAGACTCTGATCAGGAAAGTGAGACGCCGAAAGCGAGGAAAGCGAGCCGGCGCACTCGTGCGTCTGAGGAGACGCGGACTGCGAACTGCTCTTCCTGGGATCTTCCTTTCCAACGTACGCTCACTCAGGAATGAGATGGACGAGCTGGCCCTGATGAGAAGCATGAACAGAGACGTTGCCTCCTCCTGTGTCTTGTGTTTTACGGAGTCGTGGCTCTGTGAGGACATCCCGGACAGCGCGCTCAAGCTGGAGGGCTTTCATCTGCTGCGCGCGGACCGGCAGGCCTCTCTCTCTGGTAAGACCACAGGTGGACGTGTCTGCTTCTACATTAATAGTGGCTGGTGCACAGATGTAACAGTGATTGCTCAGCACTGCTCTTCCTCTCTGGAATACCTTTTTATTCACTGCAAACCGTTTTATTCTCCGCGGGAGTTTGCTTCATTCATCTTGGCCGCTGTTTACATCCCGCCAGATGCGGATGCGCAGGCAGCTCAGTGCGCACTCGCGGAGCAGATACTGCACATGGAGCGGACATTCCCGGACTCTCTCATCATTGCTCTTGGGGACTTTTACAACACCCCCCTCCTCACCCCACACAAAAGAGGATTTCACACCACCTCCTCCCACCACAACCCTTCATATTCATGAAGCAGATGCGAGGAAGCAGTTTAAGAGTCTGAATGCTCGGAAAGCTCCCGGCCCAGACGGTGTGTCTCGTCTACTGGACGCAGCCGGAGGGTTCATTTGGTTGTTTGCTCTCAATAGAAGCTGAGCGCGTCTCCGTGTCTGTGCTGGTAAACGATACTGAGTCCCAGTGCTCAGTAAACTGTACACCTGACCGTTATTCTCCCACTGAATCCGGTGTGTCCACGGTCCAACACGTGCTCAACACGATGGTGCTGACCGGTGCCCAAACACACCAGAACACCAAATAAGTAAAATAACACAAACACGAACTTCTCCATGGCTCGTCGGGATGGCAACTGCTCCAAAAGTGACACATGAAATAGGCTGACATTTGAGTTTGACACGGGAGGTGAGGGGGTGTTTTGAATATGCTTGACTCCGTCACGAGGTTGCGCACAGCATCACCGGCAAGGGGGCTTGGTTTGAGAGGTTTTTGGCATCTGTGATGTGATTTACAACCATCCACCCATGTACAGCAAGAAGCCGCACTCACAACCGTGGGCATCAGCAAGTTGGTGAAATTTAAACAAAACAAAACAGCATTCCATCTGAAACTCTCTTATTGTACCCAAAATACAAATTTTAGTGATTACATGTGGCTTCATTAATTATGTTCAAACGGATGAATACATAACGCAAGTAATAACTTTATGATCAGTCAGTGAATGAAGGAGCTCAAGAGTGCAAATATAGTTGCAATAAAGTGACAAATATGCCCTTTTATGTCAAACAAAGACCGAAATAAGTGGCATCAGTGTGAGGATGAGAATGAGCGATCCAACCTCACACTGCAGATATCAGGGCAAAGCACAGTGGGGGGGGGGTTGCAGTCTTCTTGGCTGGACCTTCTTCTGCAGTGTGTGATCTTCTAGGAGAGTCTTCATGCAGCATGCCTGCCAGTGTGGTCCACACTGCTTCTCTGTCAGTCTTGGGCACACTGCGTAGGTCTTTAAAACGTGGGTCCAGTGCAGTTGCGATCTGGAGCCATGCATAGTTGGTATGTTCCTGGCGGGAAGCAAGGTCTTCCTTAAACTTCTCTTTAAACCTCACCACATATGCAGGGTCCTCATCAGTTACTTCCATGACACGGCGCAGGTGGCAGAAGGCTGGTAGAACTACAGAGCAGGAGACGTAGGCCTCTCCTCCCAGCAGTTCAGTCACATATCTGCAGTGGAATACACACATACACACATGGGGTGGCTGTAGCTCAGGTGGCAGAGCAGGTCAGCCACTAATCAGAAGGTCGGTGGTTCGATCCCAGGCTGCCTCCTGGCTGCATGCCAAATATCCTTGGGCAAGATACTAACCCCGTGTTTGCCTACTGGTGGTGGTCAGAGGGCCCGGTGGCGCCTGTGTCCGGCAGCCTCGCCTCTGTCAGTGCGCCCCAGGGCAGCTGTGGCTACAATGTAGCTTGCCATCGCCAGTGTGTGAATGTGTGCGTGAATGGGTGAATGACTGAATGTAGTGTAAAGCGCTTTGGGGTCCTATGGACTAGAAAAGCGCTATACAAATGCAGGCCATTTACACACACACACACACACAGATAAGACAGCAAATTAAAAAAAGCTTTTTAATACTAGGTAATATTAATAAAATATTTGATTTCATTTATTTTTTAAATAAGACATTTTCATAATAACAAAACTGATTTAAGATGTATGTTTGATACATTTAATCTAAACCTACAATTATGGTCACAATGACAGGCTCACCTGCAGGGCTCTAGAAGTGTCTCCAGTCTCTGGAGTTTGTCCCACTCTGGAGGCGTCAGGAGGACAAGTTTATGCTTTTGTTTATCCAGAGTCGCGGTTACTGCAGTTTGGTTGCGGATCAAGCGCTTCACCATCTCCAGCGTGGAGTTCCAGCGCGTAGGCACGTCCTGGGCCAACGGCTCCTGCTTGCGCCCCAGTGACACCTGCTCTGCGTTCAGCTCTGCTGTGTTTGCTGGGCTGTGCTTAAAATGGCCAACAATTTTGCGGCATTTGGCCAGCGCAGTGACAAAGCCACTGTCTGCGAGACTCACTGTGATGCATCTCTGTAGAATGTGCGCGGTACACGGCATGTGATTGAATGGCATGATGCGAGCCGCGGCGATCATATTGCGCGCACTGTCCGTGCCTACTGTTGTCACCTTCTCCTCAATTCTCCACCTGCGAGCAACAGTCTGGAACTGCTCTGCACAAGCCTCCGCAAAGTGCCGCTCTTCCGTTTTCATTATAGTCAGCGCAAAGGATGTCAGACCCCAGGCTTCAGTGATTAAATGCGCAGTAACTCCCAGGTAATTGTCATTACTCAATGATGTCCAGTGGTCTCCTGTCAGAGCCACGCATTCTGTGTGAACTAAAGCCTCTTCTTTTTTCTTTTTCTCCGTTTCATACAGTTCGTGGATTCGAATTGTTATTGTGCTTCTCGCTGGGGGCTTGTAGGACGCGTCCTGAGATGCAACCTTTAAAACATCCGCAAAGCCCTTGTCCTCCACAATGCTTAGCGGTCTGCAGTCCTTTGCTATCCATTTGGCTATATTGTCGGTCAGTTTGTCCAAAGAAGACTTACCGAGTGGCCTGCGTTCACTAAGAGTGGTCTGACGCAGGCCGGGTGAAGCTGCTGCCCCGACAAACGCGTGTTTGGCATTAAGGTGGTATTTTAAGGTCGAATTTGAACGGTGAAATTGAAACTCTTTACTACAGTGAGTGCAAATTACAACGCGTTTGTTTATTGTCCCATCTATGTTCTTCTTGTATTTAAATTCCCCATCCAGAAGGCCATCCGCTTCCTGCTTCTCCATTTTCAGTGGCGCGGTAAACAAATCAAGTGGAATTATGGGAGCGACTTATCTGCGTGTTGCGCTAAATAGTTAAATATTCTAACGTAATTAATTCCAAAATTTAATTATCGCAATTAACGCGTTAATTTCGACAGCTATAAATATAATATAATATAATATAATATAATATAATATAATATAATATAATATAATATATCATGTTGCTATTTAATGTTTTTTGTTCGTGTTGCAGCTGCTCTGTGAGCCAAGCTTTCGTTGTCTAAATTCAATGGCAATATATCTCTGCACCACACGATGGCGATAGATTCTCACAGACAGTCTGTGCTCTGCTTCCGCCACCAGTCATCTTTAAATCTTTTTTTTAATTCAATGAAACCTTTATTTAACTGTCCATCTCGCGGCATTACTTAAAAAAAATCATATTTAAATACAAAGAAGATTAAATACATGAACGACAGTAAATTGATAAAATAAGAGCAAATAAATATATTTACAAATGATAGCAACATCAATGGAATAAAAGCATGAACAGCAGCAGAAGGAGAAAGAGGCCTGTATCTACATTATTACTCTGGCAGCTCTCAGTCTCCATACAGACAGGACACGTTGCAGCGTAATTGCAGACAGGTGCGTGGGCCTGAGCTCCGCCCAGGCAGAATGACGAGTGGAAGAAAGCAGCAACACAATAAACATATGTAGCCTTGCGGAGCCGGCCGGGCAGACACCGAGACAGAGTGCAAAGATTTTATACGTGACAACACACACAAAAAAACACACACAACAAAAATCAGAATGTGTTTGTGATTTGGATTTTTATTTAAAGGTGAAACCTTTTTTCTTTTCTTGTTTTGCCAGATTAGACATTTTGATTCATTTCATTTAGTTTTTTTGTTTTACTTTGATGCTATAATAGATGTTTTTAAAATGTAGTCATATTTAATACTATATTGCATCATGGCAAAACAACAGTCTCCTCAAGCTGCTTTATACTGTAAGGTGAAAACACTACAGAAAAAGCCAGAAAACCCCAACAATCCAAAGATCCCCTTTGAGCAAGCACTGGGCGACAGTGGGGAGGAAAAACTCCCTTTAGGAAGAAACCTCCGGCAGAACCAGGCTCAAGAAGGGGCGGCCATCTGCTGCGACCGGTTGGGGGTGATGGAAAGAGAATAGAGGGAGACAAGATGAAGTATACTTCTAATGGCCTATTCCAATTGGTGGTAATACATCATAAGAATTGAGGAAAGGTGGTGTTGATGGAGACTCTGGGGAAGGCCTTCGTCTGCCAGGGTGTTTTGGAGCCACTTGAATAAATTTAGTTTGCACTGGAGGTGGACGAGGTTTAATCTGTGGAAAGATCTGAGACGGAGTCGGAGTCTCCCCATAACATCTCCCCATCACGCCTCTATGGACCAACGGTGCGAGCTTTTGTCCTTTCTGTTTTTCTAATTTAAGCTGGAGTTGAACGTCTTTCACTCTAGATTTTAGATGACCTATCTCTTTTTCTTCATTGCCAGCTTTTCTGATCATCTGGTTCACTGGTCCAATGAGCTCCTGTTTTTGTTTGAATAAAGCGTATTCGGAAGACTTTACCATATCATTGTACTGCTTTTTAAATGATTCCAGCTCCCGTGTTTTATCTAGTAAAGCTGCATCTAGATCCTTGCATCTGATACGTAGACAGTTCAGCTGTTTTTCAAGAAACTCCTTCGTTGTTCCAACAAAGGGGATGCCTTCCACACCGTCTACGTATTTCTTTTTCAAGTTGTGGAATATATCCCTAAATTCCACCTTTTCTTTTTCTCTGAAGTGACCTGCATGTGGAAATGCCTTTTCAAAGGACAAAACGCACTGGTACAATTCCTCTTGGAAGTGGCGCTTTTTCTTTTCCAGGCAATTCGTTTTTTGTGTGAATATTTCTGTTTGCTTTTTTGTGGCGCGCAGTTGCTC
This sequence comes from Mchenga conophoros, assembly GCF_057382185.1. Classification (NCBI taxonomy): domain Eukaryota; kingdom Metazoa; phylum Chordata; class Actinopteri; order Cichliformes; family Cichlidae; genus Mchenga; species Mchenga conophoros. The sequence continues at coordinate 19,249,476 of NC_140529.1, forward strand.
TTCCAGTGAGATCTTTTCAGCCAGTGCCTGATTGTGTGCCGTTTTTACTTTATACCTGTCCACTGCTGTCTTTCTGTGGTTTTCCTGCTCTGTGCTTAGGGCCTTTTTTAGGTCTTCATTTTTCTTTTTCAAAGAATCAACTTCATCTTCGACCATAGCCTTCATTTTCTTTTCAAAGGCCAGAGCCCTAATATTTCTCTGACATTTCCGTTTGATCTCCATATTCTGGGCCTTTTGGTTGTCTATTACTTTGCCCATTTGATCTTTCTCGTCTGTTAATTCTTTCACGGTTTTATCCATCAATTCATTTTCGTCCTGTAACTTTGTATTACGTGTCAGAAGACCCTCAATCCAACACTGCGAGGATTGATGTTGTTCCTCGCGTTCTTTAACCGCATTGACGGCCACACCTCTACTATTTTTTACTGTTCTCTCAAGCTTTTCTATTTTGGAATCATACATTTCCATGACCTCTTCTAACTTTCTGTCTGCAGCATTGGCTTTGTCTTCGAGTTTTTTTTAGTATTTTCCTCGTAAAATTGCTGCATCTTATTTTTTTCCTCTTTGTGGCGTTTCAATAATAATTCAACAACTTGGCTGTTGTGAAATTCCTGACGTACCACCTTTTCTTTTGCTGTTTCCAGCAGTCCTTGCAGGACTTCGACTTCGTCCTCATCATCTGTGATTAGGTATTGAAACAGCTGTTTACTCCCCAGATGTTTGTGTCCTCAAAGAAATTCCATTTAGATTTATGTGAATGTATTGTGCAGGTACTTTCTCTGCTTCGCCCTCATTGCTTGCTTTATCTGAGGACATAATCTGCCTTCTTTCAGCTTGGGGTAGGCCTCAGTTTATGTTTTAAATTAAAAAGCTTGAAGACAAAGTGAACTCTGGACAAGCGTGTGGCCTACCTGAAGCCCAGGTGGGCTTGTTGATAATCACATTTTCACACTCATCTCGGGGCACATCCGTGGTGTTCTGGTGCCAGCCTGTCCCCTCTGTTTTTGTGGGGGTCTTCCCCACATACGAAAATGGCCGCTTCTGCCTGGAGGGAGTTTTTTATTTTTGCTTTGCAGCTGCACAGGATCTGTATAGAAGTTTTAAACACTTCTATTTTAGGCAAATTTATAATATTTTAGACGACAGCACTGTTACGAGTTCAAAAATTGGGGATGGAGACAAGAGGAAAAACCACAATAACAACACTGGTCCGGCCGGGTTAAGTCAAACGATGATTTTAATGATCACACGCGTGGGAGATGGACACTGTATGCAGACAGCCTCAGATCTCAAAATGGTGGAGCATTGATCAAACTCTTATAGCCTCTGGTGCCCCCACCTTATCATAAAAGCCTAAACATTCACATGCTTTCTCTCACACGGCGCCTAAGCTACGACCTTGGCTCCCTGTTTATCTGCTCCTGCTGAGATGGGGCAGAAAACTCCAGCATGTTCCGTTCTCTTCTAATCAGACAAATAAGGCGATGACTTTTCTGCAAACAGTATTTCTTATAACTCAGCAGTATAATGCATCATGAAACAATATCATCCATTCACAATAAATCAGCAGTGTAATGCAAATCAGTTTAACAAATGCAATAGTTATCACCCTCTCCTAATTCAGGAGAATAATGCAAACTAAAACTACATAATAATTCACAATCTTTAATTAGGGGTCTAACATGGCATAAAATAATATTATAAATCTCACAGCACATAAAACACTGTTTGCTTGGATGTGTGTGTTTGTGTGTAAAAAGTGAGATGTTCAGAGGTCTTGCTTCATGGTATCGAACAGCCCACACAAAACAGGTTCTGTATGATTTAATTTAAGTGCTGATGTAAACCACAATGTTCAGCAAACATCTATCAGGTCATTGGACTGTATTTTTTTAAAGCTTAAGTATGCGCACATGGGATATATTAAAAACTGACAAGCCGTTTGAACACATGATGTGAAATCACTTAATCAACCTGCTGGATTTTCCAAAAGTTAAAATATTTATACTACTTTGGCACATTGCTCTTAACTTATTAAGGTGGCTATTAGTGAGGGTCATGATAATCAATTCAATTGAGCAGAAGTGACATTCTTACTTCGATTCGTCCAAATTCATGTGAGTTCCAGTCTGTTCAGCCTGTTTCTGTGTAGCACCAAGCAGTAGACCTAAACCTGGATGTGCTTCTGGGTTCTGCCTCTAATGAAAACGGATGAGTGTAAAATGCAACCATTGTTTGTAGTTTGCTGCCACCTACTGAGTGAAAAAAGAACTGAAGTTGTAAAAAGTCACTATTCCTAATGATAGGCTTCGTTTTGTTTCAGTTTCAGTTCACTATACAGCTCATCAAACTGTTTTCCCTTTACGTTTTGATATACATTGTGAAGTTTGGGTTGTCATGTCTACGTCTCATTATGTTTCCTGTTTTATTGTGAAGAGGTCTGGTGTTTCTGTGTTCATCGTGTTCAGTTTTACTCTTCCCCTGTGGCGTTGTTATGTTTATGTTGATCTACTGTGCCTTTCTGTTCCATGTTTCAGATCCCTATGTTCTGTCTCCCCCAGTCTGTTAAGTCCACATGTCTTGAGTTCCGTCAGTGTGTTTCCTGTTTTACTTTCACAGTCTGTTCTATGTTAATGTTTCTAGTTTTGCTTCCCTTGCCTCGTCCTGCTTAATTACTCTCAGCTGTGCTCTCCTCCTGTGGCTCATTCCCCCTCGTTATCCCTCAGTGTATTTAAGCCCCATGTTTCTCTTTGTCAGTGTTGCGTCCTCCATCATAGCTGTGTGATTTTTCCCTGTGGCTCCTTGTGCTTTAGTTTTTCCCAGTTTAGGTTATTTTGTATTGTTTTTCGTGTCCCACTCCACGCCAGCAATAAAGCTGTGTTTTTTGAGTTTAACTTTTGACTCTGTGAGTTTGCGTTTGGGTCCTTCTCCTGCCTGCCACACAGCCGAACTGTGACACTAAGTAAAGAGAAGGAAGAACACAGAAAGACAGCAGTGGACAGGCATAAAGTAAAAACGGCACACAATCAGGCACTGGCTGAAAAGATCTCACTGGAAGAGCAACTGCGCGCCACAAAAAAGCAAACAGAAATATTCACACAAAAAACGAATTGCCTGGAAAAGAAAAAGCGCCACTTCCAAGAGGAATTGTACCAGTGCGTTTTGTCCTTTGAAAAGGCATTTCCACATGCAGGTCACTTGAGAGAAAAAGAAAAGGTGGAATTTAGGGATATATTCCACAACTTGAAAAAGAAATACGTAGACGGTGTCATGGTCCTGAGTCTGAGGACTCAGTGTTTTGTGTTTCCTTATGCTTTTGTTCATTCCGAGTGTGTATTCTGTTGTTATTTTGCCATTTGTTAGGTTTCTGTTCTTTGCCTGCCTGCTCCCACTTCTCTGTGTTCCCTCTGTCTGTCCATGGTGTTTTTGTGTCTGCTCATGAGTCTGCCTGTCAAGTTCAGTGTCCTGTCTGGTTCTCTGTCTGTTAATTTCCTGTTTTATTCTGAAGGTTCATGTCTGATGTGAGTGTGTTCAGTTTACATTTCCCCTGTCCCGTCAGCTCTGATTTCTCCCAGCTGTGTTGCCCTCCTGTCTCTTATCCCCTGATTACTGGTGTGTGTATTTAAGCCCTGTGTGTTCTCCTGCCTGTTGCCGGTTCGTCTGTATTACTCCATGTAAGTCCGCGCTTTTCTGCATTCATCTGTGTCTCTCTGCGTCTCTGTATCCTCCGTCAGTCTGCGTCTCTCTGCCTTTCTCCCCGTGTCCTGTGGATTTCTAGTTGCTCTTTAGTTTTCCCAGTTTAGGTTTCCGTTAGTTTGTCTCATTATTCGTTTTCTGTTCCTGCCACTGACACCTTGTAAATAAACTCCACTAATCTTTTCATACACTGCTTGCTCTTGGGTCCTTTTTCCAACTCCACACGGCTCGCCTCGGCAGCCGTGACAGACGGTGTGGAAGGCATCCCCTTTGTTGGAACGACCGAGTTTCTTGAAAAACAGCTGAACTGTCTACGTACCAGATGCAAGGATCTAGATGCAGCTTTACTAGATAAAACACGGGAGCTGGAATCATTTAAAAAGCAGTACAATGATATGGTAAAGTCTTCCGAATACGCTTTATTCAAACAAAAACAGGAGCTCATTGGACCAGTGAACCAGATGATCAGAAAGGCTGGCAATGAAGAAAAAGAGATGGGTCATCTAAAATCTAGAGTGAAAGACGTTCAACTCCAGCTTAAATTAGAAAAACAGAAAGGACAAAAGCTCGCACCGTTGGTCCATAGAGGCGTGATGGGGAGATGTTATGGGGAGACTCCGACTCCGTCTCAGATCTTTCCACAGATTAAACCTCGTCCACCTCCAGTGCAAACTAAATTTATTCAAGTGGCTCCAAAACACCCTGGCAGACGAAGGCCTTCCCCAGAGTCTCCATCAACACCACCTTTCCTCAATTCTTATGATGTATTACCACCAATTGGAATAGGCCATTAGAAGTATACTTCATCTTGTCTCCCTCTATTCTCTTTCCATCACCCCCAACCGGTCGCAGCAGATGGCCGCCCCTTCTTGAGCCTGGTTCTGCCGGAGGTTTCTTCCTAAAGGGAGTTTTTCCTCCCCACTGTCGCCCAGTGCTTGCTCAAAGGGGATCTTTGGATTGTTGGGGTTTTCTGGCTTTTTCTGTAGTGTTTTCACCTTACAGTATAAAGCAGCTTGAGGAGACTGTTGTTTTGCCATGATGCAATATAGTATTAAATATTACTAAATTTTAAAAACATCTATTATAGCATCAAAGTAAAACAAAAAAACTAAAGTATACTTCAATGAAATTAATCAAAATGTCTAATCTGGCAAAAAAAAGAAAAGAAAAAAGGTTTCACCTTTAAATAAAAATCCAAATCACAAAAATTCTGATTTTTGTTGTGTGTGGGGGTTTTTGTGTGTGTTGTCAAGTATAAAAGTTTTGCACTCTGTCACGGTCTCGATGTCTGCCCGGCCGGCTCCGCAAGGTTACATATGTTTATTGTGTTGCTGCTTTCTTCCACTCGTCATTCTGCCTGGGCGGAGCTCAGGCCCACGCACCTGTCTGCAATTACGCTGCAACGTGTCCTGTCTGTATGGAGACTGAGAGCTGCCAGAGTAATAATGTAGATACAGGCCTCTTTCTCCTTCTGCTGGTGTTCATGGTTTTATTCCATTGATGTTGCTATCATTTGTAAATATATTTATTTGGTGTTATTTTATCAATTTTCTACTACTGTCGTTCATGTATTTATTTATTTTTTTGTATTTAAATATGATTTTTTTAAAGTAATGCTGCGAGTTAAATAAAGGTTTCATTGAATAAAAAAAAGATTTAAAGATGACTGGTGGCGGAAGCAGAGCACAGACTGTGAGAATCTATCGCCATCGTGTGGTGCAGAGATATATTTCCATTGAATTTAGACTACGAAAGCTTGGCTCACAGAGCAGCTGCAACACGAACAAAAAACATTAAATAGCAACATATTATATTATATTATATTATATTATATTATATTATATTATAGTGCAAACAGTGCAGGCTTCAGCTCTGGGGAAGAAGCTGTTCCTCAGTTTGGGTGGATTCTGTCACTCACAGCGTTGTTAGCCCTCTTGTGCGCGCAGACTGCAACCCCCCCCTCCCCTGCCCCCCCACTGTGCGTTGCCCTGATATCTGCAGTGTGAGGTTGGATCGCTCATTTTCATCCTCACACTGATGCCACTTATTTCGGTCTTTGTTTGACATAAAAGGGCATATTTGTCACTTTATTGCAACTATATTTGCACTCTTGAGCTCCTTCATTCACTGACTGATTATAAAGTTATTACTTGCGTTATGTATTCATCCTTTTGAACATAATTAATGAAGCCACATGTAATCACTAAAATTTGTATTTTGGGTACAATAAGAGAGTTTCAGATGGAATGCTGTTTTGTTTAAATTTCACCAACTTGCTGATGCCCACGGTTGTGAGTGCAGCTTCTTACTGTACATGGGTGGATGGTTGTAAATCACATCACAGATGCCAAAAACCTCTCAAACCAAGCCCTCTTGCTGGTGATGCTGTGCGCAACCTCGTGACAACCACATGACTGATACTAACTCCTGAGCTGACTGTATGCTAACATGCGCCACAAATAAGGGTCATATTTGGATTTAAAACAATCACCGAGAAGCTTCCACTGAATGCTACTTTCCCCTGCATGACACTGAAATCATTAACACATACTAACCCTCACTTATGCTCTTCAGTTTTCTCAGAAATGGATTAAGCCTACACCTAAACCAACGGATATGTTCACTGACTTTTTCTCTTAGTCTGGAAATACTTAGTCAGCCCATTACGCAATTGAATTGATTATCATGACCCTCACTAATAGCCACTTACTAAGCTAAGAGTAATGTGCAAAACCCATTAGCCAAAGTAGTATAAATATTTTAACTTTTAGCAAATCCAGCAGGTTAATTAAGTGATTTCACATCATATGTTCAAACAGCTTGTCAGTTTTTAATATATCCCATGTACGCATACTTAAGCTTTAAAAATAAAGAAAAGTGCAATGACCTGATAGATGTTTGCTGAAAATTGTGGTTTACATCAGCACCTACATTAAAATACAAAGACCCTGTTTTGTGTGAGCTGCTCGATACCATGAAGCAAGACCTCTGAACATCTCAGTTTTTACACACACACACACACACACACACACACACACACAAGTGCAAGCAAATGGTGTTTTATATGCTGTTGTCTAAAATATTATAAAATAAACCGTCTCTTTTTATATGTGGGGGGGGGGCACTCAAAAAACGGAGGGGACAGGTTGGCACCAGAACACCACAGGTCTGCCCCGAGATGAGTGTGAAAATGTGATTATCAACAAGCCCACCTGGACTTCAGTTAGGTCGCACGCTTGTCCAGAGTTCACTTTGTCTTCAAGCGTTTTAATTTAAAACATAAAGTGAGGCCTACCCCAAGCTAAAAGAAGGCAGATTATGTTCTCAGATAAAGCAAGCAATGAGGGCGAAGCAGAGAAAGTACCTGCACAATACATTCACATAAATCAAAATGGAATTTCTTTGAGGACACAAACATCTGGGGAGTAAACAGCTGTTTCAATACCTAATCACAGATTGTGCTCTCTGTTTTACACGTTTTTAGTAAGGCATAATTAACTAAAAGGCTAGAGAGATGAAAGGATGCCAAGCTGATACCAGGCCTCAGTCACATGGATTGTTTCTTAAATTCTGAAATTAAGTGGACATGCAAAAAGATCTGGCACTTCATATATTAAACTGAGAAGCTGTGCTGACCCAAGAAAGCGCCCAGAAATTTGGGCAAATGTCTGCTCTGAAGTTTTTAGCCAAACCAAACTGCAGGTCAGTTTAAAGCGCAAAATTGTGCAAGTAGTCCAAACTAAACCGTTCTTGAGATGCAGAAATGTTGTCACACACAAAAATCAGACGATTGTGCCTCCAAACAAATTGCACTTACAAATGCTTGTAACATAAATGATGAAAATAGTAACTGCAAAGTTGAGACTGAACAGTGTTTCAGTTAAAGTGATAAGCTAGCCATTCAGCTGACTCATTGGTGATTGCAATGATTGCAGGTTTCATTATAGAAGAATATCAAGGAGAAGACAGATGGCAGGGAGTCAGAAACGGGGGATGGAAATGCAAGATATTGAGGACAACTTATGAGCCCAGGCGTCAGGTGTGAACAACAACAATAACTGGGCTGTATTTAGGTGTACAGATCACATGACCATCAAAAGAGCAGTGTAGGAATGAGAGAAGATCAACAGGGGAGCACACAAAGAGGTTTATGGACACAAACTGGGAAAGGTGGCATGCTCAGTTGATCAGTAGAATACCACACTAGACTTTCTTCCAGGACGGTTGAGGACCCTGTTGTGGGGGCGAAGCTTGGGTCCAATGTTCCCTCTAATTTTTCATGTGTCTGAGCGAACACACAAACTCTCTGAGCGGTCCCTTGGACCACTGTGAGCAACAGCAGGCGTGTGCACTGTGGTCACGTCAGCATTGAATCCATCCAAGTTACATGGTTTATTAAAATAATCAAATTACAACATTTAAATTTATGTTAGACTTTTTTTTAATTAACTCCTTTAGCCCACTTACAACAAAAATTCAAAAAAAAATCTTGTTCATGACCTGTGTAGTATGTTAACACTATTGGAAGTAAAAATAACTTGAACTCCAATTTTGAAAACGCAACTTTCTTTTTTAAAAAAAAAAAAAAAAAGCTCTGACTTGTATTATGAGTATGAGTCTGTGGTCTGGGAGAGAGTCCTGTAACTCTCTGTCTGCAAAATACAGTATATAATGACCAATGTTGGGCAATTAATTATATAATTACGTCTTCAAAAAAGTAACTGATCTATGCAAACAAAGTTTTTTGCAGCTGTTTACTTAAAATGCAGCCAAGGCGTTTTTTTAAATAAACATTTCAAACTATTTACAGAACAATCAGCTGTTCTGCATCAAATTTGATGCCACACAAATTATTTGTGCCACTCCAAAAATAATTTCAAATCAAAATCAAATCAAATCACTTTTATTGTCACATCACATGTGCAGGTACATTGGTACAGCACATGTGAGTGAAATTCTTGTGTGCGAGCTTCACAAGCAACAGAGTTGTGCAAAATACAATAATGTAAACAAGCAAAATACAAGAATGGCTACATCTGAAACTAATAAATATATGTACAATATATAATAGTATATGCATTTCTGGATGTGTATACTAAATATTTTTCTACGTGTGTGTGTGTGTGTGTGTGTGTGTGTGTGTGTGTGTGTGTGTGTGTACACATATTTTACAAATTAAATAGAGTCAACAATAAATAAAATATATAAAAATATACAGAGTTGAGACATGTGCAAAACAGTGGCGTTACTGTACAGTATGGAGTGCATAATGTTAAAGTTCCAGTAGTGAAGCTGAGGTGTCTATGAAGTGTTCAGCAGTCTGATGGCCTGATGGAAGAAGCTGTCTCTCAGTCTGCTGGTACGGGACCGGATGCTGCAGAACCTCCTTCCTGATGGAAGCAGTCTGAACAGTTTATGGCTGGGGTGACTGGAGTCCTTGATGATCCTCCCCGCTTTCCTCAGGCACCGCTTCCTGTAGATGTCTTGGAGGGAGGGAAGCTCACCTCCAATTATCCGTTCAGAGCACCGCACTACTCGCTGGAGAGCTTTGCAGTTGTAGGCGGTGCTGTTGCCATACCAGGTGGTGATGCATCCAGTGAGGATGCTCTCAATGGCACAGTGATAGAAGGTCCTGAGGATGCGGGGGCTCATGCCGAATCTTTTCAGTCTCCTGAGAAAGAAGAGGCGCTGCTGCGCCTTCTTCACTGTTTTGTTTGTGTGTACTGACCACGTAAGATCCTCAGCCAGATGTACACCAAGGAACCGGAAGCTGCTCACTCTCTCCACAGCAGCGCCGTTGATGGTGATGGGGGTGTGTACTTCTCTGCACCTCCGGAAGTCCACTATCAGCTCCTTTGTCTTTGCGACGTTGAGTGTGAGATGGTTGTCTTGACACCAGTGGGTCAGGGCGCTGACCTCCTCCCTGTAAGCCGTCTCATCACCATTGGTGATAAGACCCACCACTGTAGTGTCGTCCGCAAACTTCACAATGATGTTGGAGTTGTTAGTGGCTGTGCAGTCGTAGGTGTAGAGTGAGTACAGGAGAGGGCTCAGTACACACCCCTGTGGGGCACCAGTGTTCAGTGTGATGGGGGATGAGGTGATGCTGCCCAGTCTGACCACTTGGCGTCTGTCAGACAGGAAGCTAAGGATCCAGCTGCAGAGGGAGCTGCTCAGTCCTAGATCCTGCAGTTTCCTGTCCAGCTTCGAGGGAACGATGGTATTGAATGCTGAGCTGTAATCTACAAACAGCATTCTCACATACGTGTCTCTCTTCTCCAGGTGTGACAGGGCAGTGTGTAGTGTCAAGGCTATGGCATCATCAGTGGACCTGTTGTGGCGGTATGCGAACTGTAGAGGGTCCAGTGACCGAAGCATTTGCTTACGATGGGGGTCAGGGCTACAGGTCGCCAGTCGTTCAATGAGGAGATGGTGGAGGATTTGGGTACAGGGACGACGGTGGCCATTTTGAAGCAGGCTGGGACTACAGACAGAGAGAGGGAAAGGTTGAAGATGTGCGTGAACACTGCAGCCAGCTGAGCCGCGCATGACTTGAGGACGCGGCCGGGAATCCCGTCCGGACCAGTAGCTTTGCGTGCGTTCACCTTCCTGAAGCACTTCCGCACATCCTCCTCAGACACAGTGTGCGCACTGACGTCATCCGCGGTGCGCACACTGTCCGGTCTCATGGTGTTCGCTGTGTCGAATCTAGCGTAGAATACGTTTAGATCCTCACACAGAGAGGCCGTGGTCTGCGGTGTGCTGGTTTTCCCTCTAAAGTCTGTGATCGTGTTTAGTCCCTGCCACATACTCCGAGGGTTGTCGAACTGTTGCTCCACCCTGTCCCTGTACTCACGTTTGGCTGCTTAGATAGTCTTCCGGAGTTGGTAATGTGCGTGTTTGTAGTCCGATGTGTTCGCGGAGGCAAAGGCGGTGCTCCGTGCCGCCAGTGCCGCGCGAACATCTCCGTTAATCCAGGGTTTTTGATTTGGGAAGGATTTAACTGTTCTGGATGGGACGACATCTTCCACGCATTTCCTGATAAATCCGCAGACTGAGTCTGTGTACTCGTCAATGTCCCTAGCAGCCACGTGAAACATTTCCCAGTCCGCGTGATCAAAACAGCACCGCCCTCCGGGTTGGAGCTTCCTGTTTCAGCTTCTGCCTGTAGGCGGGCAGGAGCAGGATGGAGCGGTGATCTGATTGGCCGAATGGGGTGCGGGGGAGGGCTTTGTACGCATCCCGGAAAGAGATGTAGCAGTGGTCGAGTAGCCGGTCTCCACGAGTGTTAAAATGGATGTGTTGGTGGAGTTTGGGTGAGACTTTCTTCAGGTTTCCCTTATTAAAGTCTCCGGCTGTGATAAACGCTGCCTCTGGGTGTGCGGTTTCCTCACTGCTGATCGCGCTGTACAGTTCCCTGAGTGCTCGGTCAGTGTCGGCTTGTGGGGGAATGTAAACAGCCGTAATAATCACTGCTGTAAATTCCCTCGGTAGCCAGAATGGCCGGCACTTAATCATCAGGTACTCCAGGTCCGGTGAGGTCCAGGTCCACTTATGCTTACTCCAAGCACCGCTGCGAGTTTGGCCGTCAGTGTCAGTTTTCGGATTCGCCTGCTGAGCTGCTGGTGGAGATCCACCCGGACCCAGTGGCGTGTCTAGAAAATTTTTGTTGGGGGGCCAGGTAGGGGCACAGATTTGGAGAAGGGTGGCAGATGTAATTGGCAGATAATGTTTTTAAAAAAAAAATCTACCAACCGTTAACCATAATTCAATAATCCTATAAACCTAATAACCGAATGCGCTTTTAATTCTTATTAGAATGAGATTTTAACCACTATGGTGCAAAGTTTTTAGATACTGCGTTGATAAAGTACAAGAGATACAATCAGTGCTTTGTCAGTGTTTACTCAGCATTCAAGGACAGCAATATTTGCATAATATTTTTACTGACATATAGTGCACATATGTTTTGGGCAAAAACATTTTTGAATATTAAAATACGAACATTTGTAACAAAGAATTGACAAATTAGCCAATGCCAATGCAAAACCAATGCCTATTAAAAAAAAGAAGATAATCTTCTCACAAACTGGTGTTTGATTTTGAAACAGGAAAAAAGTGGGGAAACAACTGAAAAGACTAACATTTGAATAAAACCTGAAAGCAAGTAAATACTTTCTATGCTGCCTTATGGTAAACTTTGGTAATATTGATCAAGAACAACACTGGCTGATGATGAAATACAGTCAGCTGGCATGGTGACACTGCCAGTATTAACCTGCAGGGCTGGACTGGGACAGAAAATCAGGCATTTTGACTAGAGACCGGCCCACCAGGTATTAAAGCCATAAAGACTTTGACTGAAAACAAATGCTGTTGTGACAGTGATGTACACTGTCTTGTTGGTATATGTATGATTTCTATACATTTTACGTCAGATAAAAACTTTGGTTGTAAGATTTAGATAATTATTTAATAAAAGCTAGATATTTTAAATGAGAATAAGAAAGAAAAGTATTTCTTTGTGCCCCACCTTTCCCTGTTAATGCCCTACCTGGCCCCCTGGCAAAACTTTCCTAGATCCACCCCTGCACAGTTGCCAGCTGTCAGCTACATAAAAAAGGATCCTGGTGTTATTTGTGTCTCAGAAACAGTTCATAACTTCCCTTCAACTCATTCATGTGAACTAAAAGGTAAACCTGTTTCTCCATCACCTGTTCAGCTCTGATGATTCAGTAAGGACATCTCCTGGTTTCATCTTCATGTTTCCCTCTCACCACATATCCAAACCGATATCATGACCAGCAGCTTTTACAGCTGTGACTCCAGCAAACATCAGCTGATACTAGAAAGTAATATCAAATAAATTCTAACAACAGCTGATCAAGCTTAAATGTGCTGCTGTTGTTTAGCGCGACATCTGCTGGTTTCCTCTTTCTGGCGCAAAGTGGGCGATAAATAAACAAGGGAGAAAAGCCAATCAGCTGATCATTGATCAGTTTCATGATTGAAGTAGCAACAGGAGAGGCAGGGGAGAGGATGAGAGGAGAAGAGGCAGCTGTGCAGCGTAACGACAGAATAACTCCAGCTTTGTGTCTTTTTTTCATTATAGCGAAAGTCCGGGACAAACTGTGTTCCTTCTCAGCTCAATACGAAACGTGTAATATTTTCTCTGAATGAGGGACCATTCCATTTTTTTAAAGAGCCGTTGGCAACTCTACTAACTAACCTTATGAATAAAATAAAGTTCACTATCAGTAACGTCATAGCACCCACCCAGCTGTATATAAACTCTGTCAAGCTGGCTAGAACCAGTACTAGTTATTGCAACTGAGGGTAAAAAGTCAGCACAACGAAAATAAACTCCACCTAAACTTGGTTTATATCTGACCCAGATAGACTGCAGGTCATAACTTCTTACCTGAAGTTCAGTTCACCTGACACTCGGACTGGCGGTGTTCCAGATCTACTGGCGTTTAGATCAACTGGCGTTGGTCGAACAGATGTGTGGCAGTCTTGCGTTTCAGGAGCTGCTACCGACAAACCAGCAAAAAAACGCCAAATGTGTCATCTGTGACACTTGTGAGGTTATCTCAAACACACTCCGTCAGTCTTGATGCTGTTGAACAACAAAATGTTTAAAATGTGGCGAGTTTATCTGGTGATATCCTCATTCGCGACGCGATCGCGAAAACAGCAAACAATTAACACCACGCCGATGTTGTTCACAGGACAGCAAGAGTAAACGATCGGGAGACTCTTGTCGTCGTTATCGTTCCCCTCGCACGGTTTATTTCTCCGATTTCAGCGTTTTTGCTTCACAACTACAGCGAGCAGTTTACTTTGTGCACTAACATGGAGTCGAGTCAACCAGCGCCACCTCTGGCCAAGTGCCACAGCCTACAGCCAGATCAACCTGTGACACACATCTGCACCACGTTTGAATTCGTGTCATGCACATTTGTACCTTTCAACTGTGTCTGTTTAAATCACGGGCTTAAAATGGACCTGATATCAGGACAGGAAAGGGACATTACTGAACAGGGTTGCTTACAGTTCTTTTGTCTTTTTTCTTATTATTTTCTTTTGGGACTATATAGGAAATTGGACTAGAATGATGTTGCAGTTTTCAGCCAATCATTTCATTGACCCACAGATTTAGCCTAGGCTACCTTTGTTTTGTTTTTTTTATCACCCCCATTTTACAACAAATACCAGTAAAGCAGAGGTTGTAATTTATTTGCCATTATTCAGTTTTGGTTTTGCAAATAATCTGAATGAGCCTCTGTAGTAACTCAGAGGGTGACTGATATCAGGAACTTTCTAAACAATGAATCAAAGCTAGAGATGACTTAAGGCTTTCAGGATGACTTTTAAACACAATGAAGGATTCCCCTGTAGGCTACCAATCACTAATAGTATTGTATTTGCTAAGTGTGAGCTGGTTGGTGTCAGTTTATCTATGCAGACAAGGCATTACCTCCTGGGTTTCCACACTACCTGTCCCTCTGGAGGCACAGACAGCTTTGGGTGGGGCTGAGACTTAGTAAGGTGGTGGTGGTTTTTGAGTTTGTTAATGAGGCTATGCCACCCAGTAATCTGTGTGTTCCTCATTGAAAAGTGGAATTTATTTGGAAAAATATTTCAGTACATTATACATCTGTGATTTTAATTTGTACATTTTTCCTTTTAAAATTGCTTTGTCCACAAAACAGCAGCCATTGATCAGATCAGAAACAATATTATTTACTTGTGTATCCTTTGACAGGTATGACTGGTGGATTTTTGTTGTTTGAAACAGAAAAGCTCTGATTGTGTCAGAAACTATATTTAGATTGAGCACAAACGTTTGACTGTCTGACTAAGAAAGCCTCACTTATTTTTATGTGATGCTATATCGGTGCACTTCTATTTTGAAGGCGACACATCTAGGTTATTGTCTGTGAGCCAGTCACATGCTTGTGTTTGTAAATTAACACCCATTTGGGCTAAAAAAAAACAAAAAAAACAACACTTTTTTTTCTTTATTTATTTTTTTTTATAATGTAGCACAGTACTGCAACAGCAACTCTCTGGGTGCTCCTGCTAATGTCTCCTGGTGTTGTGCACAGTACTGGGCCAGAAAACTTGGCCAGTGGAGCCCACCATGAGTTGGTTTTGGAACTGTGTAATGTAGACCTGACCATAGGGACTGATTGCTTTTCCTGTCTCCTTGCCAGAGCTTAACCACAGAGAGGGAAGCTCTGCAGGTTCTGTGCGCTGTAATGGCAGTGGGTGGCTTTGTGTGCATGTATTTTAACATCTCGCAAATCACACACCTCAGATCAACCTTTTTTCGTTATGACATAAAAAACAGCCAGGGTGGTGAGCTGATATTTAAGTTGTGCCTTTCCTCTGAATGTTTCTGTGTTAAAACAGGGGCAGAGAATGGCTCCTCTTCCCAGGGTGTGGTGGGGCAGACCGGGCCTGTGGTCAGCTCCACGGGGGGAGTATCCAAGACCTCCAAGGGCCAAGGGTCTACAGAGAAGGAAGAACAAGCTGGTAACCAGAAAAGAGCCCGTCGGCAGTGGGAATCCTGGAGCGCCGAGGACAAAAACAGCTTTTTTGAGGGTCTTTATGAGGTAAAGCTTGCAACAACCTTTTACCAAGTTAAAAGTTTACCATGTGTAGATCTTTTGACGTCGTAGATTCACGGCTGCCCTCCTTTGTTCCCAGCACGGGAAGGATTTTGAGGCCATCCAGAACAACATTGCAATGAAGTACAAGAAGAGAGGCAAGCCAGCAAATATGGTGAAGAACAAGGAACAGGTCCGCCACTTTTACTACCGAACTTGGCACAAGATCTCCAAACACATCGACTTCGCTAACGGTGAGTTGCTTTTTTTCTCTCTCTCTTAATTCACCTTGGAATTTTTGATCCCCAAATATGAAGTTTGTACACTGTAATGACTTTATCGAATGACGCCTCATAAAAATGTGTACAACTCATACAACAAGGTGATGTCTTAGGCTGATCTTAATTGGTTTATTTTAGGTTTGTGTTTAGTTGTTTCAGTTATGCTACTTACTGCAGACACTGTGAATGAGAAGTAAAGAAGAGATGCTGTTAAACAGCCACATATATTATTATTTTTTCCTACAACAGAACTCACACTGACATTTTTGTTTTTTAGCAAGCAAAACATATGTTAAAGAAGTTCACCAGATAAGCTGGAGCTCTTTTCCCCTACAAAAAGCACCCAGTGTTACTCTCATGTTATCTTTATGTAGCACGCACAGGCCTCCACCAGTGTTGTGACTTGTGCTTCCTTTCCTTCTCAGTGTACTCCAGGGTGTTAAAGAAATCTTCTCAAGAACTGTACGGCCTCATCTGCTACGCCGAGCTTCGCAAAAAAGTTGGAGGATGTAAGTGAGGGCTGTGAAAGCGCTTGGATGCAATGTAGACTGCGTGTGTTTTGCTGTTTGTTCTGCTGGTTGTGGACACAGGGGATGTGATTAAACTCCAGATGATCCCTGTGGCTCGGGGCAGTTGCCCCTGAGGAGCATGTCTTAACTAGCTGTCTTGTGTTTTGTCTTTGACAGTGATGGATGATAAGAATGTGGCAAAGCTGAACGAACTCATCCAGCAAGGGTAAGTCTGTGGCAGAAGCTTTGGCTAGTGGGTTTACGTACACATCTGGGATTGTGATACTTTAAACTGATGCACTAGATCACATTTGGAAAGATACAGATTAGCACTTTGCTAGTATGAAAAACAAATCTGAGGGCTGAGTTGACAGTATGTAGTCAGATGCTTTCTCTGTGGCACGGCAAGGTTTAGAGCTTACAACATATATGAATAAAGATTCTTCTGTTCCACCAGGGCCACCACCGTGCGCTCTAAGGGGAGGAACCTGCGGATCAAAGCTCCAATGTGCCGAGCGTTGAAGAAACTTTGTGATCCAGATGGTGAGTATGAGCCTGCAGAAACCCAGCACACGCGTTACAGAACAAGCACTGAAAACCTCACTGATGGTGAGACTGGGGGGTTCACGGGGGCGGGGCTTTTTTACAAAAACCATGGCATCAAGTGGGCTGGTGGTGTTTCCATGGTAACTTTGGGTGCAAAGTGAGGAGGATGAAGGAGATGACTGTTCTGACCAGCTGTCATCAACCCCTCTGCTCAATAACACCCACTCATCACACTTACTGAAAATATTTGCTTTCATCAAGGGTAGAAAAAGACTGTCTCTTGTCATTGTTGTATGTAAATCTGTGAATGGATCCCACCGAGATTGATGGCTGCCTTTTCATTTTGTCGTGGTTGATTAAGTGAGAGAGCATAGTTGAGTTTATAGGTTTTGGGCTTTTCTTATAGTGGCTGAATCTGTAATTTTGTGTCCTGCAGGAGTGAGTGATGAAGAGGACCAGAAGCCGGTGCGTCTGCCCTTGAAGGTGGCAGTGGAGCTCCAGCCACGCAGTAACCACTCCTGGGCCCGAGTTCAGAGTCTTGCCCACAACCCTCGCCTCAGGTCTGACATGGATAAGAACCACAATATATTTTCAAAAGCATAACATCCAAGAGTCGGAGAGATGTCATACCTTCATTAATTCATTTTCTATTATTATTTTATTTATTTATTTTATTAGTTCAAGCCATGGTGATGCAACAAAGCCTGAGCTAATTTAAGAACCTCTTCTTGGCTTCAGACTGCTTATTTCAGTTTGATGGTTTGCATGTTTTCCACCGTTTTCTGGGTCAGCTCTTTTTTTTTTTTTTTTTTTTTTTTTGTGCAAATTAAATATGTGTGTATATGTTTTTTTTTTAAGCTAACTCGTGAAATTTGAAAAGTGTAAACACCCTCAGACATGATGCTGTTCAAAGTTTAAACTCTATTTCTTTCATTTTTAATTTTTGTTCTCAGTTCAGTTTTCAGTTAGTGTTCAGACTGGGTTTGCTTCTTTTGAGGTTCAGTTTCGTTTTTACTGGTTTCAGTGTTAGGGGTTTTTTTTGTTTTTTTGTTTAATTATTATGATAATAAGGGTTATTTATCATGGGTAGGTTGAAGAAGGGTAAAGACTTTGTGAAAATGGCTGAATTACAGCAATGTCAGTATGCATTTGTTTGCAAACGTGACAAAACAAATATAGTAAAACTATACATTAATGAACATTTCTGTTTTATTTTAGTTATTTTTGGAGCACGTAGTTGGCGTTTTGATTTTTCCCACACAGGATTATTTCGGTTTTAGAAAACTCTATTAAATTTGATCCACAGTAGTCTAAGTGTAAAATGTAGAAGTAGTTTATGTCAGACGTATTCGACCTGGTAGTGTTGTATTTTGCAAAGTTGACATCAAATGTTTTTTCTGTTTTCTCAGGATGGTGGTGGAGCTCCACAGGAAAGTTTCCAGCCTCATAGAGTATCTGAAACAGAAGTGGGCTTATCATGACCAGTGGATTGTATCCTTTTTAAAAAAAACATTACAGTGCAATATGTATGCAAAACTCTTCAGAGTGTTTTTCATTCCTAGTGTACATATTAGAAATGTACTGCTCTAACATGCTGCTTTCTGGGGCATATACAGTGGGGCAAAAAAGTATTTAGTCAGCCACCGATTGTGCAAGTTCCCCCACCTAAAATGATGACAGAGGTCAGTAATTTGTACCAGAGGTACACTTCAACTGTGAGAGACAGAATGTGGAAAAAAAAAAAATCCATGAATCCACATGGTAGGATTTGTAAAGAATTTATTCGTAAATCAGGGTGGAAAATAAGTATTTGGTCAATAACAAAAATACAACTCAATACTTTGTAACATAACCTTTGTTGGCAATAACAGAGGTCAAACGTTTACTATAGGTCTTTACCAGGTTTGCACACACAGTAGCTGGTATTTTGGCCCATTCCTCCATGCAGATCTTCTCGAGAGCAGTGATGTTTTGGGGCTGTCGCCGAGCAACACGGACTTTCAACTCCCGCCACAGATTTTCTATGGGGTTGAGGTCTGGAGACTGGCTAGGCCACTCCAGGACTTTCAAATGCTTCTTACGGAGCCACTCCTTTGTTGCCCGGGCGGTGTGTTTTGGATCATTGTCATGTTGGAAGACCCAGCCTCGTTTCATCTTCAAAGTTCTCACTGATGGAAGGAGGTTTTGGCTCAAAATCTCACGATACATGGCCCCATTCATTCTGTCCTTAACACGGATCAGTCGTCCTGTCCCCTTGGCAGAAAAACAGCCCCATAGCATGATGTTTCCACCCCCATGCTTCACAGTAGGTATGGTGTTCTTGGGATGCAACTCAGTATTCTTCTTCCTCCAAACACGACGAGTTGAGTTTATACCAAAAAGTTCTACTTTGGTTTCATCTGACCACATGACATTCTCCCAATCCTCTGCTGTATCATCCATGTGCTCTCTGGCAAACTTCAGACGGGCCTGGACATGCACTGGCTTCAGCAGCGGACCACGTCTGGCACTGCGGG
This sequence comes from Mchenga conophoros, assembly GCF_057382185.1. Taxonomy (NCBI): domain Eukaryota; kingdom Metazoa; phylum Chordata; class Actinopteri; order Cichliformes; family Cichlidae; genus Mchenga; species Mchenga conophoros. Next base: position 19,268,639 of record NC_140529.1, read on the forward strand.
ATTTGATTCCCTGCCGTTGTAGTGTGTTACTGATGGTGACCTTTGTTACTTTGGTCCCAGCTCTCTGCAGGTCATTCACCAGGTCCCCCCGTGTGGTTCTGGGATCTTTGCTCACCGTTCTCATGATCATTTTGACCCCACGGGATGAGATCTTGCGTGGAGCCCCAGATCGAGGGAGATTATCAGTGGTCTTGTATGTCTTCCATTTTCTGATGATTGCTCCCACAGTTGATTTTTTCACACCAAGCTGCTTGCCTATTGTAGATTCACTCTTCCCAGTCTGGTGCAGGTCTACAATACTTTTCCTGGTGTCCTTCGAAAGCTCTTTGGTCTTGGCCATAGCGGAGTTTGGAGTCTGACTGTTTGAGGCTGTGGACAGGTGTCTTTTATACAGATGAGTTCAAACAGGTGCCATTCATACAGGTAACGAGTGGGGGGACAGAAAAGCGTCTTACAGAAGACGTTACAGGTCTGTGAGAGCCAGAGATTTTCCTTGTTTGAGGTGACCAAATACTTATTTTCCACCCTGATTTACAAATAAATTCTTTACAAATCCTACCATGTGAATTCATGGATTTTTTTTTTTTCCACATTCTGTCTCTCACAGTTGAAGTGTACCTCTGGTGCAAATTACTGACCTCTGTCATCATTTTAAGTGGGGGAACTTGCACAATCGGTGGCTGACTAAATACTTTTTTGCCCCACTGTACCAGCTTGTGTCGAATATAAACTGGTCCTTAACTTTGAAAACTCAGCTTAAGAGTCTCATGGAGAGAGAGGCTCTAGAAGGCAACCAGACCAGCACAGCCTCTCCCAGCATAACTCAGAAGGAAGAACTTTTTCTTTTTCCAGCTGAGAGCTGCACATTGACTACACTGCCTGGGGTGGCACGTGTGGTTCACTCCAAAGCGTCCTGCACTGTCCATTGGATCGAGAGTGGCAAGAGCCGACCTAATGCCAAGGAGTTGCCAGCTGCCCAGATCCTGGGCATCCATGCAGCTCCACAACCTCGAACTGGCAGCAAATCTGGGCGGGGAAGCGCTGCTGTTGCTGGTGCTTCACTGACTATAACGGGTGATGCTCGTCGAACTGAAACCCCCAACCCTGATCCATCAGCAGACAGTTCTGCAAAGGTAGAGGAGAAGAGACTTCAGTCCCCTTGTGTCCCAGTTTCCTCTCAGCTGACTGTCAGAGAAGAGGGAGATGGGATGGGATCTTCTGATCCAGGAAAGGCCTGCACTGGCGTTGAGGTCAGTGGTGGTTTAGCCATGACCAGAAGCACGGACAGGTCATGTAGTGGTGCCGATGGCTCCGCTGAGCAGTACAAAGAGGAGCAGAGCACCAGCGCGTCTTCCTCGGAGGCAAATCAGCCTCCTTCAGTCAAACCTCCAGTGACTGGCTCAGACGAAGCCGTGTCGCAAGCTTCCCCACCAGCGACCAAAGAACGGGTCGTTGAGCAGATCAGAGAGGAAGGCTGGAGCGCCCGTGACGCAGAGAACGTCACCCTGGCCGAGCTGTACCTGATGTTTGGGAAGCCAGGCAAGCTGCAGCTGGAGTACGAGTGGCAGCCGGTCACAGCTCCACCCAGCAACTCAGAAGAGGGACAAGCCTCAGTGCAGCCAAAGCCCGACAGGACAAATCGAGTTTTGCGCTGCTTACTCAAGCTGGTTTCCACTGAAGTCAACCCCAAACCTCTGGTAAGTTTTCCCTTTTCTGTCTTCCAAGATTGTGGCCTGGTGTGTTGTTTAAATTACAAGTTGAAAAGATGAAAAATGTGTAATTATCAGTGGCATTAAGGCTTAAAATTAAACATTTTTAAGATGCAGCAGTGTGAAGAGTTTATATTCCGTACAAAGCCAGCTGATGAAAAACATGTTACTGGTTATGTACTATGAACACCACAGGTTTTTTTTTTTGTTTGGTTTTTTTTTGTCTTTTTCAATGAAAGTGCTATTTCGAGATAGGAGCATATCATGTGTCTTTTCCTTCAGGCTCCAGAGCTGTGCTCCACAGCCACATCACCCCTCAAGACCTATCAGGAGGAGCAAAACCAGGTCCTCACACCTCCGGCGAAGGGTCCTGTTGCAGGCGCCCGTAGCCCCAGCTGTGGGCGGCCGCAGGCGTCTTTGCGCATGCCCAAGTTACAGCTGCCAAGTGCTGGAGGTATTTATGTCTCTCTCCTGCTGGCTTTTGTGATAAAGTCTTTTCTGTACTTACAGTGCTGTAGTTATTAAACAGCGAGAAGTAATTATGCAGCACCGATGCTTCCTCTTTAGAAGTTGTCTTCAAATAGCTGCCTTTCCTGATGTGGCACCACATCTGTTTCAATCCTGTTCAGGTGGGCGCAACCTTACCCGCTCTCTGCTGGGTTCTACTGCAGTTGGCGAATCAGAAAGCAGCGTGTTCGCAGTACCCACCACGCTGCCACCCAACAGCTCACGGCACAACCGAATGTTCTCCCCTAACAAAGAGGCAGAGCTAGCCTTCAGACAGCAGCTCGACTCGATCAGTGTAAGCCAGAATAATGCATCATTTTTTGTTTATGCCAACTGTACAGAGACATAATTCATGTATTAACGAGCATTAATATGTGCTTTTTTCTTTTCTTTTTCTCACAGATGCAGTCAGATCTTTTCCTTTCTAGACAGAGAAAACCTCGGAACAGACAACTTCGCAAACCACTTGTAGTTCAGGTGAGAGCAAGATCATTATCCATTCATCAGTTCTGGGCTTGGTTGGGTGGAAGGCGGGTTTTCCTAAGTGTGTTTTTGTTTGGCCACTTCTTTCTCGTTCACAGCGAACACTGCTGCCCAGAACTACAGGAGACACTCCTCAACACGTCTGCTCCTTCTCCATCCTCTCCAACTCCTCTGCCACAGGTACTCCTCAGATGGCAGGACAGAACGATAGAATATGTCGTCAGCTGAGGCTGGAAATGTTTAGGGCGTAGTTTTACAGTATGCATTAATGAAATCACAGCTAAAAACGATTTCTCTTTCTCAGCAAGACCCTCTGGTAATTGTCTGCTCTCTCACTTCCTGTTTCTTCCTTCAGGAACTGGATCTTTCCGGCCGATCCATCCCCGACTAGCTCCTTCCTCTCGCTCTGTCCAAACTAAAACAACCCCAGCAACATCCAGCTCTGCGGGGGCCAGCCAGCTCTCTAGTATGGACTTCTTCTGTTATCTACTACATTTTTCTGTTTTATTGAAATATTGATAAACTCTACACCAAATATACTGCAAAAAAATTACATATTGTTGTTTTTATGGGGTCAACAACTTTGCTTTTATAAGCACCCAGTTTCACACCTTGGCTCAGGCGATTAGAGGATCATCAGGGGTCCTTTTGTCCCTCTGTGGGGGGATACTCCCACTAGGTTTAAATCTGGGACTCCCCACCATTTGACCTTAGAACTGAAGAAGCTTCTCGGATGAGAGGTGAAACGTCTTCAAGTAACTTAAAGAAGTCCAGATGCTTTTCTTTGTAAGCTCCTTTGACTACGATGACCTGGATGACTGAGAACCTTCACAGACATATTTTATAAAATTGCTTAAAAACATATTTAAGGTCCAAGTTGTATTTGTGTAAGATTCCTGTGTCAAAATCTAGAACTCTGAGAAGGTCAGTGACAGACAGTATTTCTGTGCAGACGACAGAAGCAAAAACATTTTTCCAGAAGACCTTGGACCATCCTTTTTTTTTTTTTTTCTTCCTGCTCTGCTCTTCACATGCTGTTGCTGTTGATGCTTATCAGGAGTGATATGACAAATCTCTCGTTTGCCTGAACTGTTAATACTTTCAGGTGCCATTGACCTGGCAGCTAAGTCTGCAGGCATCATCCCAGGCAGTCCCTGTCGGGAGGTGGATTCTTCCACTGTGGATAACAGCGCTCTTCTCGCCACCACTCCCATTGCTGATGCTGAGCCAGACTCTCAACTCCACCAGCAAAATGTTCCAGAGGTCAGAGACACACACACACACACACACACACACACACACACACACACACACACACGGACTAGAACCCTCCTTCATTTGATGTCTCCTCCTTGCCTGTGGCATTAGAATAAATGCTATTGCCCATTACCATCTTGGAGTGTTACATTTAAAACGGTCAGTTTTTGATTTATCTTACTTTAATGAAAGTTATTGCTCACTCTAATGATTTTCTGTTTATCTGTGCGGTGTAGGCCAGGTTTTGCATAATGTTTTTCTTTTTACTGTGCATCTGTCGTACAAGACTTCACAAATGATTTAGTAATTTTTATAGATTTTCTTTGTAGACATTATTCTTGCATACAGTTGTCATATTCATGATCACCTGTTTATTTGTCTGTTACGGTTTAAAAACAAGCTGCTCCAAACAGTTTGCCCTGATGGGATAAATAAAGCTGTTTGTATCGCCATCAGAGCGTTTCCTTGCTCACAGTGGACCTTTGTGAGGGAACACTTGGCTTAGTTAAAGGCAGTGAGTCTGCGTAACCTCATTTGTTTTCCAGTCGTAGCTGATCACCATTTGGTAAAGAAAATTGTCAGCTATGCTTGAATAAATGGTTTAAAAAAATGTGATGTGCTAAGTTAAATCGCTCTTTCCATAGAATGGCGTACCACCTCCGTCTCCTGGAGTCACCGGCGGGGGAGACTCACTCCTCTCTCCCCCGAGCGTTGCCTCGCTCCTTGATATCTCACTCCCAGGCCCTCCTGAAGAGGCTCTAACCCCCGGAGAACCTCAAACGCAGATCAGCGACTCCATCATCGAGCTTGCCATCAACTCCACACATTACGGTGCGTGCACGTGCAGACGTCTTACCCGAGCCATATTGACAAGAAACTGCTAAATAAAGCTTGATGATGTTTGTTTAGTGAAATGGAAAGTGAGAGTAGGTTAGAAAGGTTTTGTAATTACCACTGAGGTCAGCTTTGTGGCTCCACAGCATTAATTCCTCTGCAGGTTGTGGAAAAGAGTGCACGTTGACATCCAAGCAGCTAAACATCTGAGCCTGCTGAGTTTAATCGCTGATATCTCATTTCTGTTTGCCTGCTGCACTGCAGGTGAGGAGGCTGCTCTCTCTCCAGCCAAGCTGGGCAACAGCGACGGCTCCAAACTGCTGGCCTCGTCTCCCTCGCTCAGCCCATCCAGAGGCTGGATCCCTTCACCCAGCCACGACCCTCAGTGGTACCCCAGCGACTCGTCTGACTCCACACTGGGATGCCTCCTTTGTAAGAGTTTTTTTGCTTCCTTTCTCAAGAGTGTGCCAGAAGTTACATTTTAGGCCAAGAAGAACAGAATATTAAGTGGATGTATTTTTATCATTACTTCCCACTAAAAATGCTGCATACAGCAGCACGTGCAGTCAACATTTACAAAGATTTGTTTGTAAAATCCCCAATATTACTAACACAGCTGTATGATGAAAGGCCATTTACTCAGTCTTTTGCTCTTATTTTCCTTGCAGCCAGCATGGTCTCTCCTGATAAGGGCAGACGGACCACCCTAACCCCCACTGGCCCCTCCAGTGGCACAGCTCTACTCGGTCCTAGCCTCCTGGACTGCAATTCTCATGATTCTCATGATTCAATCCCGTGGCCTTCCTGATGTGGCAGAGGTAAGTAAATGCTTGTTGATTAAATGAAAGAAAGTTGTGACTGAGAAGCAACACTTGCCACAAACACAACACAGTCTGAATCTCAGCAACCAACATGTTATATGTTATTAATTAGTCTCTAAAATGTAAATGTAAAAACATCACTTCCCATTTTAAAAATAACCTGCATTTATATCCACTCTGAAAATGTGGTTCTTATCCCTTTTTGGATCTGTCCTGCTGTGCAAGTGGACTCTGACCCAGAGCCGGTTGTGTTAGGGACCACATGGTACCTTTTGGATAGATCAGCTTCTGGGCTGATCCACCAAATTTTAGGTGATTTTTAATGAAAAACTTGTTGAGTCACACCCTGAGATTCAGACACCATACCTTTTGAAATGCTGACAGCATTTAATATCTGAATCTCAGTCTGTGAACACGTTTCCATTTTTAGTGCTCTCTCTCGCTCTCTTGCGTGCTTTGATAGCGACTTTATGAAGAAATGAATCGGGAGTGTCAGTTAGCTGGTTCAGGTGTGGCAGGAGGGGATGAGGCAGAGAGAAGCTCTAAGTTTGTTAAAGATAACCTGCCAGTGAGCAGGTTTAGTTCAGATTGTGTTAAGTGATTCATCTCAGGGTTAACAAACGCAGACTTGTTAGCTTAAACCTGTTTCCTGGGATGGGGCCCAAACCTGCCTGGGAGGTGAATAGAGCCCGGTGACTGTTGCCTCCTGTGTTTGGACTAACACATCTGCTTTTTCAGTAAATAATTTAATTTCATTGACAGATATTGATGTGATGAACTTTTCCCCCCCTGCACTCTTGACCTAAAGTATGAAACTGTTCGAGGGATGTCTGGAAAAATCTTGTTTTTTGGGGGTTTTTTCTCCTTCTTGGATTTGCCCTTGTTGTCAGTCTGAAAGCTCTTTGGTGTTGCTTGCAGATGGATTCTCAGCTTGCTTGTATGATGAGTGAGAGCAGCATAGACTACATCGCTCGCTTCAATGATCTGGCTCAGGAGCTCGCCGTAACTGAGCCCTCCATTCCACCTCCCTGAGGAAGACTCCACCAAGCCATGGTCATCTGTACCTCTAATCTACAGCCAGTTCCAGGCATTTCCACAGTTCCAGGAGAGAGAGACACAAACTTCTGGGCCCACACTTGGAAGCAGTGACTACTGCTAGAAATTCAAAACCGATTTGCAGCCAGCAGCTGCAAATTACCCCAACTTTTACCACGTCTGGTTCTCACACCTGTCGATAAGCAGGCCATTCCTAAAAAGAGACCAAGGCAGAACTTTGCTCACCTAGAGCATCATGTTGTTGGTGACAAGAGGTACTGTAAGTGAGGAGAGGAGAGGTTTCCTCTCTGTCTTCTCCCTGTTTGGAGAAAGAAGACTGGGGAGAAAGGCCAACCCCATCCCCCCTCAAAGCCATCCATGGCCTGTTTGTAAAAGTGCAATAATAGGTGGTCAACCGTGACCATTGTTCAAAAGCGAGTTGCGTTGGTTTCACTGAACTGTTCTCTAAGGAACAATTCCCTTTAAATACAAACACTTTAGATAAAACAAATGAGTTTACAAAGATACAACCTCATGTACAGGAAAATACTATGCCATATCCGAACAAAATATCTGATCTTTCATGTCTCTTCCTGCTCTCGGTGTGTGAGTGCATGAATGTATCTGTGTGTGCGTGTGTATTAAAGGCTGTAAGGCTGACCGCTCAAAATGTGCAGTTCAGATCATCAGCTGGTGGCAAACAGCCACTGGACTGTGATTTTTATTAAAAGTAATGTCGGTGAGAAAGAGATACTTGGCATAGTTCAGTAGCAAAAGTGGAACAAAACAAAGTGATGTGTAGAAGTTCATTTTTCCTGTTGGCCTCCTTTTTTCTTTTCTTTTTGTTCCTCATCTCTTATGAGTTCAGGTGTTACAGATTGTGTTGTAGTCACACGTGTTTGGAATCGGGTTCTTCATTTCTCAAACCCACATTTAAAAAAAAACAAACAAACAAAACAAAACAAAAAAAACAAACAAATACAAATAAAAAATGGCAGCTTGTTGGTTGACTCCACTTGGGTAGCTCCACAGATGCTGAAAATGTTATTGGAATTATTTTATTGTTGCATTCATTTCTCATTAGTTTTGTGTGCAGAGATGCAAGTTCAAATATTGGATTTTGTTGCATAAACAGGAATACCTTTTTAGATATTTAAGCCCTCTTCACACGTGTGGTATTTGGAGACTGAATCAGAATGTTTTAAAGAGTCTGTGCTGACAGTGCTTATAGCCACAAACAGCATAATGTGCGTAATGTACTGTTCTTCATGGTTGTTGCGTCTGAATGAAAGCCTTGAGGAACGTTCACATTAAAACGTTTCCTTTGACTCGGCGCTTTCCCAGCTCCTCATTCGCAAGCTGCAATAGGGAGAATTTCCCTCCTGTATTGTAGATGTGAGCGTGAATTGCACAGGAAGGTTTTAATGAAGGGAGATGAACAACTCAAAAAGATGCGCGTGAGCGGCAGCACTCTGATGCGTGCCTGTCTGTTAACATACATTCAGGCTTGCGCTGTTTTAAAAGGTGACCTATCCAGACCTGAAGCTTCCAGATCAACAGCAAGGAGGGCGTGTCTTTGTTTACTTTTGCTGTCGTTTTCAGTAACGCTGACACAACAGGTGGGCGCTCTCTTGCCGACGCCATCGATTACAAGGAAATCTAACAATGTTGCTCATTTACTTTCCTTAGTTCTGTTGCTTTCTTGCCGTCCTAATTAGTTCAAACAAATGAGCTGGCTGCAGCCACACATTCATTTTGTTTGACAAACTAGAATTATGAATGTCCTGGCTACTATTGAGTTCCCAGTAGAAATACACTCCATAAGAGCGAGCGGTTAATTTAATGAAACACTAAAGCCATAGTTGACTCCATTTATTTTAATTTTTGTTTTTTATTATATGCCCCCAAATTACTTTCCTCTGACTAGTGGATGCTAACAAAACACTATGACTAAAGAGTGGCTCTTGCATGTTACAGAAGCAGACATCGTTTCTCTGAATTTTTCATGCAGTACAGACTCATTGCCTTCACATTTAATTTGATCAACCAGCATCATCTCTATGCAGCTGTGTGAACCCGTTTGGTGTAAACTGTTAGACCTCTTTGTCATTCCACAAACGAGATTGTAAGACGATCTAACAAATGTAAGCGCTCCTGTGGTGTTAGTTTGTGAACATTTGGAAACGCTTGATCTTGTCACACTAGATGATTCTTAATAAGGAATCCTATTGAAGGATGTATTTGTACAAATGGAAATTCCAGTATTCACTGCGCTTTTGTAACATAATGTAAATCATTATTTGGACTATTTATTGTTAATATTTCTGAGACAAGTGTTTTTTCTGTTTTAATTTAAGGTGACATCCAAGAAAGGAGGAAAAAAAAATACTGTTTTCAGTTTGTAAAAGGTGTTTTATTCTGTGCATAAAGATAGTTATAAAAACCTGCCTGTTTTCTTGTATTCACTGTGTTTGGGGGATACACAGCAGTTCATATGCAAGCTTGTACAAAGTTCGGTCTTTGGCCTTGGGCTTGTTTCTGACAGGTTTGTCAGCTTCTCCAGAGATGGATGAGTGGTTTATCCGCACAGACTCCACACTGAATTCCTCGCTGCTCCCAATAAAAGTACAATCATGCTCCAATCCAGACGACACTTTAAAGTGACAAAGAATATTAGCCGGAAACAAAAACTCGACTGCACGTACGTGTGCTGAAGTGACTCATTTTCAGTGATGTGCTCTGCATACTGCATGGAAAATATGACCCAGAAACAGGTCGGGTGCTGCACCATTTTTCAATGAGAAATTGTTGGCAAACGTTGACTTTGTAACCACAGTAGATATTTTAAAGGAGAGTAAGTGACACAGTTGTGGGTAGACATTCTGCCAAAACATCAGACATGATTCCTTTACCACAGTTTGGTTTATTTAAGCTGTTCTGTTTGCATCAGGAGTCCCAAATTATGGAGTTCAAATTAAACCATCTCTTCTCACCAGCCTGCAAAATGTGATACTGCAGGCTTTTGCCAACAATTTTTGTTGTTTTTGGGTGGGAAGGGTAAAAGTTTCTCAGACATGACAGACAATATCAACATGTAAATTAGACATTAAACAATGAATAGTACAAAAACCCACTCCAGCTCTGTCCCAGATGTTATAAAACAGATCTCCTCATTTCCTCCAAAGTCTTGCTTATTTCAGGTCCTAGACCTCACCAGCTCGAACATCACTTATCCTTAGGTTTTTGCTCCTTTCGAGCGCGCGAGGACATGAGCTTGAAGAAAAGTGCAGGCCAGAGTGTGCGGAGGTATACTGCAGCAGTGGGCAGAGGGCCGGCCAAAACCACGTCTTTACTTTGCTGACGAACAGCCTTTAGGACTTCCCACGCCACGTCCCTGGGGTCCCAGCCCGTAGCTGTAGTTCTGTCCAACACTGAGCGGTAGTTGCAAAGACAAGAGACATGTTGCATCATTGATACAAGAGAGTACAGATTACTTCAATTAATTCAAATTACTTTTATTTATATAGTACCAAATCACAACAGCAGTTGCCTCGAGGTGCTTTTTAATGTAAGGTAAGAAAGACCCTACAATAACTTATAAATTACTCTGGTTATGTTGCTTCTTACTTTTATTATTTAGTTATAAAAATCCATTTGGCTTGTAGTCTTTTCCTTATGTAGTCAAAAAAAAAAATCAGTAAGAAAACACAAAATCCCAGCTGGCATCAAAGATCCACACACATTCCAACACCACCTTAATAACTCTGAGATTTATCACCTGTTACCAGCTGACTCTTAAAAATGCTGCTTTTGCTACTGTTACTCTTTTGTTCCATCCTCTCACTGCCTCACCTCCATACTTGGATCCATCTCCTGTGACAGCATTGATCGACAGGTTGGTTCAGATGTACCCGGGGCTGATCACAGTCACTGGGATCCCGTAGCGCTCCATCTCTGCCCGCAAGCAGTCGAAGTAGGCCTGGGTGGCGTGCTTGGACGCAGCATCTGACCAGCATGAGACAAATCAGAGGCTTGCTTTAGTTACCCTCCTCCTGCTGGCAAACTCATGTTGTGTTTGTTTGCATTAATCAAAGACGACTTACAGGCTGACCGGTAAGGAATGGCTATCTTCCCCTGGACGCTGCTAATCACTACAATATGGCCGCTGTGCCGGCGAACCATGGAAGGCAGGAGAGCTGTGGAGAGAGGAAAGAAATGAAAGAGAGAGGGCTGACTCATATTCATGATAATCTTCACCCAAATCTCTACATAAATGACTTATTAACTTCACATTTAGCTCGGCTCTTTCAACCACAAGCCAAAATAAATGAAAACATCCCGTACGCTGAAACCAACAAGATTAAACAAACCTTGTGTAAGAGCAACGGGCCCGAAGTAATTTGTCTCCATAACATCCCGCTGAACTGAAATGTGAGTCTCTAGTATATTGCCAAGGTAACTGATTCCAGCATTATTAATGAGGATGTCCACTTGTCCGTAACATTTCAGGATCTCTTCTGCAGCTCTCTCCACCGTGTCTGTTTTAGCCAGGTCGAAGACAACAGTACAGGGAGTGTGAATCTGGTGGATAACCAAAGCGAAACAAAACGACTCTTTACAAATGGATCCTTAGAGGCTAAGCTATAGTTCAGACAGACCAGACTTTATTGTGTTACTCCTTTGTGTGTATATACATACCAGTTTCTGTGTGTTTGCTGAACTCGCTGTTAGTTCTTGGACCACCTGCTGCAGGCGAGCTGCGTCACGTCCACACAAGCCGTGCACCTGCAGCGTGGAAGACCCGCGCAGACTCTACAATGCAGAATTCTCGTTGTAGATTAGTGAGCATAAAACAGGGGTGGGTGCAGAGAGCCACACCACTAAGCTGAACTCAAATCTGCTCAGTATCTCTTTAATTCTTACCAGGAGCACTTTATAAAACTGAAATAAGCATAGAAGAAAACTGCTAACATTTTTATCATGATATAATAAACATTCCCCAAAACAATTGTGCACAAAATGTCCATATTTTTGCAAAATTTAAAAGACTTAACTTTATTTTAAAATAAGTGCTATTGCTATTTTTAATTATTTTTTCTTGCTCAGCTACAGGAATCTAGTCCGTCTTGAGTTTCTACAAGTGCATCCAGTGAATCAACAGTGCAACAAACTGAAGTTAACGGTTTTAGTTACAACACCAACAGCATGGTTCACTGACTTGCACAACACCTTCTGCTGTACGATTCAGCGGGAAAAAAAAGCAATTTTACTTCTGGCTTCATTTCAGTCACTTTATCTTGCATCTGCTTTAAAAGTCCCACATTTTTCCCTGTCAGATTTTGACAGGTGTAAGTTGTTTACAAACAAACAAACCTTGGTAGTCCCTTTTACTGAGCCTGTGGCTGCTAAACTCTTTTCGTTGTCCCATGTAAAAAATTCATTAACAGGGCTGGGTCATCACAACTGTCATCCACAGCCACCAAGCACTCTTTGATAAACTCCTCAGAGGATGGCTTGTTTGAAATCACAAAGCTGGTCTTGCCTGCTCCATCCCTGGATGTGTGAGGCTTAGTGAAAAGTCCTGTTGCTTTTCGCAGATTTGCTAGCAACAGTCCAGCTCTTTTCTCTCTCTGTTTAGTCTCACAAAGGGGATTCAATCTGTAATCCATAAACAGAGCACTCTGCTCTCCACAAACTAAACACATGGCTTTACCTCTGACTTCAGTAATTAAATATTGAGAAGTCTACGTCCTGTTAAAAACTCTACACTCCGTATCAATCTTTCCTGTTTTTAAAGGTCAGCTGACATCTTTCGGGGCTAGAAACTCTCAGAAACAAAAGATCAGGCACACTTACAGAGGAGATGCATTCGCTCACAAACATGTGTTTGTAAAGTAAAAAAATAGCATTCATGTTCAAAATAGAAGTGACAAATTTGTAATGTGGTTTCCTACAAAAATCAGGAATCCACTCTCTGACCAGGAATTTATCAAAGAGTGTTTGGTGTCTGAAATGGGACAAAATGATTCATGTATACGTATATATGTTTAAATCCTAATTTCCCATTGATCGCACGCAGACTGGTCCGAGACAACCAACGGGCAGTACAATGTCCAAATCTGATAAAGAACTACAACTACATGTTGGCATCTGCACAACAACACTGAAGAATGAGATTGCACATTATCTAAATAAAAGCCTACTAGCACTAAAGCAGTATGGTTTAGAGAGTTTGCACATGTAAGCTGAAATGAATGAATGGAGGCTGACCTTTCCCGAGTCCAGAGCTGGCCCCAGTTATGACCACTACAGCACCTTGGACTGAAGCCCCTTTTCTGAGACGTACAAGTATCCGGTACAACAATACGACTCCCAAACCGGTTAAAACCACCGGTAGCATTCCTCCTCCCATCACACGCTCCATTACTTGGCAATCACCAGCTACCTGCAGGTAAAAAATAATCAGTAAATACCTTATAAGAAATTATTTACTGTACCTTTAAAGTCCATCTGAATGCAACTACCAACATGACAATAATAAACACACATACAGCCAAAAAAGCGGGGGAATTAAATGGTAATTCATTGTAATAAGAACAGTAGGAGTTATGGATCTTCCTTTATCTTCTTAACCACTTAAGCCCCACCTGCTAGCAACAACCAATAACTTGATATCACCAGACTTCGGACAATCTTATTAAGCAAATGTTAACTAAATACATGCATCACTTAGCACATTAATATTCGCATGGTTAAAAAGTACAGTTCAGTATGCCAGGTGAACACCTTGCACATGCACACACTGGGTTTAGCACTAGCTTGTTCTGCGCAGGCAGTGTCAAAATAACGGCTACTGAGGCTAAAGCTAACAACAGCTAGCATCTCTAGCAAATACTAACAAGTGTTGGTTTGTAGTTCTGTTTTTTACAGGTCTCACCTGAGCCGAGCTGCTGAGCAGAGCAGCAGTAATGTGTCAATGTGTCTCCTCTTCTTTTAGCTGATCTTCTTCCTTCTGTTTTGTCTTTATTGACGGTTAGAAAAACAGCTTTTGGTCGCTTTAGCGCCACCGTCTGATCTGGAGTATGCACTTAACAAAATGCGCTCTTTCAAATGATTAACAAATAAGGAAATAAGCTATTATTTCTCGTAAAGCTCATAATTTGATAATTTGCTATATTAATGCTTTACATTTATATTTAGAGGTCTTTTTAAACCACTAGTGCCTATTTAATCAGCTGCTATCTTCTTCATTGCTACATGATCCATTAGAAGTGTGCTCTACATCTCATTTCAGTTTTTCTTTTTAATTATTTAAAAATTCTTAGTTTACTTTATTTTTTATTATTTATTACAAATTGTAGGGTATTTGTCAGGTTCATATTCTTCAGAAGTCCATCCATCCATCCATTCACTTCCGCTTATCCTTTTCAGGGTCGCGGGGGGTGCTGGAGCCTATCCCAGCTGTCATAGGGCGAGAGGCGGGGTACACCCTGGACAGGTCGCCAGTCTGTCGCAAGGCTAACACACAAGGACAAACAACCATTCGCACTCACATACATTTGCACATTCACACCTAGTGACAATTTGGGTTATCCAATTAACCTATCCCCACAAGCTTCATGTCTTTGGACGGTGGGAGGAAGCCGGAGTACCCGGAGGGAACCCACGCAGACACGGGGAGAACATGCAAACTCCACACAGAAAGACCCCGGCCTGATGTTGGAATTGAACTCAGGACATTCTTGCTGTGCGGCAACAGTGCTAACCACCGTGCCACCGTGCTGCCCTTCAGAAGTTCAGAATGGAAATTGCATCACAAACACAGGAAGTTGACTCAGAGTCATGCAGACATCCTGAGTGTGAATAAATACAGCTGAGGTCAGAAGTTTACAGGGACTCACTATGGACTTTAATTTCATGATCTCTTTGAATTGTCCTGGGTGAAATGATTGTACAGCACACATTTTTAATTTCTTTAAAATGAACAAAAATTAGGTAAACAAGTTTGAACTGGTTTTGAACTTTCTCTAATCCAAGGTTACACGAGGTCAAACGTATGTACCTCTAAGGCTGTTGCAAGTTAAAATTTGTGCTTTATAAATATAATTATAAACGATTTTAATGTAACGTTTTTTTCAAGGGATGATTATACAGCGTACATCTTTAATGACTTTTAAAAAAAGACTTCTTTATTTTGGATTTTCTCTAATCCACACAGGGTCAAAAGTATATATAGGCCCAAATATATACATACACCCCCAGTAATATTTGGTTAAATGTCCTTTAGTAAGTTGTACTTCAACCAGATGCTTTTTGTAGCTATTGATGCTACCACCCTGGTTAACACTGTTACTAAGTTTTAAAGACTCAACATTACTGCCCTGAACTTACCTCTTGTCATTGTGGCCAAACAGGTCAATCTTTGCTTCGTCTGACCATAACACTCCGATTTATAAATCAAATCAAGGTACGGTTTATCATCTCATGTGACTTCTGATGTAGATGTGAGTTCCGGCCACATTTGAGACCTATCCAACACATTTCCCAAGGATACCAAGAATACACCGTTGTGTGGATTGTGATCTGGACTTTCAGAATCAGAATAGTTTATTGATCCCTTGGGGCAATTGTGTAGAAAGCATTATTTTTGCAAGAATTAGTTTCCAACCTGTGTGGTGTTGTAAACAGGGACTATAACTGTTTTGTTTTTTTAAAATCATGTCTAATAGGATTCTTTTTTTGTTATAGTTGTTGATGCATCTTTAATTAAATCTTTCCCTGCAGGTCTTCTATGGGTGGAGCCTCTAACCTGTTTGTGAGTCAGTTTTCAGTCCAAGCAAACAGTGTTTTATGTGCTGTCGTCTAAAATATTATAAAATTGCCTAAAATAGAAGTGTTTAAAACAGATCCTGTGCAGCTGCAAAGCAAAAATAAAAAACTCCCTCCAGGCAGAAGCGGCCATTTTCGTATGTGGGGAAAACCCCCACAAAAACAGAGGGGACAGGCTGGCACCAGAACACCATGGATGTGCCCCGAGATGAGTGTGAAAATGTGATTATCAACAAGCCCACCTGGGCTTCAGGTAGGCCGCACGCTTGTCCAGAGTTCACTTTGT
This sequence comes from Mchenga conophoros, assembly GCF_057382185.1. Lineage (NCBI taxonomy): Eukaryota > Metazoa > Chordata > Actinopteri > Cichliformes > Cichlidae > Mchenga > Mchenga conophoros. Next base: position 19,284,400 of record NC_140529.1, read on the forward strand.
CTTCAAGCTTTTTAATTTAAAACATAAAGTGAGGCCTACCCCAAGCTAAAAGAAGGCAGATTATGTTCTCAGATAAAGCAAGCAATGAGGGCGAAGCAGAGAAAGTACCTGCACAATACATTCACATAAATCAAAATGGAATTTCTTTGAGGACACAAACATCTGGGGAGTAAACAGCTGTTTCAATACCTAATCACAGATTGTGCTCTCTGTTGTACATGTTTTTAGTAAGGCATAATTAACTAAAAGGTTAGAGAGATGAAAGGATGCCAAGCTGATACCAGGCCTCAGTCACATGAGTGGAGATGTGGACATGCAATAAAGATCTGGCACTTCATATATTAAACTGATGAGAGGCTGTGTTCACCCCAGAAAGCTTCCAGAAATTTGGGCAAATGTCTGCTGTGAAGTTTTTAGTCAAACGAAATTGCAGGTCAGTTTAAAGCGCAAAATTGTGCAAGTAGTCCAAACTAAACCGTTCTTGAGATGCAGAAATGTTGTCACACACACAAAAATTAGACGATTGTGCCTCCAAACAAATTGCACTTACAAATGCTTGTGACATAAATGATGAAAACGGTAGGTGCAAAGTTGAGATTGAACAGTGTTACAGTTAAAATGATAAGCCAATGGCAATAGTTCTATTAAAATAATTAACGGCTCCACCCCGAGATTTGACCTGAAACGTGCTATTCGCCAAGGATGTCCTATTTCACCATATTTATTTTTACTTTGTACACAAATTCTTGCAACTAATAGTTCAAACAGTGTTGTACAAGGAATCACCATAGCTGATAAGGAGCTCGTCATCAGCCAGTTAGCCAATGACACCACACTCTTCTTGAAGAATGCAAACCAAATCCCTGCAGCCCTTACTGTGATTAGTGATTTCTCTGAGGCCTCTGGTTTATGCCTAAATCTAAAAAAGTGTGAGTTACTAGCAATTAAAGACTGCCCTGCAAATACTATCTGTAATATCTCTGTTAAACAAGAAGTCACATACTTGGGACTGTTAATATCCAAAGACCAAAAATCAAGATGCTCTTCAAACTTCACTCCAATTATACAGAAAACCCTAAAAAAGTTCAACCAGTGGCTGCAAAGGGACTTGTCTTTGAAAGGTAGAGTGTTAATTACTAAAGCTGAAGGGATATCCCAATTAACATATGCTGCTCTCTCCTTACATCTGGATAAGAAAATTAGTAAAGATATTGACCGTATGCTCTTTAATTTTATATGGAAAAACCGTACGCATTATATTAGAAAAACTGTTGTGATGAATAAGTACAAATCAGGTGGGCTTAACGTCTTAGACTTTTCTACTTTAAATAACACTTTCAAAATTAATTGGGCCAAACATTTTCTTAAAAACTACCTCTATCTGGAACTTTATACCATATTATATTTTCTCTCATTTTGGTGGCTTTAATTTTATTTTAAATTGTAATTACAATGGTGAGAAAGTCCCTGTAAAGCTTTCATCCTTCCATAAGCAGGTCCTCTTAGCGTGGACCCTCATTTATAAACACAACTTCTCACCTCACAAATACCTTATCTGGAACAACAGAGATATTTTATAGAAAAATAAATCACTTTTCCTGGAAACTTGGCTCCAAAATGGGATCCTATTGGTGGCTCAGCTGGTTAATAAAGAGGGACAACTACTTACTTACAACGACTTTATTGCACTATATAATTTTCCAATCAGTGTTCAGGAATTCTCAATGGTGCTTGGTGCCATACCCTCAGGGACTTTAATGTTATATAAAAACACTGACAGCTCAATATCTACCTCAGTCACTCTCCCCGATCCAGCTGAGTCACCAATAGGAAAAATCTGCTTTTCATAGGAACTTGGTAACAGCAATAAGAGAATACGTAGTTTATTCCAAGAAGATATCGTCTCTCTCCCACATATAACATCTTATTGGAACCGATATGTTCCAGATATCAAGTGGAAGACAGTCTGGGTGGTCCCCCATAAATATTTGATTGTAAATAAGGTGAAATAAGTCTCTTTTAAAATTCTACATAAATGTTATCCAGCCAGTCACTACATGGTCAAATTTAAAAGGGATATAAATACTAATTGTACTTTCTGTGGGGATCATCCAGAAACTGTGACACATCTTTTTTGGTACTGTTCTTTTACACAGAGATTCTGGAAGGAATTTAGCAGGTTTGTTATTGTCCATATTTTAAGGGAGTTTTCTTTACGATGGGAAAATGTTTTATTCTGTTTCTTTAAGTTCCCCAAGAAGTATGAGAAAAATTTTTTTATGATAAATTTCTTAATACTTTTAGCTAAATTTTTGATCCATAAATGTAAGTTTACTAACAAAACACCATATTTCTGTCATTATTTTAAGGATGTGGAAATGTACATACAATCAATATCAGACTCCAGCAACAAAAAGGCTCTCAAAACAATATATGTATGTGAATTTTTGCGTGTATTCTTATAATTGTTACCTTTTTCTTTTACCCTTGGCTTTTTGTGTTCATGTTCTGTTGTTTTGTATACTTCATCTGTTCGTATATTGTATACTCATTGTTTGATAAATAAAGTTTAAAAAAAAAAAAGACACACTTTGTTTAGACCCCCAAAATCCTTTCCACGCCCACCCCCGTGACATCACGCTCCAAAGCCCTATTACCACAGAACGTGGTGCCGTTTAATGACATTACGTCACAGAACGTGGTGATGTCATAGTGACAGTCGTTTCATCCTTTGATGTTCAAGTCTATAAATAGAGGAAAGCTGTCAAAGGGAATTCATTGAGCTATCGTTTTGTTGGAGTGATACAGCACATAAAAAAGCAGAAATGACTTCGAAACCTAACAAAGACAGAAATGTTAATTTCTTGAAAGCAATGGTTAAAAAAAGTGAAAAAGAAAAAGAAACATATGCCAGACAGTTCGACCAAAGACTGCAGCCAATGATTGATGAAGTTGAAAAGCTTAAAACTGAGCTTGACTACTTCAAAAAACAGGACACAATCAAGAACAAACGGATCGAGGATCTAACTAAAGAAAACAAAGAACTTTGGCAGAATAATGAGATGCTGTCTTCTGTTGTGGACGACAGGACCAGTATCTCAGACAGGTTGGACTCGAGAAAAGATGACAACGAAGCTCTCATAAAGTTCCGCGCAGAGACGGAGAAAACACTGGCTGAACTTAATAGGAAACATGAAGAAGATGTTGAAGTGCTGCAAGCATTGCTGGAAACGGAAAAAGAAAAAGTTGCGCGTCAGCAGTTTCACAACAGCCAAGTCGTCGACTTACTGGTGAAACGCCACAAAGAGGAGAAAAATCGGATGCAGCAATTTTATGACGAAAATACATCAAAACTCACAGACAAAGCATATGCTGCAGAAACAAAGTTAAAAATCGTCATAGGCATTTATGATAAATATATTGCAAAGCTTGAGAAGAAAATGGAAATTGGTAAAAGTGTGAGCATCAATGCAGTCAAAGAACGTGAGGAGGAACATAAATCCTCGAAGTTTTGGATCGAGGGCCTTTTGACGCATAATGCAAAGCTGCAGGACCAAAACAAATTAATAGGCAAAACGGTGAAAGATTTAACAGATGAGAAAGCTCAAATGGGGAAGACCATCAACGAAAAAACGGCCCAGCAAATGGAGATGAAACAAAAATGTCAGAGAAATATTAGGGCTCTGGCCTTTGAAAAGAAAATGAAGGCTGGGGTCGAAGATGAAAATGATTCTCTGAAAAAGAAAAATGAAGACATAAAAAAGGCCCTAAGTAAAGAGAAGGAAGAACACAGAAAGACAGCAGTGGACAGGCATAAAGTAAAAACGGCACACAATCAGGCACTGGCTGAAAAGATCTCACTGGAAGAGCAACTGCGCGCCACAAAAAAGCAAACAGAAATATTCACACACAAAACGAATTGCCTGGAAAAGAAAAAGCGCCACTTCCAAGAGGAATTGTACCAGTGCGTTTTGTCCTTTGAAAAGGCATTTCCACATGCAGGTCACTTCAGAGAAAAAGAAAAGGTGGAATTTAGGGATAAATTCCTCAACTTGAAAAAGAAATACGTAGACGGTGTGGAAGGCATCCCCTTTGTTGGAACAACGAAGGAGTTTCTTGAAAAACAGCTGAACTGTCTACGTACCAGATGCAAGGATCTAGATGCAGCTTTACTAGATAAAACACGGGAGCTGGAATCATTTAAAAAGCAGTACAATGATATGGTAAAGTCTTCCGAATACGCTTTATTCAAACAAAAACAGGAGCTCATTGGACCAGTGAACCAGATGATCAGAAAGGCTGGCAATGAAGAAAAAGAGATAGGTCATCTAAAATCTAGAGTGAAAGACGTTCAACTCCAGCTTAAATTAGAAAAACAGAAAGGACAAAAGCTCGCACCGTTGGTCCATAGAGGCGTGATGGGGAGATGTTATGGGGAGACTCCGTCTCAGATCTTTCCACAGATTAAACCTCGTCCACCTCCAGTGCAAACTAAATTTATTCAAGTGGCTCCAAAACACCCTGGCAGACGAAGGCCTTCCCCAGAGTCTCCATCAACACCACCTTTCCTCAATTCTTATGATGTATTACCACCAATTGGAATAGGCCATTAGAAGTATACTTCATCTTGTCTCCCTCTATTCTTTTTCCATCACCCCCAACCGGTCGCAGCAGATGGCCGCCCCTTCTTGAGCCTGGTTCTGCCGGAGGTTTCTTCCTAAAGGGAGTTTTTCCTCCCCACTGTCGCCCAGTGCTTGCTCAAAGGGGATCTTTGGATTGTTGGGGTTTTCTGGATTTTTCTGTAGTGTTTTCACCTTACAGTATAACGCAGCTTGAGGAGACTGTTGTTTTGCCATGATGCTATATAATCTTAAATATAACTGAATTTTATAAACATCTATTATAGCATCAAAGTAAAACAATAAAACTAAAGTATACTTCAATGAAATTAATCAAAATGTCTAACCCTACGGTGGCCCTGAGAGGCCAAACGGACACCAGCAGTAAGAAAAATGCTGCAAAAGCACACAAAACACAACGGAAATAGGAAAAACAAAACAGCATTTTTCTTATCGCTGGTGTTTTCTAAAGTTGCAGTCCGTTTGGCCTCTGAGGGCCACCGTACTAACCTGACCAAAAAAGAAGAGAAAAAATGAATAAATAAATAAAAATCCAAATCACAAAAACCTTCTGATTTCTGTTGTGTTTTATTGTGTTGTATGAAAGGACTTATATTGCAAGGTAAAATCCCCAATATATAAACCAGAAATCCCAACAATAGCAAGTCATTTCACACTTGCTAGAATTCCAAAAACGTCCAAATCTTTTGCATCTGTGTGAGTTTTTGATACAATTTTATATCAGCTTCAAAAGAAACAGAGCAATAAAGTTTTTCTCTTGAGTTCTGCATCTCCCTGCCCTTTTACAACATTTTTGTTTTGGTGGCTGAGTGGCAATTTAGAAAGCTAGCATGTGATTGACAGTTTCCAATTGGCTGAAAGAAGAGATTTAAATTAAGTTTGATAAAACCTTATCTGGTTTCATAATTTATGCTGCTAGTTTGGTGAGTTAAAGTTTATGACGCACTCATCTGATAATTCATCGAGATAACTTTTGACTTCTTTCCTTCTTTATTATTATTATTATTATTATTATTTAAAGGAACCTATTAAATCTTTTTTGTAATGAAAATCAATCAATAGTAATTGTCGATAGAATGAAAGTCAAAATGGAATTTCTTTACAGATTTGTCGTCAGCTCTTAAGGATTTACGTATTACATGATTTATGACTCATTACATTTTTGTTATTGTTGGAGCTATTTGTTCTTTATTTATTTTTTTTTAAATTAGTTAAAGTTTGTTGTTAGTTTACTTATATTTTGGGGTTTATTTGTCGGTTAATATTTTGTTTTAACCCTTGTATGGTGTTCGGGTCTGTGAGACCCGTTTTCAGGCTGGCACCAGAAAACCACGGATGTGCCCCGAGATGAGTGTGAAAATGTGATTATCAACAAGCCCACCTGGGCTTCAGGTAGGCCGCACGCTTGTCCAGAGTTCACTTTGTCTTCAAGCGTTTTAATTTAAAACATCAACTGAGGCCTACCCCAAGCTAAAAGAAGCTAAACCTATACACCATGGACAGAGACAGTCTGATTGAGTTTTATTTTAGGCTGGGAATGAGCTACAAACGCATTTTGAAAAGCCTGGCAATGCAAGGAACCATCATTACGGAGAGACATTTAAACCGGATATTGAGAGCCAAGTCGCTTTACAGACGTAAGTACGACCTGGACGCCGGGATAGATTTTATTGTGAACCAACTGCAAGGGCCTGGGAAGGATCACGGTTATCGGTGGATGTTTACAAAGTGCAAACAACACGGCACTGCGATCAGGAAAGAAGACGTCAGGATCCTCATCTCTTTACTGGACCCATTAGGTTCCCAGGTTCGCCAGACCACACGTCTCAGAAGGAGGCAATATTTTGCTCAGGGGCCTAACTTTGTGTGGCACATAGACTCTTATGACAAACTAAAGCCATATGGGATATGTATTAATGGATGCATCGACGGTTTCTCACGCAACATCATTTGGCTGCGGGCCGCACACACTAACAGTGACCCAAAGGTTATCGGAGGTTACTTTGTGGAAGCAGTGGAGAGTCGTGGGGTTGGCCTACCCCAAGCTAAAAGAAGGCAGATTATGTTCTCAGATAAAGCAAGCAATGAGGGCGAAGCAGAGAAAGTACCTGCACAATACATTCACATAAATCAAAATGGAATTTCTTTGAGGACACAAACATCTGGGGAGTAAACAGCTGTTTCAATACCTAATCACAGATGATGAGGACGAAGTCGAAGTCCTGCAAGGACTGCTGGAAACAGCAAAAGAAAAGGTGGTACGTCAGGAATTTCACAACAGCCAAGTTGTTGAATTATTATTGAAACGCCACAAAGAGGAAAAAAATAAGATGCAGCAATTTTACGAGGAAAATACTAAAAAAAACTCGAAGACAAAGCCAATGCTGCAGACAGAAAGTTAGAAGAGGTCATGGAAATGTATGATTCCAAAATAGAAAAGCTTGAGAGAACAGTAAAAAATAGTAGAGGTGTGGCCGTCAATGCGGTTAAAGAACGCGAGGAACAACATCAATCCTCGCAGTGTTGGATTGAGGGTCTTCTGACACGTAATACAAAGTTACAGGACGAAAATGAATTGATGGATAAAACCGTGAAAGAATTAACAGACGAGAAAGATCAAATGGGCAAAGTAATAGACAACCAAAAGGCCCAGAATATGGAGATCAAACGGAAATGTCAGAGAAATATTAGGGCTCTGGCCTTTGAAAAGAAAATGAAGGCTATGGTCGAAGATGAAGTTGATTCTTTGAAAAAGAAAAATGAAGACCTAAAAAGGCCCTAAGCACAGAGCAGGAAAACCACAGAAAGACAGCAGTGGACAGGTATAAAGTAAAAACGGCACACAATCAGGCACTGGCTGAAAAGATCTCACTGGAAGAGCAACTGCGCGCCACAAAAAAGCAAACAGAAATATTCACACAAAAAACGAATTGCCTGGAAAAGAAAAAGCGCCACTTCCAAGAGGAATTGTACCAGTGCGTTTTGTCCTTTGAAAAGGCATTTCCACATGCAGGTCACTTCAGAGAAAAAGAAAAGGTGGAATTTAGGGATATATTCCACAACTTGAAAAAGAAATACGTAGACGGTGTGGAAGGCATCCCCTTTGTTGGAACAACGAAGGAGTTTCTTGAAAAACAGCTGAACTGTCTACGTACCAGATGCAAGGATCTAGATGCAGCTTTACTAGATAAAACACGGGAGCTGGAATCATTTAAAAAGCAGTACAATGATATGGTAAAGTCTTCCGAATACGCTTTATTCAAACAAAAACAGGAGCTCATTGGACCAGTGAACCAGATGATCAGAAAAGCTGGCAATGAAGAAAAAGAGATAGGTCATCTAAAATCTAGAGTGAAAGACGTTCAACTCCAGCTTAAATTAGAAAAACAGAAAGGACAAAAGCTCGCACCGTTGGTCCATAGAGGCGTGATGGGGAGATGTTATGGGGAGACTCCGACTCCGTCTCAGATCTTTCCACAGATTAAACCTCGTCCACCTCCAGTGCAAACTAAATTTATTCAAGTGGCTCCAAAACACCCTGGCAGACGAAGGCCTTCCCCAGAGTCTCCATCAACACCACCTTTCCTCAATTCTTATGATGTATTACCACCAATTGGAATAGGCCATTAGAAGTATACTTCATCTTGTCTCCCTCTATTCTCTTTCCATCACCCCCAACCGGTCGCAGCAGATGGCCGCCCCTTCTTGAGCCTGGTTCTGCTGGAGGTTTCTTCCTAAAGGGAGTTTTTCCTCCCCACTGTCGCCCAGTGCTTGCTCAAAGGGGATCTTTGGATTGTTGGGGTTTTCTGGCTTTTTCTGTAGTGTTTTCACCTTACAGTATAAAGCAGCTTGAGGAGACTGTTTTTTTGCCATGATGCAATATAGTATTAAATATGACTACATTTTAAAAACATCTATTATAGCATCAAAGTAAAACAAAAAAACTAAATGAAATGAATCAAAATGTCTAATCTGGCAAAACAAGAAAAGAAAAAAGGTTTCACCTTTAAATAAAAATCCAAATCACAAACACATTCTGATTTTTGTTGTGTGTGTTTTTTTGTGTGTGTTGTCACGTATAAAATCGTTGCACTCTGTCTCGGTGTCTGCCCGGCCGGCTCCGCAAGGCTACATATGTTTATTGTGTTGCTGCTTTCTTCCACTCGTCATTCTGCCTGGGCGGAGCTCAGGCCCACGCACCTGTCTGCAATTACGCTGCAACGTGTCCTGTCTGTATGGAGACTGAGAGCTGCCAGAGTAATAATGTAGATACAGGCCTCTTTCTCCTTCTGCTGCTGTTCATGCTTTTATTCCATTGATGTTGCTATCATTTGTAAATATATTTATTTGCTCTTATTTTATCAATTTACTGTCGTTCATGTATTTAATCTTCTTTGTATTTAAATATGATTTTTTTTAAGTAATGCCGCGAGATGGACAGTTAAATAAAGGTTTCATTGAATTAAAAAAAAGATTTAAAGATGACTGGTGGCGGAAGCAGAGCACAGACTGTCTGTGAGAATCTATCGCCATCGTGTGGTGCAGAGATATATTGCCATTGAATTTAGACAACGAAAGCTTGGCTCACAGAGCAGCTGCAACAGAACAAAAAACATTAAATAGCAACATGATATATTATATTATATTATATTATATTATATTATATTATATTATATTTATAGCTGTCGAAATTAACGCGTTAATTGCGATAATTAAATTTTGGAATTAATTACGTTAGAATATTTAACTATTTAGCGCAACACGCAGATAAGTCGCTCCCATAATTCCACTTGATTTGTTTACCGCGCCACTGAAAATGGAGAAGCAGGAAGCGGATGGCCTTCTGGATGGGGAATTTAAATACAAGAAGAACATAGATGGGACAATAAACAAACGCGTTGTAATTTGCACTCACTGTAGTAAAGAGTTTCAATTTCACCGTTCAAATTCGACCTTAAAATACCACCTTAATGCCAAACACGCGTTTGTCGGGGCAGCAGCTTCACCCGGCCTGCGTCAGACCACTCTTAGTGAACGCAGGCCACTCGGTAAGTCTTCTTTGGACAAACTGACCGACAATATAGCCAAATGGATAGCAAAGGACTGCAGACCGCTAAGCATTGTGGAGGACAAGGGCTTTGCGGATGTTTTAAAGGTTGCATCTCAGGACGCGTCCTACAAGCCCCCAGCGAGAAGCACAATAACAATTCGAATCCACGAACTGTATGAAACGGAGAAAAAGAAAAAAGAAGAGGCTTTAGTTCACACAGAATGCGTGGCTCTGACAGGAGACCACTGGACATCATTGAGTAATGACAATTACCTGGGAGTTACTGCGCATTTAATCACTGAAGCCTGGGGTCTGACATCCTTTGCGCTGACTATAATGAAAACGGAAGAGCGGCACTTTGCGGAGGCTTGTGCAGAGCAGTTCCAGACTGTTGCTCGCAGGTGGAGAATTGAGGAGAAGGTGACAACAGTAGGCACGGACAGTGCGCGCAATATGATCGCCGCGGCTCGCATCATGCCATTCAATCACATGCCGTGTACCGCGCACATTCTACAGAGATGCATCACAGTGAGTCTCGCAGACAGTGGCTTTGTCACTGCGCTGGCCAAATGCCGCAAAATTGTTGGCCATTTTAAGCACAGCCCAGCAAACACAGCAGAGCTGAACGCAGAGCAGGTGTCACTGGAGCGCAAGCAGGAGCCGTTGGCCCAGGACGTGCCTACGCGCTGGAACTCCACGCTGGAGATGGTGAAGCGCTTGATCCGCAACCAAACTGCAGTAACCGCGACTCTGGATAAACAAAAGCATAAACTTGTCCTCCTGACGCCTCCAGAGTGGGACAAACTCCAGAGACTGGAGACACTTCTAGAGCCCTGCAGGTGAGCCTGTCATTGTGACCATAATTGTAGGTTTAGATTAAATGTATCAAACATACATCTTAAATCAGTTTTGTTATTATGAAAATGTCTTATTTAAAAAATAAATGAAATCAAATATTTTATTAATATTACCTAGTATTAAAAAGCTTTTTTTAATTTGCTGTCTTATCTCTGTGTGTGTGTGTGTGTGTGTGTGTGTGTGTGTGTGTGTATTCCACTGCAGATATGTGACTGAACTGCTGGGAGGAGAGGCCTACGTCTCCTGCTCTGTAGTTCTACCAGCCTTCTGCCACCTGCGCCGTGTCATGGAAGTAACTGATGAGGACCCTGCATATGTGGTGAGGTTTAAAGAGAAGTTTAAGGAAGACCTTGCTTCCCGCCAGGAACATACCAACTATGCATGGCTCCAGATCGCAACTGCACTGGACCCACGTTTTAAAGACCTACGCAGTGTGCCCAAGACTGACAGAGAAGCAGTGTGGACCACACTGGCAGGCATGCTGCATGAAGACTCTCCTAGAAGATCACACACTGCAGAAGAAGGTCCAGCCAAGAAGACTGCAACCCCCCCCCACTGTGCTTTGCCCTGATATCTGCAGTGTGAGGTTGGATCGCTCATTCTCATCCTCACACTGATGCCACTTATTTCGGTCTTTGTTTGACATAAAAGGGCATATTTGTCACTTTATTGCAACTATATTTGCACTCTTGAGCTCCTTCATTCACTGACTGATCATAAAGTTATTACTTGCGTTATGTATTCATCCGTTTGAACATAATTAATGAAGCCACATGTAATCACTAAAATTTGTATTTTGGGTACAATAAGAGAGTTTCAGATGGAATGCTGTTTTGTTTTGTTTAAATTTCACCAACTTGCTGATGCCCACGGTTGTGAGTGCGGCTTCTTGCTGTACATGGGTGGATGGTTGTAAATCACATCACAGATGCCAAAAACCTCTCAAACCAAGCCCCCTTGCCGGTGATGCTGTGCGCAACCTCGTGACGGAGTCAAGCATATTCAAAACACCCCCTCACCTCCCGTGTCAAACTCAAATGTCAGCCTATTTCATGTGTCACTTTTGGAGCAGTTGCCATCCCGACGAGCCATGGAGAAGTTCGTGTTTGTGTTATTTTACTTATTTGGTGTTCTGGTGTGTTTGGGCACCGGTCAGCACCATCGTGTTGAGCACGTGTTGGACCGTGGACACACCGGATTCAGTGGGAGAATAACGGTCAGGTGTACAGTTTACTGAGCACTGGGACTCAGTATCGTTTACCAGCACAGACACGGAGACGCGCTCAGCTTCTATTGAGAGCAAACAACCAAGTGAACCCTCCGGCTGCGTCCAGTAGACGAGACACACCGTCTGGGCCGGGAGCTTTCCGAGCATTCAGACTCTTAAACTGCTTCCTCGCATCTGCTTCATGAATATGAAGGGTTGTGGTGGGAGGAGGTGGTGTGAAATCCTCTTTTGTGTGGGGTGAGGAGGGGGGTGTTGTAAAAGTCCCCAAGAGCAATGATGAGAGAGTCCGGGAATGTCCGCTCCATGTGCAGTATCTGCTCCGCGAGTGCGCACTGAGCTGCCTGCGCATCCGCATCTGGCGGGATGTAAACAGCGGCCAAGATGAATGAAGCAAACTCCCGCGGAGAATAAAACGGTTTGCAGTGAATAAAAAGGTATTCCAGAGAGGAAGAGCAGTGCTGAGCAATCACTGTTACATCTGTGCACCAGCCACTATTAATGTAGAAGCAGACACGTCCACCTGTGGTCTTACCAGAGAGAGAGGCCTGCCGGTCCGCGCGCAGCAGATGAAAGCCCTCCAGCTTGAGCGCGCTGTCCGGGATGTCCTCACAGAGCCACGACTCCGTAAAACACAAGACACAGGAGGAGGCAACGTCTCTGTTCATGCTTCTCATCAGGGCCAGCTCGTCCATCTCATTCCTGAGTGAGCGTACGTCGGAAAGGAAGATCCCAGGAAGAGCAGTTCGCAGTCCGCGTCTCCTCAGACGCACGAGTGCGCCGGCTCGCTTTCCTCGCTTTCGGCGTCTCACTTTCCTGATCAGAGTCTGCAGTAAATCTGCCGCAGATGCGACAAATATTGGAAGTAAATCCACAGGTGTTGTAGTCCTGTAGTTAAGAAGCTCTTCTCTAGTGTAAGAATATCCAGAGGAGTGCCCAGACACAGAAGTTATGCACAAAAACAAAACAGAAGTAACGCACTGAAGCACCGGGGCATCCATACGCGGCGGCGCCATCTTGGAACAAGGGACTTGTCTTTGAAAGGTAGAGTGTTAATTACTAAAGCTGAAGGGATATCCCGATGAACATATGCTGCTCTCTCCTTACATCTGGATAAGAAAAGTAGTAAAGATATTGACCGTATGCTCTTTAATTTTATATGGAAAAACCGTACGCACTATATTAGAAAAACTGTTGTGATGAATAAGTACGAATCAGGTGGGCTTAACGTCTTAGACTTTTCTACTTTAAATAACACTTTCAAAATTAATTGGGCCAAACATTTTCTTAAAACCCTACCTCTATCTGGAACTTTATACCATACCACATTTTCTCTCGTTTTGGTGGCTTTACTTTTATTTGAAATTGTAATTACAATGTTGAGAAAGTCCCTGTAAAGCTTTCATCCTTCCATAAGCAGGTCCTCTTAGCGTGGACCCTCATTTATAAACACAACTTCTCACCTCACAAATACCTTATCTGGAACAACAGAGATATTTTATAGAAAAATAAATCACTTTTCCTGGAAACTTGGCTCCAAAATGGGATCCTATTGGTGGCTCAGCTGGTTAGTAAAGAGGGACAACTACTTACTTACAACGACTTTATTGCACTATATAATTTTCCAATCAGTGTTCCAGATATCAAGCGGAAGACAGTCTGGATGGTCCCCCATAAATATTTGATTGTAAATAAGGTGAAAGAAGTCTCTTTTAAAATTCGACATACATGTTATCCAGCCAGTCACTACATGGTCAAATTTAAAAGGGACATAAATACTAATTGTACTTTCTGTGGGGATCATCCAGAAACGGTGACACATCTTTTTTGGTACTGTTCTTTTACACAGAGATTCTGGAAGGAATTTAGCAGCTTTGTTATTGTCCATATTTTAAGGGAGTTTTCTTTACGATGGGAAAATGTTTTATTCTGTTTCTTTAAGTTCCCCAAGAAGTATGAGAAATGTTTTTTATGATAAATTTCTTAATACTTTTAGCTAAATTTTTTATCCATAAATGTAAGTTTACTAACAAAACACCATATTTCTGTCATTATTTTAAGGATGTGCACATGCACATACAATCAATATCAGACTGCACCAACAAAAAGGCTCTCACAACAATATATGTATGTGAATTTTTGCGTGTATTCTTATAATTGTTACCTTTTTCTTTCACCCTTGGCTTTTTGTGTTCATGTTCTGTTGTATACTTCATCTGTTCGTATGTTGTATACTCATTGTTTGTTAAATAAAGTTTTCAAAAAAAGACACGCTTTGTTTAGACCCCCAAAATCCTTTCCACGCCCACCCCCGTGACATCACGCTCCAAAGCCCTGTTACGTCACAGAACGTGGTGATGTCATAGTGACAGTCCTTTCATCCTTTGATGTTCAAGTCTATAAATAGAGGACAGCTGTCAAAGGGAATTCATTAAGCTATCGTTTTGTTGGAGTGATACAGCACATAAAAAAGCAGAAATGAGTTCGAAAGCTAACAAAGACAGAAATGTTAATTTCTCGAAAACAATGGTTAAAAAAAGTGAAAAAGAAAAAGAAACATATGCCAGACAGTTCGAGCAAAGACTGCAGCCAATGATCGACGAGGTTGAAAAGCTCAAAACTGAGCTTGACTACTTCAAAAACCTGCATACAGTCAATAAGAAACGGATCGAGGATCTAACAAAAGAAAACAATGAACTTTTGCAGAATAATAAGCTGCTGGGTTCGGTCTTGGATGACAGGACAAACATCGCAGACAGGTTGGACTCGATAAAAGATGACCACGAAGCTCTGGTAAAGTTCCGCGCAGAGACGGAGAAAACTCTGGCTGAGCTTAAAGAAAAACACGAGGACGAAGTCCAAGTCCTGCAAGGACTGCTGGAAACAGAGAAAGAAAAGGTGGCACGTCAGCAATTTCACAACAGCCAAGTTGTTGAATTATTATTGAAACGCCACAAAGAGGAAAAAAATAAGATGCAGCAGTTTTACCAGGAAAATACTAAAAAACTGGAAAACAAAGCAAATGCTGCAGACAGGAAGTTAGAAGAGGTGATCAACATGTATGACTCCAAAATAGAAAAGCTGCAGACGGCAGTAAAAAATAGTAGAGGTGTGACCGTCAATGCGGTTAAGGAACGCGAGGAAGAACGTCAATCCTCGCAGGGTTGGATTGACGGTGTTTTGTGGCATAATACACAGTTACAAGACGAAAATGAATTTATGGTTAAAAACATGAAAGAATTAACAGAGGAGAAAGGTCAAATGGGCAAAGTGATAGACGACCAAAAGGCCCAGAATATGGCGATCAAGCAGAAATGCCAGAGTAATATTAGAGCTCTGGCCTTGGAAAAGAAAATGAAGGCTATGCTTGAAGACGAAGTTGATTCTTTGAAAAAGAAAATTGAAGACGTCAAAAAGGCCCTAAGCACAGAGCAGGAAAACCACAGAAAGACAGCAGTGGACCGGCACAAAGTAAAAGCGGCACACAATCAGGCACTGGCTGAAAAGGTGGCGCTGGAAGAGAAACTGCGCTCCACAAAAAAGCAACGGGAAAGATTTATATCCAAAGTGAATTGGCTGGAGAAGAAAGAGCGCTACTTCCAAGAGGAATTGTGCCAGTGCGTTTTGTCCTTTGAAAAGGCATTTCCACATGAAGGTCACTTGAGAGGAAAAGAAAAGGTGGAATTTAGGGATATGTTCCACTACTTGAAAAAGAAATACGTAGACGGAGTGGAAGGCACCCCCTTTGTTGGAACAACGAAGGAGTTTCTTGAAAAACAGCTGAACTGTCTACGTATCAGATGCAAGGATCTAGATGCAGCTTTACTAGATAAAACACGGGAGCTGGAATCATTTAAAAAGCAGTACAATGACATGGTAAAGTCTTCCGAGTACGCTTTATTCCGACAAAGAGAGGAGCTCATTGGACCAGTGAACCAGATTATCCAAAAGGCTGCCAATGAAGAAAAAGAGATAGGTCATCTAAAATCTAGAGTGAAAGACGCTCAACTCCAGCTTAAATTAGAAAAACAGAAAGGACAAAAGCTGGCATCGTTGGACCATAGAAGCATGATGGGGAGATGTTCTGAGGAGACTCCGTCTCAGATTAATCCTCGTCCACTTCCAGGGAAAACTACATTTATTCAGGTACGTCCAAGACACCCTGGCAGAAGTGCAGGTATGGCTTCCCCAGTGAATCCTCCTGTAGAGTCTCCATCAACACCACCTTTCCTCAATTCTGATGATGGATTACCACCAGTTGATTGTTAAAAATTAACTGCTAAAATAGGCCATTAGAAGTATACTTCATCTTGTCTCCCTATATCATGGGTGGGCATTCTCAGTCCACGAGGGCCGGTGTCCCTGCAGGTTTTAGATCTCACCTTGGCTCAACACACCTGAATCACATGATTAGTTCGTTACCAGGCCTCTGGAGAACTTCAGGACATGTTGAGGAGCTAATTTAGCCGTTTAAATCAGCTGTGTTGGTTCGAGGACACATCTAAAACCTGCAGGGACACCGGCCCTCGTGGACTGAGATTGCCCACCCACCCCCAACCGGTCGCAGCAGATGGCCGCCCCTTCTTGAGCCTGGTTCTGCCGGAGGTTTCTTCCTAAAGGGAGTTTTTCCTCCCCACTGTCGCCCAGTGCTTGCTCAAAGGGGATCATTGGATTGTTGGGGTTTTCTGGCTTTTACTGTAGTGTTTTTACCTTACAGTATAAAGCAGCTTGAGGAGACTGTTGTTTTGCCATGATGCAATATAGTATTAAATATGACTACATTTTAAAAACATCTATTATAGCATCAAAGTAAAACAAAAAAACTAAATGAAATGAATCAAAATGTCTAATCTGGCAAAACAAGAAAAGAAAAAAGGTTTCACCTTTAAATAAAAATCCAAATCACAAACACATTCTGATTTTTGTTGTGTGTGTTTTTTTGTGTATGTTGTCACGTATAAAATCGTTGCACTCTGTCTCGGTGTCTGCCCGGCCGGCTCCGCAAGGCTACATATGTTTATTGTGTTGCTGCTTTCTTCCACTCGTCATTCTGCCTGGGCGGAGCTCAGGCCCACGCACCTGTCTGCAATTACGCTGCAACGTGTCCTGTCTGTATGGAGACTGAGAGCTGCCAGAGTAATAATGTAGATACAGGCCTCTTTCTCCTTCTGCTGCTGTTCATGCTTTTATTCCATTGATGTTGCTATCATTTGTAAATATATTTATTTGCTCTTATTTTATCAATTTACTGTCGTTCATGTATTTAATCTTCTTTGTATTTAAATATGATTTTTTTTAAGTAATGCCGCGAGATGGACAGTTAAATAAAGGTTTCATTGAATTAAAAAAAAGATTTAAAGATGACTGGTGGCGGAAGCAGAGCACAGACTGTCTGTGAGAATCTATCGCCATCGTGTGGTGCAGAGATATATTGCCATTGAATTTAGACAACGAAAGCTTGGCTCACAGAGCAGCTGCAACACGAACAAAAAACATTAAATAGCAACATGATATATTATATTATATTATATTATATTATATTATATTATATTATATTATATTATATTATATTATATTTATAGCTGTCGAAATTAACGCGTTAATTGCGATAATTAAATTTTGGAATTAATTACGTTAGAATATTTAACTATTTAGCGCAACACGCAGATAAGTCGCTCCCATAATTCCACTTGATTTGTTTACCGCGCCACTGAAAATGGAGAAGCAGGAAGCGGATGGCCTTCTGGATGGGGAATTTAAATACAAGAAGAACATAGATGGGACAATAAACAAACGCGTTGTAATTTGCACTCACTGTAGTAAAGAGTTTCAATTTCACCGTTCAAATTCGACCTTAAAATACCACCTTAATGCCAAACACGCGTTTGTCGGGGCAGCAGCTTCACCCGGCCTGCGTCAGACCACTCTTAGTGAACGCAGGCCACTCGGTAAGTCTTCTTTGGACAAACTGACCGACAATATAGCCAAATGGATAGCAAAGGACTGCAGACCGCTAAGCATTGTGGAGGACAAGGGCTTTGCGGATGTTTTAAAGGTTGCATCTCAGGACGCGTCCTACAAGCCCCCAGCGAGAAGCACAATAACAATTCGAATCCACGAACTGTATGAAACGGAGAAAAAGAAAAAAGAAGAGGCTTTAGTTCACACAGAATGCGTGGCTCTGACAGGAGACCACTGGACATCATTGAGTAATGACAATTACCTGGGAGTTACTGCGCATTTAATCACTGAAGCCTGGGGTCTGACATCCTTTGCGCTGACTATAATGAAAACGGAAGAGCGGCACTTTGCGGAGGCTTGTGCAGAGCAGTTCCAGACTGTTGCTCGCAGGTGGAGAATTGAGGAGAAGGTGACAACAGTAGGCACGGACAGTGCGCGCAATATGATCGCCGCGGCTCGCATCATGCCATTCAATCACATGCCGTGTACCGCGCACATTCTACAGAGATGCATCACAGTGAGTCTCGCAGACAGTGGCTTTGTCACTGCGCTGGCCAAATGCCGCAAAATTGTTGGCCATTTTAAGCACAGCCCAGCAAACACAGCAGAGCTGAACGCAGAGCAGGTGTCACTGGGGCGCAAGCAGGAGCCGTTGGCCCAGGACGTGCCTACGCGCTGGAACTCCACGCTGGAGATGGTGAAGCGCTTGATCCGCAACCAAACTGCAGTAACCGCGACTCTGGATAAACAAAAGCATAAACTTGTCCTCCTGACGCCTCCAGAGTGGGACAAACTCCAGAGACTGGAGACACTTCTAGAGCCCTGCAGGTGAGCCTGTCATTGTGACCATAATTGTAGGTTTAGATTAAATGTATCAAACATACATCTTAAATCAGTTTTGTTATTATGAAAATGTCTTATTTAAAAAATAAATGAAATCAAATATTTTATTAATATTACCTAGTATTAAAAAGCTTTTTTTAATTTGCTGTCTTATCTCTCTCTCTCTCTCTGTGTGTGTGTGTGTGTGTGTGTGTGTGTGTGTGTGTGTGTGTGTGTGTGTATTCCACTGCAGATATGTGACTGAACTGCTGGGAGGAGAGGCCTACGTCTCCTGCTCTGTAGTTCTACCAGCCTTCTGCCACCTGCGCCGTGTCATGGAAGTAACTGATGAGGACCCTGCATATGTGGTGAGGTTTAAAGAGAAGTTTAAGGAAGACCTTGCTTCCCGCCAGGAACATACCAACTATGCATGGCTCCAGATCGCAACTGCACTGGACCCACGTTTTAAAGACCTACGCAGTGTGCCCAAGACTGACAGAGAAGCAGTGTGGACCACACTGGCAGGCATGCTGCATGAAGACTCTCCTAGAAGATCACACACTGCAGAAGAAGGTCCAGCCAAGAAGACTGCAACCCCCCCCCACTGTGCTTTGCCCTGATATCTGCAGTGTGAGGTTGGATCGCTCATTCTCATCCTCACACTGATGCCACTTATTTCGGTCTTTGTTTGACATAAAAGGGCATATTTGTCACTTTATTGCAACTATATTTGCACTCTTGAGCTCCTTCATTCACTGACTGATCATAAAGTTATTACTTGCGTTATGTATTCATCCGTTTGAACATAATTAATGAAGCCACATGTAATCACTAAAATTTGTATTTTGGGTACAATAAGAGAGTTTCAGATGGAATGCTGTTTTGTTTTGTTTAAATTTCACCAACTTGCTGATGCCCACGGTTGTGAGTGCGGCTTCTTGCTGTACATGGGTGGATGGTTGTAAATCACATCACAGATGCCAAAAACCTCTCAAACCAAGCCCCCTTGCCGGTGATGCTGTGCGCAACCTCGTGACGGAGTCAAGCATATTCAAAACACCCCCTCACCTCCCGTGTCAAACTCAAATGTCAGCCTATTTCATGTGTCACTTTTGGAGCAGTTGCCATCCCGACGAGCCATGGAGAAGTTCGTGTTTGTGTTATTTTACTTATTTGGTGTTCTGGTGTGTTTGGGCACCGGTCAGCACCATCGTGTTGAGCACGTGTTGGACCGTGGACACACCGGATTCAGTGGGAGAATAACGGTCAGGTGTACAGTTTACTGAGCACTGGGACTCAGTATCGTTTACCAGCACAGACACGGAGACGCGCTCAGCTTCTATTGAGAGCAAACAACCAAGTGAACCCTCCGGCTGCGTCCAGTAGACGAGACACACCGTCTGGGCCGGGAGCTTTCCGAGCATTCAGACTCTTAAACTGCTTCCTCGCATCTGCTTCATGAATATGAAGGGTTGTGGTGGGAGGAGGTGGTGTGAAATCCTCTTTTGTGTGGGGTGAGGAGGGGGGTGTTGTAAAAGTCCCCAAGAGCAATGATGAGAGAGTCCGGGAATGTCCGCTCCATGTGCAGTATCTGCTCCGCGAGTGCGCACTGAGCTGCCTGCGCATCCGCATCTGGCGGGATGTAAACAGCGGCCAAGATGAATGAAGCAAACTCCCGCGGAGAATAAAACGGTTTGCAGTGAATAAAAAGGTATTCCAGAGAGGAAGAGCAGTGCTGAGCAATCACTGTTACATCTGTGCACCAGCCACTATTAATGTAGAAGCAGACACGTCCACCTGTGGTCTTACCAGAGAGAGAGGCCTGCCGGTCCGCGCGCAGCAGATGAAAGCCCTCCAGCTTGAGCGCGCTGTCCGGGATGTCCTCACAGAGCCACGACTCCGTAAAACACAAGACACAGGAGGAGGCAACGTCTCTGTTCATGCTTCTCATCAGGGCCAGCTCGTCCATCTCATTCCTGAGTGAGCGTACGTCGGAAAGGAAGATCCCAGGAAGAGCAGTTCGCAGCACTCCTCAGACGCACGAGTGCGCCGGCTCGCTTTCCTCGCTTTCGGCGTCTCACTTTCCTGATCAGAGTCTGCAGTAAATCTGCCGCAGATGCGACAAATATTGGAAGTAAATCCACAGGTGTTGTAGTCCTGTAGTTAAGAAGCTCTTCTCTAGTGTAAGAATATCCAGAGGAGTGCCCAGACACAGAAGTTATGCACAAAAACAAAACAGAAGTAACGCACTGAAGCACCGGGGCATCCATACGCGGCGGCGCCATCTTGGAACAAGGGACTTGTCTTTGAAAGGTAGAGTGTTAATTACTAAAGCTGAAGGGATATCCCGATGAACATATGCTGCTCTCTCCTTACATCTGGATAAGAAAAGTAGTAAAGATATTGACCGTATGCTCTTTAATTTTATATGGAAAAACCGTACGCACTATATTAGAAAAACTGTTGTGATGAATAAGTACGAATCAGGTGGGCTTAACGTCTTAGACTTTTCTACTTTAAATAACACTTTCAAAATTAATTGGGCCAAACATTTTCTTAAAACCCTACCTCTATCTGGAACTTTATACCATACCACATTTTCTCTCGTTTTGGTGGCTTTACTTTTATTTGAAATTGTAATTACAATGTTGAGAAAGTCCCTGTAAAGCTTTCATCCTTCCATAAGCAGGTCCTCTTAGCGTGGACCCTCATTTATAAACACAACTTCTCACCTCACAAATACCTTATCTGGAACAACAGAGATATTTTATAGAAAAATAAATCACTTTTCCTGGAAACTTGGCTCCAAAATGGGATCCTATTGGTGGCTCAGCTGGTTAGTAAAGAGGGACAACTACTTACTTACAACGACTTTATTGCACTATATAATTTTCCAATCAGTGTTCCAGATATCAAGCGGAAGACAGTCTGGATGGTCCCCCATAAATATTTGATTGTAAATAAGGTGAAAGAAGTCTCTTTTAAAATTCGACATACATGTTATCCAGCCAGTCACTACATGGTCAAATTCAAAAGGGACATAAATACTAATTGTACTTTCTGTGGGGATCATCCAGAAACGGTGACACATCTTTTTTGGTACTGTTCTTTTACACAGAGATTCTGGAAGGAATTTAGCAGCTTTGTTATTGTCCATATTTTAAGGGAGTTTTCTTTACGATGGGAAAATGTTTTATTCTGTTTCTTTAAGTTCCCCAAGAAGTATGAGAAATGTTTTTTATGATAAATTTCTTAATACTTTTAGCTAAATTTTTTATCCATAAATGTAAGTTTACTAACAAAACACCATATTTCTGTCATTATTTTAAGGATGTGCACATGCACATACAATCAATATCAGACTGCACCAACAAAAAGGCTCTCACAACAATATATGTATGTGAATTTTTGCGTGTATTCTTATAATTGTTACCTTTTTCTTTCACCCTTGGCTTTTTGTGTTCATGTTCTGTTGTATACTTCATCTGTTCGTATGTTGTATACTCATTGTTTGTTAAATAAAGTTTTAAAAAAAAAAGACACGCTTTGTTTAGACCCCCAAAATCCTTTCCACGCCCACCCCCGTGACATCACGCTCCAAAGCCCTGTTACGTCACAGAACGTGGTGATGTCATAGTGACAGTCCTTTCATCCTTTGATGTTCAAGTCTATAAATAGAGGACAGCTGTCAAAGGGAATTCATTAAGCTATCGTTTTGTTGGAGTGATACAGCACATAAAAAAGCAGAAATGAGTTCGAAAGCTAACAAAGACAGAAATGTTAATTTCTCGAAAACAATGGTTAAAAAAAGTGAAAAAGAAAAAGAAACATATGCCAGACAGTTCGAGCAAAGACTGCAGCCAATGATCGACGAGGTTGAAAAGCTCAAAACTGAGCTTGACTACTTCAAAAACCTGCATACAGTCAATAAGAAACGGATCGAGGATCTAACAAAAGAAAACAATGAACTTTTGCAGAATAATAAGCTGCTGGGTTCGGTCTTGGATGACAGGACAAACATCGCAGACAGGTTGGACTCGATAAAAGATGACCACGAAGCTCTGGTAAAGTTCCGCGCAGAGACGGAGAAAACTCTGGCTGAGCTTAAAGAAAAACACGAGGACGAAGTCCAAGTCCTGCAAGGACTGCTGGAAACAGAGAAAGAAAAGGTGGCACGTCAGCAATTTCACAACAGCCAAGTTGTTGAATTATTATTGAAACGCCACAAAGAGGAAAAAAATAAGATGCAGCAGTTTTACCAGGAAAATACTAAAAAACTGGAAAACAAAGCAAATGCTGCAGACAGGAAGTTAGAAGAGGTGATCAACATGTATGACTCCAAAATAGAAAAGCTGCAGACGGCAGTAAAAAATAGTAGAGGTGTGACCGTCAATGCGGTTAAGGAACGCGAGGAAGAACGTCAATCCTCGCAGTGTTGGATTGACGGTGTTTTGTGGCATAATACACAGTTACAAGACGAAAATGAATTTATGGTTAAAAACATGAAAGAATTAACAGAGGAGAAAGGTCAAATGGGCAAAGTGATAGACGACCAAAAGGCCCAGAATATGGCGATCAAGCAGAAATGCCAGAGTAATATTAGAGCTCTGGCCTTGGAAAAGAAAATGAAGGCTATGCTTGAAGACGAAGTTGATTCTTTGAAAAAGAAAATTGAAGACGTCAAAAAGGCCCTAAGCACAGAGCAGGAAAACCACAGAAAGACAGCAGTGGACCGGCACAAAGTAAAAGCGGCACACAATCAGGCACTGGCTGAAAAGGTGGCGCTGGAAGAGAAACTGCGCTCCACAAAAAAGCAACGGGAAAGATTTATATCCAAAGTGAATTGGCTGGAGAAGAAAGAGCGCTACTTCCAAGAGGAATTGTGCCAGTGCGTTTTGTCCTTTGAAAAGGCATTTCCACATGCAGGTCACTTGAGAGGAAAAGAAAAGGTGGAATTTAGGGATATGTTCCACTACTTGAAAAAGAAATACGTAGACGGAGTGGAAGGCACCCCCTTTGTTGGAACAACGAAGGAGTTTCTTGAAAAACAGCTGAACTGTCTACGTACCAGATGCAAGGATCTAGATGCAGCTTTACTAGATAAAACACGGGAGCTGGAATCATTTAAAAAGCAGTACAATGATATGGTAAAGTCTTCCGAATACGCTTTATTCAAACAAAAACAGGAGCTCATTGGACCAGTGAACCAGATGATCAGAAAAGCTGGCAATGAAGAAAAAGAGATAGGTCATCTAAAATCTAGAGTGAAAGACGTTCAACTCCAGCTTAAATTAGAAAAACAGAAAGGACAAAAGCTCGCACCGTTGGTCCATAGAGGCGTGATGGGGAGATGTTATGGGGAGACTCCGACTCCGTCTCAGATCTTTCCACAGATTAAACCTCGTCCACCTCCAGTGCAAACTAAATTTATTCAAGTGGCTCCAAAACACCCTGGCAGACGAAGGCCTTCCCCAGAGTCTCCATCAACACCACCTTTCCTCAATTCTTATGATGTATTACCACCAATTGGAATAGGCCATTAGAAGTATACTTCATCTTGTCTCCCTCTATTCACAGAGCAGGAAAACCACAGAAAAGACAGCAGAATATGCATCTTCTTTTTGTTTTCATATTTTAATCTATATTTAATTGTTTTGTGGTTTGCAGTGTTTTGTGTTGTTTCACTTTAAATTTGTAAAAGGAAAAAGCTGAAAATTTAAATAGTTAAAAGTTGAAATGTGAATATTTGATTTTTGTATTATATGATTTATTTATTACATTTTATGTGAAGTGAATAAAAAGTATATTTACGGTTGCCCCTACAGACAAAGCACATACAAACTTCAAATCACGTATGAACTCTGAAGCACATACAAACTCCAAAACACGTAAAAACTCTGAAGCACGTAAAAACTCTGAAGCACGTAAAAACTCAAAACACGTACAAAAGACAACAGAAGTGCTCCAGGATGCTGGGCGCAGTGTTGAGCTTTTGTTACCTAGTGGCTACACAAGCCAGCAAGTACCAACGACCGGATTTGGTGTGTGGTAGTAACAGGTAAATGAACTTTTTTTTTTAATTATTTGGATATATATGAGTGCGTGTGTATAAATACACAAACAATACACACATGCTTTTAATTGTGTAATTTAAGTGATCTAGTAGCTCTGCTTTGGAAGTTCAGTTCATGCTAGAAATGTGTTTTGAAGTTTGTACGTGTTTTGTCTCTAGGGGCCACCGCATATATTTATATATAAACATATATGAATAAAACCACTTTTTTTTACGCTAGTAATTCCTTTTGTGCATAATTTTATATTATTGTTAATAATAAATTAATTAAAGCAACAAAACAACCCGAAGAGCCGGTTTGGAGCCGAAAGAGCCGGCTCTTTTTAGTGAGCCCAACCAAAAGAGCCGGATCTCTAAAAAGAGCCGGAAATCCCATCGCTATTAGGGTGGGTTAGGTTAGGGGAATGGAAATTCCTCCCTGCACAAGGAGGGCAGGAGTAGGTGCACGCTCCGCACCATGACCCTTCCCGAGACCCGCCATCCCATCTACCGTATCCGGCAATCCCCAGGTCCGAATTGAGGTAAGTACCGTCCTTTTCTTTTTCAGGTTCAGGTAAGTACCAAATTATGTTTAATTTTACCAAAGTTGTGTTTTATTTGTCCTGTTTTTTTAGGTTTCTAACTGTGTTTTAATAAAATTTGATTTCTCAATGAATTTAGTCTGTGTCATTTTTAATTCCAATTTTTAGGCTTTTAAACTGTTTTTATCCATAAATTATCCAATTTTTAGGTTATAAATTTATGATATTCCAATTTTTAGGCCAGTAAATCAATATGTAAATGAAAAAAACATCAAAAGAAACCCCCCCCCCCCCAAAAATAACAAACTAAAACAACAAGCAAAAACACTTTTTAGCGCTGACGCATGGCTGTAGCTACATTTCGGCTGGGCTGTGCCTTCTTCAGGGTGTGCACATGCGTCGCTGGCCAAATTAAAATGAAGAAACTCTTCTCTGCCCCTCCTTTTATAGTGTGCTGTGTCTCCTCCCACTCTTGGGATTTCTGTTTTATTGGGGGTTTTTTTGTTCAGTATCTTTAATGTTTGTCCTGTGTTAGCTTAGGCTTTTTTTGTTTTTATTATTTTTCTGGCACCTCCTTCTGTAATGTCTTTTCCATTATCCATCCTTATTTTTCTATTGTTATGGCACCCCCTTCTTATTTGTCCTTTCCGTTAATTTTTTCGTGATTTTGTTCCTTTCCTGTGATTGTCCTATTCGTCCTGCTCTGTCCTTGTTATGAGATCCTCCGTGACCTTTTGTGCTATGTTGCGTTTTATTGTGTTGTCAAGTGGAATTTGTGCACACTTTCCCGAGGTTTCTTCCCATCATCTGGCACCTGGGAGTTTTTCCTTGTCTTCCTAGAGAGCCAGCTTGGCCTGGGTCAGGAGCTCTATCACAGCAAAACAACAAAAAAAAGACTTTTATGAAAGAACGACTTGAATTTTGTGTTATTTAAAAACACGTATTTAATTATTATTCAGTGTTGTGTGTGATAGCAAACTGCCAGCCTTAAACCTGAAAAAAACTCACGATTTTATAGAACTAGACAATGCATTTCCTGAAGAAAATTTCAATGTAATGATTATTTATTAATACGTTTTGTATTCAGTATTTAGTTTTATAAAGTAAATGCTGACCACACAAGTTTCCTTCTGGATTAATAAAGTTTTAAAAAATATCTGTAAAGTGTTATGAAATATAAAAATGTTTTTGTTGAGAATATGTCCACACAAAATAATTAAATAGGGCATTTTCTGTTATTTAACAGAGGTTTTCTGTTTTATAATTACACTGCAGTTTGGACGACGAGCTTCTGGAACGTTTTTAGGCATTTGTTCACATTTTGCAATTTAAGCCCCAAGAAACATAAAGATTTTATTATTTTATTCCAGCAGCACTCCATTATCATGTACACTGTAAAATCTAACATTGTGTTTAATTAAAAAAATGTAAGGATATACTAAACTCAATTTTTATCAGTTTGTTTAAATAAGTTACCAGTAGTTTTTATTCAAAAAGCTGATCAACCCAGTTTATTTGAGTTGTCTTGAATTGGAAAAACTAAGTAAGCTAGAAATTTTGCTTCTCAGTGCAGGCTTTTAAAAGATATGGTTTGAAAATGCCATGTCACTGCTATCCTCCTCACTTTGCACAGATCAGTCTGCATGTTCATGGCACCCACATTTTTTTATTGCATTAGTTTGAGCAAACCTGGGTTCAGATGGAGCAGCTTGAGCTCAAGAGATAATTTCTGTGATTTTTTGCGTGATACTCTGGCTTGGAAGTAAACTGTTTTTGTACCTTCTTTCAGTTTAGAACCAGGTTTTGAACTTGCTAGCTAGCCAGCTTGTTAGCCTAGCATTAGCCTAGCGTTGCTGCTGCTTCTCAGCTCATGTTACGTAGAAAATTAACCCCAAGTGAAAAAGATAAGCGCAAAATCACAGACAGACAGTACGCAAAATGCCTATGTCCTGTTGTGTTTACGGATGCTCCAGTAGGTCGACCAGAGAAACTGATAAACGGTATTTTAGGGTACCAAAAATAGCCCAACGAAGAGGAGAAAAATGGAAAATTCTAACCGAAAAACGTAGGAAAAAATGGATTTTAAATTTACGTTTACAGTTGGGAGGAGCAGAGTCTGCCAATGCCCGTGTCTGCAGCGACCACTTCGTCAGAGGTAATGTTATGTTTGCAAACGAACTTATTAGCATTAGGTTGTCGTTAAATTCTCGTTTACTTAGTGCTTTTAAGTTAGTAGTCTAATATTGACTTGATTGGGACTATAGGCTGCCCAAGTGCTTTGGATGACGACGAGTCGGAGGACTGGGCTCCGACGGTCAATCTCGGCTACGAACGAAAACCCAGATCGGAATCAGTTCTCAAACGAGAGAAAAGAATGAAGCTTAAGGCAGAACAGCATCGATGTGCAGAGGCGATTTTGGATATGCAACAGACGGCTGAGAGCCCGGATTTGAGCCTAGTGACAGTGGAGAACCCCGAACTGCAGCTTCCAGCTGAGAATCCACAACCAGAAGACTTCAGTGTGAATGAGACATTCACTTATCCAGGTAAGATATTGTGCTGAGATGTAAAACAAACAAGAATCATGTCAAAGAGAAAAAGATGCCATTATCTGTAATGATTATGGTCCAAGTTACATATTACATGTTTGTGATTTTTTTTAATCACAGAGTAAATCCATACCATTTTATTCAGAAAAAAAGAAAAAGTGGCACTTATTACCGTCAGGCACACACCACAGGTTTTTGTACACTGCTATGGTTCTTATATTGCCAGATTCCAGACAGTCTCCTTTCACAGATAAGTAAAGATATCCGTAATGTAAGGTTTCTGTGGTGAGAAACATATAAATATATTTTTTGTTTAGACGCAACATGTTTTTTTGTTGATTAAAAAAAATAATTACATTAAATTAACATAGTGAATTAAACACATTACACCAGATTCTAATAGCCCACTAAAAAAACTCCTACAGTGAAAATGAGTAAAAATTGAGGTTGCCTCTATTATGCTGATTATGCTCCCCCACTGTTATATTGCAGGCTGTGCGGATGCTGGATGCCAGACAGAGCTGACGATGGATGACATCGAGAAGATGGAGGATGTTTTGAGACAGAACACAGCAGAGCTGGTTGATCTTCGGAGCAAGGCTCTGGACACACAGTTCAGCCAGGAGGCTTTTGAAAAAAATGAAGACAAGACAAAGTTCTACACAGGGCTCCCCAACTTCTTAGTTTTAATTCAGATTTTTGAACTGTGCGAGCCCTATATCACCTCGGGACCTATGTCTTTGTTGTCCAAATTTGAACAATTCATACTAGTTTTGCTGAGGCTGAGACTAAATCTGCCCCTGAAAGATTTAGCTTTCAGGTTCAATATTTCTCTGTCCACTGCTTCTAGAGTTTGGCATAAAGTAATTGACATACTTCATAAAAGGTTAGAGTTCCTAATTGAGTGGCCAGAGCGACATGTTCTTCAAGCTACGATGCCACTGAGTTTCAGACAGGCATTTGGATGTAAAGTGGCTGTGATTGTTGATTGCTTTGAAGTCTTTATTGAGAGACCATCTAATCTTCTTGCACAAGCTCAAACTTGGTCCAACTACAAGCACCATCACACTGTAAAATTTTTGATTGGTGTTGCCCCCCAAGGCTACGTCACTTACATATCTTCTGCCTGGGGAGGGAGAGTTAGCGATAAGCAGATCACAATAGAGAGTGGCCTCCTAAATAACTTGTTACCTGGAGATATTGTCCTTGCAGATCGTGGGTTCAATATTGGCGATAATGTGGGGTTTTACTGTGCTTCACTACAGACACCGGCATTCACTAAAGGGAGAAAACAGCTGTCAGCCTATGAAGTGGCAGAGACAAGGAAAATAGCCAATTTGCGTATCCATGTTGAGCGAGTCATAGGTTTAGTCAGGAGGAAATATCAAATTCTGCAGAGCAGGGCTATGCCAATAGAGAACATGTCCACAAAGCCAGGTGAGACACATGCATTGATCGACAAGATTGGGGTAATTTGTTGTGCCTTATCAAATCTCTCCGAGTCTGTTGTCCCACTGGAGTAAGGGGGGTGGGTGGTAATCAATCAGTTAAAAAAAATTAAATGTCTTGTCACTGTCACGGCTCACAGAAGGGGGTGGAGAGGAAGAGTAGTGTCCAGTATCTGCTGCTTGGCTCTGGTGATAAGTAGAACAGGGTAGAGTAATAGTAGTACCTAAGTCCTGACTCCTGATTAGTCTGTAAATGTTTTCAAATGAAATATTTTTCTCCAACTGTCAAATTGTGCTGGCAGTTTGTACAGTATTATACTGTGAGATGGATTGCAATCTATTTTGTTTATTTGTTTAAAAGTCTAATCTTGTAAATAAACCACCAATGTATTATTATGCTGCCTCAATAGCATTTAATCATTGTGTAGTGTTACACAACACTTAAATGACACAATTAAATGTACAATAAAATTAAATGACAATTTGTGCTCTAATGCTACGTCAGAGCAAATACAATAGCCAGAACTCATGACTACCATCAGGTCATAACAATATTCAAAATGTCATTATGTTGTCGTCCTTTTATCACATTACACATGTATGTTTGTAACTTGCTGTCCCAGTATTTCTGGGAGTATACTGTTTCTAAAAAAACACTCAACTTTAGGAATCGCATCATCCCAAAACTCAAGGTCAGGCAAAATCCTTTCAACAAATATGTCATTGCGGTTCCACACAACAAAGTCACAGTACTCTGCATTTGCAATGTGAAGCTGTAAAAAAAGTTACGTTTTTACTGTAACACCACAAACATTTTTAACAAAATATCTTCATAACTTGAAATGCAAATAGAAATTTTTAATTTAAAAATGTATCCACAAGTTTTGCAAACAACAAAGTTACATGCAATCTTTTACCTAAAAATGCAGCAAAGGCTAAAACCGGTGTTTGTGAAACCACGTTAATGACACCGTGTACAACCATTGGAGATGTGAGCAGGACAGACAGATCAATTGATGGAAAAGTGTGGACTTTATACTAGTTTTTAAATTGTGTTGATAGGCCACGTAAAACCAGAGTTATGCTAAAAATATATGCAATGTTTGTTTTTCTTCCTGAATACTATCGCTGTTTATATTTACTGCAAAAAGAAACAGTAAAAACTGCGTTTTATAAGGAAAACGTTCAAAAGCCTGTGAGCAAAAATCAAACCATTGAAATGTGAGAGATTTGAGACATTTAGCGCAAAACTTGTGTAGTGTAGTCAATAGTTTTGTTGTGTGTGTCAGAACAATGAGGCGACTGTTGAATGTTACAGGTGTTACAGGAGTGATACATCTCCTGTTGTTCTCCTTTATCTCATAGTGGACAGAAATTCCTCAAGTCATGCACGGCTCAGCTGGCTGCAGTGTTCACGCACATCTTCAACCTTTCCCTCTCTCTGTCTGTAGTCCCAGCCTGCTTCAAAATGGCCACCATCGTCCCTGTACCCAAATCCTCCACCATCTCCTCATTGAACGACTGGCGACCTGTAGCCCTGACCCCCATCGTAAGCAAATGCTTCGAGAAGCTGGTCAGGGACTTCATCTGTTCTGCACTACCCGACTCACTGGACCCTCTACAGTTCGCATACCGCCACAACAGGTCCACTGATGATGCCATAGCCCTGACACTACATACTGCCCTGTCACACCTGGAGAAGAGAGACACGTATGTGAGAATGCAGTTTGTAGATTACAGCTCAGCATTCAATACCATCGTTCCCTCGAAGCTGGACAGGAAACTGCAGGATCTAGGACTGAGCAGCTCCCTCTGCAGCTGGATCCTTAGCTTCCTGTCTGACAGACGCCAAGTGGTCAGAATGGGCAGCATCACCTCATCCCCCATCACACTGAACACTGGTGCTCCACAGGGGTGTGTACTGAGCCTTCTCCTGTACTCACTCTACACCTACGACTGCACGGCCACTAACAACTCCAACATCATTGTGAAGTTTGCGGACGACACTACAGTGGTGGGTCTTATCACCAACAGTGATGAGACGGCTTACAGGGAGGAGGTCAGCGCCCTGACCCACTGGTGTCAAGACAACCATCTCACACTCAACGTCGCAAAGACAAAGGAGTTGATAGTGGACTTCTGGAGGTGCAGAGAAGTACACACCCCCATCACCATCAACAGCGCTGCTGTGGAGAGAGTGAGCAGCTTCCGGTTCCTTGGTGTACATCTGGCTGAGGATCTTACGTGGTCAGTACACACAAACAAAACAGTGAAGAAGGCGCAGCAGCGCCTCTTCTTTCTCAGGAGACTGAAAAGATTCGGCATGAGCCCCCGCATCCTCAGGACCTTCTATCACTGTGCCATTGAGAGCATCCTCACTGGATGCATCACCACCTGGTATGGCAACAGCACCGCCTACAACTGCAAAGCTCTCCAGCGAGTAGTGCGGTGCTCTGAACGGATAATTGGAGGTGAGCTTCCCTCCCTCCAAGACATCTACAGGAAGCAGTGCCTGAGGAAAGCGGGGAGGATCATCAAGGACTCCAGTCACCCCAGCCATAAACTGTTCAGACTGCTTCCATCAGGAAGGAGGTTCTGCAGCATCCGGTCCCGTACCAGCAGACTGAGAGACAGCTTCTTCCATCAGGCCATCAGACTGCTGAACACTTCATAGACACCTCAGCTTCACTACTGGAACTTTAACATTATGCACTCCATACTGTACAGTAACGCCACTGTTTTGCACATGTCTCAACTCTGTATATTTTTATATATTTTATTTATTGTTGACTCTATTTAATTTGTAAAATATGTGTACACACACACACACACACACACACACACACACACACACACACACACACGTAGAAAAATATTTAGTATACACATCCAGAAATGCATATACTATTATATATTGTACATATATTTATTAGTTTCAGATGTAGCCATTCTTGTATTTTGCTTGTTTACATTATTGTATTTTGCACAACTCTGTTGCTTGTGAAGCTCGCACACAAGAATTTCACTCACATGTGCTGTACCAATGTACCTGCACATGTGATGTGACAATAAAAGTGATTTGATTTGATTTTGATTTGAAATTATTTTTGGAGTGGCACAAATAATTTGTGTGGCATCAAATTTGATGCAGAACAGCTGATTGTTCTGTAAATAGTTTGAAATGTTTATTTAAAAAAACGCCTTGG
Source organism: Mchenga conophoros (assembly GCF_057382185.1). Lineage (NCBI taxonomy): Eukaryota > Metazoa > Chordata > Actinopteri > Cichliformes > Cichlidae > Mchenga > Mchenga conophoros. Next base: position 19,316,753 of record NC_140529.1, read on the forward strand.
CTGCATTTTAAGTAAACAGCTGCAAAAAACTTTGTTTGCATAGATCAGTTACTTTTTTGAAGACGTAATTATATAATTAATTGCCCAACATTGGTCATTATATACTGTATTTTGCAGACAGAGAGTTACAGGACTCTCTCCCAGACCACAGACTCATACTCATAATACAAGTCAGAGCTTTTTTTTTTTTTCTTTTTTTTTTTAAAAAAGAAAGTTGCGTTTTCAAAATTGGAGTTCAAGTTATTTTTACTTCCAATAGTGTTAACATACTACACAGGTCATGAACAAGATTTTTTTTTGAATTTTTGTTGTAAGTGGGCTAAAGGAGTTAATTAAAAAAAAGTCTAACATAAATTTAAATGTTGTAATTTGATTATTTTAATAAACCATGTAACTTGGATGGATTCAATGCTGACGTGACCACAGTGCACACGCCTGCTGTTGCTCACAGTGGTCCAAGGGACCGCTCAGAGAGTTTGTGTGTTCGCTCAGACACATGAAAAATTAGAGGGAACATTGGACCCAAGCTTCGCCCCCACAACAGGGTCCTCAACCGTCCTGGAAGAAAGTCTAGTGTGGTATTCTACTGATCAACTGAGCATGCCACCTTTCCCAGTTTGTGTCCATAAACCTCTTTGTGTGCTCCCCTGTTGATCTTCTCTCATTCCTACACTGCTCTTTTGATGGTCATGTGATCTGTACACCTAAATACAGCCCAGTTATTGTTGTTGTTCACACCTGACGCCTGGGCTCATAAGTTGTCCTCAATATCTTGCATTTCCATCCCCCGTTTCTGACTCCCTGCCATCTGTCTTCTCCTTGATATTCTTCTATAATGAAACCTGCAATCATTGCAATCACCAATGAGTCAGCTGAATGGCTAGCTTATCACTTTAACTGAAACACTGTTCAGTCTCAACTTTGCAGTTACTATTTTCATCATTTATGTTACAAGCATTTGTAAGTGCAATTTGTTTGGAGGCACAATCGTCTGATTTTTGTGTGTGACAACATTTCTGCATCTCAAGAACGGTTTAGTTTGGACTACTTGCACAATTTTGCGCTTTAAACTGACCTGCAGTTTGGTTTGGCTAAAAACTTCAGAGCAGACATTTGCCCAAATTTCTGGGCGCTTTCTTGGGTCAGCACAGCTTCTCAGTTTAATATATGAAGTGCCAGATCTTTTTGCATGTCCACTTAATTTCAGAATTTAAGAAACAATCCATGTGACTGAGGCCTGGTATCAGCTTGGCATCCTTTCATCTCTCTAGCCTTTTAGTTAATTATGCCTTACTAAAAACATGTAAAACAGAGAGCACAATCTGTGATTAGGTATTGAAACAGCTGTTTACTCCCCAGATGTTTGTGTCCTCAAAGAAATTCCATTTTGATTTATGTGAATGTATTGTGCAGGTACTTTCTCTGCTTCGCCCTCATTGCTTGCTTTATCTGAGAACATAATCTGCCTTCTTTTAGCTTGGGGTAGGCCTCAGTTTATGTTTTAAATTAAAACGCTTGAAGACAAAGTGAACTCTGGACAAGCGTGCGACCTAACTGAAGTCCAGGTGGGCTTGTTGATAATCACATTTTCACACTCATCTCGGGGCAGACCTGTGGTGTTCTGGTGCCAACCTGTCCCCTCCGTTTTTTGAGTGCCCCCCCCCCACATATAAAAAGAGACGGTTTATTTTATAATATTTTAGACAACAGCATATAAAACACCATTTGCTTGCACTTGTGTGTGTGTGTGTGTGTAAAAACTGAGATGTTCAGAGGTCTTGCTTCATGGTATCGAGCAGCTCACACAAAACAGGGTCTTTGTATTTTAATGTAGGTGCTGATGTAAACCACAATTTTCAGCAAACATCTATCAGGTCATTGCACTTTTCTTTATTTTTAAAGCTTAAGTATGCGTACATGGGATATATTAAAAACTGACAAGCTGTTTGAACATATGATGTGAAATCACTTAATTAACCTGCTGGATTTGCTAAAAGTTAAAATATTTATACTACTTTGGCTAATGGGTTTTGCACATTACTCTTAGCTTAGTAAGTGGCTATTAGTGAGGGTCATGATAATCAATTCAATTGCGTAATGGGCTGACTAAGTATTTCCAGACTAAGAGAAAAAGTCAGTGAACATATCCGTTGGTTTAGGTGTAGGCTTAATCCATTTCTGAGAAAACTGAAGAGCATAAGTGACGTTCTTACTTCGATTCGTCCAAATTCATGTGAGTTCCAGTCTGTTCAGCCTGTTTCTGTGTAGCACCAAGCAGTAGACCTAAACCTGGATGTGCTTCTGGGTTCTGCCTCTAATGAAAACAGACGAGTGTAAAATGCAACCATTGTTTGTAGTTTGCTGCCACCTACTGAGTGAAAAAAGAACTGAAGCTGTAAAAAGCAAACACGTTACAATAAAGTTGCTCCTAAATTCCTAATGATAGGCTTTATTTTGTTTCAGTTTCAGCTCACCATTCAGCTCATCAGACTGTTTTCCCTTTACATTTTGATATAATAATGATGGATTGCATTTATATAGCACTTTTCTAGGCACCCAAAGTGCTTTACAATTCCACTATTCATTCACTCTCATATTCACACACTGGTGGAGGCATCCCCAGAGCCACGGTCGCCCCATAATAGCTTTTTTGTACTACTGATACACATATTGTTAATTAATTACTGCCTTTTTCTTCCATTAGAGTAATATTTTCTTGAGCTGTGTAACTGGATTTGTTCAAATATTGTCCTTCAAGAGAAGGACATTTGCTCTCAACTCTTTCCTTGTTGAAATGTTATTCCAAGGAAGTGAGTTTCCTACAGGGTATGGAGGGTTAGTATGTGTTAATGATTTCAGTGTCATGCAGGGGAAAGTAGCATTCAGTGGAAGCTTCTCGGTGATTGTTTTAAATCCAAATGTGACCCTTATTTGTGGCGCATGTTAGCATACAGTCAGCTCAGGAGTTAGTATCAGTCATGTGGTTGTAAAATGAGTAAAAACAACCTCAGATTATCACATATTGACTACATCTATGTTTATGTAGCAAAAGTTGAGTCAAAATGCAGAAGCAGTATGTGAAAAACTATACTGTTACTGTTTCCATGGGAATTAAAAGGGTAAGAAGCAGTCATTTGCTGCTAATAATTTAATGCAAATGCTCTAGATTGACTTGTTGCACACTCTGTGCATCTGTCTTTAATAAAGAAGTGGAACAGCCTGACTCCTCGTTTCTCTCAGATGAGTGACATGAGGGGGTGGAGCTTCATTCAGCTTCCACTTATTTCACTCAGGTGTGCCCACATCCTCATTTTAGGTTTGACAGTGGCTGTATCCCAATTCAGGGTCTGCACTCTGCAGCCTTAAAGTACGCAGCCTTAACGGTCCACAAGGGCCGCGTACTCAAAGACCGCTAAGGCCAGAAGTGCGAGGCCTGTGAAATGGGACGGTCCAGCCTCTGTCGCGCTGCCCAGGTTGCCCAGCAACCATGATATGAACTGCTGGAAACGTTTCAAACAGCTTTGTTTGACAGAAATGAAGGAGAAAATCTTTTGTTCATTTGTTTGTTTGTGTCAACATGAGCTTTGCGTGATTTGATAAGTATCTGAGGCTGAGACCAGAGGACTGTAAAACATGATTGTTGGGCTTCATGGTTGTACTGAACAGTCATTTTAGGATTAGTTAGTAAATAACAATTAGCTAATGTTGTTCATGAGACTAAAGTCATCTCACTTTGGTAATGTAAATATAATATGGCCAATATTAAAGTTAGTATTATATTAATCAATATTAGTTATTACAGCTTCAGTAAAGATTCAAGTTGCAGTTATTTATATTTCCTATCACCTTAAATCTTCACTCAAAGACAAGTATCTCTCACAGTTTATATATACACACACATGTATTATATATAAGAGACAAATATTGTTCTTTTAACATGTTGGCTCAATGCTTACATTAATGTGTAAAAAGTAAAATGTACGAGCTGTGATAACTGTTTCTGATAGAATGAAGAGTAGACTGATATATTAAATATTCCTTTATTGGGTGAGAAAATCAGACCATGTCATAACTGCTTTAAGTCACACAGAATAGATATCAGAGCCTTAAACAGGCTGACTTCTGCTAAATGGGTCTAACTGGGCAGAAAGTATACAAACACATAATATCCTTATAGAATATGATGTAACACTATAGATCAACTTACCTCAGAATATATAAAGCATATAAACAATTACAGTAATGTGATGCAACAAACACAGCAGTGCTACTAATCCAAAATACTCAAAGCTTCATAGAACTGAAACAAACATTTATTTTTAGGTCCATTCTGCTGCTGATACATACTTTATGTTTCTGAATATTAAACTTGTTGCTGCCTTTCATAGTGTGTAACTTGAAGGCCCTGAGTACTTTCTCCCACACTGAAAACACTGGGATGATAACATTATTTGAACATTACCTAATAAGACTGATTCAGGACAGACAATTAGTTATTTTAAACTTTTCTAGCAGTCCTTCACAAACAGGGAACAGTCTGTCTATTCTCTCCATCTGTCAGCTGCTGCTGGCTCTTCCTCCTCTGCTTCCTCACACACTGCTGAGTTTGTCCTGATGGATCATCAGGGGTGCAAAGCCTCACAGATGATGTGCAGCAGTGGGTCCCTCAGTCTGTCTGCAGTTGTCACACATGGAAATCAAATGTGTGAGAAGCTGCAGGATTCAAACACAAGTGTAACTTATAAATACATGTTCATACTTTTATTACACAATCAGAAAGAAAGACAAAGAGAGAGAGTGCAGGACAGACAGACAGGTGACAGTCTCAGGTGTATACACTGCTACAAACAGCACAAGAGAAGGAGGATTTGGTGTTTGTGTTATTACAAGTGCTAAACAAGAAGAGTTCCCAGATGATTCAGTGGACACATGTGTGACTCCTGTGATTAAAGCATCTTTCTTTCAGCTTAACGAGTGAACCGCCAGCTCGTTCAAAGACACGTTAAAGTCTGTTTGGTTCGACATCACCGAACAGAGGCAGCAATATAACATAGCTAAAGTTAACAGTGCAGTGAATCCTGCTTGTGCCGTGATATTCAGGACTGCAAACCGAACAGCATCACTGACTTTCAGCTTGTTGTGTTTGTGGATATATGACTGACTTTAATTATCCATAAAAACATCAAATTCTCTGTAAGACTAAGGTTGACTATTGAGCGGAGTATATTTGAAAGCTTCAGCCGTCTGCTGTTTTTTCTGGCAAAATTATCCACACCCACCGCCATGCTATGAAGTCTGGGATATGTTGGGCCATGAAGGATACACATACCCATCCTTAAAATTCAGGGAAATGAAGGATGCATTTGAGGGCCGCATTTCGAGCCGCCTTCGAATTGGGACAGCCTTTGTCGCGTCGCTGTGACGTAATTGGCCTTAAAATGAATTTGAATTAATGATGGTGCCTTGTATGTGGGGCTGTCCAAATTCATGGGCTGCATCCTCCTGAGGCCGCATTTGTAGGCCTACAATCACTTGACCCATCCTTCAAATTCGGGGAAAAGGAGGACGCATTTGTAGACTGCATTTGGAGGAGTCTACGAATTTGGACAGTCTTTGTCGCGTCGCTGTAACGTAATAGGCCTACAAGCCGGGAGCGAGCTGGAAAAAAGCACACGCATTTTTGAGAAGGAGGCGGCTGCTCAGCCCCGGCTGTGTAGTCCAGAAAGGTCAAGTCAAGTCAGAAAAACTGGTCTGTTGAGTGCAATTACCAAAGTCACCTTGAATTTGGTTTTTATTAAACCTTTATTCATCCAGGTAAAAAAAATCTCATTAAAAATCTAATTCCCAAGAGAGATCTGGCATCGTGGCAACAAAAGTCAAAATACACATACGACATAAGGATAAGGTTGCTACTTTTATTATCGAGATTACGGTAAGGGTGCTGAGTAGCTGAATAAGAAGTCTGTGCTGCAATTTTGAAACTGTTAATTTATTTGCAAAAGTTTCATTCTGCTACTTAATTCAATACAGGTTTTTATAATAAATTATTATGCATACATTATAAATCATAACTGTAGTTGCAATTCCTTTACTTTTGAAAGATCAAACGTCCCACAACTTAAAGTCCACAAGCCACTGCTGCATTGAGGTAATATTTCGTACGCAGGCAAAAGAAGTCCATTGTCCAAACATTTTAGTTGAGAGTTTTGGTTTATTTATCCATCTTGGCAAGCAATAACAAGATCCTTCCTGCTGCTTCTCCTGCTCTGGTAAAAAACCACAGGCCCACCCCAATGCATGCTGGTCCTATACCAGTCTCTTTATTCATAGAAACAAAATGGCCCTACAGCTCTTACTAATTTAACAAAATAACAACAAACAAAACAAATCATTTAACCCTTGTGTGGTGTTCATATCTTTATTACTCAGCCAGTGTTCATGGGTCTGGTGGACCCGCTAGAGTTTTGGCTTTCCAAATTAACACTATCAAACAATTTTATGTTAAATTACTCAACAGATGTTTACTTCATCCCAATTACAAGCCATATGAACAGCAAACATGGTTAATTTTTTCCCTTTACCTTTGTTAGATCACATTTATGAATTAATGTGCTTCTCTTTTTTCTTTCTTTCTTTTTTTTATAAAATGTTATAAAAAGCCCCTCTCTCTTCCAAAATCAATTGGATGGCCCTCGCCATCTTTTGCCATCTTGTTCAGTTGTGATAAAGAACCACACTGGCAAAGTCTTATTTATAATATTTATGCCCCTAATTTGCCAGTGTGGGACAGGGTATGAGAGAATAAAATTTGGATCCCTCAAGAAAGAGGGTAAAATGTGTGAGGTGTAAGAGCAGACGGTGTTGATAGTTGAATTTTCAACAATGTTGCAACTTTGTGCGGGAGCAGGAGGGGAAGAAAACACTATCAGCAGCACCAGAAAGGAGGAAGACAGAGTGTGGGAACACAGGACCTGCACTTTCAACACTTTTATTAGACCTGGGTCCAGTGGACCCGAACACCTTGTATGTAATGTAAATGTGTGGGGGGAGGTACAGTATGAGGCCATTGAAAATTAGTTCGGATTTATGTTCTTCACAGAAAATAAGCCAAAGCCAATGAATTTCAGGTTGAAAAAATAATTAATTGTTTAATTTTTCTTTTGAAAAAAACTGAAAACGGGTCTCACAGACCCGAACACCATACAAGGGTTAAAACAAAATATTAACCGACAAATAAACCCCAAAATATAAGTAAACTAACAACAAACTTTAACTAATTTCAAAAAAAATAAAGAAAGAACAAATAGCTCCAACAATAACAAAAATGTAATGAGTCATAAATCATGTAATACGTAAATCCTTAAGAGCTGACAACAAATCTGTAAAGAAATTCCATTTTGACTTTCATTCTATCGACAATTACTATTGATTGATTTTCATTACAAAAAAGATTTAATAGGTTCCTTTAAATAATAATAATAATAATAATAATAAAGAAGGAAAGAAGTCAAAAGTTATCTCGATGAATTATCAGATGAGTGCGTCATAAACTTTAACTCACCAAACTAGCAGCATAAATTATGAAACCAGATAAGGTTTTATCAAACTTAATTTAAATCTCTTCTTTCAGCCAATTGGAAACTGTCAATCACATGCTAGCTTTCTAAATTGCCACTCAGCCACCAAAACAAAAATGTTGTAAAAGGGCAGGGAGATGCAGAACTCAAGAGAAAAACTTTATCGCTCTGTTTCTTTTGAAGCTGATATAAAATTGTATCAAAAACTCACACAGACGCAAAAGATTTGGACGTTTTTGGAATTCTAGCAAGTGTGAAATGACTTGCTATTGTTGGGATTTCTGGTTTATATATTGGGGATTTTACCTTGCAATATAAGTCCTTTCATACAACACAATAAAACACAACAGAAATCAGAAGGTTTTTGTGATTTGGATTTTTATTTATTTATTCATTTTTTCTCTTCTTTTTTGGTCAGGTTAGTACGGTGGCCCTCAGAGGCCAAACGGACTGCAACTTTAGAAAACACCAGCGATAAGAAAAATGCTGTTTTGTTTTTCCTATTTCCGTTGTGTTTTGTGTGCTTTTGCAGCATTTTTCTTACTGCTGGTGTCCGTTTGGCCTCTCAGGGCCACCGTAGGGTTAGAGATTTTGATTAATTTCATTGAAGTATACTTTAGTTTTATTGTTTTACTTTGATGCTATAATAGATGTTTAGAAAATTCAGTTATATTTAAGATTATATAGCATCATGGCAAAACAACAGTCTCCTCAAGCTGCTTTATACTGTAAGGTGAAAACACTACAGAAAAAGCCAGAAAACCCCAACAATCCAAAGATCCCCTTTGAGCAAGCACTGGGCGACAGTGGGGAGGAAAAACTCCCTTTAGGAAGAAACCTCCAGCAGAACCAGGCTCAAGAAGGGGCGGCCATCTGCTGCGACCGGTTGGGGGTGATGGAAAGAGAATAGAGGGAGACAAGATGAAGTATACTTCTAATGGCCTATTCCAATTGGCGGTAATACATCATAAGAATTGAGGAAAGGTGGTGTTGATGGAGACTCTGGGGAAGGCCTTCGTCTGCCAGGGTGTTTTGGAGCCACTTGAATAAATTTAGTTTGCACTGGAGGTGGACGAGGTTTAATCTGTGGAAAGATCTGAGACGGAGTCGGAGTCTCCCCATAACATCTCCCCATCACGCCTCTATGGACCAACGGTGCGAGCTTTTGTCCTTTCTGTTTTTCTAATTTAAGCTGGAGTTGAACGTCTTTCACTCTAGATTTTAGATGACCTATCTCTTTTTCTTCATTGCCAGCTTTTCTGATCATCTGGTTCACTGGTCCAATGAGCTCCTGTTTTTGTTTGAATAAAGCGTATTCGGAAGACTTTACCATATCATTGTACTGCTTTTTAAATGATTCCAGCTCCCGTGTTTTATCTAGTAAAGCTGCATCTAGATCCTTGCATCTGGTACGTAGACAGTTCAGCTGTTTTTCAAGAAACAGCTGAACTGTTCCAACAAAGGGGATGCCTTCCACACCGTCTACGTATTTCTTTTTCAAGTTGTGGAATATATCCCTAAATTCCACCTTTTCTTTTTCTCTGAAGTGACCTGCATGTGGAAATGCCTTTTCAAAGGACAAAACGCACTGGTACAATTCCTCTTGGAAGTGGCGCTTTTTCTTTTCCAGGCAATTCGTTTTTTGTGTGAATATTTCTGTTTGCTTTTTTGTGGCGCGCAGTTGCTCTTCCAGTGAGATCTTTTCAGCCAGTGCCTGATTGTGTGCCGTTTTTACTTTATACCTGTCCACTGCTGTCTTTCTGTGGTTTTCCTGCTCTGTGCTTAGGGCCTTTTTTAGGTCTTCATTTTTCTTTTTCAAAGAATCAACTTCATCTTCGACCATAGCCTTCATTTTCTTTTCAAAGGCCAGAGCCCTAATATTTCTCTGACATTTCTGTTTGATCTCCATATTCTGGGCCTTTTGGTTGTCTATTACTTTGCCCATTTGATCTTTCTCGTCTGTTAATTCTTTCACGGTTTTATCCATCAATTCATTTTCGTCCTGTAACTTTGTATTACGTGTCAGAAGACCCTCAATCCAACACTGCGAGGATTGATGTTGTTCCTCGCGTTCTTTAACCGCATTGACGGCCACACCTCTACTATTTTTTACTGTTCTCTCAAGCTTTTCTATTTTGGAATCATACATTTCCATGACCTCTTCTAACTTTCTGTCTGCAGCATTGGCTTTGTCTTCGAGTTTTTTTTAGTATTTTCCTCGTAAAATTGCTGCATCTTATTTTTTTCCTCTTTGTGGCGTTTCAATAATAATTCAACAACTTGGCTGTTGTGAAATTCCTGACGTACCACCTTTTCTTTTGCTGTTTCCAGCAGTCCTTGCAGGACTTCGACTTCGTCCTCATCATCTGTGATTAGGTATTGAAACAGCTGTTTACTCCCCAGATGTTTGTGTCCTCAAAGAAATTCCATTTTGATTTATGTGAATGTATTGTGCAGGTACTTTCTCTGCTTCACCCTCATTGCTTGCTTTATCTGAGAACATAATCTGCCTTCTTTTAGCTTGGGGTAGGCCAACCCCACGACTCTCCACTGCTTCCACAAAGTAACCTCCGATAACCTTTGGGTCACTGTTAGTGTGTGCGGCCCGCAGCCAAATGATGTTGCGTGAGAAACCGTCGATGCATCCATTAATACATATCCCATATGGCTTTAGTTTGTCATAAGAGTCTATGTGCCACACAAAGTTAGGCCCCTGAGCAAAATATTGCCTCCTTCTGAGACGTGTGGTCTGGCGAACCTGGGAACCTAATGGGTCCAGTAAAGAGATGAGGATCCTGACGTCTTCTTTCCTGATCGCAGTGCCGTGTTGTTTGCACTTTGTAAACATCCACCGATAACCGTGATCCTTCCCAGGCCCTTGCAGTTGGTTCACAATAAAATCTATCCCGGCGTCCAGGTCGTACTTACGTCTGTAAAGCGACTTGGCTCTCAATATCCGGTTTAAATGTCTCTCCGTAATGATGGTTCCTTGCATTGCCAGGCTTTTCAAAATGCGTTTGTAGCTCATTCCCAGCCTAAAATAAAACTCAATCAGACTGTCTCTGTCCATGGTGTATAGGTTTAGCTTCTTTTAGCTTGGGGTAAGCCTCAGTTTATGTTTTAAATGAAAACGCTTGAAGACAAAGTGAACTCTGGACAAGCGTGCGGCCTACCTGAAGCCCAGGTGGGCTTGTTGATAATCACATTTTCACACTCATCTCGGGGCACATCCGTGGTGTTCTGGTGCCAGCCTGTCCCCTCTGTTTTTGTGGGGGTTTTCCCCACATACGAAAATGGCCGCTTCTGCCTGGAGGGAGTTTTTTATTTTTGCTTTGCAGCTGCACAGGATCTGTATAGAAGTTTTAAACACTTCTACTTTAGGCAAATTTATAATATTTTAGACGACAGCACTGTTACGAGTTCAAAAATTGGGGATGGAGACAAGAGGAAAAACCACAATAACAACACTGGTCCGGCCGGGTTAAGTCAAACGATGATTTTAATGATCACACGCGTGGGAGATGGACACTGTATGCAGACAGCCTCAGATCTCAAAATGGTGGAGCATTGATCAAACTCTTATAGCCTCTGGTGCCCCCACCTTATCATAAAAGCCTAAACATTCACATGCTTTCTCTCACACGGCGCCTAAGCTACGACCTTGGCTCCCTGTTTATCTGCTCCTGCTGAGATGGGGCAGAAAACTCCAGCATGTTCCGTTCTCTTCTAATCAGACAAATAAGGCGATGACTTTTCTGCAAACAGTATTTCTTATAACTCAGCAGTATAATGCATCATGAAACAATATCATCCATTCACAATAAATCAGCAGTGTAATGCAAATCAGTTTAACAAATGCAATAGTTATCACCCTCTCCTAATTCAGGAGAATAATGCAAACTAAAACTACATAATAATTCACAATCTTTAATTAGGGGTCTAACATGGCATAAAATAATATTATAAACCTCACAGCACATAAAACACTGTTTGCTTGGATGCGTGTGTTTGTGTGTAAAAAGTGAGATGTTCAGAGGTCTTGCTTCATGGTATCGAACAGCCCACACAAAACAGGTTCTTTATGATTTAATTTAAGTGCTGATGTAAACCACAATGTTCAGCAAACATCTATCAGGTCATTGGACTGTATTTTTTTAAAGCTTAAGTATGCGCACATGGGATATATTAAAAACTGACAAGCCGTTTGAACACATGATGTGAAATCACTTAATCAACCTGCTGGATTTTCCAAAAGTTAAAATATTTATACTACTTTGGCACATTGCTCTTAACTTATTAAGGTGGCTATTAGTGAGGGTCATGATAATCAATTCAATTGAGCAGAAGTGACATTCTTACTTCGATTCGTCCAAATTCATGTGAGTTCCAGTCTGTTCAGCCTGTTTCTGTGTAGCACCAAGCAGTAGACCTAAACCTGGATGTGCTTCTGGGTTCTGCCTCTAATGAAAACGGATGAGTGTAAAATGCAACCATTGTTTGTAGTTTGCTGCCACCTAAAGAAACTGATGGACATTATGAACAATGCTGGGCATCCTCTGCACACGGCCATAAACAATCAGAAGAGTCTGTTCAGTGACAGGTTGCTTCTCCCCAAGACAAGAACTAACAGACTTAAAAACTCCTTTGTCCCACACGCCATCAAACTGTTTAACTCCTCTCGGGAGGGGAGAGGGAGGGGAAACAGGAGGACAAAGGAGGGGGGAACAACTAAGCTGTAGTGCCTCTTCACCTCACTGTACAATACCTTGTGCAATACTTTTTGTAAATAGTCAACAGTGCAATAGACTCAATACTTGAAATGTGCAATTCACTTGTATTTTTATTTTTTATTCCTATTTATTCTATTTATCCCCTTTGTATATTTTATTTATATTTGTCTCTGTATTTATATATGTGTGTGTGTGTGTGTGTGTGTGTGTGTGTGTGTGTATATATATATATATATATATATAACAATTCTGTAACTGTAACTTCGGTCGTTGCTGTGCTTTTTGGAAGTCGAATTTCCCAGAGGAACCCACCCGAGGGATTAATAAAGTTCTATCTTATCTTATCTCTTACCTACTGAGTGAAAAAAGAACTGAAGTTGTAAAAAGTCAGTATTCCTAATGATAGGCTTCGTTTTGTTTCAGTTTCAGTTCACTATACAGCTCATCAAACTGTTTTCCCTTTACGTTTTGATATAATAGCTTTTTAGTACTACTGAGACACATACTGCCTTTTTCTTCCGTTAGAGTAATATTTTCTTGAGCTGTGTAACTGGATTTGTTCAAACATAGAGGTAGTTTGGATTCACTGACACAGGAGCCATACGCCCTTTCTGCAGTTTCTATGCTTCCTTAGCTCGTTTATGTCGCCATTGTTAATCCTGTCCTGTGCAAAGAAAAGCCCAAGCTACACTTGTCTGACTGACAGAAGGTTCAAGAGAAGGACATTTGCTCTCAACTCTTTCCCTGTTGAAATGTTATTCCAAGCAAGTGAGTTTCCTACAGGGTATGGAGGGTTAGTATGTGTTAATGATTTCAGTGTCATGCAGGGGAAAGTAGCATTCAGTGGAAGCTTCTCGGTGATTGTTTTAAATCCAAATATGACCCTTATTTGTGGCGCATGTTAGCATACAGTCAGCTCAGGAGTTAGTATCAGTCATGTGGTTGTCACGAGGTTGCGCACAGCATCACCGGCAAGAGGGCTTGGTTTGAGAGGTTTTTGGCATCTGTGATGTGATTTACAACCATCCACCCATGTACAGTAAGAAGCTGCACTCACAACCGTGGGCATCAGCAAGTTGGTGAAATTTAAACAAAACAGCATTACATCTGAAACTCTCTTATTGTACCCAAAATACAAATTTTAGTGATTACATGTGGCTTCATTAATTATGTTCAAAAGGATGAATACATAACGCAAGTAATAACTTTATAATCAGTCAGTGAATGAAGGAGCTCAAGAGTGCAAATATAGTTGCAATAAAGTGACAAATATGCCCTTTTATGTCAAACAAAGACCGAAATAAGTGGCATCAGTGTGAGGATGAAAATGAGCGATCCAACCTCACACTGCAGATATCAGGGCAACGCACAGTGGGGGGGCGGGGGAGGGGGGTTGCAGTCTGCGCGCACAAGAGGGCTAACAACGCTGTGAGTGACAGAATCCACCCAAACTGAGGAACAGCTTCTTCCCCAGAGCTGAAGCCTGCACTGTTTGCACTATAATATAATATAATATAATATAATATAATATAATATAATATAATATAATATAATATAATATAATATAATATAATATGTTGCTATTTAATGTTTTTTGTTCGTGTTGCAGCTGCTCTGTGAGCCAAGCTTTCGTTGTCTAAATTCAATGGAAATATATCTCTGCACCACACGATGGCGATAGATTCTCACAGTCTGTGCTCTGCTTCCGCCACCAGTCATCTTTAAATCTTTTTTTTATTCAATGAAACCTTTATTTAACTCGCAGCATTACTTAAAAAAATCATATTTAAATACAAAAAAAATTACATGAACGACAGTAGTAGAAAATTGATAAAATAACACCAAATAAATATATTTACAAATGATAGCAACATCAATGGAATAAAACCATGAACACCAGCAGAAGGAGAAAGAGGCCTGTATCTACATTATTACTCTGGCAGCTCTCAGGCTCCATACAGACAGGACACGTTGCAGCGTAATTGCAGACAGGTGCGTGGGCCTGAGCTCCGCCCAGGCAGAATGACGAGTGGAAGAAAGCAGCAACACAATAAACATATGTAACCTTGCGGAGCCGGCCGGGCAGACATCGAGACCGTGACAGAGTGCAAAACTTTTATACTTGACAACACACACAAAAACCCCCACACACAACAAAAATCAGAATTTTTGTGATTTGGATTTTTATTTAAAGGTGAAACCTTTTTTCTTTTCTTTTTTTTGCCAGATTCGACATTTTGATTAATTTCATTGAAGTATACTTTAGTTTTTTTGTTTTACTTTGATGCTATAATAGATGTTTAGAAAATTCAGTTATATTTAAGATTATATAGCATCATGGCAAAACAACAGTCTCCTCAAGCTGCTTTATACTGTAAGGTGAAAACACTACAGAAAAAGCCAGAAAACCCCAACAATCCAATGATCCCCTTTGAGCAAGCACTGGGCGACAGTGGGGAGGAAAAACTCCCTTTAGGAAGAAACCTCCGGCAGAACCAGGCTCAAGAAGGGGCGGCCATCTGCTGCGACCGGTTGGGGGTGATGGAAAGAGAATAGAGGGAGACAAGATGAAGTATACTTCTAATGGCCTATTCCAATTGGTGGTAATACATCATAAGAATTGAGGAAAGGTGGTGTTGATGGAGACTCTGGGGAAGGCCTAGTCAAGCTCAGTTTTAAGCTTTTCAACTTCATCAATCATTCACACTCAGAAATTAAAGTACAGAAATGTACCTATAGGGGTACAATGGCTTGTCACTGGGGTGGTACCCTCTAAGGTACCGTTCTGTACCCTAAACTGTGGGTACTGATTTGTACCCTTGTAATTTGTACCTTTTACATGTCAAACCTGTACTTTAAAGGGCAAAGTTGTACCCTTAGTATAAAGTACAAAAAAGAACCCTTAAAAGGAGTACAAAAATGTCTTTCTAAAGGTTCAGTATCTAAACACAGATTTCCTACATTTTTCCTCTCAAGATTTGAAAAATTGAAGATACAAAGTCAAAAATACTTGTCACATTTATTACCTTCTTAAATACATTGCTTAACTGTTACATACAAACTGTTATCAACAGAGTATGTGTCATAAGCTGCAACATCAATTTCCTGTCCAGGTTTTAGCAACGTCCATTCACTATCAACTCTAACACTGTATGAATGAAAATGGTTGTCATATAACAGAGGAATGAGAATTTTTCCACAAAAGACCCACATTGTGTCAATATTAAATATGTACTTAATTTGCCAGAACAGAGGAATCTTCTCTGAATGCAGTACATCAATGACAAACACATCTCTTACACAGTATTTGACACTGTTCACAATTACTTCTGACACACGCTGGAAAGCTTTCTTAGCACTATCAACTTCAGAAAAGCCACAATAGACTGTCAGTGCTTGTTGCAGTTCCAGTGGTAATGACAAAAATGGTGTAGTCACACTTTTTCCAAAAACATTTTCAAATTCACCAAGTAAACTTTTGTTAGAAAACTCCCAGCACTGTCTGAACTGATGTCTGTTGCTCAAAGTTGTAGCAATGTTCATAAAATTTCTACAATTGCGGGACAACGTTTTGAAATACTGGTGCTTACTTTCAAATCTCATACACCATAACAAACGTAGAGGGCCGAACATTTCAATCAGTCTTGCATAGTGGATTAAATAATGACACTTTGGTGTAATTACATCCCCAAATACACTTTTCAGTTTTGTGAGAAACTCATGGACAAGCAACTTCAACAATAAAATATTCTCTTTTCGCACTTTTTTAGCCATTACAATCTCTGTTATTTCACGACATAGAAGAAAAACATGCCAATATTTACAATTAGGTGGCACACGGTCTGCCATCAGAAATGGCAGCAATCTGAACAGGCACCACTTTTGAGATGCTGATCCAACAATACCAACACTCTGTAGTCTTTCTGATAACTGTACTGGTTTGTTTGTTTTGTCATTCTGACCAATGGGCATTTTTTGCAATTCTTCATTGATCTCTCTAATTGTAATATGCTTCTCAGTGTGGGCTTTACAAATCACTAGTTTCATAACTAGAGGAACTACACCTTCCAACAGATCATGCATTACATCAGGTGGTAAAGCTTGTGTAACACTGAAATAACTCAGTCTGTCAAAAGGACATGAACTATTTACACCATATATTGTTTTATCATCCGGAAATTCTTGGATTCGTGCAAGATGATACTGGTGAACCTCTGATGTTCTTAAAACAAAGCTTTCTTCCTCAAAGGATTGTTTCATATCTTCATAAGAAGCCATGCAATACCGACAAATTCTACCAGTGTTAAATGACATAGAAAAACCACCAATCATGTGAGCTGATAAATTATCACAAGATAAAGTTGCAAGAGCAGCATGAATAGTGTGTTCAGTTTTATCAATGGTAAAAGTAAAGCCATCAGTGGAAAGTTTTTCCAAATCATCAAGCAAAGGTTTAAGGATAACATGCCAACCACACCGCTTAACGAAAGAATAGCGTACCAATAACGCTAGATGAATGTGCCTCTGCTGAGAAGTGTACCTTTTGTCCAAATTGCCTACAGTGTAATAAAATGCACTAAGTTTGTGTTTGGATCATTTAGATCCTAGAGGATTAAGTACTTCAAATTCATCCTCATAAAAATGGAGTCGCAGTGCATTTGGGTTATCCTTGAAGAATTGATGATGTCTGAAGATTTCTCCATCAGAGTAATCTGTTAGAAATTCATCAGTTTCCGAATTGCCACTTGAAAAAATGTGATCTTTTATGTCTTCATGAGAAAGATAATTTTTTAGCACCTTATCAACAGGCACATATGAATACGAGCTAACTGTATGACCCACAGAGTCTCTTAATTTGCAATGAACAGGCTCTGTCATGTTGATCTTTGATTTGCAATGTTCTTTGACTAAATAAGGAGATCGAATAGCTGTTGAAGCCTTCTCAAAAAATTCATTTGAATGCAGGACATTTTTAACCTCTGGACACAAAGACACGTCAAGACCCATTTTCTCTAAATGATATGCTATAAAAGCATCGTAGTTCTCCTTGAAAAAACACATCAGAAAATTTACGTCTTCCACAATTTCTTCCTGAACAGAGACCGGTAAAGAATTTTTCTCTCTGCACTTAAGAATGAACTTGAAAAGATTGTCTCTGAAATTTATCAAAAATTCATCCCAGGATGGAGGGGTTTCAATATTTTCAGTTATGTCATTTGCAAATTCATTTGGGTGTGGACTGACTACCTCCTGCTCATTTTCATCTAAGTCTTTATGGGGACACAACACTTGCTCTCTGTGTTTCCTATACACATGTCGTCTGAAAGATTCATATTTTTTGAAGGAAGAACAGCAGTCACTGAGTCCACAGGTTATATCAAAATTGGCATCATGGGAATGAATAAGTCCTATGTGCTGAATAAGCTTTGTCAAACTAAAGGTTCTTCTGCCACATTTGGAGCACTGATATGGCTGAGGCATGGTGGTCAATACAGAAGATTTATTTGTCTGGTGACTGTGATTGGCAGAGGCCGGTCCTCACCCTCATCTATTTTCACAATGTACTTTTGGAGAAAAATCAGGGTGTTCTTCAGATGTTTTGGATAAGCAAGGTTGAAGACAAAATACAAGCAGAAATAAGAGATGATTCCTTCAAAAATACACGAGCTTCTGCACACTTCACTGCCATCCAACTTCACAATGTTTGGAGCGCTTCTGGAGAACACTGGTTTCCAGTCTTCATGAAGTAGCTGAACAGTTGGATAGGGGGTTTTCGGATGAACCTTTGAAGTCAAAAGAGAAGGTAGAGGAAAGCAATATCTTAGTCTCTTAACAAAAGATACATTTGTTTTCCTTTTATATAGACTAAATATTTTAATACACACACCTCTCCAAGTATGACAAAGAGATCCAGTTTCTCCTTGAAGACGTATGGCAGGAATAAAAGTGCAGCCCTTGTGTCAAGATCTGCCAAAAAAACAACAAAACACAAGATCACCCATGCATTTTATCTGGCATTTCCAGTTACCTATAAAAATTATATAAAATGGAAGCCTTGAAGTTAAAAAAAAAAAGCAAATACCTGGTAGGTCATCAGTGAGAGCCTCCTCTCTTGCATCAAGGTAGAGCTGGTAGAGTGGGGTTTTCCCTCGTGTAAGGCCAATCACCTTCGCTGGCTTACATTACCCGTTGTTGGTTGGATCCACCTGAGTTCGTTGCACAGCTACAAGTAAAAAATTCATTTTCAGTACAAAATAACAGTGTATGAAAATGAAATAATCTAAAGTTGATATTAATTATGTATGGTGCTGCATAATTATTTTTTTTATAGAATTTAACAACAATACTGTAAGAAGTTACATGAACATACAAAAAAAGGAAAGAGGGACAGATGAAGAAAGCAAGGTCAAGGGCAAATAAAATATACTACTATAAACATGTTAAATGTGACAGCTATTTCCAAGTTCAATTCAGCTTTCTGACTTACACCAGTAGGCATCCCTAAGAAGGGGTACTTCTTCAACACATCTTCCACAGGCATACCATTTGCAATTTCTTTCTGCCGCCAAGCAAACGTTTGCTGCATACGGTTATGAACCACCATGGTATCTGGTTGCATCTTCTGATATTGGCACTGTATGACCTTTAAGTGGGCGTCTATGGATAATAAATCCTCTCCTTGGACGCATGGTCCCTTGAAAGAAAGCAAGAGTGAGAAGAGAAAGTCAAAACAGATTAGAAACCCAACATAAGACTAAATATACAATTAGAGCTGACACGATCTGTGCATCACAAAGAACTCGTATCGGTTAAAGTTAACCGATACCATGAACCAATATTTAAAATATGGAAACTCTGAAATAATTTCACATAAAATCTTAATTGTTAACTTGAAATTTTAGTTTTGGAGTCATATTTAAAATGGGTTTTTTTTGTTTTTGTTTTTTAAATCTAGTTCACCCTCTTTTAGCGCCTTCCAATTAATAATTTTTTGTGAGGTAGAAGTATTAGCACTGGTACTTTGTATTAGCAAGTGCTCTAATCCAAGTATTGGTATTGTTTCGGTTTGAAAAAAGGTACAGTTGCATCCCTAATCCTTAGTTTTAGATGTAATAACAGAGGCAAGAACATTTTATAGCTCAAGGTGTCCCTCACACCAACCTGACAAACATTTCTCTGACTTGTTCGTTGACATTTATTAGGCTGCCCTCTCCTCGTAGAACCAAACTTCTCCTTACAACGCCTCACTGCCTCACTGTCGACTAGTGGTGCCCGCTCTGATTTGAATTTACGTCTCAAAGACATATGCCATGTGTGCTTGTTGAACAGAAACATAAGTTACTGTAAAAACAATCTACACAAAATACACCCAACAAAGAATCAGTAAACATATGTTACAGAGTATAGCATGGTGGAAAAGGATGGAGAGAATCCCCCACTAAGCTTTTGGGTTGGCATTTCTTTAGATTTTGTTTTGTATTAATTGCATGCTTTGGTGTTTTTTTGTGTTTGATGTGAGGTGTGGGCCACACCCATGTGGGAGTGGAGATTCTACTCTAGTCCAGCTGCCAGCTATTTGGAGTTGAATACAGGGAGCAGCTGATTGGGGAGGATTGGAGCCCTTCTCTATAAAGGGGAGAGGAAACAGGAAGTAGGGGTTGTCGTTGTTTTTTTTAGTAGGACACTGGTGAAGCAGGGAAGCCTCGAAGATCCAGGATGAAGTGTGCACATTTTAATGGAAAAGATTTTTAACCTGGCCTGGTTTTGCTTTTAAAATAAACTGAGGATGTTGGAGGGAGGACTCATTCTTATTGGGATGTGAGTGGATGTGCTGGAAGGCAGGAAAACAAACACTGGACTGGAGACTCTCTGTGCCCCTGACAAGGAAACTGGACCAGTTTTGGGGAAGTTCCAGCTCCCAGGATGTGATCTGGAGACCCAGCCTCGAACGAAGTCAGGCCTGAAAAGGCTAACAACCCTGACCGCGGTGGCTTTGGGCCTTGGATTCCTGGCCAGAGTTGTGTCTTCAGCCAGTAGTTTTACCCGGAGAAAGAACAAATAAATCTTGTGTAACCCATTACAGTGTGCGTGTGGTGGTTCGTTACTGGTCAATATTAGAGCTACTACTTTCTTGTACGGAGGCCATTTTGGGCCTTACGTAACACATACTTCATACAAACCTACTGAGAGGCTACAGATTGTCTTACTAACAAAACAAGATCGAAAAAAGCTTCACTTTTACTTTGTAATCTTGAAGGAACCTTATGCTAATTTTAAATTTAACTTACATAACCATTTCCCTCATGATCCTTGAGGAAAGGATACTTCGTTACCAGCGTCTTCACAGCTTGCACATATTCAGAATTTGTGGGATACCTGTAATATCAGAAGAAACAGAAGTGTTAGAGCAACTGCTGACAAACAAACTTTATCAAGTGTTAGTTATTGTTTCTTAGTAATGTAGCGTTTATTTTCAATATGACAGATTCAGCTTTTTCTAAAGCAACAAGCTAACATTACCCTGATTAACTTACATAGTATACTGTGCCACAGCTTCATATAGAACTCTGATTATTGTGTGTCTGTCCCTTGGATTTTTATGGCACGGTTCTTTGTTGTCCAGTTTTAGTTGCAGATTTTTGGGAAATCTTGGAATTTCAAAAGAGGCTGGCAGTCTCAAAGTATTTTCATTGCTGTGAAAACAGTTAAGTGTTTGTTTTTATTGCATGAATTGAAGTATAAAACACTACAGTAACAATACATATGGTAGAAACAATGATCATATTAACTAAATCCTAAAAGTGCATAACGGCCAACATGTATGCTTCAGACATACTAACTTCATTATAAATAAGAAAATACCTTATTGAAGTTGACGAAGTAGATGGTTGCCAGTCTTCTGGAGAGACAGTCTGTAGAGTCAGACTGACTGAAGATTCCTTCATCCTTGACACAAACTGGTTGAATTTAACCTGCTTTTTGAAGGATCCTTGGAAAAGGTATGCAACCATAGTCTCAGTAAGACCGCAGTCAACTGTGTCACCATCAACCTCATTGTCTGCAAGATAAATGGTAGTACAAACTCTAAATTCAATGTAAGGATATTTATCACCACATTTTTACATGGGTAAAAACCGTATATCACACACATTAAAACCTTTTGTACAACTTCTTTCAGTTCAAAGAAATATTCATTTAAAAAAAATCAGTAAATTAAATAAAATAAACCAAATCTTTAGAGTGAATCCTCTCGATATGCAAAGTTTTCATTTTTAAATTTAGATGTTTGTTTGGGACTACTGGACACAGGAGAGCAGAGTCTGAGCATGCTTTTGTGCCCTTTCAAGTTTGGAAGAAAAAAAAGACTAGAATGCTGTAATGTGTTAATATTCACTACTAAGGTGACTCCTTTCTCCAGATTTCCGACAGTTTCTGCCGTCTGTTCTTTCAGACCGATTACTTATAGTGATAACACCGTATTACAAGCTCAGATTACATGCTGAAAAAGTTCCCACATTGCTTAAAACGCGACTATCAAACCCCAGCTGCGACACCCTTGTTATATATTAAACAAGTGCGGCGTCAAGATATTTCCTTTAAACGTTATTATCAGCTGCCCATGTGTGTTAATGGCCTTGGAATGGATGTAAAAACGTGATTTTATTAAACCATTAATACACTAACGGTAAACTGCATTCAGCTACCAGGGAATCAAATTTCGCGCCGGTGTTCCAGATCTACTGGCGTTTAGATCAACTGGCGTTGGTCGAACAGATGTGTGGCAGTCTTGCGTTTCAGGAGCTGCTACCGACAAACCAGCAAAAAAACGCCAAATGTGTCATCTGTGACACTTGTGAGGTTATCTCAAACACACTCCGTCAGTCTTGATGCTGTTGAACAACAAAATGTTTAAAATGTGGCGAGTTTATCTGGTGATATCCTCATGCGCGACGCGATCGCGAAAACAGCAAACAAGTAACACCACGCCGATGTTGTTCACAGGACAGCAAGAGTAAACGATCGGGAGACTCTTGTCGTCGTTATCGTTCCGCTCGCACGTTTTATTTCTCCGGTTTCAGCGTTTTTGCTTCACAACTAAAGCGAGCAGTTTACTTTGTGCACTAACATGGAGTCGAGTCAACCAGCGCCACCTCTGGCCAAGTGCCACAGCCTACAGCCAGATCAACCTGTGACACACATCTGCACCACGTTTGAATTCGTGTCATGCACATTTGTACCTTTCAATTGTGTCTGTTTGTGCGTCATGCAAATAAACCTTTGAAATGAATGAAATGATATCATATATTCCTTATTGGCCTACATTTGTACAAAATTCCAAATTATATACACAAAGTCATAGACATCACCACTCCAATTGGTCATCATGATTTTGATATTCTCTTTTTCCATAACAATGAAATACGCCTTGGACAAATATGACACATCAATATTTCATTAGTGTTGTCACATCACATCCTGTAAGCATCATCTGCCTGTGTCCTTTCCCTGGAAATGAATATTTCCAGCCAATATTGGCAATCCATCAACATGGCTGGAGAGTTGGTAGTTATATACAGTCTGTATAAGTGTGGTTAATCTAATGAAGATTTGTAAGGAGACGGCAGTTACTGTGAATTCACAGCAGTTACACAGTGATTAGTAATAAACAGTCAGTGAGTGTGAGTGGATATGACTGTTCCCACCACTAACACATGGCCCTACGCTGTGTTCACTGCATCATTCCATGTTTGGCACTGATCACCACCTGCACTCATGTATATATCTATCTATCTACTTAGCACTTTTAATTCTTATTTTTATTTTCATGTCTATTTAAGCTTAATTTATAACAGTATGTTTGCACTGAAGCACCGCAGCAATTTCCTAATATCCTAACTCCTAACTAGAAGGGGGAATTATGTTAAAATGCTCTTCATAGACTACAGCTCTGCATTTAACACCATAATTCCCTCCACACTCACCACCAAGCTGGAGCATCTGGGACTCAGCTCATCTATGTGTCAGTGGATCTCCAACTTCCTAACTGGCAGACCACAGGCAGTAAGGATGGGCGGACATGTCTCAGCCTCCACCACTCTCAGCACTGGAGCCCCCCAGGGGTGTGTTCTGAGCCCCCTGCTGTACTCTTTGTACACATATGACTGTGTGGCCACTACCAGCTCCACCACCATCATCAAGTTTGCTGACGACACCGTCGTGGTGGGCCTGATCTCTGATAACAACGAGACGGCCTACCTGAAGGAGATTAGGAATCTGGAAAACTGGTGCCAGTGGAGAGAGTGGACAGCTTCAAATACCTCGGAGTTCACATCACGCAGGACCTGTCATGGTCCTGTCACATCAACACCGTGGTGAAAAAGGCCCGACAGCGTCTCTACCACCTCAGACGCTTGAGAGACTTCCAACTGCCCTCCAAGGTGCTCAGGAACTTTTACTCGTGCACCATAGAGAGCATCCTGGCGGGAAACATCTTAACCTGGTTCGGGAACAGCACCATGCAGGACAGACGAGCTCTACAGAGGGTTGTGCGGTCAGCTGAGCGCACCATCCGCTCCGAGCTCCCTGACCTGCACTCAATCTACAGCAGGCGGTGCTGGACCAAGGCCAGGAAGATCGTGAAGGACCTCAGCCATCCCAACAACAGACTGTTCTCTCTGTTGAGGTCAGGAAAGCGATTCCGCTCCCTGAAGACCAACACAGAGAGACTGAGGAGGAGCTTCTTCCCGCAGGCGATACGGTCTCTCAATCACACCACCACACAGTACTGACCCACACATATGGTTCTTACACACACACTGGACTTTCTGGACATTGTTTTTGCACAACACTGGTCACTATATTCTTCATTTCCGGTTAATACTTGTACAGCTGCTGTTATTGTGTATATATTTATTTATATTTAGATTTCTTCATACATTCTTATATAGTTCTATATTGTGTATTTTGTTGTACAGTTATTTCATTTTTAACCTTAATTTATATTTTATTCCTTCCTAGTTAAATTTACCCTTTTTAATTTTTCATATTTATTTCCTATCTTATTCATAGCCTTTTCCTTTTTTGTTCTCTTTAGGTCACGAGCAGTTGTCCAAGCATTTCACTACATATCGTACTGTGTATGACTGTGTACGTGACAAATAAAATTTGAATTTGAATTTGAATTTTTGAATTTAATGTTGTAAACCCGCTCAACATTTGGCAATAAAACCCATTCTGATTCTGATTCTGATATAAGAAAGTCAGTGACTCAGGTGTGTCGCTTGCTTTGTCATCTGTTTGTGAGACTGTAGGAGACGTAGAAATCTTTTGTTTTAAATCTTAGTTAGGAAGGTTCCTGTTTGAAAACAAGCACTTTTTGTGAGAAATGCAAGAAGTACATCTGCAGAAAGCACACCGTTACATTCTGTCCATCATGTGGACAAAATCGAAAATGTTGAGCATTGAAAAACTGAGAACGTTGGGCAAGTTCAAAAGAAATGTGTTTGTAAGAACGAAAAACCAAATTGTTCCTAAAATAGTTATGGAAAGTCTAACTGTTGTATGTCTGTGTTCTACATGTTTATCTAATCGAAAATAAAGGTGCTATTGTTTTATTGCAGTTTTTGGATAATTCTGAGTGGATTTACACAGTACGGGTCAAAATGACCCGCAACAAAATGTCATTTTTTTGTTCTTCAACATAATACAAGGGTTCATTTCCAAAACTTGCTTATGATCTTCAATTTGTAGCAGATCCACTATCACACAGCAGCTGGAGCAGTTTCAAATGGGGGTCAGTCCACTGCTGCCACCTGTGGCCAAGTGCCACAGCCTACTACTAGATTAACTTGTGACACATCTGCACCTGCTGCTATGATCACAGTGAGTAGAGGCTGAGTGGCTGCACTTACCCCGGGTACATCCAAATCTACCCACAAACATGTTGAAAGATGCAATGGCAGCAATGTGGATTGTCAACACTAAAAACAATCAGTAAGCAAAGACAACAGGGATCAATTTTTACTGTTTATTTAATACCCACAACATTTGTAGTCGCCTTCGGCACAGGGAAAGTCCACACACACTGTGTGGTACCACTTTCCACAGAAGGTGCAATCTGCAAGATTGAATGAGATTGTCAGAGTCATTGTCTGACTGTTTATTACTAATCACCTGCTGTACATTCACAGTAACTGCCATCTCCTTACAAATGTTTATTAGATTAACCACACTGTATATAACAACCAACTCTAAAATGTTTGTTCGCAGAGAAAAGACACAGACAGACTACGCTAACGACATGTGATGTTACAACACTAGTGAAATATTAGTGTCATTTCATTCTTTTCAAAGGTTTATTTGCATGACGCACAAACAGACACAGTTGAAAGGTACAAATGTGCATGACACGAATTCAAACGTGGTGCAGATGTGTGTCACAGGTTGATCTGGCTGTAGGCTGTGGCACTTGGCCAGAGGTGGCGCTGGTTGACTCGACTCCATGTTAGTGCACAAAGTAAACTGCTCGCTGTAGTTGTGAAGCAAAAACGCTGAAATCGGAGAAATAAACCGTGCGAGCGGAACGATAACGACGACAAGAGTCTCCCGATCGTTTACTCTTGCTGTCCTGTGAACAACATCGGCGTGGTGTTAATTGTTTGCTGTTTTCGCGATCGCGTCGCGAATGAGGATATCACCAGATAAACTCGCCACATTTTAAACATTTTGTTGTTCAACAGCATCAAGACTGACGGAGTGTGTTTGAGATAACCTCACAAGTGTCACAGATGACACATTTGGCGTTTTTTTGCTGGTTTGTCGGTAGCAGCTCCTGAAACGCAAGACTGCCACACATCTGTTCGACCAACGCCAGTTGATCTAAACGCCAGTAGATCTGGAACACCGCCAGTCCGAGTGTCAGGTGAACTGAACTTCAGGTAAGAAGTTATGACCTGCAGTCTATCTGGGTCAGATATAAACCAAGTTTAGGTGGAGTTTATTTTCGTTGTGCTGACTTTTTACCCTCAGTTGCAATAACTAGTACTGGTTCTAGCCAGCTTGACAGAGTTTATATACAGCTGGGTGGGTGCTATGACGTTACTGATAGTGAACTTTATTTTATTCATAAGGTTAGTTAGTAGAGTTGCCAACGGCTCTTTAAAAAAATGGAATGGTCCCTCATTCAGAGAAAATATTACACGTTTCGTATTGAGCTGAGAAGGAACACAGTTTGTCCCGGACTTTCGCTATAATGAAAAAAAGACACAAAGCTGGAGTTATTCTGTCGTTACGCTGCACAGCTGCCTCTTCTCCTCTCATCCTCTCCCCTGCCTCTCCTGTTGCTACTTCAATCATGAAACTGATCAATGATCAGCTGATTGGCTTTTCTCCCTTGTTTATTTATCGCCCACTTTGCGCCAGAAAGAGGAAACCAGCAGATGTCGCGCTAAACAACAGCAGCACATTTAAGCTTGATCAGCTGTTGTTAGAATTTATTTGATATTACTTTCTAGTATCAGCTGATGTTTGCTGGAGTCACAGCTGTAAAAGCTGCTGGTCATGATATCGGTTTGGATATGTGGTGAGAGGGAAACATGAAGATGAAACCAGGAGATGTCCTTACTGAATCATCAGAGCTGAACAGGTGATGGAGAAACAGGTTTACCTTTTAGTTCACATGAATGAGTTGAAGGGAAGTTATGAACTGTTTCTGAGACACAAATAACACCAGGATCCTTTTTTATGTAGCTGACAGCTGGCAACTGTGCAGGGGTGGATCTAGGAAAGTTTTGCCAGGGGGCCAGGTAGGGCATTAACAGGGAAAGGTGGGGCACAAAGAAATACTTTTCTTTCTTATTCTCATTTAAAATATCTAGCTTTTATTAAATAATTATCTAAATCTTACAACCAAAGTTTTTATCTGACGTAAAATGTATAGAAATCATACATATACCAACAAGACAGTGTACATCACTGTCACAACAGCATTTGTTTTCAGTCAAAGTCTTTATGGCTTTAATACCTGGTGGGCCGGTCTCTAGTCAAAATGCCTGATTTTCTGTCCCAGTCCAGCCCTGCAGGTTAATACTGGCAGTGTCACCATGCCAGCTGACTGTATTTCATCATCAGCCAGTGTTGTTCTTGATCAATATTACCAAAGTTTACCATAAGGCAGCATAGAAAGTATTTACTTGCTTTCAGGTTTTATTCAAATGTTAGTCTTTTCAGTTGTTTCCCCACTTTTTTCCTGTTTCAAAATCAAACACCAGTTTGTGAGAAGATTATCTTCTTTTTTTTAATAGGCATTGGTTTTGCATTGGCATTGGCTAATTTGTCAATTCTTTGTTACAAATGTTCGTATTTTAATATTCAAAAATGTTTTTGCCCAAAACATATGTGCACTATATGTCAGTAAAAATATTATGCAAATATTGCTGTCCTTGAATGCTGAGTAAACACTGACAAAGCACTGATTGTATCTCTTGTACTTTATCAACGCAGTATCTAAAAACTTTGCACCATAGTGGTTAAAATCTCATTCTAATAAGAATTAAAAGCGCATTCGGTTATTAGGTTTATAGGATTATTGAATTATGGTTAACGGTTGGTAGATTTTTTTTTTTAAAACATTATCTGCCAATTACATCTGCCACCCTTCTCCAAATCTGTGCCCCTACCTGGCCCCCCAACAAAAATTTTCTAGACACGCCACTGGGTCCGGGTGGATCTCCACCAGCAGCTCAGCAGGCGAATCCGAAAACTGACACTGACGGCCAAACTCGCAGCGGTGCTTGGAGTAAGCATAAGTGGACCTGGACCTCACCGGACCTGGAGTACCTGATGATTAAGTGCCGGCCATTCTGGCTACCGAGGGAATTTACAGCAGTGATTATTACGGCTGTTTACATTCCCCCACAAGCCGACACTGACCGAGCACTCAGGGAACTGTACAGCGCGATCAGCAGTGAGGAAACCGCACACCCAGAGGCAGCGTTTATCACAGCCGGAGACTTTAATAAGGGAAACCTGAAGAAAGTCTCACCCAAACTCCACCAACACATCCATTTTAACACTCGTGGAGACCGGCTACTCGACCACTGCTACATCTCTTTCCGGGATGCGTACAAAGCCCTCCCCCGCACCCCATTCGGCCAATCAGATCACCGCTCCATCCTGCTCCTGCCCGCCTACAGGCAGAAGCTGAAACAGGAAGCTCCAACCCGGAGGGCGGTGCTGTTTTGATCACGCGGACTGGGAAATGTTTCACGTGGCTGCTAGGGACATTGACGAGTACACAGACTCAGTCTGCGGATTTATCAGGAAATGCGTGGAAGATGTCGTCCCATCCAGAACAGTTAAATCCTTCCCAAATCAAAAACCCTGGATTAACGGAGATGTTCGCGCGGCACTGGCGGCACGGAGCACCGCCTTTGCCTCCGCGAACACATCGGACTACAAACACGCACATTACCAACTCCGGAAGACTATCTAAGCAGCCAAACGTGAGTACAGGGACAGGGTGGAGCAACAGTTCGACAACCCTCGGAGTATGTGGCAGGGACTAAACACGATCACAGACTTTAGAGGGAAAACCAGCACACCGCAGACCACGGCCTCTCTGTGTGAGGATCTAAACGTATTCTACGCTAGATTCGACACAGCGAACACCATGAGACCGGACAGTGTGCGCACCGCGGATGACGTCAGTGCGCACACTGTGTCTGAGGAGGATGTGCGGAAGTGCTTCAGGAAGGTGAACGCACGCAAAGCTACTGGTCCGGACGGGATTCCCGGCCGCGTCCTCAAGTCATGCGCGGCTCAGCTGGCTGCAGTGTTCACGCACATCTTCAACCTTTCCCTCTCTCTGTCTGTAGTCCCAGCCTGCTTCAAAATGGCCACCGTCGTCCCTGTACCCAAATCCTCCACCATCTCCTCATTGAACGACTGGCGACCTGTAGCCCTGACCCCCATCGTAAGCAAATGCTTCGGTCACTGGACCCTCTACAGTTCGCATACCGCCACAACAGGTCCACTGATGATGCCATAGCCTTGACACTACACACTGCCCTGTCACACCTGGAGAAGAGAGACACGTATGTGAGAATGCTGTTTGTAGATTACAGCTCAGCATTCAATACCATCGTTCCCTCGAAGCTGGACAGGAAACTGCAGGATCTAGGACTGAGCAGCTCCCTCTGCAGCTGGATCCTTAGCTTCCTGTCTGACAGACGCCAAGTGGTCAGACTGGGCAGCATCACCTCATCCCCCATCACACTGAACACTGGTGCCCCACAGGGGTGTGTACTGAGCCCTCTCCTGTACTCACTCTACACCTACGACTGCACAGCCACTAACAACTCCAACATCATTGTGAAGTTTGCGGACGACACTACAGTGGTGGGTCTTATCACCAATGGTGATGAGACGGCTTACAGGGAGGAGGTCAGCGCCCTGACCCACTGGTGTCAAGACAACCATCTCACACTCAACGTCGCAAAGACAAAGGAGCTGATAGTGGACTTCCGGAGGTGCAGAGAAGTACACACCCCCATCACCATCAACGGCGCTGCTGTGGAGAGAGTGAGCAGCTTCCGGTTCCTTGGTGTACATCTGGCTGAGGATCTTACGTGGTCAGTACACACAAACAAAACAGTGAAGAAGGCGCAGCAGCGCCTCTTCTTTCTCAGGAGACTGAAAAGATTCGGCATGAGCCCCCGCATCCTCAGGACCTTCTATCACTGTGCCATTGAGAGCATCCTCACTGGATGCATCACCACCTGGTATGGCAACAGCACCGCCTACAACTGCAAAGCTCTCCAGCGAGTAGTGCGGTGCTCTGAACGGATAATTGGAGGTGAGCTTCCCTCCCTCCAAGACATCTACAGGAAGCGGTGCCTGAGGAAAGCGGGGAGGATCATCAAGGACTCCAGTCACCCCAGCCATAAACTGTTCAGACTGCTTCCATCAGGAAGGAGGTTCTGCAGCATCCGGTCCCGTACCAGCAGACTGAGAGACAGCTTCTTCCATCAGGCCATCAGACTGCTGAACACTTCATAGACACCTCAGCTTCACTACTGGAACTTTAACATTATGCACTCCATACTGTACAGTAACGCCACTGTTTTGCACATGTCTCAACTCTGTATATTTTTATATATTTTATTTATTGTTGACTCTATTTAATTTGTAAAATATGTGTACACACACACACACACACACACACACACACACACACACACACACACACACGTAGAAAAATATTTAGTATACACATCCAGAAATGCATATACTATTATATATTGTACATATATTTATTAGTTTCAGATGTAGCCATTCTTGTATTTTGCTTGTTTACATTATTGTATTTTGCACAACTCTGTTGCTTGTGAAGCTCGCACACAAGAATTTCACTCACATGTGCTGTACCAATGTACCTGCACATGTGATGTGACAATAAAAGTGATTTGATTTGATTTTGATTTGAAATTATTTTTGGAGTGGCACAAATAATTTGTGTGGCATCAAATTTGATGCAGAACAGCTGATTGTTCTGTAAATAGTTTGAAATGTTTATTTAAAAAAACGCCTTGGCTGCATTTTAAGTAAACAGCTGCAAAAAACTTTGTTTGCATAGATCAGTTACTTTTTTGAAGACGTAATTATATAATTAATTGCCCAACATTGGTCATTATATACTGTATTTTGCAGACAGAGAGTTACAGGACTCTCTCCCAGACCACAGACTCATACTCATAATACAAGTCAGAGCTTTTTTTTTTTTTTTTAAAAAAGAAAGTTGCGTTTTCAAAATTGGAGTTCAAGTTATTTTTACTTCCAATAGTGTTAACATACTACACAGGTCATGAACAAGTTTTTTTTTAAATTTTTGTTGTAAGTGGGCTAAAGGAGTTAATTAAAAAAAAAGTCTAACATAAATTTAAATGTTGTAATTTGATTATTTTAATAAACCATGTAACTTGGATGGATTCAATGCTGACGTGACCACAGTGCACACGCCTGCTGTTGCTCACAGTGGTCCAAGGGACCGCTCAGAGAGTTTGTGTGTTCGCTCAGACACATGAAAAATTAGAGGGAACATTGGACCCAAGCTTCGCCCCCACAACAGGGTCCTCAACCGTCCTGGAAGAAAGTCTAGTGTGGTATTCTACTGATCAACTGAGCATGCCACCTCTCCCAGTTTGTGTCCATAAACCTCTTTGTGTGCTCCCCTGTTGATCTTCTCTCATTCCTACACTGCTCTTTTGATGGTCATGTGATCTGTACACCTAAATACAGCCCAGTTATTGTTGTTGTTCACACCTGACGCCTGGGCTCATAAGTTGTCCTCAATATCTTGCATTTCCATCCCCCGTTTCTGACTCCCTGCCATCTGTCTTCTCCTTGATATTCTTCTATAATGAAACCTGCAATCATTGCAATCACCAATGAGTCAGCTGAATGGCTAGCTTATCACTTTAACTGAAACACTGTTCAGTCTCAACTTTGCAGTTACTATTTTCATCATTTATGTTACAAGCATTTGTAAGTGCAATTTGTTTGGAGGCACAATCGTCTGATTTTTGTGTGTGACAACATTTCTGCATCTCAAGAACGGTTTAGTTTGGACTACTTGCACAATTTTGCGCTTTAAACTGACCTGCAGTTTGGTTTGGCTAAAAACTTCAGAGCAGACATTTGCCCAAATTTCTGGGCGCTTTCTTGGGTCAGCACAGCTTCTCAGTTTAATATATGAAGTGCCAGATCTTTTTGCATGTCCACTTAATTTCAGAATTTAAGAAACAATCCATGTGACTGAGGCCTGGTATCAGCTTGGCATCCTTTCATCTCTCTAGCCTTTTAGTTAATTATGCCTTACTAAAAACGTGTAAAACAGAGAGCACAATCTGTGATTAGGTATTGAAACAGCTGTTTACTCCCCAGATGTTTGTGTCCTCAAAGAAATTCCATTTTGATTTATGTGAATGTATTGTGCAGGTACTTTCTCTGCTTCGCCCTCATTGCTTGCTTTATCTGAGAACATAATCTGCCTTCTTTTAGCTTGGGGTAGGCCTCACTTTATGTTTTAAATTAAAACGCTTGAAGACAAAGTGAACTCTGGACAAGCGTGCGACCTAACTGAAGTCCAGGTGGGCTTGTTGATAATCACATTTTCACACTCATCTCGGGGCAGACCTGTGGTGTTCTGGTGCCAACCTGTCCCCTCCGTTTTTTGAGTGCCCCCCCCCCCCCCCACATATAAAAAGAGACGGTTTATTTTATAATATTTTAGACAACAGCATATAAAACACCATTTGCTTGCACTTGTGTGTGTGTGTGTGTGTGTGTGTGTGTGTGTGTGTGTGTGTGTAAAAACTGAGATGTTCAGAGGTCTTGCTTCATGGTATCGAGCAGCTCACACAAAACAGGGTCTTTGTATTTTAATGTAGGTGCTGATGTAAACCACAATTTTCAGCAAACATCTATCAGGTCATTGCACTTTTCTTTATTTTTAAAGCTTAAGTATGCGTACATGGGATATATTAAAAACTGACAAGCTGTTTGAACATATGATGTGAAATCACTTAATTAACCTGCTGGATTTGCTAAAAGTTAAAATATTTATACTACTTTGGCTAATGGGTTTTGCACATTACTCTTAGTTTAGTAAGTGGCTATTAGTGAGGGTCATGATAATCAATTCAATTGCGTAATGGGCTGACTAAGTATTTCCAGACTAAGAGAAAAAGTCAGTGAACATATCCGTTGGTTTAGGTGTAGGCTTAATCCATTTCTGAGAAAACTGAAGAGCATAAGTGAGGGTTAGTATGTGTTAATGATTTCAGTGTCATGCAGGGGAAAGTAGCATTCAGTGGAAGCTTCTCGGTGATTGTTTTAAATCCAAATATGACCCTTATTTGTGGCGCATGTTAGCATACAGTCAGCTCAGGAGTTAGTATCAGTCATGTGGTTGTCACGAGGTTGCGCACAGCATCACCGGCAAGAGGGCTTGGTTTGAGAGGTTTTTGGCATCTGTGATGTGATTTACAACCATCCACCCATGTACAGTAAGAAGCTGCACTCACAACCGTGGGCATCAGCAAGTTGGTGAAATTTAAACAAAACAGCATTCCATCTGAAACTCTCTTATTGTACCCAAAATACAAATTTTAGTGATTACATGTGGCTTCATTAATTATGTTCAAAAGGATGAATACATAACGCAAGTAATAACTTTATAATCAGTCAGTGAATGAAGGAGCTCAAGAGTGCAAATATAGTTGCAATAAAGTGACAAATATGCCCTTTTATGTCAAACAAAGACCGAAATAAGTGGCATCAGTGTGGGGATGAAAATGAGCGATCCAACCTCACACTGCAGATATCAGGGCAACGCACAGTGGGGGGGCAGGGGAGGGGGGGGGTTGCAGTCTGCGCGCACAAGAGGGCTAACAACGCTGTGAGTGACAGAATCCACCCAAACTGAGGAACAGCTTCTTCCCCAGAGCTGAAGCCTGCACTGTTTGCACTATAATATAATATAATATGTTGCTATTTAATGTTTTTTGTTCGTGTTGCAGCTGCTCTGTGAGCCAAGCTTTCGTAGTCTAAATTCAATGGAAATATATCTCTGCACCACACGATGGCGATAGATTCTCACAGTCTGTGCTCTGCTTCCGCCACCAGTCATCTTTAAATCTTTTTTTTTATTCAATGAAACCTTTAACTGTCCATCTCGCAGCATTACTTTAAAAAAAATCATATTTAAATACAAAAAAAATTAAATACATGAACGACAGTAGTAGAAAATTGATAAAATAACACCAAATAAATATAT
Organism: Mchenga conophoros; assembly: GCF_057382185.1. Lineage (NCBI taxonomy): Eukaryota > Metazoa > Chordata > Actinopteri > Cichliformes > Cichlidae > Mchenga > Mchenga conophoros. The sequence goes on from NC_140529.1 coordinate 19,350,895, forward strand.
TTACAAATGATAGCAACATCAATGGAATAAAACCATGAACAGCAGCAGAAGGAGAAAGAGGCCTGTATCTACATTATTACTCTGGCAGCTCTCAGTCTCCATACAGACAGGACACGTTGCAGCGTAATTGCAGACAGGTGCGTGGGCCTGAGCTCCGCCCAGGCAGAATGACGAGTGGAAGAAAGCAGCAACACAATAAACATATGTAACCTTGCGGAGCCGGCCGGGCAGACATCGAGACCGTGACAGAGTGCAAAACTTTTATACTTGACAACTGTTAAGAGTTCAAATATTGAGGAAGGAGAGTAAAAACAACCATGGTCCAGAAGAGCTTGGTCAAACAATTGATTTTAATGAACACACGCGTGGGGGGAGTAGTCGGAGTTTCCTGTCACTCTGACTTTGCACAGAGTGTACTCAGAATCAACAGAATCAGCACATACACACTTAAGATTATAACAAGCATTCAATCAAAAGCATTTATTATAGATTCAACTCAGTTTAAATTGGTTATAACTGCACCTGTAACAAAGGCTAATTGGGTGCCAATATGTTTAAACATCTGAATGCAATATCAGTGCTGTAGATTATATTATTAATGCAATGGTAATGATGATGATTAACAATAGCAGCAAAATAATTTCCCTGATCTCCACACTCCCTCTTTTGACCCACTTTCCCTAAAAAGAGGGTCACTACACTTTACTTGTTTCATTTCTCTGACATCCATCCTCTGGCTCAGCAAATCAGACAACCTCATGTCATCTAGGTGGTCCAATAATAAAATGCCAGCTCCCACTTGAGAACACTCCATGCGTAAGATTAGGTTTTTTCTGCGTCCCTCTCTTGTGGTCCATCAGGCCTCGGGCCTCCAGGATCCTCACCCCCCTGTGGTCGCCGAGACCTTCTGCAAAGGAAACAAAACAGCTTTTCCTGCGCCTCCCTAACTTATGTTTGGGACTCTTTAATCAAAAGCATGATCCTAATTATGTTCTTGACTTATTGACTTGTATTTGTACACACACACACACACACACACACACACACACACATATATATATATATATATATATATACACACTCTTCAACGTTACTCATCATTTTAAGCGCTGCTTTCACGTCCCTGCATGTTTCCTATTGCTCGCCTTATCTGATCATCAACATCCTGTACACAAAACTGTCGCTGCTGCAAGTGCCTTAACTCTGATCTAAAGTCACCTTTCACAAGAAAATCATTATAAGCGCCTATTCTACTAAAAGATCCAAGAGAGAACAACCATTTTAATCAATTAAGTTTAAGCATATAAGCAATTACTCATGCATACATTTTATCATAGCTAAATGCTGCCTAAAAACAACTCCTGTGTGTTAACACCAACTTCATTTTAACACTCACATTTCCTATGTTATAACCCGTTTTTGGTATAGCCTTTTTATTTCATTTTGCTCCTTACCCCTGGAGGGTCTTGGGTCGATTTGTGGCTATTTTCAAATTTTGATTACATGCCATTTGCACAGTGTTGAATGGACTATAGCCAAATTCTCCAAAAAAAAAAAAAAAAAAAAAAAAGTTTGATATGATTTTATTTCAAAATTCAAGTCCGACTTCCTTCAATTAGCTTCAGTGGCTAAGCTACAAATAAACTTACACTATTGGGCTTAGGGTCGATTTGTGCCCCATTGAAAGCCATTATAAACGCTATTTTTCACTGCAGAATTATTACCGTTAACATCTGGGTGACGGCTTAGGTTTCGTTTTTGTTTTGGACAAGAGGCCTTAGAATTGTAATTTTATTTGTCCACCGGGTGGCGCCCTTGCTCCACATTTGACCCGGGGCTGGAAAACAGCAAGAGCAACAGCGGGCTGCTTTGACAGACCTGCGGGAAATGAAGCCTCATTTCCGGCGTGCAGCAGCGGCTTCGCCCGCTGATCGGGCGGGACCATTTTCTGTCCCTAGGACCGTTAGAGTAACAATTTCTGCTTCAGTTTTACCATCTCTAAATGATCAAAAACCCCAAAAGTTATAAAATAATCCTAAAACCCATTTCAAATTAAACCTTAAATTCCCCCTTTTTTGACACATCTCATGTGTCAAACTAAAAATGCTCCACCCAAGCTTAGGAAATTAAAAGAAAAATACAGTTAGTCATATCATCCCTCAAAACACCTCAGCAATCCTCCTCTCAGGTATATTTGCTCCGACCCTGCAAACCTGTCTTTAAGGAATGAAATCCATTTAATCATCATGTCACATCTTTTCGAACTCCCGGCTCTATCCACAGCCTGCATCCTTGGAACTTCCTAAAAACAAAACCTGAACTTCACATTCCATACTCAGTTTTCCCCCTTATGATCCAATCTGTGTTATAAAAATAAACTTAGAACAGTTATCAGTCATGTGTTTCTTCAGTTAATGGTAACATGAGTTATATCAAAAAAATGTTTCCCCTTTAGCATTCTCCCAACAATATACTATAATACCATAATCTAACCCCAGTCAATAAAACAGAAATTTTCTCAAAGCAAACATCAGCAACCCAAAATCAACATCGCCAGAATTAAGCCTTCCACTCCCCTTGCTTATGGCAAAAGCAAAGCAAACCCTTTCTCTTGCTGGCATGGCAAGTGGTTTGTCCACATTTATTCATCCCCACCTTCATCCAGTCACACACACATCCACACCATGTATTCACACCAGGTATTGCTAATAGTGGAGCCTCCCGCGCAAGTAATCAGATTCTCCACTCTCAGCAAAATGAGCTCATTCATTTGTTTTATTTGTCATAGTAAAATAGTTCTTTATGCTTTTGGACTGGATTGACTCGCTATTATTGTCCCGATTCGTATTTTGAAGAAAAGACAAACGACTACAAAGTCCCAATAAGGTGCGTCAAAACAAGGATTTTATTGAAATATATATGGGGGGGGAGAAGTAGAGCACGATCACTCAAACAGCGGCGATCTTCCCCGAACAATACTTGGGGTGTAACATACATATGATGACCAGTAATATGCGTCACCGCAGATGAAAAACAACATGCATGTTCCCCCCCCAGTTGTTCTGCAAAGCCCACCATGGCGTCCCTGGTAAGGTTTGAGAGCCTCAGCAAATTATAATGAACATAATTAATGCGATCAACATTTTTATTTGGAGTTATCCATAGGAACACACTTTCAAATCCTGCTGCTATTTGGTTAACTAATTTATATTCATCAGGAACTCCCCTGGGAACTCCAATCGAGTCAATCCAGGTAGGCGAGTCAGTTCTCGGGTCATAAATCTGTGTACCCGTTGTGCTTCTTTCCCTCAACATGCGTCTCCTACATCTGACTGTCAATGTACGCGTGTCATGTTGTGGAATGGCTTTTACCCTACTCCCTATTAGCATCAATGGTGCTCCTAACCGCACCATAGCACATGTCCCCACACTCCCCAAAGGAACATGCACCAAAAGGGTGTGATGTCCACAGTAATAATACAACCCACCTCTAGCCCATGTACCTATTATGGTGTTTGGGTCACTTACATTATTTGTGGTCCTTCCCGTGAGCGTCCTCTCACACCAACTAGGGTCAATTTCTCCCAGAGTGTATTTCACGGCGTCCGTAGAAAATTCAAAACAGGTGTAATTATTTTGTTTAGGTATGAATGAACCTGTCTGCGTACGCTTGTCAATTGGTGGATATAAACTTGACAGTGTGATGCAGTCACCCGTGGCCACAGCTTCTCTAGTTAATCTCAACATGCAATTATAACCCCACTCATCCTCTGGATACAGAGGCGCAGGCTCAGTAAACAAACGAGGTCTAGCTGTAGCACAGGCAACACAATCATCTACATGCTGTTCCCTAGCATTTTGAGCCACCCAATCCAGCCAGAGATTGCTGTCACTGAATCCGGTGGCACGTTCAATTAAATCTTTTCAGGCGAGTGTAGTCAACTGCAACTACCTTCCTATCTGAGTTTTGGTTAATTTTTATCAGTGATGTCCCATTGTCCCTTACTACAGGCCTCATTGGTTTAGCTTTACTAAGAAAATTAACTTTTATTAACCTTTTTGGATCTATCCCTACAGTTTCCACACCCAGAACTAAATATAAGGAATTTTGACGCCACCAGTTCCCCATTGACAAGGTCAATGGATTCTGGGCCGGACTATAATCTCTCTGAAGTTTTAGCTCATTCTCTGGCCCCTGCTCTGACGCCTCCCAATCTTCCCCAGTGTAACCTTTTACCTGATCCCAGTTCCGACACCAATTGGCATAAGGACGACTTCCCCTTTCACAATATGTGTTCACAGCATAATCCCAACACACCCACACATTAAATCCCCTCCAGCTACTGTCAGCTCCCTTACAGATAAAAACGTTGCACAAATCAAACGTGAATGAAGTGGTGGACCCATTAACATAGTCTAATTCTAGTCCACCATATATGCTGAGGCACTCATCCCTTTTACCTGAGACTTCACGCTTAACCTTCCTTGGCAACGCAATCAATTTGGACTCTGAAGCGGGTAGACTTCTGCGTCTGGGCAATTCACCTGTCTGCCAAAAAACAAAGAAACATTAGAACACTCACGCACGCCAACACCCCAGTTATTTTCCAATCTCCCCACAAGCCCATGGTTTTGGTTCCCCTACTCTCCTCTAACTCTAGGCTGGAGCCCCAGCCTATCACGCTTCACGCCTCTTTGGCACCTCCTCTTTGAGTGAAGAGACGCCCCGGATCCTTCTCTTCTTTCTTCGACTTCCCAGGTAGACTATTTGGGGATGAGCTTGTCTCCACCAAGCTCTCGTCTGCCACTGCACATTGAGACCAATGGAACCAGGTCTGGCCTTTCCCCTTCAACTGGACCGCTGTTGTGGTACGAGCGTTCACTTCAAATGGCCCCGTCCACCTCGGGTCTTTCCACTTTCGCTTGATGACCTTCAGCCACACCACCTTGGCGTCGGACCTGTCCACCGTGGTCACTCCTGCTGCAACCTGTTGTGTGAAACTAGACACAAGAGCTTTTAATTCTTTCCAATATTCTGCATGCGTTCTGTTACTTTTTATACTCTCTTCAGCCGGGACTGCCGTCCAGGGACCTGGAAACTGTCGTCCTGTCAACAGCTCGTACGGCGTGAAGCCTGTGGATTGGTTAACAGAACATCTTATGATCATTAATGCAATGGGCAGGGATGCGACCCAATTTAGCCCCGTCTGAGCACAAATTTTGTTCTTCAAATTTAGATTCATCCTTTCTACTTTCCCTTGGGACTGAGGATGATACACAGTTCCAAACGTGTGTTGCACCCCCAGCCTCTGTTCTGCCTCCGCCAAATCTTTGTTTTTAAAATGGGTCCCATTATCTGACCGAATTCGCTTGGGGAACCCATACCTCCTTTTAGACAGGGACTTTCAATCTGATCAGGTCCCCACTGGTAGCCTTCTCCTCAGCCAGTTGTAATCTGGAAAGCCCACCTTATATTTGCTCTCCCGAGAATTTGTCACCGCTGTTATTCACTGTTGCAGGCCTGCTTAGAACAAAAATGAGAAAAAAAAGAGAGCTGATTATTAGCTCATCAAAGCACCTGACAGGTTTTCTTTAAGTGCACTGTTACAAAAATAATGGGCCCCTTCTTAGACGTCCATGTTTAATAAAACTCCCTCTATTAAAAACAAAAACAACCCAAACCTAACTGACAGAATCAACCCATCTCCACAACAACCTCAAAAATCTTAAACAAAAAGTTGTGCCACCAGAGTCCTGACACTCCCAGGTCAACTCATGTAATTTCACCTCCTCAATACACCGAAAGTCTTGTTAAAACCACACAATTTGCACACAACAATCGCCCCCTTTATGCACTTTAACATACTTAGATTCAGCATAAGATAACCCCATTACAACAACGTATCAACACTAAACTATAAATTTCCTATCCAAATCTGCTATGCTTCCTCTCCTGAAAGAGAGGCGCACACACACACACACACAGTCATCTCTCAATAAGTTGCTGTGACAAGACAAATACATGTTCAAACATTACCACCTTGTTAAATTATTTTATTTCTTTCTACAGTGATCACTGGTTTTGATCACTCAGTACGAGGGCACTCCTAAGTCACTCTTTTAAAACTACTTCAATCACTTTTTCTTTTTTCCATAATTCACTCCCTTGTCATATAGCTTCTTTTGAGTTATTCCTCAACTTCAAACTCAAGTGCATTTTATTCTTTTTTTTTGCCTGTCCCGTTTGGTTCTTTGGCCATCAGAATTATTGTCTGAAGGCGAGAAAAGATGCCCAACGGATTTACTTTACCAAATTGACCATCCCAGCCTTGCCGTAATGGTCTATTTGATTCATCTTTTATGGTTTATTTTCCACTCGCTTTGCCCATTTGCTCTCTCATCTGTTAAATCTTCAGTTTGGTCACCATAAATTCATTTTCGTCTTGTAACTGTGTATTATGCCACAAAACACCGTCAATCCAACACTGCGAGGATTGACGTTCTTCCTCGCGTTCCTTAACCGCATTGACGGCCACACTACTATTTTTTACTGTTCTCTTAAGCTTTATTTTGGAATCATACATTTCAATGACCTCTTCTAACTTTCTGTCTGCAGCATTGGCTTTGTCTTCGTTTTTTAGTATTTTCCTCGTAAAATTGCTGCATCTTATTTTTTATTTTTTATATTTTTTATTTTCACTCGCTAGATACGGGACTGACTTGAATGAGGAAAAGAAAAGGGAGAAAGGAAGAGGGGGGAGAAACAGTGGAGAAGAGGGACGGGGATAAAGGGCAGAAAAAACCTCGCGTTTTATGGTGACTCCTGAATTTCCTCCACTTCCTCCTCATCCTTAAAATACTCCGGATGAGTGTCCACAGCATTGTTCAGTCTGATGGCATCCTCCATGACCTGGACAACATGATACCATTAGAATGACATCATAGAATGAGGGGTGTGACCAGAGCCAGAAATGCACTCATTGATCCTTTTGTTGATTTATTGCTATCATACACTACTAATCAACTAATCGAAGTGCAAGTGTCACAGTCTGTTATTTATTCTCCCTCCATGCAAGGCAACATCCAGGGGTGGTGCTGTGGGTTCAGCATGGCTGGCAGCCATTGTTCAATCATGCCTCCCCTATTTCAGTTGGAACGCTGGGGCCTGGAGGAGAGAGCTGCGGACTGCCATGCACCATGAGCAGCCGATGGGAGCGAGAACAGTCGCAGTTCTTGCTTTTTCTGTTGGGGGAGGCCCAAATAGTGCCATTCAACCTTCAGCAGCAGCAGCAGCAAGGGGCTGTTTTTACAATGTCTGCCAGGTAATTCTACACCGACTGGGTAGAGGGCATCAGAGGGCCACTACTGCCATTTCTGAGGAGGACAGATGGAGCTGGGGGACAGGCCCTTCGCATATGCTAATGCACAATGCAATAGCCAAAGACCACTGGAAATTAAACCAAGGGGCAAAATATACAGCCCAAGGCTGCGGTTCGCTCCTGCGTGTGTAACGGAGCAAAGGTGATTTTATTTTTTCCACAGTGTTTTTAAAGGAGGGAAACCTTCCTCCAAACGGACAGAGCAGTGGAGTCGCCAAGGGAAAGCACACAAATTAAAAACTGTGGAGCCTGCGGCTTAATTTGACTCAACATGGGAAACCTCACCCGGCCACGGAAAGGATTGACAGATTGATATTTATAGTTAAAAATATAAAATGAATTAAAACAACCCTGGCCAGGGGACAACACAATAAAAATCAATAAAACACAACATTAAAAGTCCAGTGGCGTCCGCCACGGTACACTAAAACAAAAAAACAACTCTTTAAATGAACAAAAAAAAAAAAAATCATGGAAAGAATTTCCACGTGATTAAATTGCTTTATTTTAGCATTATGCAATTCTGTTACTCCAACTTAATGCACTCAAGTCGGACCAACTTAATTAAAGATTGATTCATCAATGTATTTACTGCATTTTGATCCAATATATTTTAATAGTGTTGATCCAACAAAGAGTTTTGTTCCAACTCAATTCAGGTTTTCTCCAACTAATTTACTAAATTTGGTCCCAGCTTAAGTTAATTGAGTTAAACCAACTCATACAAATTAAGTTATTCCAACACAAGTCTTTAATGCTAATAGAAAACACTTTAATCACATGGAAATTCTTTCCATGATTATTTGAAGTTAATTTAAAGAGTAATTTTTTGGAGCATTTAACAAAGTCTAGAGTCTGGTTAACATACATTTCACTATTACATCTAAAAGGTAAATACAAATTTGTCATACACATCTTTTTGTTTTCTCCAATTTCTAGCAAATTTCAGGTTCAGTGAATAGACCAGACCAAGCAACATTGTCACTGCAAAAACTACATTGCCCAACTCACCCATCACTTCCACCCCCTCTAGAACAATCATAACATCCTGAGGGTCATCGCTGGCTCCGCACCCTCTGACCGAATGACACAGATTCCAAAGACTGTCTCTGCTATGGCAGTGGCCATGCTTTCTATCAACTTCCTGTGACAATAAAACAAACAAATTTAAAAAAAAGATAATGATTTCTCACTAATGTCCATTGCAAACAGTTTTAAAAGTACATCTGTTTTACATTAATGTAAAATACCTAAAAGCTTTATTCATTCAAGCCTTATAATAATGTAAATGTAATCAAAAATGACTGCCCGATATTTTTCCTCACTCAAGAGAAGTTCATTCAATACCTCAACAATGTTCTGTCTTTCAAAATCTTGAGTTGTGATAGGGGTGACTGTGGCACAGGAGGTAGAGCAAGTTGTCTACTGCTTTAATCCCTGGCTTCTCTAATCTGATACTAAAACTATCAATGGGTAACACACTGAACCCCAAGTTGCTCCTGATACATCCATTGAAGTGTAAATGTTACATAAAAATCTTGTATGAATGAGGTTATAATGATATTATAATAATGATAGTATAAAACACTCAAGAATGGTGCGTGTAGTTAGGGCTGCTCAATTAATCGAATTTTAATCACGATTACGATCTGGGCTTTCAACGATCATTAAAAGTGACTGAGCCGATTATTAGCCCCTCCCTCGTGCTTTACTCTCGCGCTGCTCCGTGTGGCAAATCGAGCGCACCTCTTGTTTCCAACACGCGTCACAACAATTAAGAGGACCCGAGGGAAGCTCGGAAAGCTAAGCAGAAGTTATTTGGAGAGGAGAGTGACTGCCGTTGGTTGAAAAGAGGGGTAAAAAAACAAAAACAAAAAAAACTTCAGTGGTGTGGAAACATTATGGGTTCGCCGAGTCAGACATCGTGTGTAAACTTTGCTACGGTGTTGTAGCTGCACCACTGCAAAGTTCACTAAACAGATGTTTACATTTATTTCTTATATTGCAAACATTTGCACTGTTATCAGTATTTGCACACTATTTTATATTATTTGTTAAAGTCATTATTCAATACATTGTTATTGTTAACCTTTACAGTCAGAGCGGGCATGCTCCGTTTTGCGTAACTATTTTTAAATCCCTGTAGAACCGGAACCGCGTAAGCTAGCGCAATAATTTTTTGCATATGAAACCAGAGGAGTCGTACTTACATCTTATGCTATCAGCTTGTCCTAGGTCACGGTTGCAAAAATTGCACAAAACGCACTAGCAGGAACAAACACATAATATTCCAGAAACGCGCTTTGCCGATTTGATCAGCTGTTCGCAACACTTCCCACATTGAAACAGACGTCAGCGCGAACTATCGCACGTCCGCCATTTCCTGCCAGAAACCCGAAGTGACGTCATCTTCGCGGAAACTGTAGTTTTTTTACTTGTAGGCCTTAAACACCTATACTGGTGTTTTTATAAGTCATGTTAGACTTTACTGAATAGTTTCTGGGATGCTTAGAACTCATATTGCACTGCTGGAAATAGTTTATTTTGATGCACATGCTGTTTTCTTTGCAAATTTGAATCATAGGATTGTTTTCCCTGCAGTATATAAAAATTGCTTTATCTCCAAAATAAAACTATGAAGACACTCAAAATAAATTTCCTGTTGTTGTAAACTATTTTTTGCATTTAAAGTTTTGAGGGATAAACCTCTTAAATTTCTCCAAGTAGAAATATATGTAAAAAACGATTTTCAATTTTTTTGTAGTTTATTGCACTTTTTGCAATTAATCAGAATCAGAATACTTTATTGATCCCTGGGGGAAATTATTTTTTGTTACAGTGCTCCATTTTAATGTAGTTACTATGGACTTAATGCATACATATTATTAAAATATGGGCTATAACAGTTGTATTGATGTATAGCAACTTGAAATGCTCCCAATGGCACTATAACATGTAAAAAAATAATATAAGCTCTGGCGGACTTTGTTCTATAGTAGGTCTTAAAGGGTTAAATAAATATCGTCAAATAATCGAGACCTCAATTTCAGTGAAAATAATAGTGATTATCATTTTTGCCATAATCGAGTAGCCCTACGTGTAGTATCCAGTGAGAAACTTAAAGCTCTTACTTTTCCCATTTTAAAAGCTATTTTTTTTACAGCCACCGGTAATTTATAGGAAAACCCCATCCCCTGAAACTTTTTGCATGTAGTTCAAGCTTATCTTTGATCATCTCCTTAGTTAAGGATACAGGCAAGTTAACATACCAGGTAATCCTTCACCAGCTCAGGATCTTCATTCAGGTACACGCAAAGACCTTTGGCGATGTATTCTCTTCTGATTTCAACAGCATCAGTACACAGAGTGGGGGGGGGGGGGGGAAACAAATATATACGGAAATCCATCTCAACGACCTAGCAGTGGGATTAAAGAACTTTTAACTGAATTACCAGGAATTTGTGAGAAATACAGAGGCTATTGTTTTACAGTCTTAATCTTTTCAAATAGTATTCATGCATTTTAGACAATTCTGTCATTCTAATATTGTTTTTTACTTTGTATTAATTTAATCATGCCATACCCCCAATTCAAGAAAGTTTAGATGATGTGTACATAAAATCAGAATGCAATGTTTTCTTGGTCTCAAAACTATGTCACTTACAAATGAATATATTAAATTTTTAACATGGGAATGTGATAATTTAAGAAAAATATTAGCTCACCATGAATTTGATGAACGGGCCTGCCAGCTCTCCAGACCTTTCACCACCTGATAAGATTAAACATTTATTATCTTTACAGGAGGGAACTGCAAGTCTAAGTTTAAGTAGAAAAATATTTAATTTAAAAAACAAAAAACAAAACAGGAAAACATATCTGTTCATGTTTTGTCTTTCCTCCTCAGTGTACTAAAAACACAAGTTGTTAAATAAACCACTCTCCATCAGTTGCAACTTACAAATTTCAACAACCCACACGTAAAATGTAAATTTATCACAACAGTCTCTGTGGTAGAGCCAAACTAGCTTATGTGCAGAGTTTAAGTTATAAACAATATCTATATTTGGAGTAGCTAAGTCTTTCATATTAGGCTATCATGCTAGCATGACATTGTGCTATATTCTTGCACTAATGTGTTAGCTAGCTATCCATCCATCCATCCATTCGCTTCCGCTTATCCTTTTCAGGGTCGCGGGGGGCGCTGGAGCCTATCCCAGCTGTCATAGGGCGAAAGGCGGGGTACACCCTGGACAGGTCGCCAGTCTGTCGCAGAGCTAACACACAGGGACAGACAACCATTCACACTCACATTCACTCGCACATTCACACCTAGTGGCAATTTGGATTATCCAATTAACCTATCCCCACAAGCTGCATGTCTTTGGACGGTGGGAGGAAGCCGGAGTACCCGGAGAGAACCCACGCAAACACGGGGAGAACATGCAAACTCCACACAGAAAGACCCCGGCCTGATGTTGGAATTGAACTCAGGACCTTCTTGCTGTGAGGCAACAGTGCTAACCACCGTGCTGCCGTGTTAGCTAGCTAGAATGGCATAAACAGATTAAAAAAAACAAAACAACAACAACAACAACAACAACAGAACAAATGTGAATAAATAGAACTGAAAAGAATCGACAAACTAATGATACCTTTGTGCAAAAAGTATTTTCATCAAGATGGATGAAGATAGATTCACTCTTACCTTTCCAAGAGGACTGTGGAGCAAACCATGTGCTTTCCTGCCTCTTGTTTAGAATCTCACGTGATCTTGTGATATCGCGAGTCTTTAAGGCAGCTAACCACTCTTGTTAGATTTTATCATGTCATATCAACAAGAATTTAAGAGGTGCTAGTTGGTGAATTTCATGTAGATCTTATATGATTTTATTACGTTCACCTTAGAAACATAAATTCATTGTGTTCAAATTACATGTTAGAGTCTTGTAAATGCAATAAACCACCAAATTTCACTTTGAGTGTATAAGAGTCACTAAGAATTAAAAATCCAGTGAAGCGGTGCAGGAGGGAAACCCGGCGGCGTCCTCGCCTTCCTCTCCGCGTTCTGCGCCCCGGTGCGCTAAAGAAAGGAAGGCAGCGGTAGTCACTATTCTTTTAGGCAGCTATAATTCATTAAAGGGGACAAGTCAAAAGACTTACCCCGGGTGGGCAGAGCTCTTAACTCTGCCCGCCGCTTCTTTGTAACCGCCAATCGGCACCGGCCCGCCTCGCCGCCTCTAATTCCCTGCAGACACGTAATCTGGCCTCCTGTTGCTGCAGCAGTCGGACCGCTCGCTCCGTGTTGCTGGCACTGTATCCTCCTCTCCTGAACGCCAAGCTCCACCAGCCCTCCGGGCTTGCAGGCGCCGCCGCCTGACACCACTCACGCCTGCCCGTCTCTCAAGCCTCTTTCTCCATGGTCTGCCAGGCCCTCTTATTGGCCTCTGTGACCTCCCAGGTGTGATCAGGTTTATAATCAGGTAGGGGCGGAGTCTTTCCAGGACAAGTCACCAAATAAATACCATAAAAAACATGCAGTAAAACTCATAAAAATAAACCAGTGTACAATATTAAAATATTGAAAAGGTAAAACACAGCAAAACATGCATAGTAAAAAACCCTAGATAACTTGTCCCTTTCCACCCCGTGACACGTGACACACACCTTGACTTTGGGAACAGATTGATGTGATTGCTGTGATTGATGCGATATTTGGCCACATTGCTATAACGACACCACTCGATTACTTCACACGCATGCTACCAATAATCCATAAATTGCTGCTTAAGGAACTAAGGACAATACATTTAAATGCAAGTTCTTTTTTCTAATGTGTTGTACAACTATCAAATTCATTTTTTTATGTTACATAGTAATATGGTCCTTACCGATTGTGAAACTAAATTAATTCGTTTCATAGATCTAATCCATACTGCTCCTTTAAGGCAGCAAACTCGCTATATTCTATTCATTATACCAATTAATAACACCAGTGGTAAACAAAAACACTACTTTAAAACAACTCAGTGCAAATAGGCATGCATGTTCATTTGCTTTCAACTCACAACAACAACTCAACTTCCAAACCAAAACACCAACACAAAGGAGTGTGAGTTTAGACAGCACCAGTTAGCTAATCACATAGAACTGTAATCTTTGACATTTGTTTACCAAGTGAACAGCTTTAACATTTAAGCAGCTGTAACTGTTAGTGCAAACACTGTGTATTTATAAGGAAAGAGCTTCAAGTCTCCAGATCTACTAGCTAACAAAAGACACATTACGCTTTCACCTGCTTCTCTGCTTCAACAGCAACAATGTTCCTCTTACGTCAGAGGCACAGCTACAGCAAGTGTAGAGCCAAGCAGCCTCACCAGCGTAACCAGTGTTGCTCTTTTAGCTTTGAATGTTTTAACTTAAATGCATTAACAACTTGTGTAATAATTCTAACAAAAGGTTTCTAACTTTTATCTGTTTGTAACCCTGGGCTACACAACATCCATAAACAACATGTATCCATTCAATATCAATCCAACCAACAAACCTGCATTAACCCAACTATCCATAAAGCCAGCAACCATCCAGCCAACATGCATCAACCCAAAACTCCAACCAGACAGCATGCATCATAGTAAGACTAGGTGGACTGCTGTGGATTCATTTGAATCTTACTCTGCACAGCTGCAGAACACTGTTGATGTAGCTCTCGTCCTTTTCGACCTTATTCCTGAAAAGGCTGGTTTGTTTCTTGTCAGCAGGGTCGATGTCCTTGGGCCACCCCCCTCCACTTGGTTTACTCCACAGCTTCTTGTCTTGTGAAGTTTTGTGTTCACCTGAAAACAACAAGTAGCACCTGAGATTCACACAGACAGGCAATTCACACAGTGCACTGTTAATCAGGAGGTAGAGCAGGTCACTAATCAGAAGGTTGGTGGTTCAGTCCTTGGCTGCATCCCTTGGGCAAGATACTGAACCCTGAATTGCTTTCTGATGCATTCATCAGAGTGTGATAAAAAACACAGAAAAGTTGCTTTTATGAATGGGTGAATGAGGCATGTTCTGTATATAAGAACCACTCTCTTTACTCTGTATGTAATTTCAACCCTTTTGGCAATCCAGTTCAAGCTGTGTGTAGGTGATCAGTTACTGCAGGAGCGTCACACTCATTTTAGCTCATGGACTGCTTCTAGCTTGATTTATCCTAGCCCAATACTAATAAGATAATAATAATAATGAATACTGTATTGATCCCCGAGGGAAAATCCCTCTCTGCATTTAACCCATTCACTCAGAGAAGGAGTGGGAAGACACTGGGCACCCAAAGAGCAGTGCGTAGAGACAGCACCTTGCTCAGGGGTACCTCGGGGGAGCCGTTCAGTGGATTCGAACCCCCAACCTTCCAATCATAGGGCCACCACTGTACCTACTGAGCTATCCCTGCCCATAACTCTAGAGCATTCACATTTCTCTGTGTAAAGGCAGCTGATCTGTACGGAGCCCCTCTGATGACATGGTACAAAAAATAAATAAATTGTGGCCACGAAATACCATTTCAAGGCCACGAAATAGGTATAACGTGCCCACGAAACACTTGATGATATATATATATATATATATATATCATCCCAGGGCACATTCACTAGAGCCTGCGTCAGCCATAGTACGGAGTCCTTGCTGTTGGTGATGTCCTTAAGGTGAGTGTATTATATTTTATATTTATTTCATATTGTTATCCCGCAATTCGGCAGTTATTTATTCAGACCTATATTGTTACTATGTTCTAAATTGTATCTGCTGACGTTTCAAATGTTGTATCCTCATGTTGCTACTACACGTTGTTTTGTTGTGCTAATATGTAGCCGTAAACTCATTTTTAACTGTAGGACGTTTCAAAGTAGAGCAAGGCTGAAGGCTACTAATAAACGAGGTATGTTCAACATAAAACCTTAGTTCTCTGTGTCACGAAGTTGTCTCTCTTTTACCCTGGCCACATCACCATACTAGCTGGTGCAACTAATCTGGTCTGGACAATAATAACAGTTTTAGACGGAAAGCATCTTAAAATTGCCTCTTTTTTTCGCTGAACATCTCCTTTGAAAGTAGCATCATGTGAGTCACACTTGTCAAGGTAATGCATGCTAAATGAGCCGTAGCTTTCAATGCATCACCGGATGAAGCCTTGCAGTTACAGTAGCTCACTGCAGGTATCACGTTGCCAAGGGAACTAATAAAGCATACAGTGATCAGAATGATTTTGTATTGATGCAGGTTGCCATTGCTAATACTGAACTACTTAAACTCCAAGTAGACAATCGCTCCATTCCTCATTACCATAGATAATATCTAAGTAATAAAACAATCATTATCAAATTCTGATTTGCCATATATAAAGTGATTTTATAGGTAGGCTATCATGTAAAAATCTGCTACATAAAATTTATAACCGAGTGTAAAAATACTAATTTCATTTTCATGTGGTTTGGAGGTCAGCTATGGATACTCGGCTGCGAGAATTTTTAACAGAGCGTAAAGTTGAAGAAGATGTGATCAAGAAACTTGAAGATGAGAATGTAAGCCACTGCAGCTGTTGCTGTGTGCGTGTGTCTGTGTGTTTGTTTTTGAACGGAGAGCCGCAATCCACAATTTACTATGCACATTCTAAAATAAATTATTGAATTTCATATTTTGGTTTAATCAATGACATTAATTAATGACATGATATGTTTAAAGAGTAATTTAAAAAGTAATTTTTGTTCATCTTATGTTGGACAAATGTGTACCACATTACCAAAAGTATCTGTTATCAAAAGTAGATAGCAAAAAACAACTCTAAAATATGCAGTTGTATGTATTCATTGTTTTTTTAATATTGACACTTTTATTAATTTGTTATTTATATTTTTCAGATTGATGAAACTCTCATTCCCTTAATGACAGACAGTGACCTGGCAAAGTACATCCCCAAAGTTGGCGATAGAGTCTCCACTGTGGCCTTCTGCAGACAAGCAACACGTCACCATCCAGGAAAGAATCTATACTCTCAAGGCTACGACAAAGACTGACAGGAGCTGAGGGAATGCCTCCTAAAAAGAAATTGTCTCAGTGGGCAGAAAATACAAATGCAAAACGAACAGTGAGACGAATTGAGGTTGGCTGGATGGATTTTGATGAGGAGAAGGGTGGGTTCAAACAGGTGACGTGTGTAAGTGGTGGTGGAACAATAATGGATTGGATTTATATAGCGCTTTTCAAGGCACCCAAAGTGCTTTACAATGCCACTATTCATTCACTCTCACATTCACACACACTGGTGGAGGCAGCTACAGTTGTAGCCACAGCTGCCCTGGGGCAGACTGACAGAAGCGAGGCTGCCATATCGCGCCATCGGCCCCTCTGGCCAACACCAGTAGGCAGTAGGGTAAAGTGTCTTGCCCAAGGACACAACGACCAGGACAGAGAGCCCAGGGATCGAACCGGCGACCTTCTGGTATCCCAGATACGCTTCCCAACCCCCTGAGCCATGGTCGCCCCAACAAGGCATTTATCTGTAGATAAAAATGAAACAGTGTCAAATATCAAACTTATGGCTGAAAATCAGTTTTTCCCCAATGGCACCTCAAAAAAAACCAAAAGTCTTTCACACTATTCAACTCATATTGAGAGCTCACAGATGCATGTGGATGCTTCCAGTACAGTTGATGAGTTGTATAAGCAAAGTAAGGTCAAAATTCTGCGACTTTATCTGTGTACCAGAAAGAAAACACAACAGCAGCCTCAAGACGTAGAGGCCGATCATGCAATAACCCAGCCCTCTGTGGTAGATCTCACTGACAATGAACCTAATCAGGCCGCTGATGATCTGTTGGTGGAAAACGTGAATTCAGAACCATCAAACTTTGTAATTAATGATGGAGCTTCCATAAGTGGATATTTGGAACTGAATGACACATTACCATGGGATGGTCTGCCAAATGTAGGTGAAAGTGAAGATTCTGATGCAGTTGTTATTATTAGTGGGGATAACAGGGTGGATATTAGTGTGGTTGAACTAAACCCTGAAACACTGTTTACAGAAAAAGAGTCTGATCCACCTCATCACACATTGTCTCTCTCACCGGGGCTGACAGGAGAGGCCAATATTCCTGACCAAGCACCCCCTGAACCACGATCTTGTCCCGTAATACTAACTGTTAGAAGAGGTCATTGTCTTACTGATTTGATCAGTGCCTTTGAGGACTCAAACATTATTTCATCTGAGGTCAATATCACAGATAGGACACAAAGTACTTATTCAGGCCCCAATGTTTGTAATCAAGTGCTGGCGTCCCGTTGTGGGTTCTGTAGCTGGTTTACTCCCACCAGAAGGACTGCATCATTTCATTGCAGAAAAAAAACCAACTGTAAAAACAGTGAAGGAGCTTCTAATCTTTCCAGAGGAGATGACAGCTGCCCAGTCAACAGTTTCTCGTTACCTGAAAAGGTACATTGGAGAAATTGATATCTTCAGCTTTTCCTGCGGTTCTGTACAGGATCCAATCTGTTCGATAAAGCCATACTAATTGAGTTCATAGAAACTACAGATTTCCTCCGCAGACCACAATCCCACACATGTGGATGTGTGCTAAAGCTGCCCCTTGGTTATCACAGCTAACCAGACTTTCGCAGTGAATTTAACAGCATTCTCGCAAGCTCTATGTGGGTGATGGATGTGGTGTAGGTCAGTGTTACCCAACCATGGTCCTCAAGGCACTCTGCCCTACACGTTTTAGGTTTTCCACCCTAACAGTTCATAGAAACACGGGTGTAGTTAACAGTAACATGAAGGAATGAATGTGAATGTTCAATAGACTGGGCCGTTAAGTTCTCTTAACGGTGTAGCCCGTTGTGCCTTTTTCATGTGCAGCCTTTTTTTTCATCTGGTCAGTAAGTGCTTTCTTAGTTTCTCCCGCTAATTAAAATAGTAAGCTAAAGGGAATGTTCAGGTTATTTGAAGTGGAGTTGCCTGTAGTAGACAGCACTTAGCACTCTGACTTTGCAGAAGCAGCAGTTAGATATTGGGGACAAAATAAGGCAACAAATTGCTTGGGGAATGAGACCACAAAACAACACCAGTTGAAAATACATATACATATTTAAATGATTTTAATTTTCAGTGCTTCACCTGGCAGGAATCCGTACACTAAACATAGAAGTGCATCTGTTCCTGCTGCACACATTGTTACTGTGTTTTTGGCTAGTGCCAAAATAAATGACTAATTTTAACATTCTAATACTTTTTTACTACAGGAAGAGTAACAAATATTTCCAATATAGCATACAGTAACAGTTCTACAAACTGGAAGATTGCTGAGTGCTGTCTACTGTATATACAAACATAAGTACAACACCATTACAAATACCATATTCCAACTGATTAAGCATGTTCTATATTAAAGTATTTCAGATGTTTGCAGAAATCTTAATAGAAACAAGAATGTGAACCTTTATGTTCCTAATGGGTTTAGAAGAAAAGTTGTCAATTACAGAGATTGGTTACATTGTGAAGAGGTTTGTATAACCTCTTCACAATGTAACTGTTATTTTAGCCTGTTATTATATGCAAAATACAACCTGTTTTTGAGTATGGTGTATTTTGAAAGACACCAGTAAACCATTCTCATTTGTACAAAACATTGTCCTCTCTGTTACATTCTATACATCTTTAAACATGAACATGTCTAATGACACCGCTGAAAGTTATTTAATTACTCATTCTATAATGTCATACACGTGCTGTGATTTTTAAGAAAAGAAGCCGTTCTTTATCAAACATGGGATTGCTTTAATCTATTCCACAATAACAAAAATATAGGCTCAAGAAACATTTGGAGCATTGGTGACACAACTATGATTCTACACTTTAGCCTACTTGGTCTTCTTGTCTAATTGATCACAACATTAGCTATATTGCCAGTCTATGTGGTTGTTATCCAAGGTGCTCTTGTTTTTGTTAGAAATGAACACATTTTTGCTACCAAAAACTATTATGAACAACTTTTGATGCTTTAACAGTTTGATAAGTTTAACTCAATCCCAAAAGGATTTATTTTTTTCTAACCTGTATCATATTTTAGTTTAATACTCCACGCTTTGTAGCTACTGTGAGATTATTCTGTTATCATATGTTATCTTATATCTGTAGTTAAAGTAGTTGAATTATGTTAACAGCTGTAGAACATATATGTATCCCTTAGTCTAGATTGTGTGCAAAGTATGTAGCTTAGTTTCCCTTATATTTTTAGGTTAAAAGAATGTGACCATTTTTGGATTTGTTAGACAGGTGTGGATTACCCTGTACCCTTGATCTGCTGTGAATGTGTTACACTGTTTCTTGACATTTCATACTGCTGAATCATGAAGAGAATGTTGTGTGCAGAGGACCTTGTGCCGATAATAGAAGAGACAGACCACATTCCATACCCCCACCTTTACAGAGAGCAGAAAGACAGGGAGCCGAGGTCATAACTTAGGCGCCGTAACAGAGAAAGAATGTGAATGTTTAGGCTTTTACGACTAGGTGGGGGCCACTAGAGGCTATAAGAAGCGGAGTAGCCCGTCACCATTTTGAGATTTGCTGTGACCCTCTTCATGCATGTCTCCCCATCATGATGGCTTATGCTCATAAAGTGTTGGATTGTATGGAAATAAAAGATTGTTGATTGAGCATTTATACACCGAGTATTGTCCTTCCTTCAGACCAAAGATTCAAAGAATTGGGAGATTTTAACACTACCAAGAGCAAGCAACACTTCATGATGAGTTAATTTACTGACATGGATAAAATGAAAATTATGTTATACAGTCTTTTCTGATAATTTTGATACAAAGACAAGATAAGTACACACTGGAGAAAAATAATTACTTAATAATAAGTACATTAAGCTGTAGGAATACGTACTGAAGTACAAAATGTACTACATTTGTATGTTTGTGTCCATTTAAGTAGCCTCAAATAACTGTGAACGAACTGTATCCCTGAGATGAAAATATAAATCAAGGGCCTGGGACATGGTAGATGGGAATTCCAAGCTTGATTCCTCCATTATTATTGTGCACAAATCAAACACTTGCACATCACATGGGACTGAACTAACAAAAGTGCAGCTATTTTTACACAAGGTCAAATCTTCTGTCAGTGGAACGAGACAGTCTTCTGCACCCCAAAGGTGAGGGGCCATGTACATGACATCAGGTATCCCACAGGGCACGTTGTTATTCTTTGAGGGCCTTATACGGTGAGCATTCCAAACACTCCGGATGTCATTCAATACCTCCTGATGAAGAAACAAGAATTAGGTCAGAGCTGTAATACAAGGCATTTTTAAAATGGTCGACAATAAGTGTGGTGCATCCTTAAATGAATTGAAAAGCAGCAATGTTTGGATGCAGTTTAATGAAAACCAAAGGAAGAGGGAGTGATTGCAAAAAAAGAAAAGAAAGAACCACACCAGGCAAACCACTGAGTTGTGGGATCTGGGCTTTATACTAATACTAATACTAATCTTGGTCCGGATGCGCAAAGCTTTTCAACTTTATGCGCATAATACAGGTGACAAAATCAATATTTTTCAATCCCATGAGGGGATCCAATATCATCTGAGTCCTGAATGTACCAATGATAGAGCGCTGAAGAGTTACTGATGCGTGAAGCCTCTGACTGCTTTTGACAGACTGGCAGTGACAGATCGGTAGCTGCAGCATAACTGCTGATGCAGAATGAGCGCAGACAAGGATAATGTCCTCCGATCAGAAAAAAACAACATTTAAGTCGTGCTGACTTCTGATCAGTTCAATTGGCAAAGTGTTCCCTGATTTAAAAACTTTGGCTGGGTCGATGCTTCAGCCTCCATTACGCACATACAGAGTGCAGTTGACCTACTTCAACAACGTTAGGAATACATTGCATTTACCGTTCGGTAAAGGTAATGTCGTTTTAACTACGGTATGTAAACGATTATTTTGTTACCCTTACTGCTAAAACAGCGTAATTTAATGTAATTAATTACCACCACTGGTTATCATAATATGGGTCATTTACCTGAATGATTGACATGAAGCAGAACTGTGACAGAGCTTTGTCAATGAAATCCCCAAAGAAGAATCCTTCGTCCTTCAGTTCTCCTAGAAGCTTGATCCATGACTCGACTCCTTCTTTTCTCATCACTGCCCACCAGCTCTCAATTCTCTGGTTTGCCGTACTTGCTCCTGTGACATAGCTTCTGTCTCCTGCTCTATCATCCCCGTCATTTCTCTGTAAATAACGCTGGAGGTCTCTGACCAACACGTTCTCAGTGCCCATGTCAGTTCGTACGAGCCTGGGGAAACCCCCACGACTCTCCACTGCTTCCACAAAGTAACCTCCGATAACCTTTGGGTCACTGTTAGTGTGTGCGGCCCGCAGCCAAATGATGTTGCGTGAGAAACCGTCGATGCATCCATTAATACATATCCCATATGGCTTTAGTTTGTCATAAGAGTCTATGTGCCACACAAAGTTAGGCCCCTGAGCAAAATATTGCCTCCTTCTGAGACGTGTGGTCTGGCGAACCTGGGAACCTAATGGGTCCAGTAAAGAGATGAGGATCCTGACGTCTTCTTTCCTGATCGCAGTGCCGTGTTGTTTGCACTTTGTAAACATCCACCGATAACCGTGATCCTTCCCAGGCCCTTGCAGTTGGTTCACAATAAAATCTATCCCGGCGTCCAGGTCGTACTTACGTCTGTAAAGCGACTTGGCTCTCAATATCCGGTTTAAATGTCTCTCCGTAATGATGGTTCCTTGCATTGCCAGGCTTTTCAAAATGCGTTTGTAGCTCATTCCCAGCCTAAAATAAAACTCAATCAGACTGTCTCTGTCCATGGTGTATAGGTTTAGCTTCTTTTAGCTTGGGGTAGGCCTCAGTTGATGTTTTAAATTAAAACGCTTGAAGACAAAGTGAACTCTGGACAAGCGTGCGGCCTACCTGAAGCCCAGGTGGGCTTGTTGATAATCACATTTTCACACTCATCTCGGGGCACATCCATGGTGTTCTGGTGCCAGCCTGTCCCCTCTGTTTTTGTGGGGGTTTTCCCCACATACGAAAATGGCCGCTTCTGCCTGGAGGGAGTTTTTTATTTTTGCTTTGCAGCTGCACAGGATCTGTATAGAAGTTTTAAACACTTCTATTTTGGGCAAATTTATAATATTTTAGACGACAGAACATAAAACACTGTTTGCTTGCGTGCGTGTGTTTGTGTGTAAAAAGTGAGATGTTCAGAGGTCTTGCTTCATGGTATCGAACAGCCCACACAAAACAGGTTCTTTATGATTTAATTTAAGTGCTGATGTAAACCACAATGTTCAGCAAACATCTATCAGGTCATTGGACTGTATTTTTTTAAAGCTTAAGTATGCGCACATGGGATATATTAAAAACTGACAAGCCGTTTGAACACATGATGTGAAATCACTTAATCAACCTGCTGGATTTGCCAAAAGTTAAAATATTTATACTACTTTGGCACATTGCTCTTAACTTATTAAGGTGGCTATTAGTGAGGGTCATGATAATCAATTCAATTGAGCAGAAGTGACGTTCTTACTTCGATTCGTCCAAATTCATGTGAGTTCCAGTCTGTTCAGCCTGTTTCTGTGTAGCACCAAGCAGTAGACCTAAACCTGGATGTGCTTCTGGGTTCTGCCTCTAATGAAAACGGATGAGTGTAAAATGCAACCATTGTTTGTAGTTTGCTGCCACCTACTGAGTGAAAAAAGAACTGAAGTTGTAAAAAGTCAGTATTCCTAATGATAGGCTTCGTTTTGTTTCAGTTTCAGTTCACTATACAGCTCATCAAACTGTTTTCCCTTTACGTTTTGATATAATAGCTTTTTAGTACTACTGAGACACATACTGCCTTTTTCTTCCGTTAGAGTAATATTTTCTTGAGCTGTGTAACTGGATTTGTTCAAACATAGAGGTAGTTTGGATTCACTGACACAGGAGCCATACGCCCTTTCTGCAGTTTCTATGCTTCCTTAGCTCGTTTATGTCGCCATTGTTAATCCTGTCCTGTGCAAAGAAAAGCCCAAGCTACACTTGTCTGACTGACAGAAGGTTCAAGAGAAGGACATTTGCTCTCAACTCTTTCCCTGTTGAAATGTTATTCCAAGCAAGTGAGTTTCCTACAGGGTATGGAGGGTTAGTATGTGTTAATGATTTCAGTGTCATGCAGGGGAAAGTAGCATTCAGTGGAAGCTTCTCGGTGATTGTTTTAAATCCAAATATGACCCTTATTTGTGGCGCATGTTAGCATACAGTCAGCTCAGGAGTTAGTATCAGTCATGTGGTTGTCACGAGGTTGCGCACAGCATCACCGGCAAGAGGGCTTGGTTTGAGAGGTTTTTGGCATCTGTGATGTGATTTACAACCATCCACCCATGTACAGTAAGAAGCTGCACTCACAACCGTGGGCATCAGCAAGTTGGTGAAATTTAAACAAAACAGCATTCCATCTGAAACTCTCTTATTGTACCCAAAATACAAATTTTAGTGATTACATGTGGCTTCATTAATTATGTTCAAAAGGATGAATACATAACGCAAGTAATAACTTTATAATCAGTCAGTGAATGAAGGAGCTCAAGAGTGCAAATATAGTTGCAATAAAGTGACAAATATGCCCTTTTATGTCAAACAAAGACCGAAATAAGTGGCATCAGTGTGAGGATGAAAATGAGCGATCCAACCTCACACTGCAGATATCAGGGCAACGCACAGTGGGGGGGCAGGGGAGGGGGGGGGTTGCAGTCTGCGCGCACAAGAGGGCTAACAACGCTGTGAGTGACAGAATCCACCCAAACTGAGGAACAGCTTCTTCCCCAGAGCTGAAGCCTGCACTGTTTGCACTATAATATAATATAATATAATATAATATGTTGCTATTTAATGTTTTTTGTTCGTGTTGCAGCTGCTCTGTGAGCCAAGCTTTCGTAGTCTAAATTCAATGGAAATATATCTCTGCACCACACGATGGCGATAGATTCTCACAGTCTGTGCTCTGCTTCCGCCACCAGTCATCTTTAAATCTTTTTTTTATTCAATGAAACCTTTATTTAACTCGCAGCATTACTTTAAAAAAATCATATTTAAATACAAAAAAATAAATAAATACATGAACGACAGTAGTAGAAAATTGATAAAATAACACCAAATAAATATATTTACAAATGATAGCAACATCAATGGAATAAAACCATGAACACCAGCAGAAGGAGAAAGAGGCCTGTATCTACATTATTACTCTGGCAGCTCTCAGGCTCCATACAGACAGGACACGTTGCAGCGTAATTGCAGACAGGTGCGTGGGCCTGAGCTCCGCCCAGGCAGAATGACGAGTGGAAGAAAGCAGCAACACAATAAACATATGTAACCTTGCGGAGCCGGCCGGGCAGACATCGAGACCGTGACAGAGTGCAAAACTTTTATACTTGACAACACACACAAAAACCCCCACACACAACAAAAATCAGAATTTTTGTGATTTGGATTTTTATTTAAAGGTGAAACCTTTTTTCTTTTCTTTTTTTTGCCAGATTAGACATTTTGATTAATTTCATTGAAGTATACTTTAGTTTTTTTGTTTTACTTTGATGCTATAATAGATGTTTTTAAAATTTAGTAATATTTAATACTATATTGCATCATGGCAAAACAACAGTCTCCTCAAGCTGCTTTATACTGTAAGGTGAAAACACTACAGAAAAAGCCAGAAAACCCCAACAATCCAAAGATCCCCTTTGAGCAAGCACTGGGCGACAGTGGGGAGGAAAAACTCCCTTTAGGAAGAAACCTCCGGCAGAACCAGGCTCAAGAAGGGGCGGCCATCTGCTGCGACCGGTTGGGGGTGATGGAAAGAGAATAGAGGGAGACAAGATGAAGTATACTTCTAATGGCCTATTCCAATTGGTGGTAATACATCATAAGAATTGAGGAAAGGTGGTGTTGATGGAGACTCTGGGGAAGGCCTTCGTCTGCCAGGGTGTTTTGGAGCCACTTGAATAAATTTAGTTTGCACTGGAGGTGGACGAGGTTTAATCTGTGGAAAGATCTGAGACGGAGTTGGAGTCTCCCCATAACATCTCCCCATCACGCCTCTATGGACCAACGGTGCGAGCTTTTGTCCTTTCTGTTTTTCTAATTTAAGCTGGAGTTGAACGTCTTTCACTCTAGATTTTAGATGACCCATCTCTTTTTCTTCATTGCCAGCCTTTCTGATCATCTGGTTCACTGGTCCAATGAGCTCCTGTTTTTGTTTGAATAAAGCGTATTCGGAAGACTTTACCATATCATTGTACTGCTTTTTAAATGATTCCAGCTCCCGTGTTTTATCTAGTAAAGCTGCATCTAGATCCTTGCATCTGGTACGTAGACAGTTCAGCTGTTTTTCAAGAAACTCGGTCGTTCCAACAAAGGGGATGCCTTCCACACCGTCTGTCACGGCTGCCGAGGCGAGCCGTGTGGAGTTGGAAAAAGGACCCAAGAGCAAGCAGTGTATGAAAAGATTAGTGGAGTTTATTTACAAGGTGTCAGTGGCAGGAACAGAAAACGAATAATGAGACAAACTAACGGAAACCTAAACTGGGAAAACTAAAGAGCAACTAGAAATCCACAGGACACGGGGAGAAAGGCAGAGAGACGCAGACTGACGGAGGATACAGAGACGCAGAGAGACACAGATGAATGCAGAAAAGCGCGGACTTACATGGAGTAATACAGACGAACCGGCAACAGGCAGGAGAACACACAGGGCTTAAATACACACACCAGTAATCAGGGGATAAGAGACAGGAGGGCAACACAGCTGGGAGAAATCAGAGCTGACGGGACAGGGGAAATGTAAACTGAACACACTCACATCAGACATGAACCTTCAGAATAAAACAGGAAATTAACAGACAGAGAACCAGACAGGACACTGAACTTGACAGGCAGACTCATGAGCAGACACAAAAACACCATGGACAGACAGAGGGAACACAGAGAAGTGGGAGCAGGCAGGCAAAGAACAGAAACCTAACAAATGGCAAAATAACAACAGAATACACACTCGGAATGAACAAAAGCATAAGGAAACACAAAACACTGAGTCCTCAGACTCAGGACCATGACACCGTCTACGTATTTCTTTTTCAAGTTGTGGAATATATCCCTAAATTCCACCTTTTCTTTTTGTCTGAAGTGACCTGCATGTGGAAATGCCTTTTCAAAGGACAAAACGCACTGGTACAATTCCTCTTGGAAGTGGCGCTTTTTCTTTTCCAGGCAATTCGTTTTTTGTGTGAATATTTCTGTTTGCTTTTTTGTGGCGCGCAGTTGCTCTTCCAGTGAGATCTTTTCAGCCAGTGCCTGATTGTGTGCCGTTTTTACTTTATGCCTGTCCACTGCTGTCTTTCTGTGTTCTTCCTTCTCTTTACTTAGTGTCACAGTTCGGCTGTGTGGCAGGCAGGAGAAGGACCCAAACGCAAACTCACAGAGTCAAAAGTTAAACTCAAAAAACACAGCTTTATTGCTGGCGTGGAGTGGGACACGAAAAACAATACAAAATAACCTAAACTGGGAAAAACTAAAGCACAAGGAGCCACAGGGAAAAATCACACAGCTATGATGGAGGACGCAACACTGACAAAGAGAAACATGGGGCTTAAATACACTGAGGGATAACGAGGGGGAATGAGCCACAGGAGGAGAGCACAGCTGAGAGTAATTAAGCAGGACGAGGCAAGGGAAGCAAAACTAGAAACATTAACATAGAACAGACTGTGAAAGTAAAACAGGAAACACACTGACGGAACTCAAGACATGTGGACTTAACAGACTGGGGGAGACAGAACATAGGGATCTGAAACATGGAACAGAAAGGCACAGTAGATCAACATGAACATAACAACGCCACAGGGGAAGAGTAAAACTGAACACGATGAACACAGAAACACCAGACCTCTTCACAATAAAACAGGAAACATAATGAGACGTAGACATGACAACCCAAACTTCACAATGTATATCAAAACGTAAAGGGAAAACAGTTTGATGAGCTGTATAGTGAACTGAAACTGAAACAAAACGAAGCCTATCATTAGGAATAGTGACTTTTTACAACTTCAGTTCTTTTTTCACTCAGTAGGTGGCAGCAAACTACAAACAATGGTTGCATTTTACACTCATCCGTTTTCATTAGAGGCAGAACCCAGAAGCACATCCAGGTTTAGGTCTACTGCTTGGTGCTACACAGAAACAGGCTGAACAGACTGGAACTCACATGAATTTGGACGAATCGAAGTAAGAATGTCACTTCTGCTCAATTGAATTGATTATCATGACCCTCACTAATAGCCACCTTAATAAGTTAAGAGCAATGTGCCAAAGTAGTATAAATATTTTAACTTTTGGAAAATCCAGCAGGTTGATTAAGTGATTTCACATCATGTGTTCAAACGGCTTGTCAGTTTTTAATATATCCCATGTGCGCATACTTAAGCTTTAAAAAAATACAGTCCAATGACCTGATAGATGTTTGCTGAACATTGTGGTTTACATCAGCACTTAAATTAAATCATACAGAACCTGTTTTGTGTGGGCTGTTCGATACCATGAAGCAAGACCTCTGAACATCTCACTTTTTACACACAAACACACACATCCAAGCAAACAGTGTTTTATGTGCTGTGAGATTTATAATATTATTTTATGCCATGTTAGACCCCTAATTAAAGATTGTGAATTATTATGTAGTTTTAGTTTGCATTATTCTCCTGAATTAGGAGAGGGTGATAACTATTGCATTTGTTAAACTGATTTGCATTACACTGCTGATTTATTGTGAATGGATGATATTGTTTCATGATGCATTATACTGCTGAGTTATAAGAAATACTGTTTGCAGAAAAGTCATCGCCTTATTTGTCTGATTAGAAGAGAACGGAACATGCTGGAGTTTTCTGCCCCATCTCAGCAGGAGCAGATAAACAGGGAGCCAAGGTCGTAGCTTAGGCGCCGTGTGAGAGAAAGCATGTGAATGTTTAGGCTTTTATGATAAGGTGGGGGCACCAGAGGCTATAAGAGTTTTATCAATGCTCCACCATTTTGAGATCTGAGGCTGTCTGCATACAGTGTCCATCTCCCACGCGTGTGATCATTAAAATCATCGTTTGACTTAACCCGGCCGGACCAGTGTTGTTATTGTGGTTTTTCCTCTTGTCTCCATCCCCAATTTTTGAACTCGTAACAGTGCTGTCGTCTAAAATATTATAAATTTGCCTAAAATAGAAGTGTTTAAAACTTCTATACAGATCCTGTGCAGCTGCAAAGCAAAAATAAAAAACTCCCTCCAGGCAGAAGCGGCCATTTTCGTATGTGGGGAAGACCCCCACAAAAACAGAGGGGACAGGCTGGCACCAGAACACCACGGATGTGCCCCGAGATGAGTGTGAAAATGTGATTATCAACAAGCCCACCTGGGCTTCAGGTAGGCCACACGCCTGTCCAGAGTTCACTTTGTCTTCAAGCTTTTTAATTTAAAACATAAACTGAGGCCTACCCCAAGCTGAAAGAAGGCAGATTATGTCCTCAGATAAAGCAAGCAATGAGGGCGAAGCAGAGAAAGTACCTGCACAATACATTCACATAAATCTAAATGGAATTTCTTTGAGGACACAAACATCTGGGGAGTAAACAGCTGTTTCAATACCTAATCACAGATGATGAGGACGAAGTCGAAGTCCTGCAAGGACTGCTGGAAACAGCAAAAGAAAAGGTGGTACGTCAGGAATTTCACAACAGCCAAGTTGTTGAATTATTATTGAAACGCCACAAAGAGGAAAAAAATAAGATGCAGCAATTTTACGAGGAAAATACTAAAAAAAACTCGAAGACAAAGCCAATGCTGCAGACAGAAAGTTAGAAGAGGTCATGGAAATGTATGATTCCAAAATAGAAAAGCTTGAGAGAACAGTAAAAAATAGTAGAGGTGTGGCCGTCAATGCGGTTAAAGAACGCGAGGAACAACATCAATCCTCGCAGTGTTGGATTGAGGGTCTTCTGACACGTAATACAAAGTTACAGGACGAAAATGAATTGATGGATAAAACCGTGAAAGAATTAACAGACGAGAAAGATCAAATGGGCAAAGTAATAGACAACCAAAAGGCCCAGAATATGGAGATCAAACGGAAATGTCAGAGAAATATTAGGGCTCTGGCCTTTGAAAAGAAAATGAAGGCTATGGTCGAAGATGAAGTTGATTCTTTGAAAAAGAAAAATGAAGACCTAAAAAAGGCCCTAAGCACAGAGCAGGAAAACCACAGAAAGACAGCAGTGGACAGGTATAAAGTAAAAACGGCACACAATCAGGCACTGGCTGAAAAGATCTCACTGGAAGAGCAACTGCGCGCCACAAAAAAGCAAACAGAAATATTCACACAAAAAACGAATTGCCTGGAAAAGAAAAAGCGCCACTTCCAAGAGGAATTGTACCAGTGCGTTTTGTCCTTTGAAAAGGCATTTCCACATGCAGGTCACTTCAGAGAAAAAGAAAAGGTGGAATTTAGGGATATATTCCACAACTTGAAAAAGAAATACGTAGACGGTGTGGAAGGCATCCCCTTTGTTGGAACAACGAAGGAGTTTCTTGAAAAACAGCTGAACTGTCTACGTATCAGATGCAAGGATCTAGATGCAGCTTTACTAGATAAAACACGGGAGCTGGAATCATTTAAAAAGCAGTACAATGATATGGTAAAGTCTTCCGAATACGCTTTATTCAAACAAAAACAGGAGCTCATTGGACCAGTGAACCAGATGATCAGAAAAGCTGGCAATGAAGAAAAAGAGATAGGTCATCTAAAATCTAGAGTGAAAGACGTTCAACTCCAGCTTAAATTAGAAAAACAGAAAGGACAAAAGCTCGCACCGTTGGTCCATAGAGGCGTGATGGGGAGATGTTATGGGGAGACTCCGACTCCGTCTCAGATCTTTCCACAGATTAAACCTCGTCCACCTCCAGTGCAAACTAAATTTATTCAAGTGGCTCCAAAACACCCTGGCAGACGAAGGCCTTCCCCAGAGTCTCCATCAACACCACCTTTCCTCAATTCTTATGATGTATTACCACCAATTGGAATAGGCCATTAGAAGTATACTTCATCTTGTCTCCCTCTATTCTCTTTCCATCACCCCCAACCGGTCGCAGCAGATGGCCGCCCCTTCTTGAGCCTGGTTCTGCTGGAGGTTTCTTCCTAAAGGGAGTTTTTCCTCCCCACTGTCGCCCAGTGCTTGCTCAAAGGGGATCTTTGGATTGTTGGGGTTTTCTGGCTTTTTCTGTAGTGTTTTCACCTTACAGTATAAAGCAGCTTGAGGAGACTGTTTTTTTGCCATGATGCAATATAGTATTAAATATGACTACATTTTAAAAACATCTATTATAGCATCAAAGTAAAACAAAAAAACTAAATGAAATGAATCAAAATGTCTAATCTGGCAAAACAAGAAAAGAAAAAAGGTTTCACCTTTAAATAAAAATCCAAATCACAAACACATTCTGATTTTTGTTGTGTGTGTTTTTTTGTGTGTGTTGTCACGTATAAAATCTTTGCACTCTGTCTCGGTGTCTGCCCGGCCGGCTCCGCAAGGCTACATATGTTTATTGTGTTGCTGCTTTCTTCCACTCGTCATTCTGCCTGGGCGGAGCTCAGGCCCACGCACCTGTCTGCAATTACGCTGCAACGTGTCCTGTCTGTATGGAGACTGAGAGCTGCCAGAGTAATAATGTAGATACAGGCCTCTTTCTCCTTCTGCTGCTGTTCATGCTTTTATTCCATTGATGTTGCTATCATTTGTAAATATATTTATTTGCTCTTATTTTATCAATTTACTGTCGTTCATGTATTTAATCTTCTTTGTATTTAAATATGATTTTTTTTAAGTAATGCCGCGAGATGGACAGTTAAATAAAGGTTTCATTGAATTAAAAAAAAGATTTAAAGATGACTGGTGGCGGAAGCAGAGCACAGACTGTCTGTGAGAATCTATCGCCATCGTGTGGTGCAGAGATATATTGCCATTGAATTTAGACAACGAAAGCTTGGCTCACAGAGCAGCTGCAACACGAACAAAAAACATTAAATAGCAACATGATATATTATATTATATTATATTATATTATATTATATTATATTATATTATATTATATTATATTATATTTATAGCTGTCGAAATTAACGCGTTAATTGCGATAATTAAATTTTGGAATTAATTACGTTAGAATATTTAACTATTTAGCGCAACACGCAGATAAGTCGCTCCCATAATTCCACTTGATTTGTTTACCGCGCCACTGAAAATGGAGAAGCAGGAAGCGGATGGCCTTCTGGATGGGGAATTTAAATACAAGAAGAACATAGATGGGACAATAAACAAACGCGTTGTAATTTGCACTCACTGTAGTAAAGAGTTTCAATTTCACCGTTCAAATTCGACCTTAAAATACCACCTTAATGCCAAACACGCGTTTGTCGGGGCAGCAGCTTCACCCGGCCTGCGTCAGACCACTCTTAGTGAACGCAGGCCACTCGGTAAGTCTTCTTTGGACAAACTGACCGACAATATAGCCAAATGGATAGCAAAGGACTGCAGACCGCTAAGCATTGTGGAGGACAAGGGCTTTGCGGATGTTTTAAAGGTTGCATCTCAGGACGCGTCCTACAAGCCCCCAGCGAGAAGCACAATAACAATTCGAATCCACGAACTGTATGAAACGGAGAAAAAGAAAAAAGAAGAGGCTTTAGTTCACACAGAATGCGTGGCTCTGACAGGAGACCACTGGACATCATTGAGTAATGACAATTACCTGGGAGTTACTGCGCATTTAATCACTGAAGCCTGGGGTCTGACATCCTTTGCGCTGACTATAATGAAAACGGAAGAGCGGCACTTTGCGGAGGCTTGTGCAGAGCAGTTCCAGACTGTTGCTCGCAGGTGGAGAATTGAGGAGAAGGTGACAACAGTAGGCACGGACAGTGCGCGCAATATGATCGCCGCGGCTCGCATCATGCCATTCAATCACATGCCGTGTACCGCGCACATTCTACAGAGATGCATCACAGTGAGTCTCGCAGACAGTGGCTTTGTCACTGCGCTGGCCAAATGCAAACAAACAATGAGTATACAACATACGAACAGATGAAGTATACAACAGAACATGAACACAAAAAGCCAAGGGTGAAAGAAAAAGGTAACAATTATAAGAATACACGCAAAAATTCACATACATATATTGTTGTGAGAGCCTTTTTGTTGGTGCAGTCTGATATTGATTGTATGTGCATGTGCACATCCTTAAAATAATGACAGAAATATGGTGTTTTGTTAGTAAACTTACATTTATGGATAAAAAATTTAGCTAAAAGTATTAAGAAATTTATCATAAAAAACATTTCTCATACTTCTTGGGGAACTTAAAGAAACAGAATAAAACATTTTCCCATCGTAAAGAAAACTCCCTTAAAATATGGACAATAACAAAGCTGCTAAATTCCTTCCAGAATCTCTGTGTAAAAGAACAGTACCAAAAAAGATGTGTCACCGTTTCTGGATGATCCCCACAGAAAGTACAATTAGTATTTATGTCCCTTTTGAATTTGACCATGTAGTGACTGGCTGGATAACATGTATGTCGAATTTTAAAAGAGACTTCTTTCACCTTATTTACAATCAAATATTTATGGGGGACCATCCAGACTGTCTTCCGCTTGATATCTGGAACACTGATTGGAAAATTATATAGTGCAATAAAGTCGTTGTAAGTAAGTAGTTGTCCCTCTTTACTAACCAGCTGAGCCACCAATAGGATCCCATTTTGGAGCCAAGTTTCCAGGAAAAGTGATTTATTTTTCTATAAAATATCTCTGTTGTTCCAGATAAGGTATTTGTGAGGTGAGAAGTTGTGTTTATAAATGAGGGTCCACGCTAAGAGGACCTGCTTATGGAAGGATGAAAGCTTTACAGGGACTTTCTCAACATTGTAATTACAATTTCAAATAAAAGTAAAGCCACCAAAACGAGAGAAAATGTGGTATGGTATAAAGTTCCAGATAGAGGTAGGGTTTTAAGAAAATGTTTGGCCCAATTAATTTTGAAAGTGTTATTTAAAGTAGAAAAGTCTAAGACGTTAAGCCCACCTGATTCGTACTTATTCATCACAACAGTTTTTCTAATATAGTGCGTACGGTTTTTCCATATAAAATTAAAGAGCATACGGTCAATATCTTTACTACTTTTCTTATCCAGATGTAAGGAGAGAGCAGCATATGTTCATCGGGATATCCCTTCAGCTTTAGTAATTAACACTCTACCTTTCAAAGACAAGTCCCTTGTTCCAAGATGGCGCCGCCGCGTATGGATGCCCCGGTGCTTCAGTGCGTTACTTCTGTTTTGTTTTTGTGCATAACTTCTGTGTCTGGGCACTCCTCTGGATATTCTTACACTAGAGAAGAGCTTCTTAACTACAGGACTACAACACCTGTGGATTTACTTCCAATATTTGTCGCATCTGCGGCAGATTTACTGCAGACTCTGATCAGGAAAGTGAGACGCCGAAAGCGAGGAAAGCGAGCCGGCGCACTCGTGCGTCTGAGGAGACGCGGACTGCGAACTGCTCTTCCTGGGATCTTCCTTTCCAACGTACGCTCACTCAGGAATGAGATGGACGAGCTGGCCCTGATGAGAAGCATGAACAGAGACGTTGCCTCCTCCTGTGTCTTGTGTTTTACGGAGTCGTGGCTCTGTGAGGACATCCCGGACAGCGCGCTCAAGCTGGAGGGCTTTCATCTGCTGCGCGCGGACCGGCAGGCCTCTCTCTCTGGTAAGACCACAGGTGGACGTGTCTGCTTCTACATTAATAGTGGCTGGTGCACAGATGTAACAGTGATTGCTCAGCACTGCTCTTCCTCTCTGGAATACCTTTTTATTCACTGCAAACCGTTTTATTCTCCGCGGGAGTTTGCTTCATTCATCTTGGCCGCTGTTTACATCCCGCCAGATGCGGATGCGCAGGCAGCTCAGTGCGCACTCGCGGAGCAGATACTGCACATGGAGCGGACATTCCCGGACTCTCTCATCATTGCTCTTGGGGACTTTTACAACACCCCCCTCCTCACCCCACACAAAAGAGGATTTCACACCACCTCCTCCCACCACAACCCTTCATATTCATGAAGCAGATGCGAGGAAGCAGTTTAAGAGTCTGAATGCTCGGAAAGCTCCCGGCCCAGACGGTGTGTCTCGTCTACTGGACGCAGCCGGAGGGTTCACTTGGTTGTTTGCTCTCAATAGAAGCTGAGCGCGTCTCCGTGTCTGTGCTGGTAAACGATACTGAGTCCCAGTGCTCAGTAAACTGTACACCTGACCGTTATTCTCCCACTGAATCCGGTGTGTCCACGGTCCAACACGTGCTCAACACGATGGTGCTGACCGGTGCCCAAACACACCAGAACACCAAATAAGTAAAATAACACAAACACGAACTTCTCCATGGCTCGTCGGGATGGCAACTGCTCCAAAAGTGACACATGAAATAGGCTGACATTTGAGTTTGACACGGGAGGTGAGGGGGTGTTTTGAATATGCTTGACTCCGTCACGAGGTTGCGCACAGCATCACCGGCAAGGGGGCTTGGTTTGAGAGGTTTTTGGCATCTGTGATGTGATTTACAACCATCCACCCATGTACAGCAAGAAGCCGCACTCACAACCGTGGGCATCAGCAAGTTGGTGAAATTTAAACAAAACAAAACAGCATTCCATCTGAAACTCTCTTATTGTACCCAAAATACAAATTTTAGTGATTACATGTGGCTTCATTAATTATGTTCAAACGGATGAATACATAACGCAAGTAATAACTTTATGATCAGTCAGTGAATGAAGGAGCTCAAGAGTGCAAATATAGTTGCAATAAAGTGACAAATATGCCCTTTTATGTCAAACAAAGACCGAAATAAGTGGCATCAGTGTGAGGATGAGAATGAGCGATCCAACCTCACACTGCAGATATCAGGGCAAAGCACAGTGGGGGGGTTGCAGTCTGCGCGCACAAGAGGGCTAACAACGCTGTGAGTGACGGAATCCACCCAAACTGAGGAACAGCTTGTTCCCCAGAGCTGAAGCCTGCACTGTTTGCACTATAATATAATATAATATAATATAATATAATATAATATAATATAATATAATATAATATAATATAATTAGGGCTGTCAAATGATTAAAATTTTTAATCAGATTAATCACAGCCTAAAAATTAATTAATCATGATTAATCACAACTCGAAATATGACCAAAATGTGTGCAAACATACGGACAGATAGCGGATTTTTACACACTTGTTAGTGTTATTTAATGCTAAGACCACGCTGAGTGGCCTGCGTTCACTCAGCGTGGTCTGACGTAGGCTGGGTGTTGTGCTGGAAGCGAATTAATCACAGCCTAAAAATGTATTAATCGCAACTCGAAATATATGTGTATATGTGTGTATATATGTGTAAAAATCGGGACAGATAGTGGTTTTTAACACACTTGTTTGTTTTATTTATTATTAATTGTGAGTACAAGCAGTACAAGCAGAACAGGGCTTCAAATAATTGTGAGGGATTTTTACTGAATGTTTTCCACCCGTTTAAATCTAGCACATTGTTTTATCCATATACATCTTCAAGTTCACAGAACATAGGCCTAATTCAACAGGCAAAATGTGGAGGCAGGAGTGGCCAGGTATCTGCGAGCAAGGCGGGCCAGCTGGCTGTGGGCTCCTGCATGAGCTGCCCACCACTGTAAGGGACAGTCCTCTAAGGCAGTGCAGGGCTCTGCTCTGTAGCGCTGTATGGCTCTGTCCTGCTGTACCTCCTCCTCTGACTCAGAGTCAGAGTCCATCTGCAGCAGGCTCAGCCTCTTCTTGGCTGGACCTTCTTCTGCAGTGTGTGATCTTCTAGGAGAGTCTTCATGCAGCATGCCTGCCAGTGTGGTCCACACTGCTTCTCTGTCAGTCTTGGGCACACTGCGTAGGTCTTTAAAACGTGGGTCCAGTGCAGTTGCGATCTGGAGCCATGCATAGTTGGTATGTTCCTGGCGGGAAGCAAGGTCTTCCTTAAACTTCTCTTTAAACCTCACCACATATGCAGGGTCCTCATCAGTTACTTCCATGACACGGCGCAGGTGGCAGAAGGCTGGTAGAACTACAGAGCAGGAGACGTAGGCCTCTCCTCCCAGCAGTTCAGTCACATATCTGCAGTGGAATACACACATACACACATGGGGTGGCTGTAGCTCAGGTGGCAGAGCAGGTCAGCCACTAATCAGAAGGTCGGTGGTTCGATCCCAGGCTGCCTCCTGGCTGCATGCCAAATATCCTTGGGCAAGATACTAACCCCGTGTTTGCCTACTGGTGGTGGTCAGAGGGCCCGGTGGCGCCTGTGTCCGGCAGCCTCGCCTCTGTCAGTGCGCCCCAGGGCAGCTGTGGCTACAATGTAGCTTGCCATCGCCAGTGTGTGAATGTGTGCGTGAATGGGTGAATGACTGAATGTAGTGTAAAGCGCTTTGGGGTCCTATGGACTAGAAAAGCGCTATACAAATGCAGGCCATTTACACACACACACACACACAGATAAGACAGCAAATTAAAAAAAGCTTTTTAATACTAGGTAATATTAATAAAATATTTGATTTCATTTATTTTTTAAATAAGACATTTTCATAATAACAAAACT
Organism: Mchenga conophoros; assembly: GCF_057382185.1. Taxonomy (NCBI): domain Eukaryota; kingdom Metazoa; phylum Chordata; class Actinopteri; order Cichliformes; family Cichlidae; genus Mchenga; species Mchenga conophoros. Next base: position 19,388,109 of record NC_140529.1, read on the forward strand.
GATTTAAGATGTATGTTTGATACATTTAATCTAAACCTACAATTATGGTCACAATGACAGGCTCACCTGCAGGGCTCTAGAAGTGTCTCCAGTCTCTGGAGTTTGTCCCACTCTGGAGGCGTCAGGAGGACAAGTTTATGCTTTTGTTTATCCAGAGTCGCGGTTACTGCAGTTTGGTTGCGGATCAAGCGCTTCACCATCTCCAGCGTGGAGTTCCAGCGCGTAGGCACGTCCTGGGCCAACGGCTCCTGCTTGCGCCCCAGTGACACCTGCTCTGCGTTCAGCTCTGCTGTGTTTGCTGGGCTGTGCTTAAAATGGCCAACAATTTTGCGGCATTTGGCCAGCGCAGTGACAAAGCCACTGTCTGCGAGACTCACTGTGATGCATCTCTGTAGAATGTGCGCGGTACACGGCATGTGATTGAATGGCATGATGCGAGCCGCGGCGATCATATTGCGCGCACTGTCCGTGCCTACTGTTGTCACCTTCTCCTCAATTCTCCACCTGCGAGCAACAGTCTGGAACTGCTCTGCACAAGCCTCCGCAAAGTGCCGCTCTTCCGTTTTCATTATAGTCAGCGCAAAGGATGTCAGACCCCAGGCTTCAGTGATTAAATGCGCAGTAACTCCCAGGTAATTGTCATTACTCAATGATGTCCAGTGGTCTCCTGTCAGAGCCACGCATTCTGTGTGAACTAAAGCCTCTTCTTTTTTCTTTTTCTCCGTTTCATACAGTTCGTGGATTCGAATTGTTATTGTGCTTCTCGCTGGGGGCTTGTAGGACGCGTCCTGAGATGCAACCTTTAAAACATCCGCAAAGCCCTTGTCCTCCACAATGCTTAGCGGTCTGCAGTCCTTTGCTATCCATTTGGCTATATTGTCGGTCAGTTTGTCCAAAGAAGACTTACCGAGTGGCCTGCGTTCACTAAGAGTGGTCTGACGCAGGCCGGGTGAAGCTGCTGCCCCGACAAACGCGTGTTTGGCATTAAGGTGGTATTTTAAGGTCGAATTTGAACGGTGAAATTGAAACTCTTTACTACAGTGAGTGCAAATTACAACGCGTTTGTTTATTGTCCCATCTATGTTCTTCTTGTATTTAAATTCCCCATCCAGAAGGCCATCCGCTTCCTGCTTCTCCATTTTCAGTGGCGCGGTAAACAAATCAAGTGGAATTATGGGAGCGACTTATCTGCGTGTTGCGCTAAATAGTTATATATTCTAACGTAATTAATTCCAAAATTTAATTATCGCAATTAACGCGTTAATTTCGACAGCTATAAATATAATATAATATAATATAATATAATATAATATAATATATCATGTTGCTATTTAATGTTTTTTGTTCATGTTGCAGCTGCTCTGTGAGCCAAGCTTTCGTTGTCTAAATTCAATGGCAATATATCTCTGCACCACACGATGGCGATAGATTCTCACAGACAGTCTGTGCTCTGCTTCCGCCACCAGTCATCTTTAAATCTTTTTTTTAATTCAATGAAACCTTTATTTAACTGTCCATCTCGCGGCATTACTTAAAAAAAATCATATTTAAATACAAAGAAGATTAAATACATGAACGACAGTAAATTGATAAAATAAGAGCAAATAAATATATTTACAAATGATAGCAACATCAATGGAATAAAAGCATGAACAGCAGCAGAAGGAGAAAGAGGCCTGTATCTACATTATTACTCTGGCAGCTCTCAGTCTCCATACAGACAGGACACGTTGCAGCGTAATTGCAGACAGGTGCGTGGGCCTGAGCTCCGCCCAGGCAGAATGACGAGTGGAAGAAAGCAGCAACACAATAAACATATGTAGCCTTGCGGAGCCGGCCGGGCAGACACCGAGACAGAGTGCAAAGATTTTATACGTGACAACATACACAAAAAAACACACACAAAAAAAACACACAACAAAAATCAGAATGTGTTTGTGATTTGGATTTTTATTTAAAGGTGAAACCTTTTTTCTTTTCTTGTTTTGCCAGATTAGACATTTTGATTCATTTCATTTAGTTTTTTTGTTTTACTTTGATGCTATAATAGATGTTTTTAAAATGTAGTCATATTTAATACTATATTGCATCATGGCAAAACAACAGTCTCCTCAAGCTGCTTTATACTGTAAGGTAAAAACACTACAGTAAAAGCCAGAAAACCCCAACAATCCAATGATCCCCTTTGAGCAAGCACTGGGCGACAGTGGGGAGGAAAAACTCCCTTTAGGAAGAAACCTCCGGCAGAACCAGGCTCAAGAAGGGGCGGCCATCTGCTGCGACCGGTTGGGGGTGGGTGGGCAATCTCAGTCCACGAGGGCCGGTGTCCCTGCAGGTTTTAGATGTGTCCTCGAACCAACACAGCTGATTTAAACGGCTAAATTAGCTCCTCAACATGTCCTGAAGTTCTCCAGAGGCCTGGTAACGAACTAATCATGTGATTCAGGTGTGTTGAGCCAAGGTGAGATCTAAAACCTGCAGGGACACCGGCCCTCGTGGACTGAGAATGCCCACCCATGATATAGGGAGACAAGATGAAGTATACTTCTAATGGCCTATTTTAGCAGTTAATTTTTAACAATCAACTGGTGGTAATCCATCATCAGAATTGAGGAAAGGTGGTGTTGATGGAGACTCTACAGGAGGATTCACTGGGGAAGCCATACCTGCACTTCTGCCAGGGTGTCTTGGACGTACCTGAATAAATGTAGTTTTCCCTGGAAGTGGACGAGGATTAATCTGAGACGGAGTCTCCTCAGAACATCTCCCCATCATGCTTCTATGGTCCAACGATGCCAGCTTTTGTCCTTTCTGTTTTTCTAATTTAAGCTGGAGTTGAGCGTCTTTCACTCTAGATTTTAGATGACCTATCTCTTTTTCTTCATTGGCAGCCTTTTGGATAATCTGGTTCACTGGTCCAATGAGCTCCTCTCTTTGTCGGAATAAAGCGTACTCGGAAGACTTTACCATGTCATTGTACTGCTTTTTAAATGATTCCAGCTCCCGTGTTTTATCTAGTAAAGCTGCATCTAGATCCTTGCATCTGATACGTAGACAGTTCAGCTGTTTTTCAAGAAACTCCTTCGTTGTTCCAACAAAGGGGGTGCCTTCCACTCCGTCTACGTATTTATTTTTCAAGTAGTGGAACATATCCCTAAATTCCACCTTTTCTTTTCCTCTCAAGTGACCTTCATGTGGAAATGCCTTTTCAAAGGACAAAACGCACTGGCACAATTCCTCTTGGAAGTAGCGCTCTTTCTTCTCCAGCCAATTCACTTTGGATATAAATCTTTCCCGTTGCTTTTTTGTGGAGCGCAGTTTCTCTTCCAGCGCCACCTTTTCAGCCAGTGCCTGATTGTGTGCCGCTTTTACTTTATACCTGTCCACTGCTGTCTTTCTGTGGTTTTCCTGCTCTGTGCTTAGGGCCTTTTTGACGTCTTCAATTTTCTTTTTCAAAGAATCAACTTCGTCTTCAAGCATAGCCTTCATTTTCTTTTCCAAGGCCAGAGCTCTAATATTACTCTGGCATTTCTGCTTGATCGCCATATTCTGGGCCTTTTGGTCGTCTATCACTTTGCCCATTTGACCTTTCTCCTCTGTTAATTCTTTCATGTTTTTAACCATAAATTCATTTTCGTCTTGTAACTGTGTATTATGCCACAAAACACCGTCAATCCAACCCTGCGAGGATTGACGTTCTTCCTCGCGTTCCTTAACCGCATTGACGGTCACACCTCTACTATTTTTTACTGCCGTCTGCAGCTTTTCTATTTTGGAGTCATACATGTTGATCACCTCTTCTAACTTCCTGTCTGCAGCATTTGCTTTGTTTTCCAGTTTTTTAGTATTTTCCTGGTAAAACTGCTGCATCTTATTTTTTTCCTCTTTGTGGCGTTTCAATAATAATTCAACAACTTGGCTGTTGTGAAATTGCTGACGTGCCACCTTTTCTTTCTCTGTTTCCAGCAGTCCTTGCAGGACTTGGACTTCGTCCTCGTGTTTTTCTTTAAGCTCAGCCAGAGTTTTCTCCGTCTCTGCGCGGAACTTTACCAGAGCTTCGTGGTCATCTTTTATCGAGTCCAACCTGTCTGCGATGTTTGTCCTGTCATCCAAGACCGAACCCAGCAGCTTATTATTCTGCAAAAGTTCATTGTTTTCTTTTGTTAGATCCTCGATCCGTTTCTTATTGACTGTATGCAGGTTTTTGAAGTAGTCAAGCTCAGTTTTGAGCTTTTCAACCTCGTCGATCATTGGCTGCAGTCTTTGCTCGAACTGTCTGGCATATGTTTCTTTTTCTTTTTCACTTTTTTTAACCATTGTTTTCGAGAAATTAACATTTCTGTCTTTGTTAGCTTTCGAACTCATTTCTGCTTTTTTATGTGCTGTATCACTCCAACAAAACGATAGCTTAATGAATTCCCTTTGACAGCTGTCCTCTATTTATAGACTTGAACATCAAAGGATGAAAGGACTGTCACTATGACATCACCACGTTCTGTGACGTAACAGGGCTTTGGAGCGTGATGTCACGGGGGTGGGCGTGGAAAGGATTTTGGGGGTCTAAACAAAGCGTGTCTTTTTTTAAAACTTTATTTAACAAACAATGAGTATACAACATACGAACAGATGAAGTATACAACAGAACATGAACACAAAAAGCCAAGGGTGAAAGAAAAAGGTAACAATTATAAGAATACACGCAAAAATTCACATACATATATTGTTGTGAGAGCCTTTTTGTTGGTGCAGTCTGATATTGATTGTATGTGCATGTGCACATCCTTAAAATAATGACAGAAATATGGTGTTTTGTTAGTAAACTTACATTTATGGATAAAAAATTTAGCTAAAAGTATTAAGAAATTAATCATAAAAAACATTTCTCATACTTCTTGGGGAACTTAAAGAAACAGAATAAAACATTTTCCCATCGTAAAGAAAACTCCCTTAAAATATGGACAATAACAAAGCTGCTAAATTCCTTCCAGAATCTCTGTGTAAAAGAACAGTACCAAAAAAGATGTGTCACCGTTTCTGGATGATCCCCACAGAAAGTACAATTAGTATTTATGTCCCTTTTGAATTTGACCATGTAGTGACTGGCTGGATAACATGTATGTCGAATTTTAAAAGAGACTTCTTTCACCTTATTTACAATCAAATATTTATGGGGGACCATCCAGACTGTCTTCCGCTTGATATCTGGAACACTGATTGGAAAATTATATAGTGCAATAAAGTCGTTGTAAGTAAGTAGTTGTCCCTCTTTACTAACCAGCTGAGCCACCAATAGGATCCCATTTTGGAGCCAAGTTTCCAGGAAAAGTGATTTATTTTTCTATAAAATATCTCTGTTGTTCCAGATAAGGTATTTGTGAGGTGAGAAGTTGTGTTTATAAATGAGGGTCCACGCTAAGAGGACCTGCTTATGGAAGGATGAAAGCTTTACAGGGACTTTCTCAACATTGTAATTACAATTTCAAATAAAAGTAAAGCCACCAAAACGAGAGAAAATGTGGTATGGTATAAAGTTCCAGATAGAGGTAGGGTTTTAAGAAAATGTTTGGCCCAATTAATTTTGAAAGTGTTATTTAAAGTAGAAAAGTCTAAGACGTTAAGCCCACCTGATTCGTACTTATTCATCACAACAGTTTTTCTAATATAGTGCGTACGGTTTTTCCATATAAAATTAAAGAGCATACGGTCAATATCTTTACTACTTTTCTTATCCAGATGTAAGGAGAGAGCAGCATATGTTCATCGGGATATCCCTTCAGCTTTAGTAATTAACACTCTACCTTTCAAAGACAAGTCCCTTGTTCCAAGATGGCGCCGCCGCGTATGGATGCCCCGGTGCTTCAGTGCGTTACTTCTGTTTTGTTTTTGTGCATAACTTCTGTGTCTGGGCACTCCTCTGGATATTCTTACACTAGAGAAGAGCTTCTTAACTACAGGACTACAACACCTGTGGATTTACTTCCAATATTTGTCGCATCTGCGGCAGATTTACTGCAGACTCTGATCAGGAAAGTGAGACGCCGAAAGCGAGGAAAGCGAGCCGGCGCACTCGTGCGTCTGAGGAGACGCGGACTGCGAACTGCTCTTCCTGGGATCTTCCTTTCCAACGTACGCTCACTCAGGAATGAGATGGACGAGCTGGCCCTGATGAGAAGCATGAACAGAGACGTTGCCTCCTCCTGTGTCTTGTGTTTTACGGAGTCGTGGCTCTGTGAGGACATCCCGGACAGCGCGCTCAAGCTGGAGGGCTTTCATCTGCTGCGCGCGGACCGGCAGGCCTCTCTCTCTGGTAAGACCACAGGTGGACGTGTCTGCTTCTACATTAATAGTGGCTGGTGCACAGATGTAACAGTGATTGCTCAGCACTGCTCTTCCTCTCTGGAATACCTTTTTATTCACTGCAAACCGTTTTATTCTCCGCGGGAGTTTGCTTCATTCATCTTGGCCGCTGTTTACATCCCGCCAGATGCGGATGCGCAGGCAGCTCAGTGCGCACTCGCGGAGCAGATACTGCACATGGAGCGGACATTCCCGGACTCTCTCATCATTGCTCTTGGGGACTTTTACAACACCCCCCTCCTCACCCCACACAAAAGAGGATTTCACACCACCTCCTCCCACCACAACCCTTCATATTCATGAAGCAGATGCGAGGAAGCAGTTTAAGAGTCTGAATGCTCGGAAAGCTCCCGGCCCAGACGGTGTGTCTCGTCTACTGGACGCAGCCGGAGGGTTCACTTGGTTGTTTGCTCTCAATAGAAGCTGAGCGCGTCTCCGTGTCTGTGCTGGTAAACGATACTGAGTCCCAGTGCTCAGTAAACTGTACACCTGACCGTTATTCTCCCACTGAATCCGGTGTGTCCACGGTCCAACACGTGCTCAACACGATGGTGCTGACCGGTGCCCAAACACACCAGAACACCAAATAAGTAAAATAACACAAACACGAACTTCTCCATGGCTCGTCGGGATGGCAACTGCTCCAAAAGTGACACATGAAATAGGCTGACATTTGAGTTTGACACGGGAGGTGAGGGGGTGTTTTGAATATGCTTGACTCCGTCACGAGGTTGCGCACAGCATCACCGGCAAGGGGGCTTGGTTTGAGAGGTTTTTGGCATCTGTGATGTGATTTACAACCATCCACCCATGTACAGCAAGAAGCCGCACTCACAACCGTGGGCATCAGCAAGTTGGTGAAATTTAAACAAAACAAAACAGCATTCCATCTGAAACTCTCTTATTGTACCCAAAATACAAATTTTAGTGATTACATGTGGCTTCATTAATTATGTTCAAACGGATGAATACATAACGCAAGTAATAACTTTATGATCAGTCAGTGAATGAAGGAGCTCAAGAGTGCAAATATAGTTGCAATAAAGTGACAAATATGCCCTTTTATGTCAAACAAAGACCGAAATAAGTGGCATCAGTGTGAGGATGAGAATGAGCGATCCAACCTCACACTGCAGATATCAGGGCAAAGCACAGTGGGGGGGGGTTGCAGTCTTCTTGGCTGGACCTTCTTCTGCAGTGTGTGATCTTCTAGGAGAGTCTTCATGCAGCATGCCTGCCAGTGTGGTCCACACTGCTTCTCTGTCAGTCTTGGGCACACTGCGTAGGTCTTTAAAACGTGGGTCCAGTGCAGTTGCGATCTGGAGCCATGCATAGTTGGTATGTTCCTGGCGGGAAGCAAGGTCTTCCTTAAACTTCTCTTTAAACCTCACCACATATGCAGGGTCCTCATCAGTTACTTCCATGACACGGCGCAGGTGGCAGAAGGCTGGTAGAACTACAGAGCAGGAGACGTAGGCCTCTCCTCCCAGCAGTTCAGTCACATATCTGCAGTGGAATACACACACACACACACACACACACACACACACACACACACACACACACACACAGAGATAAGACAGCAAATTAAAAAAAGCTTTTTAATACTAGGTAATATTAATAAAATATTTGATTTCATTTATTTTTTAAATAAGACATTTTCATAATAACAAAACTGATTTAAGATGTATGTTTGATACATTTAATCTAAACCTACAATTATGGTCACAATGACAGGCTCACCTGCAGGGCTCTAGAAGTGTCTCCAGTCTCTGGAGTTTGTCCCACTCTGGAGGCGTCAGGAGGACAAGTTTATGCTTTTGTTTATCCAGAGTCGCGGTTACTGCAGTTTGGTTGCGGATCAAGCGCTTCACCATCTCCAGCGTGGAGTTCCAGCGCGTAGGCACGTCCTGGGCCAACGGCTCCTGCTTGCGCTCCAGTGACACCTGCTCTGCGTTCAGCTCTGCTGTGTTTGCTGGGCTGTGCTTAAAATGGCCAACAATTTTGCGGCATTTGGCCAGCGCAGTGACAAAGCCACTGTCTGCGAGACTCACTGTGATGCATCTCTGTAGAATGTGCGCGGTACACGGCATGTGATTGAATGGCATGATGCGAGCCGCGGCGATCATATTGCGCGCACTGTCCGTGCCTACTGTTGTCACCTTCTCCTCAATTCTCCACCTGCGAGCAACAGTCTGGAACTGCTCTGCACAAGCCTCCGCAAAGTGCCGCTCTTCCGTTTTCATTATAGTCAGCGCAAAGGATGTCAGACCCCAGGCTTCAGTGATTAAATGCGCAGTAACTCCCAGGTAATTGTCATTACTCAATGATGTCCAGTGGTCTCCTGTCAGAGCCACGCATTCTGTGTGAACTAAAGCCTCTTCTTTTTTCTTTTTCTCCGTTTCATACAGTTCGTGGATTCGAATTGTTATTGTGCTTCTCGCTGGGGGCTTGTAGGACGCGTCCTGAGATGCAACCTTTAAAACATCCGCAAAGCCCTTGTCCTCCACAATGCTTAGCGGTCTGCAGTCCTTTGCTATCCATTTGGCTATATTGTCGGTCAGTTTGTCCAAAGAAGACTTACCGAGTGGCCTGCGTTCACTAAGAGTGGTCTGACGCAGGCCGGGTGAAGCTGCTGCCCCGACAAACGCGTGTTTGGCATTAAGGTGGTATTTTAAGGTCGAATTTGAACGGTGAAATTGAAACTCTTTACTACAGTGAGTGCAAATTACAACGCGTTTGTTTATTGTCCCATCTATGTTCTTCTTGTATTTAAATTCCCCATCCAGAAGGCCATCCGCTTCCTGCTTCTCCATTTTCAGTGGCGCGGTAAACAAATCAAGTGGAATTATGGGAGCGACTTATCTGCGTGTTGCGCTAAATAGTTAAATATTCTAACGTAATTAATTCCAAAATTTAATTATCGCAATTAACGCGTTAATTTCGACAGCTATAAATATAATATAATATAATATAATATAATATAATATAATATAATATATCATGTTGCTATTTAATGTTTTTTGTTCGTGTTGCAGCTGCTCTGTGAGCCAAGCTTTCGTTGTCTAAATTCAATGGCAATATATCTCTGCACCACACGATGGCGATAGATTCTCACAGACAGTCTGTGCTCTGCTTCCGCCACCAGTCATCTTTAAATCTTTTTTTTAATTCAATGAAACCTTTATTTAACTGTCCATCTCGCGGCATTACTTAAAAAAAATCATATTTAAATACAAAGAAGATTAAATACATGAACGACAGTAAATTGATAAAATAAGAGCAAATAAATATATTTACAAATGATAGCAACATCAATGGAATAAAAGCATGAACAGCAGCAGAAGGAGAAAGAGGCCTGTATCTACATTATTACTCTGGCAGCTCTCAGTCTCCATACAGACAGGACACGTTGCAGCGTAATTGCAGACAGGTGCGTGGGCCTGAGCTCCGCCCAGGCAGAATGACGAGTGGAAGAAAGCAGCAACACAATAAACATATGTAGCCTTGCGGAGCCGGCCGGGCAGACACCGAGACAGAGTGCAACGATTTTATACGTGACAACATACACAAAAAAACACACACAACAAAAATCAGAATGTGTTTGTGATTTGGATTTTTATTTAAAGGTGAAACCTTTTTTCTTTTCTTGTTTTGCCAGATTAGACATTTTGATTCATTTCATTTAGTTTTTTTGTTTTACTTTGATGCTATAATAGATGTTTTTAAAATGTAGTCATATTTAATACTATATTGCATCATGGCAAAACAACAGTCTCCTCAAGCTGCTTTATACTGTAAGGTAAAAACACTACAGTAAAAGCCAGAAAACCCCAACAATCCAATGATCCCCTTTGAGCAAGCACTGGGCGACAGTGGGGAGGAAAAACTCCCTTTAGGAAGAAACCTCCGGCAGAACCAGGCTCAAGAAGGGGCGGCCATCTGCTGCGACCGGTTGGGGGTGGGTGGGCAATCTCAGTCCACGAGGGCCGGTGTCCCTGCAGGTTTTAGATGTGTCCTCGAACCAACACAGCTGATTTAAACGGCTAAATTAGCTCCTCAACATGTCCTGAAGTTCTCCAGAGGCCTGGTAACGAACTAATCATGTGATTCAGGTGTGTTGAGCCAAGGTGAGATCTAAAACCTGCAGGGACACCGGCCCTCGTGGACTGAGAATGCCCACCCATGATATAGGGAGACAAGATGAAGTATACTTCTAATGGCCTATTTTAGCAGTTAATTTTTAACAATCAACTGGTGGTAATCCATCATCAGAATTGAGGAAAGGTGGTGTTGATGGAGACTCTACAGGAGGATTCACTGGGGAAGCCATACCTGCACTTCTGCCAGGGTGTCTTGGACGTACCTGAATAAATGTAGTTTTCCCTGGAAGTGGACGAGGATTAATCTGAGACGGAGTCTCCTCAGAACATCTCCCCATCATGCTTCTATGGTCCAACGATGCCAGCTTTTGTCCTTTCTGTTTTTCTAATTTAAGCTGGAGTTGAGCGTCTTTCACTCTAGATTTTAGATGACCTATCTCTTTTTCTTCATTGGCAGCCTTTTGGATAATCTGGTTCACTGGTCCAATGAGCTCCTCTCTTTGTCGGAATAAAGCGTACTCGGAAGACTTTACCATGTCATTGTACTGCTTTTTAAATGATTCCAGCTCCCGTGTTTTATCTAGTAAAGCTGCATCTAGATCCTTGCATCTGATACGTAGACAGTTCAGCTGTTTTTCAAGAAACTCCTTCGTTGTTCCAACAAAGGGGGTGCCTTCCACTCCGTCTACGTATTTATTTTTCAAGTAGTGGAACATATCCCTAAATTCCACCTTTTCTTTTCCTCTCAAGTGACCTTCATGTGGAAATGCCTTTTCAAAGGACAAAACGCACTGGCACAATTCCTCTTGGAAGTAGCGCTCTTTCTTCTCCAGCCAATTCACTTTGGATATAAATCTTTCCCGTTGCTTTTTTGTGGAGCGCAGTTTCTCTTCCAGCGCCACCTTTTCAGCCAGTGCCTGATTGTGTGCCGCTTTTACTTTGTGCCGGTCCACTGCTGTCTTTCTGTGGTTTTCCTGCTCTGTGCTTAGGGCCTTTTTGACGTCTTCAATTTTCTTTTTCAAAGAATCAACTTCGTCTTCAAGCATAGCCTTCATTTTCTTTTCCAAGGCCAGAGCTCTAATATTACTCTGGCATTTCTGCTTGATCGCCATATTCTGGGCCTTTTGGTCGTCTATCACTTTGCCCATTTGACCTTTCTCCTCTGTTAATTCTTTCATGTTTTTAACCATAAATTCATTTTCGTCTTGTAACTGTGTATTATGCCACAAAACACCGTCAATCCAACCCTGCGAGGATTGACGTTCTTCCTCGCGTTCCTTAACCGCATTGACGGTCACACCTCTACTATTTTTTACTGCCGTCTGCAGCTTTTCTATTTTGGAGTCATACATGTTGATCACCTCTTCTAACTTCCTGTCTGCAGCATTTGCTTTGTTTTCCAGTTTTTTAGTATTTTCCTGGTAAAACTGCTGCATCTTATTTTTTTCCTCTTTGTGGCGTTTCAATAATAATTCAACAACTTGGCTGTTGTGAAATTGCTGACGTGCCACCTTTTCTTTCTCTGTTTCCAGCAGTCCTTGCAGGACTTGGACTTCGTCCTCGTGTTTTTCTTTAAGCTCAGCCAGAGTTTTCTCCGTCTCTGCGCGGAACTTTACCAGAGCTTCGTGGTCATCTTTTATCGAGTCCAACCTGTCTGCGATGTTTGTCCTGTCATCCAAGACCGAACCCAGCAGCTTATTATTCTGCAAAAGTTCATTGTTTTCTTTTGTTAGATCCTCGATCCGTTTCTTATTGACTGTATGCAGGTTTTTGAAGTAGTCAAGCTCAGTTTTGAGCTTTTCAACCTCGTCGATCATTGGCTGCAGTCTTTGCTCGAACTGTCTGGCATATGTTTCTTTTTCTTTTTCACTTTTTTTAACCATTGTTTTCGAGAAATTAACATTTCTGTCTTTGTTAGCTTTCGAACTCATTTCTGCTTTTTTATGTGCTGTATCACTCCAACAAAACGATAGCTTAATGAATTCCCTTTGACAGCTGTCCTCTATTTATAGACTTGAACATCAAAGGATGAAAGGACTGTCACTATGACATCACCACGTTCTGTGACGTAACAGGGCTTTGGAGCGTGATGTCACGGGGGTGGGCGTGGAAAGGATTTTGGGGGTCTAAACAAAGCGTGTCTTTTTTTTTTAAAACTTTATTTAACAAACAATGAGTATACAACATACGAACAGATGAAGTATACAACAGAACATGAACACAAAAAGCCAAGGGTGAAAGAAAAAGGTAACAATTATAAGAATACACGCAAAAATTCACATACATATATTGTTGTGAGAGCCTTTTTGTTGGTGCAGTCTGATATTGATTGTATGTGCATGTGCACATCCTTAAAATAATGACAGAAATATGGTGTTTTGTTAGTAAACTTACATTTATGGATAAAAAATTTAGCTAAAAGTATTAAGAAATTAATCATAAAAAACATTTCTCATACTTCTTGGGGAACTTAAAGAAACAGAATAAAACATTTTCCCATCGTAAAGAAAACTCCCTTAAAATATGGACAATAACAAAGCTGCTAAATTCCTTCCAGAATCTCTGTGTAAAAGAACAGTACCAAAAAAGATGTGTCACCGTTTCTGGATGATCCCCACAGAAAGTACAATTAGTATTTATGTCCCTTTTGAATTTGACCATGTAGTGACTGGCTGGATAACATGTATGTCGAATTTTAAAAGAGACTTCTTTCACCTTATTTACAATCAAATATTTATGGGGGACCATCCAGACTGTCTTCCGCTTGATATCTGGAACACTGATTGGAAAATTATATAGTGCAATAAAGTCGTTGTAAGTAAGTAGTTGTCCCTCTTTACTAACCAGCTGAGCCACCAATAGGATCCCATTTTGGAGCCAAGTTTCCAGGAAAAGTGATTTATTTTTCTATAAAATATCTCTGTTGTTCCAGATAAGGTATTTGTGAGGTGAGAAGTTGTGTTTATAAATGAGGGTCCACGCTAAGAGGACCTGCTTATGGAAGGATGAAAGCTTTACAGGGACTTTCTCAACATTGTAATTACAATTTCAAATAAAAGTAAAGCCACCAAAACGAGAGAAAATGTGGTATGGTATAAAGTTCCAGATAGAGGTAGGGTTTTAAGAAAATGTTTGGCCCAATTAATTTTGAAAGTGTTATTTAAAGTAGAAAAGTCTAAGACGTTAAGCCCACCTGATTCGTACTTATTCATCACAACAGTTTTTCTAATATAGTGCGTACGGTTTTTCCATATAAAATTAAAGAGCATACGGTCAATATCTTTACTACTTTTCTTATCCAGATGTAAGGAGAGAGCAGCATATGTTCATCGGGATATCCCTTCAGCTTTAGTAATTAACACTCTACCTTTCAAAGACAAGTCCCTTGTTCCAAGATGGCGCCGCCGCGTATGGATGCCCCGGTGCTTCAGTGCGTTACTTCTGTTTTGTTTTTGTGCATAACTTCTGTGTCTGGGCACTCCTCTGGATATTCTTACACTAGAGAAGAGCTTCTTAACTACAGGACTACAACACCTGTGGATTTACTTCCAATATTTGTCGCATCTGCGGCAGATTTACTGCAGACTCTGATCAGGAAAGTGAGACGCCGAAAGCGAGGAAAGCGAGCCGGCGCACTCGTGCGTCTGAGGAGTGCTGCGAACTGCTCTTCCTGGGATCTTCCTTTCCAACGTACGCTCACTCAGGAATGAGATGGACGAGCTGGCCCTGATGAGAAGCATGAACAGAGACGTTGCCTCCTCCTGTGTCTTGTGTTTTACGGAGTCGTGGCTCTGTGAGGACATCCCGGACAGCGCGCTCAAGCTGGAGGGCTTTCATCTGCTGCGCGCGGACCGGCAGGCCTCTCTCTCTGGTAAGACCACAGGTGGACGTGTCTGCTTCTACATTAATAGTGGCTGGTGCACAGATGTAACAGTGATTGCTCAGCACTGCTCTTCCTCTCTGGAATACCTTTTTATTCACTGCAAACCGTTTTATTCTCCGCGGGAGTTTGCTTCATTCATCTTGGCCGCTGTTTACATCCCGCCAGATGCGGATGCGCAGGCAGCTCAGTGCGCACTCGCGGAGCAGATACTGCACATGGAGCGGACATTCCCGGACTCTCTCATCATTGCTCTTGGGGACTTTTACAACACCCCCCTCCTCACCCCACACAAAAGAGGATTTCACACCACCTCCTCCCACCACAACCCTTCATATTCATGAAGCAGATGCGAGGAAGCAGTTTAAGAGTCTGAATGCTCGGAAAGCTCCCGGCCCAGACGGTGTGTCTCGTCTACTGGACGCAGCCGGAGGGTTCACTTGGTTGTTTGCTCTCAATAGAAGCTGAGCGCGTCTCCGTGTCTGTGCTGGTAAACGATACTGAGTCCCAGTGCTCAGTAAACTGTACACCTGACCGTTATTCTCCCACTGAATCCGGTGTGTCCACGGTCCAACACGTGCTCAACACGATGGTGCTGACCGGTGCCCAAACACACCAGAACACCAAATAAGTAAAATAACACAAACACGAACTTCTCCATGGCTCGTCGGGATGGCAACTGCTCCAAAAGTGACACATGAAATAGGCTGACATTTGAGTTTGACACGGGAGGTGAGGGGGTGTTTTGAATATGCTTGACTCCGTCACGAGGTTGCGCACAGCATCACCGGCAAGGGGGCTTGGTTTGAGAGGTTTTTGGCATCTGTGATGTGATTTACAACCATCCACCCATGTACAGCAAGAAGCCGCACTCACAACCGTGGGCATCAGCAAGTTGGTGAAATTTAAACAAAACAAAACAGCATTCCATCTGAAACTCTCTTATTGTACCCAAAATACAAATTTTAGTGATTACATGTGGCTTCATTAATTATGTTCAAACGGATGAATACATAACGCAAGTAATAACTTTATGATCAGTCAGTGAATGAAGGAGCTCAAGAGTGCAAATATAGTTGCAATAAAGTGACAAATATGCCCTTTTATGTCAAACAAAGACCGAAATAAGTGGCATCAGTGTGAGGATGAGAATGAGCGATCCAACCTCACACTGCAGATATCAGGGCAAAGCACAGTGGGGGGGGGGTTGCAGTCTTCTTGGCTGGACCTTCTTCTGCAGTGTGTGATCTTCTAGGAGAGTCTTCATGCAGCATGCCTGCCAGTGTGGTCCACACTGCTTCTCTGTCAGTCTTGGGCACACTGCGTAGGTCTTTAAAACGTGGGTCCAGTGCAGTTGCGATCTGGAGCCATGCATAGTTGGTATGTTCCTGGCGGGAAGCAAGGTCTTCCTTAAACTTCTCTTTAAACCTCACCACATATGCAGGGTCCTCATCAGTTACTTCCATGACACGGCGCAGGTGGCAGAAGGCTGGTAGAACTACAGAGCAGGAGACGTAGGCCTCTCCTCCCAGCAGTTCAGTCACATATCTGCAGTGGAATACACACACACACACACACACACACACACACACACACACACACACACACAGAGAGAGAGAGAGATAAGACAGCAAATTAAAAAAAGCTTTTTAATACTAGGTAATATTAATAAAATATTTGATTTCATTTATTTTTTAAATAAGACATTTTCATAATAACAAAACTGATTTAAGATGTATGTTTGATACATTTAATCTAAACCTACAATTATGGTCACAATGACAGGCTCACCTGCAGGGCTCTAGAAGTGTCTCCAGTCTCTGGAGTTTGTCCCACTCTGGAGGCGTCAGGAGGACAAGTTTATGCTTTTGTTTATCCAGAGTCGCGGTTGTTAGGTATTTTGATACCATAGTAGCATTTACAGGATATTGTTTTATACAGGAAAACTGTTACTCAATAAGGCCCAACTACTAGTTCTTTTTCTCTTTCTATGTGACCCAAGAATTAATGTGTAGGACTCACAAGCTGGTACCTCAAGGTCGAAAACACCACAGAGATGAGACCACTTCCTTACTCCCATCCTCCCTTTTTCTTTATCTCCTGGAAAAGGCTCGTTAAAGGCTAGGTGGTTTGTTTCAGAATTCACTAATGAAAGAACTCTGTATTTTATGTCTAGGAGTGTATTTTGCTGGGATGATCATAAATTGTAGCTGAGCTGATAAACTACACACAGGATACTTCTTTGTTCACAAGGCAGGAAGACGTTTCCTTATTTGGTCTGTACCGGTTTGAACTGGGAAAGCTGACACACGAACCTTTTTTTTCATCTATATAAACTGCTGTGTATCAAATAAACCTTTGAGTCGATTTGGGAAGACAACCTGAAGCAGTCTGTGTTTCCTTGTTCTCCCAAGCTGCTCCCGACGTCGTAACTAACCCAGCTGAATGGCATACCTGAGTGTTACTTTAAATAATTAGGAATCTTAGAAGGAAAGGACAGAACTCTGCTTATCGCTCACGCCACGGAGGAAACCCGGGAAGGCAATTTCCTTCAATTTTGGTGTCAGAAGTGGGATCCTGACAGAAGGTAAATATGTGTCTTTCATATTTATATAGAGACCATATTATACCTCTCTCAGTGATCGATCCATAAAAAAAACGGGATATGCTGACGAAGTTTCACTTAGTGATCCAGAGAGATACACTGACTGACTTCCTCAGTCCCCGAATCCATAAAAAAACGGGATATGCTGACGAAGTTTCACTTAGTGATCCAGAGAGATACACTGACTGACTTCCTCAGTCCCCGAATAAAGTAAATTAACCCTTGTGTGGTGTTGGTGGACACAGGAAGTTGCCTGTTGTCTTGAATATTTTAATTTTGTTTAAAAAATAATAATAATAATAATAATTAATTGTTTAATTAAACGTACGTTAAAAAGTGAGAAGTTGCTCACTCAGAAAAAGTGACACAGAAAGTTGCCTGTTGTCTTAAATACTTCTCGTTAAGTGAGAAGTTGCTCATCAAAGAGTGACACAGGGAGTTGCCTGTTATCTTGAAACGTACGTTAAAAAGTGAGAAGTTGCTCACTCACAGAAAGCTAGTAAATAATTAAATTTAATTTTGTTAAAAAAAAAAAAACGAAAGAAAACTGAAAACGGGTCTCACAGACCCGATTACCATACAAGGGTTAAAAGCAGTAAATTAAAAGCAGAAAGACACAGGAAGTTGCCTGTTGTTTTACGAGAAGTTGCTCGTTAAGCGAGAAGTTGCTCGCTAAGTGAGAGTTGCTCACACAAACAAAAAATTGCTAGCAATAAATTTAAAGTGACCTCAGCTGTGCCGCAGCGAAAATACTAACATAAATCCTCCTAGCGTGTAAACCCCTCTGGAAATCACTGAACATGGGTCAGAATTATTCAAAGACCACAGACAGGTCCGATAAAAAATCTAAAGTACCTGTAAAACCAAAAATTAATAAAATACAAAATAAAGTCTCAAATAACGGCTCAGTATAACTCCCATTTCCGGTTACGTGTAACCTACGTCCACGAATCGGTGAAGACGTCCATGATCACGTATCCAGAACATGCGGGAGTGCTTATGTGACTGACTTTGTTTACAACTTAAGAAGTTCAATGCATTCTAATTTATTTTCGGAGCCTTATCCCGAACGATTATCGCCAGAAAACAGGTCAGTAGAAATGTTGAATATCATTTGTGATAAGAAAAGTAGTCTGCTTAAAAAGTCCTGTAGAAAATATATGATAGAATGCCGCGACGTGATGCATCAAATGTTACCGCTATGGACAAAAGGAGGGTAAATAATGACAAAGTCGCCGATTTCTTTAAGAATCTAAAGAAATTCCTGCTAACAATGTCCAGAGACAAAATTGACTTAAATGCAGTAACTATGTGTAAACAGAAGCCTGATGAATCCATCCTAGTATTCATAAAACGCTTTATGCACTGTTGGACAAGCTAGAGGTGCAAATTTAGCTCAGTTTTCCAGCAGCCGCAGACACCCAAAGCAAAAATGAATTTGTGTATTTAATTTAACATAAAGGGTGAAATGTTTGCTGACACTGATAACAGCTTATGTTTTCTCTGCCCTATGTACCGACATGATGGAGAAGGAACATCCTCTGTGTCAGCTGGACCCTCAGCAGAGAATGAACTCAACATCCTTTTTGTCCGGTACTCTATGTCACACACTGTGCCAAAAAAAACGTGTACAGACGCCACTAACAGGTAATCCCATGACTGGGAGCCACACTTTTGTTTCTCTCACACTGTTCAACAACATGATAACTGCTCACACAAGTGAAGGTCAAACAGTGATTTTGTTACATAACTCAGACATAGGTTACGAAATATGTCGTCACATAGATCTAACCTACCCTATCCACTGTACTATTTCTGCACTTACGTTGCCAGCTGAATACCAGAATATGACATTGTGGTCTAAAAGTGAGAATGATATAGGATTTATTGACTGTACACTTTATCACGTACACCTATTAAAACACAACAAGCAGTATATGTCAAGCAGCATCCCATTTCCACGGAAAAAGCCGCAGCCCTAGATGTCATGATAGGAGATTTATTGACTACAGGAGTAATAAAGCCTACAGTATCTCCATATAATACTCCTGTCAATCCTGTGCCAAAGCCTAACAAACCTGGCGTATGGCGTTTCATACAAGACTTAAGGCAAATTAATGCAGTCAACATTCCTCTGCCACCTCTCGTTTCAGATGTTCACAGCATATTGACATGCATTGCATACACATTTTACCGTGGTGGATTTATGCTCTGCCTTTTTCTCAGTGCCTGTGCATGTAGATACACAGCCGTTATTTGCATTTACACATAGAAATAAGCAGTACACTTGGACTCGTCTGCCTCAAGGCATGATAGACAGCCCTGCTGCTTTCTCAATGGTGATCCGTGCTACCCTGGACAGCTTTACTCCTCCTGAGGGCTGTACTCTGATCCAGTATGTGGACGATCTCCTCCTCTGTGCTCCGAGTGAGGAATTGTGTCAAACTGCTACACACATGCTTCTCCAGCACCTCCAAAAGACTGGCCACAAAGCATCAGCAAAGAAAATGCAGTACTGTCAGACTTCTGTTCAATATTTGGGATTCACACTGTCTCACGGAAAACGTTCCATGACTGCAGACAGGGTCAAAGCTGTGACCTCCGTCCCTCGTCCCACTACACAGAAGGAAATGTTGTCCTTCTTAGGCATGGTGAACTATTGCAGACAGTGGATACCAGACTGTTCTTTTCATGACCACATTCTGCGTGAATGCTGCAAAAAAGACAAGCCTCCTCGAATACTGTGATCCACAGAAATGACTGTCTCTTTCAATGCATTAAAGGGAGTGCTGACCTCCGCCACTCAAAGGTGCTGCCTGAATTGTTCAGGAATGCCGGCCTGCCTGAGGGCAGTAGCAGCTTGCTCTATCATGATAAGGGACTGCGGGAAGCTCACACTCTCACATGACACTATTCTACACACCAATCACCAGGTCACGACCATTGTAGCAAACATAACTAAACAACATATGCAAATCTCACTATAAAAGCGAGCAGCACACCTGATTCGCCAGCACATTTATTGATCCTATGCTGTGTTCTTCTGACCGACAGGATGGCTCAGACAGGCTTGACGTTCATGACTGCATGACACGTATACAGGAATCCACAGCACCACGTCCAGATTTAGAGCAAACACCTATCTCAGACTCAGCCACGGTTTATGTGGACGGGTCCTGTTCAAGGCCGAATGACAACTCATTTCTTTGTGGCTATTCAGTGGTGACATTGCCTGACATCATACTAGAGGCTCACTCATTACCATTTCACTCAGCACAAAAAGCAGAGCTCATGGCTTTAATACGCGCCTGTGAGCTACATTTGGATAAGCATGTGACAATTTACGCAGACAGCCGCTATGCATTTGGCGTTGTGCATGACTTTGGCACATTGTGGAGACAGAGAGGATTTAGATCTGCTGATGGAAAATAAATTGCTAAATTGTGATTTTGTTCAAAGACTTTTTCAGGCTATACAGCTGCCATCGGCCGTTGCAGTTGTAAAAACGAAAGGACACAGTACAGCTGACACAGACGAAGCAACAGGTAATGCCTTAGCAGACGTGACAGCCAAGGCTGCAGCTGCATCACAGCTCCCACCTCCGCAGGAAGTATTATCTGTGCCCCTACAGCTGCCACTTAAACTCCCAGACTATTTAGGAACAAATGTTGATTTAAAATTCATACAAGAGCGAGCCTCTGCATGTGATTACACCTATTGGGAGAATAATGACTGTACCTTAGATGACAGAGATGGCTTATACAAAATCTTAAGGGTTTGATTGCCCTCCCATATTCCCTGATGCCAGTCCTTGTCCGACATTTTCACGGTGTGAGTCATGTCGGACAAAGAGGGGTAATAGGGGCAATAAAATCAAGATTTGTAATTGAGAAAACATGACATGCAGTAAAAAGCATATTAGCAACCTGTCTAACATGTGCACGAACCAATGTAGGAAAATCAAAAGCAGAACATCAGCATTTACCACAACCAGATTTTCCATTTCATACATTACAAATTGATTTTACACATATGCCAGCGCAAGGAAGCATCAAGTACTTACTGGTAATAGTGGATCAATTTAGTAAATGAGTAGAAGCTTATCCAACCTCAAAAGAAACTGCAGAAGTAGTCTGTCAAAAGTTGAGCAATGAAATAATACCCAGATTCGGAATACCTCACCAGATTAACAGTGATAGAGGATCTTCATTCACATTAGAAGTAATTCAAAAGTGTGCTAAAACTTTAATGACCTGGGTCAAATTACTTCCTCAAGTCCTCTGTGAGATTGGAATGACTCAATCTGCAGTAACCAAATTATCTCCATTTGAAATAAGACTATTTCCAACACCATGGTCAGCTTCCAGAGGGGCACCGCTAGTAGAAGGTGATGTATATTGCATTGTCCACTGATGTTCACAACCTGATAGAAAAACTGAATAATAACTATCAGAAAGTTTGTCTCTCTCAGCCTTTCCCCTCCACAGTTCCACCAGTGGAGACAAGGAGACGCATGTTGGAGAAGCCACTAAAACCAAGGACTCTCTGGGAGGCCGCGCGTGTTCCAGCCCCAGACTGTACTGGCAGTGACGAAGA
The DNA here is from genome assembly GCF_057382185.1 of Mchenga conophoros. Lineage (NCBI taxonomy): Eukaryota > Metazoa > Chordata > Actinopteri > Cichliformes > Cichlidae > Mchenga > Mchenga conophoros. Next base: position 19,409,650 of record NC_140529.1, read on the forward strand.
ACCAGCATCCTCACAGACGGACAACCTCAGTGGATTCATGCCAGCAGGGTTAAGACCAGCCCAATCGGACCATCTCAGGCGTCGGATCAAGCAGACGACATCTCCGGCGAGCCAGCGCCCGGAACTAGAGCAAATAAACACACACGGGTAGATGACATCTCCGGCGAGCCAGCGCCCGGATCCAGTGCACACACGCAATCACTGATTAACACACAACGTCTGAAAGAACAACGACAAGGTACTCAAACATCCAGCAGGAACAGAAAGCCAAAAGTACCACATGATGTCTAACCTGATAAAGCCAGACTCATTCCATCCTGATAATGGAGAAAATGAAATGCCCATTGTCATCATACGACGCTTATTCAATGTCTCTCGAACCTGGGACCAGGCCAGGAGACGACTGAAGAACTGTTTTTCTTATATACTTTCTTATATATTTAGGTTATTTATCATATCTATCGCATTAACCTTAGGATTTCTCTTTGCTATTTTGTATTGTAAACTGCAACCATGTTCACATTTCTGCAGGTCATATTTTGCTGACTATACCTCATGCTCCATTTTGCAAGACACCTACTTAATGCACTCCTCACGTTCCCTAAAATCAGTAAATAGCAACATAGACGCCACTAATAAACCATTTTATGCACCCTCTAGAACAGGAGCTAACGCCTGGTATGAAAATGCCAGAACAGCCGCTCGTGATTTAGGAAACAGTAACTGTTATGTCTGTTCAAAGGCTAATCCAGAACAGGTAATAGTAGGATACCCCATATCCGGTTTCCCCCTCACTGAGGGACTAGAGAAAATCAGCGGAAATAATGCTCTCTTTAAAGACACTTTACAGTTGACTCTGAGCCCTCTCGACTGCCTAATTAGACACACACACACACGAACTAACCCTGAGACTCCATTAGGCGAATTATTGAAGTTATCTAATGACACCGCAGGGACCTGCGCCCCAATGAAACGCCCTAAGAATAGGTTAAAGCCCTCACTGCCCTTAGGACAGATCCCTCTCCATTTTAATACTAGTATGATATGTCTGCGCAGACTAAAGTTAACTGGCCCAGACACACACATAGATTATACAAAGGATAACTATACATTCTTCTCTGACTCCCCAGGTGCACGCTGTAATGAGACATGGCTAGCTGTCTCTGTGGCTGAAGTTGTATCATATCTGGAGGAACACACACACAGTGAAAGTTCGAGCAGAGAATCGATCATTGTTCCCCCAGACGGTGTCTTAAATGATACTGACTGGGGGGAGTTAGTTAAATCACACATGGTCACGCGCCTGACCAGACCAATCCCACATGCTTATTGGTTGTGCAATAATACCCTTAGATTAGCTTTACCTGTTAATTGGACCGGTACCTGTGGTCTAGTAACCGTTGATGTATGCTGTACTTTCATTCCCAATAATACCGCTCCTAACGGTTCATTCACACAAGCTATGAATAAACTTGAAGCATTGCAGATAGAACTAATTGCCAATACAGGTCACGGTCAGTGGCTACATAAGTGGCTACAGGACACGTTTGGAAGATGGAAGGAACTAATTGTAGCCTTTGTAACCGTTGCAGCATGTTTTTGATGATTATTGTCTGTTGTGTGGTACCCTGTGTACGTTCAATGATAACCCGTATAGCTACTAGTACAGCTACTTCAATGTATTTGCAATTGGCACAAATTGACCCAGATTATGTGTCAGATGTTACCAATGATGTTCCTGATGTGTATATTGAACATTAGGTTGTGAACTATTACATTTTATGATTTGCTTTTTATATTATGTTATTACATTTGTGATTTTTCCTTTCTATTTGAGTTATTATTTTTAAAAATAATAAAAGAGGGGAACTGTTAGGTATTTTGATACCATAGTAGCATTTACAGGATATTGTTTTATACAGGAAAACTGTTACTCAATAAGGCCCAACTACTAGTTGTTTTTCTCTTTCTATGTGACCCAAGAATTAATGTGTAGGACTCACAAGCTGGTACCTCAAGGTCGAAAACACCACAGAGATGAGACCACTTCCTTACTCCCATCCTCCCTTTTTCTTTATCTCCTGGAAAAGGCTCGTTAAAGGCTAGGTGGTTTGTTTCAGAATTCACTAATGAAAGAACTCTGTATTTTATGTCTAGGAGTGTATTTTGCTGGGATGATCATAAATTGTAGCTGAGCTGATAAACTACACACAGGATACTTCTTTGTTCACAAGGCAGGAAGACGTTTCCTTATTTGGTCTGTACCGGTTTGAACTGGGAAAGCTGACACACGAACCTTTTTTTTCATCTATATAAACTGCTGTGTATCAAATAAACCTTTGAGTCGATTTGGGAAGACAACCTGAAGCAGTCTGTGTTTCCTTGTTCTCCCAAGCTGCTCCCGACGTCGTAACTAACCCAGCTGAATGGCATACCTGAGTGTTACTTTAAATAATTAGGAATCTTAGAAGGAAAGGACAGAACTCTGCTTATCGCTCACGCCACGGAGGAAACCCGGGAAGGCAATTTCCTTCAGCGGTTACTGCAGTTTGGTTGCGGATCAAGCGCTTCACCATCTCCAGCGTGGAGTTCCAGCGCGTAGGCACGTCCTGGGCCAACGGCTCCTGCTTGCGCCCCAGTGACACCTGCTCTGCGTTCAGCTCTGCTGTGTTTGCTGGGCTGTGCTTAAAATGGCCAACAATTTTGCGGCATTTGGCCAGCGCAGTGACAAAGCCACTGTCTGCGAGACTCACTGTGATGCATCTCTGTAGAATGTGCGCGGTACACGGCATGTGATTGAATGGCATGATGCGAGCCGCGGCGATCATATTGCGCGCACTGTCCGTGCCTACTGTTGTCACCTTCTCCTCAATTCTCCACCTGCGAGCAACAGTCTGGAACTGCTCTGCACAAGCCTCCGCAAAGTGCCGCTCTTCCGTTTTCATTATAGTCAGCGCAAAGGATGTCAGACCCCAGGCTTCAGTGATTAAATGCGCAGTAACTCCCAGGTAATTGTCATTACTCAATGATGTCCAGTGGTCTCCTGTCAGAGCCACGCATTCTGTGTGAACTAAAGCCTCTTCTTTTTTCTTTTTCTCCGTTTCATACAGTTCGTGGATTCGAATTGTTATTGTGCTTCTCGCTGGGGGCTTGTAGGACGCGTCCTGAGATGCAACCTTTAAAACATCCGCAAAGCCCTTGTCCTCCACAATGCTTAGCGGTCTGCAGTCCTTTGCTATCCATTTGGCTATATTGTCGGTCAGTTTGTCCAAAGAAGACTTACCGAGTGGCCTGCGTTCACTAAGAGTGGTCTGACGCAGGCCGGGTGAAGCTGCTGCCCCGACAAACGCGTGTTTGGCATTAAGGTGGTATTTTAAGGTCGAATTTGAACGGTGAAATTGAAACTCTTTACTACAGTGAGTGCAAATTACAACGCGTTTGTTTATTGTCCCATCTATGTTCTTCTTGTATTTAAATTCCCCATCCAGAAGGCCATCCGCTTCCTGCTTCTCCATTTTCAGTGGCGCGGTAAACAAATCAAGTGGAATTATGGGAGCGACTTATCTGCGTGTTGCGCTAAATAGTTAAATATTCTAACGTAATTAATTCCAAAATTTAATTATCGCAATTAACGCGTTAATTTCGACAGCTATAAATATAATATAATATAATATAATATAATATAATATAATATATCATGTTGCTATTTAATGTTTTTTGTTCGTGTTGCAGCTGCTCTGTGAGCCAAGCTTTCGTTGTCTAAATTCAATGGCAATATATCTCTGCACCACACGATGGCGATAGATTCTCACAGACAGTCTGTGCTCTGCTTCCGCCACCAGTCATCTTTAAATCTTTTTTTTAATTCAATGAAACCTTTATTTAACTGTCCATCTCGCGGCATTACTTAAAAAAAATCATATTTAAATACAAAGAAGATTAAATACATGAACGACAGTAAATTGATAAAATAAGAGCAAATAAATATATTTACAAATGATAGCAACATCAATGGAATAAAAGCATGAACAGCAGCAGAAGGAGAAAGAGGCCTGTATCTACATTATTACTCTGGCAGCTCTCAGTCTCCATACAGACAGGACACGTTGCAGCGTAATTGCAGACAGGTGCGTGGGCCTGAGCTCCGCCCAGGCAGAATGACGAGTGGAAGAAAGCAGCAACACAATAAACATATGTAGCCTTGCGGAGCCGGCCGGGCAGACACCGAGACAGAGTGCAACGATTTTATACGTGACAACATACACAAAAAAACACACACAACAAAAATCAGAATGTGTTTGTGATTTGGATTTTTATTTAAAGGTGAAACCTTTTTTCTTTTCTTGTTTTGCCAGATTAGACATTTTGATTCATTTCATTTAGTTTTTTTGTTTTACTTTGATGCTATAATAGATGTTTTTAAAATGTAGTCATATTTAATACTATATTGCATCATGGCAAAACAACAGTCTCCTCAAGCTGCTTTATACTGTAAGGTAAAAACACTACAGTAAAAGCCAGAAAACCCCAACAATCCAATGATCCCCTTTGAGCAAGCACTGGGCGACAGTGGGGAGGAAAAACTCCCTTTAGGAAGAAACCTCCGGCAGAACCAGGCTCAAGAAGGGGCGGCCATCTGCTGCGACCGGTTGGGGGTGGGTGGGCAATCTCAGTCCACGAGGGCCGGTGTCCCTGCAGGTTTTAGATGTGTCCTCGAACCAACACAGCTGATTTAAACGGCTAAATTAGCTCCTCAACATGTCCTGAAGTTCTCCAGAGGCCTGGTAACGAACTAATCATGTGATTCAGGTGTGTTGAGCCAAGGTGAGATCTAAAACCTGCAGGGACACCGGCCCTCGTGGACTGAGAATGCCCACCCATGATATAGGGAGACAAGATGAAGTATACTTCTAATGGCCTATTTTAGCAGTTAATTTTTAACAATCAACTGGTGGTAATCCATCATCAGAATTGAGGAAAGGTGGTGTTGATGGAGACTCTACAGGAGGATTCACTGGGGAAGCCATACCTGCACTTCTGCCAGGGTGTCTTGGACGTACCTGAATAAATGTAGTTTTCCCTGGAAGTGGACGAGGATTAATCTGAGACGGAGTCTCCTCAGAACATCTCCCCATCATGCTTCTATGGTCCAACGATGCCAGCTTTTGTCCTTTCTGTTTTTCTAATTTAAGCTGGAGTTGAGCGTCTTTCACTCTAGATTTTAGATGACCTATCTCTTTTTCTTCATTGGCAGCCTTTTGGATAATCTGGTTCACTGGTCCAATGAGCTCCTCTCTTTGTCGGAATAAAGCGTACTCGGAAGACTTTACCATGTCATTGTACTGCTTTTTAAATGATTCCAGCTCCCGTGTTTTATCTAGTAAAGCTGCATCTAGATCCTTGCATCTGATACGTAGACAGTTCAGCTGTTTTTCAAGAAACTCCTTCGTTGTTCCAACAAAGGGGGTGCCTTCCACTCCGTCTACGTATTTCTTTTTCAAGTAGTGGAACATATCCCTAAATTCCACCTTTTCTTTTCCTCTCAAGTGACCTTCATGTGGAAATGCCTTTTCAAAGGACAAAACGCACTGGCACAATTCCTCTTGGAAGTAGCGCTCTTTCTTCTCCAGCCAATTCACTTTGGATATAAATCTTTCCCGTTGCTTTTTTGTGGAGCGCAGTTTCTCTTCCAGCGCCACCTTTTCAGCCAGTGCCTGATTGTGTGCCGCTTTTACTTTGTGCCGGTCCACTGCTGTCTTTCTGTGGTTTTCCTGCTCTGTGCTTAGGGCCTTTTTGACGTCTTCAATTTTCTTTTTCAAAGAATCAACTTCGTCTTCAAGCATAGCCTTCATTTTCTTTTCCAAGGCCAGAGCTCTAATATTACTCTGGCATTTCTGCTTGATCGCCATATTCTGGGCCTTTTGGTCGTCTATCACTTTGCCCATTTGACCTTTCTCCTCTGTTAATTCTTTCATGTTTTTAACCATAAATTCATTTTCGTCTTGTAACTGTGTATTATGCCACAAAACACCGTCAATCCAACCCTGCGAGGATTGACGTTCTTCCTCGCGTTCCTTAACCGCATTGACGGTCACACCTCTACTATTTTTTACTGCCGTCTGCAGCTTTTCTATTTTGGAGTCATACATGTTGATCACCTCTTCTAACTTCCTGTCTGCAGCATTTGCTTTGTTTTCCAGTTTTTTAGTATTTTCCTGGTAAAACTGCTGCATCTTATTTTTTTCCTCTTTGTGGCGTTTCAATAATAATTCAACAACTTGGCTGTTGTGAAATTGCTGACGTGCCACCTTTTCTTTCTCTGTTTCCAGCAGTCCTTGCAGGACTTGGACTTCGTCCTCGTGTTTTTCTTTAAGCTCAGCCAGAGTTTTCTCCGTCTCTGCGCGGAACTTTACCAGAGCTTCGTGGTCATCTTTTATCGAGTCCAACCTGTCTGCGATGTTTGTCCTGTCATCCAAGACCGAACCCAGCAGCTTATTATTCTGCAAAAGTTCATTGTTTTCTTTTGTTAGATCCTCGATCCGTTTCTTATTGACTGTATGCAGGTTTTTGAAGTAGTCAAGCTCAGTTTTGAGCTTTTCAACCTCGTCGATCATTGGCTGCAGTCTTTGCTCGAACTGTCTGGCATATGTTTCTTTTTCTTTTTCACTTTTTTTAACCATTGTTTTCGAGAAATTAACATTTCTGTCTTTGTTAGCTTTCGAACTCATTTCTGCTTTTTTATGTGCTGTATCACTCCAACAAAACGATAGCTTAATGAATTCCCTTTGACAGCTGTCCTCTATTTATAGACTTGAACATCAAAGGATGAAAGGACTGTCACTATGACATCACCACGTTCTGTGACGTAACAGGGCTTTGGAGCGTGATGTCACGGGGGTGGGCGTGGAAAGGATTTTGGGGGTCTAAACAAAGCGTGTCTTTTTTTTTTAAAACTTTATTTAACAAACAATGAGTATACAACATACGAACAGATGAAGTATACAACAGAACATGAACACAAAAAGCCAAGGGTGAAAGAAAAAGGTAACAATTATAAGAATACACGCAAAAATTCACATACATATATTGTTGTGAGAGCCTTTTTGTTGGTGCAGTCTGATATTGATTGTATGTGCATGTGCACATCCTTAAAATAATGACAGAAATATGGTGTTTTGTTAGTAAACTTACATTTATGGATAAAAAATTTAGCTAAAAGTATTAAGAAATTAATCATAAAAAACATTTCTCATACTTCTTGGGGAACTTAAAGAAACAGAATAAAACATTTTCCCATCGTAAAGAAAACTCCCTTAAAATATGGACAATAACAAAGCTGCTAAATTCCTTCCAGAATCTCTGTGTAAAAGAACAGTACCAAAAAAGATGTGTCACCGTTTCTGGATGATCCCCACAGAAAGTACAATTAGTATTTATGTCCCTTTTGAATTTGACCATGTAGTGACTGGCTGGATAACATGTATGTCGAATTTTAAAAGAGACTTCTTTCACCTTATTTACAATCAAATATTTATGGGGGACCATCCAGACTGTCTTCCGCTTGATATCTGGAACACTGATTGGAAAATTATATAGTGCAATAAAGTCGTTGTAAGTAAGTAGTTGTCCCTCTTTACTAACCAGCTGAGCCACCAATAGGATCCCATTTTGGAGCCAAGTTTCCAGGAAAAGTGATTTATTTTTCTATAAAATATCTCTGTTGTTCCAGATAAGGTATTTGTGAGGTGAGAAGTTGTGTTTATAAATGAGGGTCCACGCTAAGAGGACCTGCTTATGGAAGGATGAAAGCTTTACAGGGACTTTCTCAACATTGTAATTACAATTTCAAATAAAAGTAAAGCCACCAAAACGAGAGAAAATGTGGTATGGTATAAAGTTCCAGATAGAGGTAGGGTTTTAAGAAAATGTTTGGCCCAATTAATTTTGAAAGTGTTATTTAAAGTAGAAAAGTCTAAGACGTTAAGCCCACCTGATTCGTACTTATTCATCACAACAGTTTTTCTAATATAGTGCGTACGGTTTTTCCATATAAAATTAAAGAGCATACGGTCAATATCTTTACTACTTTTCTTATCCAGATGTAAGGAGAGAGCAGCATATGTTCATCGGGATATCCCTTCAGCTTTAGTAATTAACACTCTACCTTTCAAAGACAAGTCCCTTGTTCCAAGATGGCGCCGCCGCGTATGGATGCCCCGGTGCTTCAGTGCGTTACTTCTGTTTTGTTTTTGTGCATAACTTCTGTGTCTGGGCACTCCTCTGGATATTCTTACACTAGAGAAGAGCTTCTTAACTACAGGACTACAACACCTGTGGATTTACTTCCAATATTTGTCGCATCTGCGGCAGATTTACTGCAGACTCTGATCAGGAAAGTGAGACGCCGAAAGCGAGGAAAGCGAGCCGGCGCACTCGTGCGTCTGAGGAGACGCGGACTGCGAACTGCTCTTCCTGGGATCTTCCTTTCCAACGTACGCTCACTCAGGAATGAGATGGACGAGCTGGCCCTGATGAGAAGCATGAACAGAGACGTTGCCTCCTCCTGTGTCTTGTGTTTTACGGAGTCGTGGCTCTGTGAGGACATCCCGGACAGCGCGCTCAAGCTGGAGGGCTTTCATCTGCTGCGCGCGGACCGGCAGGCCTCTCTCTCTGGTAAGACCACAGGTGGACGTGTCTGCTTCTACATTAATAGTGGCTGGTGCACAGATGTAACAGTGATTGCTCAGCACTGCTCTTCCTCTCTGGAATACCTTTTTATTCACTGCAAACCGTTTTATTCTCCGCGGGAGTTTGCTTCATTCATCTTGGCCGCTGTTTACATCCCGCCAGATGCGGATGCGCAGGCAGCTCAGTGCGCACTCGCGGAGCAGATACTGCACATGGAGCGGACATTCCCGGACTCTCTCATCATTGCTCTTGGGGACTTTTACAACACCCCCCTCCTCACCCCACACAAAAGAGGATTTCACACCACCTCCTCCCACCACAACCCTTCATATTCATGAAGCAGATGCGAGGAAGCAGTTTAAGAGTCTGAATGCTCGGAAAGCTCCCGGCCCAGACGGTGTGTCTCGTCTACTGGACGCAGCCGGAGGGTTCACTTGGTTGTTTGCTCTCAATAGAAGCTGAGCGCGTCTCCGTGTCTGTGCTGGTAAACGATACTGAGTCCCAGTGCTCAGTAAACTGTACACCTGACCGTTATTCTCCCACTGAATCCGGTGTGTCCACGGTCCAACACGTGCTCAACACGATGGTGCTGACCGGTGCCCAAACACACCAGAACACCAAATAAGTAAAATAACACAAACACGAACTTCTCCATGGCTCGTCGGGATGGCAACTGCTCCAAAAGTGACACATGAAATAGGCTGACATTTGAGTTTGACACGGGAGGTGAGGGGGTGTTTTGAATATGCTTGACTCCGTCACGAGGTTGCGCACAGCATCACCGGCAAGGGGGCTTGGTTTGAGAGGTTTTTGGCATCTGTGATGTGATTTACAACCATCCACCCGTGTACAGCAAGAAGCCGCACTCACAACCGTGGGCATCAGCAAGTTGGTGAAATTTAAACAAAACAAAACAGCATTCCATCTGAAACTCTCTTATTGTACCCAAAATACAAATTTTAGTGATTACATGTGGCTTCATTAATTATGTTCAAACGGATGAATACATAACGCAAGTAATAACTTTATGATCAGTCAGTGAATGAAGGAGCTCAAGAGTGCAAATATAGTTGCAATAAAGTGACAAATATGCCCTTTTATGTCAAACAAAGACCGAAATAAGTGGCATCAGTGTGAGGATGAGAATGAGCGATCCAACCTCACACTGCAGATATCAGGGCAAAGCACAGTGGGGGGGTTGCAGTCTGCGCGCACAAGAGGGCTAACAACGCTGTGAGTGACGGAATCCACCCAAACTGAGGAACAGCTTGTTCCCCAGAGCTGAAGCCTGCACTGTTTGCACTATAATATAATATAATATAATATAATATAATATAATATAATATAATATAATATAATATAATATAATATAATATAATTAGGGCTGTCAAATGATTAAAATTTTTAATCAGATTAATCACAGCCTAAAAATTAATTAATCATGATTAATCACAACTCGAAATATGACCAAAATGTGTGCAAACATACGGACAGATAGCGGATTTTTACACACTTGTTAGTGTTATTTAATGCTAAGACCACGCTGAGTGGCCTGCGTTCACTCAGCGTGGTCTGACGTAGGCTGGGTGTTGTGCTGGAAGCGAATTAATCACAGCCTAAAAATGTATTAATCGCAACTCGAAATATATGTGTATATGTGTGTATATATGTGTAAAAATCGGGACAGATAGTGGTTTTTAACACACTTGTTTGTTTTATTTATTATTAATTGTGAGTACAAGCAGTACAAGCAGAACAGGGCTTCAAATAATTGTGAGGGATTTTTACTGAATGTTTTCCACCCGTTTAAATCTAGCACATTGTTTTATCCATATACATCTTCAAGTTCACAGAACATAGGCCTAATTCAACAGGCAAAATGTGGAGGCAGGAGTGGCCAGGTATCTGCGAGCAAGGCGGGCCAGCTGGCTGTGGGCTCCTGCATGAGCTGCCCACCACTGTAAGGGACAGTCCTCTAAGGCAGTGCAGGGCTCTGCTCTGTAGCGCTGTATGGCTCTGTCCTGCTGTACCTCCTCCTCTGACTCAGAGTCAGAGTCCATCTGCAGCAGGCTCAGCCTCTTCTTGGCTGGACCTTCTTCTGCAGTGTGTGATCTTCTAGGAGAGTCTTCATGCAGCATGCCTGCCAGTGTGGTCCACACTGCTTCTCTGTCAGTCTTGGGCACACTGCGTAGGTCTTTAAAACGTGGGTCCAGTGCAGTTGCGATCTGGAGCCATGCATAGTTGGTATGTTCCTGGCGGGAAGCAAGGTCTTCCTTAAACTTCTCTTTAAACCTCACCACATATGCAGGGTCCTCATCAGTTACTTCCATGACACGGCGCAGGTGGCAGAAGGCTGGTAGAACTACAGAGCAGGAGACGTAGGCCTCTCCTCCCAGCAGTTCAGTCACATATCTGCAGTGGAATACACACATACACACATGGGGTGGCTGTAGCTCAGGTGGCAGAGCAGGTCAGCCACTAATCAGAAGGTCGGTGGTTCGATCCCAGGCTGCCTCCTGGCTGCATGCCAAATATCCTTGGGCAAGATACTAACCCCGTGTTTGCCTACTGGTGGTGGTCAGAGGGCCCGGTGGCGCCTGTGTCCGGCAGCCTCGCCTCTGTCAGTGCGCCCCAGGGCAGCTGTGGCTACAATGTAGCTTGCCATCGCCAGTGTGTGAATGTGTGCGTGAATGGGTGAATGACTGAATGTAGTGTAAAGCGCTTTGGGGTCCTATGGACTAGAAAAGCGCTATACAAATGCAGGCCATTTACACACACACACACACACAGATAAGACAGCAAATTAAAAAAAGCTTTTTAATACTAGGTAATATTAATAAAATATTTGATTTCATTTATTTTTTAAATAAGACATTTTCATAATAACAAAACTGATTTAAGATGTATGTTTGATACATTTAATCTAAACCTACAATTATGGTCACAATGACAGGCTCACCTGCAGGGCTCTAGAAGTGTCTCCAGTCTCTGGAGTTTGTCCCACTCTGGAGGCGTCAGGAGGACAAGTTTATGCTTTTGTTTATCCAGAGTCGCGGTTACTGCAGTTTGGTTGCGGATCAAGCGCTTCACCATCTCCAGCGTGGAGTTCCAGCGCGTAGGCACGTCCTGGGCCAACGGCTCCTGCTTGCGCCCCAGTGACACCTGCTCTGCGTTCAGCTCTGCTGTGTTTGCTGGGCTGTGCTTAAAATGGCCAACAATTTTGCGGCATTTGGCCAGCGCAGTGACAAAGCCACTGTCTGCGAGACTCACTGTGATGCATCTCTGTAGAATGTGCGCGGTACACGGCATGTGATTGAATGGCATGATGCGAGCCGCGGCGATCATATTGCGCGCACTGTCCGTGCCTACTGTTGTCACCTTCTCCTCAATTCTCCACCTGCGAGCAACAGTCTGGAACTGCTCTGCACAAGCCTCCGCAAAGTGCCGCTCTTCCGTTTTCATTATAGTCAGCGCAAAGGATGTCAGACCCCAGGCTTCAGTGATTAAATGCGCAGTAACTCCCAGGTAATTGTCATTACTCAATGATGTCCAGTGGTCTCCTGTCAGAGCCACGCATTCTGTGTGAACTAAAGCCTCTTCTTTTTTCTTTTTCTCCGTTTCATACAGTTCGTGGATTCGAATTGTTATTGTGCTTCTCGCTGGGGGCTTGTAGGACGCGTCCTGAGATGCAACCTTTAAAACATCCGCAAAGCCCTTGTCCTCCACAATGCTTAGCGGTCTGCAGTCCTTTGCTATCCATTTGGCTATATTGTCGGTCAGTTTGTCCAAAGAAGACTTACCGAGTGGCCTGCGTTCACTAAGAGTGGTCTGACGCAGGCCGGGTGAAGCTGCTGCCCCGACAAACGCGTGTTTGGCATTAAGGTGGTATTTTAAGGTCGAATTTGAACGGTGAAATTGAAACTCTTTACTACAGTGAGTGCAAATTACAACGCGTTTGTTTATTGTCCCATCTATGTTCTTCTTGTATTTAAATTCCCCATCCAGAAGGCCATCCGCTTCCTGCTTCTCCATTTTCAGTGGCGCGGTAAACAAATCAAGTGGAATTATGGGAGCGACTTATCTGCGTGTTGCGCTAAATAGTTAAATATTCTAACGTAATTAATTCCAAAATTTAATTATCGCAATTAACGCGTTAATTTCGACAGCTATAAATATAATATAATATAATATAATATAATATAATATAATATAATATAATATAATATAATATATCATGTTGCTATTTAATGTTTTTTGTTCGTGTTGCAGCTGCTCTGTGAGCCAAGCTTTCGTTGTCTAAATTCAATGGCAATATATCTCTGCACCACACGATGGCGATAGATTCTCACAGACAGTCTGTGCTCTGCTTCCGCCACCAGTCATCTTTAAATCTTTTTTTTTAATTCAATGAAACCTTTATTTAACTGTCCATCTCGCGGCATTACTTAAAAAAAATCATATTTAAATACAAAGAAGATTAAATACATGAACGACAGTAAATTGATAAAATAAGAGCAAATAAATATATTTACAAATGATAGCAACATCAATGGAATAAAAGCATGAACAGCAGCAGAAGGAGAAAGAGGCCTGTATCTACATTATTACTCTGGCAGCTCTCAGTCTCCATACAGACAGGACACGTTGCAGCGTAATTGCAGACAGGTGCGTGGGCCTGAGCTCCGCCCAGGCAGAATGACGAGTGGAAGAAAGCAGCAACACAATAAACATATGTAGCCTTGCGGAGCCGGCCGGGCAGACACCGAGACAGAGTGCAAAGATTTTATACGTGACAACACACACAAAAAAACACACACAACAAAAATCAGAATGTGTTTGTGATTTGGATTTTTATTTAAAGGTGAAACCTTTTTTCTTTTCTTGTTTTGCCAGATTAGACATTTTGATTCATTTCATTTAGTTTTTTTGTTTTACTTTGATGCTATAATAGATGTTTTTAAAATGTAGTCATATTTAATACTATATTGCATCATGGCAAAACAACAGTCTCCTCAAGCTGCTTTATACTGTAAGGTGAAAACACTACAGAAAAAGCCAGAAAACCCCAACAATCCAAAGATCCCCTTTGAGCAAGCACTGGGCGACAGTGGGGAGGAAAAACTCCCTTTAGGAAGAAACCTCCGGCAGAACCAGGCTCAAGAAGGGGCGGCCATCTGCTGCGACCGGTTGGGGGTGATGGAAAGAGAATAGAGGGAGACAAGATGAAGTATACTTCTAATGGCCTATTCCAATTGGTGGTAATACATCATAAGAATTGAGGAAAGGTGGTGTTGATGGAGACTCTGGGGAAGGCCTTCGTCTGCCAGGGTGTTTTGGAGCCACTTGAATAAATTTAGTTTGCACTGGAGGTGGACGAGGTTTAATCTGTGGAAAGATCTGAGACGGAGTCGGAGTCTCCCCATAACATCTCCCCATCACGCCTCTATGGACCAACGGTGCGAGCTTTTGTCCTTTCTGTTTTTCTAATTTAAGCTGGAGTTGAACGTCTTTCACTCTAGATTTTAGATGACCTATCTCTTTTTCTTCATTGCCAGCTTTTCTGATCATCTGGTTCACTGGTCCAATGAGCTCCTGTTTTTGTTTGAATAAAGCGTATTCGGAAGACTTTACCATATCATTGTACTGCTTTTTAAATGATTCCAGCTCCCGTGTTTTATCTAGTAAAGCTGCATCTAGATCCTTGCATCTGATACGTAGACAGTTCAGCTGTTTTTCAAGAAACTCCTTCGTTGTTCCAACAAAGGGGATGCCTTCCACACCGTCTACGTATTTCTTTTTCAAGTTGTGGAATATATCCCTAAATTCCACCTTTTCTTTTTCTCTGAAGTGACCTGCATGTGGAAATGCCTTTTCAAAGGACAAAACGCACTGGTACAATTCCTCTTGGAAGTGGCGCTTTTTCTTTTCCAGGCAATTCGTTTTTTGTGTGAATATTTCTGTTTGCTTTTTTGTGGCGCGCAGTTGCTCTTCCAGTGAGATCTTTTCAGCCAGTGCCTGATTGTGTGCCGTTTTTACTTTATACCTGTCCACTGCTGTCTTTCTGTGGTTTTCCTGCTCTGTGCTTAGGGCCTTTTTTAGGTCTTCATTTTTCTTTTTCAAAGAATCAACTTCATCTTCGACCATAGCCTTCATTTTCTTTTCAAAGGCCAGAGCCCTAATATTTCTCTGACATTTCCGTTTGATCTCCATATTCTGGGCCTTTTGGTTGTCTATTACTTTGCCCATTTGATCTTTCTCGTCTGTTAATTCTTTCACGGTTTTATCCATCAATTCATTTTCGTCCTGTAACTTTGTATTACGTGTCAGAAGACCCTCAATCCAACACTGCGAGGATTGATGTTGTTCCTCGCGTTCTTTAACCGCATTGACGGCCACACCTCTACTATTTTTTACTGTTCTCTCAAGCTTTTCTATTTTGGAATCATACATTTCCATGACCTCTTCTAACTTTCTGTCTGCAGCATTGGCTTTGTCTTCGAGTTTTTTTTAGTATTTTCCTCGTAAAATTGCTGCATCTTATTTTTTTCCTCTTTGTGGCGTTTCAATAATAATTCAACAACTTGGCTGTTGTGAAATTCCTGACGTACCACCTTTTCTTTTGCTGTTTCCAGCAGTCCTTGCAGGACTTCGACTTCGTCCTCATCATCTGTGATTAGGTATTGAAACAGCTGTTTACTCCCCAGATGTTTGTGTCCTCAAAGAAATTCCATTTAGATTTATGTGAATGTATTGTGCAGGTACTTTCTCTGCTTCGCCCTCATTGCTTGCTTTATCTGAGGACATAATCTGCCTTCTTTCAGCTTGGGGTAGGCCTCAGTTTATGTTTTAAATTAAAAAGCTTGAAGACAAAGTGAACTCTGGACAAGCGTGTGGCCTACCTGAAGCCCAGGTGGGCTTGTTGATAATCACATTTTCACACTCATCTCGGGGCACATCCGTGGTGTTCTGGTGCCAGCCTGTCCCCTCTGTTTTTGTGGGGGTCTTCCCCACATACGAAAATGGCCGCTTCTGCCTGGAGGGAGTTTTTTATTTTTGCTTTGCAGCTGCACAGGATCTGTATAGAAGTTTTAAACACTTCTATTTTAGGCAAATTTATAATATTTTAGACGACAGCACTGTTACGAGTTCAAAAATTGGGGATGGAGACAAGAGGAAAAACCACAATAACAACACTGGTCCGGCCGGGTTAAGTCAAACGATGATTTTAATGATCACACGCGTGGGAGATGGACACTGTATGCAGACAGCCTCAGATCTCAAAATGGTGGAGCATTGATCAAACTCTTATAGCCTCTGGTGCCCCCACCTTATCATAAAAGCCTAAACATTCACATGCTTTCTCTCACACGGCGCCTAAGCTACGACCTTGGCTCCCTGTTTATCTGCTCCTGCTGAGATGGGGCAGAAAACTCCAGCATGTTCCGTTCTCTTCTAATCAGACAAATAAGGCGATGACTTTTCTGCAAACAGTATTTCTTATAACTCAGCAGTATAATGCATCATGAAACAATATCATCCATTCACAATAAATCAGCAGTGTAATGCAAATCAGTTTAACAAATGCAATAGTTATCACCCTCTCCTAATTCAGGAGAATAATGCAAACTAAAACTACATAATAATTCACAATCTTTAATTAGGGGTCTAACATGGCATAAAATAATATTATAAATCTCACAGCACATAAAACACTGTTTGCTTGGATGTGTGTGTTTGTGTGTAAAAAGTGAGATGTTCAGAGGTCTTGCTTCATGGTATCGAACAGCCCACACAAAACAGGTTCTGTATGATTTAATTTAAGTGCTGATGTAAACCACAATGTTCAGCAAACATCTATCAGGTCATTGGACTGTATTTTTTTAAAGCTTAAGTATGCGCACATGGGATATATTAAAAACTGACAAGCCGTTTGAACACATGATGTGAAATCACTTAATCAACCTGCTGGATTTTCCAAAAGTTAAAATATTTATACTACTTTGGCACATTGCTCTTAACTTATTAAGGTGGCTATTAGTGAGGGTCATGATAATCAATTCAATTGAGCAGAAGTGACATTCTTACTTCGATTCGTCCAAATTCATGTGAGTTCCAGTCTGTTCAGCCTGTTTCTGTGTAGCACCAAGCAGTAGACCTAAACCTGGATGTGCTTCTGGGTTCTGCCTCTAATGAAAACGGATGAGTGTAAAATGCAACCATTGTTTGTAGTTTGCTGCCACCTACTGAGTGAAAAAAGAACTGAAGTTGTAAAAAGTCACTATTCCTAATGATAGGCTTCGTTTTGTTTCAGTTTCAGTTCACTATACAGCTCATCAAACTGTTTTCCCTTTACGTTTTGATATACATTGTGAAGTTTGGGTTGTCATGTCTACGTCTCATTATGTTTCCTGTTTTATTGTGAAGAGGTCTGGTGTTTCTGTGTTCATCGTGTTCAGTTTTACTCTTCCCCTGTGGCGTTGTTATGTTTATGTTGATCTACTGTGCCTTTCTGTTCCATGTTTCAGATCCCTATGTTCTGTCTCCCCCAGTCTGTTAAGTCCACATGTCTTGAGTTCCGTCAGTGTGTTTCCTGTTTTACTTTCACAGTCTGTTCTATGTTAATGTTTCTAGTTTTGCTTCCCTTGCCTCGTCCTGCTTAATTACTCTCAGCTGTGCTCTCCTCCTGTGGCTCATTCCCCCTCGTTATCCCTCAGTGTATTTAAGCCCCATGTTTCTCTTTGTCAGTGTTGCGTCCTCCATCATAGCTGTGTGATTTTTCCCTGTGGCTCCTTGTGCTTTAGTTTTTCCCAGTTTAGGTTATTTTGTATTGTTTTTCGTGTCCCACTCCACGCCAGCAATAAAGCTGTGTTTTTTGAGTTTAACTTTTGACTCTGTGAGTTTGCGTTTGGGTCCTTCTCCTGCCTGCCACACAGCCGAACTGTGACACTAAGTAAAGAGAAGGAAGAACACAGAAAGACAGCAGTGGACAGGCATAAAGTAAAAACGGCACACAATCAGGCACTGGCTGAAAAGATCTCACTGGAAGAGCAACTGCGCGCCACAAAAAAGCAAACAGAAATATTCACACAAAAAACGAATTGCCTGGAAAAGAAAAAGCGCCACTTCCAAGAGGAATTGTACCAGTGCGTTTTGTCCTTTGAAAAGGCATTTCCACATGCAGGTCACTTGAGAGAAAAAGAAAAGGTGGAATTTAGGGA
This sequence comes from Mchenga conophoros, assembly GCF_057382185.1. NCBI lineage: Eukaryota > Metazoa > Chordata > Actinopteri > Cichliformes > Cichlidae > Mchenga > Mchenga conophoros. The sequence continues at coordinate 19,427,556 of NC_140529.1, forward strand.
TATATTCCACAACTTGAAAAAGAAATACGTAGACGGTGTCATGGTCCTGAGTCTGAGGACTCAGTGTTTTGTGTTTCCTTATGCTTTTGTTCATTCCGAGTGTGTATTCTGTTGTTATTTTGCCATTTGTTAGGTTTCTGTTCTTTGCCTGCCTGCTCCCACTTCTCTGTGTTCCCTCTGTCTGTCCATGGTGTTTTTGTGTCTGCTCATGAGTCTGCCTGTCAAGTTCAGTGTCCTGTCTGGTTCTCTGTCTGTTAATTTCCTGTTTTATTCTGAAGGTTCATGTCTGATGTGAGTGTGTTCAGTTTACATTTCCCCTGTCCCGTCAGCTCTGATTTCTCCCAGCTGTGTTGCCCTCCTGTCTCTTATCCCCTGATTACTGGTGTGTGTATTTAAGCCCTGTGTGTTCTCCTGCCTGTTGCCGGTTCGTCTGTATTACTCCATGTAAGTCCGCGCTTTTCTGCATTCATCTGTGTCTCTCTGCGTCTCTGTATCCTCCGTCAGTCTGCGTCTCTCTGCCTTTCTCCCCGTGTCCTGTGGATTTCTAGTTGCTCTTTAGTTTTCCCAGTTTAGGTTTCCGTTAGTTTGTCTCATTATTCGTTTTCTGTTCCTGCCACTGACACCTTGTAAATAAACTCCACTAATCTTTTCATACACTGCTTGCTCTTGGGTCCTTTTTCCAACTCCACACGGCTCGCCTCGGCAGCCGTGACAGACGGTGTGGAAGGCATCCCCTTTGTTGGAACGACCGAGTTTCTTGAAAAACAGCTGAACTGTCTACGTACCAGATGCAAGGATCTAGATGCAGCTTTACTAGATAAAACACGGGAGCTGGAATCATTTAAAAAGCAGTACAATGATATGGTAAAGTCTTCCGAATACGCTTTATTCAAACAAAAACAGGAGCTCATTGGACCAGTGAACCAGATGATCAGAAAGGCTGGCAATGAAGAAAAAGAGATGGGTCATCTAAAATCTAGAGTGAAAGACGTTCAACTCCAGCTTAAATTAGAAAAACAGAAAGGACAAAAGCTCGCACCGTTGGTCCATAGAGGCGTGATGGGGAGATGTTATGGGGAGACTCCGACTCCGTCTCAGATCTTTCCACAGATTAAACCTCGTCCACCTCCAGTGCAAACTAAATTTATTCAAGTGGCTCCAAAACACCCTGGCAGACGAAGGCCTTCCCCAGAGTCTCCATCAACACCACCTTTCCTCAATTCTTATGATGTATTACCACCAATTGGAATAGGCCATTAGAAGTATACTTCATCTTGTCTCCCTCTATTCTCTTTCCATCACCCCCAACCGGTCGCAGCAGATGGCCGCCCCTTCTTGAGCCTGGTTCTGCCGGAGGTTTCTTCCTAAAGGGAGTTTTTCCTCCCCACTGTCGCCCAGTGCTTGCTCAAAGGGGATCTTTGGATTGTTGGGGTTTTCTGGCTTTTTCTGTAGTGTTTTCACCTTACAGTATAAAGCAGCTTGAGGAGACTGTTGTTTTGCCATGATGCAATATAGTATTAAATATTACTAAATTTTAAAAACATCTATTATAGCATCAAAGTAAAACAAAAAAACTAAAGTATACTTCAATGAAATTAATCAAAATGTCTAATCTGGCAAAAAAAAGAAAAGAAAAAAGGTTTCACCTTTAAATAAAAATCCAAATCACAAAAATTCTGATTTTTGTTGTGTGTGGGGGTTTTTGTGTGTGTTGTCAAGTATAAAAGTTTTGCACTCTGTCACGGTCTCGATGTCTGCCCGGCCGGCTCCGCAAGGTTACATATGTTTATTGTGTTGCTGCTTTCTTCCACTCGTCATTCTGCCTGGGCGGAGCTCAGGCCCACGCACCTGTCTGCAATTACGCTGCAACGTGTCCTGTCTGTATGGAGACTGAGAGCTGCCAGAGTAATAATGTAGATACAGGCCTCTTTCTCCTTCTGCTGGTGTTCATGGTTTTATTCCATTGATGTTGCTATCATTTGTAAATATATTTATTTGGTGTTATTTTATCAATTTTCTACTACTGTCGTTCATGTATTTATTTATTTTTTTGTATTTAAATATGATTTTTTTAAAGTAATGCTGCGAGTTAAATAAAGGTTTCATTGAATAAAAAAAAGATTTAAAGATGACTGGTGGCGGAAGCAGAGCACAGACTGTGAGAATCTATCGCCATCGTGTGGTGCAGAGATATATTTCCATTGAATTTAGACTACGAAAGCTTGGCTCACAGAGCAGCTGCAACACGAACAAAAAACATTAAATAGCAACATATTATATTATATTATATTATATTATATTATATTATAGTGCAAACAGTGCAGGCTTCAGCTCTGGGGAAGAAGCTGTTCCTCAGTTTGGGTGGATTCTGTCACTCACAGCGTTGTTAGCCCTCTTGTGCGCGCAGACTGCAACCCCCCCCTCCCCTGCCCCCCCACTGTGCGTTGCCCTGATATCTGCAGTGTGAGGTTGGATCGCTCATTTTCATCCTCACACTGATGCCACTTATTTCGGTCTTTGTTTGACATAAAAGGGCATATTTGTCACTTTATTGCAACTATATTTGCACTCTTGAGCTCCTTCATTCACTGACTGATTATAAAGTTATTACTTGCGTTATGTATTCATCCGTTTGAACATAATTAATGAAGCCACATGTAATCACTAAAATTTGTATTTTGGGTACAATAAGAGAGTTTCAGATGGAATGCTGTTTTGTTTAAATTTCACCAACTTGCTGATGCCCACGGTTGTGAGTGCAGCTTCTTACTGTACATGGGTGGATGGTTGTAAATCACATCACAGATGCCAAAAACCTCTCAAACCAAGCCCTCTTGCCGGTGATGCTGTGCGCAACCTCGTGACAACCACATGACTGATACTAACTCCTGAGCTGACTGTATGCTAACATGCGCCACAAATAAGGGTCATATTTGGATTTAAAACAATCACCGAGAAGCTTCCACTGAATGCTACTTTCCCCTGCATGACACTGAAATCATTAACACATACTAACCCTCACTTATGCTCTTCAGTTTTCTCAGAAATGGATTAAGCCTACACCTAAACCAACGGATATGTTCACTGACTTTTTCTCTTAGTCTGGAAATACTTAGTCAGCCCATTACGCAATTGAATTGATTATCATGACCCTCACTAATAGCCACTTACTAAGCTAAGAGTAATGTGCAAAACCCATTAGCCAAAGTAGTATAAATATTTTAACTTTTAGCAAATCCAGCAGGTTAATTAAGTGATTTCACATCATATGTTCAAACAGCTTGTCAGTTTTTAATATATCCCATGTACGCATACTTAAGCTTTAAAAATAAAGAAAAGTGCAATGACCTGATAGATGTTTGCTGAAAATTGTGGTTTACATCAGCACCTACATTAAAATACAAAGACCCTGTTTTGTGTGAGCTGCTCGATACCATGAAGCAAGACCTCTGAACATCTCAGTTTTTACACACACACACACACACACACACACACAAGTGCAAGCAAATGGTGTTTTATATGCTGTTGTCTAAAATATTATAAAATAAACCGTCTCTTTTTATATGTGGGGGGGGGGCACTCAAAAAACGGAGGGGACAGGTTGGCACCAGAACACCACAGGTCTGCCCCGAGATGAGTGTGAAAATGTGATTATCAACAAGCCCACCTGGACTTCAGTTAGGTCGCACGCTTGTCCAGAGTTCACTTTGTCTTCAAGCGTTTTAATTTAAAACATAAAGTGAGGCCTACCCCAAGCTAAAAGAAGGCAGATTATGTTCTCAGATAAAGCAAGCAATGAGGGCGAAGCAGAGAAAGTACCTGCACAATACATTCACATAAATCAAAATGGAATTTCTTTGAGGACACAAACATCTGGGGAGTAAACAGCTGTTTCAATACCTAATCACAGATTGTGCTCTCTGTTTTACACGTTTTTAGTAAGGCATAATTAACTAAAAGGCTAGAGAGATGAAAGGATGCCAAGCTGATACCAGGCCTCAGTCACATGGATTGTTTCTTAAATTCTGAAATTAAGTGGACATGCAAAAAGATCTGGCACTTCATATATTAAACTGAGAAGCTGTGCTGACCCAAGAAAGCGCCCAGAAATTTGGGCAAATGTCTGCTCTGAAGTTTTTAGCCAAACCAAACTGCAGGTCAGTTTAAAGCGCAAAATTGTGCAAGTAGTCCAAACTAAACCGTTCTTGAGATGCAGAAATGTTGTCACACACAAAAATCAGACGATTGTGCCTCCAAACAAATTGCACTTACAAATGCTTGTAACATAAATGATGAAAATAGTAACTGCAAAGTTGAGACTGAACAGTGTTTCAGTTAAAGTGATAAGCTAGCCATTCAGCTGACTCATTGGTGATTGCAATGATTGCAGGTTTCATTATAGAAGAATATCAAGGAGAAGACAGATGGCAGGGAGTCAGAAACGGGGGATGGAAATGCAAGATATTGAGGACAACTTATGAGCCCAGGCGTCAGGTGTGAACAACAACAATAACTGGGCTGTATTTAGGTGTACAGATCACATGACCATCAAAAGAGCAGTGTAGGAATGAGAGAAGATCAACAGGGGAGCACACAAAGAGGTTTATGGACACAAACTGGGAAAGGTGGCATGCTCAGTTGATCAGTAGAATACCACACTAGACTTTCTTCCAGGACGGTTGAGGACCCTGTTGTGGGGGCGAAGCTTGGGTCCAATGTTCCCTCTAATTTTTCATGTGTCTGAGCGAACACACAAACTCTCTGAGCGGTCCCTTGGACCACTGTGAGCAACAGCAGGCGTGTGCACTGTGGTCACGTCAGCATTGAATCCATCCAAGTTACATGGTTTATTAAAATAATCAAATTACAACATTTAAATTTATGTTAGACTTTTTTTTAATTAACTCCTTTAGCCCACTTACAACAAAAATTCAAAAAAAAATCTTGTTCATGACCTGTGTAGTATGTTAACACTATTGGAAGTAAAAATAACTTGAACTCCAATTTTGAAAACGCAACTTTCTTTTTTAAAAAAAAAAAAAAAAAGCTCTGACTTGTATTATGAGTATGAGTCTGTGGTCTGGGAGAGAGTCCTGTAACTCTCTGTCTGCAAAATACAGTATATAATGACCAATGTTGGGCAATTAATTATATAATTACGTCTTCAAAAAAGTAACTGATCTATGCAAACAAAGTTTTTTGCAGCTGTTTACTTAAAATGCAGCCAAGGCGTTTTTTTAAATAAACATTTCAAACTATTTACAGAACAATCAGCTGTTCTGCATCAAATTTGATGCCACACAAATTATTTGTGCCACTCCAAAAATAATTTCAAATCAAAATCAAATCAAATCACTTTTATTGTCACATCACATGTGCAGGTACATTGGTACAGCACATGTGAGTGAAATTCTTGTGTGCGAGCTTCACAAGCAACAGAGTTGTGCAAAATACAATAATGTAAACAAGCAAAATACAAGAATGGCTACATCTGAAACTAATAAATATATGTACAATATATAATAGTATATGCATTTCTGGATGTGTATACTAAATATTTTTCTACGTGTGTGTGTGTGTGTGTGTGTGTGTGTGTGTGTGTGTGTGTGTGTGTGTGTGTACACATATTTTACAAATTAAATAGAGTCAACAATAAATAAAATATATAAAAATATACAGAGTTGAGACATGTGCAAAACAGTGGCGTTACTGTACAGTATGGAGTGCATAATGTTAAAGTTCCAGTAGTGAAGCTGAGGTGTCTATGAAGTGTTCAGCAGTCTGATGGCCTGATGGAAGAAGCTGTCTCTCAGTCTGCTGGTACGGGACCGGATGCTGCAGAACCTCCTTCCTGATGGAAGCAGTCTGAACAGTTTATGGCTGGGGTGACTGGAGTCCTTGATGATCCTCCCCGCTTTCCTCAGGCACCGCTTCCTGTAGATGTCTTGGAGGGAGGGAAGCTCACCTCCAATTATCCGTTCAGAGCACCGCACTACTCGCTGGAGAGCTTTGCAGTTGTAGGCGGTGCTGTTGCCATACCAGGTGGTGATGCATCCAGTGAGGATGCTCTCAATGGCACAGTGATAGAAGGTCCTGAGGATGCGGGGGCTCATGCCGAATCTTTTCAGTCTCCTGAGAAAGAAGAGGCGCTGCTGCGCCTTCTTCACTGTTTTGTTTGTGTGTACTGACCACGTAAGATCCTCAGCCAGATGTACACCAAGGAACCGGAAGCTGCTCACTCTCTCCACAGCAGCGCCGTTGATGGTGATGGGGGTGTGTACTTCTCTGCACCTCCGGAAGTCCACTATCAGCTCCTTTGTCTTTGCGACGTTGAGTGTGAGATGGTTGTCTTGACACCAGTGGGTCAGGGCGCTGACCTCCTCCCTGTAAGCCGTCTCATCACCATTGGTGATAAGACCCACCACTGTAGTGTCGTCCGCAAACTTCACAATGATGTTGGAGTTGTTAGTGGCTGTGCAGTCGTAGGTGTAGAGTGAGTACAGGAGAGGGCTCAGTACACACCCCTGTGGGGCACCAGTGTTCAGTGTGATGGGGGATGAGGTGATGCTGCCCAGTCTGACCACTTGGCGTCTGTCAGACAGGAAGCTAAGGATCCAGCTGCAGAGGGAGCTGCTCAGTCCTAGATCCTGCAGTTTCCTGTCCAGCTTCGAGGGAACGATGGTATTGAATGCTGAGCTGTAATCTACAAACAGCATTCTCACATACGTGTCTCTCTTCTCCAGGTGTGACAGGGCAGTGTGTAGTGTCAAGGCTATGGCATCATCAGTGGACCTGTTGTGGCGGTATGCGAACTGTAGAGGGTCCAGTGACCGAAGCATTTGCTTACGATGGGGGTCAGGGCTACAGGTCGCCAGTCGTTCAATGAGGAGATGGTGGAGGATTTGGGTACAGGGACGACGGTGGCCATTTTGAAGCAGGCTGGGACTACAGACAGAGAGAGGGAAAGGTTGAAGATGTGCGTGAACACTGCAGCCAGCTGAGCCGCGCATGACTTGAGGACGCGGCCGGGAATCCCGTCCGGACCAGTAGCTTTGCGTGCGTTCACCTTCCTGAAGCACTTCCGCACATCCTCCTCAGACACAGTGTGCGCACTGACGTCATCCGCGGTGCGCACACTGTCCGGTCTCATGGTGTTCGCTGTGTCGAATCTAGCGTAGAATACGTTTAGATCCTCACACAGAGAGGCCGTGGTCTGCGGTGTGCTGGTTTTCCCTCTAAAGTCTGTGATCGTGTTTAGTCCCTGCCACATACTCCGAGGGTTGTCGAACTGTTGCTCCACCCTGTCCCTGTACTCACGTTTGGCTGCTTAGATAGTCTTCCGGAGTTGGTAATGTGCGTGTTTGTAGTCCGATGTGTTCGCGGAGGCAAAGGCGGTGCTCCGTGCCGCCAGTGCCGCGCGAACATCTCCGTTAATCCAGGGTTTTTGATTTGGGAAGGATTTAACTGTTCTGGATGGGACGACATCTTCCACGCATTTCCTGATAAATCCGCAGACTGAGTCTGTGTACTCGTCAATGTCCCTAGCAGCCACGTGAAACATTTCCCAGTCCGCGTGATCAAAACAGCACCGCCCTCCGGGTTGGAGCTTCCTGTTTCAGCTTCTGCCTGTAGGCGGGCAGGAGCAGGATGGAGCGGTGATCTGATTGGCCGAATGGGGTGCGGGGGAGGGCTTTGTACGCATCCCGGAAAGAGATGTAGCAGTGGTCGAGTAGCCGGTCTCCACGAGTGTTAAAATGGATGTGTTGGTGGAGTTTGGGTGAGACTTTCTTCAGGTTTCCCTTATTAAAGTCTCCGGCTGTGATAAACGCTGCCTCTGGGTGTGCGGTTTCCTCACTGCTGATCGCGCTGTACAGTTCCCTGAGTGCTCGGTCAGTGTCGGCTTGTGGGGGAATGTAAACAGCCGTAATAATCACTGCTGTAAATTCCCTCGGTAGCCAGAATGGCCGGCACTTAATCATCAGGTACTCCAGGTCCGGTGAGGTCCAGGTCCACTTATGCTTACTCCAAGCACCGCTGCGAGTTTGGCCGTCAGTGTCAGTTTTCGGATTCGCCTGCTGAGCTGCTGGTGGAGATCCACCCGGACCCAGTGGCGTGTCTAGAAAATTTTTGTTGGGGGGCCAGGTAGGGGCACAGATTTGGAGAAGGGTGGCAGATGTAATTGGCAGATAATGTTTTTAAAAAAAAAATCTACCAACCGTTAACCATAATTCAATAATCCTATAAACCTAATAACCGAATGCGCTTTTAATTCTTATTAGAATGAGATTTTAACCACTATGGTGCAAAGTTTTTAGATACTGCGTTGATAAAGTACAAGAGATACAATCAGTGCTTTGTCAGTGTTTACTCAGCATTCAAGGACAGCAATATTTGCATAATATTTTTACTGACATATAGTGCACATATGTTTTGGGCAAAAACATTTTTGAATATTAAAATACGAACATTTGTAACAAAGAATTGACAAATTAGCCAATGCCAATGCAAAACCAATGCCTATTAAAAAAAAGAAGATAATCTTCTCACAAACTGGTGTTTGATTTTGAAACAGGAAAAAAGTGGGGAAACAACTGAAAAGACTAACATTTGAATAAAACCTGAAAGCAAGTAAATACTTTCTATGCTGCCTTATGGTAAACTTTGGTAATATTGATCAAGAACAACACTGGCTGATGATGAAATACAGTCAGCTGGCATGGTGACACTGCCAGTATTAACCTGCAGGGCTGGACTGGGACAGAAAATCAGGCATTTTGACTAGAGACCGGCCCACCAGGTATTAAAGCCATAAAGACTTTGACTGAAAACAAATGCTGTTGTGACAGTGATGTACACTGTCTTGTTGGTATATGTATGATTTCTATACATTTTACGTCAGATAAAAACTTTGGTTGTAAGATTTAGATAATTATTTAATAAAAGCTAGATATTTTAAATGAGAATAAGAAAGAAAAGTATTTCTTTGTGCCCCACCTTTCCCTGTTAATGCCCTACCTGGCCCCCTGGCAAAACTTTCCTAGATCCACCCCTGCACAGTTGCCAGCTGTCAGCTACATAAAAAAGGATCCTGGTGTTATTTGTGTCTCAGAAACAGTTCATAACTTCCCTTCAACTCATTCATGTGAACTAAAAGGTAAACCTGTTTCTCCATCACCTGTTCAGCTCTGATGATTCAGTAAGGACATCTCCTGGTTTCATCTTCATGTTTCCCTCTCACCACATATCCAAACCGATATCATGACCAGCAGCTTTTACAGCTGTGACTCCAGCAAACATCAGCTGATACTAGAAAGTAATATCAAATAAATTCTAACAACAGCTGATCAAGCTTAAATGTGCTGCTGTTGTTTAGCGCGACATCTGCTGGTTTCCTCTTTCTGGCGCAAAGTGGGCGATAAATAAACAAGGGAGAAAAGCCAATCAGCTGATCATTGATCAGTTTCATGATTGAAGTAGCAACAGGAGAGGCAGGGGAGAGGATGAGAGGAGAAGAGGCAGCTGTGCAGCGTAACGACAGAATAACTCCAGCTTTGTGTCTTTTTTTCATTATAGCGAAAGTCCGGGACAAACTGTGTTCCTTCTCAGCTCAATACGAAACGTGTAATATTTTCTCTGAATGAGGGACCATTCCATTTTTTTAAAGAGCCGTTGGCAACTCTACTAACTAACCTTATGAATAAAATAAAGTTCACTATCAGTAACGTCATAGCACCCACCCAGCTGTATATAAACTCTGTCAAGCTGGCTAGAACCAGTACTAGTTATTGCAACTGAGGGTAAAAAGTCAGCACAACGAAAATAAACTCCACCTAAACTTGGTTTATATCTGACCCAGATAGACTGCAGGTCATAACTTCTTACCTGAAGTTCAGTTCACCTGACACTCGGACTGGCGGTGTTCCAGATCTACTGGCGTTTAGATCAACTGGCGTTGGTCGAACAGATGTGTGGCAGTCTTGCGTTTCAGGAGCTGCTACCGACAAACCAGCAAAAAAACGCCAAATGTGTCATCTGTGACACTTGTGAGGTTATCTCAAACACACTCCGTCAGTCTTGATGCTGTTGAACAACAAAATGTTTAAAATGTGGCGAGTTTATCTGGTGATATCCTCATTCGCGACGCGATCGCGAAAACAGCAAACAATTAACACCACGCCGATGTTGTTCACAGGACAGCAAGAGTAAACGATCGGGAGACTCTTGTCGTCGTTATCGTTCCGCTCGCACGGTTTATTTCTCCGATTTCAGCGTTTTTGCTTCACAACTACAGCGAGCAGTTTACTTTGTGCACTAACATGGAGTCGAGTCAACCAGCGCCACCTCTGGCCAAGTGCCACAGCCTACAGCCAGATCAACCTGTGACACACATCTGCACCACGTTTGAATTCGTGTCATGCACATTTGTACCTTTCAACTGTGTCTGTTTAAATCACGGGCTTAAAATGGACCTGATATCAGGACAGGAAAGGGACATTACTGAACAGGGTTGCTTACAGTTCTTTTGTCTTTTTTCTTATTATTTTCTTTTGGGACTATATAGGAAATTGGACTAGAATGATGTTGCAGTTTTCAGCCAATCATTTCATTGACCCACAGATTTAGCCTAGGCTACCTTTGTTTTGTTTTTTTTATCACCCCCATTTTACAACAAATACCAGTAAAGCAGAGGTTGTAATTTATTTGCCATTATTCAGTTTTGGTTTTGCAAATAATCTGAATGAGCCTCTGTAGTAACTCAGAGGGTGACTGATATCAGGAACTTTCTAAACAATGAATCAAAGCTAGAGATGACTTAAGGCTTTCAGGATGACTTTTAAACACAATGAAGGATTCCCCTGTAGGCTACCAATCACTAATAGTATTGTATTTGCTAAGTGTGAGCTGGTTGGTGTCAGTTTATCTATGCAGACAAGGCATTACCTCCTGGGTTTCCACACTACCTGTCCCTCTGGAGGCACAGACAGCTTTGGGTGGGGCTGAGACTTAGTAAGGTGGTGGTGGTTTTTGAGTTTGTTAATGAGGCTATGCCACCCAGTAATCTGTGTGTTCCTCATTGAAAAGTGGAATTTATTTGGAAAAATATTTCAGTACATTATACATCTGTGATTTTAATTTGTACATTTTTCCTTTTAAAATTGCTTTGTCCACAAAACAGCAGCCATTGATCAGATCAGAAACAATATTATTTACTTGTGTATCCTTTGACAGGTATGACTGGTGGATTTTTGTTGTTTGAAACAGAAAAGCTCTGATTGTGTCAGAAACTATATTTAGATTGAGCACAAACGTTTGACTGTCTGACTAAGAAAGCCTCACTTATTTTTATGTGATGCTATATCGGTGCACTTCTATTTTGAAGGCGACACATTTAGGTTATTGTCTGTGAGCCAGTCACATGCTTGTGTTTGTAAATTAACACCCATTTGGGCTAAAAAAAAACAAAAAAAACAACACTTTTTTTTCTTTATTTATTTTTTTTTATAATGTAGCACAGTACTGCAACAGCAACTCTCTGGGTGCTCCTGCTAATGTCTCCTGGTGTTGTGCACAGTACTGGGCCAGAAAACTTGGCCAGTGGAGCCCACCATGAGTTGGTTTTGGAACTGTGTAATGTAGACCTGACCATAGGGACTGATTGCTTTTCCTGTCTCCTTGCCAGAGCTTAACCACAGAGAGGGAAGCTCTGCAGGTTCTGTGCGCTGTAATGGCAGTGGGTGGCTTTGTGTGCATGTATTTTAACATCTCGCAAATCACACACCTCAGATCAACCTTTTTTCGTTATGACATAAAAAACAGCCAGGGTGGTGAGCTGATATTTAAGTTGTGCCTTTCCTCTGAATGTTTCTGTGTTAAAACAGGGGCAGAGAATGGCTCCTCTTCCCAGGGTGTGGTGGGGCAGACCGGGCCTGTGGTCAGCTCCACGGGGGGAGTATCCAAGACCTCCAAGGGCCAAGGGTCTACAGAGAAGGAAGAACAAGCTGGTAACCAGAAAAGAGCCCGTCGGCAGTGGGAATCCTGGAGCGCCGAGGACAAAAACAGCTTTTTTGAGGGTCTTTATGAGGTAAAGCTTGCAACAACCTTTTACCAAGTTAAAAGTTTACCATGTGTAGATCTTTTGACGTCGTAGATTCACGGCTGCCCTCCTTTGTTCCCAGCACGGGAAGGATTTTGAGGCCATCCAGAACAACATTGCAATGAAGTACAAGAAGAGAGGCAAGCCAGCAAATATGGTGAAGAACAAGGAACAGGTCCGCCACTTTTACTACCGAACTTGGCACAAGATCTCCAAACACATCGACTTCGCTAACGGTGAGTTGCTTTTTTTCTCTCTCTCTTAATTCACCTTGGAATTTTTGATCCCCAAATATGAAGTTTGTACACTGTAATGACTTTATCGAATGACGCCTCATAAAAATGTGTACAACTCATACAACAAGGTGATGTCTTAGGCTGATCTTAATTGGTTTATTTTAGGTTTGTGTTTAGTTGTTTCAGTTATGCTACTTACTGCAGACACTGTGAATGAGAAGTAAAGAAGAGATGCTGTTAAACAGCCACATATATTATTATTTTTTCCTACAACAGAACTCACACTGACATTTTTGTTTTTTAGCAAGCAAAACATATGTTAAAGAAGTTCACCAGATAAGCTGGAGCTCTTTTCCCCTACAAAAAGCACCCAGTGTTACTCTCATGTTATCTTTATGTAGCACGCACAGGCCTCCACCAGTGTTGTGACTTGTGCTTCCTTTCCTTCTCAGTGTACTCCAGGGTGTTAAAGAAATCTTCTCAAGAACTGTACGGCCTCATCTGCTACGCCGAGCTTCGCAAAAAAGTTGGAGGATGTAAGTGAGGGCTGTGAAAGCGCTTGGATGCAATGTAGACTGCGTGTGTTTTGCTGTTTGTTCTGCTGGTTGTGGACACAGGGGATGTGATTAAACTCCAGATGATCCCTGTGGCTCGGGGCAGTTGCCCCTGAGGAGCATGTCTTAACTAGCTGTCTTGTGTTTTGTCTTTGACAGTGATGGATGATAAGAATGTGGCAAAGCTGAACGAACTCATCCAGCAAGGGTAAGTCTGTGGCAGAAGCTTTGGCTAGTGGGTTTACGTACACATCTGGGATTGTGATACTTTAAACTGATGCACTAGATCACATTTGGAAAGATACAGATTAGCACTTTGCTAGTATGAAAAACAAATCTGAGGGCTGAGTTGACAGTATGTAGTCAGATGCTTTCTCTGTGGCACGGCAAGGTTTAGAGCTTACAACATATATGAATAAAGATTCTTCTGTTCCACCAGGGCCACCACCGTGCGCTCTAAGGGGAGGAACCTGCGGATCAAAGCTCCAATGTGCCGAGCGTTGAAGAAACTTTGTGATCCAGATGGTGAGTATGAGCCTGCAGAAACCCAGCACACGCGTTACAGAACAAGCACTGAAAACCTCACTGATGGTGAGACTGGGGGGTTCACGGGGGCGGGGCTTTTTTACAAAAACCATGGCATCAAGTGGGCTGGTGGTGTTTCCATGGTAACTTTGGGTGCAAAGTGAGGAGGATGAAGGAGATGACTGTTCTGACCAGCTGTCATCAACCCCTCTGCTCAATAACACCCACTCATCACACTTACTGAAAATATTTGCTTTCATCAAGGGTAGAAAAAGACTGTCTCTTGTCATTGTTGTATGTAAATCTGTGAATGGATCCCACTGAGATTGATGGCTGCCTTTTCATTTTGTCGTGGTTGATTAAGTGAGAGAGCATAGTTGAGTTTATAGGTTTTGGGCTTTTCTTATAGTGGCTGAATCTGTAATTTTGTGTCCTGCAGGAGTGAGTGATGAAGAGGACCAGAAGCCGGTGCGTCTGCCCTTGAAGGTGGCAGTGGAGCTCCAGCCACGCAGTAACCACTCCTGGGCCCGAGTTCAGAGTCTTGCCCACAACCCTCGCCTCAGGTCTGACATGGATAAGAACCACAATATATTTTCAAAAGCATAACATCCAAGAGTCGGAGAGATGTCATACCTTCATTAATTCATTTTCTATTATTATTTTATTTATTTATTTTATTAGTTCAAGCCATGGTGATGCAACAAAGCCTGAGCTAATTTAAGAACCTCTTCTTGGCTTCAGACTGCTTATTTCAGTTTGATGGTTTGCATGTTTTCCACCGTTTTCTGGGTCAGCTCTTTTTTTTTTTTTTTTTTTTTTTTTGTGCAAATTAAATATGTGTGTATATGTTTTTTTTTTAAGCTAACTCGTGAAATTTGAAAAGTGTAAACACCCTCAGACATGATGCTGTTCAAAGTTTAAACTCTATTTCTTTCATTTTTAATTTTTGTTCTCAGTTCAGTTTTCAGTTAGTGTTCAGACTGGGTTTGCTTCTTTTGAGGTTCAGTTTCGTTTTTACTGGTTTCAGTGTTAGGGTTTTTTTTTGTTTTTTTGTTTAATTATTATGATAATAAGGGTTATTTATCATGGGTAGGTTGAAGAAGGGTAAAGACTTTGTGAAAATGGCTGAATTACAGCAATGTCAGTATGCATTTGTTTGCAAACGTGACAAAACAAATATAGTAAAACTATACATTAATGAACATTTCTGTTTTATTTTAGTTATTTTTGGAGCACGTAGTTGGCGTTTTGATTTTTCCCACACAGGATTATTTCGGTTTTAGAAAACTCTATTAAATTTGATCCACAGTAGTCTAAGTGTAAAATGTAGAAGTAGTTTATGTCAGACGTATTCGACCTGGTAGTGTTGTATTTTGCAAAGTTGACATCAAATGTTTTTTCTGTTTTCTCAGGATGGTGGTGGAGCTCCACAGGAAAGTTTCCAGCCTCATAGAGTATCTGAAACAGAAGTGGGCTTATCATGACCAGTGGATTGTATCCTTTTTAAAAAAAACATTACAGTGCAATATGTATGCAAAACTCTTCAGAGTGTTTTTCATTCCTAGTGTACATATTAGAAATGTACTGCTCTAACATGCTGCTTTCTGGGGCATATACAGTGGGGCAAAAAAGTATTTAGTCAGCCACCGATTGTGCAAGTTCCCCCACCTAAAATGATGACAGAGGTCAGTAATTTGTACCAGAGGTACACTTCAACTGTGAGAGACAGAATGTGGAAAAAAAAAAAAATCCATGAATCCACATGGTAGGATTTGTAAAGAATTTATTCGTAAATCAGGGTGGAAAATAAGTATTTGGTCAATAACAAAAATACAACTCAATACTTTGTAACATAACCTTTGTTGGCAATAACAGAGGTCAAACGTTTACTATAGGTCTTTACCAGGTTTGCACACACAGTAGCTGGTATTTTGGCCCATTCCTCCATGCAGATCTTCTCGAGAGCAGTGATGTTTTGGGGCTGTCGCCGAGCAACACGGACTTTCAACTCCCGCCACAGATTTTCTATGGGGTTGAGGTCTGGAGACTGGCTAGGCCACTCCAGGACTTTCAAATGCTTCTTACGGAGCCACTCCTTTGTTGCCCGGGCGGTGTGTTTTGGATCATTGTCATGTTGGAAGACCCAGCCTCGTTTCATCTTCAAAGTTCTCACTGATGGAAGGAGGTTTTGGCTCAAAATCTCACGATACATGGCCCCATTCATTCTGTCCTTAACACGGATCAGTCGTCCTGTCCCCTTGGCAGAAAAACAGCCCCATAGCATGATGTTTCCACCCCCATGCTTCACAGTAGGTATGGTGTTCTTGGGATGCAACTCAGTATTCTTCTTCCTCCAAACACGACGAGTTGAGTTTATACCAAAAAGTTCTACTTTGGTTTCATCTGACCACATGACATTCTCCCAATCCTCTGCTGTATCATCCATGTGCTCTCTGGCAAACTTCAGACGGGCCTGGACATGCACTGGCTTCAGCAGCGGACCACGTCTGGCACTGCGGGATTTGATTCCCTGCCGTTGTAGTGTGTTACTGATGGTGACCTTTGTTACTTTGGTCCCAGCTCTCTGCAGGTCATTCACCAGGTCCCCCCGTGTGGTTCTGGGATCTTTGCTCACCGTTCTCATGATCATTTTGACCCCACGGGATGAGATCTTGCGTGGAGCCCCAGATCGAGGGAGATTATCAGTGGTCTTGTATGTCTTCCATTTTCTGATGATTGCTCCCACAGTTGATTTTTTCACACCAAGCTGCTTGCCTATTGTAGATTCACTCTTCCCAGTCTGGTGCAGGTCTACAATACTTTTCCTGGTGTCCTTCGAAAGCTCTTTGGTCTTGGCCATAGCGGAGTTTGGAGTCTGACTGTTTGAGGCTGTGGACAGGTGTCTTTTATACAGATGAGTTCAAACAGGTGCCATTCATACAGGTAACGAGTGGGGGGACAGAAAAGCGTCTTACAGAAGACGTTACAGGTCTGTGAGAGCCAGAGATTTTCCTTGTTTGAGGTGACCAAATACTTATTTTCCACCCTGATTTACAAATAAATTCTTTACAAATCCTACCATGTGAATTCATGGATTTTTTTTTTTTCCACATTCTGTCTCTCACAGTTGAAGTGTACCTCTGGTGCAAATTACTGACCTCTGTCATCATTTTAAGTGGGGGAACTTGCACAATCGGTGGCTGACTAAATACTTTTTTGCCCCACTGTACCAGCTTGTGTCGAATATAAACTGGTCCTTAACTTTGAAAACTCAGCTTAAGAGTCTCATGGAGAGAGAGGCTCTAGAAGGCAACCAGACCAGCACAGCCTCTCCCAGCATAACTCAGAAGGAAGAACTTTTTCTTTTTCCAGCTGAGAGCTGCACATTGACTACACTGCCTGGGGTGGCACGTGTGGTTCACTCCAAAGCGTCCTGCACTGTCCATTGGATCGAGAGTGGCAAGAGCCGACCTAATGCCAAGGAGTTGCCAGCTGCCCAGATCCTGGGCATCCATGCAGCTCCACAACCTCGAACTGGCAGCAAATCTGGGCGGGGAAGCGCTGCTGTTGCTGGTGCTTCACTGACTATAACGGGTGATGCTCGTCGAACTGAAACCCCCAACCCTGATCCATCAGCAGACAGTTCTGCAAAGGTAGAGGAGAAGAGACTTCAGTCCCCTTGTGTCCCAGTTTCCTCTCAGCTGACTGTCAGAGAAGAGGGAGATGGGATGGGATCTTCTGATCCAGGAAAGGCCTGCACTGGCGTTGAGGTCAGTGGTGGTTTAGCCATGACCAGAAGCACGGACAGGTCATGTAGTGGTGCCGATGGCTCCGCTGAGCAGTACAAAGAGGAGCAGAGCACCAGCGCGTCTTCCTCGGAGGCAAATCAGCCTCCTTCAGTCAAACCTCCAGTGACTGGCTCAGACGAAGCCGTGTCGCAAGCTTCCCCACCAGCGACCAAAGAACGGGTCGTTGAGCAGATCAGAGAGGAAGGCTGGAGCGCCCGTGACGCAGAGAACGTCACCCTGGCCGAGCTGTACCTGATGTTTGGGAAGCCAGGCAAGCTGCAGCTGGAGTACGAGTGGCAGCCGGTCACAGCTCCACCCAGCAACTCAGAAGAGGGACAAGCCTCAGTGCAGCCAAAGCCCGACAGGACAAATCGAGTTTTGCGCTGCTTACTCAAGCTGGTTTCCACTGAAGTCAACCCCAAACCTCTGGTAAGTTTTCCCTTTTCTGTCTTCCAAGATTGTGGCCTGGTGTGTTGTTTAAATTACAAGTTGAAAAGATGAAAAATGTGTAATTATCAGTGGCATTAAGGCTTAAAATTAAACATTTTTAAGATGCAGCAGTGTGAAGAGTTTATATTCCGTACAAAGCCAGCTGATGAAAAACATGTTACTGGTTATGTACTATGAACACCACAGGTTTTTTTTTTTGTTTGGTTTTTTTTTGTCTTTTTCAATGAAAGTGCTATTTCGAGATAGGAGCATATCATGTGTCTTTTCCTTCAGGCTCCAGAGCTGTGCTCCACAGCCACATCACCCCTCAAGACCTATCAGGAGGAGCAAAACCAGGTCCTCACACCTCCGGCGAAGGGTCCTGTTGCAGGCGCCCGTAGCCCCAGCTGTGGGCGGCCGCAGGCGTCTTTGCGCATGCCCAAGTTACAGCTGCCAAGTGCTGGAGGTATTTATGTCTCTCTCCTGCTGGCTTTTGTGATAAAGTCTTTTCTGTACTTACAGTGCTGTAGTTATTAAACAGCGAGAAGTAATTATGCAGCACCGATGCTTCCTCTTTAGAAGTTGTCTTCAAATAGCTGCCTTTCCTGATGTGGCACCACATCTGTTTCAATCCTGTTCAGGTGGGCGCAACCTTACCCGCTCTCTGCTGGGTTCTACTGCAGTTGGCGAATCAGAAAGCAGCGTGTTCGCAGTACCCACCACGCTGCCACCCAACAGCTCACGGCACAACCGAATGTTCTCCCCTAACAAAGAGGCAGAGCTAGCCTTCAGACAGCAGCTCGACTCGATCAGTGTAAGCCAGAATAATGCATCATTTTTTGTTTATGCCAACTGTACAGAGACATAATTCATGTATTAACGAGCATTAATATGTGCTTTTTTCTTTTCTTTTTCTCACAGATGCAGTCAGATCTTTTCCTTTCTAGACAGAGAAAACCTCGGAACAGACAACTTCGCAAACCACTTGTAGTTCAGGTGAGAGCAAGATCATTATCCATTCATCAGTTCTGGGCTTGGTTGGGTGGAAGGCGGGTTTTCCTAAGTGTGTTTTTGTTTGGCCACTTCTTTCTCGTTCACAGCGAACACTGCTGCCCAGAACTACAGGAGACACTCCTCAACACGTCTGCTCCTTCTCCATCCTCTCCAACTCCTCTGCCACAGGTACTCCTCAGATGGCAGGACAGAACGATAGAATATGTCGTCAGCTGAGGCTGGAAATGTTTAGGGCGTAGTTTTACAGTATGCATTAATGAAATCACAGCTAAAAACGATTTCTCTTTCTCAGCAAGACCCTCTGGTAATTGTCTGCTCTCTCACTTCCTGTTTCTTCCTTCAGGAACTGGATCTTTCCGGCCGATCCATCCCCGACTAGCTCCTTCCTCTCGCTCTGTCCAAACTAAAACAACCCCAGCAACATCCAGCTCTGCGGGGGCCAGCCAGCTCTCTAGTATGGACTTCTTCTGTTATCTACTACATTTTTCTGTTTTATTGAAATATTGATAAACTCTACACCAAATATACTGCAAAAAAATTACATATTGTTGTTTTTATGGGGTCAACAACTTTGCTTTTATAAGCACCCAGTTTCACACCTTGGCTCAGGCGATTAGAGGATCATCAGGGGTCCTTTTGTCCCTCTGTGGGGGGATACTCCCACTAGGTTTAAATCTGGGACTCCCCACCATTTGACCTTAGAACTGAAGAAGCTTCTCGGATGAGAGGTGAAACGTCTTCAAGTAACTTAAAGAAGTCCAGATGCTTTTCTTTGTAAGCTCCTTTGACTACGATGACCTGGATGACTGAGAACCTTCACAGACATATTTTATAAAATTGCTTAAAAACATATTTAAGGTCCAAGTTGTATTTGTGTAAGATTCCTGTGTCAAAATCTAGAACTCTGAGAAGGTCAGTGACAGACAGTATTTCTGTGCAGACGACAGAAGCAAAAACATTTTTCCAGAAGACCTTGGACCATCCTTTTTTTTTTTTTTTCTTCCTGCTCTGCTCTTCACATGCTGTTGCTGTTGATGCTTATCAGGAGTGATATGACAAATCTCTCGTTTGCCTGAACTGTTAATACTTTCAGGTGCCATTGACCTGGCAGCTAAGTCTGCAGGCATCATCCCAGGCAGTCCCTGTCGGGAGGTGGATTCTTCCACTGTGGATAACAGCGCTCTTCTCGCCACCACTCCCATTGCTGATGCTGAGCCAGACTCTCAACTCCACCAGCAAAATGTTCCAGAGGTCAGAGACACACACACACACACACACACACACACACACACACACACACACACACACACACGGACTAGAACCCTCCTTCATTTGATGTCTCCTCCTTGCCTGTGGCATTAGAATAAATGCTATTGCCCATTACCATCTTGGAGTGTTACATTTAAAACGGTCAGTTTTTGATTTATCTTACTTTAATGAAAGTTATTGCTCACTCTAATGATTTTCTGTTTATCTGTGCGGTGTAGGCCAGGTTTTGCATAATGTTTTTCTTTTTACTGTGCATCTGTCGTACAAGACTTCACAAATGATTTAGTAATTTTTATAGATTTTCTTTGTAGACATTATTCTTGCATACAGTTGTCATATTCATGATCACCTGTTTATTTGTCTGTTACGGTTTAAAAACAAGCTGCTCCAAACAGTTTGCCCTGATGGGATAAATAAAGCTGTTTGTATCGCCATCAGAGCGTTTCCTTGCTCACAGTGGACCTTTGTGAGGGAACACTTGGCTTAGTTAAAGGCAGTGAGTCTGCGTAACCTCATTTGTTTTCCAGTCGTAGCTGATCACCATTTGGTAAAGAAAATTGTCAGCTATGCTTGAATAAATGGTTTAAAAAAATGTGATGTGCTAAGTTAAATCGCTCTTTCCATAGAATGGCGTACCACCTCCGTCTCCTGGAGTCACCGGCGGGGGAGACTCACTCCTCTCTCCCCCGAGCGTTGCCTCGCTCCTTGATATCTCACTCCCAGGCCCTCCTGAAGAGGCTCTAACCCCCGGAGAACCTCAAACGCAGATCAGCGACTCCATCATCGAGCTTGCCATCAACTCCACACATTACGGTGCGTGCACGTGCAGACGTCTTACCCGAGCCATATTGACAAGAAACTGCTAAATAAAGCTTGATGATGTTTGTTTAGTGAAATGGAAAGTGAGAGTAGGTTAGAAAGGTTTTGTAATTACCACTGAGGTCAGCTTTGTGGCTCCACAGCATTAATTCCTCTGCAGGTTGTGGAAAAGAGTGCACGTTGACATCCAAACAGCTAAACATCTGAGCCTGCTGAGTTTAATCGCTGATATCTCATTTCTGTTTGCCTGCTGCACTGCAGGTGAGGAGGCTGCTCTCTCTCCAGCCAAGCTGGGCAACAGCGACGGCTCCAAACTGCTGGCCTCGTCTCCCTCGCTCAGCCCATCCAGAGGCTGGATCCCTTCACCCAGCCACGACCCTCAGTGGTACCCCAGCGACTCGTCTGACTCCACACTGGGATGCCTCCTTTGTAAGAGTTTTTTTGCTTCCTTTCTCAAGAGTGTGCCAGAAGTTACATTTTAGGCCAAGAAGAACAGAATATTAAGTGGATGTATTTTTATCATTACTTCCCACTAAAAATGCTGCATACAGCAGCACGTGCAGTCAACATTTACAAAGATTTGTTTGTAAAATCCCCAATATTACTAACACAGCTGTATGATGAAAGGCCATTTACTCAGTCTTTTGCTCTTATTTTCCTTGCAGCCAGCATGGTCTCTCCTGATAAGGGCAGACGGACCACCCTAACCCCCACTGGCCCCTCCAGTGGCACAGCTCTACTCGGTCCTAGCCTCCTGGACTGCAATTCTCATGATTCTCATGATTCAATCCCGTGGCCTTCCTGATGTGGCAGAGGTAAGTAAATGCTTGTTGATTAAATGAAAGAAAGTTGTGACTGAGAAGCAACACTTGCCACAAACACAACACAGTCTGAATCTCAGCAACCAACATGTTATATGTTATTAATTAGTCTCTAAAATGTAAATGTAAAAACATCACTTCCCATTTTAAAAATAACCTGCATTTATATCCACTCTGAAAATGTGGTTCTTATCCCCTTTTGGATCTGTCCTGCTGTGCAAGTGGACTCTGACCCAGAGCCGGTTGTGTTAGGGACCACATGGTACCTTTTGGATAGATCAGCTTCTGGGCTGATCCACCAAATTTTAGGTGATTTTTAATGAAAAACTTGTTGAGTCACACCCTGAGATTCAGACACCATACCTTTTGAAATGCTGACAGCATTTAATATCTGAATCTCAGTCTGTGAACACGTTTCCATTTTTAGTGCTCTCTCTCGCTCTCTTGCGTGCTTTGATAGCGACTTTATGAAGAAATGAATCGGGAGTGTCAGTTAGCTGGTTCAGGTGTGGCAGGAGGGGATGAGGCAGAGAGAAGCTCTAAGTTTGTTAAAGATAACCTGCCAGTGAGCAGGTTTAGTTCAGATTGTGTTAAGTGATTCATCTCAGGGTTAACAAACGCAGACTTGTTAGCTTAAACCTGTTTCCTGGGATGGGGCCCAAACCTGCCTGGGAGGTGAATAGAGCCCGGTGACTGTTGCCTCCTGTGTTTGGACTAACACATCTGCTTTTTCAGTAAATAATTTAATTTCATTGACAGATATTGATGTGATGAACTTTTCCCCCCCTGCACTCTTGACCTAAAGTATGAAACTGTTCGAGGGATGTCTGGAAAAATCTTGTTTTTTGGGGGTTTTTTCTCCTTCTTGGATTTGCCCTTGTTGTCAGTCTGAAAGCTCTTTGGTGTTGCTTGCAGATGGATTCTCAGCTTGCTTGTATGATGAGTGAGAGCAGCATAGACTACATCGCTCGCTTCAATGATCTGGCTCAGGAGCTCGCCGTAACTGAGCCCTCCATTCCACCTCCCTGAGGAAGACTCCACCAAGCCATGGTCATCTGTACCTCTAATCTACAGCCAGTTCCAGGCATTTCCACAGTTCCAGGAGAGAGAGACACAAACTTCTGGGCCCACACTTGGAAGCAGTGACTACTGCTAGAAATTCAAAACCGATTTGCAGCCAGCAGCTGCAAATTACCCCAACTTTTACCACGTCTGGTTCTCACACCTGTCGATAAGCAGGCCATTCCTAAAAAGAGACCAAGGCAGAACTTTGCTCACCTAGAGCATCATGTTGTTGGTGACAAGAGGTACTGTAAGTGAGGAGAGGAGAGGTTTCCTCTCTGTCTTCTCCCTGTTTGGAGAAAGAAGACTGGGGAGAAAGGCCAACCCCATCCCCCCTCAAAGCCATCCATGGCCTGTTTGTAAAAGTGCAATAATAGGTGGTCAACCGTGACCATTGTTCAAAAGCGAGTTGCGTTGGTTTCACTGAACTGTTCTCTAAGGAACAATTCCCTTTAAATACAAACACTTTAGATAAAACAAATGAGTTTACAAAGATACAACCTCATGTACAGGAAAATACTATGCCATATCCGAACAAAATATCTGATCTTTCATGTCTCTTCCTGCTCTCGGTGTGTGAGTGCATGAATGTATCTGTGTGTGCGTGTGTATTAAAGGCTGTAAGGCTGACCGCTCAAAATGTGCAGTTCAGATCATCAGCTGGTGGCAAACAGCCACTGGACTGTGATTTTTATTAAAAGTAATGTCGGTGAGAAAGAGATACTTGGCATAGTTCAGTAGCAAAAGTGGAACAAAACAAAGTGATGTGTAGAAGTTCATTTTTCCTGTTGGCCTCCTTTTTTCTTTTCTTTTTGTTCCTCATCTCTTATGAGTTCAGGTGTTACAGATTGTGTTGTAGTCACACGTGTTTGGAATCGGGTTCTTCATTTCTCAAACCCACATTTAAAAAACAAACAAACAAAAAAACAAAACAAAAAAAACAAACAAATACAAATAAAAAATGGCAGCTTGTTGGTTGACTCCACTTGGGTAGCTCCACAGATGCTGAAAATGTTATTGGAATTATTTTATTGTTGCATTCATTTCTCATTAGTTTTGTGTGCAGAGATGCAAGTTCAAATATTGGATTTTGTTGCATAAACAGGAATACCTTTTTAGATATTTAAGCCCTCTTCACACGTGTGGTATTTGGAGACTGAATCAGAATGTTTTAAAGAGTCTGTGCTGACAGTGCTTATAGCCACAAACAGCATAATGTGCGTAATGTACTGTTCTTCATGGTTGTTGCGTCTGAATGAAAGCCTTGAGGAACGTTCACATTAAAACGTTTCCTTTGACTCGGCGCTTTCCCAGCTCCTCATTCGCAAGCTGCAATAGGGAGAATTTCCCTCCTGTATTGTAGATGTGAGCGTGAATTGCACAGGAAGGTTTTAATGAAGGGAGATGAACAACTCAAAAAGATGCGCGTGAGCGGCAGCACTCTGATGCGTGCCTGTCTGTTAACATACATTCAGGCTTGCGCTGTTTTAAAAGGTGACCTATCCAGACCTGAAGCTTCCAGATCAACAGCAAGGAGGGCGTGTCTTTGTTTACTTTTGCTGTCGTTTTCAGTAACGCTGACACAACAGGTGGGCGCTCTCTTGCCGACGCCATCGATTACAAGGAAATCTAACAATGTTGCTCATTTACTTTCCTTAGTTCTGTTGCTTTCTTGCCGTCCTAATTAGTTCAAACAAATGAGCTGGCTGCAGCCACACATTCATTTTGTTTGACAAACTAGAATTATGAATGTCCTGGCTACTATTGAGTTCCCAGTAGAAATACACTCCATAAGAGCGAGCGGTTAATTTAATGAAACACTAAAGCCATAGTTGACTCCATTTATTTTAATTTTTGTTTTTTATTATATGCCCCCAAATTACTTTCCTCTGACTAGTGGATGCTAACAAAACACTATGACTAAAGAGTGGCTCTTGCATGTTACAGAAGCAGACATCGTTTCTCTGAATTTTTCATGCAGTACAGACTCATTGCCTTCACATTTAATTTGATCAACCAGCATCATCTCTATGCAGCTGTGTGAACCCGTTTGGTGTAAACTGTTAGACCTCTTTGTCATTCCACAAACGAGATTGTAAGACGATCTAACAAATGTAAGCGCTCCTGTGGTGTTAGTTTGTGAACATTTGGAAACGCTTGATCTTGTCACACTAGATGATTCTTAATAAGGAATCCTATTGAAGGATGTATTTGTACAAATGGAAATTCCAGTATTCACTGCGCTTTTGTAACATAATGTAAATCATTATTTGGACTATTTATTGTTAATATTTCTGAGACAAGTGTTTTTTCTGTTTTAATTTAAGGTGACATCCAAGAAAGGAGGAAAAAAAAATACTGTTTTCAGTTTGTAAAAGGTGTTTTATTCTGTGCATAAAGATAGTTATAAAAACCTGCCTGTTTTCTTGTATTCACTGTGTTTGGGGGATACACAGCAGTTCATATGCAAGCTTGTACAAAGTTCGGTCTTTGGCCTTGGGCTTGTTTCTGACAGGTTTGTCAGCTTCTCCAGAGATGGATGAGTGGTTTATCCGCACAGACTCCACACTGAATTCCTCGCTGCTCCCAATAAAAGTACAATCATGCTCCAATCCAGACGACACTTTAAAGTGACAAAGAATATTAGCCGGAAACAAAAACTCGACTGCACGTACGTGTGCTGAAGTGACTCATTTTCAGTGATGTGCTCTGCATACTGCATGGAAAATATGACCCAGAAACAGGTCGGGTGCTGCACCATTTTTCAATGAGAAATTGTTGGCAAACGTTGACTTTGTAACCACAGTAGATATTTTAAAGGAGAGTAAGTGACACAGTTGTGGGTAGACATTCTGCCAAAACATCAGACATGATTCCTTTACCACAGTTTGGTTTATTTAAGCTGTTCTGTTTGCATCAGGAGTCCCAAATTATGGAGTTCAAATTAAACCATCTCTTCTCACCAGCCTGCAAAATGTGATACTGCAGGCTTTTGCCAACAATTTTTGTTGTTTTTGGGTGGGAAGGGTAAAAGTTTCTCAGACATGACAGACAATATCAACATGTAAATTAGACATTAAACAATGAATAGTACAAAAACCCACTCCAGCTCTGTCCCAGATGTTATAAAACAGATCTCCTCATTTCCTCCAAAGTCTTGCTTATTTCAGGTCCTAGACCTCACCAGCTCGAACATCACTTATCCTTAGGTTTTTGCTCCTTTCGAGCGCGCGAGGACATGAGCTTGAAGAAAAGTGCAGGCCAGAGTGTGCGGAGGTATACTGCAGCAGTGGGCAGAGGGCCGGCCAAAACCACGTCTTTACTTTGCTGACGAACAGCCTTTAGGACTTCCCACGCCACGTCCCTGGGGTCCCAGCCCGTAGCTGTAGTTCTGTCCAACACTGAGCGGTAGTTGCAAAGACAAGAGACATGTTGCATCATTGATACAAGAGAGTACAGATTACTTCAATTAATTCAAATTACTTTTATTTATATAGTACCAAATCACAACAGCAGTTGCCTCGAGGTGCTTTTTAATGTAAGGTAAGAAAGACCCTACAATAACTTATAAATTACTCTGGTTATGTTGCTTCTTACTTTTATTATTTAGTTATAAAAATCCATTTGGCTTGTAGTCTTTTCCTTATGTAGTCAAAAAAAAAAATCAGTAAGAAAACACAAAATCCCAGCTGGCATCAAAGATCCACACACATTCCAACACCACCTTAATAACTCTGAGATTTATCACCTGTTACCAGCTGACTCTTAAAAATGCTGCTTTTGCTACTGTTACTCTTTTGTTCCATCCTCTCACTGCCTCACCTCCATACTTGGATCCATCTCCTGTGACAGCATTGATCGACAGGTTGGTTCAGATGTACCCGGGGCTGATCACAGTCACTGGGATCCCGTAGCGCTCCATCTCTGCCCGCAAGCAGTCGAAGTAGGCCTGGGTGGCGTGCTTGGACGCAGCATCTGACCAGCATGAGACAAATCAGAGGCTTGCTTTAGTTACCCTCCTCCTGCTGGCAAACTCATGTTGTGTTTGTTTGCATTAATCAAAGACGACTTACAGGCTGACCGGTAAGGAATGGCTATCTTCCCCTGGACGCTGCTAATCACTACAATATGGCCGCTGTGCCGGCGAACCATGGAAGGCAGGAGAGCTGTGGAGAGAGGAAAGAAATGAAAGAGAGAGGGCTGACTCATATTCATGATAATCTTCACCCAAATCTCTACATAAATGACTTATTAACTTCACATTTAGCTCGGCTCTTTCAACCACAAGCCAAAATAAATGAAAACATCCCGTACGCTGAAACCAACAAGATTAAACAAACCTTGTGTAAGAGCAACGGGCCCGAAGTAATTTGTCTCCATAACATCCCGCTGAACTGAAATGTGAGTCTCTAGTATATTGCCAAGGTAACTGATTCCAGCATTATTAATGAGGATGTCCACTTGTCCGTAACATTTCAGGATCTCTTCTGCAGCTCTCTCCACCGTGTCTGTTTTAGCCAGGTCGAAGACAACAGTACAGGGAGTGTGAATCTGGTGGATAACCAAAGCGAAACAAAACGACTCTTTACAAATGGATCCTTAGAGGCTAAGCTATAGTTCAGACAGACCAGACTTTATTGTGTTACTCCTTTGTGTGTATATACATACCAGTTTCTGTGTGTTTGCTGAACTCGCTGTTAGTTCTTGGACCACCTGCTGCAGGCGAGCTGCGTCACGTCCACACAAGCCGTGCACCTGCAGCGTGGAAGACCCGCGCAGACTCTACAATGCAGAATTCTCGTTGTAGATTAGTGAGCATAAAACAGGGGTGGGTGCAGAGAGCCACACCACTAAGCTGAACTCAAATCTGCTCAGTATCTCTTTAATTCTTACCAGGAGCACTTTATAAAACTGAAATAAGCATAGAAGAAAACTGCTAACATTTTTATCATGATATAATAAACATTCCCCAAAACAATTGTGCACAAAATGTCCATATTTTTGCAAAATTTAAAAGACTTAACTTTATTTTAAAATAAGTGCTATTGCTATTTTTAATTATTTTTTCTTGCTCAGCTACAGGAATCTAGTCCGTCTTGAGTTTCTACAAGTGCATCCAGTGAATCAACAGTGCAACAAACTGAAGTTAACGGTTTTAGTTACAACACCAACAGCATGGTTCACTGACTTGCACAACACCTTCTGCTGTACGATTCAGCGGGGAAAAAAAGCAATTTTACTTCTGGCTTCATTTCAGTCACTTTATCTTGCATCTGCTTTAAAAGTCCCACATTTTTCCCTGTCAGATTTTGACAGGTGTAAGTTGTTTACAAACAAACAAACCTTGGTAGTCCCTTTTACTGAGCCTGTGGCTGCTAAACTCTTTTCGTTGTCCCATGTAAAAAATTCATTAACAGGGCTGGGTCATCACAACTGTCATCCACAGCCACCAAGCACTCTTTGATAAACTCCTCAGAGGATGGCTTGTTTGAAATCACAAAGCTGGTCTTGCCTGCTCCATCCCTGGATGTGTGAGGCTTAGTGAAAAGTCCTGTTGCTTTTCGCAGATTTGCTAGCAACAGTCCAGCTCTTTTCTCTCTCTGTTTAGTCTCACAAAGGGGATTCAATCTGTAATCCATAAACAGAGCACTCTGCTCTCCACAAACTAAACACATGGCTTTACCTCTGACTTCAGTAATTAAATATTGAGAAGTCTACGTCCTGTTAAAAACTCTACACTCCGTATCAATCTTTCCTGTTTTTAAAGGTCAGCTGACATCTTTCGGGGCTAGAAACTCTCAGAAACAAAAGATCAGGCACACTTACAGAGGAGATGCATTCGCTCACAAACATGTGTTTGTAAAGTAAAAAAATAGCATTCATGTTCAAAATAGAAGTGACAAATTTGTAATGTGGTTTCCTACAAAAATCAGGAATCCACTCTCTGACCAGGAATTTATCAAAGAGTGTTTGGTGTCTGAAATGGGACAAAATGATTCATGTATACGTATATATGTTTAAATCCTAATTTCCCATTGATCGCACGCAGACTGGTCCGAGACAACCAACGGGCAGTACAATGTCCAAATCTGATAAAGAACTACAACTACATGTTGGCATCTGCACAACAACACTGAAGAATGAGATTGCACATTATCTAAATAAAAGCCTACTAGCACTAAAGCAGTATGGTTTAGAGAGTTTGCACATGTAAGCTGAAATGAATGAATGGAGGCTGACCTTTCCCGAGTCCAGAGCTGGCCCCAGTTATGACCACTACAGCACCTTGGACTGAAGCCCCTTTTCTGAGACGTACAAGTATCCGGTACAACAATACGACTCCCAAACCGGTTAAAACCACCGGTAGCATTCCTCCTCCCATCACACGCTCCATTACTTGGCAATCACCAGCTACCTGCAGGTAAAAAATAATCAGTAAATACCTTATAAGAAATTATTTACTGTACCTTTAAAGTCCATCTGAATGCAACTACCAACATGACAATAATAAACACACATACAGCCAAAAAAGCGGGGGAATTAAATGGTAATTCATTGTAATAAGAACAGTAGGAGTTATGGATCTTCCTTTATCTTCTTAACCACTTAAGCCCCACCTGCTAGCAACAACCAATAACTTGATATCACCAGACTTCGGACAATCTTATTAAGCAAATGTTAACTAAATACATGCATCACTTAGCACATTAATATTCGCATGGTTAAAAAGTACAGTTCAGTATGCCAGGTGAACACCTTGCACATGCACACACTGGGTTTAGCACTAGCTTGTTCTGCGCAGGCAGTGTCAAAATAACGGCTACTGAGGCTAAAGCTAACAACAGCTAGCATCTCTAGCAAATACTAACAAGTGTTGGTTTGTAGTTCTGTTTTTTACAGGTCTCACCTGAGCCGAGCTGCTGAGCAGAGCAGCAGTAATGTGTCAATGTGTCTCCTCTTCTTTTAGCTGATCTTCTTCCTTCTGTTTTGTCTTTATTGACGGTTAGAAAAACAGCTTTTGGTCGCTTTAGCGCCACCGTCTGATCTGGAGTATGCACTTAACAAAATGCGCTCTTTCAAATGATTAACAAATAAGGAAATAAGCTATTATTTCTCGTAAAGCTCATAATTTGATAATTTGCTATATTAATGCTTTACATTTATATTTAGAGGTCTTTTTAAACCACTAGTGCCTATTTAATCAGCTGCTATCTTCTTCATTGCTACATGATCCATTAGAAGTGTGCTCTACATCTCATTTCAGTTTTTCTTTTTAATTATTTAAAAATTCTTAGTTTACTTTATTTTTTATTATTTATTACAAATTGTAGGGTATTTGTCAGGTTCATATTCTTCAGAAGTCCATCCATCCATCCATTCACTTCCGCTTATCCTTTTCAGGGTCGCGGGGGGCGCTGGAGCCTATCCCAGCTGTCATAGGGCGAGAGGCGGGGTACACCCTGGACAGGTCGCCAGTCTGTCGCAAGGCTAACACACAAGGACAAACAACCATTCGCACTCACATACATTTGCACATTCACACCTAGTGACAATTTGGGTTATCCAATTAACCTATCCCCACAAGCTTCATGTCTTTGGACGGTGGGAGGAAGCCGGAGTACCCGGAGGGAACCCACGCAGACACGGGGAGAACATGCAAACTCCACACAGAAAGACCCCGGCCTGATGTTGGAATTGAACTCAGGACATTCTTGCTGTGCGGCAACAGTGCTAACCACCGTGCCACCGTGCTGCCCTTCAGAAGTTCAGAATGGAAATTGCATCACAAACACAGGAAGTTGACTCAGAGTCATGCAGACATCCTGAGTGTGAATAAATACAGCTGAGGTCAGAAGTTTACAGGGACTCACTATGGACTTTAATTTCATGATCTCTTTGAATTGTCCTGGGTGAAATGATTGTACAGCACACATTTTTAATTTCTTTAAAATGAACAAAAATTAGGTAAACAAGTTTGAACTGGTTTTGAACTTTCTCTAATCCAAGGTTACACGAGGTCAAACGTATGTACCTCTAAGGCTGTTGCAAGTTAAAATTTGTGCTTTATAAATATAATTATAAACGATTTTAATGTAACGTTTTTTTCAAGGGATGATTATACAGCGTACATCTTTAATGACTTTTAAAAAAAGACTTCTTTATTTTGGATTTTCTCTAATCCACACAGGGTCAAAAGTATATATAGGCCCAAATATATACATACACCCCCAGTAATATTTGGTTAAATGTCCTTTAGTAAGTTGTACTTCAACCAGATGCTTTTTGTAGCTATTGATGCTACCACCCTGGTTAACACTGTTACTAAGTTTTAAAGACTCAACATTACTGCCCTGAACTTACCTCTTGTCATTGTGGCCAAACAGGTCAATCTTTGCTTCGTCTGACCATAACACTCCGATTTATAAATCAAATCAAGGTACGGTTTATCATCTCATGTGACTTCTGATGTAGATGTGAGTTCCGGCCACATTTGAGACCTATCCAACACATTTCCCAAGGATACCAAGAATACACCGTTGTGTGGATTGTGATCTGGACTTTCAGAATCAGAATAGTTTATTGATCCCTTGGGGCAATTGTGTAGAAAGCATTATTTTTGCAAGAATTAGTTTCCAACCTGTGTGGTGTTGTAAACAGGGACTATAACTGTTTTGTTTTTTTAAAATCATGTCTAATAGGATTCTTTTTTTGTTATAGTTGTTGATGCATCTTTAATTAAATCTTTCCCTGCAGGTCTTCTATGGGTGGAGCCTCTAACCTGTTTGTGAGTCAGTTTTCAGTCCAAGCAAACAGTGTTTTATGTGCTGTCGTCTAAAATATTATAAAATTGCCTAAAATAGAAGTGTTTAAAACAGATCCTGTGCAGCTGCAAAGCAAAAATAAAAAACTCCCTCCAGGCAGAAGCGGCCATTTTCGTATGTGGGGAAAACCCCCACAAAAACAGAGGGGACAGGCTGGCACCAGAACACCATGGATGTGCCCCGAGATGAGTGTGAAAATGTGATTATCAACAAGCCCACCTGGGCTTCAGGTAGGCCGCACGCTTGTCCAGAGTTCACTTTGTCTTCAAGCTTTTTAATTTAAAACATAAAGTGAGGCCTACCCCAAGCTAAAAGAAGGCAGATTATGTTCTCAGATAAAGCAAGCAATGAGGGCGAAGCAGAGAAAGTACCTGCACAATACATTCACATAAATCAAAATGGAATTTCTTTGAGGACACAAACATCTGGGGAGTAAACAGCTGTTTCAATACCTAATCACAGATTGTGCTCTCTGTTGTACATGTTTTTAGTAAGGCATAATTAACTAAAAGGTTAGAGAGATGAAAGGATGCCAAGCTGATACCAGGCCTCAGTCACATGAGTGGAGATGTGGACATGCAATAAAGATCTGGCACTTCATATATTAAACTGATGAGAGGCTGTGTTCACCCCAGAAAGCTTCCAGAAATTTGGGCAAATGTCTGCTGTGAAGTTTTTAGTCAAACGAAATTGCAGGTCAGTTTAAAGCGCAAAATTGTGCAAGTAGTCCAAACTAAACCGTTCTTGAGATGCAGAAATGTTGTCACACACACAAAAATTAGACGATTGTGCCTCCAAACAAATTGCACTTACAAATGCTTGTGACATAAATGATGAAAACGGTAGGTGCAAAGTTGAGATTGAACAGTGTTACAGTTAAAATGATAAGCCAATGGCAATAGTTCTATTAAAATAATTAACGGCTCCACCCCGAGATTTGACCTGAAACGTGCTATTCGCCAAGGATGTCCTATTTCACCATATTTATTTTTACTTTGTACACAAATTCTTGCAACTAATAGTTCAAACAGTGTTGTACAAGGAATCACCATAGCTGATAAGGAGCTCGTCATCAGCCAGTTAGCCAATGACACCACACTCTTCTTGAAGAATGCAAACCAAATCCCTGCAGCCCTTACTGTGATTAGTGATTTCTCTGAGGCCTCTGGTTTATGCCTAAATCTAAAAAAGTGTGAGTTACTAGCAATTAAAGACTGCCCTGCAAATACTATCTGTAATATCTCTGTTAAACAAGAAGTCACATACTTGGGACTGTTAATATCCAAAGACCAAAAATCAAGATGCTCTTCAAACTTCACTCCAATTATACAGAAAACCCTAAAAAAGTTCAACCAGTGGCTGCAAAGGGACTTGTCTTTGAAAGGTAGAGTGTTAATTACTAAAGCAGAAGGGATATCCCAATTAACATATGCTGCTCTCTCCTTACATCTGGATAAGAAAATTAGTAAAGATATTGACCGTATGCTCTTTAATTTTATATGGAAAAACCGTACGCATTATATTAGAAAAACTGTTGTGATGAATAAGTACAAATCAGGTGGGCTTAACGTCTTAGACTTTTCTACTTTAAATAACACTTTCAAAATTAATTGGGCTAAACATTTTCTTAAAAACTACCTCTATCTGGAACTTTATACCATATTATATTTTCTCTCATTTTGGTGGCTTTAATTTTATTTTAAATTGTAATTACAATGGTGAGAAACTCCCTGTAAAGCTTTCATCCTTCCATAAGCAGGTCCTCTTAGTGTGGACCCTCATTTATAAACACAACTTCTCACCTCACAAATACCTTATCTGGAACAACAGAGATATTTTATAGAAAAATAAATCACTTTTCCTGGAAACTTGGCTCCAAAATGGGATCCTATTGGTGGCTCAGCTGGTTAATAAAGAGGGACAACTACTTACTTACAACGACTTTATTGCACTATATAATTTTCCAATCAGTGTTCAGGAATTCTCAATGGTGCTTGGTGCCATACCCTCAGGGACTTTAATGTTATATAAAAACACTGACAGCTCAATATCTACCTCAGTCACTCTCCCCGATCCAGCTGAGTCACCAATAGGAAAAATCTGCTTTTCATAGGAACTTGGTAACAGCAATAAGAGAATACGTAGTTTATTCCAAGAAGATATCGTCTCTCTCCCATATATAACATCTTATTGGAACCGATATGTTCCAGATATCAAGTGGAAGACAGTCTGGGTGGTCCCCCATAAATATTTGATTGTAAATAAGGTGAAATAAGTCTCTTTTAAAATTCTACATAAATGTTATCCAGCCAGTCACTACATGGTCAAATTTAAAAGGGACATAAATACTAATTGTACTTTCTGTGGGGATCATCCAGAAACTGTGACACATCTTTTTTGGTACTGTTCTTTTACACAGAGATTCTGGAAGGAATTTAGCAGGTTTGTTATTGTCCATATTTTAAGGGAGTTTTCTTTACGATGGGAAAATGTTTTATTCTGTTTCTTTAAGTTCCCCAAGAAGTATGAGAAAAAATTTTTTATGATAAATTTCTTAATACTTTTAGCTAAATTTTTGATCCATAAATGTAAGTTTACTAACAAAACACCATATTTCTGTCATTATTTTAAGGATGTGGAAATGTACATACAATCAATATCAGACTCCAGCAACAAAAAGGCTCTCAAAACAATATATGTATGTGAATTTTTGCGTGTATTCTTATAATTGTTACCTTTTTCTTTTACCCTTGGCTTTTTGTGTTCATGTTCTGTTGTTTTGTATACTTCATCTGTTCGTATATTGTATACTCATTGTTTGATAAATAAAGTTTAAAAAAAAAAAAGACACGCTTTGTTTAGACCCCCAAAATCCTTTCCACGCCCACCCCCGTGACATCACGCTCCAAAGCCCTATTACCACAGAACGTGGTGCCGTTTAATGACATTACGTCACAGAACGTGGTGATGTCATAGTGACAGTCGTTTCATCCTTTGATGTTCAAGTCTATAAATAGAGGAAAGCTGTCAAAGGGAATTCATTGAGCTATCGTTTTGTTGGAGTGATACAGCACATAAAAAAGCAGAAATGACTTCGAAACCTAACAAAGACAGAAATGTTAATTTCTTGAAAGCAATGGTTAAAAAAAGTGAAAAAGAAAAAGAAACATATGCCAGACAGTTCGACCAAAGACTGCAGCCAATGATTGATGAAGTTGAAAAGCTTAAAACTGAGCTTGACTACTTCAAAAAACAGGACACAATCAAGAACAAACGGATCGAGGATCTAACTAAAGAAAACAAAGAACTTTGGCAGAATAATGAGATGCTGTCTTCTGTTGTGGACGACAGGACCAGTATCTCAGACAGGTTGGACTCGAGAAAAGATGACAACGAAGCTCTCATAAAGTTCCGCGCAGAGACGGAGAAAACGCTGGCTGAACTTAATAGGAAACATGAAGAAGATGTTGAAGTGCTGCAAGCATTGCTGGAAACGGAAAAAGAAAAAGTTGCGCGTCAGCAGTTTCACAACAGCCAATTCGTCGACTTACTGGTGAAACGCCACAAAGAGGAGAAAAATCGGATGCAGCAATTTTATGACGAAAATACATCAAAACTCACAGACAAAGCATATGCTGCAGAAACAAAGTTAAAAATCGTCATAGGCATTTATGATAAATATATTGCAAAGCTTGAGAAGAAAATGGAAATTGGTAAAAGTGTGAGCATCAATGCAGTCAAAGAACGTGAGGAGGAACATAAATCCTCGAAGTTTTGGATCGAGGGCCTTTTGACGCATAATGCAAAGCTGCAGGACCAAAACAAATTAATAGGCAAAACGGTGAAAGATTTAACAGATGAGAAAGCTCAAATGGGGAAGACCATCAACGAAAAAACGGCCCAGCAAATGGAGATGAAACAAAAATGTCAGAGAAATATTAGGGCTCTGGCCTTTGAAAAGAAAATGAAGGCTGGGGTGGAAGATGAAAATGATTCTCTGAAAAAGAAAAATGAAGACATAAAAAAGGCCCTAAGTAAAGAGAAGGAAGAACACAGAAAGACAGCAGTGGACAGGCATAAAGTAAAAACGGCACACAATCAGGCACTGGCTGAAAAGATCTCACTGGAAGAGCAACTGCGCGCCACAAAAAAGCAAACAGAAATATTCACACACAAAACGAATTGCCTGGAAAAGAAAAAGCGCCACTTCCAAGAGGAATTGTACCAGTGCGTTTTGTCCTTTGAAAAGGCATTTCCACATGCAGGTCACTTCAGAGAAAAAGAAAAGGTGGAATTTAGGGATAAATTCCTCAACTTGAAAAAGAAATACGTAGACGGTGTGGAAGGCATCCCCTTTGTTGGAACAACGAAGGAGTTTCTTGAAAAACAGCTGAACTGTCTACGTACCAGATGCAAGGATCTAGATGCAGCTTTACTAGATAAAACACGGGAGCTGGAATCATTTAAAAAGCAGTACAATGATATGGTAAAGTCTTCCGAATACGCTTTATTCAAACAAAAACAGGAGCTCATTGGACCAGTGAACCAGATGATCAGAAAGGCTGGCAATGAAGAAAAAGAGATAGGTCATCTAAAATCTAGAGTGAAAGACGTTCAACTCCAGCTTAAATTAGAAAAACAGAAAGGACAAAAGCTCGCACCGTTGGTCCATAGAGGCGTGATGGGGAGATGTTATGGGGAGACTCCGTCTCAGATCTTTCCACAGATTAAACCTCGTCCACCTCCAGTGCAAACTAAATTTATTCAAGTGGCTCCAAAACACCCTGGCAGACGAAGGCCTTCCCCAGAGTCTCCATCAACACCACCTTTCCTCAATTCTTATGATGTATTACCACCAATTGGAATAGGCCATTAGAAGTATACTTCATCTTGTCTCCCTCTATTCTTTTTCCATCACCCCCAACCGGTCGCAGCAGATGGCCGCCCCTTCTTGAGCCTGGTTCTGCCGGAGGTTTCTTCCTAAAGGGAGTTTTTCCTCCCCACTGTCGCCCAGTGCTTGCTCAAAGGGGATCTTTGGATTGTTGGGGTTTTCTGGATTTTTCTGTAGTGTTTTCACCTTACAGTATAACGCAGCTTGAGGAGACTGTTGTTTTGCCATGATGCTATATAATCTTAAATATAACTGAATTTTCTAAACATCTATTATAGCATCAAAGTAAAACAATAAAACTAAAGTATACTTCAATGAAATTAATCAAAATGTCTAACCCTACGGTGGCCCTGAGAGGCCAAACGGACACCAGCAGTAAGAAAAATGCTGCAAAAGCACACAAAACACAACGGAAATAGGAAAAACAAAACAGCATTTTTCTTATCGCTGGTGTTTTCTAAAGTTGCAGTCCGTTTGGCCTCTGAGGGCCACCGTACTAACCTGACCAAAAAAGAAGAGAAAAAATGAATAAATAAATAAAAATCCAAATCACAAAAACCTTCTGATTTCTGTTGTGTTTTATTGTGTTGTATGAAAGGACTTATATTGCAAGGTAAAATCCCCAATATATAAACCAGAAATCCCAACAATAGCAAGTCATTTCACACTTGCTAGAATTCCAAAAACGTCCAAATCTTTTGCATCTGTGTGAGTTTTTGATACAATTTTATATCAGCTTCAAAAGAAACAGAGCAATAAAGTTTTTCTCTTGAGTTCTGCATCTCCCTGCCCTTTTACAACATTTTTGTTTTGGTGGCTGAGTGGCAATTTAGAAAGCTAGCATGTGATTGACAGTTTCCAATTGGCTGAAAGAAGAGATTTAAATTAAGTTTGATAAAACCTTATCTGGTTTCATAATTTATGCTGCTAGTTTGGTGAGTTAAAGTTTATGACGCACTCATCTGATAATTCATCGAGATAACTTTTGACTTCTTTCCTTCTTTATTATTATTATTATTATTATTTAAAGGAACCTATTAAATCTTTTTTGTAATGAAAATCAATCAATAGTAATTGTCGATAGAATGAAAGTCAAAATGGAATTTCTTTACAGATTTGTCGTCAGCTCTTAAGGATTTACGTATTACATGATTTATGACTCATTACATTTTTGTTATTGTTGGAGCTATTTGTTCTTTATTTATTTATTTTTAAATTAGTTAAAGTTTGTTGTTAGTTTACTTATATTTTGGGGTTTATTTGTCGGTTAATATTTTGTTTTAACCCTTGTATGGTGTTCGGGTCTGTGAGACCCGTTTTCAGGCTGGCACCAGAACACCACGGATGTGCCCCGAGATGAGTGTGAAAATGTGATTATCAACAAGCCCACCTGGGCTTCAGGTAGGCCGCACGCTTGTCCAGAGTTCACTTTGTCTTCAAGCGTTTTAATTTAAAACATCAACTGAGGCCTACCCCAAGCTAAAAGAAGCTAAACCTATACACCATGGACAGAGACAGTCTGATTGAGTTTTATTTTAGGCTGGGAATGAGCTACAAACGCATTTTGAAAAGCCTGGCAATGCAAGGAACCATCATTACGGAGAGACATTTAAACCGGATATTGAGAGCCAAGTCGCTTTACAGACGTAAGTACGACCTGGACGCCGGGATAGATTTTATTGTGAACCAACTGCAAGGGCCTGGGAAGGATCACGGTTATCGGTGGATGTTTACAAAGTGCAAACAACACGGCACTGCAATCAGGAAAGAAGACGTCAGGATCCTCATCTCTTTACTGGACCCATTAGGTTCCCAGGTTCGCCAGACCACACGTCTCAGAAGGAGGCAATATTTTGCTCAGGGGCCTAACTTTGTGTGGCACATAGACTCTTATGACAAACTAAAGCCATATGGGATATGTATTAATGGATGCATCGACGGTTTCTCACGCAACATCATTTGGCTGCGGGCCGCACACACTAACAGTGACCCAAAGGTTATCGGAGGTTACTTTGTGGAAGCAGTGGAGAGTCGTGGGGTTGGCCTACCCCAAGCTAAAAGAAGGCAGATTATGTTCTCAGATAAAGCAAGCAATGAGGGCGAAGCAGAGAAAGTACCTGCACAATACATTCACATAAATCAAAATGGAATTTCTTTGAGGACACAAACATCTGGGGAGTAAACAGCTGTTTCAATACCTAATCACAGATGATGAGGACGAAGTCGAAGTCCTGCAAGGACTGCTGGAAACAGCAAAAGAAAAGGTGGTACGTCAGGAATTTCACAACAGCCAAGTTGTTGAATTATTATTGAAACGCCACAAAGAGGAAAAAAATAAGATGCAGCAATTTTACGAGGAAAATACTAAAAAAAACTCGAAGACAAAGCCAATGCTGCAGACAGAAAGTTAGAAGAGGTCATGGAAATGTATGATTCCAAAATAGAAAAGCTTGAGAGAACAGTAAAAAATAGTAGAGGTGTGGCCGTCAATGCGGTTAAAGAACGCGAGGAACAACATCAATCCTCGCAGTGTTGGATTGAGGGTCTTCTGACACGTAATACAAAGTTACAGGACGAAAATGAATTGATGGATAAAACCGTGAAAGAATTAACAGACGAGAAAGATCAAATGGGCAAAGTAATAGACAACCAAAAGGCCCAGAATATGGAGATCAAACGGAAATGTCAGAGAAATATTAGGGCTCTGGCCTTTGAAAAGAAAATGAAGGCTATGGTCGAAGATGAAGTTGATTCTTTGAAAAAGAAAAATGAAGACCTAAAAAAGGCCCTAAGCACAGAGCAGGAAAACCACAGAAAGACAGCAGTGGACAGGTATAAAGTAAAAACGGCACACAATCAGGCACTGGCTGAAAAGATCTCACTGGAAGAGCAACTGCGCGCCACAAAAAAGCAAACAGAAATATTCACACAAAAAACGAATTGCCTGGAAAAGAAAAAGCGCCACTTCCAAGAGGAATTGTACCAGTGCGTTTTGTCCTTTGAAAAGGCATTTCCACATGCAGGTCACTTCAGAGAAAAAGAAAAGGTGGAATTTAGGGATATATTCCACAACTTGAAAAAGAAATACGTAGACGGTGTGGAAGGCATCCCCTTTGTTGGAACAACGAAGGAGTTTCTTGAAAAACAGCTGAACTGTCTACGTATCAGATGCAAGGATCTAGATGCAGCTTTACTAGATAAAACACGGGAGCTGGAATCATTTAAAAAGCAGTACAATGATATGGTAAAGTCTTCCGAATACGCTTTATTCAAACAAAAACAGGAGCTCATTGGACCAGTGAACCAGATGATCAGAAAGGCTGGCAATGAAGAAAAAGAGATAGGTCATCTAAAATCTAGAGTGAAAGATGTTCAACTCCAGCTTAAATTAGAAAAACAGAAAGGACAAAAGCTCGCACCGTTGGTCCATAGAGGCGTGATGGGGAGATGTTATGGGGAGACTCCGACTCCGTCTCAGATCTTTCCACAGATTAAACCTCGTCCACCTCCAGTGCAAACTAAATTTATTCAAGTGGCTCCAAAACACCCTGGCAGACGAAGGCCTTCCCCAGAGTCTCCATCAACACCACCTTTCCTCAATTCTTATGATGTATTACCACCAATTGGAATAGGCCATTAGAAGTATACTTCATCTTGTCTCCCTCTATTCTCTTTCCATCACCCCCAACCGGTCGCAGCAGATGGCCGCCCCTTCTTGAGCCTGGTTCTGCTGGAGGTTTCTTCCTAAAGGGAGTTTTTCCTCCCCACTGTCGCCCAGTGCTTGCTCAAAGGGGATCTTTGGATTGTTGGGGTTTTCTGGCTTTTTCTGTAGTGTTTTCACCTTACAGTATA
Organism: Mchenga conophoros; assembly: GCF_057382185.1. Taxonomy (NCBI): domain Eukaryota; kingdom Metazoa; phylum Chordata; class Actinopteri; order Cichliformes; family Cichlidae; genus Mchenga; species Mchenga conophoros. The sequence goes on from NC_140529.1 coordinate 19,467,732, forward strand.
AAGCAGCTTGAGGAGACTGTTGTTTTGCCATGATGCAATATAGTATTAAATATGACTACATTTTAAAAACATCTATTATAGCATCAAAGTAAAACAAAAAAACTAAATGAAATGAATCAAAATGTCTAATCTGGCAAAACAAGAAAAGAAAAAAGGTTTCACCTTTAAATAAAAATCCAAATCACAAACACATTCTGATTTTTGTTGTGTGTGTTTTTTTGTGTGTGTTGTCACGTATAAAATCTTTGCACTCTGTCTCGGTGTCTGCCCGGCCGGCTCCGCAAGGCTACATATGTTTATTGTGTTGCTGCTTTCTTCCACTCGTCATTCTGCCTGGGCGGAGCTCAGGCCCACGCACCTGTCTGCAATTACGCTGCAACGTGTCCTGTCTGTATGGAGACTGAGAGCTGCCAGAGTAATAATGTAGATACAGGCCTCTTTCTCCTTCTGCTGCTGTTCATGCTTTTATTCCATTGATGTTGCTATCATTTGTAAATATATTTATTTGCTCTTATTTTATCAATTTACTGTCGTTCATGTATTTAATCTTCTTTGTATTTAAATATGATTTTTTTTAAGTAATGCCGCGAGATGGACAGTTAAATAAAGGTTTCATTGAATTAAAAAAAAGATTTAAAGATGACTGGTGGCGGAAGCAGAGCACAGACTGTCTGTGAGAATCTATCGCCATCGTGTGGTGCAGAGATATATTGCCATTGAATTTAGACAACGAAAGCTTGGCTCACAGAGCAGCTGCAACAGAACAAAAAACATTAAATAGCAACATGATATATTATATTATATTATATTATATTATATTATATTATATTATATTATATTATATTATATTTATAGCTGTCGAAATTAACGCGTTAATTGCGATAATTAAATTTTGGAATTAATTACGTTAGAATATTTAACTATTTAGCGCAACACGCAGATAAGTCGCTCCCATAATTCCACTTGATTTGTTTACCGCGCCACTGAAAATGGAGAAGCAGGAAGCGGATGGCCTTCTGGATGGGGAATTTAAATACAAGAAGAACATAGATGGGACAATAAACAAACGCGTTGTAATTTGCACTCACTGTAGTAAAGAGTTTCAATTTCACCGTTCAAATTCGACCTTAAAATACCACCTTAATGCCAAACACGCGTTTGTCGGGGCAGCAGCTTCACCCGGCCTGCGTCAGACCACTCTTAGTGAACGCAGGCCACTCGGTAAGTCTTCTTTGGACAAACTGACCGACAATATAGCCAAATGGATAGCAAAGGACTGCAGACCGCTAAGCATTGTGGAGGACAAGGGCTTTGCGGATGTTTTAAAGGTTGCATCTCAGGACGCGTCCTACAAGCCCCCAGCGAGAAGCACAATAACAATTCGAATCCACGAACTGTATGAAACGGAGAAAAAGAAAAAAGAAGAGGCTTTAGTTCACACAGAATGCGTGGCTCTGACAGGAGACCACTGGACATCATTGAGTAATGACAATTACCTGGGAGTTACTGCGCATTTAATCACTGAAGCCTGGGGTCTGACATCCTTTGCGCTGACTATAATGAAAACGGAAGAGCGGCACTTTGCGGAGGCTTGTGCAGAGCAGTTCCAGACTGTTGCTCGCAGGTGGAGAATTGAGGAGAAGGTGACAACAGTAGGCACGGACAGTGCGCGCAATATGATCGCCGCGGCTCGCATCATGCCATTCAATCACATGCCGTGTACCGCGCACATTCTACAGAGATGCATCACAGTGAGTCTCGCAGACAGTGGCTTTGTCACTGCGCTGGCCAAATGCCGCAAAATTGTTGGCCATTTTAAGCACAGCCCAGCAAACACAGCAGAGCTGAACGCAGAGCAGGTGTCACTGGGGCGCAAGCAGGAGCCGTTGGCCCAGGACGTGCCTACGCGCTGGAACTCCACGCTGGAGATGGTGAAGCGCTTGATCCGCAACCAAACTGCAGTAACCGCGACTCTGGATAAACAAAAGCATAAACTTGTCCTCCTGACGCCTCCAGAGTGGGACAAACTCCAGAGACTGGAGACACTTCTAGAGCCCTGCAGGTGAGCCTGTCATTGTGACCATAATTGTAGGTTTAGATTAAATGTATCAAACATACATCTTAAATCAGTTTTGTTATTATGAAAATGTCTTATTTAAAAAATAAATGAAATCAAATATTTTATTAATATTACCTAGTATTAAAAAGCTTTTTTTAATTTGCTGTCTTATCTCTCTCTCTCTCTCTGTGTGTGTGTGTGTGTGTGTGTGTGTGTGTGTGTGTGTGTGTGTGTGTGTGTGTGTGTGTGTGTATTCCACTGCAGATATGTGACTGAACTGCTGGGAGGAGAGGCCTACGTCTCCTGCTCTGTAGTTCTACCAGCCTTCTGCCACCTGCGCCGTGTCATGGAAGTAACTGATGAGGACCCTGCATATGTGGTGAGGTTTAAAGAGAAGTTTAAGGAAGACCTTGCTTCCCGCCAGGAACATACCAACTATGCATGGCTCCAGATCGCAACTGCACTGGACCCACGTTTTAAAGACCTACGCAGTGTGCCCAAGACTGACAGAGAAGCAGTGTGGACCACACTGGCAGGCATGCTGCATGAAGACTCTCCTAGAAGATCACACACTGCAGAAGAAGGTCCAGCCAAGAAGACTGCAACCCCCCCACTGTGCTTTGCCCTGATATCTGCAGTGTGAGGTTGGATCGCTCATTCTCATCCTCACACTGATGCCACTTATTTCGGTCTTTGTTTGACATAAAAGGGCATATTTGTCACTTTATTGCAACTATATTTGCACTCTTGAGCTCCTTCATTCACTGACTGATCATAAAGTTATTACTTGCGTTATGTATTCATCCGTTTGAACATAATTAATGAAGCCACATGTAATCACTAAAATTTGTATTTTGGGTACAATAAGAGAGTTTCAGATGGAATGCTGTTTTGTTTTGTTTAAATTTCACCAACTTGCTGATGCCCACGGTTGTGAGTGCGGCTTCTTGCTGTACATGGGTGGATGGTTGTAAATCACATCACAGATGCCAAAAACCTCTCAAACCAAGCCCCCTTGCCGGTGATGCTGTGCGCAACCTCGTGACGGAGTCAAGCATATTCAAAACACCCCCTCACCTCCCGTGTCAAACTCAAATGTCAGCCTATTTCATGTGTCACTTTTGGAGCAGTTGCCATCCCGACGAGCCATGGAGAAGTTCGTGTTTGTGTTATTTTACTTATTTGGTGTTCTGGTGTGTTTGGGCACCGGTCAGCACCATCGTGTTGAGCACGTGTTGGACCGTGGACACACCGGATTCAGTGGGAGAATAACGGTCAGGTGTACAGTTTACTGAGCACTGGGACTCAGTATCGTTTACCAGCACAGACACGGAGACGCGCTCAGCTTCTATTGAGAGCAAACAACCAAGTGAACCCTCCGGCTGCGTCCAGTAGACGAGACACACCGTCTGGGCCGGGAGCTTTCCGAGCATTCAGACTCTTAAACTGCTTCCTCGCATCTGCTTCATGAATATGAAGGGTTGTGGTGGGAGGAGGTGGTGTGAAATCCTCTTTTGTGTGGGGTGAGGAGGGGGGTGTTGTAAAAGTCCCCAAGAGCAATGATGAGAGAGTCCGGGAATGTCCGCTCCATGTGCAGTATCTGCTCCGCGAGTGCGCACTGAGCTGCCTGCGCATCCGCATCTGGCGGGATGTAAACAGCGGCCAAGATGAATGAAGCAAACTCCCGCGGAGAATAAAACGGTTTGCAGTGAATAAAAAGGTATTCCAGAGAGGAAGAGCAGTGCTGAGCAATCACTGTTACATCTGTGCACCAGCCACTATTAATGTAGAAGCAGACACGTCCACCTGTGGTCTTACCAGAGAGAGAGGCCTGCCGGTCCGCGCGCAGCAGATGAAAGCCCTCCAGCTTGAGCGTGCTGTCCGGGATGTCCTCACAGAGCCACGACTCCGTAAAACACAAGACACAGGAGGAGGCAACGTCTCTGTTCATGCTTCTCATCAGGGCCAGCTCGTCCATCTCATTCCTGAGTGAGCGTACGTTGGAAAGGAAGATCCCAGGAAGAGCAGTTCGCAGTCCGCGTCTCCTCAGACGCACGAGTGCGCCGGCTCGCTTTCCTCGCTTTCGGCGTCTCACTTTCCTGATCAGAGTCTGCAGTAAATCTGCCGCAGATGCGACAAATATTGGAAGTAAATCCACAGGTGTTGTAGTCCTGTAGTTAAGAAGCTCTTCTCTAGTGTAAGAATATCCAGAGGAGTGCCCAGACACAGAAGTTATGCACAAAAACAAAACAGAAGTAACGCACTGAAGCACCGGGGCATCCATACGCGGCGGCGCCATCTTGGAACAAGGGACTTGTCTTTGAAAGGTAGAGTGTTAATTACTAAAGCTGAAGGGATATCCCGATGAACATATGCTGCTCTCTCCTTACATCTGGATAAGAAAAGTAGTAAAGATATTGACCGTATGCTCTTTAATTTTATATGGAAAAACCGTACGCACTATATTAGAAAAACTGTTGTGATGAATAAGTACGAATCAGGTGGGCTTAACGTCTTAGACTTTTCTACTTTAAATAACACTTTCAAAATTAATTGGGCCAAACATTTTCTTAAAACCCTACCTCTATCTGGAACTTTATACCATACCACATTTTCTCTCGTTTTGGTGGCTTTACTTTTATTTGAAATTGTAATTACAATGTTGAGAAAGTCCCTGTAAAGCTTTCATCCTTCCATAAGCAGGTCCTCTTAGCGTGGACCCTCATTTATAAACACAACTTCTCACCTCACAAATACCTTATCTGGAACAACAGAGATATTTTATAGAAAAATAAATCACTTTTCCTGGAAACTTGGCTCCAAAATGGGATCCTATTGGTGGCTCAGCTGGTTAGTAAAGAGGGACAACTACTTACTTACAACGACTTTATTGCACTATATAATTTTCCAATCAGTGTTCCAGATATCAAGCGGAAGACAGTCTGGATGGTCCCCCATAAATATTTGATTGTAAATAAGGTGAAAGAAGTCTCTTTTAAAATTCGACATACATGTTATCCAGCCAGTCACTACATGGTCAAATTCAAAAGGGACATAAATACTAATTGTACTTTCTGTGGGGATCATCCAGAAACGGTGACACATCTTTTTTGGTACTGTTCTTTTACACAGAGATTCTGGAAGGAATTTAGCAGCTTTGTTATTGTCCATATTTTAAGGGAGTTTTCTTTACGATGGGAAAATGTTTTATTCTGTTTCTTTAAGTTCCCCAAGAAGTATGAGAAATGTTTTTTATGATTAATTTCTTAATACTTTTAGCTAAATTTTTTATCCATAAATGTAAGTTTACTAACAAAACACCATATTTCTGTCATTATTTTAAGGATGTGCACATGCACATACAATCAATATCAGACTGCACCAACAAAAAGGCTCTCACAACAATATATGTATGTGAATTTTTGCGTGTATTCTTATAATTGTTACCTTTTTCTTTCACCCTTGGCTTTTTGTGTTCATGTTCTGTTGTATACTTCATCTGTTCGTATGTTGTATACTCATTGTTTGTTAAATAAAGTTTTAAAAAAAAAAGACACGCTTTGTTTAGACCCCCAAAATCCTTTCCACGCCCACCCCCATGACATCACGCTCCAAAGCCCTGTTACGTCACAGAACGTGGTGATGTCATAGTGACAGTCCTTTCATCCTTTGATGTTCAAGTCTATAAATAGAGGACAGCTGTCAAAGGGAATTCATTAAGCTATCGTTTTGTTGGAGTGATACAGCACATAAAAAAGCAGAAATGAGTTCGAAAGCTAACAAAGACAGAAATGTTAATTTCTCGAAAACAATGGTTAAAAAAAGTGAAAAAGAAAAAGAAACATATGCCAGACAGTTCGAGCAAAGACTGCAGCCAATGATCGACGAGGTTGAAAAGCTCAAAACTGAGCTTGACTACTTCAAAAACCTGCATACAGTCAATAAGAAACGGATCGAGGATCTAACAAAAGAAAACAATGAACTTTTGCAGAATAATAAGCTGCTGGGTTCGGTCTTGGATGACAGGACAAACATCGCAGACAGGTTGGACTCGATAAAAGATGACCACGAAGCTCTGGTAAAGTTCCGCGCAGAGACGGAGAAAACTCTGGCTGAGCTTAAAGAAAAACACGAGGACGAAGTCCAAGTCCTGCAAGGACTGCTGGAAACAGAGAAAGAAAAGGTGGCACGTCAGCAATTTCACAACAGCCAAGTTGTTGAATTATTATTGAAACGCCACAAAGAGGAAAAAAATAAGATGCAGCAGTTTTACCAGGAAAATACTAAAAAACTGGAAAACAAAGCAAATGCTGCAGACAGGAAGTTAGAAGAGGTGATCAACATGTATGACTCCAAAATAGAAAAGCTGCAGACGGCAGTAAAAAATAGTAGAGGTGTGACCGTCAATGCGGTTAAGGAACGCGAGGAAGACCGTCAATCCTCGCAGGGTTGGATTGACGGTGTTTTGTGGCATAATACACAGTTACAAGACGAAAATGAATTTATGGTTAAAAACATGAAAGAATTAACAGAGGAGAAAGGTCAAATGGGCAAAGTGATAGACGACCAAAAGGCCCAGAATATGGCGATCAAGCAGAAATGCCAGAGTAATATTAGAGCTCTGGCCTTGGAAAAGAAAATGAAGGCTATGCTTGAAGACGAAGTTGATTCTTTGAAAAAGAAAATTGAAGACGTCAAAAAGGCCCTAAGCACAGAGCAGGAAAACCACAGAAAGACAGCAGTGGACCGGCACAAAGTAAAAGCGGCACACAATCAGGCACTGGCTGAAAAGGTGGCGCTGGAAGAGAAACTGCGCTCCACAAAAAAGCAACGGGAAAGATTTATATCCAAAGTGAATTGGCTGGAGAAGAAAGAGCGCTACTTCCAAGAGGAATTGTGCCAGTGCGTTTTGTCCTTTGAAAAGGCATTTCCACATGAAGGTCACTTGAGAGGAAAAGAAAAGGTGGAATTTAGGGATATGTTCCACTACTTGAAAAATAAATACGTAGACGGAGTGGAAGGCACCCCCTTTGTTGGAACAACGAAGGAGTTTCTTGAAAAACAGCTGAACTGTCTACGTATCAGATGCAAGGATCTAGATGCAGCTTTACTAGATAAAACACGGGAGCTGGAATCATTTAAAAAGCAGTACAATGACATGGTAAAGTCTTCCGAGTACGCTTTATTCCGACAAAGAGAGGAGCTCATTGGACCAGTGAACCAGATTATCCAAAAGGCTGCCAATGAAGAAAAAGAGATAGGTCATCTAAAATCTAGAGTGAAAGACGCTCAACTCCAGCTTAAATTAGAAAAACAGAAAGGACAAAAGCTGGCATCGTTGGACCATAGAAGCATGATGGGGAGATGTTCTGAGGAGACTCCGTCTCAGATTAATCCTCGTCCACTTCCAGGGAAAACTACATTTATTCAGGTACGTCCAAGACACCCTGGCAGAAGTGCAGGTATGGCTTCCCCAGTGAATCCTCCTGTAGAGTCTCCATCAACACCACCTTTCCTCAATTCTGATGATGGATTACCACCAGTTGATTGTTAAAAATTAACTGCTAAAATAGGCCATTAGAAGTATACTTCATCTTGTCTCCCTATATCATGGGTGGGCATTCTCAGTCCACGAGGGCCGGTGTCCCTGCAGGTTTTAGATCTCACCTTGGCTCAACACACCTGAATCACATGATTAGTTCGTTACCAGGCCTCTGGAGAACTTCAGGACATGTTGAGGAGCTAATTTAGCCGTTTAAATCAGCTGTGTTGGTTCGAGGACACATCTAAAACCTGCAGGGACACCGGCCCTCGTGGACTGAGATTGCCCACCCACCCCCAACCGGTCGCAGCAGATGGCCGCCCCTTCTTGAGCCTGGTTCTGCCGGAGGTTTCTTCCTAAAGGGAGTTTTTCCTCCCCACTGTCGCCCAGTGCTTGCTCAAAGGGGATCATTGGATTGTTGGGGTTTTCTGGCTTTTACTGTAGTGTTTTTACCTTACAGTATAAAGCAGCTTGAGGAGACTGTTGTTTTGCCATGATGCAATATAGTATTAAATATGACTACATTTTAAAAACATCTATTATAGCATCAAAGTAAAACAAAAAAACTAAATGAAATGAATCAAAATGTCTAATCTGGCAAAACAAGAAAAGAAAAAAGGTTTCACCTTTAAATAAAAATCCAAATCACAAACACATTCTGATTTTTGTTGTGTGTGTTTTTTTGTGTATGTTGTCACGTATAAAATCGTTGCACTCTGTCTCGGTGTCTGCCCGGCCGGCTCCGCAAGGCTACATATGTTTATTGTGTTGCTGCTTTCTTCCACTCGTCATTCTGCCTGGGCGGAGCTCAGGCCCACGCACCTGTCTGCAATTACGCTGCAACGTGTCCTGTCTGTATGGAGACTGAGAGCTGCCAGAGTAATAATGTAGATACAGGCCTCTTTCTCCTTCTGCTGCTGTTCATGCTTTTATTCCATTGATGTTGCTATCATTTGTAAATATATTTATTTGCTCTTATTTTATCAATTTACTGTCGTTCATGTATTTAATCTTCTTTGTATTTAAATATGATTTTTTTTAAGTAATGCCGCGAGATGGACAGTTAAATAAAGGTTTCATTGAATTAAAAAAAAAGATTTAAAGATGACTGGTGGCGGAAGCAGAGCACAGACTGTCTGTGAGAATCTATCGCCATCGTGTGGTGCAGAGATATATTGCCATTGAATTTAGACAACGAAAGCTTGGCTCACAGAGCAGCTGCAACACGAACAAAAAACATTAAATAGCAACATGATATATTATATTATATTATATTATATTATATTTATAGCTGTCGAAATTAACGCGTTAATTGCGATAATTAAATTTTGGAATTAATTACGTTAGAATATATAACTATTTAGCGCAACACGCAGATAAGTCGCTCCCATAATTCCACTTGATTTGTTTACCGCGCCACTGAAAATGGAGAAGCAGGAAGCGGATGGCCTTCTGGATGGGGAATTTAAATACAAGAAGAACATAGATGGGACAATAAACAAACGCGTTGTAATTTGCACTCACTGTAGTAAAGAGTTTCAATTTCACCGTTCAAATTCGACCTTAAAATACCACCTTAATGCCAAACACGCGTTTGTCGGGGCAGCAGCTTCACCCGGCCTGCGTCAGACCACTCTTAGTGAACGCAGGCCACTCGGTAAGTCTTCTTTGGACAAACTGACCGACAATATAGCCAAATGGATAGCAAAGGACTGCAGACCGCTAAGCATTGTGGAGGACAAGGGCTTTGCGGATGTTTTAAAGGTTGCATCTCAGGACGCGTCCTACAAGCCCCCAGCGAGAAGCACAATAACAATTCGAATCCACGAACTGTATGAAACGGAGAAAAAGAAAAAAGAAGAGGCTTTAGTTCACACAGAATGCGTGGCTCTGACAGGAGACCACTGGACATCATTGAGTAATGACAATTACCTGGGAGTTACTGCGCATTTAATCACTGAAGCCTGGGGTCTGACATCCTTTGCGCTGACTATAATGAAAACGGAAGAGCGGCACTTTGCGGAGGCTTGTGCAGAGCAGTTCCAGACTGTTGCTCGCAGGTGGAGAATTGAGGAGAAGGTGACAACAGTAGGCACGGACAGTGCGCGCAATATGATCGCCGCGGCTCGCATCATGCCATTCAATCACATGCCGTGTACCGCGCACATTCTACAGAGATGCATCACAGTGAGTCTCGCAGACAGTGGCTTTGTCACTGCGCTGGCCAAATGCCGCAAAATTGTTGGCCATTTTAAGCACAGCCCAGCAAACACAGCAGAGCTGAACGCAGAGCAGGTGTCACTGGGGCGCAAGCAGGAGCCGTTGGCCCAGGACGTGCCTACGCGCTGGAACTCCACGCTGGAGATGGTGAAGCGCTTGATCCGCAACCAAACTGCAGTAACCGCGACTCTGGATAAACAAAAGCATAAACTTGTCCTCCTGACGCCTCCAGAGTGGGACAAACTCCAGAGACTGGAGACACTTCTAGAGCCCTGCAGGTGAGCCTGTCATTGTGACCATAATTGTAGGTTTAGATTAAATGTATCAAACATACATCTTAAATCAGTTTTGTTATTATGAAAATGTCTTATTTAAAAAATAAATGAAATCAAATATTTTATTAATATTACCTAGTATTAAAAAGCTTTTTTTAATTTGCTGTCTTATCTCTCTCTCTCTGTGTGTGTGTGTGTGTGTGTGTGTGTGTGTGTGTGTGTGTGTGTGTGTGTGTGTGTATTCCACTGCAGATATGTGACTGAACTGCTGGGAGGAGAGGCCTACGTCTCCTGCTCTGTAGTTCTACCAGCCTTCTGCCACCTGCGCCGTGTCATGGAAGTAACTGATGAGGACCCTGCATATGTGGTGAGGTTTAAAGAGAAGTTTAAGGAAGACCTTGCTTCCCGCCAGGAACATACCAACTATGCATGGCTCCAGATCGCAACTGCACTGGACCCACGTTTTAAAGACCTACGCAGTGTGCCCAAGACTGACAGAGAAGCAGTGTGGACCACACTGGCAGGCATGCTGCATGAAGACTCTCCTAGAAGATCACACACTGCAGAAGAAGGTCCAGCCAAGAAGACTGCAACCCCCCCACTGTGCTTTGCCCTGATATCTGCAGTGTGAGGTTGGATCGCTCATTCTCATCCTCACACTGATGCCACTTATTTCGGTCTTTGTTTGACATAAAAGGGCATATTTGTCACTTTATTGCAACTATATTTGCACTCTTGAGCTCCTTCATTCACTGACTGATCATAAAGTTATTACTTGCGTTATGTATTCATCCGTTTGAACATAATTAATGAAGCCACATGTAATCACTAAAATTTGTATTTTGGGTACAATAAGAGAGTTTCAGATGGAATGCTGTTTTGTTTTGTTTAAATTTCACCAACTTGCTGATGCCCACGGTTGTGAGTGCGGCTTCTTGCTGTACATGGGTGGATGGTTGTAAATCACATCACAGATGCCAAAAACCTCTCAAACCAAGCCCCCTTGCCGGTGATGCTGTGCGCAACCTCGTGACGGAGTCAAGCATATTCAAAACACCCCCTCACCTCCCGTGTCAAACTCAAATGTCAGCCTATTTCATGTGTCACTTTTGGAGCAGTTGCCATCCCGACGAGCCATGGAGAAGTTCGTGTTTGTGTTATTTTACTTATTTGGTGTTCTGGTGTGTTTGGGCACCGGTCAGCACCATCGTGTTGAGCACGTGTTGGACCGTGGACACACCGGATTCAGTGGGAGAATAACGGTCAGGTGTACAGTTTACTGAGCACTGGGACTCAGTATCGTTTACCAGCACAGACACGGAGACGCGCTCAGCTTCTATTGAGAGCAAACAACCAAGTGAACCCTCCGGCTGCGTCCAGTAGACGAGACACACCGTCTGGGCCGGGAGCTTTCCGAGCATTCAGACTCTTAAACTGCTTCCTCGCATCTGCTTCATGAATATGAAGGGTTGTGGTGGGAGGAGGTGGTGTGAAATCCTCTTTTGTGTGGGGTGAGGAGGGGGGTGTTGTAAAAGTCCCCAAGAGCAATGATGAGAGAGTCCGGGAATGTCCGCTCCATGTGCAGTATCTGCTCCGCGAGTGCGCACTGAGCTGCCTGCGCATCCGCATCTGGCGGGATGTAAACAGCGGCCAAGATGAATGAAGCAAACTCCCGCGGAGAATAAAACGGTTTGCAGTGAATAAAAAGGTATTCCAGAGAGGAAGAGCAGTGCTGAGCAATCACTGTTACATCTGTGCACCAGCCACTATTAATGTAGAAGCAGACACGTCCACCTGTGGTCTTACCAGAGAGAGAGGCCTGCCGGTCCGCGCGCAGCAGATGAAAGCCCTCCAGCTTGAGCGCGCTGTCCGGGATGTCCTCACAGAGCCACGACTCCGTAAAACACAAGACACAGGAGGAGGCAACGTCTCTGTTCATGCTTCTCATCAGGGCCAGCTCGTCCATCTCATTCCTGAGTGAGCGTACGTTGGAAAGGAAGATCCCAGGAAGAGCAGTTCGCAGCACTCCTCAGACGCACGAGTGCGCCGGCTCGCTTTCCTCGCTTTCGGCGTCTCACTTTCCTGATCAGAGTCTGCAGTAAATCTGCCGCAGATGCGACAAATATTGGAAGTAAATCCACAGGTGTTGTAGTCCTGTAGTTAAGAAGCTCTTCTCTAGTGTAAGAATATCCAGAGGAGTGCCCAGACACAGAAGTTATGCACAAAAACAAAACAGAAGTAACGCACTGAAGCACCGGGGCATCCATACGCGGCGGCGCCATCTTGGAACAAGGGACTTGTCTTTGAAAGGTAGAGTGTTAATTACTAAAGCTGAAGGGATATCCCGATGAACATATGCTGCTCTCTCCTTACATCTGGATAAGAAAAGTAGTAAAGATATTGACCGTATGCTCTTTAATTTTATATGGAAAAACCGTACGCACTATATTAGAAAAACTGTTGTGATGAATAAGTACGAATCAGGTGGGCTTAACGTCTTAGACTTTTCTACTTTAAATAACACTTTCAAAATTAATTGGGCCAAACATTTTCTTAAAACCCTACCTCTATCTGGAACTTTATACCATACCACATTTTCTCTCGTTTTGGTGGCTTTACTTTTATTTGAAATTGTAATTACAATGTTGAGAAAGTCCCTGTAAAGCTTTCATCCTTCCATAAGCAGGTCCTCTTAGCGTGGACCCTCATTTATAAACACAACTTCTCACCTCACAAATACCTTATCTGGAACAACAGAGATATTTTATAGAAAAATAAATCACTTTTCCTGGAAACTTGGCTCCAAAATGGGATCCTATTGGTGGCTCAGCTGGTTAGTAAAGAGGGACAACTACTTACTTACAACGACTTTATTGCACTATATAATTTTCCAATCAGTGTTCCAGATATCAAGCGGAAGACAGTCTGGATGGTCCCCCATAAATATTTGATTGTAAATAAGGTGAAAGAAGTCTCTTTTAAAATTCGACATACATGTTATCCAGCCAGTCACTACATGGTCAAATTTAAAAGGGACATAAATACTAATTGTACTTTCTGTGGGGATCATCCAGAAACGGTGACACATCTTTTTTGGTACTGTTCTTTTACACAGAGATTCTGGAAGGAATTTAGCAGCTTTGTTATTGTCCATATTTTAAGGGAGTTTTCTTTACGATGGGAAAATGTTTTATTCTGTTTCTTTAAGTTCCCCAAGAAGTATGAGAAATGTTTTTTATGATTAATTTCTTAATACTTTTAGCTAAATTTTTTATCCATAAATGTAAGTTTACTAACAAAACACCATATTTCTGTCATTATTTTAAGGATGTGCACATGCACATACAATCAATATCAGACTGCACCAACAAAAAGGCTCTCACAACAATATATGTATGTGAATTTTTGCGTGTATTCTTATAATTGTTACCTTTTTCTTTCACCCTTGGCTTTTTGTGTTCATGTTCTGTTGTATACTTCATCTGTTCGTATGTTGTATACTCATTGTTTGTTAAATAAAGTTTTAAAAAAAAAAGACACGCTTTGTTTAGACCCCCAAAATCCTTTCCACGCCCACCCCCGTGACATCACGCTCCAAAGCCCTGTTACGTCACAGAACGTGGTGATGTCATAGTGACAGTCCTTTCATCCTTTGATGTTCAAGTCTATAAATAGAGGACAGCTGTCAAAGGGAATTCATTAAGCTATCGTTTTGTTGGAGTGATACAGCACATAAAAAAGCAGAAATGAGTTCGAAAGCTAACAAAGACAGAAATGTTAATTTCTCGAAAACAATGGTTAAAAAAAGTGAAAAAGAAAAAGAAACATATGCCAGACAGTTCGAGCAAAGACTGCAGCCAATGATCGACGAGGTTGAAAAGCTCAAAACTGAGCTTGACTACTTCAAAAACCTGCATACAGTCAATAAGAAACGGATCGAGGATCTAACAAAAGAAAACAATGAACTTTTGCAGAATAATAAGCTGCTGGGTTCGGTCTTGGATGACAGGACAAACATCGCAGACAGGTTGGACTCGATAAAAGATGACCACGAAGCTCTGGTAAAGTTCCGCGCAGAGACGGAGAAAACTCTGGCTGAGCTTAAAGAAAAACACGAGGACGAAGTCCAAGTCCTGCAAGGACTGCTGGAAACAGAGAAAGAAAAGGTGGCACGTCAGCAATTTCACAACAGCCAAGTTGTTGAATTATTATTGAAACGCCACAAAGAGGAAAAAAATAAGATGCAGCAGTTTTACCAGGAAAATACTAAAAAACTGGAAAACAAAGCAAATGCTGCAGACAGGAAGTTAGAAGAGGTGATCAACATGTATGACTCCAAAATAGAAAAGCTGCAGACGGCAGTAAAAAATAGTAGAGGTGTGACCGTCAATGCGGTTAAGGAACGCGAGGAAGAACGTCAATCCTCGCAGGGTTGGATTGACGGTGTTTTGTGGCATAATACACAGTTACAAGACGAAAATGAATTTATGGTTAAAAACATGAAAGAATTAACAGAGGAGAAAGGTCAAATGGGCAAAGTGATAGACGACCAAAAGGCCCAGAATATGGCGATCAAGCAGAAATGCCAGAGTAATATTAGAGCTCTGGCCTTGGAAAAGAAAATGAAGGCTATGCTTGAAGACGAAGTTGATTCTTTGAAAAAGAAAATTGAAGACGTCAAAAAGGCCCTAAGCACAGAGCAGGAAAACCACAGAAAGACAGCAGTGGACCGGCACAAAGTAAAAGCGGCACACAATCAGGCACTGGCTGAAAAGGTGGCGCTGGAAGAGAAACTGCGCTCCACAAAAAAGCAACGGGAAAGATTTATATCCAAAGTGAATTGGCTGGAGAAGAAAGAGCGCTACTTCCAAGAGGAATTGTGCCAGTGCGTTTTGTCCTTTGAAAAGGCATTTCCACATGAAGGTCACTTGAGAGGAAAAGAAAAGGTGGAATTTAGGGATATGTTCCACTACTTGAAAAATAAATACGTAGACGGAGTGGAAGGCACCCCCTTTGTTGGAACAACGAAGGAGTTTCTTGAAAAACAGCTGAACTGTCTACGTATCAGATGCAAGGATCTAGATGCAGCTTTACTAGATAAAACACGGGAGCTGGAATCATTTAAAAAGCAGTACAATGACATGGTAAAGTCTTCCGAGTACGCTTTATTCCGACAAAGAGAGGAGCTCATTGGACCAGTGAACCAGATTATCCAAAAGGCTGGCAATGAAGAAAAAGAGATAGGTCATCTAAAATCTAGAGTGAAAGACGCTCAACTCCAGCTTAAATTAGAAAAACAGAAAGGACAAAAGCTGGCATCGTTGGACCATAGAAGCATGATGGGGAGATGTTCTGAGGAGACTCCGTCTCAGATTAATCCTCGTCCACTTCCAGGGAAAACTACATTTATTCAGGTACGTCCAAGACACCCTGGCAGAAGTGCAGGTATGGCTTCCCCAGTGAATCCTCCTGTAGAGTCTCCATCAACACCACCTTTCCTCAATTCTGATGATGGATTACCACCAGTTGATTGTTAAAAATTAACTGCTAAAATAGGCCATTAGAAGTATACTTCATCTTGTCTCCCTATATCATGGGTGGGCATTCTCAGTCCACGAGGGCCGGTGTCCCTGCAGGTTTTAGATCTCACCTTGGCTCAACACACCTGAATCACATGATTAGTTCGTTACCAGGCCTCTGGAGAACTTCAGGACATGTTGAGGAGCTAATTTAGCCGTTTAAATCAGCTGTGTTGGTTCGAGGACACATCTAAAACCTGCAGGGACACCGGCCCTCGTGGACTGAGATTGCCCACCCACCCCCAACCGGTCGCAGCAGATGGCCGCCCCTTCTTGAGCCTGGTTCTGCCGGAGGTTTCTTCCTAAAGGGAGTTTTTCCTCCCCACTGTCGCCCAGTGCTTGCTCAAAGGGGATCATTGGATTGTTGGGGTTTTCTGGCTTTTACTGTAGTGTTTTTACCTTACAGTATAAAGCAGCTTGAGGAGACTGTTGTTTTGCCATGATGCAATATAGTATTAAATATGACTACATTTTAAAAACATCTATTATAGCATCAAAGTAAAACAAAAAAACTAAATGAAATGAATCAAAATGTCTAATCTGGCAAAACAAGAAAAGAAAAAAGGTTTCACCTTTAAATAAAAATCCAAATCACAAACACATTCTGATTTTTGTTGTGTGTGTTTTTTTGTGTATGTTGTCACGTATAAAATCGTTGCACTCTGTCTCGGTGTCTGCCCGGCCGGCTCCGCAAGGCTACATATGTTTATTGTGTTGCTGCTTTCTTCCACTCGTCATTCTGCCTGGGCGGAGCTCAGGCCCACGCACCTGTCTGCAATTACGCTGCAACGTGTCCTGTCTGTATGGAGACTGAGAGCTGCCAGAGTAATAATGTAGATACAGGCCTCTTTCTCCTTCTGCTGCTGTTCATGCTTTTATTCCATTGATGTTGCTATCATTTGTAAATATATTTATTTGCTCTTATTTTATCAATTTACTGTCGTTCATGTATTTAATCTTCTTTGTATTTAAATATGATTTTTTTTAAGTAATGCCGCGAGATGGACAGTTAAATAAAGGTTTCATTGAATTAAAAAAAAGATTTAAAGATGACTGGTGGCGGAAGCAGAGCACAGACTGTCTGTGAGAATCTATCGCCATCGTGTGGTGCAGAGATATATTGCCATTGAATTTAGACAACGAAAGCTTGGCTCACAGAGCAGCTGCAACACGAACAAAAAACATTAAATAGCAACATGATATATTATATTATATTATATTATATTATATTATATTATATTATATTTATAGCTGTCGAAATTAACGCGTTAATTGCGATAATTAAATTTTGGAATTAATTACGTTAGAATATTTAACTATTTAGCGCAACACGCAGATAAGTCGCTCCCATAATTCCACTTGATTTGTTTACCGCGCCACTGAAAATGGAGAAGCAGGAAGCGGATGGCCTTCTGGATGGGGAATTTAAATACAAGAAGAACATAGATGGGACAATAAACAAACGCGTTGTAATTTGCACTCACTGTAGTAAAGAGTTTCAATTTCACCGTTCAAATTCGACCTTAAAATACCACCTTAATGCCAAACACGCGTTTGTCGGGGCAGCAGCTTCACCCGGCCTGCGTCAGACCACTCTTAGTGAACGCAGGCCACTCGGTAAGTCTTCTTTGGACAAACTGACCGACAATATAGCCAAATGGATAGCAAAGGACTGCAGACCGCTAAGCATTGTGGAGGACAAGGGCTTTGCGGATGTTTTAAAGGTTGCATCTCAGGACGCGTCCTACAAGCCCCCAGCGAGAAGCACAATAACAATTCGAATCCACGAACTGTATGAAACGGAGAAAAAGAAAAAAGAAGAGGCTTTAGTTCACACAGAATGCGTGGCTCTGACAGGAGACCACTGGACATCATTGAGTAATGACAATTACCTGGGAGTTACTGCGCATTTAATCACTGAAGCCTGGGGTCTGACATCCTTTGCGCTGACTATAATGAAAACGGAAGAGCGGCACTTTGCGGAGGCTTGTGCAGAGCAGTTCCAGACTGTTGCTCGCAGGTGGAGAATTGAGGAGAAGGTGACAACAGTAGGCACGGACAGTGCGCGCAATATGATCGCCGCGGCTCGCATCATGCCATTCAATCACATGCCGTGTACCGCGCACATTCTACAGAGATGCATCACAGTGAGTCTCGCAGACAGTGGCTTTGTCACTGCGCTGGCCAAATGCCGCAAAATTGTTGGCCATTTTAAGCACAGCCCAGCAAACACAGCAGAGCTGAACGCAGAGCAGGTGTCACTGGGGCGCAAGCAGGAGCCGTTGGCCCAGGACGTGCCTACGCGCTGGAACTCCACGCTGGAGATGGTGAAGCGCTTGATCCGCAACCAAACTGCAGTAACCGCGACTCTGGATAAACAAAAGCATAAACTTGTCCTCCTGACGCCTCCAGAGTGGGACAAACTCCAGAGACTGGAGACACTTCTAGAGCCCTGCAGGTGAGCCTGTCATTGTGACCATAATTGTAGGTTTAGATTAAATGTATCAAACATACATCTTAAATCAGTTTTGTTATTATGAAAATGTCTTATTTAAAAAATAAATGAAATCAAATATTTTATTAATATTACCTAGTATTAAAAAGCTTTTTTTAATTTGCTGTCTTATCTGTGTGTGTGTGTGTGTGTGTGTAAATGGCCTGCATTTGTATAGCGCTTTTCTAGTCCATAGGACCCCAAAGCGCTTTACACTACATTCAGTCATTCACCCATTCACGCACACATTCACACACTGGCGATGGCAAGCTACATTGTAGCCACAGCTGCCCTGGGGCGCACTGACAGAGGCGAGGCTGCCGGACACAGGCGCCACCGGGCCCTCTGACCACCACCAGTAGGCAAACACGGGGTTAGTATCTTGCCCAAGGATATTTGGCATGCAGCCAGGAGGCAGCCTGGGATCGAACCACCGACCTTCTGATTAGTGGCTGACCTGCTCTGCCACCTGAGCTACAGCCACCCCATGTGTGTATGTGTGTATTCCACTGCAGATATGTGACTGAACTGCTGGGAGGAGAGGCCTACGTCTCCTGCTCTGTAGTTCTACCAGCCTTCTGCCACCTGCGCCGTGTCATGGAAGTAACTGATGAGGACCCTGCATATGTGGTGAGGTTTAAAGAGAAGTTTAAGGAAGACCTTGCTTCCCGCCAGGAACATACCAACTATGCATGGCTCCAGATCGCAACTGCACTGGACCCACGTTTTAAAGACCTACGCAGTGTGCCCAAGACTGACAGAGAAGCAGTGTGGACCACACTGGCAGGCATGCTGCATGAAGACTCTCCTAGAAGATCACACACTGCAGAAGAAGGTCCAGCCAAGAAGAGGCTGAGCCTGCTGCAGATGGACTCTGACTCTGAGTCAGAGGAGGAGGTACAGCAGGACAGAGCCATACAGCGCTACAGAGCAGAGCCCTGCACTGCCTTAGAGGACTGTCCCTTACAGTGGTGGGCAGCTCATGCAGGAGCCCACAGCCAGCTGGCCCGCCTTGCTCGCAGATACCTGGCCACTCCTGCCTCCACATTTTGCCTGTTGAATTAGGCCTATGTTCTGTGAACTTGAAGATGTATATGGATAAAACAATGTGCTAGATTTAAATGGGTGGAAAACATTCAGTAAAAATCCCTCACAATTATTTGAAGCCCTGTTCTGCTTGTACTGCTTGTACTCACAATTAATAATAAATAAAACAAACAAGTGTGTTAAAAACCACTATCTGTCCCGATTTTTACACATATATACACACATATACACATATATTTCGAGTTGCGATTAATACATTTTTAGGCTGTGATTAATTCGCTTCCAGCACAACACCCAGCCTACGTCAGACCACGCTGAGTGAACGCAGGCCACTCAGCGTGGTCTTAGCATTAAATAACACTAACAAGTGTGTAAAAATCCGCTATCTGTCCGTATGTTTGCACACATTTTGGTCATATTTCGAGTTGTGATTAATCATGATTAATTAATTTTTAGGCTGTGATTAATCTGATTAAAAATTTTAATCATTTGACAGCCCTAATTATATTATATTATATTATATTATATTATATTATATTATATTATATTATATTATATTATATTATATTATAGTGCAAACAGTGCAGGCTTCAGCTCTGGGGAACAAGCTGTTCCTCAGTTTGGGTGGATTCCGTCACTCACAGCGTTGTTAGCCCTCTTGTGCGCGCAGACTGCAACCCCCCCACTGTGCTTTGCCCTGATATCTGCAGTGTGAGGTTGGATCGCTCATTCTCATCCTCACACTGATGCCACTTATTTCGGTCTTTGTTTGACATAAAAGGGCATATTTGTCACTTTATTGCAACTATATTTGCACTCTTGAGCTCCTTCATTCACTGACTGATCATAAAGTTATTACTTGCGTTATGTATTCATCCGTTTGAACATAATTAATGAAGCCACATGTAATCACTAAAATTTGTATTTTGGGTACAATAAGAGAGTTTCAGATGGAATGCTGTTTTGTTTTGTTTAAATTTCACCAACTTGCTGATGCCCACGGTTGTGAGTGCGGCTTCTTGCTGTACATGGGTGGATGGTTGTAAATCACATCACAGATGCCAAAAACCTCTCAAACCAAGCCCCCTTGCCGGTGATGCTGTGCGCAACCTCGTGACGGAGTCAAGCATATTCAAAACACCCCCTCACCTCCCGTGTCAAACTCAAATGTCAGCCTATTTCATGTGTCACTTTTGGAGCAGTTGCCATCCCGACGAGCCATGGAGAAGTTCGTGTTTGTGTTATTTTACTTATTTGGTGTTCTGGTGTGTTTGGGCACCGGTCAGCACCATCGTGTTGAGCACGTGTTGGACCGTGGACACACCGGATTCAGTGGGAGAATAACGGTCAGGTGTACAGTTTACTGAGCACTGGGACTCAGTATCGTTTACCAGCACAGACACGGAGACGCGCTCAGCTTCTATTGAGAGCAAACAACCAAGTGAACCCTCCGGCTGCGTCCAGTAGACGAGACACACCGTCTGGGCCGGGAGCTTTCCGAGCATTCAGACTCTTAAACTGCTTCCTCGCATCTGCTTCATGAATATGAAGGGTTGTGGTGGGAGGAGGTGGTGTGAAATCCTCTTTTGTGTGGGGTGAGGAGGGGGGTGTTGTAAAAGTCCCCAAGAGCAATGATGAGAGAGTCCGGGAATGTCCGCTCCATGTGCAGTATCTGCTCCGCGAGTGCGCACTGAGCTGCCTGCGCATCCGCATCTGGCGGGATGTAAACAGCGGCCAAGATGAATGAAGCAAACTCCCGCGGAGAATAAAACGGTTTGCAGTGAATAAAAAGGTATTCCAGAGAGGAAGAGCAGTGCTGAGCAATCACTGTTACATCTGTGCACCAGCCACTATTAATGTAGAAGCAGACACGTCCACCTGTGGTCTTACCAGAGAGAGAGGCCTGCCGGTCCGCGCGCAGCAGATGAAAGCCCTCCAGCTTGAGCGCGCTGTCCGGGATGTCCTCACAGAGCCACGACTCCGTAAAACACAAGACACAGGAGGAGGCAACGTCTCTGTTCATGCTTCTCATCAGGGCCAGCTCGTCCATCTCATTCCTGAGTGAGCGTACGTTGGAAAGGAAGATCCCAGGAAGAGCAGTTCGCAGTCCGCGTCTCCTCAGACGCACGAGTGCGCCGGCTCGCTTTCCTCGCTTTCGGCGTCTCACTTTCCTGATCAGAGTCTGCAGTAAATCTGCCGCAGATGCGACAAATATTGGAAGTAAATCCACAGGTGTTGTAGTCCTGTAGTTAAGAAGCTCTTCTCTAGTGTAAGAATATCCAGAGGAGTGCCCAGACACAGAAGTTATGCACAAAAACAAAACAGAAGTAACGCACTGAAGCACCGGGGCATCCATACGCGGCGGCGCCATCTTGGAACAAGGGACTTGTCTTTGAAAGGTAGAGTGTTAATTACTAAAGCTGAAGGGATATCCCGATGAACATATGCTGCTCTCTCCTTACATCTGGATAAGAAAAGTAGTAAAGATATTGACCGTATGCTCTTTAATTTTATATGGAAAAACCGTACGCACTATATTAGAAAAACTGTTGTGATGAATAAGTACGAATCAGGTGGGCTTAACGTCTTAGACTTTTCTACTTTAAATAACACTTTCAAAATTAATTGGGCCAAACATTTTCTTAAAACCCTACCTCTATCTGGAACTTTATACCATACCACATTTTCTCTCGTTTTGGTGGCTTTACTTTTATTTGAAATTGTAATTACAATGTTGAGAAAGTCCCTGTAAAGCTTTCATCCTTCCATAAGCAGGTCCTCTTAGCGTGGACCCTCATTTATAAACACAACTTCTCACCTCACAAATACCTTATCTGGAACAACAGAGATATTTTATAGAAAAATAAATCACTTTTCCTGGAAACTTGGCTCCAAAATGGGATCCTATTGGTGGCTCAGCTGGTTAGTAAAGAGGGACAACTACTTACTTACAACGACTTTATTGCACTATATAATTTTCCAATCAGTGTTCCAGATATCAAGCGGAAGACAGTCTGGATGGTCCCCCATAAATATTTGATTGTAAATAAGGTGAAAGAAGTCTCTTTTAAAATTCGACATACATGTTATCCAGCCAGTCACTACATGGTCAAATTCAAAAGGGACATAAATACTAATTGTACTTTCTGTGGGGATCATCCAGAAACGGTGACACATCTTTTTTGGTACTGTTCTTTTACACAGAGATTCTGGAAGGAATTTAGCAGCTTTGTTATTGTCCATATTTTAAGGGAGTTTTCTTTACGATGGGAAAATGTTTTATTCTGTTTCTTTAAGTTCCCCAAGAAGTATGAGAAATGTTTTTTATGATAAATTTCTTAATACTTTTAGCTAAATTTTTTATCCATAAATGTAAGTTTACTAACAAAACACCATATTTCTGTCATTATTTTAAGGATGTGCACATGCACATACAATCAATATCAGACTGCACCAACAAAAAGGCTCTCACAACAATATATGTATGTGAATTTTTGCGTGTATTCTTATAATTGTTACCTTTTTCTTTCACCCTTGGCTTTTTGTGTTCATGTTCTGTTGTATACTTCATCTGTTCGTATGTTGTATACTCATTGTTTGTTTGCATTTGGCCAGCGCAGTGACAAAGCCACTGTCTGCGAGACTCACTGTGATGCATCTCTGTAGAATGTGCGCGGTACACGGCATGTGATTGAATGGCATGATGCGAGCCGCGGCGATCATATTGCGCGCACTGTCCGTGCCTACTGTTGTCACCTTCTCCTCAATTCTCCACCTGCGAGCAACAGTCTGGAACTGCTCTGCACAAGCCTCCGCAAAGTGCCGCTCTTCCGTTTTCATTATAGTCAGCGCAAAGGATGTCAGACCCCAGGCTTCAGTGATTAAATGCGCAGTAACTCCCAGGTAATTGTCATTACTCAATGATGTCCAGTGGTCTCCTGTCAGAGCCACGCATTCTGTGTGAACTAAAGCCTCTTCTTTTTTCTTTTTCTCCGTTTCATACAGTTCGTGGATTCGAATTGTTATTGTGCTTCTCGCTGGGGGCTTGTAGGACGCGTCCTGAGATGCAACCTTTAAAACATCCGCAAAGCCCTTGTCCTCCACAATGCTTAGCGGTCTGCAGTCCTTTGCTATCCATTTGGCTATATTGTCGGTCAGTTTGTCCAAAGAAGACTTACCGAGTGGCCTGCGTTCACTAAGAGTGGTCTGACGCAGGCCGGGTGAAGCTGCTGCCCCGACAAACGCGTGTTTGGCATTAAGGTGGTATTTTAAGGTCGAATTTGAACGGTGAAATTGAAACTCTTTACTACAGTGAGTGCAAATTACAACGCGTTTGTTTATTGTCCCATCTATGTTCTTCTTGTATTTAAATTCCCCATCCAGAAGGCCATCCGCTTCCTGCTTCTCCATTTTCAGTGGCGCGGTAAACAAATCAAGTGGAATTATGGGAGCGACTTATCTGCGTGTTGCGCTAAATAGTTAAATATTCTAACGTAATTAATTCCAAAATTTAATTATCGCAATTAACGCGTTAATTTCGACAGCTATAAATATAATATAATATAATATAATATAATATAATATAATATAATATAATATAATATAATATATCATGTTGCTATTTAATGTTTTTTGTTCGTGTTGCAGCTGCTCTGTGAGCCAAGCTTTCGTTGTCTAAATTCAATGGCAATATATCTCTGCACCACACGATGGCGATAGATTCTCACAGACAGTCTGTGCTCTGCTTCCGCCACCAGTCATCTTTAAATCTTTTTTTTAATTCAATGAAACCTTTATTTAACTGTCCATCTCGCGGCATTACTTAAAAAAAATCATATTTAAATACAAAGAAGATTAAATACATGAACGACAGTAAATTGATAAAATAAGAGCAAATAAATATATTTACAAATGATAGCAACATCAATGGAATAAAAGCATGAACAGCAGCAGAAGGAGAAAGAGGCCTGTATCTACATTATTACTCTGGCAGCTCTCAGTCTCCATACAGACAGGACACGTTGCAGCGTAATTGCAGACAGGTGCGTGGGCCTGAGCTCCGCCCAGGCAGAATGACGAGTGGAAGAAAGCAGCAACACAATAAACATATGTAGCCTTGCGGAGCCGGCCGGGCAGACACCGAGACAGAGTGCAAAGATTTTATACGTGACAACACACACAAAAAAACACACACAACAAAAATCAGAATGTGTTTGTGATTTGGATTTTTATTTAAAGGTGAAACCTTTTTTCTTTTCTTGTTTTGCCAGATTAGACATTTTGATTCATTTCATTTAGTTTTTTTGTTTTACTTTGATGCTATAATAGATGTTTTTAAAATGTAGTCATATTTAATACTATATTGCATCATGGCAAAAAAACAGTCTCCTCAAGCTGCTTTATACTGTAAGGTGAAAACACTACAGAAAAAGCCAGAAAACCCCAACAATCCAAAGATCCCCTTTGAGCAAGCACTGGGCGACAGTGGGGAGGAAAAACTCCCTTTAGGAAGAAACCTCCAGCAGAACCAGGCTCAAGAAGGGGCGGCCATCTGCTGCGACCGGTTGGGGGTGATGGAAAGAGAATAGAGGGAGACAAGATGAAGTATACTTCTAATGGCCTATTCCAATTGGTGGTAATACATCATAAGAATTGAGGAAAGGTGGTGTTGATGGAGACTCTGGGGAAGGCCTTCGTCTGCCAGGGTGTTTTGGAGCCACTTGAATAAATTTAGTTTGCACTGGAGGTGGACGAGGTTTAATCTGTGGAAAGATCTGAGACGGAGTCGGAGTCTCCCCATAACATCTCCCCATCACGCCTCTATGGACCAACGGTGCGAGCTTTTGTCCTTTCTGTTTTTCTAATTTAAGCTGGAGTTGAACGTCTTTCACTCTAGATTTTAGATGACCTATCTCTTTTTCTTCATTGCCAGCTTTTCTGATCATCTGGTTCACTGGTCCAATGAGCTCCTGTTTTTGTTTGAATAAAGCGTATTCGGAAGACTTTACCATATCATTGTACTGCTTTTTAAATGATTCCAGCTCCCGTGTTTTATCTAGTAAAGCTGCATCTAGATCCTTGCATCTGATACGTAGACAGTTCAGCTGTTTTTCAAGAAACTCCTTCGTTGTTCCAACAAAGGGGATGCCTTCCACACCGTCTACGTATTTCTTTTTCAAGTTGTGGAATATATCCCTAAATTCCACCTTTTCTTTTTCTCTGAAGTGACCTGCATGTGGAAATGCCTTTTCAAAGGACAAAACGCACTGGTACAATTCCTCTTGGAAGTGGCGCTTTTTCTTTTCCAGGCAATTCGTTTTTTGTGTGAATATTTCTGTTTGCTTTTTTGTGGCGCGCAGTTGCTCTTCCAGTGAGATCT
The DNA here is from genome assembly GCF_057382185.1 of Mchenga conophoros. Classification (NCBI taxonomy): domain Eukaryota; kingdom Metazoa; phylum Chordata; class Actinopteri; order Cichliformes; family Cichlidae; genus Mchenga; species Mchenga conophoros. The sequence continues at coordinate 19,493,327 of NC_140529.1, forward strand.
TTTCAGCCAGTGCCTGATTGTGTGCCGTTTTTACTTTATACCTGTCCACTGCTGTCTTTCTGTGGTTTTCCTGCTCTGTGCTTAGGGCCTTTTTTAGGTCTTCATTTTTCTTTTTCAAAGAATCAACTTCATCTTCGACCATAGCCTTCATTTTCTTTTCAAAGGCCAGAGCCCTAATATTTCTCTGACATTTCCGTTTGATCTCCATATTCTGGGCCTTTTGGTTGTCTATTACTTTGCCCATTTGATCTTTCTCGTCTGTTAATTCTTTCACGGTTTTATCCATCAATTCATTTTCGTCCTGTAACTTTGTATTACGTGTCAGAAGACCCTCAATCCAACACTGCGAGGATTGATGTTGTTCCTCGCGTTCTTTAACCGCATTGACGGCCACACCTCTACTATTTTTTACTGTTCTCTCAAGCTTTTCTATTTTGGAATCATACATTTCCATGACCTCTTCTAACTTTCTGTCTGCAGCATTGGCTTTGTCTTCGAGTTTTTTTTTAGTATTTTCCTCGTAAAATTGCTGCATCTTATTTTTTTCCTCTTTGTGGCGTTTCAATAATAATTCAACAACTTGGCTGTTGTGAAATTCCTGACGTACCACCTTTTCTTTTGCTGTTTCCAGCAGTCCTTGCAGGACTTCGACTTCGTCCTCATCATCTGTGATTAGGTATTGAAACAGCTGTTTACTCCCCAGATGTTTGTGTCCTCAAAGAAATTCCATTTAGATTTATGTGAATGTATTGTGCAGGTACTTTCTCTGCTTCGCCCTCATTGCTTGCTTTATCTGAGGACATAATCTGCCTTCTTTCAGCTTGGGGTAGGCCTCAGTTTATGTTTTAAATTAAAAAGCTTGAAGACAAAGTGAACTCTGGACAAGCGTGTGGCCTACCTGAAGCCCAGGTGGGCTTGTTGATAATCACATTTTCACACTCATCTCGGGGCACATCCGTGGTGTTCTGGTGCCAGCCTGTCCCCTCTGTTTTTGTGGGGGTCTTCCCCACATACGAAAATGGCCGCTTCTGCCTGGAGGGAGTTTTTTATTTTTGCTTTGCAGCTGCACAGGATCTGTATAGAAGTTTTAAACACTTCTATTTTAGGCAAATTTATAATATTTTAGACGACAGCACTGTTACGAGTTCAAAAATTGGGGATGGAGACAAGAGGAAAAACCACAATAACAACACTGGTCCGGCCGGGTTAAGTCAAACGATGATTTTAATGATCACACGCGTGGGAGATGGACACTGTATGCAGACAGCCTCAGATCTCAAAATGGTGGAGCATTGATCAAACTCTTATAGCCTCTGGTGCCCCCACCTTATCATAAAAGCCTAAACATTCACATGCTTTCTCTCACACGGCGCCTAAGCTACGACCTTGGCTCCCTGTTTATCTGCTCCTGCTGAGATGGGGCAGAAAACTCCAGCATGTTCCGTTCTCTTCTAATCAGACAAATAAGGCGATGACTTTTCTGCAAACAGTATTTCTTATAACTCAGCAGTATAATGCATCATGAAACAATATCATCCATTCACAATAAATCAGCAGTGTAATGCAAATCAGTTTAACAAATGCAATAGTTATCACCCTCTCCTAATTCAGGAGAATAATGCAAACTAAAACTACATAATAATTCACAATCTTTAATTAGGGGTCTAACATGGCATAAAATAATATTATAAATCTCACAGCACATAAAACACTGTTTGCTTGGATGTGTGTGTTTGTGTGTAAAAAGTGAGATGTTCAGAGGTCTTGCTTCATGGTATCGAACAGCCCACACAAAACAGGTTCTGTATGATTTAATTTAAGTGCTGATGTAAACCACAATGTTCAGCAAACATCTATCAGGTCATTGGACTGTATTTTTTTAAAGCTTAAGTATGCGCACATGGGATATATTAAAAACTGACAAGCCGTTTGAACACATGATGTGAAATCACTTAATCAACCTGCTGGATTTTCCAAAAGTTAAAATATTTATACTACTTTGGCACATTGCTCTTAACTTATTAAGGTGGCTATTAGTGAGGGTCATGATAATCAATTCAATTGAGCAGAAGTGACATTCTTACTTCGATTCGTCCAAATTCATGTGAGTTCCAGTCTGTTCAGCCTGTTTCTGTGTAGCACCAAGCAGTAGACCTAAACCTGGATGTGCTTCTGGGTTCTGCCTCTAATGAAAACGGATGAGTGTAAAATGCAACCATTGTTTGTAGTTTGCTGCCACCTACTGAGTGAAAAAAGAACTGAAGTTGTAAAAAGTCACTATTCCTAATGATAGGCTTCGTTTTGTTTCAGTTTCAGTTCACTATACAGCTCATCAAACTGTTTTCCCTTTACGTTTTGATATACATTGTGAAGTTTGGGTTGTCATGTCTACGTCTCATTATGTTTCCTGTTTTATTGTGAAGAGGTCTGGTGTTTCTGTGTTCATCGTGTTCAGTTTTACTCTTCCCCTGTGGCGTTGTTATGTTTATGTTGATCTACTGTGCCTTTCTGTTCCATGTTTCAGATCCCTATGTTCTGTCTCCCCCAGTCTGTTAAGTCCACATGTCTTGAGTTCCGTCAGTGTGTTTCCTGTTTTACTTTCACAGTCTGTTCTATGTTAATGTTTCTAGTTTTGCTTCCCTTGCCTCGTCCTGCTTAATTACTCTCAGCTGTGCTCTCCTCCTGTGGCTCATTCCCCCTCGTTATCCCTCAGTGTATTTAAGCCCCATGTTTCTCTTTGTCAGTGTTGCGTCCTCCATCATAGCTGTGTGATTTTTCCCTGTGGCTCCTTGTGCTTTAGTTTTTCCCAGTTTAGGTTATTTTGTATTGTTTTTCGTGTCCCACTCCACGCCAGCAATAAAGCTGTGTTTTTTGAGTTTAACTTTTGACTCTGTGAGTTTGCGTTTGGGTCCTTCTCCTGCCTGCCACACAGCCGAACTGTGACACTAAGTAAAGAGAAGGAAGAACACAGAAAGACAGCAGTGGACAGGCATAAAGTAAAAACGGCACACAATCAGGCACTGGCTGAAAAGATCTCACTGGAAGAGCAACTGCGCGCCACAAAAAAGCAAACAGAAATATTCACACAAAAAACGAATTGCCTGGAAAAGAAAAAGCGCCACTTCCAAGAGGAATTGTACCAGTGCGTTTTGTCCTTTGAAAAGGCATTTCCACATGCAGGTCACTTGAGAGAAAAAGAAAAGGTGGAATTTAGGGATATATTCCACAACTTGAAAAAGAAATACGTAGACGGTGTCATGGTCCTGAGTCTGAGGACTCAGTGTTTTGTGTTTCCTTATGCTTTTGTTCATTCCGAGTGTGTATTCTGTTGTTATTTTGCCATTTGTTAGGTTTCTGTTCTTTGCCTGCCTGCTCCCACTTCTCTGTGTTCCCTCTGTCTGTCCATGGTGTTTTTGTGTCTGCTCATGAGTCTGCCTGTCAAGTTCAGTGTCCTGTCTGGTTCTCTGTCTGTTAATTTCCTGTTTTATTCTGAAGGTTCATGTCTGATGTGAGTGTGTTCAGTTTACATTTCCCCTGTCCCGTCAGCTCTGATTTCTCCCAGCTGTGTTGCCCTCCTGTCTCTTATCCCCTGATTACTGGTGTGTGTATTTAAGCCCTGTGTGTTCTCCTGCCTGTTGCCGGTTCGTCTGTATTACTCCATGTAAGGCCGCGCTTTTCTGCATTCATCTGTGTCTCTCTGCGTCTCTGTATCCTCCGTCAGTCTGCGTCTCTCTGCCTTTCTCCCCGTGTCCTGTGGATTTCTAGTTGCTCTTTAGTTTTCCCAGTTTAGGTTTCCGTTAGTTTGTCTCATTATTCGTTTTCTGTTCCTGCCACTGACACCTTGTAAATAAACTCCACTAATCTTTTCATACACTGCTTGCTCTTGGGTCCTTTTTCCAACTCCACACGGCTCGCCTCGGCAGCCGTGACAGACGGTGTGGAAGGCATCCCCTTTGTTGGAACGACCGAGTTTCTTGAAAAACAGCTGAACTGTCTACGTACCAGATGCAAGGATCTAGATGCAGCTTTACTAGATAAAACACGGGAGCTGGAATCATTTAAAAAGCAGTACAATGATATGGTAAAGTCTTCCGAATACGCTTTATTCAAACAAAAACAGGAGCTCATTGGACCAGTGAACCAGATGATCAGAAAGGCTGGCAATGAAGAAAAAGAGATGGGTCATCTAAAATCTAGAGTGAAAGACGTTCAACTCCAGCTTAAATTAGAAAAACAGAAAGGACAAAAGCTCGCACCGTTGGTCCATAGAGGCGTGATGGGGAGATGTTATGGGGAGACTCCGACTCCGTCTCAGATCTTTCCACAGATTAAACCTCGTCCACCTCCAGTGCAAACTAAATTTATTCAAGTGGCTCCAAAACACCCTGGCAGACGAAGGCCTTCCCCAGAGTCTCCATCAACACCACCTTTCCTCAATTCTTATGATGTATTACCACCAATTGGAATAGGCCATTAGAAGTATACTTCATCTTGTCTCCCTCTATTCTCTTTCCATCACCCCCAACCGGTCGCAGCAGATGGCCGCCCCTTCTTGAGCCTGGTTCTGCCGGAGGTTTCTTCCTAAAGGGAGTTTTTCCTCCCCACTGTCGCCCAGTGCTTGCTCAAAGGGGATCTTTGGATTGTTGGGGTTTTCTGGCTTTTTCTGTAGTGTTTTCACCTTACAGTATAAAGCAGCTTGAGGAGACTGTTGTTTTGCCATGATGCAATATAGTATTAAATATTACTAAATTTTAAAAACATCTATTATAGCATCAAAGTAAAACAAAAAAACTAAAGTATACTTCAATGAAATTAATCAAAATGTCTAATCTGGCAAAAAAAAGAAAAGAAAAAAGGTTTCACCTTTAAATAAAAATCCAAATCACAAAAATTCTGATTTTTGTTGTGTGTGGGGGTTTTTGTGTGTGTTGTCAAGTATAAAAGTTTTGCACTCTGTCACGGTCTCGATGTCTGCCCGGCCGGCTCCGCAAGGTTACATATGTTTATTGTGTTGCTGCTTTCTTCCACTCGTCATTCTGCCTGGGCGGAGCTCAGGCCCACGCACCTGTCTGCAATTACGCTGCAACGTGTCCTGTCTGTATGGAGACTGAGAGCTGCCAGAGTAATAATGTAGATACAGGCCTCTTTCTCCTTCTGCTGGTGTTCATGGTTTTATTCCATTGATGTTGCTATCATTTGTAAATATATTTATTTGGTGTTATTTTATCAATTTTCTACTACTGTCGTTCATGTATTTATTTATTTTTTTGTATTTAAATATGATTTTTTTAAAGTAATGCTGCGAGTTAAATAAAGGTTTCATTGAATAAAAAAAAGATTTAAAGATGACTGGTGGCGGAAGCAGAGCACAGACTGTGAGAATCTATCGCCATCGTGTGGTGCAGAGATATATTTCCATTGAATTTAGACTACGAAAGCTTGGCTCACAGAGCAGCTGCAACACGAACAAAAAACATTAAATAGCAACATATTATATTATATTATATTATATTATATTATATTATATTATATTATAGTGCAAACAGTGCAGGCTTCAGCTCTGGGGAAGAAGCTGTTCCTCAGTTTGGGTGGATTCTGTCACTCACAGCGTTGTTAGCCCTCTTGTGCGCGCAGACTGCAACCCCCCCCTCCCCTGCCCCCCCACTGTGCGTTGCCCTGATATCTGCAGTGTGAGGTTGGATCGCTCATTTTCATCCTCACACTGATGCCACTTATTTCGGTCTTTGTTTGACATAAAAGGGCATATTTGTCACTTTATTGCAACTATATTTGCACTCTTGAGCTCCTTCATTCACTGACTGATTATAAAGTTATTACTTGCGTTATGTATTCATCCTTTTGAACATAATTAATGAAGCCACATGTAATCACTAAAATTTGTATTTTGGGTACAATAAGAGAGTTTCAGATGGAATGCTGTTTTGTTTAAATTTCACCAACTTGCTGATGCCCACGGTTGTGAGTGCAGCTTCTTACTGTACATGGGTGGATGGTTGTAAATCACATCACAGATGCCAAAAACCTCTCAAACCAAGCCCTCTTGCTGGTGATGCTGTGCGCAACCTCGTGACAACCACATGACTGATACTAACTCCTGAGCTGACTGTATGCTAACATGCGCCACAAATAAGGGTCATATTTGGATTTAAAACAATCACCGAGAAGCTTCCACTGAATGCTACTTTCCCCTGCATGACACTGAAATCATTAACACATACTAACCCTCACTTATGCTCTTCAGTTTTCTCAGAAATGGATTAAGCCTACACCTAAACCAACGGATATGTTCACTGACTTTTTCTCTTAGTCTGGAAATACTTAGTCAGCCCATTACGCAATTGAATTGATTATCATGACCCTCACTAATAGCCACTTACTAAGCTAAGAGTAATGTGCAAAACCCATTAGCCAAAGTAGTATAAATATTTTAACTTTTAGCAAATCCAGCAGGTTAATTAAGTGATTTCACATCATATGTTCAAACAGCTTGTCAGTTTTTAATATATCCCATGTACGCATACTTAAGCTTTAAAAATAAAGAAAAGTGCAATGACCTGATAGATGTTTGCTGAAAATTGTGGTTTACATCAGCACCTACATTAAAATACAAAGACCCTGTTTTGTGTGAGCTGCTCGATACCATGAAGCAAGACCTCTGAACATCTCAGTTTTTACACACACACACACACACACACACACACAAGTGCAAGCAAATGGTGTTTTATATGCTGTTGTCTAAAATATTATAAAATAAACCGTCTCTTTTTATATGTGGGGGGGGGGCACTCAAAAAACGGAGGGGACAGGTTGGCACCAGAACACCACAGGTCTGCCCCGAGATGAGTGTGAAAATGTGATTATCAACAAGCCCACCTGGACTTCAGTTAGGTCGCACGCTTGTCCAGAGTTCACTTTGTCTTCAAGCGTTTTAATTTAAAACATAAAGTGAGGCCTACCCCAAGCTAAAAGAAGGCAGATTATGTTCTCAGATAAAGCAAGCAATGAGGGCGAAGCAGAGAAAGTACCTGCACAATACATTCACATAAATCAAAATGGAATTTCTTTGAGGACACAAACATCTGGGGAGTAAACAGCTGTTTCAATACCTAATCACAGATTGTGCTCTCTGTTTTACACGTTTTTAGTAAGGCATAATTAACTAAAAGGCTAGAGAGATGAAAGGATGCCAAGCTGATACCAGGCCTCAGTCACATGGATTGTTTCTTAAATTCTGAAATTAAGTGGACATGCAAAAAGATCTGGCACTTCATATATTAAACTGAGAAGCTGTGCTGACCCAAGAAAGCGCCCAGAAATTTGGGCAAATGTCTGCTCTGAAGTTTTTAGCCAAACCAAACTGCAGGTCAGTTTAAAGCGCAAAATTGTGCAAGTAGTCCAAACTAAACCGTTCTTGAGATGCAGAAATGTTGTCACACACAAAAATCAGACGATTGTGCCTCCAAACAAATTGCACTTACAAATGCTTGTAACATAAATGATGAAAATAGTAACTGCAAAGTTGAGACTGAACAGTGTTTCAGTTAAAGTGATAAGCTAGCCATTCAGCTGACTCATTGGTGATTGCAATGATTGCAGGTTTCATTATAGAAGAATATCAAGGAGAAGACAGATGGCAGGGAGTCAGAAACGGGGGATGGAAATGCAAGATATTGAGGACAACTTATGAGCCCAGGCGTCAGGTGTGAACAACAACAATAACTGGGCTGTATTTAGGTGTACAGATCACATGACCATCAAAAGAGCAGTGTAGGAATGAGAGAAGATCAACAGGGGAGCACACAAAGAGGTTTATGGACACAAACTGGGAAAGGTGGCATGCTCAGTTGATCAGTAGAATACCACACTAGACTTTCTTCCAGGACGGTTGAGGACCCTGTTGTGGGGGCGAAGCTTGGGTCCAATGTTCCCTCTAATTTTTCATGTGTCTGAGCGAACACACAAACTCTCTGAGCGGTCCCTTGGACCACTGTGAGCAACAGCAGGCGTGTGCACTGTGGTCACGTCAGCATTGAATCCATCCAAGTTACATGGTTTATTAAAATAATCAAATTACAACATTTAAATTTATGTTAGACTTTTTTTTAATTAACTCCTTTAGCCCACTTACAACAAAAATTCAAAAAAAAATCTTGTTCATGACCTGTGTAGTATGTTAACACTATTGGAAGTAAAAATAACTTGAACTCCAATTTTGAAAACGCAACTTTCTTTTTTAAAAAAAAAAAAAAAAAGCTCTGACTTGTATTATGAGTATGAGTCTGTGGTCTGGGAGAGAGTCCTGTAACTCTCTGTCTGCAAAATACAGTATATAATGACCAATGTTGGGCAATTAATTATATAATTACGTCTTCAAAAAAGTAACTGATCTATGCAAACAAAGTTTTTTGCAGCTGTTTACTTAAAATGCAGCCAAGGCGTTTTTTTAAATAAACATTTCAAACTATTTACAGAACAATCAGCTGTTCTGCATCAAATTTGATGCCACACAAATTATTTGTGCCACTCCAAAAATAATTTCAAATCAAAATCAAATCAAATCACTTTTATTGTCACATCACATGTGCAGGTACATTGGTACAGCACATGTGAGTGAAATTCTTGTGTGCGAGCTTCACAAGCAACAGAGTTGTGCAAAATACAATAATGTAAACAAGCAAAATACAAGAATGGCTACATCTGAAACTAATAAATATATGTACAATATATAATAGTATATGCATTTCTGGATGTGTATACTAAATATTTTTCTACGTGTGTGTGTGTGTGTGTGTGTGTGTGTGTGTGTACACATATTTTACAAATTAAATAGAGTCAACAATAAATAAAATATATAAAAATATACAGAGTTGAGACATGTGCAAAACAGTGGCGTTACTGTACAGTATGGAGTGCATAATGTTAAAGTTCCAGTAGTGAAGCTGAGGTGTCTATGAAGTGTTCAGCAGTCTGATGGCCTGATGGAAGAAGCTGTCTCTCAGTCTGCTGGTACGGGACCGGATGCTGCAGAACCTCCTTCCTGATGGAAGCAGTCTGAACAGTTTATGGCTGGGGTGACTGGAGTCCTTGATGATCCTCCCCGCTTTCCTCAGGCACCGCTTCCTGTAGATGTCTTGGAGGGAGGGAAGCTCACCTCCAATTATCCGTTCAGAGCACCGCACTACTCGCTGGAGAGCTTTGCAGTTGTAGGCGGTGCTGTTGCCATACCAGGTGGTGATGCATCCAGTGAGGATGCTCTCAATGGCACAGTGATAGAAGGTCCTGAGGATGCGGGGGCTCATGCCGAATCTTTTCAGTCTCCTGAGAAAGAAGAGGCGCTGCTGCGCCTTCTTCACTGTTTTGTTTGTGTGTACTGACCACGTAAGATCCTCAGCCAGATGTACACCAAGGAACCGGAAGCTGCTCACTCTCTCCACAGCAGCGCCGTTGATGGTGATGGGGGTGTGTACTTCTCTGCACCTCCGGAAGTCCACTATCAGCTCCTTTGTCTTTGCGACGTTGAGTGTGAGATGGTTGTCTTGACACCAGTGGGTCAGGGCGCTGACCTCCTCCCTGTAAGCCGTCTCATCACCATTGGTGATAAGACCCACCACTGTAGTGTCGTCCGCAAACTTCACAATGATGTTGGAGTTGTTAGTGGCTGTGCAGTCGTAGGTGTAGAGTGAGTACAGGAGAGGGCTCAGTACACACCCCTGTGGGGCACCAGTGTTCAGTGTGATGGGGGATGAGGTGATGCTGCCCAGTCTGACCACTTGGCGTCTGTCAGACAGGAAGCTAAGGATCCAGCTGCAGAGGGAGCTGCTCAGTCCTAGATCCTGCAGTTTCCTGTCCAGCTTCGAGGGAACGATGGTATTGAATGCTGAGCTGTAATCTACAAACAGCATTCTCACATACGTGTCTCTCTTCTCCAGGTGTGACAGGGCAGTGTGTAGTGTCAAGGCTATGGCATCATCAGTGGACCTGTTGTGGCGGTATGCGAACTGTAGAGGGTCCAGTGACCGAAGCATTTGCTTACGATGGGGGTCAGGGCTACAGGTCGCCAGTCGTTCAATGAGGAGATGGTGGAGGATTTGGGTACAGGGACGACGGTGGCCATTTTGAAGCAGGCTGGGACTACAGACAGAGAGAGGGAAAGGTTGAAGATGTGCGTGAACACTGCAGCCAGCTGAGCCGCGCATGACTTGAGGACGCGGCCGGGAATCCCGTCCGGACCAGTAGCTTTGCGTGCGTTCACCTTCCTGAAGCACTTCCGCACATCCTCCTCAGACACAGTGTGCGCACTGACGTCATCCGCGGTGCGCACACTGTCCGGTCTCATGGTGTTCGCTGTGTCGAATCTAGCGTAGAATACGTTTAGATCCTCACACAGAGAGGCCGTGGTCTGCGGTGTGCTGGTTTTCCCTCTAAAGTCTGTGATCGTGTTTAGTCCCTGCCACATACTCCGAGGGTTGTCGAACTGTTGCTCCACCCTGTCCCTGTACTCACGTTTGGCTGCTTAGATAGTCTTCCGGAGTTGGTAATGTGCGTGTTTGTAGTCCGATGTGTTCGCGGAGGCAAAGGCGGTGCTCCGTGCCGCCAGTGCCGCGCGAACATCTCCGTTAATCCAGGGTTTTTGATTTGGGAAGGATTTAACTGTTCTGGATGGGACGACATCTTCCACGCATTTCCTGATAAATCCGCAGACTGAGTCTGTGTACTCGTCAATGTCCCTAGCAGCCACGTGAAACATTTCCCAGTCCGCGTGATCAAAACAGCACCGCCCTCCGGGTTGGAGCTTCCTGTTTCAGCTTCTGCCTGTAGGCGGGCAGGAGCAGGATGGAGCGGTGATCTGATTGGCCGAATGGGGTGCGGGGGAGGGCTTTGTACGCATCCCGGAAAGAGATGTAGCAGTGGTCGAGTAGCCGGTCTCCACGAGTGTTAAAATGGATGTGTTGGTGGAGTTTGGGTGAGACTTTCTTCAGGTTTCCCTTATTAAAGTCTCCGGCTGTGATAAACGCTGCCTCTGGGTGTGCGGTTTCCTCACTGCTGATCGCGCTGTACAGTTCCCTGAGTGCTCGGTCAGTGTCGGCTTGTGGGGGAATGTAAACAGCCGTAATAATCACTGCTGTAAATTCCCTCGGTAGCCAGAATGGCCGGCACTTAATCATCAGGTACTCCAGGTCCGGTGAGGTCCAGGTCCACTTATGCTTACTCCAAGCACCGCTGCGAGTTTGGCCGTCAGTGTCAGTTTTCGGATTCGCCTGCTGAGCTGCTGGTGGAGATCCACCCGGACCCAGTGGCGTGTCTAGAAAATTTTTGTTGGGGGGCCAGGTAGGGGCACAGATTTGGAGAAGGGTGGCAGATGTAATTGGCAGATAATGTTTTTAAAAAAAAAATCTACCAACCGTTAACCATAATTCAATAATCCTATAAACCTAATAACCGAATGCGCTTTTAATTCTTATTAGAATGAGATTTTAACCACTATGGTGCAAAGTTTTTAGATACTGCGTTGATAAAGTACAAGAGATACAATCAGTGCTTTGTCAGTGTTTACTCAGCATTCAAGGACAGCAATATTTGCATAATATTTTTACTGACATATAGTGCACATATGTTTTGGGCAAAAACATTTTTGAATATTAAAATACGAACATTTGTAACAAAGAATTGACAAATTAGCCAATGCCAATGCAAAACCAATGCCTATTAAAAAAAAGAAGATAATCTTCTCACAAACTGGTGTTTGATTTTGAAACAGGAAAAAAGTGGGGAAACAACTGAAAAGACTAACATTTGAATAAAACCTGAAAGCAAGTAAATACTTTCTATGCTGCCTTATGGTAAACTTTGGTAATATTGATCAAGAACAACACTGGCTGATGATGAAATACAGTCAGCTGGCATGGTGACACTGCCAGTATTAACCTGCAGGGCTGGACTGGGACAGAAAATCAGGCATTTTGACTAGAGACCGGCCCACCAGGTATTAAAGCCATAAAGACTTTGACTGAAAACAAATGCTGTTGTGACAGTGATGTACACTGTCTTGTTGGTATATGTATGATTTCTATACATTTTACGTCAGATAAAAACTTTGGTTGTAAGATTTAGATAATTATTTAATAAAAGCTAGATATTTTAAATGAGAATAAGAAAGAAAAGTATTTCTTTGTGCCCCACCTTTCCCTGTTAATGCCCTACCTGGCCCCCTGGCAAAACTTTCCTAGATCCACCCCTGCACAGTTGCCAGCTGTCAGCTACATAAAAAAGGATCCTGGTGTTATTTGTGTCTCAGAAACAGTTCATAACTTCCCTTCAACTCATTCATGTGAACTAAAAGGTAAACCTGTTTCTCCATCACCTGTTCAGCTCTGATGATTCAGTAAGGACATCTCCTGGTTTCATCTTCATGTTTCCCTCTCACCACATATCCAAACCGATATCATGACCAGCAGCTTTTACAGCTGTGACTCCAGCAAACATCAGCTGATACTAGAAAGTAATATCAAATAAATTCTAACAACAGCTGATCAAGCTTAAATGTGCTGCTGTTGTTTAGCGCGACATCTGCTGGTTTCCTCTTTCTGGCGCAAAGTGGGCGATAAATAAACAAGGGAGAAAAGCCAATCAGCTGATCATTGATCAGTTTCATGATTGAAGTAGCAACAGGAGAGGCAGGGGAGAGGATGAGAGGAGAAGAGGCAGCTGTGCAGCGTAACGACAGAATAACTCCAGCTTTGTGTCTTTTTTTCATTATAGCGAAAGTCCGGGACAAACTGTGTTCCTTCTCAGCTCAATACGAAACGTGTAATATTTTCTCTGAATGAGGGACCATTCCATTTTTTTAAAGAGCCGTTGGCAACTCTACTAACTAACCTTATGAATAAAATAAAGTTCACTATCAGTAACGTCATAGCACCCACCCAGCTGTATATAAACTCTGTCAAGCTGACTAGAACCAGTACTAGTTATTGCAACTGAGGGTAAAAAGTCAGCACAACGAAAATAAACTCCACCTAAACTTGGTTTATATCTGACCCAGATAGACTGCAGGTCATAACTTCTTACCTGAAGTTCAGTTCACCTGACACTCGGACTGGCGGTGTTCCAGATCTACTGGCGTTTAGATCAACTGGCGTTGGTCGAACAGATGTGTGGCAGTCTTGCGTTTCAGGAGCTGCTACCGACAAACCAGCAAAAAAACGCCAAATGTGTCATCTGTGACACTTGTGAGGTTATCTCAAACACACTCCGTCAGTCTTGATGCTGTTGAACAACAAAATGTTTAAAATGTGGCGAGTTTATCTGGTGATATCCTCATTCGCGACGCGATCGCGAAAACAGCAAACAATTAACACCACGCCGATGTTGTTCACAGGACAGCAAGAGTAAACGATCGGGAGACTCTTGTCGTCGTTATCGTTCCGCTCGCACGGTTTATTTCTCCGATTTCAGCGTTTTTGCTTCACAACTACAGCGAGCAGTTTACTTTGTGCACTAACATGGAGTCGAGTCAACCAGCGCCACCTCTGGCCAAGTGCCACAGCCTACAGCCAGATCAACCTGTGACACACATCTGCACCACGTTTGAATTCGTGTCATGCACATTTGTACCTTTCAACTGTGTCTGTTTAAATCACGGGCTTAAAATGGACCTGATATCAGGACAGGAAAGGGACATTACTGAACAGGGTTGCTTACAGTTCTTTTGTCTTTTTTCTTATTATTTTCTTTTGGGACTATATAGGAAATTGGACTAGAATGATGTTGCAGTTTTCAGCCAATCATTTCATTGACCCACAGATTTAGCCTAGGCTACCTTTGTTTTGTTTTTTTTATCACCCCCATTTTACAACAAATACCAGTAAAGCAGAGGTTGTAATTTATTTGCCATTATTCAGTTTTGGTTTTGCAAATAATCTGAATGAGCCTCTGTAGTAACTCAGAGGGTGACTGATATCAGGAACTTTCTAAACAATGAATCAAAGCTAGAGATGACTTAAGGCTTTCAGGATGACTTTTAAACACAATGAAGGATTCCCCTGTAGGCTACCAATCACTAATAGTATTGTATTTGCTAAGTGTGAGCTGGTTGGTGTCAGTTTATCTATGCAGACAAGGCATTACCTCCTGGGTTTCCACACTACCTGTCCCTCTGGAGGCACAGACAGCTTTGGGTGGGGCTGAGACTTAGTAAGGTGGTGGTGGTTTTTGAGTTTGTTAATGAGGCTATGCCACCCAGTAATCTGTGTGTTCCTCATTGAAAAGTGGAATTTATTTGGAAAAATATTTCAGTACATTATACATCTGTGATTTTAATTTGTACATTTTTCCTTTTAAAATTGCTTTGTCCACAAAACAGCAGCCATTGATCAGATCAGAAACAATATTATTTACTTGTGTATCCTTTGACAGGTATGACTGGTGGATTTTTGTTGTTTGAAACAGAAAAGCTCTGATTGTGTCAGAAACTATATTTAGATTGAGCACAAACGTTTGACTGTCTGACTAAGAAAGCCTCACTTATTTTTATGTGATGCTATATCGGTGCACTTCTATTTTGAAGGCGACACATCTAGGTTATTGTCTGTGAGCCAGTCACATGCTTGTGTTTGTAAATTAACACCCATTTGGGCTAAAAAAAAACAAAAAAAACAACACTTTTTTTTCTTTATTTATTTTTTTTTATAATGTAGCACAGTACTGCAACAGCAACTCTCTGGGTGCTCCTGCTAATGTCTCCTGGTGTTGTGCACAGTACTGGGCCAGAAAACTTGGCCAGTGGAGCCCACCATGAGTTGGTTTTGGAACTGTGTAATGTAGACCTGACCATAGGGACTGATTGCTTTTCCTGTCTCCTTGCCAGAGCTTAACCACAGAGAGGGAAGCTCTGCAGGTTCTGTGCGCTGTAATGGCAGTGGGTGGCTTTGTGTGCATGTATTTTAACATCTCGCAAATCACACACCTCAGATCAACCTTTTTTCGTTATGACATAAAAAACAGCCAGGGTGGTGAGCTGATATTTAAGTTGTGCCTTTCCTCTGAATGTTTCTGTGTTAAAACAGGGGCAGAGAATGGCTCCTCTTCCCAGGGTGTGGTGGGGCAGACCGGGCCTGTGGTCAGCTCCACGGGGGGAGTATCCAAGACCTCCAAGGGCCAAGGGTCTACAGAGAAGGAAGAACAAGCTGGTAACCAGAAAAGAGCCCGTCGGCAGTGGGAATCCTGGAGCGCCGAGGACAAAAACAGCTTTTTTGAGGGTCTTTATGAGGTAAAGCTTGCAACAACCTTTTACCAAGTTAAAAGTTTACCATGTGTAGATCTTTTGACGTCGTAGATTCACGGCTGCCCTCCTTTGTTCCCAGCACGGGAAGGATTTTGAGGCCATCCAGAACAACATTGCAATGAAGTACAAGAAGAGAGGCAAGCCAGCAAATATGGTGAAGAACAAGGAACAGGTCCGCCACTTTTACTACCGAACTTGGCACAAGATCTCCAAACACATCGACTTCGCTAACGGTGAGTTGCTTTTTTTCTCTCTCTCTTAATTCACCTTGGAATTTTTGATCCCCAAATATGAAGTTTGTACACTGTAATGACTTTATCGAATGACGCCTCATAAAAATGTGTACAACTCATACAACAAGGTGATGTCTTAGGCTGATCTTAATTGGTTTATTTTAGGTTTGTGTTTAGTTGTTTCAGTTATGCTACTTACTGCAGACACTGTGAATGAGAAGTAAAGAAGAGATGCTGTTAAACAGCCACATATATTATTATTTTTTCCTACAACAGAACTCACACTGACATTTTTGTTTTTTAGCAAGCAAAACATATGTTAAAGAAGTTCACCAGATAAGCTGGAGCTCTTTTCCCCTACAAAAAGCACCCAGTGTTACTCTCATGTTATCTTTATGTAGCACGCACAGGCCTCCACCAGTGTTGTGACTTGTGCTTCCTTTCCTTCTCAGTGTACTCCAGGGTGTTAAAGAAATCTTCTCAAGAACTGTACGGCCTCATCTGCTACGCCGAGCTTCGCAAAAAAGTTGGAGGATGTAAGTGAGGGCTGTGAAAGCGCTTGGATGCAATGTAGACTGCGTGTGTTTTGCTGTTTGTTCTGCTGGTTGTGGACACAGGGGATGTGATTAAACTCCAGATGATCCCTGTGGCTCGGGGCAGTTGCCCCTGAGGAGCATGTCTTAACTAGCTGTCTTGTGTTTTGTCTTTGACAGTGATGGATGATAAGAATGTGGCAAAGCTGAACGAACTCATCCAGCAAGGGTAAGTCTGTGGCAGAAGCTTTGGCTAGTGGGTTTACGTACACATCTGGGATTGTGATACTTTAAACTGATGCACTAGATCACATTTGGAAAGATGCAGATTAGCACTTTGCTAGTATGAAAAACAAATCTGAGGGCTGAGTTGACAGTATGTAGTCAGATGCTTTCTCTGTGGCACGGCAAGGTTTAGAGCTTACAACATATATGAATAAAGATTCTTCTGTTCCACCAGGGCCACCACCGTGCGCTCTAAGGGGAGGAACCTGCGGATCAAAGCTCCAATGTGCCGAGCGTTGAAGAAACTTTGTGATCCAGATGGTGAGTATGAGCCTGCAGAAACCCAGCACACGCGTTACAGAACAAGCACTGAAAACCTCACTGATGGTGAGACTGGGGGGTTCACGGGGGCGGGGCTTTTTTACAAAAACCATGGCATCAAGTGGGCTGGTGGTGTTTCCATGGTAACTTTGGGTGCAAAGTGAGGAGGATGAAGGAGATGACTGTTCTGACCAGCTGTCATCAACCCCTCTGCTCAATAACACCCACTCATCACACTTACTGAAAATATTTGCTTTCATCAAGGGTAGAAAAAGACTGTCTCTTGTCATTGTTGTATGTAAATCTGTGAATGGATCCCACCGAGATTGATGGCTGCCTTTTCATTTTGTCGTGGTTGATTAAGTGAGAGAGCATAGTTGAGTTTATAGGTTTTGGGCTTTTCTTATAGTGGCTGAATCTGTAATTTTGTGTCCTGCAGGAGTGAGTGATGAAGAGGACCAGAAGCCGGTGCGTCTGCCCTTGAAGGTGGCAGTGGAGCTCCAGCCACGCAGTAACCACTCCTGGGCCCGAGTTCAGAGTCTTGCCCACAACCCTCGCCTCAGGTCTGACATGGATAAGAACCACAATATATTTTCAAAAGCATAACATCCAAGAGTCGGAGAGATGTCATACCTTCATTAATTCATTTTCTATTATTATTTTATTTATTTATTTTATTAGTTCAAGCCATGGTGATGCAACAAAGCCTGAGCTAATTTAAGAACCTCTTCTTGGCTTCAGACTGCTTATTTCAGTTTGATGGTTTGCATGTTTTCCACCGTTTTCTGGGTCAGCTCTTTTTTTTTTTTTTTTTTTTTTTTTGTGCAAATTAAATATGTGTGTATATGTTTTTTTTTTAAGCTAACTCGTGAAATTTGAAAAGTGTAAACACCCTCAGACATGATGCTGTTCAAAGTTTAAACTCTATTTCTTTCATTTTTAATTTTTGTTCTCAGTTCAGTTTTCAGTTAGTGTTCAGACTGGGTTTGCTTCTTTTGAGGTTCAGTTTCGTTTTTACTGGTTTCAGTGTTAGGGGTTTTTTTTGTTTTTTTGTTTAATTATTATGATAATAAGGGTTATTTATCATGGGTAGGTTGAAGAAGGGTAAAGACTTTGTGAAAATGGCTGAATTACAGCAATGTCAGTATGCATTTGTTTGCAAACGTGACAAAACAAATATAGTAAAACTATACATTAATGAACATTTCTGTTTTATTTTAGTTATTTTTGGAGCACGTAGTTGGCGTTTTGATTTTTCCCACACAGGATTATTTCGGTTTTAGAAAACTCTATTAAATTTGATCCACAGTAGTCTAAGTGTAAAATGTAGAAGTAGTTTATGTCAGACGTATTCGACCTGGTAGTGTTGTATTTTGCAAAGTTGACATCAAATGTTTTTTCTGTTTTCTCAGGATGGTGGTGGAGCTCCACAGGAAAGTTTCCAGCCTCATAGAGTATCTGAAACAGAAGTGGGCTTATCATGACCAGTGGATTGTATCCTTTTTAAAAAAAACATTACAGTGCAATATGTATGCAAAACTCTTCAGAGTGTTTTTCATTCCTAGTGTACATATTAGAAATGTACTGCTCTAACATGCTGCTTTCTGGGGCATATACAGTGGGGCAAAAAAGTATTTAGTCAGCCACCGATTGTGCAAGTTCCCCCACCTAAAATGATGACAGAGGTCAGTAATTTGTACCAGAGGTACACTTCAACTGTGAGAGACAGAATGTGGAAAAAAAAAAAATCCATGAATCCACATGGTAGGATTTGTAAAGAATTTATTCGTAAATCAGGGTGGAAAATAAGTATTTGGTCAATAACAAAAATACAACTCAATACTTTGTAACATAACCTTTGTTGGCAATAACAGAGGTCAAACGTTTACTATAGGTCTTTACCAGGTTTGCACACACAGTAGCTGGTATTTTGGCCCATTCCTCCATGCAGATCTTCTCGAGAGCAGTGATGTTTTGGGGCTGTCGCCGAGCAACACGGACTTTCAACTCCCGCCACAGATTTTCTATGGGGTTGAGGTCTGGAGACTGGCTAGGCCACTCCAGGACTTTCAAATGCTTCTTACGGAGCCACTCCTTTGTTGCCCGGGCGGTGTGTTTTGGATCATTGTCATGTTGGAAGACCCAGCCTCGTTTCATCTTCAAAGTTCTCACTGATGGAAGGAGGTTTTGGCTCAAAATCTCACGATACATGGCCCCATTCATTCTGTCCTTAACACGGATCAGTCGTCCTGTCCCCTTGGCAGAAAAACAGCCCCATAGCATGATGTTTCCACCCCCATGCTTCACAGTAGGTATGGTGTTCTTGGGATGCAACTCAGTATTCTTCTTCCTCCAAACACGACGAGTTGAGTTTATACCAAAAAGTTCTACTTTGGTTTCATCTGACCACATGACATTCTCCCAATCCTCTGCTGTATCATCCATGTGCTCTCTGGCAAACTTCAGACGGGCCTGGACATGCACTGGCTTCAGCAGCGGACCACGTCTGGCACTGCGGGATTTGATTCCCTGCCGTTGTAGTGTGTTACTGATGGTGACCTTTGTTACTTTGGTCCCAGCTCTCTGCAGGTCATTCACCAGGTCCCCCCGTGTGGTTCTGGGATCTTTGCTCACCGTTCTCATGATCATTTTGACCCCACGGGATGAGATCTTGCGTGGAGCCCCAGATCGAGGGAGATTATCAGTGGTCTTGTATGTCTTCCATTTTCTGATGATTGCTCCCACAGTTGATTTTTTCACACCAAGCTGCTTGCCTATTGTAGATTCACTCTTCCCAGTCTGGTGCAGGTCTACAATACTTTTCCTGGTGTCCTTCGAAAGCTCTTTGGTCTTGGCCATAGCGGAGTTTGGAGTCTGACTGTTTGAGGCTGTGGACAGGTGTCTTTTATACAGATGAGTTCAAACAGGTGCCATTCATACAGGTAACGAGTGGGGGGACAGAAAAGCGTCTTACAGAAGACGTTACAGGTCTGTGAGAGCCAGAGATTTTCCTTGTTTGAGGTGACCAAATACTTATTTTCCACCCTGATTTACAAATAAATTCTTTACAAATCCTACCATGTGAATTCATGGATTTTTTTTTTTTCCACATTCTGTCTCTCACAGTTGAAGTGTACCTCTGGTGCAAATTACTGACCTCTGTCATCATTTTAAGTGGGGGAACTTGCACAATCGGTGGCTGACTAAATACTTTTTTGCCCCACTGTACCAGCTTGTGTCGAATATAAACTGGTCCTTAACTTTGAAAACTCAGCTTAAGAGTCTCATGGAGAGAGAGGCTCTAGAAGGCAACCAGACCAGCACAGCCTCTCCCAGCATAACTCAGAAGGAAGAACTTTTTCTTTTTCCAGCTGAGAGCTGCACATTGACTACACTGCCTGGGGTGGCACGTGTGGTTCACTCCAAAGCGTCCTGCACTGTCCATTGGATCGAGAGTGGCAAGAGCCGACCTAATGCCAAGGAGTTGCCAGCTGCCCAGATCCTGGGCATCCATGCAGCTCCACAACCTCGAACTGGCAGCAAATCTGGGCGGGGAAGCGCTGCTGTTGCTGGTGCTTCACTGACTATAACGGGTGATGCTCGTCGAACTGAAACCCCCAACCCTGATCCATCAGCAGACAGTTCTGCAAAGGTAGAGGAGAAGAGACTTCAGTCCCCTTGTGTCCCAGTTTCCTCTCAGCTGACTGTCAGAGAAGAGGGAGATGGGATGGGATCTTCTGATCCAGGAAAGGCCTGCACTGGCGTTGAGGTCAGTGGTGGTTTAGCCATGACCAGAAGCACGGACAGGTCATGTAGTGGTGCCGATGGCTCCGCTGAGCAGTACAAAGAGGAGCAGAGCACCAGCGCGTCTTCCTCGGAGGCAAATCAGCCTCCTTCAGTCAAACCTCCAGTGACTGGCTCAGACGAAGCCGTGTCGCAAGCTTCCCCACCAGCGACCAAAGAACGGGTCGTTGAGCAGATCAGAGAGGAAGGCTGGAGCGCCCGTGACGCAGAGAACGTCACCCTGGCCGAGCTGTACCTGATGTTTGGGAAGCCAGGCAAGCTGCAGCTGGAGTACGAGTGGCAGCCGGTCACAGCTCCACCCAGCAACTCAGAAGAGGGACAAGCCTCAGTGCAGCCAAAGCCCGACAGGACAAATCGAGTTTTGCGCTGCTTACTCAAGCTGGTTTCCACTGAAGTCAACCCCAAACCTCTGGTAAGTTTTCCCTTTTCTGTCTTCCAAGATTGTGGCCTGGTGTGTTGTTTAAATTACAAGTTGAAAAGATGAAAAATGTGTAATTATCAGTGGCATTAAGGCTTAAAATTAAACATTTTTAAGATGCAGCAGTGTGAAGAGTTTATATTCCGTACAAAGCCAGCTGATGAAAAACATGTTACTGGTTATGTACTATGAACACCACAGGTTTTTTTTTTTGTTTGGTTTTTTTTTGTCTTTTTCAATGAAAGTGCTATTTCGAGATAGGAGCATATCATGTGTCTTTTCCTTCAGGCTCCAGAGCTGTGCTCCACAGCCACATCACCCCTCAAGACCTATCAGGAGGAGCAAAACCAGGTCCTCACACCTCCGGCGAAGGGTCCTGTTGCAGGCGCCCGTAGCCCCAGCTGTGGGCGGCCGCAGGCATCTTTGCGCATGCCCAAGTTACAGCTGCCAAGTGCTGGAGGTATTTATGTCTCTCTCCTGCTGGCTTTTGTGATAAAGTCTTTTCTGTACTTACAGTGCTGTAGTTATTAAACAGCGAGAAGTAATTATGCAGCACCGATGCTTCCTCTTTAGAAGTTGTCTTCAAATAGCTGCCTTTCCTGATGTGGCACCACATCTGTTTCAATCCTGTTCAGGTGGGCGCAACCTTACCCGCTCTCTGCTGGGTTCTACTGCAGTTGGCGAATCAGAAAGCAGCGTGTTCGCAGTACCCACCACGCTGCCACCCAACAGCTCACGGCACAACCGAATGTTCTCCCCTAACAAAGAGGCAGAGCTAGCCTTCAGACAGCAGCTCGACTCGATCAGTGTAAGCCAGAATAATGCATCATTTTTTGTTTATGCCAACTGTACAGAGACATAATTCATGTATTAACGAGCATTAATATGTGCTTTTTTCTTTTCTTTTTCTCACAGATGCAGTCAGATCTTTTCCTTTCTAGACAGAGAAAACCTCGGAACAGACAACTTCGCAAACCACTTGTAGTTCAGGTGAGAGCAAGATCATTATCCATTCATCAGTTCTGGGCTTGGTTGGGTGGAAGGCGGGTTTTCCTAAGTGTGTTTTTGTTTGGCCACTTCTTTCTCGTTCACAGCGAACACTGCTGCCCAGAACTACAGGAGACACTCCTCAACACGTCTGCTCCTTCTCCATCCTCTCCAACTCCTCTGCCACAGGTACTCCTCAGATGGCAGGACAGAACGATAGAATATGTCGTCAGCTGAGGCTGGAAATGTTTAGGGCGTAGTTTTACAGTATGCATTAATGAAATCACAGCTAAAAACGATTTCTCTTTCTCAGCAAGACCCTCTGGTAATTGTCTGCTCTCTCA
Organism: Mchenga conophoros; assembly: GCF_057382185.1. NCBI lineage: Eukaryota > Metazoa > Chordata > Actinopteri > Cichliformes > Cichlidae > Mchenga > Mchenga conophoros. The sequence goes on from NC_140529.1 coordinate 19,515,496, forward strand.
CTTCCTGTTTCTTCCTTCAGGAACTGGATCTTTCCGGCCGATCCATCCCCGACTAGCTCCTTCCTCTCGCTCTGTCCAAACTAAAACAACCCCAGCAACATCCAGCTCTGCGGGGGCCAGCCAGCTCTCTAGTATGGACTTCTTCTGTTATCTACTACATTTTTCTGTTTTATTGAAATATTGATAAACTCTACACCAAATATACTGCAAAAAATTACATATTGTTGTTTTTATGGGGTCAACAACTTTGCTTTTATAAGCACCCAGTTTCACACCTTGGCTCAGGCGATTAGAGGATCATCAGGGGTCCTTTTGTCCCTCTGTGGGGGGATACTCCCACTAGGTTTAAATCTGGGACTCCCCACCATTTGACCTTAGAACTGAAAAAGCTTCTCGGATGAGAGGTGAAACGTCTTCAAGTAACTTAAAGAAGTCCAGATGCTTTTCTTTGTAAGCTCCTTTGACTACGATGACCTGGATGACTGAGAACCTTCACAGACATATTTTATAAAATTGCTTAAAAACATATTTAAGGTCCAAGTTGTATTTGTGTAAGATTCCTGTGTCAAAATCTAGAACTCTGAGAAGGTCAGTGACAGACAGTATTTCTGTGCAGACGACAGAAGCAAAAACATTTTTCCAGAAGACCTTGGACCATCCTTTTTTTTTTTTTTTTTTTCTTCCTTCTCTGCTCTTCACATGCTGTTGCTGTTGATGCTTATCAGGAGCGATATGACAAATCTCTCGTTTGCCTGAACTGTTAATACTTTCAGGTGCCATTGACCTGGCAGCTAAGTCTGCAGGCATCATCCCAGGCAGTCCCTGTCGGGAGGTGGATTCTTCCACTGTGGATAACAGCGCTCTTCTCGCCACCACTCCCATTGCTGATGCTGAGCCAGACTCTCAACTCCACCAGCAAAATGTTCCAGAGGTCAGAGACACACACACACACACACACACACACACGGACTAGAACCCTCCTTCATTTGATGTCTCCTCCTTGCCTGTGGCATTAGAATAAATGCTATTGCCCATTACCATCTTGGAGTGTTACATTTAAAACTGTCAGTTTTTGATTTATCTTACTTTAATGAAAGTTATTGCTCACTCTAATGATTTTCTGTTTATCTGTGCGGTGTAGGCCAGGTTTTGCATAATGTTTTTCTTTTTACTGTGCATCTGTCGTACAAGACTTCACAAATGATTTAGTAATTTTTATAGATTTTCTTTGTAGACATTATTCTTGCATACAGTTGTCATATTCATGATCACCTGTTTATTTGTCTGTTACGGTTTAAAAACAAGCTGCTCCAAACAGTTTGCCCTGATGGGATTAATAAAGCTATTTGTATCGCCATCAGGGCGTTTCCTTGCTCACAGTGGACCTTTGTGAGGGAACACTTGGCTTAGTTAAAGGCAGTGAGTCTGCGTAACCTCATTTGTTTTCCAGTCGTAGCTGATCACCATTTGGTAAAGAAAATTGTCAGCTATGCTTGAATAAATGGTTTTAAAAAATGTGATGTACTAAGTTAAATCGCTCTTTCCATAGAATGGCGTACCACCTCCGTCTCCTGGAGTCACCGGCGGGGGAGACTCACTCCTCTCTCCCCCAAGCGTTGCCTCGCTCCTTGATATCTCACTCCCAGGCCCTCCTGAAGAGGCTCTAACCCCCGGAGAACCTCAAACGCAGATCAGCGACTCCATCATCGAGCTTGCCATCAACTCCACACATTACGGTGCGTGCACGTGCAGACGTCTTACCCGAGCCATATTGACACGAAACTGCTAAATAAAGCTTGATGATGTTTGTTTAGTGAAATGGAAAGTGAGAGTAGGTTAGAAAGGTTTTGTAATTACCACTGAGGTCAGCTTTGTGGCTCCACAGCATTAATTCCTCTGCAGGTTGTGGAAAAGAGTGCACGTTGACATCCAAGCAGCTAAACATCTGAGCCTGCTGAGTTTAATCGCTGATATCTCATTTCTGTTTGCCTGCTGCACTGCAGGTGAGGAGGCTGCTCTCTCTCCAGCCAAGCTGGGCAACAGCGACGGCTCCAAACTGCTGGCCTCGTCTCCCTCGCTCAGCCCATCCAGAGGCTGGATCCCTTCACCCAGCCACGACCCTCAGTGGTACCCCAGCGACTCGTCTGACTCCACACTGGGATGCCTCCTTTGTAAGAGTTTTTTTGCTTCCTTTCTCAAGAGTGTGTCAGAAGTTACATTTTAGGCCAAGAAGAACAGAATATTAAGTGGATGTATTTTTATCATTACTTCCCACTAAAAATGCTGCATACAGCAGCACGTGCAGTCAACATTTACAAAGATTTGTTTGTAAAATCCCCAATATTACTAACACAGCTGTATGATGAAAGGCCATTTACTCAGTCTTTTGCTCTTATTTTCCTTGCAGCCAGCATGGTCTCTCCTGATAAGGGCAGACGGACCACCCTAACCCCCACTGGCCCCTCCAGTGGCACAGCTCTACTCGGTCCTAGCCTCCTGGACTGCAATTCTCATGATTCCTTTCAATCCCGTGGCCTTCCTGATGTGGCAGAGGTAAGTAAATGCTTGTTGATTAAATGAAAGAAAGTTGTGACTGAGAAGCAACACTTGCCACAAACACAACACAATCCTCTGAATCTCAGCAACCAACATGTTATATGTTATTAATTAGTCTCTAAAATGTAAATGTAAAAACATCACTTCCCATTTTAAAAATAACCTGCATTTATATCCACTCTGAAAATGTGGTTCTTATCCCCTTTTGGATCTGTCCTGCTGTGCAAGTGGACTCTGACCCAGAGCCGGTTGTGTTAGGGACCACATGGTACCTTTTGGATAGATCAGCTTCTGGGCTGATCCACCAAATTTTAGGTGATTTTTAATGAAAAACTTGTTGAGTCACACCCTGAGATTCAGACACCATACCTTTTGAAATGCTGACAGCATTTAATATCTGAATCTCAGTCTGTGAACACGTTTCCATTTTTAGTGCTCTCTCTCGCTCTCTTGCGTGCTTTGATAGCGACTTTATGAAGAAATGAGTGTCAGTTAGCTGGTTCAGGTGTGGCAGGAGGGGATGAGGCAGAGAGAAGCTCTAAGTGTGTTAAAGAAAACCTGCCAGTGAGCAGGTTTAGTTCAGATTGTGTTAAGTGATTCATCTCAGGGTTAACAAACGCAGACTTGTTAGCTTAAACCTGTTTCCTGGGATGGGGCCCAAACCTGCCTGGGAGGTGAATAGAGCCCGGTGACTGTTGCCTCCTGTGTTTGGACTAACACATCTGCTTTTTCAGTAAATAATTTAATTTCATTGACAGATATTGATGTGATGAACTTTTCCCCCCCTGCACTCTTGACCTAAAGCATGAAACTGTTCGAGGGATGTCTGGAAAAATCTTGTTTTTTGGGTTTTTTTCTCCTTCTTGGATTTGCCCTTGTTGTCAGTCTGAAAGCTCTTTGGTGTTGCTTGCAGATGGATTCTCAGCTTGCTTGTATGATGAGTGAGAGCAGCATAGACTACATCGCTCGCTTCAATGATCTGGCTCAGGAGCTCGCCGTAACTGAGCCCTCCATTCCACCTCCCTGAGGAAGACTCCACCAAGCCATGGTCATCTGTACCTCTAATCTACAGCCAGTTCCAGGCATTTCCACAGTTCCAGGAGAGAGAGACACAAACTTCTGGGCCCACACTTGGAAGCAGTGACTACTGCTAGAAATTCAAAACCGATTTGCAGCCAGCAGCTGCAAATTACCCCAACTTTTACCACGTCTGGTTCTCACACCTGTCGATAAGCAGGCCGGTCCTAAAAAGAGACCAAGGCAGAACTTTGCTCATGTTGTTGGTGACAAGAGGTACTGTAAGTGAGGAGAGGAGAGGTTTCCTCTCTGTCTTCTCCCTGTTTGGAGAAAGAAGACTGGGGAGAAAGGCCAACCCCATCCCCCCTCAAAGCCATCCATGGCCTGTTTGTAAAAGTGCAATAATAGGTGGTCAACCGTGACCATTGTTCAAAAGCGAGTTGCGTTGGTTTCACTGAACTGTTCTCTAAGGAACAATTCCCTTTAAATACAAACACTTTAGATAAAACAAATGAGTTTACAAAGATACAACCTCATGTACAGGAAAATACTATGCCATATCCGAACAAAATATCTGCAACGATCTTTCATGTCTCTTCCTGCTCTCGGTGTGTGAGTGCATGAATGTATCTGTGTGTGCGTGTGTATTAAAGGCTGTAAGGCTGACCGCTCAAAATGTGCAGTTCAGATCATCAGCTGGTGGCAAACAGCCACTGGACTGTGATTTTTATTAAAAGTAATGTCGGTGAGAAAGAGATACTTGGCATAGTTCAGTAGCAAAAGTGGAACAAAACAAAGTGATGTGTAGAAGTTCATTTTTCCTGTTGGCCTCCTTTTTTCTTTTCTTTTTGTTCCTCATCTCTTATGAGTTCAGGTGTTACAGATTGTGTTGTAGTCACACGTGTTTGGAATCGGGTTCTTCATTTCTCAAACCCACATTTTAAAAAACAAACAAACAAAAAAACAAAACAAAAAAAACCAAACAAATACAAATAAAAAATGGCAGCTTGTTGGTTGACTCCACTTGGGTAGCTCCACAGATGCTGAAAATGTTATTGGAATTATTTTATTGTTGCATTCATTTCTCATTAGTTTTGTGTGCAGAGATGCAAGTTCAAATATTGGATTTTGTTGCATAAACAGGAATACCTTTTTAGATATTTAAGCCCTCTTCACACGTGTGGTATTTGGAGACTGAATCAGAATGTTTTAAAGAGTCTGTGCTGACAGTGCTTATAGCCACAAACAGCATAATGTGCGTAATGTACTGTTCTTCATGGTTGTTGCGTCTGAATGAAAGCCTTGAGGAACGTTCACATTAAAACGTTTCCTTTGACTCGGCGCTTTCCCAGCTCCTCATTCGCAAGCTGCAATAGGGAGAATTTCCCTCCTGTATTGTAGATGTGAGCGTGAATTGCACAGGAAGGTTTTAATGAAGGGAGATGAACAACTCAAAAAGATGCGCGTGAGCGGCAGCACTCTGATGCGTGCCTGTCTGTTAACATACATTCAGGCTTGCGCTGTTTTAAAAGGTGACCTATCCAGACCTGAAGCTGCCAGATCAACAGCAAGGAGGGCGTGTCTTTGTTTACTTTTGCTGTCGTTTTCAGTAACGCTGACACAACAGGTGGGCGCTCTCTTGCCGACGCCATCGATTACAAGGAAATCTAACAATGTTGCTCATTTACCTTCCTTAGCTCTGTTGCTTTCTTGCCGTCCTAATTAGTTCAAACAAATGAGCTGGCTGCAGCCACACATTCATTTTGTTTGACAAACTAGAATTATGAATGTCCTGGCTACTATTGAGTTCCCAGTAGAAATACACTCCATAAGAGCGAGCGGTTAATTTAATGAAACACTAAAGCCATAGTTGACTCCATTTATTTTAATTTTTGTTTTTTATTATATGCCCCCAAATTACTTTCCTCTTGACTAGTGGATGCTAACAAAACACTATGACTAAAGAGTGGCTCTTGCATGTTACAGAAGCAGACATCGTTTCTCTGAATTTTTCATGCAGTACAGACTCATTGCCTTCACATTTAATTTGATCAACCAGCATCATCTCTATGCAGCTGTGTGAACCCGTTTGGTGTAAACTGTTAGACCTCTTTGTCATTCCACAAACGAGATTGTAAGACGATCTAACAAATGTAAGCGCTCCTGTGGTGTTAGTTTGTGAACATTTGGAAACGCTTGATCTTGTCACACTAGATGATTCTTAATAAGGAATCCTATTGAAGGATGTATTTGTACAAATGGAAATTCCAGTATTCACTGCGCTTTTGTAACATAATGTAAATCAATATTTGGACTATTTATTGTTAATATTTCTGAGACAAGTGTTTTTTCTGTTTTAATTTAAGGTGACATCCAAGAAAGGAGGAAAAAAAATACTGTTTTCAGTTTGTAAAAGGTGTTTTATTCTGTGCATAAAGATAGTTATAAAAACCTGCCTGTTTTCTTGTATTCACTGTGTTTGGGGGATACACAGCAGTTCATATGCAAGCTTGTACAAAGTTCGGTCTTTGGCCTTGGGCTTGTTTCTGACAGGTTTGTCAGCTTCTCCAGAGATGGATGAGTGGTTTATCCGCACAGACTCCACACTGAATTCCTCGCTGCTCCCAATAAAAGTACAATCATGCTCCAATCCAGACGACACTTTAAAGTGACAAAGAATATTAGCCGGAAACAAAAACTCGACTGCACGTACGTGTGCTGAAGTGACTCATTTTCAGTGATGTGCTCTGCATACTGCATGGAAAATATGACCCAGAAACAGGTCGGGTGCTGCACCATTTTTCAATGAGAAATTGTTGGCAAACGTTGACTTTGTAACCACAGTAGATATTTTAAAGGAGAGTAAGTGACACAGTTGTGGGTAGACATTCTGCCAAAACATCAGACATGATTCCTTTACCACAGTTTGGTTTATTTAAGCTGTTCTGTTTGCATCAGGAGTCCCAAATTATGGAGTTCAAATTAAACCATCTCTTCTCACCAGCCTGCAAAATGTGATACTGCAGGCTTTTGCCAACAATTTTTGTTGTTTTTGGGTGGGAAGGGTAAAAGTTTCTCAGACATGACAGACAATATCAACATGTAAATTAGACATTAAACAATGAATAGTACAAAAACCCACTCCAGCTCTGTCCCAGATGTTATAAAACAGATCTCCTCATTTCCTCCAAAGTCTTGCTTATTTCAGGTCCTAGACCTCACCAGCTCGAACATCACTCATCCTTAGGTTTTTGCTCCTTGCGAGCGCGCGAGGACATGAGCTTGAAGAAAAGTGCAGGCCAGAGTGTGCGGAGGTATACTGCAGCAGTGGGCAGAGGGCCGGCCAAAACCACATCTTTACTTTGCTGACGAACAGCCTTTAGGACTTCCCACGCCACGTCCCTGGGGTCCCAGCCCGTAGCTGTAGTTCTGTCCAATACTGAGCGGTAGTTGCAAAGACAAGAGACATGTTGCATCATTGATACAAGAGAGTACAGATTACTTCAATTAATTCAAATTACTTTTATTTATATAGTACCAAATCACAACAGCAGTTGCCTCGAGGTGCTTTTTAATGTAAGGTAAGAAAGACCCTACAATAACTTATAAATTACTCTGGTTATGTTGCTTCTTACTTTTATTATTTAGTTATAAAAATCCATTTGGCTTGTAGTCTTTTCCTTACGTAGTCAAAAAAAAAAATCAGTAAGAAAACACAAAATCCCAGCTGGCATCAAAGATCCACACACATTCCAACACCACCTTAATAACTCTGAGATTTATCACCTGTTACCAGCTGACTCTTAAAAATGCTGCTTTTGCTACTGTTACTCTTTTGTTCCATCCTCTCACTGCCTCACCTCCATACTTGGATCCATCTCCTGTGACAGCGTTGATCGACAGGTTGGTTCGGATGTACCCGGGGCTGATCACAGTCACTGGGATCCCGTAGCGCTCCATCTCTGCCCGCAAGCAGTCGAAGTAGGCCTGGGTGGCGTGCTTGGACGCAGCATCTGACCAGCATGAGACAAATCAGAGGCTTGCTTTAGTTACCCTCCTCCTGCTGGCAAACTCATGTTGTGTTTGTTTGCATTAATCAAAGACGACTTACAGGCTGACCGGTAAGGAATGGCTATCTTCCCCTGGACGCTGCTAATCACTACAATATGGCCGCTGCGCCGGCGAACCATGGAAGGCAGGAGAGCTGTGGAGAGAGGAAAGAAATGAAAGAGAGAGGGCTGACTCATATTCATGATAATCTTCACCTAAATCTCTACATAAATGACTTATTAACTTCACATTTAGCTCGGCTCTTTCAACCACAAGCCAAAATAAATGAAAACATCCCGTACGCTGAAACCAACAAGATTAAACAAACCTTGTGTAAGAGCAACGGGCCCGAAGTAATTTGTCTCCATAACATCCCGCTGAACTGAAATGTGAGTCTCTAGTATATTGCCACGGTAACTGATTCCAGCATTATTAATGAGGATGTCCACTTGTCCGTAACATTTCAGGATCTCTTCTGCAGCTCTCTCCACCGTGTCCGTTTTAGCCAGGTCGAAGACAACAGTACAGGGAGTGTGAATCTGGTGGATAACCAAAGCGAAACAAAACGACTCTTTACATATGGATCCTTAGAGGCTAAGCTATAGTTCAGACAGACCAGACTTTATTGTGTTACTCCTTTGTGTGTATATACATACCAGTTTCTGTGTGTTTGCTGAACTCGCTGTTAGTTCTTGGACCACCTGCTGCAGGCGAGCTGCGTCACGTCCACACAGCACAAGCCGTGCACCTGCAGCGTGGAAGACCCGCGCACACTCTACAATGCAGAATTCTCGTTGTAGATTAGTGAGCATAAAACAGGGGTGGGTGCAGAGAGCCACACCACTAAGCTGAACTCAAATCTGCTCAGTATCTCTTTAATTCTTACCAGGAGCACTTTATAAAACTGAAATAAGCATAGAAGAAAACTGCTAACATTTTTATCATGATATAATAAACATTCCCCAAAACAATTGTGCACAAAATGTCCATATTTTTGCAAAATTTAAAAGACTTAACTTTATTTTAAAATAAGTGCTATTGCTATTTTTAATTATTTTTTTCTTGCTCAGCTACAGGAATCTAGTCCGTCTTGAGTTTCTACAAGTGCATCCAGTGAATCAACAGTGCAACAAACTGAAGTTAACGGTTTTAGTTACAACACCAACAGCATGGTTCACTGACTTGCACAACACCTTCTGCTGTACGATTCAGCGGGAAAAAAAAGCAATTTTACTCCTGGCTTCATTTCAGTCACTTTATCTTGCATCTGCTTTAAAAGTCCCACATTTTTCCCTGTCAGATTTTGACAGGTGTAAGTTGTTTACAAACAAACAAACTTTGGTAGTCCCTTTTACTGAGCCTGTGGCTGCTAAACTCTTTTCGTTGTCCCATGTAAAAAATTCATTAACAGGGCTGGGTCATCACAACTGTCATCCACAGCCACCAAGCACTCTTTGATAAACTCCTCAGAGGATGGCTTGTTTGAAATCACAAAGCTGGTCTTGCCTGCTCCATCCCTGGATGTGTGAGGCTTAGTGAAAAGTCCTGTTGCTTTTCGCAGATTTGCTAGCAACAGTCCAGCTCTTTTCTCTCTCTGTTTAGTCTCACAAAGGGGATTCAATCTGTAATCCATAAACAGAGCAATCTGCTCTCCACAAACTAAACACATGGCTTTACCTCTGACTTCAGTAATTAAATATTTAGAAGTCTACGTCCTGTTAAAAACTCTACACTCCGTATCAATCTTTCCTGTTTTTAAAGGTCAGCTGACATCTTTCGGGGCTAGAAACTCTCAGAAACAAAGGATCAGGCACACTTACAGAGGAGATGCATTCGCTCACAAACATGTGTTTGTAAAGTAAAAAAATAGCATTCATGTTCAAAATAGAAGTGACAAATTTGTAATGTGGTTTCCTACAAAAATCAGGAATCCACTCTCTGACCAGGAATTTATCAAAGAGTGTTTGGTGTCTGAAATGGGACAAAATGATTCATGTATACGTATATATGTTTAAATCCTAATTTCCCATTGATCGCACGCAGACTGGTCCGAGACAACCAACGGGCAGTACAATGTCCAAATCTGATAAAGAACTACAACTACATGTTGGCATCTGCACAACAACACTGAAGAATGAGATTGCACATTATCTAAATAAAAGCCTACTAGCACTAAAGCAGTATGGTTTAGAGAGTTTGCACATGTAAGCTGAAATGAATGAATGGAGGCTGACCTTTCCCGAGTCCAGAGCTGGCCCCAGTTATGACCACTACAGCACCTTGGACTGAAGCCCCTTTTCTGAGACGTACAAGTATCCGGTACAACAATACGACTCCCAACCCGGTTAAAACCACCGGTAGCATTCCTCCTGCCATCACACGCTCCATTACTTGGCAATCACCAGCTACCTGCACGTAAAAAAATTAACAGTAAATACCTTATAAGAAATTACTTACTGTACCTTTAAAGTCCATCTGAATGCAACTACCAACATGACAATAATAAACACACATACAGCCAAAAAGGGGGGAAATTAAATGGTAATTCATTGTAATGAGAACAGTAGGAGTTATGGATCTTCCTTTATCTTCTTAACCACTTAAGCCCCACCTGCTAGCAACAACCAATAACTTGATATCACCAGACTTCGGACAATCTTATTAAGCAAATGTTAACTAAATACATGCATCACTTAGCACATTAATATTCGCATGGTTAAAAAGTACAGTTCAGTATGCCAGGTGAACACCTTGCACATGCACCCACTGGGTTTAGCACTAGCTTGTTCTGCGCAGGCAGTGTCAAAATAACGGCTACTGAGGCTAAAGCTAACAACAGCTAGCATCTCTAGCAAATACTACCAAGTGTTGGTTTGTAGTTCTGTTTTTTACAGGTCTCACCTGAGCCGAGCTGCTGAGCAGAGCAGCAGTAATGTGTCAATGTGTCTCCTCTTCTTTTAGCTGATCTTCTTCCTTCTGTTTTGTCTTTATTGACGGTTAGAAAAACAGCTTTTGGTCGCTTTAGCGCCACCGTCTGATCTGGAGTGTGCACTTAACAAAATGCGCTCTTTCAAATGATTAACAAATAAGGAAATAAGCTATTATTTCTCATAAAGCTCATAATTTGATAATTTGCTATATTAATGCTTTACATTTATATTTAGAGGTCTTTTTAAACCACTAGTGCCTATTTAATCAGCTGCTATCTTCTTCATTGCTACATGATCCATTAGAAGTGTGCTCTACATCTCATTTCAGTTTTTCTTTTTAATTATTTAAAAATTCTTAGTTTTAGTTTACTTTATTTTTATTATTTATTACAAAATGTAGGGTATTTGTCAGGGTCATATTCTTCAGAAGTTCAGAATGGAAATTGCATTACAAACACAGGAAGTTGACTCAGAGTCATGCATCCTGACTGTGAATAAATACAGCTGAGGTCAGAAGTTTACAGGGACTCACTATGGACTTTAATTTCATGATCTCTTTGAATTGTCCTGGGTGAAATGATTGTACAGCACACATTTTTAATTTCTTTAAAATGAACAAAAATTAGGTAAACAAGTTTGAACTGGTTTTGAACTTTCTCTAATCCAAGGTTACACGAGGTCAAACGTATGTACCTCTAAGGCTGTTGCAAGTTAAAATTTGTGCTTTATAAATATAATTATAAACGATTTTAATGTAACGTTTTTTTCAAGGGATGATTATACAGCGTACATCTTTAATGACTTTTAAAAAAAGATTTCTTTATTTTGGATTTTCTCTAATCCACACAGGGTCAAAAGTATATATAGGCCCAAATATATACATACACCCCCAGTAATATTTGGTTAAATGTCCTTTAGTAAGTTGCACTTCAACCAGATGCTTTTTGTAGCTATTGATGCTACCACCCTGGTTAACACTGTTACTAAGTTTTAAAGACTCAACATTACTGCCCTGAGCTTACCTCTTGTCATTGTGGCCAAACAGGTCAATCTTTGCTTCGTCTGACCATAAAACTCTGATTTATAAATCAAATCAAGGTACGGTTTATCATCTCATGTGACTTCTGATGTAGTTGTGAGTTCCGGCCACATTTGAGACCTATCCAACACATTTCCCAAGGATACCAAGAATACACCGTTGTGTGGATTGTGATCTGGACTTTCAGAATCAGAATAGTTTATTGATCCCTTGGGGCAATTGTGTAGAAAGCATTATTTTTGCAAGAATTAGTTTCCAACCTGTGTGGTGTTGTAAACAGGGACTATAACTGTTTTGTTTTTTTTTAAATCATGTCTAATAGGATTCTTTTTTTGTTCTAGTTGTTGATGCATCTTTAATTAAATCTTTCCCTGCAGGTCTTCTATGGGTGGAGCCTCTAACCTGTTTGTGAGTCAGTTTTCAGTCCAAGCACAAAGTGTTTTATGTGCTGTCGTCTAAAATATTATAAAATTGCCTAAAATAGAAGTGTTTAAAACAGATCCTGTGCAGCTGCAAAGCAAAAATAAAAAACTCCCTCCAGGCAGAAGCGGCCATTTTCGTATGTGGGGAAAACCCCCACAAAAACAGAGGGGACAGGCTGGCACCAGAACACCATGGATGTGCCCCGAGATGAGTGTGAAAATGTGATTATCAACAAGCCCACCTGGGCTTCAGGTAGGCCGCACGCTTGTCCAGAGTTCACTTTGTCTTCAAGCTTTTTAATTTAAAACATAAACTGAGACCTACCCCAAGCTAAAAGAAGGCAGATTATGTTCTCAGATAAAGCAAGCAATGAGGGCGAAGCAGAGAAAGTACCTGCACAATACATTCACATAAATCAAAATGGAATTTCTTTGAGGACAAACATCTGGGGAGTAAACAGCTGTTTCAATACCTAATCACAGATGATGAGGACGAAGTCGAAGTCCTGCTGGAAACAGCAAAAGAAAAGGTGGTACGTCAGGAATTTCACAACAGCCAAGTTATTGAATTATTATTGAAACGCCACAAAGAGGAAAAAAATAAGATGCAGCAATTTTACGAGGAAAACACTAAAGAACTGGAAGACAAAGCCAATGCTGCAGACAGAAAGTTAGAAGAGGTCATGGAAATGTACACAGCAAATTCAAAAGTGTTAAATGTTTTGGTGTTAATAGTCTTCTTGCAAAAGTAGAGTTAATTTTACTCTAAGCAGAGTCACATTCTTTTAATGTAACTCTGAGGAGTAAAATGATAGTAGTTAAAATCGAGTGTTAAAAATGAGTGTTTCTCTGTCAAATCTGGAGGTGTTACAATGGAAACATTAACTCTTGACCTCTTCACTCTGAACTCCTACAGGGGCTATGACACTAATAGAGTAAATTCACAGACTCCGCCCCCAGCACGGCTCCAATCGAAGCTGAAGTGAAGCCGTTTCAGAACATTTTGCTCTACATATTTGAGTTGTTTGCCATGCTTGGTAAGTCATTTTTTCAAAGATTGTTTCAATTATTATATATGGAGTTAAATCAGGGTCATAATGTTTGTGTAGTTGAAAGAAAAATTTGAAATCGAAAATATGTAAACTGAAAGCAAAAGTCACATTTTTAGAGTGAACTTTGAAAAAGAAAGAGTTGGATTTAAAATAAAATCAAACGTTTTGAATATTTGTATTAACTGAAAACCCAATGGTTCTTTTATCTATAATTTCTCTGAGTAAACTTTATTTAAAAATTTTCAGTAATCTTTTTTTCATTATTATTATTTTTTTAAAAATCTATTCAGTCTCAGATTACATTTTTTCAGATTCAGATCTTTTAAATTAATGTACAAAAAAAATTCTTCAGGTTCGGATTTTTCTCTCAGCTTCAATTTTTTTTTTTCCACTTTCAGATCTCTATTTTTTAGTTACAGACTTTTGGCCCTGTTTTGGCCTGGTGGGCGTGGCTACACAGAAAGGGGCGGGGAATCATGAGTGACAGCAGACCGCTGCAGGCTCAAGATGGTCCATTTTTCATGTTGCCTTCAGGAAACCTGGGAATGAACATAATTTATCAAACACCTCCTGCACTGTGTTATTTGATAATGTTTAGAAAACATGTCATGCATAACTGCTAAAACTCAGTTACTAAAGCTCTTTCAAGCAGTAATGTGTACAAATTACGCCGTAACATCAATTATGAGACGTTTTCCCAGCCACTACGTGAGAAGTGGTCATTTCCCATGCTCTCAAAGTAGCGCGCATTGTATCGGGTGGGGGCTGCCTGTTAACTTGTCCCTCAGTGAACGATGGCGTTGTCTTCCAACAACACTGCTGGCGGGAACAATCAGGTGAGTGTTTAAGTTTGGAACAATTACACTGCAGTCTGTGAATACTACGAATTTAAGACGTGGCTATTGTTACGGTAAATTTTTTGGCTATTCTGTTTTTTTATTTTATAACGATTTTTGCTGAAATGCTAGCTCAACAGAAACGCCTCGCTATCATTTTCGGCTGAAACTTACGTCCTAGTTGATCTGTAAGCTTGGAGAACAACAAAGTTAGTGAAGTAACGTAAAATTCTTTGTATTTAATTTAGGAGCAGCTAAAAAGAGAGATGCTTCAGCGACTACTGCATAAAGTTTCCCAGGTCATGCACAGACAACCCCTCGATGTGGACTATTTGCAGTTTGTTATCGACCATGGTCCTTTTAAGATCTTTGTCCGATCAGGTTGAGATCCCTCAAAGTATTATAAATGCTCTGATAGAGCTGTCAACTGTGCTCAGTATGGAGGACGTCAATGAACGAACCCCCTTCCAGATGTCACTGTCGGAAGGAAAGCTGGGACGTCCAAATTACAATGTATCGCCTGTACAGCTCCAGATACTGACAGAAATGTTCTTATCAATCACCCAAATTGCAAAACTTCTTGGAATATCTGTGAGGACAGTGAAACGTCGTTTGCATGAATATGGCATTTCCATAAAGCAGTGCTACAGTACAACAAGTGATGAAGAGCTGGACAATTTAGTAAGATCTATAAAGACAAGAACACCTCATGTTGGATACAGGATGATGAAAGGGATACTTCAAGCCATGGGCCACCATGTACAGTGGAAGAGAGTGTACTCGTCGATGCACCGTGTGGACTCTGCTGGTATTTTCTCAAGAATGACAAGGCTGGGATTTGTGGTCCGAAGGACATATTCAGTGCAAGGTCCTCTTTACTTGATGCATATAGACACAAACCATAAACTAATAAGGTAGGATGAAGTCTGACAATACTGCTAAATACTGAATTATGTTTTATACCTGTTAATGCCCTAGTTGTTGTTTTTTGTTGTTCTTTTTACAGATTTGGCCTGGTGATATTCGGAGGGATAGATGGGTACTCAAGAAAGGTGTTTTTTCACTTTCAAAATTGAGCTGAATGAGATGTTAATTGAAAAGTGAAATACTTGTGTTTTGGTCTACCATAAAACTTACCATATACTGTAATATAGAGATCCTTCTGTAGAACAAAATGTTCCTAATCTGTTTATGTTTGTCAGTATTTGGTGACTTTAAATGCTTGGTAAACTAATTCTTCAAGTTGCTAAAAGGATTTTTTTTTTTTTTTTACCCTTTGCATTTGGGTGAATAGTTGATTACAAGTACTGCTACATCTCATGGCAGCTTGCTACCTTGGGAATTATGTAGCCTGCTTTTTTTCTTGTACTTATAAATATAAAATAAATGTACCAAGCTACAATACCTGATAAACATGTTTCTATCTTTAATTATAGTAACTTGACCAAGTTTCCACTTAATGATATTTACATCTCTAGATCATGTACCTGGGTGCTGCTGCCAACAACAGAGCATCAACTGCACTTGCTTTCTTCTTGGAGGCTGTACAAAAGTATGGCTTTCCATTGAGGTAAAATCTACACAAAGTTAATTTTCACAATGATTGTGCAAATGTGTAAATATGATCCCCCCCCCCCCCCCCTTGATTAGCAGTGTAATTATTTTGACATGCAATATGTAATACTGTAGCCTATATGATCAGTTGTTTATAAATCCCCATACACTTGTTTAAATGGTTCAAACATTTAGAGTTCTTGAAAGGTGTGCTTATACAGAGCTGCACACTGTTAAATGACCAAAACAATAAACTTCTAATAACCAGTCTAAAGTAAAATTATATTAAAAACACAAAGGCTGCAATAAATTTCAAGAGTGACATGTTTTTTTTTTTTTTAGATTTAAAACAAATTGTACTGTCGATGTTTAATTTTGTTTCAGAGTTCGAGGGGATCAAGGGGTGGAAAATGTTGGAATAGCAAGATGCATGTTCACCATCCTGGGCTGTGGAAGAGGAAGCTTTCTGTCAGGCAAGAGTGTTCACAACCAAAGGTATGTGTAGTATTTGTATAAATGTCCCATGGAAATAAGAAAAATGTTCTTATATATTTTTCAATTCAGTGAATTTCTGGGTAAAATTATGAAAACGTTGCCATATTTTGATGTTGAACAGAATAGAGCGCTTGTGGCGAGATGTGTGGATGGCTGTTTCAAGCGTGCACTATGAAACCCTTCACAACCTCGAGGATGAAGGCCGTCTGGATCCAACTGATGGTTGGTGTCCACATGTTTTGTGCCCAACATACATTTCTTCCACGTCTGCAGAGGGATCTGGATGTCTTCAGACAGGGTTGGGATAACCACCCTCTAAGGACAGAGAGGAATCTGTCCCCACAACAACTGTGGACACTGGGACTCCACCAGAATCCAGTTGATACTCCAGACACAGTGGAGGTACTAAAACAAATCTAAATTATACAATCCTTCTTTAATCAAGTTTCAAAAAGTGCACTTGGAGATGTTGAAAAAAAAACACTGTGTGCTGTCACTGCAGACTATCAGCTTTAAGTTGAGGGTATTTGCATCCAAATCAGTTAAAAGTTGTAGGAGTTACAACAGTCTGCATGTGTACCCCCCCACTTGTTAAGTTACCAAAAGTAATGAGACAGAACATTAATCATAACTGAAACTGGATCGCAGACTTCAGCAGATGTTGGGCTTCATACCTGCTGATGCTCTGTCAGGCCTCTACTGCAACTGTCTTCACTTCCAGCTATTATTGAGGCATTTGCCCTTCAATTTTGTCTTCAGCAATGAAACACTGCTCCGTCAGATTCAGGTCAAGTGATTGACGTGGCCACTGCATAACATTCCACTTCTTTTAACTATTTGTTTTTTTTCTGCAGAATGCTTTAAGTGATTGTCCATCTGGACCATCAAGTGCTGCCTCATGAGTTTCGAAGCATTTGGCTGAATATGAGCATATATATTGCCCAAAACACTTCAAAATTTATCCTGCTGTTTTTGTCAGGAGTTGCTTCACTAAATACAAGAATATCACATCCCTGGCCATGGAACATCAGAGAAGCCAATTGTTCCATTACTTTTGGTCCCTTAAGTGGAAGGCACATATGAAAACAGTTCAAATACCTCTGCAGTTATAGTCAATTGTGTTAGTTTCATTTCAAATCCATTGCGTGGCATATAGAGCCAAAAGTAGAATTCCCATGTTCCAATATTTATGGAGCTGACTGTTTGTCTTGAATTTCCCAACACTGTTTTTGAATTGTCATTTGAAATATCTTTTTTTTTTTTTAAATCATCACAGGAAATCGAGGATGCGTACTTGGATGTCAACTCTATTGGTGAGCTGGATGGGAGCAATCCTGGAGTAATTCTTCCATCTGTTGAATGTCCTCTATCTGAGGAGGACATGGCAAGACTAAGAGACACTGTCAATGTAACAAGGCCCTCTCAGTCACATGGCTGAGACATTTATTTGGATGTACTTAACTTTGTACTAACTCACCGTTCCTAGGCAGCAACATTTTTATTTTGAATTTTCAACCCAGAGAAGGTTCATGAATAGCTCAGACTTTTATTTGATGTGATATACATGTAAAATGAACCTGCCAGGAAATTTTTATGTGAACGCTCAAACATCACATTACAAACTATTTTTTTTTTGTCTCTGGCACATTTTTCAACAGTAAAACTGTATGTTTTTGTGTGCTTCATGCCACTCATTAAAGAACTCTGGCTGTCAATCTCCAACTTTGAAATGTGCTTCCTGAACATTAAATGGAAGGAGCAGCATTTTGAGTTACACCTCAAAACTATTGATAGACAATGCTATGCTTTACACATTGTTAAATTCCTGGCCAAGATGAAAAGCCTCCAGCAGAACCATTCTGAATTGACTATAGGACTTCATATGTTTCACAGGCAGGACAATGGTCTTAGCACAGGATGACACAACAGGATAGCAGATGCTGTGATTTCCAAAGTCAGCTTCACAATTATGATTAAATTTTACCACCACAGCAAAGTCCTTCTTTTCTGAGGGGAGGAGAGGAACATGGCCTTGACCGGTGATCCATTGCAGAAACCTGGCAGGTGTGATAGATCTTGGGCCATCTTCGTCAGCTACATGTTCTTGACCTTCTGTTAGGATAAGAGTGAATTTTAAGACGTTTTGAAGAACCCTGGCCTTTTGGACAAAAAAAATATCTAAATATTTGAATTCGATACAAGTGTAACTTTTTTCACAAAAACCTTAGAATATAATTTTGGAATGTGACAACTATAAACTAGACAAAAATAACCATTTACCTTCTGACTCATAAAGCAAGTCCTGAATGAAGTTAACCAGGTCCAGCTCAACCTGATGCTTGGAGGCTCCCTTCTCACTCAGCTGAGGGTGAATGGACGCCATGACAAACTCGGCACTAACCTATGATGATATTAGAAAGCAAAGCAACCCAACGGCTTGATTACTTCAGGGATGCAGTATTCGGGCCCTAGAACTTTTCCACAGTTTGTCACATTATAGCCACAAACATGAATATATTTTATTGGAATTCAACATAAAAGACCAATAAAAAGTGGTAAACAATTGAGAATTGTAACAAAATTCATCCATGATTCCAAACATTTTTTTACAAATAAATAACTGAAAAGTGTGGTGTGTGTAATTATTCAGCCCCCTCAGTCAATACTTTTTAGAAACACCTTTTGCTGCAATTACAGCTCCCAGTCTTTTAGGGTATTTTTCTACCAGCTTTGCACATCTACAGACTGACATTCTTGCTCATTCTTCTTTGCCAAACAGCTCCAGCTCAGTCAGATTAGATAGACAGCGTTTTGTGAACAGCAGTTTTCAGATCTTGCCACAGATTCTGGATTGGATTGAGATCTGGACGTTGACTGGGCCGTTCTAACACATGGAAATGTTTTGTTTTTCTATTGTTGCCCTGGCTTTACTGTATGTTTAGCAATCATCAGGAAATGTCTATGGGCAACTGACTACACTGAGACCAAAGGGGGCTGAATAATTACACACACCACACTTTTCAGTTATTTATTTGTAATAAATATTTGGCATCATGTATGATTTTTGTTCCACTTCTCTAATGTACACCACTTTGTGTAGGTGTTTCATTTAGAGTTCAAATAAAATAGATTCATATTTGTGTCTGTAATGTAACAAAATGTGTAAATGTATGTAATACATACATGTAAAACTGAAAATACGTTTGTACTCACTTTCACATCTCCCCCTAGGACGAAGAGAGGCTGGCAGATTTCTGGGTATTGCTTAATCAGCAGGTGGAGGCCATACAGCTGCAAACCCTCCTTGAGTTGTTCCAACATTGGCTGCAATCTAAGCACAGCATGGAGTGTAATGGCTCTGTGGGTACAAAAAAGAGATTAAACAACATCTTCAGATGCTATTTTTCTTACATTCATATAGAAAAACGAAAACATGTCACAGCATACCGGACAATCGGTTCCTTTTTTTGAACCGAGATGGCTCCAGTGAATCCACAGTTTAAAATCTCATCAGTAAGGGCCTGAAGTGACTGCTCAGTTGAAGATTCCACCTAAAAGTAATTTAACAGATGAAATTATATAGCTGCAATGTGTACTAAGGCAATATTTTTACTAGTTATACAGCACCTGGTCAATCAGTAACCGCAACTGTGAATCTGCCACTGTATTTTTATCCAGCTGTGTTGGGTTGATCTGCCCATTGCAGAGGTAACTGTAAGCCCACTGGCTGAAAAATGTAGGGGCAGGACCTCCTTGTGCCAAACTGACGGCCAGAATCTCACCAACAGTCCTACTTATACAAACAGCATGAGTGTATTGCTTATAGTATAAAACATTTTCCCTTTCTTTAAAATAAACATGCCTGAAGAGTCCACTGTCAAAGTCAGTAAGGGAATAGCGTGGACTTTTTTGGTGTGGTGGTCCTTCAAAGAAACGAGTCTCGATTCCGGCGACCATTTCTATTGAGAGAAGAAAGTTATGAATTATCCGATGTAAAACATTCATTTAGAGCTGGGTGAAATTAGATTATTTTCATATCACAGTATTTTTTTCCATTTGAGGCAATACTGATATATATATATATATATATATATATACACACACACAACCATCCAGGTTGTTCCCCGCCTCTCGCCCTGTGACCGCTGGAGATAGGCACCAGCACTCCCCACGACCCCACAAGGGATAAGCGGCCAAGAAAATGGATGGATGGATGGATGATTCAAAAAAGAAATCATAGTATACAGAAAGGTGTACTTGAGACAATAATATTGACACCTTTTATCAACACCAAACCAGTAAGCTCATAACACATACCTCTCTTTTCAACCAACGGCAGTCACTCTCCAAATAACTTCTGCTTAGCTTTCCGAGCTTCCCTCGGGTCCTCTTAATCAGCGGTCTCCAACCTTTTTTGCGCCACGGACCGGTTTATGCCCGACAATATTTTCACAGACCGGCCTTTAAGGTGTCGCGGATAAATTAGGGAGGGGCTAATAATCGGCTCAGTCATTTTTAATGATCGTTGAAAGCCCAGATCGTAATCGTGATTAAAATTCGATTAATTGAGCAGCCCTATGAAAATCTATATATTTATTCCTTTAACCTCTTCATGGTTCATGTCCCTGGACATTGTGAGATGTCTTTTACCCAGTCCTGCCTGTGCAAGCTGAAATTCCTCAGAGGAGGTAGGTGTTGTTTCTGCATTACAGTTCAGCAAGTATACATAGAAACTGAAAGGCTTCCATGCTTTAAAAGGTGGTGTCACAGGGATCCTTGGGTTATGCATCTTTCGTTTTCCAAGAAAACTTTTTTTTCCAAAGAAACCAGGGAAAGATTTAAGCATCAAGACCGAGAATGACCAGCACACTGGGGCGATTGTGGCTCAAGAGTTGGGAGTTCACCTTGTAATTGGAAGGTTGCCGGTTCGAGCCCCGGCTTGGACAGTCTCGGTCGTTGTGTCCTTGGGCAAGACACTTCACCCGTTGCCTACTGGTGGTGGTCAGAGGGCCCGGTGGCGCCAGTGTTCGGCAGCCTCGCCTCTGTCAGTGCGCCCCAGGGTGGCTGTGGCTACAATGTAGCTTGCCATCACCAGTGTGTGAAAGGGTGGATGACAGGATATGTAAAGCGCTTTGGGGTCCTTAGGCACTAGTAAAGCGCTATACAAATACAGGCCATTTACCATTTACACTGTTTGAAGAAACAAGGATTCCTCCTGAGGAGCAGGCTAAAGTGACTTGTGTCAAGCCAGCCTCCAATTCGAGACTTGCAGTCAAGCCAGCCTCCAGTTTGTTTTACGTTCCCTGTGTATTCAAAGTATTACGGGAATGGATGTGGAAACTGGATTTCAAAATAAAAGCCAACTTCGAGTGAATTAACAGATATGTTAAGAACATAATAACATATAATTTAGGCTTTTTTTTTTTACAAACTCTAATGTTAGATCTATATGACACAGCCTTGTACCCTAATTGTGCCCTGTCACTATCAAGGCCATCTTATTTTGGATTTCAAAGTAAAAGCCCTGTGAATCTTCATTTTTGAACTACTCTTTCAATGACTTAATAATGCTCTTAAAAGCAAAAGTCGTATTTCCAAATACTATTTGAACTTTATATCAACACTTTCCAACCACAGTCTTTTTACAGTGATACCATATCAATATCAAGTCAGTCTGATTTTGCCTTTCATAGTAATGGCCCTTTGAAATTGTCCATAATTGACTTAATCTTCTAACGATTCAAAATGCTCTAAAATGAAAAATTCTTGTTTCCACAGGGTAATTCCACCTTAGATCAACAGTATACAGCCCCACAGTGATACCATATCAATATCAAGTCATTCTGATTATGCCTTCCAAAATAAAAGCCTTTTTAAATTGTCCATAATTGACCTAACTTTCAGTGATTTCAAAATGTTTTAAAATGGAAATTTCCTGTTTCCACAGGGTAATTCCACTCCAGATCAACAGTATACAACCTCACGATGTTACCATATCAATATCAAGACATTCTGATATTGCTTTAAAAAATAAAAGCATTTTCAAACTGCCCATATCTGAGTTGCTCCTGGAACAATTTCAAAATGCTCTAAAATGGCACATTCCTGTTTCCACAGGGTAATTCCACTTTAGATCAACAGTATACAGCCCCACAGTGATACCATATCAATATCAAGTCATTCTGATTTTGCTCTCAAAAATAAAAGCCTTTTCAAATTGTCCATAATTGACCTAACTTTCAGTGATTTCAAAATGCTCTAAGATGGAAAATTGCTGTTTCCACAGCATAATTCCACTTTAGATCAACAGTATCCAACCCGACAGTAAAACCATGTAAATTTCATGTTGGTCTGATTTCGCCTTTCAAATTAATGGCCCGTCGAATTTGTCCATATGTGATATACTCTTTCAATTATTTCAGAATGTTTTAAAAATGAAAATTGCTGTTTCAACACATATTGGGTTTTCATTTTGAAAAGCAAAATCAGACTCAATTGATTATGACAGAATTGAATCATAAAGATGATGTAAAAGGAAGCTGAAATTGCCACTAGGTTGTAATTGATAGTACGTTTATATTTTAAGTCTGTGGAAAGATGTCATTCTAAATAAAGAAATTACAAAACAGCTTGCAAACCAACCATGACATTTTTAAAACATTCTGAAATAATTGAAAGACTATATCACATATGGACAAATTCGACGGGCCATTAATTTGAAAGGCGAAATCAGACCAACATGAAATTTACATGGTTTTACTGTCGGGTTGGATACTGTTGATCTAAAGTGGAATTATGCTGTGGAAACAGCAATTTTCCATCTTAGAGCATTTTGAATTCGCTCCAAGAGTAAGTCATATATGGGCAAATTGAAAAAGCTTTTATTTTGAAAAGCAAAATCAGACTGACTTGAAATTGACATGGTAACATCGTGAGGTTGTATACTGTTGATCTAAAGTGGAATTACCCTGTGGAAACTGAAATCTTCCTTTTTAGAGCATTCTGAAATCACTGAAAGTTAGGTAAATTATGGGCATTTTCAACAGGCCATTATTTTGGAAGGCATAATCAGAATTACTTGAAATTGATATGGTAACATCGTGAGGTTGTATACTGTTGACCTAAAGTGAAATTATCCTGTGGAAACAGCAATTTTCACTTTTAGAGCATTTTGAAATCTTTAAAAGAGTAGGTCGTATCTTGGCAATTTGAAAAGTCTTTTATTTTGGAAGGCAAAATCAGAATGACTTGATATTAATATGGTATCACTGTGGGGCTGTATACTGTTGATCTGGAGTAGAATTATCCCGTGGAAACACGAAATTTCCACTTTAGAGCATTTTGAAATCACTGAAAGTTAGGTCAATTGTGGACAATTTGAAAAGGCTTTTACTTTGGAAGGCAAAATCAGAATGACTTGATATTAATATGGTATCACTGTGGGGCTGTATACTGTTGATCTAAAGTGGAATTACCCTGTGGAAACAGGAAATTTCCATTTTAGAGCATTTTGAAATCACTGAAAGTTAGGTCAATTATGGACAATTTAAAAAGTCTTTTATTTTGGAAGGCATAATCAGAATGACTTGATATTGATATGGTATCACTGTGGGGCTGTATACTGTTGATCTAAGGTGGAATTACCCTGTGGAAACAGGAATTTTCCATTTTAGAGCATTTTGAAATTGTTCCAGGAGCAACTCAGATATGGGCATTTTGAAAATGCTTTTATTTTTGAAAGCAAAATCAGAATGACTTGATATTGATGTGGTAACATCGTCAGGTTGTATACTGTTGACCTAAAGTGAAATTATCCTGTGGAAACAGCAATTTTCACTTTTAGAGCATTTTGAAATCTTTAAAAGAGTAGGTTGTATCTTGGCAATTTGAAAAGTCTTTTATTTTGGAAGGCATAATCAGAATGACTTGATATTAATATGGTATCACTGTGGGGCTGTATACTGTTGAACTAAAGTGAAATTATCCTGTGGAAACAGCAAAATTCTGTTTAAGAACATTTTGAAATCGTCAAAAAAGTAGGCCGTATATGCTCAATTTGAAAGGGCATTTATTTTGGAAGGCATAATCAGAATGACTTGACATTGATATGGTATCACTGTGGGGCTGTATACTGTTGATCTAAAGTGGAATTACCCTGTGGAAACAGGAATTTTCCTTTTTAGAGCATTTTGAAATCACTGAAAGTTAGGTCAATTATGGACAATTTGAAAAGGCTTTTATTTTTGAGAGCAAAATCAGAATGACTTGATATTGATATGGTATCACTGTGGGGCTGTATACTGTTGATCTAAAGTGGAATTACCCTGTGGAAACAGGAATGTGCCATTTTAGAGCATTTTGAAATTGTTCCAGGAGCAACTCAGATATGGGCAGTTTGAAAATGCTTTTATTTTTTAAAGCAATATCAGAATGTCTTGATATTGATATGGTAACATCGTGAGGTTGTATACTGTTGATCTGGAGTGGAATTACCCTGTGGAAACAGGAAATTTCCATTTTAAAACATTTTGAAATCACTGAAAGTTAGGTCAATTATGGACAATTTAAAAAGGCTTTTATTTTGGAAGGCATAATCAGAATGACTTGATATTGATATGGTATCACTGTGGGGCTGTATACTGTTGATCTAAGGTGGAATTACCCTGTGGAAACAAGAATTTTTCATTTTAGAGCATTTTGAATCGTTAGAAGATTAAGTCAATTATGGACAATTTCAAAGGGCCATTACTATGAAAGGCAAAATCAGACTGACTTGATATTGATATGGTATCACTGTAAAAAGACTGTGGTTGGAAAGTGTTGATATAAAGTTCAAATAGTATTTGGAAATACGACTTTTGCTTTTAAGAGCATTATTAAGTCATTGAAAGAGTAGTTCAAAAATGAAGATTCACAGGGCTTTTACTTTGAAATCCAAAATAAGATGGCCTTGATAGTGACAGGGCACAATTAGGGTACAAGGCTGTGTCATATAGATCTAACATTAGAGTTTGTAAAAAAAAAAAAGCCTAAATTATATGTTATTATGTTCTTAACATATCTGTTAATTCACTCGAAGTTGGCTTTTATTTTGAAATCCGGTTTCCACATCCATTCCCGTAATACTTTGAATACACAGGGAACGTAAAACAAACTGGAGGCTGGCTTGACTGCAAGTCTCGAATTGGAGGCTGGCTTGACACCAGTCTAAAGTGGCTGGGGAGAGGGTAGTCTGGGTCTATTTACTGAAGCGGAGCCCGGAACCAGATAATGGATGGATGAGAGTCTTGCAACATTGCCGTAGCGCAGGTGATGAAGACTGCATCCCAAGCCCGATTAGTTATGGAGTCTTTTAAAATGTTTTCCATATTTTTGGGGAAGGATCAAATTGTTAATATTACTTTATCTTTCGAAGTAAGTTTCAGCCGAAAATGATAGCGAGGCGTTTCTGTTGAGCTAGCATTTCAGCAAAAATCGTTATAAAATAAAAAAAAACAGAATAGCCGAAAAAATTTACCGTAACAATAGCCACGTCTTAAATTCGTAGTATTCACAGACTGCAGTGTAATTGTTCCAAACTTAAACACTCACCTGATTGTTCCCGCCAGCAGTGTTGTTGGAAGACAACGCCATCGTTCACTGAGGGACAAGTTAACAGGCAGCCCCCACCCGATACAATGCGCGCTACTTTGAGAGCATGGGAAATGACCACTTCTCACGTAGTGGCTGGGAAAACGTCTCATAATTGATGTTACGGCGTAATTTGTACACATTACTGCTTGAAAGAGCTTTAGTAACTGAGTTTTAGCAGTTATGCATGACATGTTTTCTAAACATTATCAAATAACACAGTGCATGAGGTGTTTGATAAATTATGTTCATTCCCAGGTTTCCTGAAGGCAACATGAAAAATGGACCATCTTGAGCCTGTAGCGGTCTGCTGTCACTCATGATTCCCCGCCCCTTTCTGTGTAGCCACGCCCACCAGGCCAAAACAGGGCCAAAAGTCTGTAACTAAAAAATAGAGATCTGAAAGTGGAAAAAAAAAAATTGAAGCTGAGAGAAAAATCCGAACCTGAAGAATTTTTTTTGTACATTAATTTAAAAGATCTGAATCTGAAAAAATGTAATCTGAGACTGAATAGATTTTTAAAAAAATAATAATAATGAAAAAAAGATTACTGAAAATTTTTAAATAAAGTTTACTCAGAGAAATTATAGATAAAAGAACCATTGGGTTTTCAGTTAATACAAATATTCAAAACGTTTGATTTTATTTTAAATCCAACTCTTTCTTTTTCAAAGTTCACTCTAAAAATGTGACTTTTGCTTTCAGTTTACATATTTTCGATTTCAAATTTTTCTTTCAACTACACAAACATTATGGCCCTGATTTAGCCTTGAAAAAAAGCTTGCATGTGAATTTTCAGTCAAACTTTTGGTCAAATACACCTAAAACAATGTCTAGAATGTGAAATGTTGGTATAATGGTGCTACTTGAAGCCTGAAAACGATCGCCCATAAAAAAAAAAGAGAAAAAAAAAAACACGAGCAAACAGCAGTAGCTGATGTCCTGACTCGATTCTACGTTAGCATAGATCCCTCCAGAGTTTTGTGCACACGGTTTAGGTAAAAATTAAAAAGGTTGAGGTTTTACATTTAGTTCAGTATTACCTGTTGCCTGTGTCTTTGTCTTTTGGGAAAATACTTTACACAAGTAATGGCTCAAAGAGGATTCCTTTTTTTTTTTTTTTTTTTTTTTTTTTTTTTTTTTTTTTTTTTACTGTGCTGCAATTGTTTACTGGATTATTTGTGCCATTAATTAGTGTCAACTAATTTTTATTCGATCTCCGCACAGGATATGCTTGTGAAGATGGAATATGGGGGAGAGCAGAAGTGCGTTGAAGTTCCACAAAGGGATGAATGAAGGACATGCATATTGTATTGAAGAAATAAGTGATGAGAATGCTGTTATTTGCATTTACCAGCTCACCTATGTCAGACCTTTTGATAAACAAAATTCTAATGAAAGTGAGAACATGTACACTGTTACATCTTTCAGAAAATGTTTTGAAATTGTGGTGCGCAGTTCAGAATAAATGTTTTTCAAAAACCATTGCATCTTTTTAGTAAATGTTTATTTCCAAAAGAAATTTCTAGAAGTTCAGGGCCCTGTTTCAGGAAGCCGGTTTAGTGGAAAAACTGAGTAAGTATACCGTGAGTTAACGAAAACTCTGGGTTTTCGGTTTCACAAAGCGAGTTCAGCTGCAGCCTGAGTGAGTCACTATGACGACACACGCCGTGAAGCTAACCTGCCCCCTAGCAGGTTTACTACAACTAACCCTGACTGTCTCCGCCCCTTTGTCGGAAACCTGACAGTAGGAAGTGTCGGACATGGCGTGCCACTTCCTTGAAGAGCCAGTAGATCGTGAAGCCCAAATTCTCCGCAGAGCTCTCCGCCGGGAGAGAGTGATCAGAGCGCGTTTGGACATTTTATCATTTCCTGATGATTTTCTGTGCGAACGTTACCGTTTCTCAGCACAATCTATAATTTATTTGGATAACATCCTCAGGCCATATATTACGCATGTGACACATCGCGGACATGCTCTCAGTTCATTGCATATTATTTGTATTGCACTTCGGTTTCTTGCAAACGGGAGCTTTCTGTATAATATTGGTGACGCTGAGCACGTTTCCAAGGCTACCGTCTGTCGGGCAGTCAGGAATGTTACAGTTGCACTGAAACGTCTCCTGCACTCGTTTGTGGTGTTCCCCGGTCATAGACCCACAAGATTTATCAAAGAGGGATGCCACAAAATTGCAGGTATCAGGATGACCAAAACTTAATTTATGATGTGGTGATACTTGAACTACTACTTAAATTTTACATTTATTTTCAGGGTTCCCAGGCGTGATTGGCTGTATAGATGGCACTCACATTCCAATTATTGCTCCTTCAGTAAATGAAGGAGACTATGTGAACAGGAAGTCTTTCCACAGCATTAATGTACAGGTACATAGTTCCCTGTAGCATGTCAAACTAACAAATTATTTCATTATAGTAATGGATGCTAATTTGTGTTCTCTGCACTGTGAAGATCATATGTGATGCTGCCAACATTATCACAAATGTGGAAGCCAAGTGGCCAGGCTCTGTCCATGACTCACAAATATTCCGTGAATGTACACTGAGCACAAAATTTGGACATGGTGAGTTGAAAATACTTTAAAATATATAAAGACCAATTGCTTCAGGGACATTTGAACTGAAGTGTATCCTTCTGTCTTAGGAGAGTTCACTGGCTACTTGCTTGGTGATAGGGGGTATCCATGTTTACCCTATTTGCTTACCCCTTACTCTGACCCTGAACCGGGCCCACAGCAGCGATATAATCTGGCTCATTGCAGGACAAGAGCCAGAGTTGAAATGACTATCGGAATGCTTAAGGCCCGGTTCCAGTGCCTGCAAAGGCTCAGGGTCACCCCAGAAAGGGCATGTGACATTATTGTGGCATGTGTGATTCTTCACAACATTGCCACAATTAGAGGAGAACACTGTCCTTCTGAACCAAACAGCAGTGATCCAAACCATGAACATCCTGACCCTCCCACGGACATACAAGATGGAAGTGCAGTCAGAGACACCATATGTCACAATCATTTCTTTTGACCCATCACCTCAACATGTTGAAAGAAGAATAAACAGATTTTTTGTTCAACTGGCTTTATTGGTCACCTGTGTTTCCTGTACACAAAGTATTAAAAGATGTAAACCTCATAAAGTGTCTCTGTTGCTTCCTCCTCTGTAACAGCTGTCAATGTTTCTTCATTATTTTCCTGTAGTAAAGAAATAAACAACATTGCTGTTCTACTGTAAACTCATATAATCTGTGGAGTATTACTCACAACTGCATGTTGGTCTGGCTCAACAGGAGGCTGCACCAGATGCAGTACACCACCACCATCAACTGATAGAATATGAGGTTTATACAGGTCACTTATAACTTACAAGGGACCAAATGGCAATTAACAAACATACCAATCACCTTACACTTCATTGTCATTATGCTCTCAAAGACAACCAAGACTGAGGGAAGGCAAAATCAGTAGGAAAATAACTTCACTACAAAATAATCCATTATGGTAAAGAGTTTATCAAATGAATGAGTAGCACTGCAAAGGTGACTGTGAAGAAAGGATGTATGCACATCATGTATTATTTTGAATTTACCCCCTATGTAGGCACTTGTGTCTTGCGGGCTTATTGCCTCAGAGGATGTCCCCGCAGAGATGCCTTCGGCCACAGGGCGCCCACTGTTTTGGCTGAGGGCCAACTGCTCAGCCTCTGTGAGTGGTGGTGGTGGTGGAGGACCCCCACCTGTTTTTCGGGCCTCCGCTTTTTTTCTGTTGGCTATAACGGGCCACATTTGAGCATACAGAGTAAGCAAATATGTACTTGTAATGTGCTCAGATAATTTCAATAAGTGCTTACAGACAGAAAATTAATGTAGCCTCTAACTGCAATTGATTTACATGGGACAAACAGACCAAGCACTATGGCTCATAATACAATTACACCTCACCTGTTTGGACTATATTTTTATATTTCATTTTTACTTGCTGCCAGGCACGTTTGGGGCCTGTTGGGTTGCACCTGCGCTCACATCACAAAATAAAATGTATAAAATAAAAAATAAAATAAAATAACGTGTTAAATGGGTGGAAATCCCTAGATCAATGTTTAAATTAACACTCACGCATTGACTCTGTCGGCTATGTTTTGCCATGCATGCTCACTTTCTTTTGCAGCTGTCGCTGTGTTACTTTTTTCCGCGGAATTTGCATGTTATCGGCATATGCTGCCATCAGAATTTCGGCCTCAAGCGCTGTGAAATACATTGACCGCGCCTTCTTTCCCTCCGTCTCCATGGTGACTCACTTAATCTGTGCTCCACTGATCAGGGCTTTATGTATCCTCGTCCGCGCGCTTCACTTGGGGTTAAAGCAACTCCGCGTTGATTGAACTACTTGTTATCAGCCTTTCTGAAACTGAATATTCCGAGTTGGACAGTTCGGGGTTACTCAACCCTGCGTATCGTTTTTCACTCTGAGTTTTCTAAACCGGCTTCCTGAAACAGGGCCCAGAACAGTAAAATTCCCGCTTTTTAGAATGAATTAGAAGATAACTCTTACGTAGTTAAACTAAAATACTCTTTGAGAGTTAATATATAAACTCTTAACACCAAGTGTTAAATTATCAACTCCAGACAGATTTGGTGTTTAACACTAAATCGGAGTTAACGTACCAACTCTCCAAAAAGAGTTAAATTAACACTCTCTGGTGTGGACCCATATAGACACTTTAATAGTGTTGAAATCAAATCCGACAGTGTTAATTTGGACATGCTGGATTTGCTGTGTATGATTCCAAAATAGAAAAGCTTGAGAGAACAGTAAAAAATAGTAGAGGTGTGGCCGTCAATGCGGTTAATTAATTTATTATTAACAATAATATAAAATTATGTACAAAAGGAATTACTAGCGTAAAAAAAGTGGTTTTATTCATATATGTTTATTAGGGGTGCAACGATACACAAAATTCATGGTTCGGTTCGGTTTGATACTTTGGTGTCACGGTTCGATATTTTTTCGATACAAAAAAAATGTTCATGCCTTTTTAATTTGTCATTTATTAAAATTATAAATATATATTTTAACTCAAAAGTACAGTTTTTAAATTTAACCCTAACCCTTGTGCGTGTTTTTTATTTTGACAGCGAATGCGCACCTGCGGACCTACGGAGCCCCCCAGGGGACATGGGAGAAAAAAAAATTAGGAGGAGAAAAAAAAAAAAATTAGGGAGAAAAAAAAAAATTAAGACGGACTTTTGCGAGATCTCGCAAAAGTCTGTACCATAGACCTCCAAATCAGCACTGAAACCTTAGAAACAACCACAGCGATGGAGGACACACACCCATTTGAGCGATTCATAGATTTTTACTTTGAGCTTGGACTAAACTATAAAGACATTAAAACTGTGCTTTGCATTAGACACAGTTTTCATATAAGCGAAAGACATCTGAAGAGAGTTCTTAGCGCAAGGGGACACACTCGCCACAAAGCGTACTCTGACCTGGCCGTCTTGGTTGAATTTATAGACAACCAATTGCAGTACTCTGGGCAGCTTCACGGATACCGATGGATGTACGCTAAATGCAGGGAACATGGACTACGCGTGAGGAAAGAGGATGTGCGCTTGGTTTTGAAGGAGCTGGATCCCCGAGGCGTCGCACTGAGGCAAGCAAGACGTTTCAGGCGGAGGAACTATTTTTCAAAAGGGCCGAATTTCATCTGGCACATGGACTCCTACGACAAACTGAAGCCATATGGCATCTGTATCAATGGTAGTATTGACGGTTTCTCGAGAAAAATAATCTGGCTTAATGCATACACAACAAATAGTAATCCGAAAGTGATCGGGGGGTATTACATAGAAGCGGTGCAGCGTTTAAAGGGCTGCCCTAGAGTTGTGAGGGGCGATCTTGGAACTGAAAATGGCCATGTTAGAGGCTTTCAGCGTTTCCTTGTGCCCGTGGCTCCTAATGACACCCCTGAGAGTTACTTGGAGGGAGCAAGTACCGCCAATCAAAGGATTGAATACTGGTGGCGTTTTCTTCGCAGCCAGTGTCTGGAGTTCTGGTTATCCTTATTTGCAGACATCAGAGACAACGGGTACTTTGATGGTGGGTTTCTGGACAAAAACCTCCTTCAGTTTTGTTGCATGGGACTCATCCAGGTGAGTTAATAAAATATGTTTTGTTGCGTGCCTGGATGCATGCGTGTGTGAGTGAGAGATAAAGGAAACTGAGGAAGTGAAACGTCTCCTGTACTCGTTTGTGGTGTTCCCATTATCACAAATGTGGAAGCCAACTGCTCAGCCTCTGTGTGGTGGTGGTGGTGGAGGACCCCCATCTTTTTTTTCGGGCCTCCACTTTTTTTCTAGTGGCCATAACGGGTCACATTTGAGCATACAGAGCAGTGGCGGCTCCTGAAAAAAATCTCAGGGGGGGCAATTTTTATGATATCGACTAAAATGACCCATTTAATGAGTACATCAAACAACACAATTTAAATTTAAATTTAAAATGAACAACCATATTCTGGCCATTTGTATAGATTTGTAAAAATGAACAACCATATTCTGGCCATTTGTATAGATTTGTAAAAATGAACATGAACAGATTTTTTTTTTTTTTTTTTGAATGAATGAAAAATAACTATTGAAAACAACAACTGTAAACTGATTGGGGGGGTGGGCTAAAGAGAGAAAGAGAGAGGGATGGAGAAAGAGAGTAAATATGGTTAAGGGTTCTTATTTGTACAAGAACTTTGCTCGTCTGTCTTTCTGAGTGGCAAATTTCTCGATGACCCTGGTGTTGAAATCAGGAAGTTCTTGTGTGAGTTTTTTCTCTATGGACAGCATAGCCAGAGCGTTGAGCCGATCCTGAGCCATATTGTTTCTCAGGAAAGTTTTTATCCTCTTTAAAGTAGAGAAACACCTCTCCGATTCTGATGTTGTCATTGGTGTGGTGATGAGGATGTTAAGAAGACTTACAGTTTCGGTGAATGTGTCTTGAAGGTTGTTTTCCATCAGAACCTGATAGAGCGCCAGCGCACCACTACAACTCTGAAACTCCTCGTTGTCGTAGATCAGGGACAGTTCTGTTTTAAGTCTGGCTTTGTCCAATGAGGGATAGGCTTCCACTGTGGTTTGTAGTGCTGCATCTGGAAAATTTTTGCTGTGTTGTTGGAACAAGTCTCCTTGCAACAGAGTGGCGCTGACAAGGTGCTTGGTGAAAGAAAACCTCTCCTTGGCATGGCTCATAATGGTGTCGCACACCTATCCAATAATATATAATTGGTAAGAGTTAGATTCAGTGGTAAGACTTTGGCACATGTCTCATGTTAATCATTATTCTGAAAAAAAAATCTGTCCATAACAAAACAAAACAGTCATGACCACTATATCAAATGACATCTGACAGCATCGTCATTAGATTTTATCTGATGATCCGATTTAAATCAGACCAAGCAGCTAGTGCTTACCTCCAGTGCCAAATGGTGTTGCCTGTCTTCCCCCAATGTTCTCCGTCTCTTTGTGGGTGGGTCTTGAACAGGTCCCCTGTACTCCTCATCCACAACCAGATTAGGAAGTGCCTCCCTGATCCAATACATAAGTTTCATTAATGGCTTCTGAAAACTGAATAGGGATATATTAACCAAACACAAACCAAACAAAGGTTGTGTTCTAATTACCGGATTTAATTAATAACCGGACCTGGTTTAATGGCTGGGGGAAAACCAGTGCAAGTAAATAAAGGCCCTGGCCATAATTTCAGGAAATAGCCTATGGTATAGGCTACATCAAATCATTACTGGGAATATACTTCATCAAATATACTTAATCAAATATTTTTCATAAAATTACTTCAAAGGCTGATATAAATCAAAATTATCTGAATTCCATTAAACATTTAAGTCACAGAACACAGAATATATGCAGAGAATTTGATAGAATCTATGCATAGATAATTAACATTTATTCTAGGTTACATATTTATGCTTTTATGCCTACCTGATAGCCTGCATGCGGCTGATGAATGTCTGGGTGATCCCTGCGATGGTGACAGAATCGATGTTTCTCTTCTGTAGGTGGTTATA
This sequence comes from Mchenga conophoros, assembly GCF_057382185.1. Classification (NCBI taxonomy): domain Eukaryota; kingdom Metazoa; phylum Chordata; class Actinopteri; order Cichliformes; family Cichlidae; genus Mchenga; species Mchenga conophoros. Next base: position 19,549,172 of record NC_140529.1, read on the forward strand.
CAGCATGTCTACATGTGGCATTATCTTGTGAAACAAGGCCAGGAAAAAACAGAAAGCTTCGTCTTCCAGCATTCTCACGAAACCACCGGCATCTCTCTTTGTAGGGGCATCAAATCCTTCACTGTTACGGATGGTCTGAAAACACCTCACCAGATCGTCTTTATGTTCATACACTGTATTCACAGCACGACTGTTGAAGTTCCAACGGGTTGCCGATGCACTTGGAAGTCGGTGCGCCACCACCTCGTCAAGCACTGCAGTCCTCTTGCTCGATTTAGTAAAAAAAGAAGCGAATCCTGCTATGTCGGAAAAAAAGTGACTGATTTGAGGGATGTGGGAGGTTGCTTGTTGCATTACCAGGTTTAACTGATGGGCATAACAATGTACGTAGTGAGCGTTAGCATAAATGTCCTGTATCTTACGCTGCACTCCTCCAGTGGTACCCCTCATTACAGCGGCCCCATCGTAGGCCTGGGCGATCAACTTTCTCTCTTGTCCCTGGGGGAGGATGAAGCGCAGCCTCTCCGATAAGGCACTGGCTATTGCATCTGCACAAGCATTGGGTAGCTTGATGAATTCAAAAAAACGCTCTTGAATACGGTTTCGTTGGTCAATGTATTTTAGCACCATGACTAACTGACAGTGTGTAGAAATGTCAGTGGTTTCATCAGCTTGAATGGCTAAAAACTTCGCTGCCTTTACTTCTTCCACGATCCTTTCTCTCAGAACTGCCAACATGCAATCCAGGATCTTGTTCTGGACTGTTTTCGAGGTGCCTTTAAATACAGTAGCATTTTCAAGGTGTTGCCTCAAGTCGTGATCAATTGATGCCATCAAGTCGACTAAACCTCTAAAAATCCCTGGATTGTCTGAGGAATCACTTTCATCATGTCCCCGCATTGCTAGCTCAAAAGCACCACAAAACTTAATACAATCGATGATTTTAGATAAAATATGACGGTTTTTATCTACCTCTTCGTTGTGCCTTCTTAAAGCAATCCGATGTCCATCATCTAGCTGCGCCGCTATGCTAGTTTTCCCTAGCACAGCTAGCTTTACACTGTTGTCCATATGAACTCGTGAGCTTTCATGTTTCTTGATTCGTTCGGAGAGGTGCTTTAAGTCGGTTTGTCCAGATTGTGTCCACGTCAAATCACACTTGTCACTTTTGAACAGTATGCACGGGAAACAAAAAAGTGCATTAGCTGTTCCACAGCCTGTCAGCCACGACTTGCGCTGGAACCAACTCCGACAAAAAGTCCTGTTGTATGCTTTTGACTTCTCCTTCGTTGCCTGGGTTAGTTGAATTTCGGGCTTGTCAGGTCCCAACTCTTTAACTTGCAGTTTTTCTGCCATTGTCCTTCTGGCAAAAGGGTAGGTTAGAAGCGATCTAACCGAATTTGGGGGAGGCTGTGCCTCAACCGTTAACAATACCGCTGCCATCGTCTCTCTCTGACCTTATAGCTCACTTAGGCTACTGACTGAGGTAAAATTCTAGAACAGCAAATCTTCGCGCGTTTTCTGCAGGGGCGCAATTTTAAGCGCCCCCAAACCATTTAATTCAGCGACGCTGATAGGTCAAATATTTATTATTTTCCCCTGGCAACCATTTAATGATAGGCTATTTCGCTGCATATCAAGGGCGCTTTGACGAGCGCCCCAGAAGAAGAAAAACACCGTTTGTTGGTTGAACTTTAATGAGTCAGCTGGTGAAAATGTTAAAATACGCCTGGCTGTATATGGGCACACACATAGTAAAACTATCATTGATGAATTTTTTAAAAATATATATTTTTACTCCTCCACATTTGGGGGGGCGGAGCCCGAGCGCCCCCTATGGGCCAGCCGCCACTGATACAGAGTAAGCAAATATGTACTTGTAATGTGCTCAGATAATTTTAATAAGTGCTTACAGAAAGACAATTAATGTAGCCTCTAACTGCAATTGATTTACATCGGACAAACAGACCAAGCACTATGGCTCATAATACAATTACACCTCACCTGTTTGGACTATATTTTTATATTTCATTTTTACTTGCTGCCAGGAACGTTTGGGGCCTGTTGGGTTGCACCTGCGCTCACATCACGTCACAAAATAAAATGTATAAAATAAAAAATAAAATATAATAAATAACGTGTTAAATGGGTGGAAATCCCTAGATCAATGTTTAAATTAACACTCACACTCTGTCGGCTATTTTTTGCCATGCATGCTCCCTTTCTTTTGCAGCTGAGGCTGTGTTACTTTTTTTCTGCAAAATTTGCGTGTTATCGGCATATGCTGCCATCAGAATTTCGGCCTCAAGCGCTGTAAAATACATTGACCGCGCCTTCTTTCCCTCCGTCTCCATGGTGACTCGCTTAATCTGTGCTCCACTAATAAGGGCTTTATGTATCCTCGTGCGCGTGCTTAACTTGGGGTTAAAGCAACTCCGCGTTGATTGAACTAATTGTTATCAGCCTTTCTGAAACCGAATATTCCGAGTTGGACAGTTCGGGGTTACTCAACCCTGAGTATCGTTTTTCACTTCCTGAAATAGGGCCCTGTACCAGGTTTAGGGAATGGAGAGACTTGCAGGAAGAAAGAGACAAGACAGGGAGAAGCGGGTGAGAGGAGCAGGGAGTAAATGAAATCAAAAATTGTGTAAATACTATAATTTAGGTTTAAGCAATCGGCCGCCTTAAGGAAGAGCTCAACAACCAAGACTACAGTAACATCTATGTTGTTTATGTTGACATGGCATATGAAATTTTCTTATCTATAATATTAACTATTTACAATTTGGAATTATTTCGATTGGGATATCAAAATAACTTACAAATACAAAATACAATGATCAGTGACATAAAACAAATTGATTATTATGAGGTGAGTAGATGAGCCAAGCAGGTAGTAATAAGACTAATAGTACTAATGTAAGATATCACAGCATAACAGTAACCGTAGTTAGTGTGTGAAACACTTGTACAGATGACATTAGGTAAAGTACATGATTACAAAAATGCACATGATTGTTTAAAAATAATAAATTGCATAAATCTAATAAACCTTCCTCTCAGTGAGTGAGTTGTCTCATCGTGATTTGCGTATATGTATATACGTACATGCGATCGCATTTCTTAAATTTCTGTATTCTTTTTAACAGGATGAGCTGGATGACACTGCACAGGTTTGGAATACACACTCCATCAGGCCATCAGCAAACATCAATATCCCCAGTGGTCGACCTAATGTAATGTATACATTACCTGAGCTCTACGGGACAAGAGACTTCCTTTGCCCCACTGAAGAAGAACATGTTGAAATGTGTAAAACTGAGTGTGTTTTTCGACTGACCAAACCATGTGACCCCGATGTATATGAACTGTGCAATATCATCATGACTGAGTCCCATCTGACTCCACCAACAGACTCATATCAGGCTGTGAACTTGTACATGCATTTAAGAGAGAACATCATGGCATTAGTGTAAATTGCATACACTGCAGCAGAGAACATTACTCAAAATTGACCTGTGATATGTGCGAAAGCTAACTTCTGGATGTTAAACAGACTGTAAACTGTAAGCTTTCTAGTACACAGTCATTTATGAGAATATCTTATATAGAAATATTTATTGTTGTGTTCCAGGAGGGTCAGTGAACTAAAGTATAAAGGGGAGTCTCTGCCTGTTAATGATATTCTGAGTGTTCTTTAGCACAAAAACACTGTAATGTTCTGTCAAATGTTATCAAGTTCCATGTCTATGTGTATTACTTCGAATTACTTTAACTGTGTATTTGGCTTGATACATGGATCAAAACATAAGACACATCTTAATTTAATGTGTTAGGAGTTTTAATGTACAGTGTTTAATCAGATAATGGTGGTTTATGTTGAGTATTTTGTAATAATTTTTAAATGGTGAGTTGGTTTTTATTTACACCATCTGTATTTGTTAATGATGGGACTGTTTAGTTGTTGATATTGGCTAGAATACTGTTTAAAATCGAAGAGATATGATATTATGCCTTGCTGCTTTATATATATTATAACGCCAACTGTCACATTGGCAGGCTACATGAAATGGTACTAAGGGGCATCATGATCTGAGAGGGGGCACCTTGGCATTTTTCTGAACTCCAGTTTCTCTGGCTAAAAATATAGTTATTTCATGTCATTTTTGCTTCTTTTTTTTTAAACTATTTATTCTGATTCCAGAAGAGCTTTAGTTTTTTAATGTTGGTTAAACAAAACTGAAAAAATAAAGAACTAAATAGAGACCTTTTGAACTCTTAGAATTTCTAATAGATATAAACATTCTTTTTTTGTCACTGAATTTATCTGAAGCTTATTTTATCAGCTGAATAACAAATTCTTTGCACCCACCTGTTCTGTTGATGAACAGCAATTTCATTCGAATGCTATTTTTGCAAAACTCACCACTTCTGAAAGGATGATATGTGTTGTTGAACTACCGGACAAATAAACTGAAATCTAATCAATTTCTAATTATTTTTGGACTATGTAGTACAGACAACTAAAAAATTGCAAATGACAAAAGCATATCGACAACATCTGTGTATTGACTGCCTGTGTTCCCAGGCACTTTAATTTCAGAGAAGGGTAGACAGAAGTGCATAATCTGTCAAAAATGTAGCAATACTTTATAATTAACCATATATACTATTTAATCTAATTAGAAATCCTGGCCTACAATCTTGTTTATCCTAGAAACTGTTAAATCTGATTATCATTGCTTGTTAATTTGTAATTATATAAGACAGTATAAAGAATTGTGAATCATCTGTATGTCACATTATGGCAAAGTCCTTTCAAAAAAAAAAAAACTTGTGATGGCAATATGATTTTTAACAAAACAACTAGTAAACATTTTGGAAGCTAATCAAGGGAAAATAGGACTTATTGTTACAAGATGATGTTTATAGGCCACATCAGCTTTAAGAATTTGTAAACAGGGTCTTATCATTAACTTTCAATAACTTCTTTCGCAACCATAGTGACATTCTTTACTAATATTAATGGACTTTTCACCCTAAAATCAAATTTACAAATTTTTCTGTTCGCTAGCTGTAGTATTCCTTAATCCACATTGTTTTAGTGTGAGTTGCCCAATTTTAGAGATATTGACTGTACAAGCCTACCCCTCTCTTGTTTCACATGGTACTTAATGCTTAGTAGCAAAGTCCTTATGTAGACCTTATGTAGCTTCATGTTGTTTTTCAACAAGGAAGAGATCTCTACAGCTAATATCTCCCAAAACTAGGCAACTCACGACAAAACATTCTAGATGGATAAACAGCAAGCCAATGTGTGTCACTGCGGGGTATGCAGGTGTGTTGAGAGAACGTACCCAAAAGCAGACAAGGAGAGAGAGAGGACAATCAACTTAAAACAAAAGCGAGCCTTTATTCTGGCTGATGGCTGGAGTAAAAGAAAATAATGACAATGTGTACAGCAAATTTTGATGTGATCTGTCCCTCTAACGCTAAACACAAACCTTGTTTTCAACAGAAGTTAAAGATGTGGTCATTTTCAAAGAATTTTAAACAATAAAGAGTCCTTGTGAAATCTGACCTAACATACAACTAAACCATCAGAAAATTAAATTTGTGACTGCTTGTTATACGGCTGAATATATCAAATGCTTCAATGACAAAATGAAACAAGACAGAATTTATGAACTCAAGGATAATCATACAAATAAAAATTACAGCTCTAACCATTAGTACGCTCATCAAGTTCAAATGATGTCCATTTCAAAGTAATTGCTGGAAAGGACATTGTCGAACTCTGTGCGAAATTCAGGATAAGAACTGTAAGTGCATGGCACTTCAAGGGTAGCTCCACAGGTGTGAGCAACAGGCCTTCTGTTGAGCCCAGTTTCAGCATTAAAACACACCAAAATTTTGTCAACACATATCACAGAAGATCCTGTGCAGAAGCGCAGGATTTTTTCAGCTTTGGTTTCATCAGCGTTTTTAACATAACGCTGAAGATGGTTAAACGTTGTTTGTTCTCCGTGAGACAGCATGATTTTTGTTGCTTCAAATAGCTGCACTAGTCTTTTGCCTGTGGCCTTCTTTGTCTCATACAGAGATAACACACTTTCCTTGTCTGCCAGTTTCAGCTGCAGATGTGCCATGGGTGTGGAGAAGCAATCCATTATATACTTTGGCTCTTGGAGAATGGCCTTATGAGCCATTGTTTCAATGGCAGGCTGCATGTTGTTCTTAGGTGGTAGGAAGTGGGAACCCATCCTTGTAAAAAGGTCAAGCAGGTCCTCTTCATCATTTTCATCCATTGTGCCTTGGAGAGCCTTCTCAACAGCTGATCTCTCAACAGGAGGCAGATAGTTGAGAAACGATGCAATCAGAATGTCTACATCAACTGAGTCCATTCCGTGGATGCAGGCTAAAATGAAAGCCCTTGACAGCCTCACTGGAAAGACACCATGGTCTAGTAAGCCTTTCACCCATATCTGCCCAACTGCTTGCCATTCAGCCTCACTAAAGTCTGGCCTCAGCCTTGGAACTCGTTCATTTTCACCTTCACACTGTTCCAAAAATTGCTCCCAAAATGCAGTGTAAACCTCCCTTGACACCCCAGCATCATCAACAGCATTTTCATTTACAAAGTTCATCTTTAAAGTCACATTCAGAATGCGACTGTCCATAAATACAGCCAAAAGATCATCAACAACTTTTATCCTGCGAATTGATACATGTAGGGGGCTCTGTGGGTCTCCTGAATTTGATGGGGAAAGTTGGTTGCTTGAATCTAAACGCAAACCTTGTGCGATGAAATTCAGTCCATGGTCCTGAGTAAAAGACAAAACATGCACATTCCATAAGAAATGCAAATGAATTGTACAGATTACACAATATCAATGTTCTGAAAAAGTTTGAAATTTATTTGTCTAATTTTAGTGGGCTGTACATTCCCAAACCATGGTTGCACTGACAATTTATATATAACATTAACATTGTGGCCTGATGGATGTCCTTGTATGCCTCACAGAAAATTATACAAGTGTTCTTTACATGTATGAGAAGACTCACTTATGTGCAAAATAGGTAGAGAACACAATAGTGACACCAAAACAATGTCTCACTGCTGTGTTATGTAAATAATTTGATTTCAAGACAAAATTTCCTGTTTAATCTTATGTTAATGTAAAACACTGGAATTGTCTCTCAACTGACAATATCCTTTTAATTCAAATAGACCCACAAACTGCCATATCCTCAGAAAATAGCATGACATTTTTGGCATCTCTACAGTATGTAAAGGTAGGTGTTTATGGTTGCCTGAATTGATCCATCTTACCTGTGCAATCTGGGGTGCTTCCTCTTGTATTGACTGCATATGGGGTGTGGGCAAGCCATTAGCTGAAGACAATGGTAGCAGGAAACCATCCATAGGTAATCCATTTGTGTCGGCATTCTGAGAAGGAAGTATTGCATTAATTGACAACAGACACCTTAACCCTTCAAGATTAGAAGACTCTTCTTCAATCTTCTACCTTGGCCTATTCTAAGTCATGAATGTTCTTAAAAAGTCTGCAAAATATGTCAATAGGTATTAAGAAATAGAACAAAAATACACCACTTTATTTTCAGCCTACATGTCTCACTTACAAGAGTAAAAAGACATATTACAGTGGAATCCCACAGGTTTTTATCAGATCTTGATGTACTTATTGCTACTTAAAATGTTGTATTACTGCTGCAAAAAAAATCAAGTTTTAAACAAACAAGAGATGAATTCTGATTAATAGAAATCGAGCAATTCTTTCACAGTACTGTAAGTTATTTCTTTTAAGATCCAAAAGAATATTACAGAAAATAACACACATGCTTAAATTTTGTCCAAGCAGGAATGCATGATCAGCTTTTTTAAAATCAGAACTATGCAAGTTACTGAATTTGATTATTAATAAATTTCCATATTTTGTCACACTTGAACCATATCAACCACAACTGTCCATGGTCTTACCTGTCTGAGATCCTCACTGTTGACATAATTCAGGGTTATCACGACTGTGTCATCACCATCTGCTCTGACAAGATCCTCTTCAGGATTCCATACAACCGTATCCGCTTCGTCTATGTGTGGAAAACGACATTCCAAATCTTCTGGAAGTTTGGCCAAGGACTCTAGTTTGAAGGATTTGTTAGGAACTATACTGGTCAGATCAATAATTTCAGAGCAGTGGTCAGGGAAATCATGATCACTTGAGTCAGTCTGCTGCCGCTGTCCCACGACAGTGTTTTTAATGTCTGTTGGGGTTGAATGCATATGATGGGATTTTCCTGGACTTTGTGTTGTCACTGCCTCACAGAGTGATTTCAGTTCTTTTGGATTGGGTTCCATCTGGAAATTGTGAATCTGTGAACCAGAAAACAAACACAAGACACAAACGAAAATAATTCAATTATTTTTTCAGCAGCCAGTCATTTTGTACATGTTAATGAATACAAAGCTGTAAGTCTTTCACAGATGTACCTTACCACACAAGTCAACAACAAATTCCTGGAATAATTTCATCCTTCAGAAGTGCAAATATTCGTAGATGTACATAAAGCACTTGAATAAGACAACTCTTTATTGCAGTTGCACAGTCAAACCTAGTACAATAGTACAACAAAATTAGAAAATGTCGCATGTTACCACCGAGCACTACTAAACACAACAAAATACAGTAACTTTAAAGTGATCATTATTTTTAATAATAACTTTCTTATTTTAACAAACCTGTTTGCCAGTGTCACTGTCAGATGAATCCCCATGTTCAAGTAGATCTGGGACAAAATCATCTGTCTCACTGTCAAATCCAAGTAATGTCACCGGTGAATCTTCTTCAGTTATGCTGACAGAAAAATCCTCTTCAGATGAGGACTGAACTGTTAACAGTGTTTCATCTTTCATGCAAATGTAAAATCTCAGGAGCTTCAATTTGGTTTGTTCATAAAGTTTGCCAACAGTGTCATCTAAAGCAATCGGATTTTTTTTAAAATCACAGATATCAATGACAAAGTCTTCAACTCTCCCTTTTGGCGAGTACCCATCTGGAAAAAACAGGTCCTTTCCCATTTCCAAAATCTTAGCTACAGTTGTAGTTTTTTCCACAGTTGCATGTCTTGTTCCTCCACCATTTCTGGTTCTCACTTGACGGTATTCATTACTGCTTAAATGAAGCCATCCGATTTCTATTTTTCTGCAGGTCTTCTCTGCTGCAGTATTTCTCTGTCTTGCCATCCCTTCACTTTGCTTTTGGAACACACCTGATGAACCACACAGCACTCCTTTGGTTTTTGATCTTACTTTCCGTGCCGCAATTTTATCTCTTAGGTTCTGCAGAACAGTCTCTTTATCTGTGCTGTACTTAGTTTGTTGACAGAAGGACTGGACAGCTAGTCTGTCACCATATGTCCTTATGTATTTTGCCATTTGTCCATCAGTCATGACGGACAGCACTGCCTTATCCACCTGCAGACATAAAACATTAGAGAAATGGTATTAATATACTTTTACTCTAGGAAGCCACACTAGCACACATGGAATACTAACTGTATTAGAATAGAGTTCTTAATCACTGTTCATGATCATTATCAAAAGTTACTCTGTCAACTTCTGTCTTATTACTTTACTGTTGCTGTGTTAGTATTAGTATAGTAATAGTAGTAGATATTTATATATGTTGGGAGAAAACCCTGCAAAAATAAACCCAGGAGGAATAGAGACACAATGAGACAAAGTTACTTTTTTATGCTTAACGTGTACACGGGTGAGCTGCTGGAAACAACCCACAACCATGGACAGTGGCTTGGCATTTTTATAGGCACAAATCACAGAGACAGTGAGAACAGGATAAGAAAATAATAAACAGATAAAATAAACAACTCCATATATGGTGCTAGTCTCGTCAGCAGAGAGCTGGGAGAGATAAAACAATCTGAAACAATATGTCCCCGAAACAATATGTCTTTGCTGGGAAAGTCTAAAAAGACACTTCTAAACTAATCTAACCACAGACAAAGGGCATCTTTGTACATTTAAAAGAAGGTAAAGAAACATAGAATCATTTTTCCTGTAGCAATATACTACGTTACTAAAAAATATTTTGCTAGTAAGGTATAAGTAAGGTAAGTTCCACCAAGTATTTTGTGCCATGCTGTCCATGTTACCATGGTAATGGCACAGCCAGATAACAGCATCCAAATTCATGGGCTGCAACCTCTTTTTTTTTTTTTAAACTGTATTTATCACATTGTCCAAATTCATGGGCTGCATCCTCCTGAGGACCCTTTTGTAGACCGATTATGTCACAGCGATGCACCGAAGGCTATCCAATTTCGTAGACTCCTTTTTTTTTATTATTTGCACAGAAATGTACAACAATTCTGGCAATCTCTACAAAGATTCTATTTTAAATTCGTAAACTCCTCCGAATGCAGCAGACAAATGCGTCCTCCTTTTCACCTATTTTTTTTTAAATTATTGAACTTTATTAAGAAACAGTATACAGAACATGTATACAACCAGAACAAAATTAACATATGCCAGGGGGTGTAATACAAAGAATTACATTCACTTTTCACCGAATTTGAAGGATGGGTCCGGTGTGTGCTTCGTGGCCCATATCCCAGAATTCAAAGTGCGGCCCAGCCAAACTCCAGTTTCCGGTAATGGCGGCCGTTAATAAGTTTTAAAATGACCGTTATTAATCTTTCTGGGTCACAAAATTTTTTTAAACACATTTCAGGGGAGAACGTGGGTGTATAAACTTGAAATATCTTCTCGGTTTATCAAGATATCGCATATTTGCAAGTGCTTCGACGTTTTCCTTGATGTCTGTTACCCACCAGCTCGATAGGTAGCCGAGAGCTCAAGGGTCACTAAAGCCGCCAAGAACGGCACAACTCGCGGCATATTATTTTCAGATCACCGCGGACTTTAGCTACTCAGGCTAAACTTAATATATAAAACACTTAGACAACCTAAAAATGTTAATGTTTGGCTTTTTTCAGTGTTTCATTTGTTCGTGAGTAAAACGGTTTGGCTGAGATTAAAGTTATTAGATTAAATTCGATAAAATAAAACTTTATTAATCCCCCGGGTGGGTTCCACATTGGTTTTACAGCGCTTAATCAACGTCACACAGAAAACTGATTAAACAGAAGTGCGAGATGGTCGAGAATTTACTCCAGTGTCGTCTTATATTTTAGATAGAAAGGAGCAGACGGACGAGCTTATTACACTCCACCGAGACAGCGGTGACGCTAATCAGAAGGCTAGACCGTCCAATTTCCCCAGCCGTTCTGAGAACCCAGCCCACGTAGACCACGAAGCCCGAGTCCTCGGGAGGATGCAGCCCATGAATTTGGACACGATTTGAAATTTCAAAACATATGTGCACTTAACGAGTTATGTTTAATGAACCTGAACATATTTACAAGAATTAACATTAAAGGCCTGCATATACGACCTCGGTTTTTCAACAAGTTGAACCGCGGTGTTTAATGCTTTGTTGTTTATACGTACTTTGTCTTGTTGCATGTGCATGATGTCGTCGTGTGGGACCTCTCTTGAAATGTTCTAAATCCTCCTCCATGTCTGCACCGTATGGAGCCCCGTACCGTAGCACCGCACCCTTCAACTGAAACGCTATCAAAAAGGAGCGGGATCTTTTGCGAGATCTCGCAATACTTATTGCGAGCGCTCGCAATACTTTTGCGAGATCTCGCAATACTTTTGCGAGCGCTCGCAATACTTTTGCGAGATCTCGCAATACTTTTGCGAGCTCTCGCAAAAGTCCGTCTAAATTTTTCTCCCATGTCCCCTGGGGGGCTCCGTACGGACCACTTATGTGCAGCCCTGGTTATTTAGCTCGTCATATTGCAGCCACAGAAATTATTTTGTCCATGAAACCATAAAGCTGCACTTTCTTTTTGCCTTATAGTCTGATTTGTCATAACTTTTCCGTTTTGTGGTAAGCTTTTCTTTGTCTGTCACTTCTTCACCCTGACCTGTCTTATTTGGCTCAGCAGAACTGAAATATATATCCTGCTGCTTTTACACATGCACTCACATAAGCTCAGCGATTCTCTGCGCGATCAACCTCTCACATGTTTAAGCTTGCTGCGGGAGATTTCACTTGTCATGTTTGCATAGTAAGCTAACAATTAATAAGACGATGTCAGAGGAATTGGTGCACAAATTATCATCACTCACAGATCAGTGCTGTCGCTCTCTATACACAGTTTGCGCGATTGCAAAGTGAAAGCAAAAAAAACAAGCGCAAATTCAAACGCGATTTCAATATGTCACATATTGACAGTGGCTCATCGATGCCAATGACATAATTACCCAGCTACATTTCTGAAAGAATGCAAAAGCATTGACATATATTTTTCCTTCCTACAATAGCCCGACGGGCAGGGAAGAGATAGATTTTGGTAGCCCGACTGAAAAAATCGCTAGCTCCAGGACGTCGGGCTAGCGATATTGCAAGCCCTGTATCTGATTGAGGAATCACTCATCTTTGGAAAAGAGAGTTTATTACAGAGAAATGTCTCTTTCTAAAATAAAAGCTATACTATCCGCTTCTTCTGGGCTATATTCTCAGCAGCATAAGGAGAATCATGTGCTAACAGCTGTCTAAATGACTCGGCTAAAGTTAGTTAGTTGTTTTTGTCTTTGCACTAGGATGATGTCGGCGTAAATGTGCAGTCATATTCGTTGTGTTCCCACTAGTGCTTTCAGGTTAATCTCGTTGAAATGACCTTAACGCCACAACACGGCAAATCTCTGTTAACGAGCTACCGCCGATTGCCCCGTGCATGGGGCTAGACGGCCAACACGTTAACGAGCTAACTGCGCTAACACACTAGTTCCCACCCATGTAATTGAGCATTGCATGGCACATCCAACATACTGTTTTACTTTAGTCCATGACTCGCTTACCTTCAGGGTCATACGTCACATGAAAACCAAAATAATTCCAAACGCCAGATCTGAATGAGGGTGGGGGAGGTCCATGTTGCAAGGAGAGCTTAACTTCTGTCTCGCTAGCTTGCCCTGCGCTCTTCCTTCTGACTATGCTGTCTGTGTTGAGCGCTCAGTGGATCTGCGCTCGACAGTGCAGCCTAGGCGGAGTAGTCGAACGCAGATTCACTGAGCGCTCAACACAGACAGCATCGTCAGAAGGAAAGTTGATAAAATAAATTACAAATTTTGTATTGTTCGATACATATGCGTACCGAACCGAAAGCACTGTATCGAACGGTTCAATATCGATACAAATATCGTTGCACCCCTAATGTTTATATATAAATATATGCGGTGGCCCCTAGAGACAAAACACGTACAAACTTCAAAACACATTTCTAGCATGAACTGAACTTCCAAAGCAGAGCTACTAGATCACTTAAATTACACAATTGAAAGCATGTGTGTATTGTTTGTGTATTTATACACACGCACTCATATATATATTCAAATAATTTTAAAAAAAAGTTCATTTACCTGTTCCACACACCAAATCCGGTCTTTGGTACTTGCTGGCTTGTGTAGCCACTAGGTAACAAAAGCTCAACACTGCGCCTAGCATCCTGGAGCACTTCTGTTGTCTTTTGTACGTGTTTTGAGTTTTTACGTGCTTTGGAGTTTTTACGTGTTTTGGAGTTTGTACGTGCTTCAGGGTTTGTACGTGCTTCAGAGTTCATACGTGATTTGAAGTTTGTATGTGCTTTGTCTGTAGGGGCCACCGTAAATATACTTTTTATTCACTTCACATAAAATGTAATAAAAAAAATCATATAATACAAAAATCAACTATTCACATTTCAACTTTTAACTATTTAAATTTTCAGCTTTTTCCTTTTACAAATTTAAAGTGAAACAACACAAAACACTGCAAACCACAAAACAATTAAATATAAATTAAAATATGAAAACAAAAAGAAGATGCATATTCTGCTGTCTTTCTGTGGTTTTCCTGCTCTGTGGTTAAGGGCCTTTTTTAGGTCTTCATTTTTCTTTTTCAAAGAATCAACTTCATCTTCGACCATAGCCTTCATTTTCTTTTCCAAGGCCAGAGCTCTAATATTACTCTGGCATTTCTGTTTGATCTCCATATTCTGGGCCTTTTGGTCGTGTATTACTTTGCCCATTTGATCTTTCTCATCTGCTAAATCTTTCACAGTTTTACCCATTAATTCATTTTGGTCCTGTAGCTTTGTATTGTGTGTCAAAAGACCCTCAATCCAACACTGCGAGGATTGATGTTGTTCCTCGCGTTCTTTAACCGCATTGACGGCCACACCTCTACTATTTTTTACTGTTCTCTCAAGCTTTTCTATTTTGGAATCATACATTTCCATGACCTCTTCTAACTTTCTGTCTGCAGCATTGGCTTTGTCTTCCAGTTTTTTAGTGTTTTCCTCGTAAAATTGCTGCATCTAGATTCTAGGCTGATGGTGACTCCTGAATTTCCTCCACTTCCTCCTCATCCTTAAAATACTCCCGATGGGTGTCCACAGCATTGTTCAGTCTGATGGCATCCTCCATGACCTGGACAACATGATACCATTAGAATGACATCATAGAATGAGGGGTGTGACCAGAGCCAGAAATGCACTCATTGATCCTTTTGTTGATTTATTGCTATCATCATACACTACTGATCAACTAATCGAAGTGCAAGTGTCACAGTCTGTTATTTATTCTCCCTCCATGCAAGGCAACATCCAGGGGTGGTTCTGTGGGCCATGCTGAACCATCTGGTTCACTGGTGCTTAGGGCCTTTTTTAGGTCTTCATTTTTCTTTTTCAAAGAATCAACTTCATCTTCGACCATAGCCTTCATTTTCTTTTCCAAGGCCAGAGCTCTAATATTACTCTGACATTTCCGTTTGATCTCCATATTCTGGGCCTTTTGGTCGTGTATTACTTTGCCCATTTGATCTTTCTCGTCTGTTAAATCTTTCACAGTTTTACCCATTAATTCGTTTTGGTCCTGTAGCTTTGTATTGTGTGTCAAAAGACCCTCAATCCAACACTACAAGGATTGATGTTGTTCCTCGCATTCTTTAAAGCAACAAAACAACCCGAAGAGCCGGCTCCTTTTAGTGAGCCCAACCAAAAGAGCCGGATCTCTAA
The DNA here is from genome assembly GCF_057382185.1 of Mchenga conophoros. Lineage (NCBI taxonomy): Eukaryota > Metazoa > Chordata > Actinopteri > Cichliformes > Cichlidae > Mchenga > Mchenga conophoros. The sequence goes on from NC_140529.1 coordinate 19,564,340, forward strand.
AAAGAGCCGGAAATCCCATCACTATTAGGATGGGTTAGGTTAGGGGAATGGAAACTCCTCCCTGCACAAGGAGGGCAGGAGTAGGTGCACGCTCCGCACCATGACCCTTCCTGAGACCCGCCATCCCATCTACCGTATCCGGCAATCCCCAGGTCCGAATTGAGGTAAGTACCGTCCTTTTCTTTTTCAGGTTCAGGTAAGTACCAAATTATGTTTAATTTTTACCAAAGTTGTGTTTTATTTGTCCTGTTTTTTTAGGTTTCTAACTGTGTTTTAATAAAATTTGTCTTTGCTCAATGAATTTAGTCTCTGTGTCGTTTTTAATTCCAATTTTTAGGCTTTTAAACTGTTTTTATCCATAAATTATCCAATTTTTAGGTTATAAATTTATGATATTCCAATTTTTAGGCTTGAATTTTTAGGCCAGTAAATCAATATGTAAATGAAAAAAAACATCAAAAGAAATCCCCCCCTCCAAAAAATAACAAACTAAAACAACAAACAAAAACACTTTTTAGTGCTGACGCATGGCTGTGGCTACGTTTCGGCTGGGCTGTGCCTTCTTCAGGCTGTGCACATGCGTCGCTGGCTAAATTAAAATGAAGAGACTCTTCTCTGCCCCTCCTTTTATAGTGTGCTGTGTCTCCTCCCACTCTTGGGATTTCTGTTTTATTGGTTTTTTTTGTTCAGTATCTTTAATGTTTGTGTCACGGATTGCCGGGGCAAGCCGTGTGGAATTGTAGAAAGGGACCAAAAGGCGGCAGCTCTGGTGGAGGTGAGTGTTTATTCACAGAGGTGGGTAAGTACAAACAAAGGTGGCGACAAAACATGAAACTGGAAACCTAAACTGGGTAAACTAATAAGACAAACCAGAAACGAGGAAATACATACGGGAAGACGCAGGGAGACCGAGGGGAAACAACACAGACGAACCAGCGATTACTAAGACAGAAAATACAACTTAAATACACTCAGAACACAGGGAGATTACACACAGGTGGGAGACACAGCTGGGAGTGATTAACATGACGAGACCAGGGAGGCAAACTGAAAACATTCACATAAGACGCAGACCTTCACAATAAAACAGGAACACACGGGGGGAACAGGGTAAACACCAATTAGAGAACAGAACCAAAATCGCGAAGAGAAAACACAAAACGCTGGGTCAAAAGGACCCAGGATCATGACAGTACCCCCCCCCCCCCCCCTCTCAAAGGCTGGCTCCAGACAGCCCAACAAGAAACAAAACAGCCAGAAAAAACAGAAAACAACCCGACCAGGGTGGGCGGCGGGGGCCCAGGAAGGAGGGCTCGAAGCAAAACAAAACCGGAGCACCAGGGGCCTGTTCTTCGTACGTCGCTTACTACATCCAAGATCAAATGACACATCCAAGACCAAACCATCGCGCTAACCGTGAGCTCACTAATCCGGTTCCCCGAACACACCTGCTGTTGACGATTAGTACAGCTGGACGCAGTAATGTGACATCACTGGGTGTCGTAAAAGGGGCTACGCATCGATAGTAGAAACATTGATCGGCAACCCGCTGATTGGTCGGCGAAAATGTCGAAGGGGCGTGCACGGTATTTTCCGGCAGCAGAGCAAGAACTCATGAGTGAGGGATTCCAGGAGTTTCAGAGTTTAATTAAAACGCAAGAGAACACTGCAAAGGCTGCAAAAGCAAGGAGAGAGGGCTGGCAGAAAGTTGCTGACAAATCAAACTCGTAGGTAATTTAATAATAATAATAATAATAATAATAATGGATTGGGTTTATATAGCGCTTTCCAAGGCACCCAAAGCGCTGTACGATACCACTATTCATTCACTCCCACATTCACACACTGGTGGAGGCAGCTACGGTTGTAGCCAGGCTGCCATATCGCGCCATCGGCCCCTCTGGCCAACACCAGTAGGCGGTAGGGTAGATCTATCATATGACACTATATTATCCAATATCATATGGCATTATATTATATTATAATATGTTATATTATATCCCCTTTCACATTAGAGCCACAACAGGACCCACAAGAACATGGGAACAAGTAAAAGTGGAATACAGGAGTATTCTACAGAATGGTAATATTTATCTCTTAGATTGCTTTTCGTCTCTTGGCAAGGTAATACTGGCCTGTAATACTCTGTTAGTTTGTTCATAACAGCAACCAAGAAAAGGGCAGAGTAAAAAAAGACAGGTGGTGGTCCTGCACCCCCTCGTCAACAAGTTGGTTAAGTAAATAATACCCTCACGGGAATATCGATATCTCTCAATGAGCACACTGTCGCGCTGAGCTAAAGGATCCTGTCTATCCCGCAATATACGCTGAATTCTGAGGACTCTCCTTATCAATCTTGCACCTTCCGCAATGGGTTGGTCGCGTATACGGACAGGACATGGCTGCGACAGACTTCCCAAATCCACCTTCGCTTTTATAGCCGTGGTCTCTCATCTTGATTACACGAAGTAATTTACAATTACTACTCTGAAATATGAATTACATCTGTAATAATCACATACATGTAATAGAATGTTAATGGTACATTTCCCTTTTTTAGGAAATGACCTGTATGTATCTGTGTGACATCAATAAAAGGATCAAGTGCTGCATTATCTTTAGTTACATTGATGTTATTTATTTATGGTGAAACAGTGGTGGAATATCGCTGTTGCTTTCGTATAAATGAAGCGGACATCTAATCCTGTTTACATAAAGTAAACCTGCTCACGAGCAGGTTTACGCTTACGGCTCTGTTGCTATGACAGCAAGTCCCGGATGAGCTTCGGGGAACCGAACGATCCAGGATCACGCGAAATCGTCAACGATCTAATCCAGCTAACTTACTTAGCGAGGTACGAAGAACAGGCCCCAGAAGGCCAAAAGACAAAAACAAAAAACGAGCCCAAAACCAAAAGAAACGAAGCACACCAGAACACAGGAAAAAACAGAGTCCAAAACAGAATTCAGGGGGCCGACAGCACAGGAGTCCAAAACAGTTCAGGGGGCCGACAGCACAGGAGTCCAAACAGTTCAGGGGGCCGACCGTGCGGACGGCAACGGCGGCGACGTGGACACAGTTCGGGGGGCTGGCCGTGCGGAAGGCAACGGCGGCCACACAGGCGATGGCGGTCCGGGGGCCGGCCGTGCGGAAGGCAACGGCGGCCACTCAGGCGAAGAGGGTCCGGGGGCCGGCCGTGCGGAAGGCAACGGCGGCGACGAGGGAGACGACGGAGCAGTTCAGGGGGCCGACCGCGCGGAAGGCAACGGCGGTGACTCAGGCGATGGCGATCCGGACCAGGCGAAGCACAGGCAGAGGCCGGACCAGGCGAAGCACAGGCAGAGGCCGGACCAGGCGAGGCTGAAGGCTCTGAGGCTGGACCAGGCGAGGCTGAAGGCCCTGGAGCTGCAGCTGCAGCAGGCGAGGATGATGATGGAGCTACAGCAGGCGGCTGGACGGGCTGAACGGGCCCCTCGGACCCTCCAGCGGAGGCAGGAGGCTGAACGGGCCCCTCGGACCCTCCAGCGGAGACAGGAGACGAAGGCCGGAGCGGTCCCTCGGACCCTCCAGCAGAGACAGGAGACGAAGGCCGGAGCGGTCTCTCGGACCCCCCGGCGGAGACTAGAGATGAAGGCCGGAGCGGTCCTACGGACCCTCCAGCAGAAGTCACCACTAAGCCAGCAGTCATGGAGTCCTCTGGCAAACACGAAGGCAACTGGCGATGCACTGAGCACTGGCTCTGCCCAGGCAACGCTGACATGGTGCAGTTCTCAGGTGGCGGCATAAACTTCAGGGGTCCAGAATCAGCCGGGGACTGAGACCTAGCCTCTGGGGAAGCCCTGGAGCGGCAAACTGTGCCAATGGCGGCTGAACCATGAAAAGCACCTTGAGGTGAAATTAGACTTTCTCCCTGCATGGAGTGAATGAGTGAAACCGGTGATACTGGAGCCAGAGCTACGGGTAGCGGGGGCACTGGAGCTACTGGGGCCTGCGCTACAGGTGGCACTGGAGCTACTGGGGCCTGCGCTACAGGCGGCACTGGAGACTGAACTGAGGGGGACACTGGAGGCTGAACTGAGGGGGACACTGGAGGCTGAACTGAGGGGGACACTGGAGGCTGAACTGAGGGGGACACTGGAGGCTGAACTGAGGGGGACACTGGAGGCTGTACTGAGGGGGACACTGGAGGCTGTACTGAGGGGGACACTGGAGACTGAACTGAAGGGGGCACAGGAGACTGAACTGAAGGAGGCACAGGAGACTGAGCTGAGAGGAGCACTAGCTGCGGGGGAGCTAACTGAGCTGAGAATGGCTGCGGGGGAGCTAACCGAGCTGAGAGTAGCTGCGGGGGAGCTAACCGAGCTGAGAGTGGCTGCGGGGGAGCTAACCGAGCTGAGAGTGGCTGCGGGGGAGCTAACTGAGCTGCCGGTAGCTGCACAGGCGATAAGCAGCTCGCGTTGACATCCGCCACACAAAATGCAGCCCCTGAATGAACAGTCATGCAGTCCGGAAATGAAAAAGAGTCCTCACTCACCACAGCCGGCGATTTAGAAGTCCGAACGTCCGGCTGTGGGGTGGCGCGCTTGCGGCGCGATCGGCGTTTCCTCCCCGCAGACGGCTCCGACGGGCCGGGCAAGATCACATCCGGCGAGTTGGGCAGCGAGGCAGGAGCGGCTGAGAGAAGGTGGGGTGTGTGCCGGAGAAAAGCCTGCACGGTCGGAGGAAGCGAAGTTAGAAGCCATGGCAGGCCGGAAAAGAGCCGTTGTAGCCGACTTTCCACGGCGCGGCGAAGCTCCTCTGGAGGGTCCTCAAGCCACAGCCCGAGGAGAATCTCCACGTTATATGTAACGTCGTCCCGGAGCTCCTCGGATGGATTTACTGCCGCTGGGTCCATGGTGGCTGGTTCGTACTGTCACGGATTGCCGGGGCAAGCCGTGTGGAATTGTAGAAAGGGACCAAAAGGCGGCAGCTCTGGTGCAGGTGAGTGTTTATTCACAGAGGTGGGTAAGTACAAACAAAGGTGGCGACAAAACATGAAACTGGAAACCTAAACTGGGTAAACTAATAAGACAAACCAGAAACGAGGAAATACATACGGGAAGACGCAGGGAGACCGAGGGGAAACAACACAGACGAACCAGCGATTACTAAGACAGAAAATACAACTTAAATACACTCAGAACACAGGGAGATTACACACAGGTGGGAGACACAGCTGGGAGTGATTAACATGACGAGACCAGGGAGGCAAACTGAAAACACTCACATAAGACGCAGACCTTCACAATAAAACAGGAACACACGGGGGGAACAGGGTAAACACCAATTAGAGAACAGAACCAAAATCGCGAAGAGAAAACACAAAACGCTGGGTCCTTTTGACCCAGGATCATGACAGTTTGTCCTGTGTTAGCTTAGGCTTTTTTTTGTTTTTATTATTTTTCTGGCACCCCCTTCTGTAATGTCTTTTCCATTATCCATCCTTATTTTTCTATTGTTATGGCACCCCCTTCTTATTTGTCCTTTCCGTTAATTTTTTCGTGATTTTGTTCCTTTCCTGTGATTGTCCTATTCGTCCTGCTCTGTCCTTGTTATGAGATCCTCCGTGACCTATGTTGCGTTTTATTGTGTTGTCAAGTGGAATTTGTGCACACTTTCCCGAGGTTTCTTCCCATCATCTGGCACCTGGGAGTTTTTCCTTGTCTTCCTAGAGAGCCAGCTTGGCCTGGGTCAGGAGCTCTATCACAGCAAAACAACAACAAAAAGACTTTTATGAAAGAACGACTTGAATTTTGTGTTATTTAAAAACACGTATTTAATTATTATTCAGTGTTGTGTGTTATAGCAAACTGCCAGCCTTAAACCTGAAAAAAAACTCACGATTTTATAGAACTAGACAATGCATTTCCTGAAGAAAATTTCAATGTAATGATTATTTATTAATACGTTTTGTATTCAGTATTTAGTTTTATAAAGTAAATGCTGACCACACAAGTTTCCTTCTGGATTAATAAAGTTTTAAAAAATATCTGTAAAGTGTTATGAAATATAAAAATGTTTTTGTTGAGAATATGTCCACACAAAATAATTAAATAGGGCATTTTCTGTTATTTAACAGAGGTTTTCTGTTTTATAATTACACTGCAGTTTGGACGACGAGTTTCTGGAACGTTTTTGTCCTTTGAAAAGGCATTTCCACATGCAGGTCACTTCAGAGAAAAAGAAAAGGTGGAATTTAGGGATAAATTCCTCAACTTGAAAAAGAAATACGTAGACGGTGTGGAAGGCATCCCCTTTGTTGGAACAACGAAGGAGTTTCTTCTAGATGCAGCTTTACTAGATAAAACACGGGAGCTGGAATCATATAAAAAGCAGTACAATGATATGGTAAAGTCTTCCGAATACGCTTTATTCAAACAAAAACAGGAGCTCATTGGACCAGTGAACCAGATGATCAGAAAGGCTGGCAATGAAGAAAAAGAGATAGGTCATCTAAAATCTAGAGTGAAAGACGTTCAACTCCAGCTTAAATTAGAAAAACAGAAAGGACAAAAGCTCGCACCGTTGGTCCATAGAGGCGTGATGGGGAGATGTTATGGGGAGACTCCGACTCCGTCTCAGATCTTTCCACAGATTAAACGTCGTCCACCTCCAGTGCAAACTAAATTTATTTTACACTCATCCGTTTTCATTAGAGGCAGAACCCAGAAGCACATCCAGGTTTAGGTCTACTGCTTGGTGCTACACAGAAACAGGCTGAACAGACTGAAACTCACATGAATTTGGACGAATCGAAGTAAGAATGTCACTTCTGCTCAATTGAATTGATTATCATTACCCTCACTAATAGCCACTTAATAAGTTAAGAGCAATGTGCCAAAGTAGGATAAATATTTTAACTTTTGGAAAATCCAGCAGGTTAATTAAGTGATTTCACATCATGTGTTCAAACGGCTTGTCAGTTTTTAATATATCCCATGTGCGCATACTTAAGCTTTAAAAAAATACAGTCCAATGACCTGATAGATGTTTGCTGAACATTGTGGTTTACATCAGCACTTAAATTAATGTGGATGATGGCAGCGGGACGGCTGCGGAACCTGACGGCAGCGGGACGGCTGCGGAACCTGACGGCAGCGGGACGGCTGCGGAACCTGACGGCAGCGGGACGGCTGCGGAACCTGACGGCAGCGGGACGGCTGCGGAACCTGACGGCAGCGACGCTGCAGGCGGTGATGCAAATGGTGATGATGTGAATGCCGTAGGCGGTGGCGTGAATGCTGGTGATGTAGGAGTCACAGGGGATGTTTCAGCAGATGGTAGCTGAACAAACTTCCCCGGACCGCCAGCAGATGTGAGGATGTGCTGGCTGGGTCCTCCAGGACCCTCCAGCAGACGTGGCTTGAGGCCGGACGGGCTCCCCCGAACCCCCAGCAGACGAGACATGAGGCCGGCTGGGTTCACCCGAACCCCCAGCAGACGACACTTGAGGCTGGACGGGCTCCTCAGGCCCTCCAGCTGGAGCAGATGCAGGGCCAGAGGCAATAGGGACCCCTGACTGAGGGTGGAGATGAGAGGCTGATTTAGCAGAAGACAAAGCTAACGATTCCTGCACTAGCTGCGCTACTGACTGGGCCATGGACCGTAATAAAGTCTGCAAAAAATCTGATTGAGGTAGCGACTGAGCCATGGATAACTGAACTTGAGGTGGTAGTGGTGGTGGTGGAGTTGGTGACTGGGCTACAGGTGGCTGCTGAGCAGGTGACACTGGAAACCGGGCTACAGGTGGCTGCTGAGCAGGTGACACTGGAAACCGAGCTGCTGGTGGCTGCTGAGCAGGTGACACTGGAAACCGAGCTGCTGGTGGCTGCTGAGCAGGTGACACTGGAAACCGAGCTGCTGGTGGCTGCTGAGCAGGTGACACTGGAAACCGAGCTGCTGGTGGCTGCTGAGCAGGTGACACTGGAAACCGAGCTGCTGGTGGCTGCTGAGCAGGTGACACTGGAAACCGAGCTGCTGGTGGCTGCTGAGCAGGTGACACTGGAAACCGAGCTGCTGGTGGCTGCTGAGCAGGTGACACTGGAAACCGAGCTGCTGGTGGCTGCTGATCAGCTAACTGAGCTGCTGGTGGCTGCTGATCAGCTAACTGAGCTGAAGGTGTGGAAATGAAAACTGCACCAGTCCGTACTACAGGAGAGAATAGAAGTGTGGTTGGATGATGATGATGATGATGATGGTGAGGGTTGCATTTCTTCTTTAAAGGTGGATCGAACGACTTGGCAATGAACCTTGGTAAAACATACTGCTGATGTCGAGAGCACCAAGTGGCAAGGGCCTCCAGGAGAGCAGCAGAATCCTCCTTCCCTGGGCCGCCCATGCCAAACAGTTTAAAACAAAAACTGGCCCTCAGAGCTGTTACTATTGTTTTTAATCCGTTAATGTCCAGAAAGGTTATGGTGAAGGTAGGGGATGACAAGAAGTTGTCTAGAAACACTACCTCTGGAAGCCTCCTGTAGTCATCCACAGCGTGAATTATGCGCCAGCAATAATCCCACAGCTGTGCGAGGTACTTTCCCTCTGAGGCAAAAGGTGAGTCCGCTGGATCCATCTTGTGGTCGCGTCGTTCTGTCAAGGCTCTGTGTGCGGGCAGGCGGAGAGGAGGATCCAAACGCAGGACTCGAACATAGATTTGAGAATCAAAACCACAGCTTTATTGCTGGCCAGAAAACAAAACATAAACCAAACATGAAAACATGAAAACACAAGCTGGAACACACAGGCACGGTCTGAGGGTGAACAGACGTTAACGACGCGACACTGACATAAAGACACACTGGGTTTAAATACACTGAGGGAGTCATCAAGGAATTAGAGACAGAAGGGGGACACAGCTGGGAGAAATAAGACCTAACGAGACAGGGAGAGCGAAGCCGGAATACTGACATCAGATAGGAACAAGAACCTTCAAAGTAAAACAGGAAACAAAACACACTTTACTAAGACACAGACTAGACAGAGACAGACTAGACGCTGACCAAAGTCTACTAAATAATAATCATAATCACAACAGTATCAGATCATAATATAAAAAAAACACCAAGATAACAGAAACACCAAGTACCAGAGAAACATAAAGGAAAATCCATGATGCAAAAGTACCAAAACATAATGAACTCAAAATACTGGGTCCAACGGACCCAGAACCGTGACATCTGTACAGAGCCAGCTATGCGCTATTAGGGGTGCATTCCATCTGTGCTTTAAAAGAAAGAAGAAAACAAAACCTGAAATTAACAAAAGAAAAAATAAATTCAAAGGGCTTAAAGTGTTTCTTACAATGCTGGTTTTTTGTCTCCAAACAATCCTCAAACCAGTGGGGCTCTAAGGCTGTATCCCAATTTAGGGTCTGCAGCCTTAAAGGCCACATTTTAAGGCCGATTACGTCACAGCGACGCGACGAAGGCTGTCACTAGTCGTGTCCACATTCATGGGCTGCATCCTCCTGTGGACCTGTCCTTCTCAGTCTATGTGGGCTGGCCTTCAGATTTGCGTCAATGCGGTCTCTGTGGAGTTTAATAAACTCAGCTGTCTGCTCCTTCCCATCTAAAATATAACAGGACACTGGTGTAAATTCTCGACCATCTCACACTTCTGTTTAATTGGTTTTCTGTTTGACGTTTTTTCAGCTGTGTGAAAACCATGGAGGAAAAAGTTTTTTTAAATCTAATCTAATAACTTTAATCTAATAACTTATATATTACGTTTAACCTGAGCAGCGAAAGACCGCGGTGATCTGAAAATGATGTGCCGGGAGTTTGCCGTTCTCGACGGCTTCAGTGACCCTCGAGCTCCCGGCTAGCGGTCAAGCTGGTGAATAGAATAGAATAAAATAGAATAATCCTTTAATTGTCCCACAAGGGGAAATTTGGTTGTAACAGCAGCCAGAAAGGCACACATACAAACAAACAATACACAGGACACAGAACAGAAACATACACAATTTTTCTTACATATTTAAATTAAGGACAAGGGTTACTATAAACAGAGTACTGTACAGTTATTAAATTAAATTAACTACAGAAAAGAGGCAAACCCAGGTTGTAGTGCGAATCGGTTGATTAAATTATTGCAGTTACAGTGCAGATGTAAATATCTATGATTGTTGGGAGCAGTTCTGATTGTACAGTCTAACAGCTGCAGGGAGGGAGGACCTGCGGAAACGCTCCTTCATGTATCTAGATGCAGCAGTCTCTCACTGAAGGAGCTCTGCAGTTCAGCGATATTTCCATGCATGGGGTGGGAGACTCTGTACATCAGAGATGTTATTTTGGCCAGAGTCCTTCTGTCTCCCACCACCTGCACTGGGTCCAGGGTGCATCCCAGAACAGAGCTGGCCTTCCTGATGAGTTTATCCAACCTCTTCCTCTCAGCTGCCGATAAACTGTGGCTCCAAAACACTGTAAAAAAAGAGTCATAGAAGGTCTTTACAAGCTGACAGATAACAGATAAGCTAACGGATAACAGACGTCTCTGAAAACATCGGAGCACTTTTGCAAATATGTGATAACTTGATAAAGCTTACAAAGCTACATTCTCGCCCGAAAATATGTTAAAAGTTTATTTTGTGAACCAGAAAGAGTAATAAGAGTAATATAAAAAACTGAGGAGCGGTCGCCATTGTTGAAAACTGGAATTGGCTGAGATGCACTATGAATTCTGGGATATGGTGGGCCACGAAGGACACACTTGACCCATCCTTCAAATTCGGGGAAAAGGAGGATTCATTTGTAGACTGCATTTGGAGGAGTCTACGAATTTGGACAGTCTTTGTCGCGTCGCTGTAACGTAATAGGCCTACAAATGCGGCCTCAGGAGGATGCAGCCCATGAATTTGGACAGCCCCACATACAAGGCACCATCATTAATTCAAATTCATTTTAAGGCCAATTACGTCACAGCGACGCGACAAAGGCTGTCCCAATTTGAAGGCTGCTCGAAATGCGGCCCTCAAATGCGTCCTTCATTTCCCTGAATTTTAAGGATGGGTATGTGTATCCTTCATGGCCGAACATATCCCAGACTTCATAGCATGGCGGTGGGTGTGGATAATTTTGCCGGAAAAAACGGCAGACGGCTGAAGCTTTCAAATATACTCTGCTCAATAGTCAACCTTAGTCTTACAGAGAATTTGATGTTTTTATGGATAATTAAAGTCAGTCATATATACACAAACACAACAAGCTGAAAGTCAGTGATGCTGCTCGGTTTGCAGTCCTGAATATCACGGCACAAGCAGGATTCACTGCACTGTTAACTTTAGCTATGTGATATTGCTGCCTCTGTTCGGTGATGTCGAACCAAACAGACTTTAACGTGTCTTTGAACGAGCTGGCGGTTCACTCGTGAAGCTGAAAGAAAGATGCTTTAATCACAGGAGTCACACATGTGTCCACTGAATCATCTGGGAACTCTTCTTGTTTAGCACTTGTAATAACACAAACACTAAATCCTCCTTCTCTTGTGCTGTTTGTAGCAGTGTGTACACCTGAGACTGTCACCTGTCTGTCTGTCCTGCACTCTCTCTCTCTTTGTCTTTCTTTCTGATTGTGTAATAAAAGTATGAACATGTATTTATAAGTTACACTTGTGTTTGAATCCTGCAGCTTCTCACACATTTGATTTCCATGTGTGACAACTGCAGACAGACTGAGGGACCCTCTGCTGCACATCATCTGTGAGGCTTTGCACCCCTGATGATCCACCAGGACAAACTCAGCAGTGTGTGAGGAAGCAGAGGAGGAAGAGCCAGCAGCAGCTGACAGATGGAGAGAATAGACAGACTGTTCCCTGTTTGTGAAGGACTGCTAGAAAAGTTTAAAATAACTAATTGTCTGTCCTGAATCAGTCTTATTAGGTAATGTTCAAATAATTTGATCATTCCAGTGTTTTCAGTGTGGGAGAAAGTACTCAGGGCCTTCAAGTTACACACTATGAAAGGCAGCAACAAGTTTAATATTCAGAAACATAAAGTCTGTATCAGCAGCAGAATGGACCTAAAAATAAATGTTTGTTTCAGTTCTATGAAGCTTTGAGTATTTTGGATTAGTAGCACTGCTGTGTTTGTTGCATCACATTACTGTAATTGTTTATATGCTTTATATATTCTGAGGTAAGGTGATCTATAGTGTTACATCATATTATATAAGGATGTTATGTGTTTGTATACTTTCTGCCCAGTTTGACCCATTTAGCAGAAGTCAGCCTGTTTAAGGCTCTGATATCTATTCTGTATGACTTGAAGCAGTTATGACATGGTCTGATTTTCTCACCCAATAAAGGATTATTTAATATATCAGTCTACTCTTCATTCTATCAGAAACAGTTATCACAGCTCGTACATTTTCTTTTTACACATTAATGTAAGCATTGAGCCAACATGTTAAAAGAACAATATTTGTCTCTTATATATAATACATGTATATATAAACTGTGAGAGATACTTGTCTTTGAGTGAAGATTTAAGGTGATAGGAAATATAAATAACTGCAACTTGAATCTTTACTGAAGCTGTAATAACTAATATTGATTAATATAATACTAACTTTAATATTGGCCATATTATATTTACATTACCAAAGTGAGATGACTTTAGTCTCATGAACAACATTAGCTAATTGTTATTTACTAACTAATCCTAAAATGACTGTTCAGTACAAACATGAAGCCCAACAATCATGTTTTACAGTCCTCTGGTCTCAGCCTCAGATACTTATCAAATCACGCAAAGCTCATGTTGACACAAACAAACAAATGAACAAAAGATTTTCTCCTTCATTTCTGTCAAACAAAGCTGTTTGAAACGTTTCCAGCAGTTAGTATCATGGTTGCTGGGCAACCTGGGCAGCGCGACAGAGGCTGGACCGTCCCATTTCACAGGCCTCGCACTTCTGGCCTTAGCGGTCTTTGAGTACGCGGCCCTTGTGGACCGTTAAGGCTGCGTACTTTAAGGCTGCAGAGTGCAGACCCTGAATTGGGATACAGCCACTGTCAAACCTAAAATGAGGATGTGGGCACACCTGAGTGAAATAAGTGGAAGCTGAATGAAGCTCCACCCCCTCATGTCACTCATCTGAGAGAAACGAGGAATCAGGCTGTTCCACTTCTTTATTAAAGACAGATGCACAGAGTGTGCAACAAGTCAATCTAGAGCATTTGCATTAAATTATTAGCAGCAAATGACTGCTTCTTACCCTTTTAATTCCCATGGAAACAGTAACAGTATAGTTTTTCACATACTGCTTCTGCATTTTGACTCAACTTTTGCTACATAAACATAGATGTAGTCAATATGTGATAATCTGAGGTTGTATTTACTCATTTTACAACCAGATCACTGATACTAACTCCTGAGCTGACTGTATGCTAACATGCGCCACAAATAAGGGTCATATTTGGATTTAAAACAATCATCGAGAAGCTTCCACTGAATGCTACTTTCCCCTGCATGACACTGAAACCATTAACACATACTAACCCTCCATACCCTGTAGGAAACTCACTTCCTTGGAATAACATTTCAACAAGGAAAGAGTTGAGAGCAAATGTCCTTCTCTTGAAGGACAATATTTGAACAAATCCAGTAACACAGCTCAAGAAAATATTACTCTAATGGAAGAAAAAGGCAGTAATTAATTAACAATATGTGTATCAGTAGTACAAAAAAGCTATTATGGGGCGACCGTGGCTCTGGGGATGCCTCCATCAGTGTGTGATTATGAGAGTGAATGAATAGTGGAATTGTAAAGCACTTTGGGTGCCTAGAAAAGTGCTATATAAATGCAATCCATCATTATTATATCAAAATGTAAAGGGAAAACAGTCTGATGAGCTGAATGGTGAGCTGAAACTGAAACAAAATAAAGCCTATCATTAGGAATTTAGGAGCAACTTTGTTGTAACGTGTTTGCTTTTTACAGCTTCAGTTCTTTTTTCACTCAGTAGGTGGCAGCAAACTACAAACAATGGTTGCATTTTACACTCGTCTGTTTTCATTAGAAGCAGAACCCAGAAGCACATCCAGGTTTAGGTCTACTGCTTGGTGCTACACAGAAACAGGCTGAACAGACTGAAACTTACATGAATTTGGATAAATCCAAGTAAGAACGTCACTTATGCTCTTCAGTTTTCTCAGAAATGGATTAAGCCTACACCTAAACCAACGGATATGTTGACTGACTTTTTCTCTTAGTCTGGAAATACTTAGTCAGCCCATTACGCAATTGAATTGATTATCATGACCCTCACTAATAGCCACTTACTAAGCTAAGAGTAATGTGCAAAACCCATTAGCCAAAGTAGTATAAATATTTTAACTTTTAGCAAATCCAGCAGGTTAATTAAGTGATTTCACATCATATGTTCAAACAGCTTGTCAGTTTTTAATATATCCCATGTATGCATACTTAAGCTTTAAAAATAAAGAAAAGTGCAATGACCTGATAGATGTTTGCTGAAAATTGTGGTTTACATCAGCACCTGCATTAAAATACAAAGACCCTGTTTTGTGTGAGCTGCTCGATACCATGAAGCAAGACCTCTGAACATCTCAGTTTTTACACACACACACACAAGCGCAAGCAAACGGTGTTTTATATGCTGTTGTCTAAAATATTATAAAATAAACCGTCTCTTTTTATATGTGGGGGGGGGGGCACTCAAAAAACAGAGGGGACAGGCTGGCACCAGAACACCACGGATGTGCCCCGAGATGAGTGTGAGAATGTGATTATCAACAAGCCCACCTGGACTTCAGGTAGGCCGCACGCTTGTCCAGAGTTCACTTTGTCTTCAAGCGTTTTAATTTAAAACATAAACTGAGGCCTACCCCAAGCTAAAAGATGGCAGATTATGTTCTCAGATAAAGCAAGCAATGAGGGCGAAGCAGAGAAAGTACCTGCACAATACATTCACATAAATCAAAATTCAGTTAAAGTGATAAGCTAGCCATTCAGCTGACTCATTGGTGATTGCAATGATTGCAGGTTTCATTATAGAAGAATATCAAGGAGAAGACAGATGGAAGGGAGTCAGAAACGGGGGATGGAAATGCAAGATATTGAGGACAACTTATGAGCCCAGGCGTCAGGTGTGAACAACAACAATAACTGGGCTGTATTTAGGTGTACAGATCACATGACCATCAAAAGAGCAGTGTAGGAATGAGAGAAGATCAACAGGGGAGAACACAAAGAGGTTTATGGACACAAACTGGGAGAGGTGGCATGCTCAGCTGATCAGTAGAATACCACACTAGACTTTCTTCCAGGACGGTTGAGGACCCTGTTGTGGGGGCGAAGCTTGGGTCCAGTGTTCCCTCTAATTTTTCATGTGTCTGAGCGAACACACAAACTCTCTGAGCGGTCCCTTCGACCACTGTGAGCAACAGCAGGCGTGTGCACTGTGGTCACGTCAGCATTGAATCCATCCAAGTTACATGGTTTATTAAAATAATCAAATTACAACATTTAAATTTATGTTAGACTTTTTTTAAATTAACTCCTTTAGCCCACTTACAACAAAAATTCAATAAAAAATCTTGTTCATGACCTGTGTAGTATGTTAACACTATTGGAAGTAAAAGTAACTTGAACTCCAATTTTGAAAACACAACTTTCTTTTAAAAAACAAAAAAACAAAAAAACAACAACTCTGACTTGTATTATGAGTATGAGTCTGTGGTCTGAGAGAGAGTCCTGTAACTCTCTGTCTGCAAAATACAGTATATAATGACCAATGTTGGGCAATTAATTATATAATTACGTCTTCAAAAAAGTAACTGATCTATGCAAACAAAGTTTTTTGCAGCTGTTTACTTAAAATGCAGCCAAGCCGTTTTTTTAAATAAACATTTCAAACTATTTACAGAACAATCAGCTGTTCTGCATCAAATTTGATGCCACACATTTGTGCCACTCCAAAAATAATTTATGTCCACTATGAGATAAAGGAGAACAACAGGAGATGTATCACTCCTGTAACACCTGTAACATTCAACAGTCGCCTCATTGTTCTGACACACACAACAAAACTATTGACTACACTACACAAGATTTGCGCTAAATGTCTCAAATCTCTCACATCTCAATGGTTTGGTTTTTGCTCACAGGCTTTTGAACGTTTTCCTTATAAAACGCAGTTTTTACTGTTTCTTCCCACAGTAAATATAAACAGCGATAGTATTCAGGAAGAAAAACAAACATTGCATATATTTTTAGCATAACTCTGGTTTTACGTGGCCTATCAACACAATTTAAAAACTAGTATGAAGTCCACACTTTTCCGTCAATTGATCTGTCTGTCCTGCTCACATCTCCAATGGTTGTACACGGTGTCATTAACGTGGTTTCACACCACATCAGCCACGCCACTTTGCTAGCTAAAACACCGGTTTTAGCCTTTGCTGCATTTTTAGGTAAAAGATTGCATGTAACTTTTGTTGTTTGCAAAACTTGTGGATACATTTTTAAATTAAAAATTTCTATTTGCATTTCAAGTTATGAAGATATTTTGTTAAAAATGTTTGTGGTGTTACAGTAAAAACGTAACTTTTTTTCTACTGGTCTGACATGGTCTGACATGGTTGCTGGCGACTTCAACCACACCAACTTAAAGACAGTCCTCCCCAGATTCCACCAACATGTCTCCTGCCACGCCAGAGGAGACAAGACTTTAGACCATGTGTATTCCAACCTGGCTGGAGCCTACAAAGCCACACCCCTCCCCCACATTGGACAATCGGACCATCTCTCCCTGTTCCTCACACCTAGGTATTCACCACTCATCCAACGTGTGAAACCTGCTGTGAGGACAATTAAAGTGTGGCCAGAGGGGACAGACGCAGTGCTCCAGGACAGATTTAAAAACACAGACTGGAATATGTTCACCCACACAGACCTGGACCAGTACGCCTCATCTGTACTGGATTACATCTCCGAAACCACAGACAGTGTCACCACCCAGAAACGGATCACCATGTACCCCAACCAGAAGCCTTGGATGAACCGGGATGTTCGTCTCCTCCTGAAGGCCCGCAACACCGCCTTTAGGTCAGGAGATGCACACGCCTACAGTACAGCCAGGGCTAATCTAAAGAAGGGCATCAAAAAAGCCAAACACCATTACAAAAAGAAGGTAGAAGAACACTTCTCCAACTCCAACCCCCGACACATGTGGCAAGGACTCCAGACCATTACAGACTACAGGACCACCAAACCCTCCCCCGCATCCTCTGATGTCTCCTTCCTCAACGAGCTCAACAACTTTTATGCTCGTTTTGAGCGAGGGAACCCCACAACCACAACCAAAGCAGACGTGACGCCAGACCACCAACCTCTGACTCTCTCCCCTACTGATGTAGGAGCGGTGCTGAGCAGGATCAATGTCCACAAGGCTGCAGGTCCTGATGGCATCCCCGGGCGTGTTCTCAGAGCGTGTTCTGGGGAGCTTGTAGGAGTGCTCACAGACATATTCAATCTGTCCTTGGCCCACGCTGTGGTACCGGCCTGCTTCAAATCCACCTCCATCGTCCCGATACCCAAAAACTCCAACCCATCTTGCCTCAATGACTACCGCCCAGTAGCACTCACCCCCATCATCACTAAGTGCTTAGAGCAGCTGGTCCTAGCACACTTCAAATCCTGTCTCCCCCCCCACCCTGGACCCCCACCAATTCGCATACCGCCAGAACAGGAGCACAGAGGATGCAGTCTCCATTGCACTGCACTCTGTCCTCTCACACCTGGACAACAACAACACCTACGCCAGAATGCTGTTTATAGACTTCAGTTCAGCATTCAATACAATCCTCCCCTCACAACTCATCAGGAAACTGACAGACCTGGGCATCAGTTCCCTCATCTGCAAATGGTTACTGGACTTCCTGACCAACCGCCCCCAACATGTCCGGCTGGATAACCGCTGCTCATCTACCATCACAATGAACACAGGGCTGTGTGATGAGCCCTTTCCTCTACTCCCTCTTCACCCACGACTGCAGACCTGCTGATGGTTCCAACACCATCATTAAGTTTGCAGATGACACCACGGTGATTGGCCTCATTAGTGACAACAATGAGGCTGCCTACAGGGAGGAGGTGGATCGTCTGGCTGAGTGATGCGACAGAAACAACCTGCTGCTTAACACCGAGAAGACCAAGGAGCTCATCGTGGACTACAGGAGGAATGCTGACCCACATCCACCCATCCACATTAAGGGGACGGCTGTGGAGCGTGTGAGCAGCTTCAAGTTCCTGGGAGTCCACATCTCCGAGGATCTCACCTGGACGACCAACTGCTCCAAGCTGGTCAAGAAGGCTCACCAGCGCCTCTTCTTCTCGAGGACTCTGAGGAAGAACCACCTGTCCTCAGACATCCTGGTGAACTTCTATCGCTGCACCATCGAGAGCATCCTGACCAACTGTATAACAGTCTGGTACGGGAACTGCTCTGCCTCGGCCTAGGCGTTGCAGAGGGTCGTGAAAACTGCCCAGCGCATTGCCGGAGCACCACTTCCTGCCATGAAAGACATCTACAGGAAGCGGTGTCTGAAAAGGGCTGGGAAAATCATCAAAGACCCCAGTCACCCATCACATGGACTCTTCACCCTCCTGCCCTCTGGGAGGCGCTACAGGAGCCTCCGGACTAAGACCACCAGGTACCGGAACAGCTTCTTCCCCACAGCTGTCAGACTCCTGAACTCTGCCTCCTGACATCTGACCCACGTTAAACTCATGGACTGAACATACACACACACACAATGGACAACTGTACACACAATAATAACATGGACTGAACCACCACTCACAACCACTAGCACTTTATATAGCCTCTGTAGGAATTATATCTCACTTATCTTAACTGCACTACTGTATAGTACTGTGTAAATAATCATTCTGTACATTCGATAATTTTTAACCCTACAACTGTTTACAACTTGCATAGTTCCCATTTCTGTATAGCTGTATATCCCAGATTCTGTAAAGTTATTTATTTCATATTCTGTATAGTTTTTCATATTTATATCCTGTTCATATCCTGTACATAGCTTGTACTCACTACAGCCTGTACATACTTATAGTTATAGAATATTCACAACATACTTCATACCGTGTACATTATAACATACCATAATAGACCCATTTCTGTAATATACTCACATATCTATATTATTGCTAATATATATTGTAATATATCTATATCACTAAAGCACTTCTGGATGGATGCAAACTGCATTTCGTTGCCCTGTACCTGTGCATGTGCAATGACAATAAAGTTGAATTCTATTCTATTCTACTCTATTCTATTCTATGACCTCAAACTCTGACAGGCGATAACTTCCAGTTCAGGTTAGACCCAATCTCTCTGATTGGTCAAAGCCAGAGTCTGCCTATCTGAAATTGCTCTATTGATCACTGTTGTTTTTTTTTTCAATGGTAAAGGGTAGGGCCACCTCTAGTTTAAATTGCTTTATCGCTGGATGGAGGAGGAGCCACAGCTCAGGGTTTGCTTCGTGAGTCAACGAGATTGTCATTTTTACCTACAATGGCCAATCTGTGAAGACGCACCTGCCTCTCTTGGGGATTCTCGCTCCAATACAATCACCTCACAATGTGTTGGAGCATGTGTAGACTGACTAATTCAGATTTTGTCATGGTCGGGTGAGTTCTGGATTTTTCCAGCGTGCCGGTTAGTGATGTGCGGATCGATCCTGAAATATCGATTCCTCCGATACCAGTCATTTATGTTCTAGAATCGATTCTCACATTAAAATATCGATATTTTAGTAATTTAGGGTAAATTTGTAGTTTATCATTAACAGGAACACAGTGGAAAGAAACTATCTGGTTGTTCAGTCTGACGTCACTAGCCGTGTCTGGGTCTAAACTCCGCTGCAGGTCCATATATCAAACGATCACTATGGCATTACTGAGAGTTGAAAAACTGTCTAAAGTCTTTCATCTTTAATAAAATGATCAGTGTTCTGCTCTACCGGGTGTAACAATTGAGTTTAACATCCAGGCATCCATGAAAACGGAATTTATGACATTTAACGGAGTTAGAAGTTAGCAGGGAGTTAGCTCACTAGCTTCTATCTAAATACAATATAGCATGTCCTGACTGCGGGGTTTTGGAAACAAATTAAAATGTACAGCTCTGTTATCACTTCCAGCATAAATGAAGACAGAAAACTAAACAGCAGTGATGTTTGTAGGATTACTGAAGTTGGGCTAGCTGGTATATAATGATGTGCTACGTGACCGCTAGCGACACAGCTATGTTAGCATAATATAAACAAGCTAACTTTTTTCCACTCTATAAAAGTTAACGTGAGTGTTCTCGGTGGTCAGGAACAAATGTAATCGCATGGCAGGATGCTGTAAAAGGACCAAACTTCAGCCAGGAGAACAACTGAGATAATCCATCCACAATACGAGGTTAGTCATTCATATACTGCTGCATGGGCTGGGCTGTAGCTAGTTTTAAAAGTTACAGCTGGGCTGTAGTTAAATCCTAAGGTTTTAAAAACTGAGCCGTGGCGCTTTTTCTTTTCCAGGCAATTAGTTTTTTGTGTGAATATTTCTGTTTGCTTTTTTGTGGAGCGCAGTTGCTCTTCCAGTGAGATCTTTTCAGCCAGTGCCTGATTGTGTGCCGTTTTTACTGCCTGTCCACTGCTGTCTTTCTGTGTTCTTCCTTCTCTTTACTTAGGGCCTTTTTTATGTCTTCATTTTTCTTTTTCAGAGAATCATTTTCATCTTCGACCACAGCCTTCATTGTCTTTTCAAAGGCCAGAGCCCTAATATTTCTCTGACATTTTTGTTTCATCTCCATTTGCTGGGCCGTTTTTTCGTTGATGGTCTTCCCCATTTGAGCTTTCTCGTCTGTTAAATCTTTCACAGTTTTACCTGTCATCCAGGGAAGGACGGACGTTGTTTTGCTGTGCTGTATTTTAATGTGAAGTGTACATATTTATTTTTTATATTGCATGCATTGGTTATATTTTTGTGCAGTGTTTTATTTAGTTTGCATGTTTTAGTTGCCGGCAAATTGTCCTGGAGAGACTCCGCCTTTTCCCCCGTTTTTACTAATTGGACACACCTGAGAGAAAAGAAAAGGTAATTTACAGAGTGCTCAAGGACACATAAGAGGTTTGGAGCCGGTGTTCACGAGGGACACGGACAGGGAATGCGAGAAGAATGCGAGCAACACAGACAGAGGAAGAGACATGATCGGAGGGGAGATGACCAGAAAGAGAGAGACGATGAGAGGAAGACGATCAGCGACTGGAGAGGAGCAGATGCCCAGCGACTGAGGAGAAAGAGATTACCAGCACTTGGGGAGCAAAAGATGACCAGCGGCTGGGGAGGAAAAGATGACCAGCGACTGGGGACGAGACAGTGGCAGTCGGATGGCAATAACGATAAGAGCCAGCTTGTGTACTGCGAGAGAACAGGAGCAGTGAGACAGCGGTACCGATTCCAGTTTAAGGAAGCGGCGGGCAGAGTTGAGAGCTCTGCCCACCCGGGTAAGTCTTTGACTTATCCTTTTTATAAAGTAAACTGTCAAAGGAATAGTGACTGCCGCTCCCTCCTTTCCTTCAGTGCACCGGGACGTGGAATGCGGGGAGGAAGGCGAGGACTCCGCTCTTTGACTACTACGCTGGATTTCTTAGTTTTCTGTGACTTTTAGGCCGTGGTGGATCCCACTGGACTTTTAATGTTGTGTGTTATTGATTTTTATTGTGTCTTCCCTTGGCCAAGGTTGTTTTAATTCATTTTACATTTTTAACTATTTAAATATAATAAATTATATTTTTAATTCTACAGTTTTTGTATTGTGTGCTTTTCCCTCGGCGGCTCCACTGCTCTGCCCGCTTTGAGGAAGGTTTCCTTCCTTTTAAAAAAACACAAACCATCTTGGAAACATAATCAGCCTTTCCGCTCCGTTACATACCCATGAATTCGTTTTGGTCCTGTAGCTTCGTATTGTGTGTCAAAATGCCCTCGATCCAAAACTGCGAGGATTTATGTTCCTCCTCACGTTCTTTGACTGCATTGATGCTCACACTTTTACCAATTTCCATTTTCTTCTCAAGCTTTGCAATATATTTATCATAAATGCCTATGACGATTTTTAACTTTGTTTCTGCAGCATATGCTTTGTCTGTGAGTTTTGATGTATTTTCGTCATAAACTTGCTGCATCCGATTTTTCTCCTCTTTGTGGCGTTTCACCAGTAAGTCGACGACTTGGCTGTTGTGAAACTGCTGATGCGCAACTTTTTCTTTTTCCGTTTCCAGCAGTGCTTGCAGCACTTCAACACCTTCTTCATGTTTCCTATTAAGTTCAGCCAGAGTTTTCTCCGTCTCTGCGCGGAACTTTATGAGAGCTTCGTTGTCATCTTTTATCGAGTCCAACCTGTCTGAGATACTGGTCCTGTCGTCCACAACAGAAGACAGCATCTCATTATTCTGCCAAAGTTCTTTGTTTTCTTTAGTTAGATCCTCGATCCGTTTGTTCTTGATTGTGTCCTGTTTTTTGAAGTAGTCAAGCTCAGTTTTAAGCTTTTCAACTTCATCAATCATTGGCTGCAGTCTTTGGTCGAACTGTCTGGCATATGTTTCTTTTTCTTTTTCACTTTTTTTAACCATTGCTTTCAAGGAATTAACATTTCTGTCTTTGTTAGGTTTCGAAGTCATTTCTACTTTTTTATGTGCTGTATCACTTTTGATTTATCACTTTTTTGATTTATCACTTTTTTATGTGCTGTATCACTGATTTATTGCTATCATCATACACTACTGATCAACTAATCGAAGTGCAAGTGTCACAGTCTGTTATTTATTCTCCCTTGAGTTGAATGTCTTTCACTCTAGATTTTAGATGACCTATCTCTTATACTTCATTGCCAGCCTTTTCGATAATTTGGTTCACTGGTCCAATGAGCTCCTGTCTTTACCATACCATTGTACTTCTTTTGAAACTATTCCAGCTCCCGTTTTTTTATCTAGTAAAGCTGTCTCTAGATATTTGCATCTGGTACATAGACAGTTCAGCTGTTTTTCAAGAAACTCCTTTGTTATTCCAACAAAGGGGATGCCTTCCACACCGTCTATGCATTTCTTTTTCAAGTTGAGGAACATATCCCTAAATTTCACCTTTTCTTTTCCCTGAAGTGAACTGCATTTGGAAATGCCTTTCCAAAGGACAAAATGCACTTTACAGTTCTTCTTGGAAGTAGTGCTCTTTCTTCTCCAGCCAATTAACTTTGTGTATAAATTTTTCTCTTTGCTTTATTGTGGAGCACAGTTTCTCTTCGAGACCCACCTTTTCACCCAGTGCTTGATTGTGTGCCGTTTTTACTTTATACCTGTCCACTGCTGTCTTTCTGTGGTTTTCCTGCTCTGTGCTTAGGGCCTTTTTTAGGTCTTCATTTTTCTTTTTCAAAGAATCAACTTCATCTTCGACCATAGCCTTCATTTTCTTTTCCAAGGCCAGAGCTCTAATATTACTCTGACATTTCCGTTTGATCTCCATATTCTGGGCCTTTTGGTTGTCTATTACTTTGCCCATTTGATCTTTCTCGTCTGTTAATTCTTTCACGGTTTTATCCATCAATTCATTTTGGTCCTGTAACTTTGTATTACGTGTCAAAAGACCCTCAATCCAACACTGCGAGGATTGATGTTGTTCCTCGCGTTCTTTAACCGCATTGACGGCCACACCTCTACTATTTTTTACTGTTCTCTCAAGCTTTTCTATTTTGGAATCATACATTTCCATGACCTCTTCTAACTTTCTGTCTGCAGCATTGGCTTTGTCTTCCAGTTTTTTTAGTATTTTCCTCGTAAAATTGCTGCGTCTTATTTTTATTTTTTATTTTCACTCGCTAGATACGGGACTGACTTGAATGAGGAAAAGAAAAGGGAGAAAGGAAGAGGGGGGAGAAACAGTTGGAGAAGAGGGATGGGGATAAAGGGCAGAAAAAACCTCACGTTTTATGGTGACTCCTGAATTTCCTCCACTTCCTCCTCATCCTTAAAATACTCCCGATGGGTGTCCACAGCATTGTTCAGTCTGATGGCATCCTCCATGACCTGGACAACATGATACCATTAGAATGACATCATAGAATGAGGGGTGTGACCAGAGCCAGAAATGCACTCATTGATCCTTTTGTTGATTTATTGCTATCATCATACACTACTGATCAACTAATTGAAGTGCAAGTGTCACAGTCTGTTATTTATTCTCCCTCCATGCAAGGCAACATCCAGGGGTGGTTCTGTGGCCATGCTGAACCATCTGGTTCACTGGTGCTTAGGGCCTTTTTTAGGTCTTCATTTTTCTTTTTCAAAGAATCAACTTCATCTTCGACCATAGCCTTCATTTTCTTTTCCAAGGCCAGAGCTCTAATATTACTCTGACATTTCCGTTTGATCTCCATATTCTGGGCCTTTTGGTTGTCTATTACTTTGCCCATTTGATCTTTCTCGTCTGTTAAATCTTTCACGGTTTTATCCATCAATTCATTTTGGTCCTGTAGCTTTGTATTACGTGTCAAAAGACCCTCAATCCAACACTGCGAGGATTGATGTTGTTCCTCGCGTTCTTTAAAGCAACAAAACAACCCGAAGAGCCGGCTCTTTTTAGTGAGCCCAACCAAAAGAGCCGGATCTCTAAAAAGAGCCGGAAATCCCATCACTATTAGGGTGGGTTAGGTTAGGGGAATGGAAACTCCTCCCTGCACAAGGAGGGCAGGAGTAGGTGCTAGTGATGGGTCGTTCGCGAACGAAATGGCTCTTAGAGCCGGCTCCTTATCGCGAGCCGTCACGTGGGTTTTTTTTTTTTTTTTTTTTTCTTTCTCTCAGCCTCTCTCTCGCACTTTTTTCCCGCTTCACTCTGCACGCGGGCCTTGTGCTTTACGCTGGGCAGAGGGGGGAGGGGCGGTAGTTACACTCAGTAGCACAGGAACAGAGCCAGAGAGAGAGAAAGAGAGGCAGGGACAGCAACATTAGAAAGGTATAGTAATCATCCACAACTATTTTCGGTTGCAGATGATAAAGGATTGAGAAAGTTTATTCATGCAGGTCCATATGACAGAGAATATGCATGTTCTTTTAGTTTTCATATTATAATTTATATTTAATTGTGTTGTGGTTTGCAGTGTTTTGTGTTCTTTTCACTTTAAATTTGTGAAAGGAAAAAGCTGAAAATTTAAATAGTTAAAACTTGAAATGTGAATAGTTGATTTTTGTATTATATGATTTATTTATTACATTTTATGTGGAGTGAATAAATAAAAGTATATTTACGGTGGCCCCTAGAGACAAAGCACGAACTCTGAAGCATGTACAAACTCCAAAACACGTAAAAACTCCAAAACATGTAAAAACACGTACAAACTCCAAAGCACGTAAAAACTCAGAAGCACATAAAAACTCAAAACACGGACAAAAGACAACAGAAGTGCTCCAGGATGCTGGGCGCAGTGTTGAGCCTTTGTTATCTTGTGGCTACACAAGCCAGCAAGTACCAACGACCGGATTTGGTGTGTGGTAATAACAGGTAAATGAACTTTTTTTAAAAATTATTTGAATATATATATGAGTGCCTGTGTATAAATACACAAACAATACACACATGCTTTCAATTGTGTAATTTAAGTGATCTAGTAGCTCTGCTTTGGAAGTTCAGTTCATGCTAGAAATGTGTTTTGGAGTTTGTACGTGTTTTGTCTCTAGGGGCCACCGCATATATTTATATATAAACATATATAAATAAAACCACTTGTTTTTACGTTAGTAATTCCTTTTGTGCATAATTTTATATTATTGTTAATAATAAATTAATTAAAGCAACAAAACAACCTGAAGAGCCGGTTCGGAGCCGAAAGAGCCGGCTCTTTTTAGTGAGCCGAACCGAAAGAGCCGGATCTCTAAAAAGAGCCGGAAATCCCATCACTAGTAGGTGCACGCTCCGCACCATGACCCTTCCTGAGACCCGCCATCCCATCTACCGTATCCGGCAATCCCCAGGTCCGAATTGAGGTAAGTACCGTCCTTTTCTTTTTCAGGTTCAGGTAAGTACCAAATTATGTTTAATTTTACCAAAGTTGTGTTTTATTTGTCCTGTTTTTTTAGGTTTCTAACTGTGTTTTAATAAAATTTGTCTTTGCTCAATGAATTTAGTCTCTGTGTCGTTTTTAATTCCAATTTTTAGGCTTTTAAACTGTTTTTATCCATAAATTATCCAATTTTTAGGTTATAAATTTATGATATTCCAATTTTTAGGTTTGAATTTTTAGGCCAGTAAATCAATATGTAAATGAAAAAAACATCAAAAGAAATCCCCCCCCCCAAAAAAAAACCAAACTAAAACAACAAACAAAAACACTTTTTAGTGCTGACGCATGGCTGTAGCTACGTTTCGGCTGGGCTGTGCCTTCTTCAGGCTGTGCACATGCGTCGCTGGCTAAATTAAAATGAAGAGACTCTTCTCTGCCCCTCCTTTTATAGTGTGCTGTGTCTCCTCCCACTCTTGGGATTTCTGTTTTATTGGTTTTTTTTGTTCAGTATCTTTAATGTTTGTCCTGTGTTAGCTTAGGCTTTTTTTGTTTTTATTATTTTTCTGGCACCCCCTTCTGTACTGTCTTTTCCATTATCCATCCTTATTTTTCTATTGTTATGGCACCCCCTTCTTATTTGTCCTTTCCGTTAATTTTTTCGTGATTTTGTTCCTTTCCTGTGATTGTCCTATTCATCCTGCTCTGTCCTTGTTATGAGATCCTCCGTGACATTTTGTGCTATGTTGCGTTTTATTGTGTTGTCAAGTGGAATTTGTGCACACTTTCCCGAGGTTTCTTCCCATCATCTGGCACCTGGGAGTTTTTCCTTGTCTTCCTAGAGAGCCAGCTTGGCCTGGGTCAGGAGCTCTATCACAGCAAAACAACAACAAAAAGACTTTTATGAAAGAACGACTTGAATTTTGTGTTATTTAAAAACACGTATTTAATTATTATTCAGTGTTGTGTGTTATAGCAAACTGCCAGCCTTAAACCTGAAAAAAACTCACGATTTTATAGAACTAGACAATGCATTTCCTGAAGAAAATTTCAATGTAATGATTATTTATTAATACGTTTTGTATTCAGTATTTAGTTTTATAAAGTAAATGCTGACCACACAAGTTTCCTTCTGGATTAATAAAGTTTTAAAAAATATCTGTAAAGTGTTATGAAATATAAAAATGTTTTTGTTGAGAATATGTCCACACAAAATAATTAAATAGGGCATTTTCTGTTATTTAACAGAGGTTTTCTGTTTTATAATTACACTGCAGTTTGGACGACGAGCTTCTGGAACGTTTTTAGGCATTTGTTCACATTTTGCAATTTAAGCCCCAAGAAACATAAAGATTTTCTTCTTTTATTCCAGCAGCACTCCATTATCATGTACACTGTAAAATCTAACATTGTGTTTAATTAAAAAATGTAAGGATATACTAAACTCAATTTTTATCAGTTTGTTTAAATAAGTTACCAGTAGTTTTTATTCAAAAAGCTGATCAACCCAGTTTATTTGAGTTGTCTTGAATTGGAAAAACTAAGTAAGCTAGAAATTTTGCTTCTCAGTGCAGGCGTTTAAAAGATATGGTTTGAAAATGCCATGTCACTGCTATCCTCCTCACTTTGCACAGATCAGTCTGCATGTTCATGGCACCCACATTTTTTTATTGCATTAGTTTGAGCAAACCTGGGTTCAGATGGAGCAGCTTGAGCTCAAGAGATAATTTCTGTGATTTTTTGCGTGATACTCTGGCTTGGAAGTAAACTGTTTTTGTACCTTCTTTCAGTTTAGAACCAGGTTTTGAACTTGCTAGCTAGCCAGCTTGTTAGCCTAGCATTAGCCTAGCGTTGCTGCTGCTTCTCAGCTCATGTTACGTAGAAAATTAACCCCACAACTTTAAAATTCATTAAAAAATTGATATATATATTCGCTTCCGTGACTTTTTGATGGGTGAAGCAATGTAAGGGAAATTATGTCTTTTCTGTTTTTCTAATTTAAGCTTGAGTTGAATGTCTTTCACTCTAGATTTTAGATGACCTATCTCTTATACTTCATTGCCAGCCTTTTCGATAATTTGGTTCACTGGTCCAATGAGCTCCTGTCTTTACCATACCATTGTACTTCTTTTGAAACTATTCCAGCTCCCGTTTTTTATCTAGTAAAGCTGTCTCTAGATATTTGCATCTGGTACATAGACAGTTCAGCTGTTTTTCAAGAAACTCCTTTGTTATTCCAACAAAGGGGATGCCTTCCACACCGTCTATGCATTTCTTTTTCAAGTTGAGGAACATATCCCTAAATTTCACCTTTTCTTTTCCCTGAAGTGAACTGCATTTGGAAATGCCTTTCCATGCACTTTACAGTTCTTCTTGGAAGTAGTGCTCTTTCTTCTCCAGCCAATTAACTTTGTGTATAAATTTTTCTCTTTGCTTTATTGTGGAGCACAGTTTCTCTTCGAGACCCACCTTTTCACCCAGTGCTTGATTGTGTGCCGTTTTTACTTTATACCTGTCCACTGCTGTCTTTCTGTGGTTTTCCTGCTCTGTGCTTAGGGCCTTTTTTAGGTCTTCATTTTTCTTTTTCAAAGAATCAACTTCATCTTCGACCATAGCCTTCATTTTCTTTTCCAAGGCCAGAGCTCTAATATTACTCTGACATTTCCGTTTGATCTCCATATTCTGGGCCTTTTGGTTGTCTATTACTTTGCCCATTTGATCTTTCTCGTCTGTTAATTCTTTCACGGTTTTATCCATCAATTCATTTTGGTCCTGTAACTTTGTATTACGTGTCAAAAGACCCTCAATCCAACACTGCGAGGATTGATGTTGTTCCTCGCGTTCTTTAACCGCATTGACGGCCACACCTCTACTATTTTTTACTGTTCTCTCAAGCTTTTCTATTTTGGAATCATACATTTCCATGACCTCTTCTAACTTTCTGTCTGCAGCATTGGCTTTGTCTTCCAGTTTTTTTTAGTATTTTCCTCGTAAAATTGCTGCATCTTATTTTTATTTTTTATTTTCACTCGCTAGATACGGGACTGACTTGAATGAGGAAAAGAAAAGGGAGAAAGGAAGAGGGGGGAGAAACAGTTGGAGAAGAGGGATGGGGATAAAGGGCAGAAAAAACCTCGCGTTTTATGGTGACTCCTGAATTTCCTCCACTTCCTCCTCATCCTTAAAATACTCCCGATGGGTGTCCACAGCATTGTTCAGTCTGATGGCATCCTCCATGACCTGGACAACATGATACCATTAGAATGACATCATAGAATGAGGGGTGTGACCAGAGCCAGAAATGCACTCATTGATCCTTTTGTTGATTTATTGCTATCATCATACACTACTGATCAACTAATCGAAGTGCAAGTGTCACAGTCTGTTATTTATTCTCCCTCCATGCAAGGCAACATCCAGGGGTGGTTCTGTGGGCCATGCTGAACCATCTGGTTCACTGGTGCTTAGGGCCTTTTTTAGGTCTTCATTTTTCTTTTTCAAAGAATCAACTTCATCTTCGACCATAGCCTTCATTTTCTTTTCCAAGGCCAGAGCTCTAATATTACTCTGACATTTCCGTTTGATCTCCATATTCTGGGCCTTTTGGTTGTCTATTACTTTGCCCATTTGATCTTTCTCGTCTGTTAATTCTTTCACGGTTTTATCCATCAATTCATTTTGGTCCTGTAACTTTGTATTACGTGTCAAAAGACCCTCAATCCAACACTGCGAGGATTGATGTTGTTCCTCGCGTTCTTTAACCGCATTGACGGCCACACCTCTACTATTTTTTACTGTTCTCTCAAGCTTTTCTATTTTGGAATCATACATTTCCATGACCTCTTCTAACTTTCTGTCTGCAGCATTGGCTTTGTCTTCCGAGTTTTTTTTAGTATTTTCCTCGTAAAATTGCTGCATCTTATTTTTTTCCTCTTTGTGGCGTTTCAATAATAATTCAACAACTTGGCTGTTGTGAAATTCCTGACGTACCACCTTTTCTTTTGCTGTTTCCAGCAGTCCTTGCAGGACTTCGACTTCGTCCTCATCATCTGTGATTAGGTATTGAAACAGCTGTTTACTCCCCAGATGTTTGTGTCCTCAAAGAAATTCCATTTTGATTTATGTGAATGTATTGTGCAGGTACTTTCTCTGCTTCGCCCTCATTGCTTGCTTTATCTGAGAACATAATCTGCCTTCTTTTAGCTTGGGGTAGGCCTCAGTTTATGTTTTAAATTAAAAAGCTTGAAGACAAAGTGAACTCTGGACAAGCGTGCGGCCTACCTGAAGCCCAGGTGGGCTTGTTGATAATCACATTTTCACACTCATCTCGGGGCACATCCGTGGTGTTCTGGTGCCAGCCTGTCCCCTCGGTTTTTGTGGGGGTTTTCCCCACATACGAAAATGGCCGCTTCTGCCTGGAGGGAGTTTTTTATTTTTGCTTTGCAGCTGCACAGGATCTGTATAGAAGTTTTAAACACTTCTATTTTAGGCAAATTTATAATATTTCAGACGACAGCACTGTTACGAGTTCAAAAATTGGGGATGGAGACAAGAGGAAAAACCACAATAACAACACTGGTCCGGCCGGGTTAAGTCAAACGATGATTTTAATGATCACACGCGTGGGAGATGGACACTGTATGCAGACAGCCTCAGATCTCAAAATGGTGGAGCATTGATCAAACTCTTATAGCCTCTGGTGCCCCCACCTTATCATAAAAGCCTAAACATTCACATGCTTTCTCTCACACGGCGCCTAAGCTACGACCTTGGCTCCCTGTTTATCTGCTCCTGCTGAGATGGGGCAGAAAACTCCAGCATGTTCCGTTCTCTTCTAATCAGACAAATAAGGCGATGACTTTTCTGCAAACAGTATTTCTTATAACTCAGCAGTATAATGCATCATGAAACAATATCATCCATTCACAATAAATCAGCAGTGTAATGCAAATCAGTTTAACAAATGTAATAGTTATCACCCTCTCCTAATTCAGGAGAATAATGCAAATTAAAACTACATAATAATTCACAATCTTTAATTAGGGGTCTAACATGGCATAAAATAATATTATAAATCTCACAGCACATAAAACACTGTTTGCTTGGATGTGTGTGTTTGTGTGTAAAAAGTGAGATGTTCAGAGGTCTTGCTTCATGGTATCGAACAGCCCACACAAAACAGGTTCTTTATGATTTAATTTAAGTGCTGATGTAAACCACAATGTTCAGCAAACATCTATCAGGTCATTGGACTGTATTTTTTTAAAGCTTAAGTATGCGCACATGGGATATATTAAAAACTGACAAGCCGTTTGAACACATGATGTGAAATCACTTAATTAACCTGCTGGATTTTCCAAAAGTTAAAATATTTATACTACTTTGGCACATTGCTCTTAACTTATTAAGGTGGCTATTAGTGAGGGTCATGATAATCAATTCAATTGAGCAGAAGTGACATTCTTACTTCGATTCGTCCAAATTCATGTGAGTTCCAGTCTGTTCAGCCTGTTTCTGTGTAGCACCAAGCAGTAGACCTAAACCTGGATGTGCTTCTGGGTTCTGCCTCTAATGAAAACGGATGAGTGTAAAATGCAACCATTGTTTGTAGTTTGCTGCCACCTACTGAGTGAAAAAAGAACTGAAGTTGTAAAAAGTCACTATTCCTAATGATAGGCTTCGTTTTGTTTCAGTTTCAGTTCACTATACAGCTCATCAAACTGTTTTCCCTTTACGTTTTGATATAATAGCTTTTTAGTACTACTGAGACACATACTGCCTTTTTCTTCCGTTAGAGTAATATTTTCTTGAGCTGTGTAACTGGATTTGTTCAAACATAGAGGTAGTTTGGATTCACTGACACAGGAGCCATACGCCCTTTCTGCAGTTTCTATGCTTCCTTAGCTCGTTTATGTCGCCATTGTTAATCCTGTCCTGTGCAAAGAAAAGCCCAAGCTACACTTGTCTGACTGACAGAAGGTTCAAGAGAAGGACATTTGCTCTCAACTCTTTCCCTGTTGAAATGTTATTCCAAGCAAGTGAGTTTCCTACAGGGTATGGAGGGTTAGTATGTGTTAATGATTTCAGTGTCATGCAGGGGAAAGTAGCATTCAGTGGAAGCTTCTCGGTGATTGTTTTAAATCCAAATATGACCCTTATTTGTGGCGCATGTTAGCATACAGTCAGCTCAGGAGTTAGTATCAGTCATGTGGTTGTCACGAGGTTGCGCACAGCATCACCGGCAAGAGGGCTTGGTTTGAGAGGTTTTTGGCATCTGTGATGTGATTTACAACCATCCACCCATGTACAGTAAGAAGCTGCACTCACAACCGTGGGCATCAGCAAGTTGGTGAAATTTAAACAAAACAGCATTACATCTGAAACTCTCTTATTGTACCCAAAATACAAATTTTAGTGATTACATGTGGCTTCATTAATTATGTTCAAAAGGATGAATACATAACGCAAGTAATAACTTTATGATCAGTCAGTGAATGAAGGAGCTCAAGAGTGCAAATATAGTTCCAATAAAGTGACAAATATGCCCTTTTATGTCAAACAAAGACCGAAATAAGTGGCATCAGTGTGAGGATGAAAATGAGCGATCCAACCTCACACTGCAGATATCAGGGCAACGCACAGTGGGGGGGCGGGGGAGGGGGAGGGGAGTTGCAGTCTGCGCGCACAAGAGGGCTAACAACGCTGTGAGTGACAGAATCCACCCAAACTGAGGAACAGCTTCTTCCCCAGAGCTGAAGCCTGCACTGTTTGCACTATAATATAATATAATATAATATAATATAATATAATATGTTGCTATTTAATGTTTTTTGTTCGTGTTGCAGCTGCTCTGTGAGCCAAGCTTTCGTTGTCTAAATTCAATGGAAATATATCTCTGCACCACACGATGGCGATAGATTCTCACAGTCTGTGCTCTGCTTCCGCCACCAGTCATCTTTAAATCTTTTTTTTATTCAATGAAACCTTTATTTAACTCGCAGCATTACTTTAAAAAATTCATATTTAAATACAAAAAAAATTAAATACATGAACGACAGTAGTAGAAAATTGATAAAATAACACCAAATAAATATATTTACAAATGATAGCAACATCAATGGAATAAAACCATGAACACCAGCAGAAGGAGAAAGAGGCCTGTATCTACATTATTACTCTGGCAGCTCTCAGTCTCCATACAGACAGGACACGTTGCAGCGTAATTGCAGACAGGTGCGTGGGCCTGAGCTCCGCCCAGGCAGAATGACGAGTGGAAGAAAGCAGCAACACAATAAACATATGTAACCTTGCGGAGCCGGCCGGGCAGACATCGAGACCGTGACAGAGTGCAAAACTTTTATACTTGACAACTGTTAAGAGTTCAAATATTGAGGAAGGAGAGTAAAAACAACCATGGTCCAGAAGAGCTTGGTCAAACAATTGATTTTAATGAACACACGCGTGGGGGGAGTAGTCGGAGTTTCCTGTCACTCTGACTTTGCACAGAGTGTACTCAGAATCAACAGAATCAGCACATACACACTTAAGATTATAACAAGCATTCAATCAAAAGCATTTATTATAGATTCAACTCAACAGTTTAAATTGGTTATAACTGCACCTGTAATAAAGGCTAATTGGGTGCCAATTAAACATCTGAATGCAATATCAGTGCTGTAGATTATATTATTAATGCAATGGTAATGATGATGATTATTAACAATAGCAGCAAAATAATTTCCCTGATCTCCACACTCCCTCTTTTGACCCACTTTCCCTAAAAAGAGGGTCACTACACTTTACTTGTTTCATTTCTCTGACATCCATCCTCTGGCTCAGCAAATCAGACAACCTCATGTCATCTAGGTGGTCCAATAATAAAATGCCAGCTCCCACTTGAGAACACTCCATGCGTAAGATTAGGTTTTTTCTGCGTCCCTCTCGTGGTCCATCAGGCCTCGGGCCTCCAGGATCCTCACCCCCCTGTGGTCGCCGAGATCTTCTGCAAAGGAAACAAAACAGCTTTTCCTGCGCCTCCCTAACTTATCATGTTTGGGACTCTTTAATCAAAAGCATGATCCTAATTATGTTCTTGACTTATTGACTTGTATTTGTATATACACACACACACACATATATACTCTTCAACGTTACTCATCATTTTAAGCGCTGCTTTCACGTCCCTGCATGTTTCCTATTGCTCGCCTTATCTGATCATCAACATCCTGTACACAAAACTGTCGCTGCTGCAAGTGCCTTAACTCTGATCTAAAGTCACCTTTCACAAGAAAATCATAAGCGCCTATTCTACTAAAAGATCCAAGAGAGAACAACCATTTTAATCAATTAAGTTTAAGCATATAAGCAATTACTCATGCATACATTTTATCATAGCTAAACGCTGCCTAAAAACAACTCCTGTGTGTTAACACCAACTTCATTTTAACACTCACATTTCCTATGTTATAACCCGTTTTTGGTATAGCCTTTTTATTTCATTTTGCTCCTTACCCCTGGAGGGTCTTGGGTCGATTTGTGGCTATTTTCAAATTTTGATTACATGCCATTTGCACAGTGTTGAATGGACTATAGCCAAATTCTCCAAAAAAAAAGTTTGATATGATTTTATTTCAAAATTCAAGTCCGACTTCCTTCAATTAGCTTCAGTGGCTAAGCTACAAATAAACTTACACTATTGGGCTTAGGGTCGATTTGTGCCCCATTGAAAGCCATTATAAACGCTATTTTTCACTGCAGAATTATTACCGTTAACATCTGGGTGACGGCTTAGGTTTCGTTTTTGTTTTGGACAAGAGGCCTTAGAATTGTAATTTTATTTGTCCACCGGGTGGCGCCCTTGCTCCACATTTGACCAGGGGCTGGAAAACAGCAAGAGCAACAGCGGGCTGCTTTGACAGACCTGCGGGAAATGAAGCCTCATTTCCGGCGTGCAGCAGCGGCTTCGCCCGCTGATCGGGCGGGACCATTTTCTGTCCCTAGGACCGTTAGAGGGTGCTTTTTTTTTTTAGTCAACAGGAAATGACGTATTTGTTGGTGGTGTCGGGCGTGTGTGCTGGAAAAAGCGGTCCCCGGTGATCGTGCCCCGGCAATCGTCGCGACTTACCACGGCAAGACTTACCCCGGGACGATGCACTTATTTCGGCCTAGAGGAGGAGCATTTGACGCCTGGAGACCATTTTCTGGTCCTGAAAAAAATAAAATAAAAGGCGATCGAAATGACTGTTGGTGCCAATCTTTAGTCCATCTAAAGGCCTAATTATAATAACAATTGAATATTACCTCAAATGTTTTTTTTGGAAAATATTCAAGTTTTTTGGGGCAAAAAAAAGCAGTGCGCTCATGTGACGAAACCGGGATATAAAGGGTTAAAATCCACGAAATGTAATTAAAACTTGACATGAATATTTCAAGGAGAAGTAGGTCTAAAAGATTGGCTAATTTAAAGTGGAATAAAATATTAATATATACATTTTTTATAGCACTTTTTTGGGCGTGGTCGATTTGTGGCTCTAGGTCCGATAGTGTATGCATTTTTCTAGGACCCTCCAGGTTAATGTAACAATACCTTCTAATTCTAGTTTATCAGACTTAACCAAAATATATGCTTTCCTTCCTTTGGTCCTTCTTTAAAGCAAGAAACTCCTATCCAGTTCCTCTTTTCTGTCACTTGTTACAGGGCCAGCTCAAGTTCAGTTACAAGCTAAATGAATTTCAGGCCTCTGGCCTGACAGGTTTATGGATTCTATGTGTTTGTAAGCATGTGCGGCCTTCTATGCTCCAGTCACTTAGCACAATAGATTGCCTGGACATTCGCGCCAAACAAAGCTTTTGACCTTCATTTTAATAGACTGAGCCACAACTCCTTAATAAGCATCAAAATGCAATGTATATAAAATCATTTCTACGTATAAGCTCTCCCCTCTATCCTAAAAATAAATCTGTAATAACATTATAACCACTTCTTCTAGAAATCAAAAAGAACTCAAACATTTTCTACTCCTACAACTTTCACTAGTTTTCCCCAAAGCATATCTTTTTGTCAAAGTGTCCCACAATTTCCCTCTAAGATTTGTATACAGCTTTAAAAACACCGGCATTGTATCTTCTAAACAGGATTCAGTTCACTTGAATCCTTTAACCTTAACATAAAAATAACAATTTCTGCTTCAGTTTTACCATATCTAAATGATCAAAAACCCCAAAAGTTATAAAATAATCCTAAAACCCATTTCAAATTAAACCTTAAATTCCCCCTTTTTTGACACATCTCATGTGTCAAACTAAAAATGCTCCACCCAAGCTTAGGAAATTAAAAGAAAAAAAAAGTTAGTCATATCATCCCTCAAAACACCTCAGCAATCCTCCTCTCAGGTATATTTGCTCCGACCCTGCAAACCTGTCTTTAAGGAATGAAATCCATTTAATCATCATGTCACATCTTTTCGAACTCCCGGCTCTATCCACAGCCTGCATCTTTGGAACTTCCTAAAAACAAAACCTGAACTTCACATTCCATACTCAGTTTTCCCCCTTATGATCCAATCTGTGTTATAAAAATAAACTTAGAACAGTTATCAGTCATGTGTTTCTTCAGTTAATGGTAACATGAGTTATATCAAAAAATGTTTCCCCTTTAGCATTCTCCCAACAATATACTATAATACCATAATCTAACCCCAGTCAATAAAACAGAAATTTTCTCAAAGCAAACATCAGCAACCCAAAATCAACATCGCCAGAATTAAGCCTTCCACTCCTCCTGCTTATGGCAAAAGCAAAGCAAAGCATACCCTTTCTCTTGCTGGCATGGCAAGTGGTTTGTCCACATTTATTCATCCCCACCTTCATCCAGTCACACACATCCACACCATGTATTCACACCAGGTATTGCTAATAGTGGAGCCTCCCGCGCAAGTAATCAGATTCTCCACTCTCAGCAAAATGAGCTCATTCATTTGTTTTATTTGTCATAGTAAAATAGTTCTTTATGCTTTTGGACTGGATTGACTCGCTATTATTGTCCCGATTCGTATTTTGAAGAAAAGACAAACGACTACAAAGTCCCAATAAGGTGCGTCAAAACAAGGATTTTATTGAAATACATAGGGGGGGAGTCGAGCACGATCACTCAAACAGCGGCGATCTTCCCCGAACAATACTTGGGGTGTAACATACATATGATGACCAGTAATATGCGTCACCGCAGATGAAAAAAACAACATGCATGCTCCAGTTATTCTTTCTCAGGAGATATTCTAGAAAAAAAAAAAAAAAACAGTTCCTTCCTATACCACCCGCCAGATGCTTCCTGTTATTCCACTCCCTGGGCTTATCAGAACTAAACTGTCACGTATGCAGGTAAACAACTTTTGCAGTCAGTTACTAAATACTGTATACTCAGGCAGACTATGTGTCTGTGTTTTTAACCTTAGTGCATGACCCCCCTCTACGTCATCTGTTACCAGGCAAACTTCAATACCACAGGGCACACGGGCCTTTATTTCATCTCTAGACAACATGTATAATATGTGGCAAGTTGTACTGTAAGCATGTAGGCAACCTTTCAATAGCTGAACTTTGCTCCATAGATCAGTTGAACTCGCGTCGGCTGTAGCTTCAAACCATTAATTAACTTGAGCGAGCGACAACTCTTTAATAAGCACAGAAAGCAATATGTGTGTATATAAGATTATAATGTTATTATACTAACACCTGAAAAATTTAATATAACATCAACAGTTTCAATAAATGTGTCAATGAAATGATAAATCATAAGTGATGCAACAGTAATAATAATTATTATGAATAGTAACAGTAAAATAATATTTCATCCTGACACTCCTCTTTGGCCTTTGAAAAAGGCCAACACTCCTGTCATTTGTCTCACCCCTCGGACCAGTCAGCTACCTCCTGCAATGGCATCATAGACCCCGGACCAATCAAACCAGTTGGCCCTGGATCCACAGCCCTCTCCACCAGCTTCACCAACACTCGTCTGGCCAGAGGAATGAGACAACAACCTACAACCAAAATTCCTACAAAAGTAACAAGAGAAAACATGGCAGACATAAACACACCCTTCCATTGCCCAAAAACAGACGTCATCCAATCCTCCCGCGCATTGTTTACTCCCGAATGTTCATGCATTGTTTTGGATAAAGTTTTCAGACCCTCCAGAGCTCTGGTTACAGAGCCATCCGGAGCAGTGTTGTTGGGAATGAAAGTACAACACATGTCACCAAACATGGCGCGCACACACCCCCTTTCTCGGCCAACAACATATCCAGGGCCATTCGATTTTGCACTCCTACTAGCGATGTCGGCCCCAGTTGTTCTGCAAAGCCCACCATGGCATCCCTGGTAAGGTTTGAGAGCCTCAGCAAATTATAATGAACATAATTAATGCGATCAACATTTTTATTTGGAGTTATCCATAGGAACACACTTTCAAATCCTGCTGCTATTTGGTTAACTAATTTATATTCATCAGGAACTCCCCTGGGAACTCCAATCGAGTCAATCCAGGTAGGCGAGTCAGTTCTCGGGTCATAAATCTGTGTACCCGTTGTGCTTCTTTCCCTCAACATGCGTCTCCTACATCTGACTGTCAATGTACGCATGTCATGTTGTGGAATGGCTTTTACCCTACTCCCTATTAGCATCAATGGTGCTCCTAACCGCACCATAGCACATGTCCCCACACTCCCCAAAGGAACACGCACCAAAAGGGTGTGATGTCCACAGTAATAATACAACCCACCTCTAGCCCATGTACCTATTATGGTGTTTGGGTCACTTACATTATTTGTGGTCCTTCCCGTGAGCGTCCTCTCACACCAACTAGGGTCAATTTCTCCCAGAGTGTATTTCACGGCGTCCGTAGAAAATTCAAAACAGGTGTAATTATTTTGTTTAGGTATGAATGAACCTGTCTGCGTACGCTTGTCAATTGGTGGATATAAACTTGACAGTGTGATGCAGTCACCCGTGGCCACAGCTTCTCTAGTTAATCTCAACATGCAATTATAACCCCACTCATCCTCTGGATACAGAGGCGCAGGCTCAGTAAACAAACGAGGTCTAGCTGTAGCACAGGCAACACAATCATCTACATGCTGTTCCCTAGCATTTTGAGCCACCCAATCCAGCCAGAGATTGCTGTCACTGAATCCGGTGGCACGTTCAATTAAATCTTTTCAGGCGAGTGTAGTCAACTGCAACTACCTTCCTATCTGAGTTTTGGTTAATTTTTATCAGTGATGTCCCATTGTCCCTTACTACAGGCCTCATTGGTTTAGCTTTACTAAGAAAATTAACTTTTATTAACCTTTTTGGATCTATCCCTACAGTTTCCACACCCAGAACTAAATATAAGGAATTTTGACGCCACCAGTTCCCCATTGACAAGGTCAATGGATTCTGGGCCGGACTATAATCTCTCTGAAGTTTTAGCTCATTCTCTGGCCCCTGCTCTGACGCCTCCCAATCTTCCCCAGTGTAACCTTTTACCTGATCCCAGTTCCGACACCAATTGGCATAAGGACGACTTCCCCTTTCACAATATGTGTTCACAGCATAATCCCAACACACCCACACATTAAATCCCCTCCAGCTACTGTCAGCTCCCTTACAGATAAAAACGTTGCACAAATCAAACGTGAATGAAGTGGTGGACCCATTAACATAGTCTAATTCTAGTCCACCATATATGCTGAGGCACTCATCCCTTTTACCTGAGACTTCACGCTTAACCTTCCTTGGCAACGCAATCAATTTGGACTCTGAAGCGGGTAGACCTCTGCGTCTGGGCAATTCACCTGTCTGCCAAAAAACAAAGAAACATTAGAACACTCACGCACGCCAACACCCCAGTTATTTTCCAATCTCCCCACAAGCCCATGGTTTTGGTTCCCCTACTCTCCTCTAACTCTAGACTGGAGCCCCAGCCTATCACGCTTCACGCCTCTTTGGCACCTCCTCTTTGAGTGAAGAGACGCCCCGGATCCTTCTCTTGTTTCTTCGACTTCCCAGGTAGACTATTTGGGGATGAGCTTGTCTCCACCAAGCTCTCGTCTGCCACTGCACATTGAGACCAATGGAACCAGGTCTCGCCTTTCCCCTTCAACTGGACCGCTGTTGTGGTACGAACGTTCACTTCAAATGGCCCCGTCCACCTCGGGTCTTTCCACTTTCGCTTGATGACCTTCAGCCACACCACCTTGGCGTCGGGTGCGGACCTGTCCACCGTGGTCACTCCTGCTGCAACCTGTTGTGTGAAACTAGACACAAGAGCTTTTAATTCTTTCCAATATTCTGCATGCGTTCTGTTACTTTTTATACTCTCTTCAGCCGGGACTGCCGTCCAAGGACCTGGAAACTGTCGTCCTGTCAACAGCTCGTACGGCGTGAAGCCTGTGGATTGGTTAACAGAACATCTTATGATCATTAATGCAATGGGCAGGGATGCGACCCAATTTAGCCCCGTCTGAGCACAAATTTTGTTCTTCAAATTTAGATTCATCCTTTCTACTTTCCCTTGGGACTGAGGATGATACACAGTTCCAAACGTGTGTTGCACCCCCAGCCTCTGTTCTGCCTCCGCCAAATCTTTGTTTTTAAAATGGGTCCCATTATCTGACCGAATTCGCTTGGGGAACCCATACCTCCTTTTAGACAGGGACTTTCAATCTGATCAGGTCCCCACTGGTAGCCTTCTCCTCAGCCAGTTGTAATCTGGAAAGCCCACCTTATATTTGCTCTCCCGAGAATTTGTCACCGCTGTTATTCACTGTTGCAGGCCTGCTTAGAACAAAAATGAGAAAAAAAAGAGAGCTGATTATTAGCTCATCAAAGCACCTGACAGGTTTTCTTTAAGTGCACTGTTACAAAAATAATGGGCCCCTTCTTAGACGTCCATGTTTAATAAAACTCCCTCTATTAAAAACAAAAACAACCCAAACCTAACTGACAATATCAACCCATCTCCACAACAACCTCAAAAATCTTAA
Organism: Mchenga conophoros; assembly: GCF_057382185.1. NCBI lineage: Eukaryota > Metazoa > Chordata > Actinopteri > Cichliformes > Cichlidae > Mchenga > Mchenga conophoros. Next base: position 19,605,488 of record NC_140529.1, read on the forward strand.
ACAAAAAGTTGTGCCAGAGTCCTGACACTCCCAGGTCAACTCATGTAATTTCACCTCCTCAATACACCGAAAGTCTTGTTAAAACCACACAATTTGCACACAACAATCGCCCCCTTTATGCACTTTAACATACTTAGATTCAGCATAAGATAACCCCATTACAACAACGTATCAACACTAAACTATAAATTTCCTATCCAAATCTGCACTTCTGCACAGTCTGCTATGCTTCCTCTCCTGAAAGAGACACACACACACACACACGAAGCCTCTTCGTCACCACTCACTCCAGCTAATTTGCATACGGAGTCATCTCTCAATAAGTTGCTGTGACAAGACAAATACATGTTCAAACATTACCACCTTGTTAAATTATTTTATTTCTTTCTACAGTGATCACTGGTTTTGATCACTCAGTACGAGGGCACTCCTAAGTCACTCTTTTAAAACTACTTCAATCACTTTTTCTTTTTTCCATAATTCACTCCCTTGTCATATAGCTTCTTTTGAGTTATTCCTCAACTTCAAACTCAAGTGTATTTTATTCTTTTTTTTTTTTGCCTGTCCCGTTTGGTTCTTTGGCCATCAGAATTATTGTCTGAAGGTGAGAAAAGATGCCCAACGGATTTACTTTACCAAATTGACCATCCCAGCCTTGCCGTAATGGTCTATTTGATTCATCTTTTATGGTTTATTTTCACTCGCTTTGCCCATTTGCTCTCTCATCTGTTAAATCTTCAGTTTGGTCCTGTAACTTTGTATTACAGGTCAAAAGACCCTCAATCCACACTGCGAGGATTGATGTTGTTCCTCGCGTTCTTTAACCGCATTGACGGCCACACCTCTACTATTTTTTACTGTTCTCTCAAGCTTTTCTATTTTGGAATCATACATTTCAATGACCTCTTCTAACTTTCTGTCTGCAGCATTGGCTTTGTCTTCCAGTTTTTTAGTATTTTCCTCGTAAAATTGCTGCATCTTATTTTTTATTTTTTTTATTTTCACTCGCTAGATACGGGACTGACTTGAATGAGGAAAAGAAAAGGGAGAAAGGAAGAGGGGGGAGAAACAGTGGAGAAGAGGGATGGGGATAAAGGGCAGAAAAAACCTCGCGTTTTATGGTGACTCCTGAATTTCCTCCACTTCCTCCTCATCCTTAAAATACTCCCGATGGGTGTCCACAGCATTGTTCAGTCTGATGGCATCCTCCATGACCTGGACAACATGATACCATTAGAATGACATCATAGAATGAGGGGTGTGACCAGAGCCAGAAATGCACTCATTGATCCTTTTGTTGATTTATTGCTATCATCATACACTACTGATCAACTAATCGAAGTGCAAGTGTCACAGTCTGTTATTTATTCTCCCTCCATGCAAGGCAACATCCAGGGGTGGTTCTGTGGGTTCAGCATGGCTGCCAGCCATGCTGAACCATCTGGTTCACTGGTGCTTAGGGCCTTTTTTAGGTCTTCATTTTTCTTTTTCAAAGAATCAACTTCATCTTCGACCATAGCCTTCATTTTCTTTTCCAAGGCCAGAGCTCTAATATTACTCTGGCATTTCTGTTTGATCTCCATATTCTGGGCCTTTTGGTCGTGTATTACTTTGCCCATTTGATCTTTCTCGTCTGTTAAATCTTTCACAGTTTTACCCATTAATTCGTTTTGGTCCTGTAGCTTTGTATTACGTGTCAAAAGACCCTCAATCCAACACTGCGAGGATTGATGTTGTTCCTCGCGTTCTTTAACCGCATTAACGGCCACACCTCTACTATTTTTTACTGTTCTCTCAAGCTTTTCTATTTTGGAATCATACATTTCCATGACCTCTTCTAACTTTCTGTCTGCAGCATTGGCTTTGTCTTCCAGTTTTTTTAGTATTTTCCTCGTAAAATTGCTGCATCTTATTTTTATTTTTTATTTTCACTCGCTAGATACGGGACTGACTTGAATGAGGAAAAGAAAAGGGAGAAAGGAAGAGGGGGGAGAAACAGTGGAGAAGAGGGATGGGGATAAAGGGCAGAAAAAACCTCGCGTTTTATGGTGACTCCTGAATTTCCTCCACTTCCTCCTCATCCTTAAAATACTCCCGATGGGTGTCCACAGCATTGTTCAGTCTGATGGCATCCTCCATGACCTGGACAACATGATACCATTAGAATGACATCATAGAATGAGGGGTGTGACCAGAGCCAGAAATGCACTCATTGATCCTTTTGTTGATTTATTGCTATCATCATACACTACTGATCAACTAATCGAAGTGCAAGTGTCACAGTCTGTTATTTATTCTCCCTCCATGCAAGGCAACATCCAGGGGTGGTTCTGTGGGTTCAGCATGGCTGCCAGCCATGCTGAACCATCTGGTTCACTGGTGCTTAGGGCCTTTTTTAGGTCTTCATTTTTCTTTTTCAAAGAATCAACTTCATCTTCGACCATAGCCTTCATTTTCTTTTCCAAGGCCAGAGCTCTAATATTACTCTGGCATTTCTGTTTGATCTCCATATTCTGGGCCTTTTGGTCGTGTATTACTTTGCCCATTTGATCTTTCTCGTCTGTTAAATCTTTCACAGTTTTACCCATTAACTCGTTTTGGTCCTGTAACTTTGTATTACGTGTCAAAAGACCCTCAATCCAACACTGCGAGGATTGATGTTGTTCCTCGCGTTCTTTAACCGCATTGACGGCCACACCTCTACTATTTTTTACTGTTCTCTCAAGCTTTTCTATTTTGGAATCATACATTTCCATGACCTCTTCTAACTTTCTGTCTGCAGCATTGGCTTTGTCTTCCAGTTTTTTTAGTATTTTCCTCGTAAAATTGCTGCATCTTATTTTTATTTTTTATTTTCACTCGCTAGATACGGGACTGACTTGAATGAGGAAAAGAAAAGGGAGAAAGGAAGAGGGGGGAGAAACAGTTGGAGAAGAGGGATGGGGATAAAGGGCAGAAAAAACCTCGCGTTTTATGGTGACTTCTGAATTTCCTCCACTTCCTCCTCATCCTTAAAATACTCCCGATGGGTGTCCACAGCATTGTTCAGTCTGATGGCATCCTCCATGACCTGGACAACATGATACCATTAGAATGACATCATAGAATGAGGGGTGTGACCAGAGCCAGAAATGCACTCATTGATCCTTTTGTTGATTTATTGCTATCATCATACACTACTGATCAACTAATCGAAGTGCAAGTGTCACAGTCTGTTATTTATTCTCCCTCCATGCAAGGCAACATCCAGGGGTGGTTCTGTGGCCATGCTGAACCATCTGGTTCACTGGTGCTTAGGGCCTTTTTTAGGTCTTCATTTTTCTTTTTCAAAGAATCAACTTCATCTTCGACCATAGCCTTCATTTTCTTTTCCAAGGCCAGAGCTCTAATATTACTCTGACATTTCTGTTTGATCTCCATATTCTGGGCCTTTTGGTTGTCTATTACTTTGCCCATTTGATCTTTCTCGTCTGTTAATTCTTTCACGGTTTTATCCATCAATTCATTTTGGTCCTGTAACTTTGTATTACGTGTCAAAAGACCCTCAATCCAACACTGCGAGGATTGATGTTGTTCCTCGCGTTCTTTAACCGCATTGACGGCCACACCTCTACTATTTTTTACTGTTCTCTCAAGCTTTTCTATTTTGGAATCATACATTTCCATGACCTCTTCTAACTTTCTGTCTGCAGCATTGGCTTTGTCTTCCAGTTTTTTTTAGTATTTTCCTCGTAAAATTGCTGCATCTTTTTTTTATTTTTTATTTTCACTCGCTAGATACGGGACTGACTTGAATGAGGAAAAGAAAAGGGAGAAAGGAAGAGGGGGGAGAAACAGTTGGAGAAGAGGGATGGGGATAAAGGGCAGAAAAAACCTCGCGTTTTATGGTGACTCCTGAATTTCCTCCACTTCCTCCTCATCCTTAAAATACTCCCGATGGGTGTCCACAGCATTGTTCAGTCTGATGGCATCCTCCATGACCTGGACAACATGATACCATTAGAATGACATCATAGAATGAGGGGTGTGACCAGAGCCAGAAATGCACTCATTGATCCTTTTGTTGATTTATTGCTATCATCATACACTACTGATCAACTAATCGAAGTGCAAGTGTCACAGTCTGTTATTTATTCTCCCTCCATGCAAGGCAACATCCAGGGGTGGTTCTGTGGGTTCAGCATGGCTGCCAGCCATGCTGAACCATCTGGTTCACTGGTGCTTAGGGCCTTTTTTAGGTCTTCATTTTTCTTTTTCAAAGAATCAACTTCATCTTCGACCATAGCCTTCATTTTCTTTTCCAAGGCCAGAGCTCTAATATTACTCTGGCATTTCTGTTTGATCTCCATATTCTGGGCCTTTTGGTAGTCTATTACTTTGCCCATTTGATCTTTCTCGTCTGTTAAATCTTTCACAGTTTTACCCATTAATTCGTTTTAGTCCTGTAGCTTTGTATTACGTGTCAAAAGACCCTCAATCCAACACTGCGAGGATTGATGTTGTTCCTCGCGTTCTTTAACCGCATTGACGGCCACACCTCTACTATTTTTTACTGTTCTCTCAAGCTTTTCTATTTTGGAATCATACATTTCCATGACCTCTTCTAACTTTCTGTCTGCAGCATTGGCTTTGTCTTCCAGTTTTTTTAGTATTTTCCTCGTAAAATTGCTGCATCTTATTTTTATTTTTTATTTTCACTCGCTAGATACGGGACTGACTTGAATGAGGAAAAGAAAAGGGAGAAAGGAAGAGGGGGGAGAAACAGTTGGAGAAGAGGGATGGGGATAAAGGGCAGAAAAAACCTCGCGTTTTATGGTGACTCCTGAATTTCCTCCACTTCCTCCTCATCCTTAAAATACTCCCGATGGGTGTCCACAGCATTGTTCAGTCTGATGGCATCCTCCATGACCTGGACAACATGATACCATTAGAATGACATCATAGAATGAGGGGTGTGACCAGAGCCAGAAATGCACTCATTGATCCTTTTGTTGATTTATTGCTATCATCATACACTACTGATCAACTAATCGAAGTGCAAGTGTCACAGTCTGTTATTTATTCTCCCTCCATGCAAGGCAACATCCAGGGGTGGTTCTGTGGGTTCAGCATGGCTGCCAGCCATGCTGAACCATCTGGTTCACTGGTGCTTAGGGCCTTTTTTAGGTCTTCATTTTTCTTTTTCAAAGAATCAACTTCATCTTCGACCATAGCCTTCATTTTCTTTTCCAAGGCCAGAGCTCTAATATTACTCTGGCATTTCTGTTTGATCTCCATATTCTGGGCCTTTTGGTCGTGTATTACTTTGCCCATTTGATCTTTCTCGTCTGTTAAATCTTTCACAGTTTTACCCATTAACTCGTTTTGGTCCTGTAACTTTGTATTACGTGTCAAAAGACCCTCAATCCAACACTGCGAGGATTGATGTTGTTCCTCGCGTTCTTTAACCGCATTGACGGCCACACCTCTACTATTTTTTACTGTTCTCTCAAGCTTTTCTATTTTGGAATCATACATTTCCATGACCTCTTCTAACTTTCTGTCTGCAGCATTGGCTTTGTCTTCCAGTTTTTTTAGTATTTTCCTCGTAAAATTGCTGCATCTTATTTTTATTTTTTATTTTCACTCGCTAGATACGGGACTGACTTGAATGAGGAAAAGAAAAGGGAGAAAGGAAGAGGGGGGAGAAACAGTTGGAGAAGAGGGATGGGGATAAAGGGCAGAAAAAACCTCGCGTTTTATGGTGACTTCTGAATTTCCTCCACTTCCTCCTCATCCTTAAAATACTCCCGATGGGTGTCCACAGCATTGTTCAGTCTGATGGCATCCTCCATGACCTGGACAACATGATACCATTAGAATGACATCATAGAATGAGGGGTGTGACCAGAGCCAGAAATGCACTCATTGATCCTTTTGTTGATTTATTGCTATCATCATACACTACTGATCAACTAATCGAAGTGCAAGTGTCACAGTCTGTTATTTATTCTCCCTCCATGCAAGGCAACATCCAGGGGTGGTTCTGTGGCCATGCTGAACCATCTGGTTCACTGGTGCTTAGGGCCTTTTTTAGGTCTTCATTTTTCTTTTTCAAAGAATCAACTTCATCTTCGACCATAGCCTTCATTTTCTTTTCCAAGGCCAGAGCTCTAATATTACTCTGACATTTCTGTTTGATCTCCATATTCTGGGCCTTTTGGTTGTCTATTACTTTGCCCATTTGATCTTTCTCGTCTGTTAATTCTTTCACGGTTTTATCCATCAATTCATTTTGGTCCTGTAACTTTGTATTACGTGTCAAAAGACCCTCAATCCAACACTGCGAGGATTGATGTTGTTCCTCGCGTTCTTTAACCGCATTGACGGCCACACCTCTACTATTTTTTACTGTTCTCTCAAGCTTTTCTATTTTGGAATCATACATTTCCATGACCTCTTCTAACTTTCTGTCTGCAGCATTGGCTTTGTCTTCCAGTTTTTTTTAGTATTTTCCTCGTAAAATTGCTGCATCTTTTTTTTATTTTTTATTTTCACTCGCTAGATACGGGACTGACTTGAATGAGGAAAAGAAAAGGGAGAAAGGAAGAGGGGGGAGAAACAGTTGGAGAAGAGGGATGGGGATAAAGGGCAGAAAAAACCTCGCGTTTTATGGTGACTCCTGAATTTCCTCCACTTCCTCCTCATCCTTAAAATACTCCCGATGGGTGTCCACAGCATTGTTCAGTCTGATGGCATCCTCCATGACCTGGACAACATGATACCATTAGAATGACATCATAGAATGAGGGGTGTGACCAGAGCCAGAAATGCACTCATTGATCCTTTTGTTGATTTATTGCTATCATCATACACTACTGATCAACTAATCGAAGTGCAAGTGTCACAGTCTGTTATTTATTCTCCCTCCATGCAAGGCAACATCCAGGGGTGGTTCTGTGGGTTCAGCATGGCTGCCAGCCATGCTGAACCATCTGGTTCACTGGTGCTTAGGGCCTTTTTTAGGTCTTCATTTTTCTTTTTCAAAGAATCAACTTCATCTTCGACCATAGCCTTCATTTTCTTTTCCAAGGCCAGAGCTCTAATATTACTCTGGCATTTCTGTTTGATCTCCATATTCTGGGCCTTTTGGTAGTCTATTACTTTGCCCATTTGATCTTTCTCGTCTGTTAAATCTTTCACAGTTTTACCCATTAATTCGTTTTAGTCCTGTAGCTTTGTATTACGTGTCAAAAGACCCTCAATCCAACACTGCGAGGATTGATGTTGTTCCTCGCGTTCTTTAACCGCATTGACGGCCACACCTCTACTATTTTTTACTGTTCTCTCAAGCTTTTCTATTTTGGAATCATACATTTCCATGACCTCTTCTAACTTTCTGTCTGCAGCATTGGCTTTGTCTTCCAGTTTTTTTAGTATTTTCCTCGTAAAATTGCTGCATCTTATTTTTATTTTTTATTTTCACTCGCTAGATACGGGACTGACTTGAATGAGGAAAAGAAAAGGGAGAAAGGAAGAGGGGGGAGAAACAGTTGGAGAAGAGGGATGGGGATAAAGGGCAGAAAAAACCTCGCGTTTTATGGTGACTCCTGAATTTCCTCCACTTCCTCCTCATCCTTAAAATACTCCCGATGGGTGTCCACAGCATTGTTCAGTCTGATGGCATCCTCCATGACCTGGACAACATGATACCATTAGAATGACATCATAGAATGAGGGGTGTGACCAGAGCCAGAAATGCACTCATTGATCCTTTTGTTGATTTATTGCTATCATCATACACTACTGATCAACTAATCGAAGTGCAAGTGTCACAGTCTGTTATTTATTCTCCCTCCATGCAAGGCAACATCCAGGGGTGGTTCTGTGGGTTCAGCATGGCTGCCAGCCATGCTGAACCATCTGGTTCACTGGTGCTTAGGGCCTTTTTTAGGTCTTCATTTTTCTTTTTCAAAGAATCAACTTCATCTTCGACCATAGCCTTCATTTTCTTTTCCAAGGCCAGAGCTCTAATATTACTCTGGCATTTCTGTTTGATCTCCATATTCTGGGCCTTTTGGTCGTGTATTACTTTGCCCATTTGATCTTTCTCGTCTGTTAAATCTTTCACAGTTTTACCCATTAACTCGTTTTGGTCCTGTAACTTTGTATTACGTGTCAAAAGACCCTCAATCCAACACTGCGAGGATTGATGTTGTTCCTCGCGTTCTTTAACCGCATTGACGGCCACACCTCTACTATTTTTTACTGTTCTCTCAAGCTTTTCTATTTTGGAATCATACATTTCCATGACCTCTTCTAACTTTCTGTCTGCAGCATTGGCTTTGTCTTCCAGTTTTTTTAGTATTTTCCTCGTAAAATTGCTGCGTCTTATTTTTATTTTTTATTTTCACTCGCTAGATACGGGACTGACTTGAATGAGGAAAAGAAAAGGGAGAAAGGAAGAGGGGGGAGAAACAGTTGGAGAAGAGGGATGGGGATAAAGGGCAGAAAAAACCTCGCGTTTTATGGTGACTCCTGAATTTCCTCCACTTCCTCCTCATCCTTAAAATACTCCCGATGGGTGTCCACAGCATTGTTCAGTCTGATGGCATCCTCCATGACCTGGACAACATGATACCATTAGAATGACATCATAGAATGAGGGGTGTGACCAGAGCCAGAAATGCACTCATTGATCCTTTTGTTGATTTATTGCTATCATCATACACTACTGATCAACTAATCGAAGTGCAAGTGTCACAGTCTGTTATTTATTCTCCCTCCATGCAAGGCAACATCCAGGGGTGGTTCTGTGGCCATGCTGAACCATCTGGTTCACTGGTGCTTAGGGCCTTTTTTAGGTCTTCATTTTTCTTTTTCAAAGAATCAACTTCATCTTCGACCATAGCCTTCATTTTCTTTTCCAAGGCCAGAGCTCTAATATTACTCTGACATTTCTGTTTGATCTCCATATTCTGGGCCTTTTGGTTGTCTATTACTTTGCCCATTTGATCTTTCTCGTCTGTTAATTCTTTCACGGTTTTATCCATCAATTCATTTTGGTCCTGTAACTTTGTATTACGTGTCAAAAGACCCTCAATCCAACACTGCGAGGATTGATGTTGTTCCTCGCGTTCTTTAACCGCATTGACGGCCACACCTCTACTATTTTTTACTGTTCTCTCAAGCTTTTCTATTTTGGAATCATACATTTCCATGACCTCTTCTAACTTTCTGTCTGCAGCATTGGCTTTGTCTTCCAGTTTTTTTTAGTATTTTCCTCGTAAAATTGCTGCATCTTATTTTTATTTTTTATTTTCACTCGCTAGATACGGGACTGACTTGAATGAGGAAAAGAAAAGGGAGAAAGGAAGAGGGGGGAGAAACAGTTGGAGAAGAGGGATGGGGATAAAGGGCAGAAAAAACCTCGCGTTTTATGGTGACTCCTGAATTTCCTCCACTTCCTCCTCATCCTTAAAATACTCCCGATGGGTGTCCACAGCATTGTTCAGTCTGATGGCATCCTCCATGACCTGGACAACATGATACCATTAGAATGACATCATAGAATGAGGGGTGTGACCAGAGCCAGAAATGCACTCATTGATCCTTTTGTTGATTTATTGCTATCATCATACACTACTGATCAACTAATCGAAGTGCAAGTGTCACAGTCTGTTATTTATTCTCCCTCCATGCAAGGCAACATCCAGGGGTGGTTCTGTGGGTTCAGCATGGCTGCCAGCCATGCTGAACCATCTGGTTCACTGGTGCTTAGGGCCTTTTTTAGGTCTTCATTTTTCTTTTTCAAAGAATCAACTTCATCTTCGACCATAGCCTTCATTTTCTTTTCCAAGGCCAGAGCTCTAATATTACTCTGGCATTTCTGTTTGATCTCCATATTCTGGGCCTTTTGGTAGTCTATTACTTTGCCCATTTGATCTTTCTCGTCTGTTAAATCTTTCACAGTTTTACCCATTAATTCGTTTTAGTCCTGTAGCTTTGTATTACGTGTCAAAAGACCCTCAATCCAACACTGCGAGGATTGATGTTGTTCCTCGCGTTCTTTAACCGCATTGACGGCCACACCTCTACTATTTTTTACTGTTCTCTCAAGCTTTTCTATTTTGGAATCATACATTTCCATGACCTCTTCTAACTTTCTGTCTGCAGCATTGGCTTTGTCTTCCAGTTTTTTTAGTATTTTCCTCGTAAAATTGCTGCATCTTATTTTTATTTTTTATTTTCACTCGCTAGATACGGGACTGACTTGAATGAGGAAAAGAAAAGGGAGAAAGGAAGAGGGGGGAGAAACAGTTGGAGAAGAGGGATGGGGATAAAGGGCAGAAAAAACCTCGCGTTTTATGGTGACTCCTGAATTTCCTCCACTTCCTCCTCATCCTTAAAATACTCCCGATGGGTGTCCACAGCATTGTTCAGTCTGATGGCATCCTCCATGACCTGGACAACATGATACCATTAGAATGACATCATAGAATGAGGGGTGTGACCAGAGCCAGAAATGCACTCATTGATCCTTTTGTTGATTTATTGCTATCATCATACACTACTGATCAACTAATCGAAGTGCAAGTGTCACAGTCTGTTATTTATTCTCCCTCCATGCAAGGCAACATCCAGGGGTGGTTCTGTGGGTTCAGCATGGCTGCCAGCCATGCTGAACCATCTGGTTCACTGGTGCTTAGGGCCTTTTTTAGGTCTTCATTTTTCTTTTTCAAAGAATCAACTTCATCTTCGACCATAGCCTTCATTTTCTTTTCCAAGGCCAGAGCTCTAATATTACTCTGGCATTTCTGTTTGATCTCCATATTCTGGGCCTTTTGGTAGTCTATTACTTTGCCCATTTGATCTTTCTCGTCTGTTAAATCTTTCACAGTTTTACCCATTAATTCGTTTTAGTCCTGTAGCTTTGTATTACGTGTCAAAAGACCCTCAATCCAACACTGCGAGGATTGATGTTGTTCCTCGCGTTCTTTAACCGCATTGACGGCCACACCTCTACTATTTTTTACTGTTCTCTCAAGCTTTTCTATTTTGGAATCATACATTTCCATGACCTCTTCTAACTTTCTGTCTGCAGCATTGGCTTTGTCTTCCAGTTTTTTTAGTATTTTCCTCGTAAAATTGCTGCATCTTATTTTTATTTTTTATTTTCACTCGCTAGATACGGGACTGACTTGAATGAGGAAAAGAAAAGGGAGAAAGGAAGAGGGGGGAGAAACAGTTGGAGAAGAGGGATGGGGATAAAGGGCAGAAAAAACCTCGCGTTTTATGGTGACTCCTGAATTTCCTCCACTTCCTCCTCATCCTTAAAATACTCCCGATGGGTGTCCACAGCATTGTTCAGTCTGATGGCATCCTCCATGACCTGGACAACATGATACCATTAGAATGACATCATAGAATGAGGGGTGTGACCAGAGCCAGAAATGCACTCATTGATCCTTTTGTTGATTTATTGCTATCATCATACACTACTGATCAACTAATCGAAGTGCAAGTGTCACAGTCTGTTATTTATTCTCCCTCCATGCAAGGCAACATCCAGGGGTGGTTCTGTGGCCATGCTGAACCATCTGGTTCACTGGTGCTTAGGGCCTTTTTTAGGTCTTCATTTTTCTTTTTCAAAGAATCAACTTCATCTTCGACCATAGCCTTCATTTTCTTTTCCAAGGCCAGAGCTCTAATATTACTCTGACATTTCTGTTTGATCTCCATATTCTGGGCCTTTTGGTTGTCTATTACTTTGCCCATTTGATCTTTCTCGTCTGTTAATTCTTTCACGGTTTTATCCATCAATTCATTTTGGTCCTGTAACTTTGTATTACGTGTCAAAAGACCCTCAATCCAACACTGCGAGGATTGATGTTGTTCCTCGCGTTCTTTAACCGCATTGACGGCCACACCTCTACTATTTTTTACTGTTCTCTCAAGCTTTTCTATTTTGGAATCATACATTTCCATGACCTCTTCTAACTTTCTGTCTGCAGCATTGGCTTTGTCTTCCAGTTTTTTTTAGTATTTTCCTCGTAAAATTGCTGCATCTTATTTTTATTTTTTATTTTCACTCGCTAGATACGGGACTGACTTGAATGAGGAAAAGAAAAGGGAGAAAGGAAGAGGGGGGAGAAACAGTTGGAGAAGAGGGATGGGGATAAAGGGCAGAAAAAACCTCGCGTTTTATGGTGACTCCTGAATTTCCTCCACTTCCTCCTCATCCTTAAAATACTCCCGATGGGTGTCCACAGCATTGTTCAGTCTGATGGCATCCTCCATGACCTGGACAACATGATACCATTAGAATGACATCATAGAATGAGGGGTGTGACCAGAGCCAGAAATGCACTCATTGATCCTTTTGTTGATTTATTGCTATCATCATACACTACTGATCAACTAATCGAAGTGCAAGTGTCACAGTCTGTTATTTATTCTCCCTCCATGCAAGGCAACATCCAGGGGTGGTTCTGTGGGTTCAGCATGGCTGCCAGCCATGCTGAACCATCTGGTTCACTGGTGCTTAGGGCCTTTTTTAGGTCTTCATTTTTCTTTTTCAAAGAATCAACTTCATCTTCGACCATAGCCTTCATTTTCTTTTCCAAGGCCAGAGCTCTAATATTACTCTGGCATTTCTGTTTGATCTCCATATTCTGGGCCTTTTGGTAGTCTATTACTTTGCCCATTTGATCTTTCTCGTCTGTTAAATCTTTCACAGTTTTACCCATTAATTCGTTTTAGTCCTGTAGCTTTGTATTACGTGTCAAAAGACCCTCAATCCAACACTGCGAGGATTGATGTTGTTCCTCGCGTTCTTTAACCGCATTGACGGCCACACCTCTACTATTTTTTACTGTTCTCTCAAGCTTTTCTATTTTGGAATCATACATTTCCATGACCTCTTCTAACTTTCTGTCTGCAGCATTGGCTTTGTCTTCCAGTTTTTTTAGTATTTTCCTCGTAAAATTGCTGCATCTTATTTTTATTTTTTATTTTCACTCGCTAGATACGGGACTGACTTGAATGAGGAAAAGAAAAGGGAGAAAGGAAGAGGGGGGAGAAACAGTTGGAGAAGAGGGATGGGGATAAAGGGCAGAAAAAACCTCGCGTTTTATGGTGACTCCTGAATTTCCTCCACTTCCTCCTCATCCTTAAAATACTCCCGATGGGTGTCCACAGCATTGTTCAGTCTGATGGCATCCTCTATGACCTGGACAACATGATACCATTAGAATGACATCATAGAATGAGGGGTGTGACCAGAGCCAGAAATGCACTCATTGATCCTTTTGTTGATTTATTGCTATCATCATACACTACTGATCAACTAATCGAAGTGCAAGTGTCACAGTCTGTTATTTATTCTCCCTCCATGCAAGGCAACATCCAGGGGTGGTTCTGTGGGTTCAGCATGGCTGCCAGCCATGCTGAACCATCTGGTTCACTGGTGCTTAGGGCCTTTTTTAGGTCTTCATTTTTCTTTTTCAAAGAATCAACTTCATCTTCGACCATAGCCTTCATTTTCTTTTCCAAGGCCAGAGCTCTAATATTACTCTGGCATTTCTGTTTGATCTCCATATTCTGGGCCTTTTGGTCGTGTATTACTTTGCCCATTTGATCTTTCTCGTCTGTTAAATCTTTCACAGTTTTACCCATTAACTCGTTTTGGTCCTGTAACTTTGTATTACGTGTCAAAAGACCCTCAATCCAACACTGCGAGGATTGATGTTGTTCCTCGCGTTCTTTAACCGCATTGACGGCCACACCTCTACTATTTTTTACTGTTCTCTCAAGCTTTTCTATTTTGGAATCATACATTTCCATGACCTCTTCTAACTTTCTGTCTGCAGCATTGGCTTTGTCTTCCAGTTTTTTTAGTATTTTCCTCGTAAAATTGCTGCGTCTTATTTTTATTTTTTATTTTCACTCGCTAGATACGGGACTGACTTGAATGAGGAAAAGAAAAGGGAGAAAGGAAGAGGGGGGAGAAACAGTTGGAGAAGAGGGATGGGGATAAAGGGCAGAAAAAACCTCGCGTTTTATGGTGACTCCTGAATTTCCTCCACTTCCTCCTCATCCTTAAAATACTCCCGATGGGTGTCCACAGCATTGTTCAGTCTGATGGCATCCTCCATGACCTGGACAACATGATACCATTAGAATGACATCATAGAATGAGGGGTGTGACCAGAGCCAGAAATGCACTCATTGATCCTTTTGTTGATTTATTGCTATCATCATACACTACTGATCAACTAATCGAAGTGCAAGTGTCACAGTCTGTTATTTATTCTCCCTCCATGCAAGGCAACATCCAGGGGTGGTTCTGTGGCCATGCTGAACCATCTGGTTCACTGGTGCTTAGGGCCTTTTTTAGGTCTTCATTTTTCTTTTTCAAAGAATCAACTTCATCTTCGACCATAGCCTTCATTTTCTTTTCCAAGGCCAGAGCTCTAATATTACTCTGACATTTCTGTTTGATCTCCATATTCTGGGCCTTTTGGTTGTCTATTACTTTGCCCATTTGATCTTTCTCGTCTGTTAATTCTTTCACGGTTTTATCCATCAATTCATTTTGGTCCTGTAACTTTGTATTACGTGTCAAAAGACCCTCAATCCAACACTGCGAGGATTGATGTTGTTCCTCGCGTTCTTTAACCGCATTGACGGCCACACCTCTACTATTTTTTACTGTTCTCTCAAGCTTTTCTATTTTGGAATCATACATTTCCATGACCTCTTCTAACTTTCTGTCTGCAGCATTGGCTTTGTCTTCCAGTTTTTTTTAGTATTTTCCTCGTAAAATTGCTGCATCTTATTTTTATTTTTTATTTTCACTCGCTAGATACGGGACTGACTTGAATGAGGAAAAGAAAAGGGAGAAAGGAAGAGGGGGGAGAAACAGTTGGAGAAGAGGGATGGGGATAAAGGGCAGAAAAAACCTCGCGTTTTATGGTGACTCCTGAATTTCCTCCACTTCCTCCTCATCCTTAAAATACTCCCGATGGGTGTCCACAGCATTGTTCAGTCTGATGGCATCCTCCATGACCTGGACAACATGATACCATTAGAATGACATCATAGAATGAGGGGTGTGACCAGAGCCAGAAATGCACTCATTGATCCTTTTGTTGATTTATTGCTATCATCATACACTACTGATCAACTAATCGAAGTGCAAGTGTCACAGTCTGTTATTTATTCTCCCTCCATGCAAGGCAACATCCAGGGGTGGTTCTGTGGGTTCAGCATGGCTGCCAGCCATGCTGAACCATCTGGTTCACTGGTGCTTAGGGCCTTTTTTAGGTCTTCATTTTTCTTTTTCAAAGAATCAACTTCATCTTCGACCATAGCCTTCATTTTCTTTTCCAAGGCCAGAGCTCTAATATTACTCTGGCATTTCTGTTTGATCTCCATATTCTGGGCCTTTTGGTAGTCTATTACTTTGCCCATTTGATCTTTCTCGTCTGTTAAATCTTTCACAGTTTTACCCATTAATTCGTTTTAGTCCTGTAGCTTTGTATTACGTGTCAAAAGACCCTCAATCCAACACTGCGAGGATTGATGTTGTTCCTCGCGTTCTTTAACCGCATTGACGGCCACACCTCTACTATTTTTTACTGTTCTCTCAAGCTTTTCTATTTTGGAATCATACATTTCCATGACCTCTTCTAACTTTCTGTCTGCAGCATTGGCTTTGTCTTCCAGTTTTTTTAGTATTTTCCTCGTAAAATTGCTGCATCTTATTTTTATTTTTTATTTTCACTCGCTAGATACGGGACTGACTTGAATGAGGAAAAGAAAAGGGAGAAAGGAAGAGGGGGGAGAAACAGTTGGAGAAGAGGGATGGGGATAAAGGGCAGAAAAAACCTCGCGTTTTATGGTGACTCCTGAATTTCCTCCACTTCCTCCTCATCCTTAAAATACTCCCGATGGGTGTCCACAGCATTGTTCAGTCTGATGGCATCCTCCATGACCTGGACAACATGATACCATTAGAATGACATCATAGAATGAGGGGTGTGACCAGAGCCAGAAATGCACTCATTGATCCTTTTGTTGATTTATTGCTATCATCATACACTACTGATCAACTAATCGAAGTGCAAGTGTCACAGTCTGTTATTTATTCTCCCTCCATGCAAGGCAACATCCAGGGGTGGTTCTGTGGGTTCAGCATGGCTGCCAGCCATGCTGAACCATCTGGTTCACTGGTGCTTAGGGCCTTTTTTAGGTCTTCATTTTTCTTTTTCAAAGAATCAACTTCATCTTCGACCATAGCCTTCATTTTCTTTTCCAAGGCCAGAGCTCTAATATTACTCTGGCATTTCTGTTTGATCTCCATATTCTGGGCCTTTTGGTCGTGTATTACTTTGCCCATTTGATCTTTCTCGTCTGTTAAATCTTTCACAGTTTTACCCATTAACTCGTTTTGGTCCTGTAACTTTGTATTACGTGTCAAAAGACCCTCAATCCAACACTGCGAGGATTGATGTTGTTCCTCGCGTTCTTTAACCGCATTGACGGCCACACCTCTACTATTTTTTACTGTTCTCTCAAGCTTTTCTATTTTGGAATCATACATTTCCATGACCTCTTCTAACTTTCTGTCTGCAGCATTGGCTTTGTCTTCCAGTTTTTTTAGTATTTTCCTCGTAAAATTGCTGCGTCTTATTTTTATTTTTTATTTTCACTCGCTAGATACGGGACTGACTTGAATGAGGAAAAGAAAAGGGAGAAAGGAAGAGGGGGGAGAAACAGTTGGAGAAGAGGGATGGGGATAAAGGGCAGAAAAAACCTCGCGTTTTATGGTGACTCCTGAATTTCCTCCACTTCCTCCTCATCCTTAAAATACTCCCGATGGGTGTCCACAGCATTGTTCAGTCTGATGGCATCCTCCATGACCTGGACAACATGATACCATTAGAATGACATCATAGAATGAGGGGTGTGACCAGAGCCAGAAATGCACTCATTGATCCTTTTGTTGATTTATTGCTATCATCATACACTACTGATCAACTAATCGAAGTGCAAGTGTCACAGTCTGTTATTTATTCTCCCTCCATGCAAGGCAACATCCAGGGGTGGTTCTGTGGCCATGCTGAACCATCTGGTTCACTGGTGCTTAGGGCCTTTTTTAGGTCTTCATTTTTCTTTTTCAAAGAATCAACTTCATCTTCGACCATAGCCTTCATTTTCTTTTCCAAGGCCAGAGCTCTAATATTACTCTGACATTTCTGTTTGATCTCCATATTCTGGGCCTTTTGGTTGTCTATTACTTTGCCCATTTGATCTTTCTCGTCTGTTAATTCTTTCACGGTTTTATCCATCAATTCATTTTGGTCCTGTAACTTTGTATTACGTGTCAAAAGACCCTCAATCCAACACTGCGAGGATTGATGTTGTTCCTCGCGTTCTTTAACCGCATTGACGGCCACACCTCTACTATTTTTTACTGTTCTCTCAAGCTTTTCTATTTTGGAATCATACATTTCCATGACCTCTTCTAACTTTCTGTCTGCAGCATTGGCTTTGTCTTCCAGTTTTTTTTAGTATTTTCCTCGTAAAATTGCTGCATCTTATTTTTATTTTTTATTTTCACTCGCTAGATACGGGACTGACTTGAATGAGGAAAAGAAAAGGGAGAAAGGAAGAGGGGGGAGAAACAGTTGGAGAAGAGGGATGGGGATAAAGGGCAGAAAAAACCTCGCGTTTTATGGTGACTCCTGAATTTCCTCCACTTCCTCCTCATCCTTAAAATACTCCCGATGGGTGTCCACAGCATTGTTCAGTCTGATGGCATCCTCCATGACCTGGACAACATGATACCATTAGAATGACATCATAGAATGAGGGGTGTGACCAGAGCCAGAAATGCACTCATTGATCCTTTTGTTGATTTATTGCTATCATCATACACTACTGATCAACTAATCGAAGTGCAAGTGTCACAGTCTGTTATTTATTCTCCCTCCATGCAAGGCAACATCCAGGGGTGGTTCTGTGGCCATGCTGAACCATCTGGTTCACTGGTGCTTAGGGCCTTTTTTAGGTCTTCATTTTTCTTTTTCAAAGAATCAACTTCATCTTCGACCATAGCCTTCATTTTCTTTTCCAAGGCCAGAGCTCTAATATTACTCTGACATTTCTGTTTGATCTCCATATTCTGGGCCTTTTGGTTGTCTATTACTTTGCCCATTTGATCTTTCTCGTCTGTTAATTCTTTCATGGTTTTATCCATCAATTCATTTTGGTCCTGTAACTTTGTATTACGTGTCAAAAGACCCTCAATCCAACACTGCGAGGATTGATGTTGTTCCTCGCGTTCTTTAACCGCATTGACGGCCACACCTCTACTATTTTTTACTGTTCTCTCAAGCTTTTCTATTTTGGAATCATACATTTCCATGACCTCTTCTAACTTTCTGTCTGCAGCATTGGCTTTGTCTTCCAGTTTTTTTTAGTATTTTCCTCGTAAAATTGCTGCATCTTATTTTTATTTTTTATTTTCACTCGCTAGATACGGGACTGACTTGAATGAGGAAAAGAAAAGGGAGAAAGGAAGAGGGGGGAGAAACAGTTGGAGAAGAGGGATGGGGATAAAGGGCAGAAAAAACCTCGCGTTTTATGGTGACTCCTGAATTTCCTCCACTTCCTCCTCATCCTTAAAATACTCCCGATGGGTGTCCACAGCATTGTTCAGTCTGATGGCATCCTCCATGACCTGGACAACATGATACCATTAGAATGACATCATAGAATGAGGGGTGTGACCAGAGCCAGAAATGCACTCATTGATCCTTTTGTTGATTTATTGCTATCATCATACACTACTGATCAACTAATCGAAGTGCAAGTGTCACAGTCTGTTATTTATTCTCCCTCCATGCAAGGCAACATCCAGGGGTGGTTCTGTGGGTTCAGCATGGCTGCCAGCCATGCTGAACCATCTGGTTCACTGGTGCTTAGGGCCTTTTTTAGGTCTTCATTTTTCTTTTTCAAAGAATCAACTTCATCTTCGACCATAGCCTTCATTTTCTTTTCCAAGGCCAGAGCTCTAATATTACTCTGGCATTTCTGTTTGATCTCCATATTCTGGGCCTTTTGGTAGTCTATTACTTTGCCCATTTGATCTTTCTCGTCTGTTAAATCTTTCACAGTTTTACCCATTAATTCGTTTTAGTCCTGTAGCTTTGTATTACGTGTCAAAAGACCCTCAATCCAACACTGCGAGGATTGATGTTGTTCCTCGCGTTCTTTAACCGCATTGACGGCCACACCTCTACTATTTTTTACTGTTCTCTCAAGCTTTTCTATTTTGGAATCATACATTTCCATGACCTCTTCTAACTTTCTGTCTGCAGCATTGGCTTTGTCTTCCAGTTTTTTTAGTATTTTCCTCGTAAAATTGCTGCATCTTATTTTTATTTTTTATTTTCACTCGCTAGATACGGGACTGACTTGAATGAGGAAAAGAAAAGGGAGAAAGGAAGAGGGGGGAGAAACAGTTGGAGAAGAGGGATGGGGATAAAGGGCAGAAAAAACCTCGCGTTTTATGGTGACTCCTGAATTTCCTCCACTTCCTCCTCATCCTTAAAATACTCCCGATGGGTGTCCACAGCATTGTTCAGTCTGATGGCATCCTCTATGACCTGGACAACATGATACCATTAGAATGACATCATAGAATGAGGGGTGTGACCAGAGCCAGAAATGCACTCATTGATCCTTTTGTTGATTTATTGCTATCATCATACACTACTGATCAACTAATCGAAGTGCAAGTGTCACAGTCTGTTATTTATTCTCCCTCCATGCAAGGCAACATCCAGGGGTGGTTCTGTGGGTTCAGCATGGCTGCCAGCCATGCTGAACCATCTGGTTCACTGGTGCTTAGGGCCTTTTTTAGGTCTTCATTTTTCTTTTTCAAAGAATCAACTTCATCTTCGACCATAGCCTTCATTTTCTTTTCCAAGGCCAGAGCTCTAATATTACTCTGGCATTTCTGTTTGATCTCCATATTCTGGGCCTTTTGGTCGTGTATTACTTTGCCCATTTGATCTTTCTCGTCTGTTAAATCTTTCACAGTTTTACCCATTAACTCGTTTTGGTCCTGTAACTTTGTATTACGTGTCAAAAGACCCTCAATCCAACACTGCGAGGATTGATGTTGTTCCTCGCGTTCTTTAACCGCATTGACGGCCACACCTCTACTATTTTTTACTGTTCTCTCAAGCTTTTCTATTTTGGAATCATACATTTCCATGACCTCTTCTAACTTTCTGTCTGCAGCATTGGCTTTGTCTTCCAGTTTTTTTAGTATTTTCCTCGTAAAATTGCTGCGTCTTATTTTTATTTTTTATTTTCACTCGCTAGATACGGGACTGACTTGAATGAGGAAAAGAAAAGGGAGAAAGGAAGAGGGGGGAGAAACAGTTGGAGAAGAGGGATGGGGATAAAGGGCAGAAAAAACCTCGCGTTTTATGGTGACTCCTGAATTTCCTCCACTTCCTCCTCATCCTTAAAATACTCCCGATGGGTGTCCACAGCATTGTTCAGTCTGATGGCATCCTCCATGACCTGGACAACATGATACCATTAGAATGACATCATAGAATGAGGGGTGTGACCAGAGCCAGAAATGCACTCATTGATCCTTTTGTTGATTTATTGCTATCATCATACACTACTGATCAACTAATCGAAGTGCAAGTGTCACAGTCTGTTATTTATTCTCCCTCCATGCAAGGCAACATCCAGGGGTGGTTCTGTGGCCATGCTGAACCATCTGGTTCACTGGTGCTTAGGGCCTTTTTTAGGTCTTCATTTTTCTTTTTCAAAGAATCAACTTCATCTTCGACCATAGCCTTCATTTTCTTTTCCAAGGCCAGAGCTCTAATATTACTCTGACATTTCTGTTTGATCTCCATATTCTGGGCCTTTTGGTTGTCTATTACTTTGCCCATTTGATCTTTCTCGTCTGTTAATTCTTTCACGGTTTTATCCATCAATTCATTTTGGTCCTGTAACTTTGTATTACGTGTCAAAAGACCCTCAATCCAACACTGCGAGGATTGATGTTGTTCCTCGCGTTCTTTAACCGCATTGACGGCCACACCTCTACTATTTTTTACTGTTCTCTCAAGCTTTTCTATTTTGGAATCATACATTTCCATGACCTCTTCTAACTTTCTGTCTGCAGCATTGGCTTTGTCTTCCAGTTTTTTTTAGTATTTTCCTCGTAAAATTGCTGCATCTTATTTTTATTTTTTATTTTCACTCGCTAGATACGGGACTGACTTGAATGAGGAAAAGAAAAGGGAGAAAGGAAGAGGGGGGAGAAACAGTTGGAGAAGAGGGATGGGGATAAAGGGCAGAAAAAACCTCGCGTTTTATGGTGACTCCTGAATTTCCTCCACTTCCTCCTCATCCTTAAAATACTCCCGATGGGTGTCCACAGCATTGTTCAGTCTGATGGCATCCTCCATGACCTGGACAACATGATACCATTAGAATGACATCATAGAATGAGGGGTGTGACCAGAGCCAGAAATGCACTCATTGATCCTTTTGTTGATTTATTGCTATCATCATACACTACTGATCAACTAATCGAAGTGCAAGTGTCACAGTCTGTTATTTATTCTCCCTCCATGCAAGGCAACATCCAGGGGTGGTTCTGTGGGTTCAGCATGGCTGCCAGCCATGCTGAACCATCTGGTTCACTGGTGCTTAGGGCCTTTTTTAGGTCTTCATTTTTCTTTTTCAAAGAATCAACTTCATCTTCGACCATAGCCTTCATTTTCTTTTCCAAGGCCAGAGCTCTAATATTACTCTGGCATTTCTGTTTGATCTCCATATTCTGGGCCTTTTGGTAGTCTATTACTTTGCCCATTTGATCTTTCTCGTCTGTTAAATCTTTCACAGTTTTACCCATTAATTCGTTTTAGTCCTGTAGCTTTGTATTACGTGTCAAAAGACCCTCAATCCAACACTGCGAGGATTGATGTTGTTCCTCGCGTTCTTTAACCGCATTGACGGCCACACCTCTACTATTTTTTACTGTTCTCTCAAGCTTTTCTATTTTGGAATCATACATTTCCATGACCTCTTCTAACTTTCTGTCTGCAGCATTGGCTTTGTCTTCCAGTTTTTTTAGTATTTTCCTCGTAAAATTGCTGCATCTTATTTTTATTTTTTATTTTCACTCGCTAGATACGGGACTGACTTGAATGAGGAAAAGAAAAGGGAGAAAGGAAGAGGGGGGAGAAACAGTTGGAGAAGAGGGATGGGGATAAAGGGCAGAAAAAACCTCGCGTTTTATGGTGACTCCTGAATTTCCTCCACTTCCTCCTCATCCTTAAAATACTCCCGATGGGTGTCCACAGCATTGTTCAGTCTGATGGCATCCTCCATGACCTGGACAACATGATACCATTAGAATGACATCATAGAATGAGGGGTGTGACCAGAGCCAGAAATGCACTCATTGATCCTTTTGTTGATTTATTGCTATCATCATACACTACTGATCAACTAATCGAAGTGCAAGTGTCACAGTCTGTTATTTATTCTCCCTCCATGCAAGGCAACATCCAGGGGTGGTTCTGTGGGTTCAGCATGGCTGCCAGCCATGCTGAACCATCTGGTTCACTGGTGCTTAGGGCCTTTTTTAGGTCTTCATTTTTCTTTTTCAAAGAATCAACTTCATCTTCGACCATAGCCTTCATTTTCTTTTCCAAGGCCAGAGCTCTAATATTACTCTGGCATTTCTGTTTGATCTCCATATTCTGGGCCTTTTGGTAGTCTATTACTTTGCCCATTTGATCTTTCTCGTCTGTTAAATCTTTCACAGTTTTACCCATTAATTCGTTTTAGTCCTGTAGCTTTGTATTACGTGTCAAAAGACCCTCAATCCAACACTGCGAGGATTGATGTTGTTCCTCGCGTTCTTTAACCGCATTGACGGCCACACCTCTACTATTTTTTACTGTTCTCTCAAGCTTTTCTATTTTGGAATCATACATTTCCATGACCTCTTCTAACTTTCTGTCTGCAGCATTGGCTTTGTCTTCCAGTTTTTTTAGTATTTTCCTCGTAAAATTGCTGCATCTTATTTTTATTTTTTATTTTCACTCGCTAGATACGGGACTGACTTGAATGAGGAAAAGAAAAGGGAGAAAGGAAGAGGGGGGAGAAACAGTTGGAGAAGAGGGATGGGGATAAAGGGCAGAAAAAACCTCGCGTTTTATGGTGACTCCTGAATTTCCTCCACTTCCTCCTCATCCTTAAAATACTCCCGATGGGTGTCCACAGCATTGTTCAGTCTGATGGCATCCTCCATGACCTGGACAACATGATACCATTAGAATGACATCATAGAATGAGGGGTGTGACCAGAGCCAGAAATGCACTCATTGATCCTTTTGTTGATTTATTGCTATCATCATACACTACTGATCAACTAATCGAAGTGCAAGTGTCACAGTCTGTTATTTATTCTCCCTCCATGCAAGGCAACATCCAGGGGTGGTTCTGTGGCCATGCTGAACCATCTGGTTCACTGGTGCTTAGGGCCTTTTTTAGGTCTTCATTTTTCTTTTTCAAAGAATCAACTTCATCTTCGACCATAGCCTTCATTTTCTTTTCCAAGGCCAGAGCTCTAATATTACTCTGACATTTCTGTTTGATCTCCATATTCTGGGCCTTTTGGTTGTCTATTACTTTGCCCATTTGATCTTTCTCGTCTGTTAATTCTTTCACGGTTTTATCCATCAATTCATTTTGGTCCTGTAACTTTGTATTACGTGTCAAAAGACCCTCAATCCAACACTGCGAGGATTGATGTTGTTCCTCGCGTTCTTTAACCGCATTGACGGCCACACCTCTACTATTTTTTACTGTTCTCTCAAGCTTTTCTATTTTGGAATCATACATTTCCATGACCTCTTCTAACTTTCTGTCTGCAGCATTGGCTTTGTCTTCCAGTTTTTTTTAGTATTTTCCTCGTAAAATTGCTGCATCTTATTTTTATTTTTTATTTTCACTCGCTAGATACGGGACTGACTTGAATGAGGAAAAGAAAAGGGAGAAAGGAAGAGGGGGGAGAAACAGTTGGAGAAGAGGGATGGGGATAAAGGGCAGAAAAAACCTCGCGTTTTATGGTGACTCCTGAATTTCCTCCACTTCCTCCTCATCCTTAAAATACTCCCGATGGGTGTCCACAGCATTGTTCAGTCTGATGGCATCCTCCATGACCTGGACAACATGATACCATTAGAATGACATCATAGAATGAGGGGTGTGACCAGAGCCAGAAATGCACTCATTGATCCTTTTGTTGATTTATTGCTATCATCATACACTACTGATCAACTAATCGAAGTGCAAGTGTCACAGTCTGTTATTTATTCTCCCTCCATGCAAGGCAACATCCAGGGGTGGTTCTGTGGGTTCAGCATGGCTGCCAGCCATGCTGAACCATCTGGTTCACTGGTGCTTAGGGCCTTTTTTAGGTCTTCATTTTTCTTTTTCAAAGAATCAACTTCATCTTCGACCATAGCCTTCATTTTCTTTTCCAAGGCCAGAGCTCTAATATTACTCTGGCATTTCTGTTTGATCTCCATATTCTGGGCCTTTTGGTAGTCTATTACTTTGCCCATTTGATCTTTCTCGTCTGTTAAATCTTTCACAGTTTTACCCATTAATTCGTTTTAGTCCTGTAGCTTTGTATTACGTGTCAAAAGACCCTCAATCCAACACTGCGAGGATTGATGTTGTTCCTCGCGTTCTTTAACCGCATTGACGGCCACACCTCTACTATTTTTTACTGTTCTCTCAAGCTTTTCTATTTTGGAATCATACATTTCCATGACCTCTTCTAACTTTCTGTCTGCAGCATTGGCTTTGTCTTCCAGTTTTTTTAGTATTTTCCTCGTAAAATTGCTGCATCTTATTTTTATTTTTTATTTTCACTCGCTAGATACGGGACTGACTTGAATGAGGAAAAGAAAAGGGAGAAAGGAAGAGGGGGGAGAAACAGTTGGAGAAGAGGGATGGGGATAAAGGGCAGAAAAAACCTCGCGTTTTATGGTGACTCCTGAATTTCCTCCACTTCCTCCTCATCCTTAAAATACTCCCGATGGGTGTCCACAGCATTGTTCAGTCTGATGGCATCCTCTATGACCTGGACAACATGATACCATTAGAATGACATCATAGAATGAGGGGTGTGACCAGAGCCAGAAATGCACTCATTGATCCTTTTGTTGATTTATTGCTATCATCATACACTACTGATCAACTAATCGAAGTGCAAGTGTCACAGTCTGTTATTTATTCTCCCTCCATGCAAGGCAACATCCAGGGGTGGTTCTGTGGGTTCAGCATGGCTGCCAGCCATGCTGAACCATCTGGTTCACTGGTGCTTAGGGCCTTTTTTAGGTCTTCATTTTTCTTTTTCAAAGAATCAACTTCATCTTCGACCATAGCCTTCATTTTCTTTTCCAAGGCCAGAGCTCTAATATTACTCTGGCATTTCTGTTTGATCTCCATATTCTGGGCCTTTTGGTCGTGTATTACTTTGCCCATTTGATCTTTCTCGTCTGTTAAATCTTTCACAGTTTTACCCATTAACTCGTTTTGGTCCTGTAACTTTGTATTACGTGTCAAAAGACCCTCAATCCAACACTGCGAGGATTGATGTTGTTCCTCGCGTTCTTTAACCGCATTGACGGCCACACCTCTACTATTTTTTACTGTTCTCTCAAGCTTTTCTATTTTGGAATCATACATTTCCATGACCTCTTCTAACTTTCTGTCTGCAGCATTGGCTTTGTCTTCCAGTTTTTTTAGTATTTTCCTCGTAAAATTGCTGCGTCTTATTTTTATTTTTTATTTTCACTCGCTAGATACGGGACTGACTTGAATGAGGAAAAGAAAAGGGAGAAAGGAAGAGGGGGGAGAAACAGTTGGAGAAGAGGGATGGGGATAAAGGGCAGAAAAAACCTCGCGTTTTATGGTGACTCCTGAATTTCCTCCACTTCCTCCTCATCCTTAAAATACTCCCGATGGGTGTCCACAGCATTGTTCAGTCTGATGGCATCCTCCATGACCTGGACAACATGATACCATTAGAATGACATCATAGAATGAGGGGTGTGACCAGAGCCAGAAATGCACTCATTGATCCTTTTGTTGATTTATTGCTATCATCATACACTACTGATCAACTAATCGAAGTGCAAGTGTCACAGTCTGTTATTTATTCTCCCTCCATGCAAGGCAACATCCAGGGGTGGTTCTGTGGCCATGCTGAACCATCTGGTTCACTGGTGCTTAGGGCCTTTTTTAGGTCTTCATTTTTCTTTTTCAAAGAATCAACTTCATCTTCGACCATAGCCTTCATTTTCTTTTCCAAGGCCAGAGCTCTAATATTACTCTGACATTTCTGTTTGATCTCCATATTCTGGGCCTTTTGGTTGTCTATTACTTTGCCCATTTGATCTTTCTCGTCTGTTAATTCTTTCACGGTTTTATCCATCAATTCATTTTGGTCCTGTAACTTTGTATTACGTGTCAAAAGACCCTCAATCCAACACTGCGAGGATTGATGTTGTTCCTCGCGTTCTTTAACCGCATTGACGGCCACACCTCTACTATTTTTTACTGTTCTCTCAAGCTTTTCTATTTTGGAATCATACATTTCCATGACCTCTTCTAACTTTCTGTCTGCAGCATTGGCTTTGTCTTCCAGTTTTTTTTAGTATTTTCCTCGTAAAATTGCTGCATCTTATTTTTATTTTTTATTTTCACTCGCTAGATACGGGACTGACTTGAATGAGGAAAAGAAAAGGGAGA
Source organism: Mchenga conophoros (assembly GCF_057382185.1). Classification (NCBI taxonomy): domain Eukaryota; kingdom Metazoa; phylum Chordata; class Actinopteri; order Cichliformes; family Cichlidae; genus Mchenga; species Mchenga conophoros. The sequence goes on from NC_140529.1 coordinate 19,632,350, forward strand.
AAGGAAGAGGGGGGAGAAACAGTTGGAGAAGAGGGATGGGGATAAAGGGCAGAAAAAACCTCGCGTTTTATGGTGACTCCTGAATTTCCTCCACTTCCTCCTCATCCTTAAAATACTCCCGATGGGTGTCCACAGCATTGTTCAGTCTGATGGCATCCTCCATGACCTGGACAACATGATACCATTAGAATGACATCATAGAATGAGGGGTGTGACCAGAGCCAGAAATGCACTCATTGATCCTTTTGTTGATTTATTGCTATCATCATACACTACTGATCAACTAATCGAAGTGCAAGTGTCACAGTCTGTTATTTATTCTCCCTCCATGCAAGGCAACATCCAGGGGTGGTTCTGTGGGTTCAGCATGGCTGCCAGCCATGCTGAACCATCTGGTTCACTGGTGCTTAGGGCCTTTTTTAGGTCTTCATTTTTCTTTTTCAAAGAATCAACTTCATCTTCGACCATAGCCTTCATTTTCTTTTCCAAGGCCAGAGCTCTAATATTACTCTGGCATTTCTGTTTGATCTCCATATTCTGGGCCTTTTGGTAGTCTATTACTTTGCCCATTTGATCTTTCTCGTCTGTTAAATCTTTCACAGTTTTACCCATTAATTCGTTTTAGTCCTGTAGCTTTGTATTACGTGTCAAAAGACCCTCAATCCAACACTGCGAGGATTGATGTTGTTCCTCGCGTTCTTTAACCGCATTGACGGCCACACCTCTACTATTTTTTACTGTTCTCTCAAGCTTTTCTATTTTGGAATCATACATTTCCATGACCTCTTCTAACTTTCTGTCTGCAGCATTGGCTTTGTCTTCCAGTTTTTTTAGTATTTTCCTCGTAAAATTGCTGCATCTTATTTTTATTTTTTATTTTCACTCGCTAGATACGGGACTGACTTGAATGAGGAAAAGAAAAGGGAGAAAGGAAGAGGGGGGAGAAACAGTTGGAGAAGAGGGATGGGGATAAAGGGCAGAAAAAACCTCGCGTTTTATGGTGACTCCTGAATTTCCTCCACTTCCTCCTCATCCTTAAAATACTCCCGATGGGTGTCCACAGCATTGTTCAGTCTGATGGCATCCTCCATGACCTGGACAACATGATACCATTAGAATGACATCATAGAATGAGGGGTGTGACCAGAGCCAGAAATGCACTCATTGATCCTTTTGTTGATTTATTGCTATCATCATACACTACTGATCAACTAATCGAAGTGCAAGTGTCACAGTCTGTTATTTATTCTCCCTCCATGCAAGGCAACATCCAGGGGTGGTTCTGTGGGTTCAGCATGGCTGCCAGCCATGCTGAACCATCTGGTTCACTGGTGCTTAGGGCCTTTTTTAGGTCTTCATTTTTCTTTTTCAAAGAATCAACTTCATCTTCGACCATAGCCTTCATTTTCTTTTCCAAGGCCAGAGCTCTAATATTACTCTGGCATTTCTGTTTGATCTCCATATTCTGGGCCTTTTGGTCGTGTATTACTTTGCCCATTTGATCTTTCTCGTCTGTTAAATCTTTCACAGTTTTACCCATTAACTCGTTTTGGTCCTGTAACTTTGTATTACGTGTCAAAAGACCCTCAATCCAACACTGCGAGGATTGATGTTGTTCCTCGCGTTCTTTAACCGCATTGACGGCCACACCTCTACTATTTTTTACTGTTCTCTCAAGCTTTTCTATTTTGGAATCATACATTTCCATGACCTCTTCTAACTTTCTGTCTGCAGCATTGGCTTTGTCTTCCAGTTTTTTTAGTATTTTCCTCGTAAAATTGCTGCGTCTTATTTTTATTTTTTATTTTCACTCGCTAGATACGGGACTGACTTGAATGAGGAAAAGAAAAGGGAGAAAGGAAGAGGGGGGAGAAACAGTTGGAGAAGAGGGATGGGGATAAAGGGCAGAAAAAACCTCGCGTTTTATGGTGACTCCTGAATTTCCTCCACTTCCTCCTCATCCTTAAAATACTCCCGATGGGTGTCCACAGCATTGTTCAGTCTGATGGCATCCTCCATGACCTGGACAACATGATACCATTAGAATGACATCATAGAATGAGGGGTGTGACCAGAGCCAGAAATGCACTCATTGATCCTTTTGTTGATTTATTGCTATCATCATACACTACTGATCAACTAATCGAAGTGCAAGTGTCACAGTCTGTTATTTATTCTCCCTCCATGCAAGGCAACATCCAGGGGTGGTTCTGTGGCCATGCTGAACCATCTGGTTCACTGGTGCTTAGGGCCTTTTTTAGGTCTTCATTTTTCTTTTTCAAAGAATCAACTTCATCTTCGACCATAGCCTTCATTTTCTTTTCCAAGGCCAGAGCTCTAATATTACTCTGACATTTCTGTTTGATCTCCATATTCTGGGCCTTTTGGTTGTCTATTACTTTGCCCATTTGATCTTTCTCGTCTGTTAATTCTTTCACGGTTTTATCCATCAATTCATTTTGGTCCTGTAACTTTGTATTACGTGTCAAAAGACCCTCAATCCAACACTGCGAGGATTGATGTTGTTCCTCGCGTTCTTTAACCGCATTGACGGCCACACCTCTACTATTTTTTACTGTTCTCTCAAGCTTTTCTATTTTGGAATCATACATTTCCATGACCTCTTCTAACTTTCTGTCTGCAGCATTGGCTTTGTCTTCCAGTTTTTTTTAGTATTTTCCTCGTAAAATTGCTGCATCTTATTTTTATTTTTTATTTTCACTCGCTAGATACGGGACTGACTTGAATGAGGAAAAGAAAAGGGAGAAAGGAAGAGGGGGGAGAAACAGTTGGAGAAGAGGGATGGGGATAAAGGGCAGAAAAAACCTCGCGTTTTATGGTGACTCCTGAATTTCCTCCACTTCCTCCTCATCCTTAAAATACTCCCGATGGGTGTCCACAGCATTGTTCAGTCTGATGGCATCCTCCATGACCTGGACAACATGATACCATTAGAATGACATCATAGAATGAGGGGTGTGACCAGAGCCAGAAATGCACTCATTGATCCTTTTGTTGATTTATTGCTATCATCATACACTACTGATCAACTAATCGAAGTGCAAGTGTCACAGTCTGTTATTTATTCTCCCTCCATGCAAGGCAACATCCAGGGGTGGTTCTGTGGGTTCAGCATGGCTGCCAGCCATGCTGAACCATCTGGTTCACTGGTGCTTAGGGCCTTTTTTAGGTCTTCATTTTTCTTTTTCAAAGAATCAACTTCATCTTCGACCATAGCCTTCATTTTCTTTTCCAAGGCCAGAGCTCTAATATTACTCTGGCATTTCTGTTTGATCTCCATATTCTGGGCCTTTTGGTAGTCTATTACTTTGCCCATTTGATCTTTCTCGTCTGTTAAATCTTTCACAGTTTTACCCATTAATTCGTTTTAGTCCTGTAGCTTTGTATTACGTGTCAAAAGACCCTCAATCCAACACTGCGAGGATTGATGTTGTTCCTCGCGTTCTTTAACCGCATTGACGGCCACACCTCTACTATTTTTTACTGTTCTCTCAAGCTTTTCTATTTTGGAATCATACATTTCCATGACCTCTTCTAACTTTCTGTCTGCAGCATTGGCTTTGTCTTCCAGTTTTTTTAGTATTTTCCTCGTAAAATTGCTGCATCTTATTTTTATTTTTTATTTTCACTCGCTAGATACGGGACTGACTTGAATGAGGAAAAGAAAAGGGAGAAAGGAAGAGGGGGGAGAAACAGTTGGAGAAGAGGGATGGGGATAAAGGGCAGAAAAAACCTCGCGTTTTATGGTGACTCCTGAATTTCCTCCACTTCCTCCTCATCCTTAAAATACTCCCGATGGGTGTCCACAGCATTGTTCAGTCTGATGGCATCCTCTATGACCTGGACAACATGATACCATTAGAATGACATCATAGAATGAGGGGTGTGACCAGAGCCAGAAATGCACTCATTGATCCTTTTGTTGATTTATTGCTATCATCATACACTACTGATCAACTAATCGAAGTGCAAGTGTCACAGTCTGTTATTTATTCTCCCTCCATGCAAGGCAACATCCAGGGGTGGTTCTGTGGGTTCAGCATGGCTGCCAGCCATGCTGAACCATCTGGTTCACTGGTGCTTAGGGCCTTTTTTAGGTCTTCATTTTTCTTTTTCAAAGAATCAACTTCATCTTCGACCATAGCCTTCATTTTCTTTTCCAAGGCCAGAGCTCTAATATTACTCTGGCATTTCTGTTTGATCTCCATATTCTGGGCCTTTTGGTCGTGTATTACTTTGCCCATTTGATCTTTCTCGTCTGTTAAATCTTTCACAGTTTTACCCATTAACTCGTTTTGGTCCTGTAACTTTGTATTACGTGTCAAAAGACCCTCAATCCAACACTGCGAGGATTGATGTTGTTCCTCGCGTTCTTTAACCGCATTGACGGCCACACCTCTACTATTTTTTACTGTTCTCTCAAGCTTTTCTATTTTGGAATCATACATTTCCATGACCTCTTCTAACTTTCTGTCTGCAGCATTGGCTTTGTCTTCCAGTTTTTTTAGTATTTTCCTCGTAAAATTGCTGCGTCTTATTTTTATTTTTTATTTTCACTCGCTAGATACGGGACTGACTTGAATGAGGAAAAGAAAAGGGAGAAAGGAAGAGGGGGGAGAAACAGTTGGAGAAGAGGGATGGGGATAAAGGGCAGAAAAAACCTCGCGTTTTATGGTGACTCCTGAATTTCCTCCACTTCCTCCTCATCCTTAAAATACTCCCGATGGGTGTCCACAGCATTGTTCAGTCTGATGGCATCCTCCATGACCTGGACAACATGATACCATTAGAATGACATCATAGAATGAGGGGTGTGACCAGAGCCAGAAATGCACTCATTGATCCTTTTGTTGATTTATTGCTATCATCATACACTACTGATCAACTAATCGAAGTGCAAGTGTCACAGTCTGTTATTTATTCTCCCTCCATGCAAGGCAACATCCAGGGGTGGTTCTGTGGCCATGCTGAACCATCTGGTTCACTGGTGCTTAGGGCCTTTTTTAGGTCTTCATTTTTCTTTTTCAAAGAATCAACTTCATCTTCGACCATAGCCTTCATTTTCTTTTCCAAGGCCAGAGCTCTAATATTACTCTGACATTTCTGTTTGATCTCCATATTCTGGGCCTTTTGGTTGTCTATTACTTTGCCCATTTGATCTTTCTCGTCTGTTAATTCTTTCACGGTTTTATCCATCAATTCATTTTGGTCCTGTAACTTTGTATTACGTGTCAAAAGACCCTCAATCCAACACTGCGAGGATTGATGTTGTTCCTCGCGTTCTTTAACCGCATTGACGGCCACACCTCTACTATTTTTTACTGTTCTCTCAAGCTTTTCTATTTTGGAATCATACATTTCCATGACCTCTTCTAACTTTCTGTCTGCAGCATTGGCTTTGTCTTCCAGTTTTTTTTAGTATTTTCCTCGTAAAATTGCTGCATCTTATTTTTATTTTTTATTTTCACTCGCTAGATACGGGACTGACTTGAATGAGGAAAAGAAAAGGGAGAAAGGAAGAGGGGGGAGAAACAGTTGGAGAAGAGGGATGGGGATAAAGGGCAGAAAAAACCTCGCGTTTTATGGTGACTCCTGAATTTCCTCCACTTCCTCCTCATCCTTAAAATACTCCCGATGGGTGTCCACAGCATTGTTCAGTCTGATGGCATCCTCCATGACCTGGACAACATGATACCATTAGAATGACATCATAGAATGAGGGGTGTGACCAGAGCCAGAAATGCACTCATTGATCCTTTTGTTGATTTATTGCTATCATCATACACTACTGATCAACTAATCGAAGTGCAAGTGTCACAGTCTGTTATTTATTCTCCCTCCATGCAAGGCAACATCCAGGGGTGGTTCTGTGGGTTCAGCATGGCTGCCAGCCATGCTGAACCATCTGGTTCACTGGTGCTTAGGGCCTTTTTTAGGTCTTCATTTTTCTTTTTCAAAGAATCAACTTCATCTTCGACCATAGCCTTCATTTTCTTTTCCAAGGCCAGAGCTCTAATATTACTCTGGCATTTCTGTTTGATCTCCATATTCTGGGCCTTTTGGTAGTCTATTACTTTGCCCATTTGATCTTTCTCGTCTGTTAAATCTTTCACAGTTTTACCCATTAATTCGTTTTAGTCCTGTAGCTTTGTATTACGTGTCAAAAGACCCTCAATCCAACACTGCGAGGATTGATGTTGTTCCTCGCGTTCTTTAACCGCATTGACGGCCACACCTCTACTATTTTTTACTGTTCTCTCAAGCTTTTCTATTTTGGAATCATACATTTCCATGACCTCTTCTAACTTTCTGTCTGCAGCATTGGCTTTGTCTTCCAGTTTTTTTAGTATTTTCCTCGTAAAATTGCTGCATCTTATTTTTATTTTTTATTTTCACTCGCTAGATACGGGACTGACTTGAATGAGGAAAAGAAAAGGGAGAAAGGAAGAGGGGGGAGAAACAGTTGGAGAAGAGGGATGGGGATAAAGGGCAGAAAAAACCTCGCGTTTTATGGTGACTCCTGAATTTCCTCCACTTCCTCCTCATCCTTAAAATACTCCCGATGGGTGTCCACAGCATTGTTCAGTCTGATGGCATCCTCCATGACCTGGACAACATGATACCATTAGAATGACATCATAGAATGAGGGGTGTGACCAGAGCCAGAAATGCACTCATTGATCCTTTTGTTGATTTATTGCTATCATCATACACTACTGATCAACTAATCGAAGTGCAAGTGTCACAGTCTGTTATTTATTCTCCCTCCATGCAAGGCAACATCCAGGGGTGGTTCTGTGGGTTCAGCATGGCTGCCAGCCATGCTGAACCATCTGGTTCACTGGTGCTTAGGGCCTTTTTTAGGTCTTCATTTTTCTTTTTCAAAGAATCAACTTCATCTTCGACCATAGCCTTCATTTTCTTTTCCAAGGCCAGAGCTCTAATATTACTCTGGCATTTCTGTTTGATCTCCATATTCTGGGCCTTTTGGTCGTGTATTACTTTGCCCATTTGATCTTTCTCGTCTGTTAAATCTTTCACAGTTTTACCCATTAACTCGTTTTGGTCCTGTAACTTTGTATTACGTGTCAAAAGACCCTCAATCCAACACTGCGAGGATTGATGTTGTTCCTCGCGTTCTTTAACCGCATTGACGGCCACACCTCTACTATTTTTTACTGTTCTCTCAAGCTTTTCTATTTTGGAATCATACATTTCCATGACCTCTTCTAACTTTCTGTCTGCAGCATTGGCTTTGTCTTCCAGTTTTTTTAGTATTTTCCTCGTAAAATTGCTGCGTCTTATTTTTATTTTTTATTTTCACTCGCTAGATACGGGACTGACTTGAATGAGGAAAAGAAAAGGGAGAAAGGAAGAGGGGGGAGAAACAGTTGGAGAAGAGGGATGGGGATAAAGGGCAGAAAAAACCTCGCGTTTTATGGTGACTCCTGAATTTCCTCCACTTCCTCCTCATCCTTAAAATACTCCCGATGGGTGTCCACAGCATTGTTCAGTCTGATGGCATCCTCCATGACCTGGACAACATGATACCATTAGAATGACATCATAGAATGAGGGGTGTGACCAGAGCCAGAAATGCACTCATTGATCCTTTTGTTGATTTATTGCTATCATCATACACTACTGATCAACTAATCGAAGTGCAAGTGTCACAGTCTGTTATTTATTCTCCCTCCATGCAAGGCAACATCCAGGGGTGGTTCTGTGGCCATGCTGAACCATCTGGTTCACTGGTGCTTAGGGCCTTTTTTAGGTCTTCATTTTTCTTTTTCAAAGAATCAACTTCATCTTCGACCATAGCCTTCATTTTCTTTTCCAAGGCCAGAGCTCTAATATTACTCTGACATTTCTGTTTGATCTCCATATTCTGGGCCTTTTGGTTGTCTATTACTTTGCCCATTTGATCTTTCTCGTCTGTTAATTCTTTCACGGTTTTATCCATCAATTCATTTTGGTCCTGTAACTTTGTATTACGTGTCAAAAGACCCTCAATCCAACACTGCGAGGATTGATGTTGTTCCTCGCGTTCTTTAACCGCATTGACGGCCACACCTCTACTATTTTTTACTGTTCTCTCAAGCTTTTCTATTTTGGAATCATACATTTCCATGACCTCTTCTAACTTTCTGTCTGCAGCATTGGCTTTGTCTTCCAGTTTTTTTTAGTATTTTCCTCGTAAAATTGCTGCATCTTATTTTTATTTTTTATTTTCACTCGCTAGATACGGGACTGACTTGAATGAGGAAAAGAAAAGGGAGAAAGGAAGAGGGGGGAGAAACAGTTGGAGAAGAGGGATGGGGATAAAGGGCAGAAAAAACCTCGCGTTTTATGGTGACTCCTGAATTTCCTCCACTTCCTCCTCATCCTTAAAATACTCCCGATGGGTGTCCACAGCATTGTTCAGTCTGATGGCATCCTCCATGACCTGGACAACATGATACCATTAGAATGACATCATAGAATGAGGGGTGTGACCAGAGCCAGAAATGCACTCATTGATCCTTTTGTTGATTTATTGCTATCATCATACACTACTGATCAACTAATCGAAGTGCAAGTGTCACAGTCTGTTATTTATTCTCCCTCCATGCAAGGCAACATCCAGGGGTGGTTCTGTGGGTTCAGCATGGCTGCCAGCCATGCTGAACCATCTGGTTCACTGGTGCTTAGGGCCTTTTTTAGGTCTTCATTTTTCTTTTTCAAAGAATCAACTTCATCTTCGACCATAGCCTTCATTTTCTTTTCCAAGGCCAGAGCTCTAATATTACTCTGGCATTTCTGTTTGATCTCCATATTCTGGGCCTTTTGGTAGTCTATTACTTTGCCCATTTGATCTTTCTCGTCTGTTAAATCTTTCACAGTTTTACCCATTAATTCGTTTTAGTCCTGTAGCTTTGTATTACGTGTCAAAAGACCCTCAATCCAACACTGCGAGGATTGATGTTGTTCCTCGCGTTCTTTAACCGCATTGACGGCCACACCTCTACTATTTTTTACTGTTCTCTCAAGCTTTTCTATTTTGGAATCATACATTTCCATGACCTCTTCTAACTTTCTGTCTGCAGCATTGGCTTTGTCTTCCAGTTTTTTTAGTATTTTCCTCGTAAAATTGCTGCATCTTATTTTTATTTTTTATTTTCACTCGCTAGATACGGGACTGACTTGAATGAGGAAAAGAAAAGGGAGAAAGGAAGAGGGGGGAGAAACAGTTGGAGAAGAGGGATGGGGATAAAGGGCAGAAAAAACCTCGCGTTTTATGGTGACTCCTGAATTTCCTCCACTTCCTCCTCATCCTTAAAATACTCCCGATGGGTGTCCACAGCATTGTTCAGTCTGATGGCATCCTCTATGACCTGGACAACATGATACCATTAGAATGACATCATAGAATGAGGGGTGTGACCAGAGCCAGAAATGCACTCATTGATCCTTTTGTTGATTTATTGCTATCATCATACACTACTGATCAACTAATCGAAGTGCAAGTGTCACAGTCTGTTATTTATTCTCCCTCCATGCAAGGCAACATCCAGGGGTGGTTCTGTGGGTTCAGCATGGCTGCCAGCCATGCTGAACCATCTGGTTCACTGGTGCTTAGGGCCTTTTTTAGGTCTTCATTTTTCTTTTTCAAAGAATCAACTTCATCTTCGACCATAGCCTTCATTTTCTTTTCCAAGGCCAGAGCTCTAATATTACTCTGGCATTTCTGTTTGATCTCCATATTCTGGGCCTTTTGGTCGTGTATTACTTTGCCCATTTGATCTTTCTCGTCTGTTAAATCTTTCACAGTTTTACCCATTAACTCGTTTTGGTCCTGTAACTTTGTATTACGTGTCAAAAGACCCTCAATCCAACACTGCGAGGATTGATGTTGTTCCTCGCGTTCTTTAACCGCATTGACGGCCACACCTCTACTATTTTTTACTGTTCTCTCAAGCTTTTCTATTTTGGAATCATACATTTCCATGACCTCTTCTAACTTTCTGTCTGCAGCATTGGCTTTGTCTTCCAGTTTTTTTAGTATTTTCCTCGTAAAATTGCTGCGTCTTATTTTTATTTTTTATTTTCACTCGCTAGATACGGGACTGACTTGAATGAGGAAAAGAAAAGGGAGAAAGGAAGAGGGGGGAGAAACAGTTGGAGAAGAGGGATGGGGATAAAGGGCAGAAAAAACCTCGCGTTTTATGGTGACTCCTGAATTTCCTCCACTTCCTCCTCATCCTTAAAATACTCCCGATGGGTGTCCACAGCATTGTTCAGTCTGATGGCATCCTCCATGACCTGGACAACATGATACCATTAGAATGACATCATAGAATGAGGGGTGTGACCAGAGCCAGAAATGCACTCATTGATCCTTTTGTTGATTTATTGCTATCATCATACACTACTGATCAACTAATCGAAGTGCAAGTGTCACAGTCTGTTATTTATTCTCCCTCCATGCAAGGCAACATCCAGGGGTGGTTCTGTGGCCATGCTGAACCATCTGGTTCACTGGTGCTTAGGGCCTTTTTTAGGTCTTCATTTTTCTTTTTCAAAGAATCAACTTCATCTTCGACCATAGCCTTCATTTTCTTTTCCAAGGCCAGAGCTCTAATATTACTCTGACATTTCTGTTTGATCTCCATATTCTGGGCCTTTTGGTTGTCTATTACTTTGCCCATTTGATCTTTCTCGTCTGTTAATTCTTTCACGGTTTTATCCATCAATTCATTTTGGTCCTGTAACTTTGTATTACGTGTCAAAAGACCCTCAATCCAACACTGCGAGGATTGATGTTGTTCCTCGCGTTCTTTAACCGCATTGACGGCCACACCTCTACTATTTTTTACTGTTCTCTCAAGCTTTTCTATTTTGGAATCATACATTTCCATGACCTCTTCTAACTTTCTGTCTGCAGCATTGGCTTTGTCTTCCAGTTTTTTTTAGTATTTTCCTCGTAAAATTGCTGCATCTTATTTTTATTTTTTATTTTCACTCGCTAGATACGGGACTGACTTGAATGAGGAAAAGAAAAGGGAGAAAGGAAGAGGGGGGAGAAACAGTTGGAGAAGAGGGATGGGGATAAAGGGCAGAAAAAACCTCGCGTTTTATGGTGACTCCTGAATTTCCTCCACTTCCTCCTCATCCTTAAAATACTCCCGATGGGTGTCCACAGCATTGTTCAGTCTGATGGCATCCTCCATGACCTGGACAACATGATACCATTAGAATGACATCATAGAATGAGGGGTGTGACCAGAGCCAGAAATGCACTCATTGATCCTTTTGTTGATTTATTGCTATCATCATACACTACTGATCAACTAATCGAAGTGCAAGTGTCACAGTCTGTTATTTATTCTCCCTCCATGCAAGGCAACATCCAGGGGTGGTTCTGTGGGTTCAGCATGGCTGCCAGCCATGCTGAACCATCTGGTTCACTGGTGCTTAGGGCCTTTTTTAGGTCTTCATTTTTCTTTTTCAAAGAATCAACTTCATCTTCGACCATAGCCTTCATTTTCTTTTCCAAGGCCAGAGCTCTAATATTACTCTGGCATTTCTGTTTGATCTCCATATTCTGGGCCTTTTGGTAGTCTATTACTTTGCCCATTTGATCTTTCTCGTCTGTTAAATCTTTCACAGTTTTACCCATTAATTCGTTTTAGTCCTGTAGCTTTGTATTACGTGTCAAAAGACCCTCAATCCAACACTGCGAGGATTGATGTTGTTCCTCGCGTTCTTTAACCGCATTGACGGCCACACCTCTACTATTTTTTACTGTTCTCTCAAGCTTTTCTATTTTGGAATCATACATTTCCATGACCTCTTCTAACTTTCTGTCTGCAGCATTGGCTTTGTCTTCCAGTTTTTTTAGTATTTTCCTCGTAAAATTGCTGCATCTTATTTTTATTTTTTATTTTCACTCGCTAGATACGGGACTGACTTGAATGAGGAAAAGAAAAGGGAGAAAGGAAGAGGGGGGAGAAACAGTTGGAGAAGAGGGATGGGGATAAAGGGCAGAAAAAACCTCGCGTTTTATGGTGACTCCTGAATTTCCTCCACTTCCTCCTCATCCTTAAAATACTCCCGATGGGTGTCCACAGCATTGTTCAGTCTGATGGCATCCTCCATGACCTGGACAACATGATACCATTAGAATGACATCATAGAATGAGGGGTGTGACCAGAGCCAGAAATGCACTCATTGATCCTTTTGTTGATTTATTGCTATCATCATACACTACTGATCAACTAATCGAAGTGCAAGTGTCACAGTCTGTTATTTATTCTCCCTCCATGCAAGGCAACATCCAGGGGTGGTTCTGTGGGTTCAGCATGGCTGCCAGCCATGCTGAACCATCTGGTTCACTGGTGCTTAGGGCCTTTTTTAGGTCTTCATTTTTCTTTTTCAAAGAATCAACTTCATCTTCGACCATAGCCTTCATTTTCTTTTCCAAGGCCAGAGCTCTAATATTACTCTGGCATTTCTGTTTGATCTCCATATTCTGGGCCTTTTGGTAGTCTATTACTTTGCCCATTTGATCTTTCTCGTCTGTTAAATCTTTCACAGTTTTACCCATTAATTCGTTTTAGTCCTGTAGCTTTGTATTACGTGTCAAAAGACCCTCAATCCAACACTGCGAGGATTGATGTTGTTCCTCGCGTTCTTTAACCGCATTGACGGCCACACCTCTACTATTTTTTACTGTTCTCTCAAGCTTTTCTATTTTGGAATCATACATTTCCATGACCTCTTCTAACTTTCTGTCTGCAGCATTGGCTTTGTCTTCCAGTTTTTTTAGTATTTTCCTCGTAAAATTGCTGCATCTTATTTTTATTTTTTATTTTCACTCGCTAGATACGGGACTGACTTGAATGAGGAAAAGAAAAGGGAGAAAGGAAGAGGGGGGAGAAACAGTTGGAGAAGAGGGATGGGGATAAAGGGCAGAAAAAACCTCGCGTTTTATGGTGACTCCTGAATTTCCTCCACTTCCTCCTCATCCTTAAAATACTCCCGATGGGTGTCCACAGCATTGTTCAGTCTGATGGCATCCTCCATGACCTGGACAACATGATACCATTAGAATGACATCATAGAATGAGGGGTGTGACCAGAGCCAGAAATGCACTCATTGATCCTTTTGTTGATTTATTGCTATCATCATACACTACTGATCAACTAATCGAAGTGCAAGTGTCACAGTCTGTTATTTATTCTCCCTCCATGCAAGGCAACATCCAGGGGTGGTTCTGTGGCCATGCTGAACCATCTGGTTCACTGGTGCTTAGGGCCTTTTTTAGGTCTTCATTTTTCTTTTTCAAAGAATCAACTTCATCTTCGACCATAGCCTTCATTTTCTTTTCCAAGGCCAGAGCTCTAATATTACTCTGACATTTCTGTTTGATCTCCATATTCTGGGCCTTTTGGTTGTCTATTACTTTGCCCATTTGATCTTTCTCGTCTGTTAATTCTTTCACGGTTTTATCCATCAATTCATTTTGGTCCTGTAACTTTGTATTACGTGTCAAAAGACCCTCAATCCAACACTGCGAGGATTGATGTTGTTCCTCGCGTTCTTTAACCGCATTGACGGCCACACCTCTACTATTTTTTACTGTTCTCTCAAGCTTTTCTATTTTGGAATCATACATTTCCATGACCTCTTCTAACTTTCTGTCTGCAGCATTGGCTTTGTCTTCCAGTTTTTTTTAGTATTTTCCTCGTAAAATTGCTGCATCTTATTTTTATTTTTTATTTTCACTCGCTAGATACGGGACTGACTTGAATGAGGAAAAGAAAAGGGAGAAAGGAAGAGGGGGGAGAAACAGTTGGAGAAGAGGGATGGGGATAAAGGGCAGAAAAAACCTCGCGTTTTATGGTGACTCCTGAATTTCCTCCACTTCCTCCTCATCCTTAAAATACTCCCGATGGGTGTCCACAGCATTGTTCAGTCTGATGGCATCCTCCATGACCTGGACAACATGATACCATTAGAATGACATCATAGAATGAGGGGTGTGACCAGAGCCAGAAATGCACTCATTGATCCTTTTGTTGATTTATTGCTATCATCATACACTACTGATCAACTAATCGAAGTGCAAGTGTCACAGTCTGTTATTTATTCTCCCTCCATGCAAGGCAACATCCAGGGGTGGTTCTGTGGGTTCAGCATGGCTGCCAGCCATGCTGAACCATCTGGTTCACTGGTGCTTAGGGCCTTTTTTAGGTCTTCATTTTTCTTTTTCAAAGAATCAACTTCATCTTCGACCATAGCCTTCATTTTCTTTTCCAAGGCCAGAGCTCTAATATTACTCTGGCATTTCTGTTTGATCTCCATATTCTGGGCCTTTTGGTAGTCTATTACTTTGCCCATTTGATCTTTCTCGTCTGTTAAATCTTTCACAGTTTTACCCATTAATTCGTTTTAGTCCTGTAGCTTTGTATTACGTGTCAAAAGACCCTCAATCCAACACTGCGAGGATTGATGTTGTTCCTCGCGTTCTTTAACCGCATTGACGGCCACACCTCTACTATTTTTTACTGTTCTCTCAAGCTTTTCTATTTTGGAATCATACATTTCCATGACCTCTTCTAACTTTCTGTCTGCAGCATTGGCTTTGTCTTCCAGTTTTTTTAGTATTTTCCTCGTAAAATTGCTGCATCTTATTTTTATTTTTTATTTTCACTCGCTAGATACGGGACTGACTTGAATGAGGAAAAGAAAAGGGAGAAAGGAAGAGGGGGGAGAAACAGTTGGAGAAGAGGGATGGGGATAAAGGGCAGAAAAAACCTCGCGTTTTATGGTGACTCCTGAATTTCCTCCACTTCCTCCTCATCCTTAAAATACTCCCGATGGGTGTCCACAGCATTGTTCAGTCTGATGGCATCCTCTATGACCTGGACAACATGATACCATTAGAATGACATCATAGAATGAGGGGTGTGACCAGAGCCAGAAATGCACTCATTGATCCTTTTGTTGATTTATTGCTATCATCATACACTACTGATCAACTAATCGAAGTGCAAGTGTCACAGTCTGTTATTTATTCTCCCTCCATGCAAGGCAACATCCAGGGGTGGTTCTGTGGGTTCAGCATGGCTGCCAGCCATGCTGAACCATCTGGTTCACTGGTGCTTAGGGCCTTTTTTAGGTCTTCATTTTTCTTTTTCAAAGAATCAACTTCATCTTCGACCATAGCCTTCATTTTCTTTTCCAAGGCCAGAGCTCTAATATTACTCTGGCATTTCTGTTTGATCTCCATATTCTGGGCCTTTTGGTCGTGTATTACTTTGCCCATTTGATCTTTCTCGTCTGTTAAATCTTTCACAGTTTTACCCATTAACTCGTTTTGGTCCTGTAACTTTGTATTACGTGTCAAAAGACCCTCAATCCAACACTGCGAGGATTGATGTTGTTCCTCGCGTTCTTTAACCGCATTGACGGCCACACCTCTACTATTTTTTACTGTTCTCTCAAGCTTTTCTATTTTGGAATCATACATTTCCATGACCTCTTCTAACTTTCTGTCTGCAGCATTGGCTTTGTCTTCCAGTTTTTTTAGTATTTTCCTCGTAAAATTGCTGCGTCTTATTTTTATTTTTTATTTTCACTCGCTAGATACGGGACTGACTTGAATGAGGAAAAGAAAAGGGAGAAAGGAAGAGGGGGGAGAAACAGTTGGAGAAGAGGGATGGGGATAAAGGGCAGAAAAAACCTCGCGTTTTATGGTGACTCCTGAATTTCCTCCACTTCCTCCTCATCCTTAAAATACTCCCGATGGGTGTCCACAGCATTGTTCAGTCTGATGGCATCCTCCATGACCTGGACAACATGATACCATTAGAATGACATCATAGAATGAGGGGTGTGACCAGAGCCAGAAATGCACTCATTGATCCTTTTGTTGATTTATTGCTATCATCATACACTACTGATCAACTAATCGAAGTGCAAGTGTCACAGTCTGTTATTTATTCTCCCTCCATGCAAGGCAACATCCAGGGGTGGTTCTGTGGCCATGCTGAACCATCTGGTTCACTGGTGCTTAGGGCCTTTTTTAGGTCTTCATTTTTCTTTTTCAAAGAATCAACTTCATCTTCGACCATAGCCTTCATTTTCTTTTCCAAGGCCAGAGCTCTAATATTACTCTGACATTTCTGTTTGATCTCCATATTCTGGGCCTTTTGGTTGTCTATTACTTTGCCCATTTGATCTTTCTCGTCTGTTAATTCTTTCACGGTTTTATCCATCAATTCATTTTGGTCCTGTAACTTTGTATTACGTGTCAAAAGACCCTCAATCCAACACTGCGAGGATTGATGTTGTTCCTCGCGTTCTTTAACCGCATTGACGGCCACACCTCTACTATTTTTTACTGTTCTCTCAAGCTTTTCTATTTTGGAATCATACATTTCCATGACCTCTTCTAACTTTCTGTCTGCAGCATTGGCTTTGTCTTCCAGTTTTTTTTAGTATTTTCCTCGTAAAATTGCTGCATCTTATTTTTATTTTTTATTTTCACTCGCTAGATACGGGACTGACTTGAATGAGGAAAAGAAAAGGGAGAAAGGAAGAGGGGGGAGAAACAGTTGGAGAAGAGGGATGGGGATAAAGGGCAGAAAAAACCTCGCGTTTTATGGTGACTCCTGAATTTCCTCCACTTCCTCCTCATCCTTAAAATACTCCCGATGGGTGTCCACAGCATTGTTCAGTCTGATGGCATCCTCCATGACCTGGACAACATGATACCATTAGAATGACATCATAGAATGAGGGGTGTGACCAGAGCCAGAAATGCACTCATTGATCCTTTTGTTGATTTATTGCTATCATCATACACTACTGATCAACTAATCGAAGTGCAAGTGTCACAGTCTGTTATTTATTCTCCCTCCATGCAAGGCAACATCCAGGGGTGGTTCTGTGGGTTCAGCATGGCTGCCAGCCATGCTGAACCATCTGGTTCACTGGTGCTTAGGGCCTTTTTTAGGTCTTCATTTTTCTTTTTCAAAGAATCAACTTCATCTTCGACCATAGCCTTCATTTTCTTTTCCAAGGCCAGAGCTCTAATATTACTCTGGCATTTCTGTTTGATCTCCATATTCTGGGCCTTTTGGTAGTCTATTACTTTGCCCATTTGATCTTTCTCGTCTGTTAAATCTTTCACAGTTTTACCCATTAATTCGTTTTAGTCCTGTAGCTTTGTATTACGTGTCAAAAGACCCTCAATCCAACACTGCGAGGATTGATGTTGTTCCTCGCGTTCTTTAACCGCATTGACGGCCACACCTCTACTATTTTTTACTGTTCTCTCAAGCTTTTCTATTTTGGAATCATACATTTCCATGACCTCTTCTAACTTTCTGTCTGCAGCATTGGCTTTGTCTTCCAGTTTTTTTAGTATTTTCCTCGTAAAATTGCTGCATCTTATTTTTATTTTTTATTTTCACTCGCTAGATACGGGACTGACTTGAATGAGGAAAAGAAAAGGGAGAAAGGAAGAGGGGGGAGAAACAGTTGGAGAAGAGGGATGGGGATAAAGGGCAGAAAAAACCTCGCGTTTTATGGTGACTCCTGAATTTCCTCCACTTCCTCCTCATCCTTAAAATACTCCCGATGGGTGTCCACAGCATTGTTCAGTCTGATGGCATCCTCCATGACCTGGACAACATGATACCATTAGAATGACATCATAGAATGAGGGGTGTGACCAGAGCCAGAAATGCACTCATTGATCCTTTTGTTGATTTATTGCTATCATCATACACTACTGATCAACTAATCGAAGTGCAAGTGTCACAGTCTGTTATTTATTCTCCCTCCATGCAAGGCAACATCCAGGGGTGGTTCTGTGGGTTCAGCATGGCTGCCAGCCATGCTGAACCATCTGGTTCACTGGTGCTTAGGGCCTTTTTTAGGTCTTCATTTTTCTTTTTCAAAGAATCAACTTCATCTTCGACCATAGCCTTCATTTTCTTTTCCAAGGCCAGAGCTCTAATATTACTCTGGCATTTCTGTTTGATCTCCATATTCTGGGCCTTTTGGTCGTGTATTACTTTGCCCATTTGATCTTTCTCGTCTGTTAAATCTTTCACAGTTTTACCCATTAACTCGTTTTGGTCCTGTAACTTTGTATTACGTGTCAAAAGACCCTCAATCCAACACTGCGAGGATTGATGTTGTTCCTCGCGTTCTTTAACCGCATTGACGGCCACACCTCTACTATTTTTTACTGTTCTCTCAAGCTTTTCTATTTTGGAATCATACATTTCCATGACCTCTTCTAACTTTCTGTCTGCAGCATTGGCTTTGTCTTCCAGTTTTTTTAGTATTTTCCTCGTAAAATTGCTGCGTCTTATTTTTATTTTTTATTTTCACTCGCTAGATACGGGACTGACTTGAATGAGGAAAAGAAAAGGGAGAAAGGAAGAGGGGGGAGAAACAGTTGGAGAAGAGGGATGGGGATAAAGGGCAGAAAAAACCTCGCGTTTTATGGTGACTCCTGAATTTCCTCCACTTCCTCCTCATCCTTAAAATACTCCCGATGGGTGTCCACAGCATTGTTCAGTCTGATGGCATCCTCCATGACCTGGACAACATGATACCATTAGAATGACATCATAGAATGAGGGGTGTGACCAGAGCCAGAAATGCACTCATTGATCCTTTTGTTGATTTATTGCTATCATCATACACTACTGATCAACTAATCGAAGTGCAAGTGTCACAGTCTGTTATTTATTCTCCCTCCATGCAAGGCAACATCCAGGGGTGGTTCTGTGGCCATGCTGAACCATCTGGTTCACTGGTGCTTAGGGCCTTTTTTAGGTCTTCATTTTTCTTTTTCAAAGAATCAACTTCATCTTCGACCATAGCCTTCATTTTCTTTTCCAAGGCCAGAGCTCTAATATTACTCTGACATTTCTGTTTGATCTCCATATTCTGGGCCTTTTGGTTGTCTATTACTTTGCCCATTTGATCTTTCTCGTCTGTTAATTCTTTCACGGTTTTATCCATCAATTCATTTTGGTCCTGTAACTTTGTATTACGTGTCAAAAGACCCTCAATCCAACACTGCGAGGATTGATGTTGTTCCTCGCGTTCTTTAACCGCATTGACGGCCACACCTCTACTATTTTTTACTGTTCTCTCAAGCTTTTCTATTTTGGAATCATACATTTCCATGACCTCTTCTAACTTTCTGTCTGCAGCATTGGCTTTGTCTTCCAGTTTTTTTTAGTATTTTCCTCGTAAAATTGCTGCATCTTATTTTTATTTTTTATTTTCACTCGCTAGATACGGGACTGACTTGAATGAGGAAAAGAAAAGGGAGAAAGGAAGAGGGGGGAGAAACAGTTGGAGAAGAGGGATGGGGATAAAGGGCAGAAAAAACCTCGCGTTTTATGGTGACTCCTGAATTTCCTCCACTTCCTCCTCATCCTTAAAATACTCCCGATGGGTGTCCACAGCATTGTTCAGTCTGATGGCATCCTCCATGACCTGGACAACATGATACCATTAGAATGACATCATAGAATGAGGGGTGTGACCAGAGCCAGAAATGCACTCATTGATCCTTTTGTTGATTTATTGCTATCATCATACACTACTGATCAACTAATCGAAGTGCAAGTGTCACAGTCTGTTATTTATTCTCCCTCCATGCAAGGCAACATCCAGGGGTGGTTCTGTGGCCATGCTGAACCATCTGGTTCACTGGTGCTTAGGGCCTTTTTTAGGTCTTCATTTTTCTTTTTCAAAGAATCAACTTCATCTTCGACCATAGCCTTCATTTTCTTTTCCAAGGCCAGAGCTCTAATATTACTCTGACATTTCTGTTTGATCTCCATATTCTGGGCCTTTTGGTTGTCTATTACTTTGCCCATTTGATCTTTCTCGTCTGTTAATTCTTTCATGGTTTTATCCATCAATTCATTTTGGTCCTGTAACTTTGTATTACGTGTCAAAAGACCCTCAATCCAACACTGCGAGGATTGATGTTGTTCCTCGCGTTCTTTAACCGCATTGACGGCCACACCTCTACTATTTTTTACTGTTCTCTCAAGCTTTTCTATTTTGGAATCATACATTTCCATGACCTCTTCTAACTTTCTGTCTGCAGCATTGGCTTTGTCTTCCAGTTTTTTTTAGTATTTTCCTCGTAAAATTGCTGCATCTTATTTTTATTTTTTATTTTCACTCGCTAGATACGGGACTGACTTGAATGAGGAAAAGAAAAGGGAGAAAGGAAGAGGGGGGAGAAACAGTTGGAGAAGAGGGATGGGGATAAAGGGCAGAAAAAACCTCGCGTTTTATGGTGACTCCTGAATTTCCTCCACTTCCTCCTCATCCTTAAAATACTCCCGATGGGTGTCCACAGCATTGTTCAGTCTGATGGCATCCTCCATGACCTGGACAACATGATACCATTAGAATGACATCATAGAATGAGGGGTGTGACCAGAGCCAGAAATGCACTCATTGATCCTTTTGTTGATTTATTGCTATCATCATACACTACTGATCAACTAATCGAAGTGCAAGTGTCACAGTCTGTTATTTATTCTCCCTCCATGCAAGGCAACATCCAGGGGTGGTTCTGTGGCCATGCTGAACCATCTGGTTCACTGGTGCTTAGGGCCTTTTTTAGGTCTTCATTTTTCTTTTTCAAAGAATCAACTTCATCTTCGACCATAGCCTTCATTTTCTTTTCCAAGGCCAGAGCTCTAATATTACTCTGACATTTCTGTTTGATCTCCATATTCTGGGCCTTTTGGTTGTCTATTACTTTGCCCATTTGATCTTTCTCGTCTGTTAATTCTTTCACGGTTTTATCCATCAATTCATTTTGGTCCTGTAACTTTGTATTACGTGTCAAAAGACCCTCAATCCAACACTGCGAGGATTGATGTTGTTCCTCGCGTTCTTTAACCGCATTGACGGCCACACCTCTACTATTTTTTACTGTTCTCTCAAGCTTTTCTATTTTGGAATCATACATTTCCATGACCTCTTCTAACTTTCTGTCTGCAGCATTGGCTTTGTCTTCCAGTTTTTTTTAGTATTTTCCTCGTAAAATTGCTGCATCTTATTTTTATTTTTTATTTTCACTCGCTAGATACGGGACTGACTTGAATGAGGAAAAGAAAAGGGAGAAAGGAAGAGGGGGGAGAAACAGTTGGAGAAGAGGGATGGGGATAAAGGGCAGAAAAAACCTCGCGTTTTATGGTGACTCCTGAATTTCCTCCACTTCCTCCTCATCCTTAAAATACTCCCGATGGGTGTCCACAGCATTGTTCAGTCTGATGGCATCCTCCATGACCTGGACAACATGATACCATTAGAATGACATCATAGAATGAGGGGTGTGACCAGAGCCAGAAATGCACTCATTGATCCTTTTGTTGATTTATTGCTATCATCATACACTACTGATCAACTAATCGAAGTGCAAGTGTCACAGTCTGTTATTTATTCTCCCTCCATGCAAGGCAACATCCAGGGGTGGTTCTGTGGCCATGCTGAACCATCTGGTTCACTGGTGCTTAGGGCCTTTTTTAGGTCTTCATTTTTCTTTTTCAAAGAATCAACTTCATCTTCGACCATAGCCTTCATTTTCTTTTCCAAGGCCAGAGCTCTAATATTACTCTGACATTTCTGTTTGATCTCCATATTCTGGGCCTTTTGGTTGTCTATTACTTTGCCCATTTGATCTTTCTCGTCTGTTAATTCTTTCATGGTTTTATCCATCAATTCATTTTGGTCCTGTAACTTTGTATTACGTGTCAAAAGACCCTCAATCCAACACTGCGAGGATTGATGTTGTTCCTCGCGTTCTTTAACCGCATTGACGGCCACACCTCTACTATTTTTTACTGTTCTCTCAAGCTTTTCTATTTTGGAATCATACATTTCCATGACCTCTTCTAACTTTCTGTCTGCAGCATTGGCTTTGTCTTCCAGTTTTTTTTAGTATTTTCCTCGTAAAATTGCTGCATCTTATTTTTATTTTTTATTTTCACTCGCTAGATACGGGACTGACTTGAATGAGGAAAAGAAAAGGGAGAAAGGAAGAGGGGGGAGAAACAGTTGGAGAAGAGGGATGGGGATAAAGGGCAGAAAAAACCTCGCGTTTTATGGTGACTCCTGAATTTCCTCCACTTCCTCCTCATCCTTAAAATACTCCCGATGGGTGTCCACAGCATTGTTCAGTCTGATGGCATCCTCCATGACCTGGACAACATGATACCATTAGAATGACATCATAGAATGAGGGGTGTGACCAGAGCCAGAAATGCACTCATTGATCCTTTTGTTGATTTATTGCTATCATCATACACTACTGATCAACTAATCGAAGTGCAAGTGTCACAGTCTGTTATTTATTCTCCCTCCATGCAAGGCAACATCCAGGGGTGGTTCTGTGGGTTCAGCATGGCTGCCAGCCATGCTGAACCATCTGGTTCACTGGTGCTTAGGGCCTTTTTTAGGTCTTCATTTTTCTTTTTCAAAGAATCAACTTCATCTTCGACCATAGCCTTCATTTTCTTTTCCAAGGCCAGAGCTCTAATATTACTCTGGCATTTCTGTTTGATCTCCATATTCTGGGCCTTTTGGTAGTCTATTACTTTGCCCATTTGATCTTTCTCGTCTGTTAAATCTTTCACAGTTTTACCCATTAATTCGTTTTAGTCCTGTAGCTTTGTATTACGTGTCAAAAGACCCTCAATCCAACACTGCGAGGATTGATGTTGTTCCTCGCGTTCTTTAACCGCATTGACGGCCACACCTCTACTATTTTTTACTGTTCTCTCAAGCTTTTCTATTTTGGAATCATACATTTCCATGACCTCTTCTAACTTTCTGTCTGCAGCATTGGCTTTGTCTTCCAGTTTTTTTAGTATTTTCCTCGTAAAATTGCTGCATCTTATTTTTATTTTTTATTTTCACTCGCTAGATACGGGACTGACTTGAATGAGGAAAAGAAAAGGGAGAAAGGAAGAGGGGGGAGAAACAGTTGGAGAAGAGGGATGGGGATAAAGGGCAGAAAAAACCTCGCGTTTTATGGTGACTCCTGAATTTCCTCCACTTCCTCCTCATCCTTAAAATACTCCCGATGGGTGTCCACAGCATTGTTCAGTCTGATGGCATCCTCCATGACCTGGACAACATGATACCATTAGAATGACATCATAGAATGAGGGGTGTGACCAGAGCCAGAAATGCACTCATTGATCCTTTTGTTGATTTATTGCTATCATCATACACTACTGATCAACTAATCGAAGTGCAAGTGTCACAGTCTGTTATTTATTCTCCCTCCATGCAAGGCAACATCCAGGGGTGGTTCTGTGGGTTCAGCATGGCTGCCAGCCATGCTGAACCATCTGGTTCACTGGTGCTTAGGGCCTTTTTTAGGTCTTCATTTTTCTTTTTCAAAGAATCAACTTCATCTTCGACCATAGCCTTCATTTTCTTTTCCAAGGCCAGAGCTCTAATATTACTCTGGCATTTCTGTTTGATCTCCATATTCTGGGCCTTTTGGTAGTCTATTACTTTGCCCATTTGATCTTTCTCGTCTGTTAAATCTTTCACAGTTTTACCCATTAATTCGTTTTAGTCCTGTAGCTTTGTATTACGTGTCAAAAGACCCTCAATCCAACACTGCGAGGATTGATGTTGTTCCTCGCGTTCTTTAACCGCATTGACGGCCACACCTCTACTATTTTTTACTGTTCTCTCAAGCTTTTCTATTTTGGAATCATACATTTCCATGACCTCTTCTAACTTTCTGTCTGCAGCATTGGCTTTGTCTTCCAGTTTTTTTAGTATTTTCCTCGTAAAATTGCTGCATCTTATTTTTATTTTTTATTTTCACTCGCTAGATACGGGACTGACTTGAATGAGGAAAAGAAAAGGGAGAAAGGAAGAGGGGGGAGAAACAGTTGGAGAAGAGGGATGGGGATAAAGGGCAGAAAAAACCTCGCGTTTTATGGTGACTCCTGAATTTCCTCCACTTCCTCCTCATCCTTAAAATACTCCCGATGGGTGTCCACAGCATTGTTCAGTCTGATGGCATCCTCCATGACCTGGACAACATGATACCATTAGAATGACATCATAGAATGAGGGGTGTGACCAGAGCCAGAAATGCACTCATTGATCCTTTTGTTGATTTATTGCTATCATCATACACTACTGATCAACTAATCGAAGTGCAAGTGTCACAGTCTGTTATTTATTCTCCCTCCATGCAAGGCAACATCCAGGGGTGGTTCTGTGGCCATGCTGAACCATCTGGTTCACTGGTGCTTAGGGCCTTTTTTAGGTCTTCATTTTTCTTTTTCAAAGAATCAACTTCATCTTCGACCATAGCCTTCATTTTCTTTTCCAAGGCCAGAGCTCTAATATTACTCTGACATTTCTGTTTGATCTCCATATTCTGGGCCTTTTGGTTGTCTATTACTTTGCCCATTTGATCTTTCTCGTCTGTTAATTCTTTCACGGTTTTATCCATCAATTCATTTTGGTCCTGTAACTTTGTATTACGTGTCAAAAGACCCTCAATCCAACACTGCGAGGATTGATGTTGTTCCTCGCGTTCTTTAACCGCATTGACGGCCACACCTCTACTATTTTTTACTGTTCTCTCAAGCTTTTCTATTTTGGAATCATACATTTCCATGACCTCTTCTAACTTTCTGTCTGCAGCATTGGCTTTGTCTTCCAGTTTTTTTTAGTATTTTCCTCGTAAAATTGCTGCATCTTATTTTTATTTTTTATTTTCACTCGCTAGATACGGGACTGACTTGAATGAGGAAAAGAAAAGGGAGAAAGGAAGAGGGGGGAGAAACAGTTGGAGAAGAGGGATGGGGATAAAGGGCAGAAAAAACCTCGCGTTTTATGGTGACTCCTGAATTTCCTCCACTTCCTCCTCATCCTTAAAATACTCCCGATGGGTGTCCACAGCATTGTTCAGTCTGATGGCATCCTCCATGACCTGGACAACATGATACCATTAGAATGACATCATAGAATGAGGGGTGTGACCAGAGCCAGAAATGCACTCATTGATCCTTTTGTTGATTTATTGCTATCATCATACACTACTGATCAACTAATCGAAGTGCAAGTGTCACAGTCTGTTATTTATTCTCCCTCCATGCAAGGCAACATCCAGGGGTGGTTCTGTGGGTTCAGCATGGCTGCCAGCCATGCTGAACCATCTGGTTCACTGGTGCTTAGGGCCTTTTTTAGGTCTTCATTTTTCTTTTTCAAAGAATCAACTTCATCTTCGACCATAGCCTTCATTTTCTTTTCCAAGGCCAGAGCTCTAATATTACTCTGGCATTTCTGTTTGATCTCCATATTCTGGGCCTTTTGGTAGTCTATTACTTTGCCCATTTGATCTTTCTCGTCTGTTAAATCTTTCACAGTTTTACCCATTAATTCGTTTTAGTCCTGTAGCTTTGTATTACGTGTCAAAAGACCCTCAATCCAACACTGCGAGGATTGATGTTGTTCCTCGCGTTCTTTAACCGCATTGACGGCCACACCTCTACTATTTTTTACTGTTCTCTCAAGCTTTTCTATTTTGGAATCATACATTTCCATGACCTCTTCTAACTTTCTGTCTGCAGCATTGGCTTTGTCTTCCAGTTTTTTTAGTATTTTCCTCGTAAAATTGCTGCATCTTATTTTTATTTTTTATTTTCACTCGCTAGATACGGGACTGACTTGAATGAGGAAAAGAAAAGGGAGAAAGGAAGAGGGGGGAGAAACAGTTGGAGAAGAGGGATGGGGATAAAGGGCAGAAAAAACCTCGCGTTTTATGGTGACTCCTGAATTTCCTCCACTTCCTCCTCATCCTTAAAATACTCCCGATGGGTGTCCACAGCATTGTTCAGTCTGATGGCATCCTCTATGACCTGGACAACATGATACCATTAGAATGACATCATAGAATGAGGGGTGTGACCAGAGCCAGAAATGCACTCATTGATCCTTTTGTTGATTTATTGCTATCATCATACACTACTGATCAACTAATCGAAGTGCAAGTGTCACAGTCTGTTATTTATTCTCCCTCCATGCAAGGCAACATCCAGGGGTGGTTCTGTGGGTTCAGCATGGCTGCCAGCCATGCTGAACCATCTGGTTCACTGGTGCTTAGGGCCTTTTTTAGGTCTTCATTTTTCTTTTTCAAAGAATCAACTTCATCTTCGACCATAGCCTTCATTTTCTTTTCCAAGGCCAGAGCTCTAATATTACTCTGGCATTTCTGTTTGATCTCCATATTCTGGGCCTTTTGGTCGTGTATTACTTTGCCCATTTGATCTTTCTCGTCTGTTAAATCTTTCACAGTTTTACCCATTAACTCGTTTTGGTCCTGTAACTTTGTATTACGTGTCAAAAGACCCTCAATCCAACACTGCGAGGATTGATGTTGTTCCTCGCGTTCTTTAACCGCATTGACGGCCACACCTCTACTATTTTTTACTGTTCTCTCAAGCTTTTCTATTTTGGAATCATACATTTCCATGACCTCTTCTAACTTTCTGTCTGCAGCATTGGCTTTGTCTTCCAGTTTTTTTAGTATTTTCCTCGTAAAATTGCTGCGTCTTATTTTTATTTTTTATTTTCACTCGCTAGATACGGGACTGACTTGAATGAGGAAAAGAAAAGGGAGAAAGGAAGAGGGGGGAGAAACAGTTGGAGAAGAGGGATGGGGATAAAGGGCAGAAAAAACCTCGCGTTTTATGGTGACTCCTGAATTTCCTCCACTTCCTCCTCATCCTTAAAATACTCCCGATGGGTGTCCACAGCATTGTTCAGTCTGATGGCATCCTCCATGACCTGGACAACATGATACCATTAGAATGACATCATAGAATGAGGGGTGTGACCAGAGCCAGAAATGCACTCATTGATCCTTTTGTTGATTTATTGCTATCATCATACACTACTGATCAACTAATCGAAGTGCAAGTGTCACAGTCTGTTATTTATTCTCCCTCCATGCAAGGCAACATCCAGGGGTGGTTCTGTGGCCATGCTGAACCATCTGGTTCACTGGTGCTTAGGGCCTTTTTTAGGTCTTCATTTTTCTTTTTCAAAGAATCAACTTCATCTTCGACCATAGCCTTCATTTTCTTTTCCAAGGCCAGAGCTCTAATATTACTCTGACATTTCTGTTTGATCTCCATATTCTGGGCCTTTTGGTTGTCTATTACTTTGCCCATTTGATCTTTCTCGTCTGTTAATTCTTTCACGGTTTTATCCATCAATTCATTTTGGTCCTGTAACTTTGTATTACGTGTCAAAAGACCCTCAATCCAACACTGCGAGGATTGATGTTGTTCCTCGCGTTCTTTAACCGCATTGACGGCCACACCTCTACTATTTTTTACTGTTCTCTCAAGCTTTTCTATTTTGGAATCATACATTTCCATGACCTCTTCTAACTTTCTGTCTGCAGCATTGGCTTTGTCTTCCAGTTTTTTTTAGTATTTTCCTCGTAAAATTGCTGCATCTTATTTTTATTTTTTATTTTCACTCGCTAGATACGGGACTGACTTGAATGAGGAAAAGAAAAGGGAGAAAGGAAGAGGGGGGAGAAACAGTTGGAGAAGAGGGATGGGGATAAAGGGCAGAAAAAACCTCGCGTTTTATGGTGACTCCTGAATTTCCTCCACTTCCTCCTCATCCTTAAAATACTCCCGATGGGTGTCCACAGCATTGTTCAGTCTGATGGCATCCTCCATGACCTGGACAACATGATACCATTAGAATGACATCATAGAATGAGGGGTGTGACCAGAGCCAGAAATGCACTCATTGATCCTTTTGTTGATTTATTGCTATCATCATACACTACTGATCAACTAATCGAAGTGCAAGTGTCACAGTCTGTTATTTATTCTCCCTCCATGCAAGGCAACATCCAGGGGTGGTTCTGTGGGTTCAGCATGGCTGCCAGCCATGCTGAACCATCTGGTTCACTGGTGCTTAGGGCCTTTTTTAGGTCTTCATTTTTCTTTTTCAAAGAATCAACTTCATCTTCGACCATAGCCTTCATTTTCTTTTCCAAGGCCAGAGCTCTAATATTACTCTGGCATTTCTGTTTGATCTCCATATTCTGGGCCTTTTGGTAGTCTATTACTTTGCCCATTTGATCTTTCTCGTCTGTTAAATCTTTCACAGTTTTACCCATTAATTCGTTTTAGTCCTGTAGCTTTGTATTACGTGTCAAAAGACCCTCAATCCAACACTGCGAGGATTGATGTTGTTCCTCGCGTTCTTTAACCGCATTGACGGCCACACCTCTACTATTTTTTACTGTTCTCTCAAGCTTTTCTATTTTGGAATCATACATTTCCATGACCTCTTCTAACTTTCTGTCTGCAGCATTGGCTTTGTCTTCCAGTTTTTTTAGTATTTTCCTCGTAAAATTGCTGCATCTTATTTTTATTTTTTATTTTCACTCGCTAGATACGGGACTGACTTGAATGAGGAAAAGAAAAGGGAGAAAGGAAGAGGGGGGAGAAACAGTTGGAGAAGAGGGATGGGGATAAAGGGCAGAAAAAACCTCGCGTTTTATGGTGACTCCTGAATTTCCTCCACTTCCTCCTCATCCTTAAAATACTCCCGATGGGTGTCCACAGCATTGTTCAGTCTGATGGCATCCTCCATGACCTGGACAACATGATACCATTAGAATGACATCATAGAATGAGGGGTGTGACCAGAGCCAGAAATGCACTCATTGATCCTTTTGTTGATTTATTGCTATCATCATACACTACTGATCAACTAATCGAAGTGCAAGTGTCACAGTCTGTTATTTATTCTCCCTCCATGCAAGGCAACATCCAGGGGTGGTTCTGTGGGTTCAGCATGGCTGCCAGCCATGCTGAACCATCTGGTTCACTGGTGCTTAGGGCCTTTTTTAGGTCTTCATTTTTCTTTTTCAAAGAATCAACTTCATCTTCGACCATAGCCTTCATTTTCTTTTCCAAGGCCAGAGCTCTAATATTACTCTGGCATTTCTGTTTGATCTCCATATTCTGGGCCTTTTGGTCGTGTATTACTTTGCCCATTTGATCTTTCTCGTCTGTTAAATCTTTCACAGTTTTACCCATTAACTCGTTTTGGTCCTGTAACTTTGTATTACGTGTCAAAAGACCCTCAATCCAACACTGCGAGGATTGATGTTGTTCCTCGCGTTCTTTAACCGCATTGACGGCCACACCTCTACTATTTTTTACTGTTCTCTCAAGCTTTTCTATTTTGGAATCATACATTTCCATGACCTCTTCTAACTTTCTGTCTGCAGCATTGGCTTTGTCTTCCAGTTTTTTTAGTATTTTCCTCGTAAAATTGCTGCGTCTTATTTTTATTTTTTATTTTCACTCGCTAGATACGGGACTGACTTGAATGAGGAAAAGAAAAGGGAGAAAGGAAGAGGGGGGAGAAACAGTTGGAGAAGAGGGATGGGGATAAAGGGCAGAAAAAACCTCGCGTTTTATGGTGACTCCTGAATTTCCTCCACTTCCTCCTCATCCTTAAAATACTCCCGATGGGTGTCCACAGCATTGTTCAGTCTGATGGCATCCTCCATGACCTGGACAACATGATACCATTAGAATGACATCATAGAATGAGGGGTGTGACCAGAGCCAGAAATGCACTCATTGATCCTTTTGTTGATTTATTGCTATCATCATACACTACTGATCAACTAATCGAAGTGCAAGTGTCACAGTCTGTTATTTATTCTCCCTCCATGCAAGGCAACATCCAGGGGTGGTTCTGTGGCCATGCTGAACCATCTGGTTCACTGGTGCTTAGGGCCTTTTTTAGGTCTTCATTTTTCTTTTTCAAAGAATCAACTTCATCTTCGACCATAGCCTTCATTTTCTTTTCCAAGGCCAGAGCTCTAATATTACTCTGACATTTCTGTTTGATCTCCATATTCTGGGCCTTTTGGTTGTCTATTACTTTGCCCATTTGATCTTTCTCGTCTGTTAATTCTTTCACGGTTTTATCCATCAATTCATTTTGGTCCTGTAACTTTGTATTACGTGTCAAAAGACCCTCAATCCAACACTGCGAGGATTGATGTTGTTCCTCGCGTTCTTTAACCGCATTGACGGCCACACCTCTACTATTTTTTACTGTTCTCTCAAGCTTTTCTATTTTGGAATCATACATTTCCATGACCTCTTCTAACTTTCTGTCTGCAGCATTGGCTTTGTCTTCCAGTTTTTTTTAGTATTTTCCTCGTAAAATTGCTGCATCTTATTTTTATTTTTTATTTTCACTCGCTAGATACGGGACTGACTTGAATGAGGAAAAGAAAAGGGAGAAAGGAAGAGGGGGGAGAAACAGTTGGAGAAGAGGGATGGGGATAAAGGGCAGAAAAAACCTCGCGTTTTATGGTGACTCCTGAATTTCCTCCACTTCCTCCTCATCCTTAAAATACTCCCGATGGGTGTCCACAGCATTGTTCAGTCTGATGGCATCCTCCATGACCTGGACAACATGATACCATTAGAATGACATCATAGAATGAGGGGTGTGACCAGAGCCAGAAATGCACTCATTGATCCTTTTGTTGATTTATTGCTATCATCATACACTACTGATCAACTAATCGAAGTGCAAGTGTCACAGTCTGTTATTTATTCTCCCTCCATGCAAGGCAACATCCAGGGGTGGTTCTGTGGCCATGCTGAACCATCTGGTTCACTGGTGCTTAGGGCCTTTTTTAGGTCTTCATTTTTCTTTTTCAAAGAATCAACTTCATCTTCGACCATAGCCTTCATTTTCTTTTCCAAGGCCAGAGCTCTAATATTACTCTGACATTTCTGTTTGATCTCCATATTCTGGGCCTTTTGGTTGTCTATTACTTTGCCCATTTGATCTTTCTCGTCTGTTAATTCTTTCATGGTTTTATCCATCAATTCATTTTGGTCCTGTAACTTTGTATTACGTGTCAAAAGACCCTCAATCCAACACTGCGAGGATTGATGTTGTTCCTCGCGTTCTTTAACCGCATTGACGGCCACACCTCTACTATTTTTTACTGTTCTCTCAAGCTTTTCTATTTTGGAATCATACATTTCCATGACCTCTTCTAACTTTCTGTCTGCAGCATTGGCTTTGTCTTCCAGTTTTTTTTAGTATTTTCCTCGTAAAATTGCTGCATCTTATTTTTATTTTTTATTTTCACTCGCTAGATACGGGACTGACTTGAATGAGGAAAAGAAAAGGGAGAAAGGAAGAGGGGGGAGAAACAGTTGGAGAAGAGGGATGGGGATAAAGGGCAGAAAAAACCTCGCGTTTTATGGTGACTCCTGAATTTCCTCCACTTCCTCCTCATCCTTAAAATACTCCCGATGGGTGTCCACAGCATTGTTCAGTCTGATGGCATCCTCCATGACCTGGACAACATGATACCATTAGAATGACATCATAGAATGAGGGGTGTGACCAGAGCCAGAAATGCACTCATTGATCCTTTTGTTGATTTATTGCTATCATCATACACTACTGATCAACTAATCGAAGTGCAAGTGTCACAGTCTGTTATTTATTCTCCCTCCATGCAAGGCAACATCCAGGGGTGGTTCTGTGGCCATGCTGAACCATCTGGTTCACTGGTGCTTAGGGCCTTTTTTAGGTCTTCATTTTTCTTTTTCAAAGAATCAACTTCATCTTCGACCATAGCCTTCATTTTCTTTTCCAAGGCCAGAGCTCTAATATTACTCTGACATTTCTGTTTGATCTCCATATTCTGGGCCTTTTGGTTGTCTATTACTTTGCCCATTTGATCTTTCTCGTCTGTTAATTCTTTCACGGTTTTATCCATCAATTCATTTTGGTCCTGTAACTTTGTATTACGTGTCAAAAGACCCTCAATCCAACACTGCGAGGATTGATGTTGTTCCTCGCGTTCTTTAACCGCATTGACGGCCACACCTCTACTATTTTTTACTGTTCTCTCAAGCTTTTCTATTTTGGAATCATACATTTCCATGACCTCTTCTAACTTTCTGTCTGCAGCATTGGCTTTGTCTTCCAGTTTTTTTTAGTATTTTCCTCGTAAAATTGCTGCATCTTATTTTTATTTTTTATTTTCACTCGCTAGATACGGGACTGACTTGAATGAGGAAAAGAAAAGGGAGAAAGGAAGAGGGGGGAGAAACAGTTGGAGAAGAGGGATGGGGATAAAGGGCAGAAAAAACCTCGCGTTTTATGGTGACTCCTGAATTTCCTCCACTTCCTCCTCATCCTTAAAATACTCCCGATGGGTGTCCACAGCATTGTTCAGTCTGATGGCATCCTCCATGACCTGGACAACATGATACCATTAGAATGACATCATAGAATGAGGGGTGTGACCAGAGCCAGAAATGCACTCATTGATCCTTTTGTTGATTTATTGCTATCATCATACACTACTGATCAACTAATCGAAGTGCAAGTGTCACAGTCTGTTATTTATTCTCCCTCCATGCAAGGCAACATCCAGGGGTGGTTCTGTGGCCATGCTGAACCATCTGGTTCACTGGTGCTTAGGGCCTTTTTTAGGTCTTCATTTTTCTTTTTCAAAGAATCAACTTCATCTTCGACCATAGCCTTCATTTTCTTTTCCAAGGCCAGAGCTCTAATATTACTCTGACATTTCTGTTTGATCTCCATATTCTGGGCCTTTTGGTTGTCTATTACTTTGCCCATTTGATCTTTCTCGTCTGTTAATTCTTTCATGGTTTTATCCATCAATTCATTTTGGTCCTGTAACTTTGTATTACGTGTCAAAAGACCCTCAATCCAACACTGCGAGGATTGATGTTGTTCCTCGCGTTCTTTAACCGCATTGACGGCCACACCTCTACTATTTTTTACTGTTCTCTCAAGCTTTTCTATTTTGGAATCATACATTTCCATGACCTCTTCTAACTTTCTGTCTGCAGCATTGGCTTTGTCTTCCAGTTTTTTTTAGTATTTTCCTCGTAAAATTGCTGCATCTTATTTTTATTTTTTATTTTCACTCGCTAGATACGGGACTGACTTGAATGAGGAAAAGAAAAGGGAGAAAGGAAGAGGGGGGAGAAACAGTTGGAGAAGAGGGATGGGGATAAAGGGCAGAAAAAACCTCGCGTTTTATGGTGACTCCTGAATTTCCTCCACTTCCTCCTCATCCTTAAAATACTCCCGATGGGTGTCCACAGCATTGTTCAGTCTGATGGCATCCTCCATGACCTGGACAACATGATACCATTAGAATGACATCATAGAATGAGGGGTGTGACCAGAGCCAGAAATGCACTCATTGATCCTTTTGTTGATTTATTGCTATCATCATACACTACTGATCAACTAATCGAAGTGCAAGTGTCACAGTCTGTTATTTATTCTCCCTCCATGCAAGGCAACATCCAGGGGTGGTTCTGTGGCCATGCTGAACCATCTGGTTCACTGGTGCTTAGGGCCTTTTTTAGGTCTTCATTTTTCTTTTTCAAAGAATCAACTTCATCTTCGACCATAGCCTTCATTTTCTTTTCCAAGGCCAGAGCTCTAATATTACTCTGGCATTTCTGTTTGATCTCCATATTCTGGGCCTTTTGGTCGTGTATTACTTTGCCCATTTGATCTTTCTCGTCTGTTAAATCTTTCACAGTTTTACCCATTAATTCGTTTTGGTCCTTAGCTTTGTATTACGTGTCAAAAGACCCTCAATCCAACACTGCGAGGATTGATGTTGTTCCTCGCGTTCTTTAAAGCAACAAAACAACCCGAAGAGCCGGCTCCTTTTAGTGAGCCCAACCAAAAGAGCCGGATCTCTAAAAAGAGCCGGAAATCCCATCACTATTAGGGTGGGTTAGGTTAGGGGAATGGAAACTCCTCCCTGCACAAGGAGGGCAGGAGTAGGTGCTAGTGATGGGTCGTTCGCGAACGAAATGGCTCTTAGAGCCGGCTCTTTGACGTGAACGACGCGAGCTGGCTCCTTATCGCGAGCCGTCACGTGGGGTTTTTTTTTTTTCTTTCTCTCAGCCTCTCTCTCGCACTTTTTTCCCGCTTCACTCTGCACGCGGGCCTTGTGCTTTACGCTGGGCAGAGGGGGGAGGGGCGGTAGTTACACTCAGTAGCACAGGAACAGAGCCAGAGAGAGAGAAAGAGAGGCAGGGACAGCAACATTAGAAAGGTATAGTAATCATCCACAACTATTTTCGGTTGCAGATGATAAAGGATTGAGAAAGTTTATTCATGCAGGTCCATATGACAGAGAATATGCATGTTCTTTTAGTTTTCATATTATAATTTATATTTAATTGTGTTGTGGTTTGCAGTGTTTTGTGTTCTTTTCACTTTAAATTTGTGAAAGGAAAAAGCTGAAAATTTAAATAGTTAAAACTTGAAATGTGAATAGTTGATTTTTGTATTATATGATTTATTTATTACATTTTATGTGGAGTGAATAAATAAAAGTATATTTACGGTGGCCCCTAGAGACAAAGCACGAACTCTGAAGCATGTACAAACTCCAAAACACGTAAAAACTCCAAAACACGTAAAAACTCCAAAACATGTAAAAACACGTACAAACTCCGAAGCACGTAAAAACTCAGAAGCACATAAAAACTCAAAACACGGACAAAAGACAACAGAAGTGCTCCAGGATGCTGGGCGCAGTGTTGAGCCTTTGTTATCTTGTGGCTACACAAGCCAGCAAGTACCAACGACCGGATTTGGTGTGTGGTAATAACAGGTAAATGAACTTTTTTTTTAAATTATTTGAATATATATATGAGTGCCTGTGTATAAATACACAAACAATACACACATGCTTTCAATTGTGTAATTTAAGTGATCTAGTAGCTCTGCTTTGGAAGTTTAGTTCATGCTAGAAATGTGTTTTGGAGTTTGTACGTGTTTTGTCTCTAGGGGCCACCGCATATATTTATATATAAACATATATAAATAAAACCACTTGTTTTTACGTTAGTAATTCCTTTTGTGCATAATTTTATATTATTGTTAATAATAAATTAATTAAAGCAACAAAACAACCTGAAGAGCCGGTTCGGAGCCGAAAGAGCCGGCTCTTTTTAGTGAGCCGAACCGAAAGAGCCGGATCTCTAAAAAGAGCCGGAAATCCCATCACTAGTAGGTGCACGCTCCGCACCATGACCCTTCCTGAGACCCGCCATCCCATCTACCGTATCCGGCAATCCCCAGGTCCGAATTGAGGTAAGTACCGTCCTTTTCTTTTTCAGGTTCAGGTAAGTACCAAATTATGTTTAATTTTACCAAAGTTGTGTTTTATTTGTCCTGTTTTTTTAGGTTTCTAACTGTGTTTTAATAAAATTTGTCTTTGCTCAATGAATTTAGTCTCTGTGTCGTTTTTAATTCCAATTTTTAGGCTTTTAAACTGTTTTTATCCATAAATTATCCAATTTTTAGGTTATACATTTATGACATTCCAATTTTTAGGTTTGAATTTTTAGGCCAGTAAATCAATATGTAAATGAAAAAAACATCAAAAGAAATCCCCCCCCCCCAAAAAAAAAACAAACTAAAACAACAAACAAAAACACTTTTTAGTGCTGACGCATGGCTGTAGCTACGTTTCGGCTGGGCTGTGCCTTCTTCAGGCTGTGCACATGCGTCGCTGGCTAAATTAAAATGAAGAGACTCTTCTCTGCCCCTCCTTTTATAGTGTGCTGTGTCTCCTCCCACTCTTGGGATTTCTGTTTTATTGGTTTTTTTTGTTCAGTATCTTTAATGTTTGTCCTGTGTTAGCTTAGGCTTTTTTTGTTTTTATTATTTTTCTGGCACCCCCTTCTGTACTGTCTTTTCCATTATCCATCCTTATTTTTCTATTGTTATGGCACCCCCTTCTTATTTGTCCTTTCCGTTAATTTTTTCGTGATTTTGTTCCTTTCCTGTGATTGTCCTATTCATCCTGCTCTGTCCTTGTTATGAGATCCTCCGTGACATTTTGTGCTATGTTGCGTTTTATTGTGTTGTCAAGTGGAATTTGTGCACACTTTCCCGAGGTTTCTTCCCATCATCTGGCACCTGGGAGTTTTTCCTTGTCTTCCTAGAGAGCCAGCTTGGCCTGGGTCAGGAGCTCTATCACAGCAAAACAACAACAAAAAGACTTTTATGAAAGAACGACTTGAATTTTGTGTTATTTAAAAACACGTATTTAATTATTATTCAGTGTTGTGTGTTATAGCAAACTGCCAGCCTTAAACCTGAAAAAAAACTCACGACTTTATAGAACTAGACAATGCATTTCCTGAAGAAAATTTCAATGTAATGATTATTTATTAATACGTTTTGTATTCAGTATTTAGTTTTATAAAGTAAATGCTGACCACACAAGTTTCCTTCTGGATTAATAAAGTTTTAAAAAATATCTGTAAAGTGTTATGAAATATAAAAATGTTTTTGTTGAGAATATGTCCACACAAAATAATTAAATAGGGCATTTTCTGTTATTTAACAGAGGTTTTCTGTTTTATAATTACACTGCAGTTTGGACGACGAGCTTCTGGAACGTTTTTAGGCATTTGTTCACATTTTGCAATTTAAGCCCCAAGAAACATAAAGATTTTCTTCTTTTATTCCAGCAGCACTCCATTATCATGTACACTGTAAAATCTAACATTGTGTTTAATTAAAAAATGTAAGGATATACTAAACTCAATTTTTATCAGTTTGTTTAAATAAGTTACCAGTAGTTTTTATTCAAAAAGCTGATCAACCCAGTTTATTTGAGTTGTCTTGAATTGGAAAAACTAAGTAAGCTAGAAATTTTGCTTCTCAGTGCAGGCTTTTAAAAGATATGGTTTGAAAATGCCATGTCACTGCTATCCTCCTCACTTTGCACAGATCAGTCTGCATGTTCATGGCACCCACATTTTTTTATTGCATTAGTTTGAGCAAACCTGGGTTCAGATGGAGCAGCTTGAGCTCAAGAGATAATTTCTGTGATTTTTTGCGTGATACTCTGGCTTGGAAGTAAACTGTTTTTGTACCTTCTTTCAGTTTAGAACCAGGTTTTGAACTTGCTAGCTAGCCAGCTTGTTAGCCTAGCATTAGCCTAGCGTTGCTGCTGCTTCTCAGCTCATGTTACGTAGAAAATTAACCCCACAACTTTAAAATTCATTAAAAAATTGATATATATATTCGCTTCCGTGACTTTTTGATGGGTGAAGTAATGTAAGGGAAATTATGTCTTTTCTGTTTTTCTAATTTAAGCTTGAGTTGAATGTCTTTCACTCTAGATTTTAGATGACCTATCTCTTATACTTCATTGCCAGCCTTTTCGATAATTTGGTTCACTGGTCCAATGAGCTCCTGTCTTTTCCATACCATTGTACTTCTTTTGAAACTATTCCAGCTCCCGTTTTTTATCTAGTAAAGCTGTCTCTAGATATTTGCATCTGGTACATAGACAGTTCAGCTGTTTTTCAAGAAACTCCTTTGTTATTCCAACAAAGGGGATGCCTTCCACACCGTCTATGCATTTCTTTTTCAAGTTGAGGAACATATCCCTAAATTTCACCTTTTCTTTTCCCTGAAGTGAACTGCATTTGGAAATGCCTTTCCAAAGGACAAAATGCACTTTACAGTTCTTCTTGGAAGTAGTGCTCTTTCTTCTCCAGCCAATTAACTTTGTGTATAAATTTTTCTCTTTGCTTTATTGTGGAGCACAGTTTCTCTTCGAGACCCACCTTTTCACCCAGTGCTTGATTGTGTGCCGTTTTTACTTTATACCTGTCCACTGCTGTCTTTCTGTGGTTTTCCTGCTCTGTGCTTAGGGCCTTTTTTAGGTCTTCATTTTTCTTTTTCAAAGAATCAACTTCATCTTCGACCATAGCCTTCATTTTCTTTTCCAAGGCCAGAGCTCTAATATTACTCTGACATTTCCGTTTGATCTCCATATTCTGGGCCTTTTGGTTGTCTATTACTTTGCCCATTTGATCTTTCTCGTCTGTTAATTCTTTCACGGTTTTATCCATCAATTCATTTTGGTCCTGTAACTTTGTATTACGTGTCAAAAGACCCTCAATCCAACACTGCGAGGATTGATGTTGTTCCTCGCGTTCTTTAACCGCATTGACGGCCACACCTCTACTATTTTTTACTGTTCTCTCAAGCTTTTCTATTTTGGAATCATACATTTCCATGACCTCTTCTAACTTTCTGTCTGCAGCATTGGCTTTGTCTTCCGAGTTTTTTTTGTATTTTCCTCGTAAAATTGCTGCATCTTATTTTTTTCCTCTTTGTGGCGTTTCAATAATAATTCAACAACTTGGCTGTTGTGAAATTCCTGACGTACCACCTTTTCTTTTGCTGTTTCCAGCAGTCCTTGCAGGACTTCGACTTCGTCCTCATCATCTGTGATTAGGTATTGAAACAGCTGTTTACTCCCCAGATGTTTGTGTCCTCAAAGAAATTCCATTTTGATTTATGTGAATGTATTGTGCAGGTACTTTCTCTGCTTCGCCCTCATTGCTTGCTTTATCTGAGAACATAATCTGCCTTCTTTTAGCTTGGGGTAGGCCTCAGTTTATGTTTTAAATTAAAAAGCTTGAAGACAAAGTGAACTCTGGACAAGCGTGCGGCCTACCTGAAGCCCAGGTGGGCTTGTTGATAATCACATTTTCACACTCATCTCGGGGCACATCCGTGGTGTTCTGGTGCCAGCCTGTCCCCTCGGTTTTTGTGGGGGTTTTCCCCACATACGAAAATGGCCACTTCTGCCTGGAGGGAGTTTTTTATTTTTGCTTTGCAGCTGCACAGGATCTGTATAGAAGTTTTAAACACTTCTATTTTAGGCAAATTTATAATATTTCAGACGACAGCACTGTTACGAGTTCAAAAATTGGGGATGGAGACAAGAGGAAAAACCACAATAACAACACTGGTCCGGCCGGGTTAAGTCAAACGATGATTTTAATGATCACACGCGTGGGAGATGGACACTGTATGCAGACAGCCTCAGATCTCAAAATGGTGGAGCATTGATCAAACTCTTATAGCCTCTGGTGCCCCCACCTTATCATAAAAGCCTAAACATTCACATGCTTTCTCTCACACGGCACCTAAGCTACGACCTTGGCTCCCTGTTTATCTGCTCCTGCTGAGATGGGGCAGAAAACTCCAGCATGTTCCGTTCTCTTCTAATCAGACAAATAAGGCGATGACTTTTCTGCAAACAGTATTTCTTATAACTCAGCAGTATAATGCATCATGAAACAATATCATCCATTCACAATAAATCAGCAGTGTAATGCAAATCAGTTTAACAAATGTAATAGTTATCACCCTCTCCTAATTCAGGAGAATAATGCAAATTAAAACTACATAATAATTCACAATCTTTAATTAGGGGTCTAACATGGCATAAAATAATATTATAAATCTCACAGCACATAAAACACTGTTTGCTTGGATGTGTGTGTTTGTGTGTAAAAAGTGAGATGTTCAGAGGTCTTGCTTCATGGTATCGAACAGCCCACACAAAACAGGTTCTTTATGATTTAATTTAAGTGCTGATGTAAACCACAATGTTCAGCAAACATCTATCAGGTCATTGGACTGTATTTTTTTAAAGCTTAAGTATGCGCACATGGGATATATTAAAAACTGACAAGCCGTTTGAACACATGATGTGAAATCACTTAATTAACCTGCTGGATTTTCCAAAAGTTAAAATATTTATACTACTTTGGCACATTGCTCTTAACTTATTAAGGTGGCTATTAGTGAGGGTCATGATAATCAATTCAATTGAGCAGAAGTGACATTCTTACTTCGATTCGTCCAAATTCATGTGAGTTCCAGTCTGTTCAGCCTGTTTCTGTGTAGCACCAAGCAGTAGACCTAAACCTGGATGTGCTTCTGGGTTCTGCCTCTAATGAAAACGGATGAGTGTAAAATGCAACCATTGTTTGTAGTTTGCTGCCACCTACTGAGTGAAAAAAGAACTGAAGTTGTAAAAAGTCACTATTCCTAATGATAGGCTTCGTTTTGTTTCAGTTTCAGTTCACTATACAGCTCATCAAACTGTTTTCCCTTTACGTTTTGATATAATAGCTTTTTAGTACTACTGAGACACATACTGCCTTTTTCTTCCGTTAGAGTAATATTTTCTTGAGCTGTGTAACTGGATTTGTTCAAACATAGAGGTAGTTTGGATTCACTGACACAGGAGCCATACGCCCTTTCTGCAGTTTCTATGCTTCCTTAGCTCGTTTATGTCGCCATTGTTAATCCTGTCCTGTGCAAAGAAAAGCCCAAGCTACACTTGTCTGACTGACAGAAGGTTCAAGAGAAGGACATTTGCTCTCAACTCTTTCCCTGTTGAAATGTTATTCCAAGCAAGTGAGTTTCCTACAGGGTATGGAGGGTTAGTATGTGTTAATGATTTCAGTGTCATGCAGGGGAAAGTAGCATTCAGTGGAAGCTTCTCGGTGATTGTTTTAAATCCAAATATGACCCTTATTTGTGGCGCATGTTAGCATACAGTCAGCTCAGGAGTTAGTATCAGTCATGTGGTTGTCACGAGGTTGCGCACAGCATCACCGGCAAGAGGGCTTGGTTTGAGAGGTTTTTGGCATCTGTGATGTGATTTACAACCATCCACCCATTTACAGTAAGACTGTTAAACAAAAGATTCGAACATCAACTCTGCCTTTCCTCCGCCTCTGCGCGACACCTAACGCGGGCGGGGTGCGCCCTTTTTTTTTCTTTCTTTGAATACACTTTATTGACAAAGCACAAAATACAGATATACAAATACAAAATAGCAAACACAATTTCAGGGGGTTTGTATAAAAAAAAACCCAAAATAGACAGTCTATTAAAGAATCACATGATATTGAACAGGGAACATTAGTTTATGGTTTTGACAGCGTTTAGATTTTGAGAATGTTGTATGGTTTTAACATATTGTTTGGTTTCATTTAAAAAGCACTGAAAGGATGGTTTTGCGTTAGAAAATTTCAACTTATGTATATGAAATTTAGCCAATAATATCAATAAATTAATCAAATAAAATTCGTTTGCCCTGTGCATGGGGTACTTAAAGAAACCAAACAATATTTTCTCGTAACAAAGAGAGAACTCAGAAAAGATAAAGGAAACAACAAAAACACAAAATTCTTGCCAGAAAAGATTGGGGTGCGCGCTCTTCATTTATCCGCCTGGGCTCAGCTAGACGCGCTGCTGGTTGTAACACACGCCTTGAAAGTCTGCTGTCACACGGAAACCTGACGACAACCACACCGTAAACAACTGGCAGTAACGTTTTTCTTACCGGAAGTCCGGTGACAGTCAAAAGGTAAGATCTCACCTAAACAAATTGTATTTTATTGTAAGATTTAGCCAAATTTTTACTAGAAGAATTAAACTTCCCACATCAAATTTTCAAGTTTGCAAAACTAAAAATCTCAAGGTCTATAGGCACCAAAAATAGAACTATATTATATGTTAAATGGTTCAATCCTCAATCCGAATTAGCAGAGCAGAGCCATCGTGGCTACTGTTCGTTCTTACAGTATCACTCAGCTTCTCAATTTGTATGAGCCAGAAGCTGCTCAAAACTGCTGTGACTGTATTTTAACTTGAACACATTCCTGATCAGATTCTCTTTTATTTCTGCTTTACTATGTTTTTCGTGTTCCTGTTGATTAAGCTTGTTTGAGGAGAGTTTGTCTGTACTTGTAAAAGTGACTTTAAAAAGATTGTAAGCAATAGAAATGGTGACTTCCAGAATTATCTTTGTACTCTTAAAGCTGATAATGCTAATGAACTGTATTTAAAAGCGATGCTACAATCAAAATGCTAATTATATTTAACCGTGTGTTTTATTTATATTATGTTTTGACTACTGAATTAATAGAAAAGATCTAATTCATGATGTAAAAATTGGAATTCTCTTTCTTTTAAATAAAAAAACCCCCATAAAAACCCAAAACATCCTACTTGTGTGGCTGTTATGTTTGTGTAGCTCAGATATTGATCATCACAGCAGATAAAGATGAAGGATTTGCTTCTGTCTGTTTTCTTTTTGTTCCACTGATGATTTTCTTGTTAAGGATGATTCTCCAGTAACAGCTTTACTTCTTGCATGTCACAGGCACTGGTCCATTTTAGTTCTTTTCAGCTAAGATGAGATATAAGTTCAGGATCAAAAACAAGTCAGAAAAGGAAGATTAACATCAACATTTTAAACCCCGTGGCTTTATCCCTTTGCGTCTTTCTTGTTAATCTAATTACAAGATACAGGATCCGAGCTGGCCGAGTGAGATCTTGAGGGAGAACAAAGGGAAGCGGCGGCGGCCTAGAGGGAAGCGAGCCGGCGTCAGGAACAGGCTGAGAGCTCGTGCACACCGCACACCTCTGCCTAGCATCCTGCTCGCCAACGTCCAGTCACTGGAGAACAAGCTTGACGACCTCAGGGCCAGGGTAAAGTTCCAGAGAGACATTCGGGACTGCAATCTCCTCTGCTTCACCGAGACATGGCTGAACCCAGCGGTGCCGGACCACGCCATCCAGCCGGCCGAGTTCTTCTCGGTTCACCGCATGGACAGGACACGGGACTCGGGGAAGTCAAGGGGAGGCGGCGTGTGTTTAATGGTGAACAACAACTGGTGCAACAGTGCGAACGTTGTTCCTCTCACACGCTCCTGCACACCAAATCTGGAACTACTGTCCATCATGTGTCGTCCTTTTTATCTACCTCAGGAATTTACATCGGTCATTGTAAGTGCCGTTTATATTCCACCACAAGCGGACACGGTCACCGCCTTATGCGAGCTGCATGAGGCACTCACACAGCACCAGACACAACACCGGGACGCTGCGCTTATTGTGACGGGGGACTTTAATAGCGCCAACCTCAAACGCGCAGCGCCGAACTTTTATCAACACATCTCCTGCCCCACCAGAGGTGAAAGGACACTGGACCACTGCTACACTACAGTCAAGGACGGCTACAAGGCACAATCCCGCCCTCCTTTTGGCAAATCTGATCACGCCGCCATCTTCCTCATCCCAAAATACAAACAAAGGCTGAAACAGGAAGTTCCGGTTCAGAGGAAGGTCGCGCGCTGGACGGATCAATCGGTGGCCGCGTTACAGGACGCACTCGATGACGCAGACTGGGGCATGTTCAGAAACAGCTCCGATGATGATGTCAACGTGTTTACGGAAGCGGTTGTGGGATTCATCAGGAAACTAGCGGATG
The DNA here is from genome assembly GCF_057382185.1 of Mchenga conophoros. Classification (NCBI taxonomy): domain Eukaryota; kingdom Metazoa; phylum Chordata; class Actinopteri; order Cichliformes; family Cichlidae; genus Mchenga; species Mchenga conophoros. The sequence goes on from NC_140529.1 coordinate 19,675,658, forward strand.
ATACCGTGGAGACAAAGACTATCACAACGTTTCCCAACCAGAAGCCGTGGGTGGATAAAACCATCCGCGACGCTCTGAGATCCCGCACCGCTGCCTACAACACGGGACTCATGACGGGGGACATGGACCCGTATAAAGCCGCGTCATATAACGTGCGGAGGGCGGTGAAAGAGGCGAAGCAGCGCTACGGGAGGAAACTAGAGTCACAACTCCAACAGAGTGACTCTAGGAGCCTGTGGCGGGGACTAAGGACAATAACGGACTATAAAGCACCAACAACCGGTATGACGAACGCGGCCGTGACTCTGGCAGACGAGCTGAACACTTTCTATGCTCGCTTCGAGGCTGCAGCTAAGGACTCCAACAATGCTAGTGTTAGCGGCGCTAACGGCTGCAGACAGGAAGATACTGCCAGCACCGGAAACGTGCTCGTCATCTCCGAGCATGAAGTAAGGAGAGCCTTCAAGAGAGTGAACACCAGGAAAGCAGCAGGACCAGACTGCATCCCAGGTCGTATCCTAAGAGACTGCGCATACCAGCTAGCTCCTGTGTTCACTGAGATATTCAACATCTCTTTATCTCAGTCGGTGATCCCCACATGCTTCAAAGAGTCCATCATTGTTCCTGTCCTGAAGAAACCCCACCCTGCTTCTCTCAATGACTATCGCCCTGTAGCCCTCACCTCAGTAGTGATGAAGTGCTTTGAACGCCTGGTCAGAGACTTCATCATTTCTTCACTACCAGACACACTGGACCCACTACAGTTTGCTTACCGTCCAAATCGTTCCACAGACGATGCCATCTCTCATCTCCTCCACACATCACTCACTCACTTGGACACTAGAAGGGGGAATTATGTTAAAATGCTCTTCATAGACTACAGCTCTGCATTTAACACCATAATTCCCTCCACACTCACCACCAAGCTGGAGCATCTGGGACTCAGCTCATCTATGTGTCTGTGGATCTCCAACTTCCTAACTGGCAGACCACAGGCAGTAAGGATGGGCGGACATGTCTCAGCCTCCACCACTCTCAGCACTGGAGCCCCCAGGGGTGTGTTCTGAGCCCCCTGCTGTACTCTTTGTACACATATGACTGTGTGGCCACTACCAGCTCCACCACCATCATCAAGTTTGCTGACGACACCGTCGTGGTGGGCCTGATCTCTGATAACAACGAGACGGCCTACCTGAAGGAGATTAGGAATCTGGAGAACTGGTGCCAGAGGAACAACCTCCTTCTAAACGTCAGTAAGACAAAGGAGTTGATAGTGGACTTCAGCACTAAGCAGGAGAGGAACTACCAGACCCCTGTCATCAACGAGTGCCCAGTGGAGAGAGTGGACAGCTTCAAATACCTCGGAGTTCACATCACGCAGGACCTGTCATGGTCCTGTCACATCAACACCGTGGTGAAAAAGGCCCGTCAGCGTCTCTACCACCTCAGACGCTTGAGAGACTTCCAACTGCCCTCCAAGGTGCTCAGGAACTTTTACTCCTGCACCATAGAGAGCATCCTGACGGGAAACATCTTAACCTGGTTCGGGAACAGCACCATGCAGGACAGACGAGCTCTACAGAGGGTTGTGCGGTCAGCTGAGCGCACCATCCGCTCCGAGCTCCCTGATCTGCACTCAATCTACAGCAGGCGGTGCTGGACCAAGGCCAGGAAGATCGTGAAGGACCTCAGCCATCCCAACAACAGACTGTTCTCTCTGTTGAGGTCAGGAAAGCGATTCCGCTCCCTGAAGACCAACACAGAGAGACTGAGGAGGAGCTTCTTCCCGCAGGCGATACGGTCTCTCAATCACACCACCACACAGTACTGACCCACACATACAGTTCTTACACACACTGGACATTCTGGACATTGTTTTCACTTCATTACTTAAATCACATTGCTGTTATTGTGTATATGCTGCTGTTATTGTGTATATATTTATTTATATTTCTTCATACATTCTTATATAGTTCTATATTGTGTATTTTGTTGTACAGTTATTTTATTTTTAACTTTAATTTATATATTTTATCTTATTCTCCCAGTTAAATTTACCCTTCATTCTAATTTGTGTTGTACAGTTATTTCATTTTTAACCTTAATTTATATTTTATTCCTTCCTAGTTAAATTTACCCTTTTTAATTTTTCATATTTATTTCCTATCTTATTCATAGCCTTTTCCTTTTTTGTTTTCTTTAGGTCACGAGCAGTTGTCCAAGCATTTCACTACATATCGTACTGTGTATGACTGTGTACGTGACAAATAAAATTTGAATTTGAATTTGAACAGTTCCCACATAGTCCACCAGAGGGCGACCACCTGCATTCTGTGAACCAGCAGTGCAGTAGTTAAGGACTCATATTGAATTGTACTAAGCTGATCTAACAGCTGCTTTTGGAAACTTGAAGGATGCACAGATATGGCAAACAAAGACAGTAATGGAAAAAAATACACCTATTCATGTACGGAGAAGCACCTGGTAGCGTTCTGTTCCCTGCCCTGTGATTGGTGGAGGAATTCTGAAAGGAAGTTAGGTGTGTGGGGACAGAAGCTGAGAAGAAGAGCGGCATTACCTGATCCGTACAGATTAATAAAAAGCCTCTCATCTGCTTGACGACAGTGATTTATTCACACGTTCCTTAAAACCAGGTAATTGGGATGCTATATAACAGTATCAAGAGCTCAGTAGCTTTAGGTCATGGAGCATGTCCGATATTTGAAATCAAAAAGGGGATAAGACAAGGATGTGCTATTTGTCTGGGCTCATCTATGGTAAATTGTCCAGTTCTCATATAGCGCTTTTTGTTTTTTACGGTATCTGAGCACTCAAAGCACTTTATACAACTAACAAGTTATTTTGGTGTCATGGTGTTTTAAAGCTTAAATGGGTAAAGTCCTTTCCTTATAGCAAACAGTCATTCTGGTTCATTATGCCTCATGTAATATTTTTAAATTCTGGAGGAATAGACTTTTAAGTACGCTTTGACTTTGAATCTCATAGATTGCCAACCACTTTCTCTGACTTTCATCAACAGGTTCTTGTCTACTGGAAATTAATTTATAGGCACAATTTCACACCACATAATGCAGCAGTAACAAAATATTTGTATTTCGTCACTTCCCACCTCTGTACTTAAGAGAATCAAGTACAGAGCAGGCTCTTCTGTGTTTTCATGGCAGCATGGAAAACACTTCAAATCAAATCAAATCACTTTTATTGTCACATCACATGTGCAGGTACATTGGTACAGCACATGTGAGTGAAATTCTTGTGTGCGAGCTTCACAAGCAACAGAGTTGTGCAAAATACAATAATGTAAACAAGCAAAATACAAGAATGGCTACATTTGAAACTAATAAATATATGTACAATATATAATAGTATATGCATTTCTGGATGTGTATACTAAATATTTTTCTATGTGTGTGTGTGTGTGTGTGTGTGTGTGTGTACACATATTTTACAAATTAAATAGAGTCAACAATAAATAAAATATATAAAAATATACAGAGTGAGACATGTGCAAAACAGTGGCATTACTGTACAGTATGGAGTGCATAATGTTAAAGTTCCAGTAGTGAAGGTGAGGTGTCTATGAAGTGTTCAGCAGTCTGATGGCCTGGTGGAAGAAGCTGTCTCTCAGTCTTCTGGTACGGGACCGGATGCTGCAGAACCTCCTTCCTGATGGAAGCAGTCTGAACAGTTTATGGCTGGGGTGACTGGAGTCCTTGATGATCCTCCCCGCTTTCCTCAGGCACCGCTTCCTGTAGATGTCTTGGAGGGAGGGAAGCTCACCTCCAATTATCCGTTCAGAGCACCGCACTACTCGCTGGAGAGCTTTGCAGTTGTAGGCGGTGCTGTTGCCATACCAGGTGGTGATGCATCCAGTGAGGATGCTCTCAATGGCACAGCGATAGAAGGTCCTGAGGATGCGGGGGCTCATGCCGAATCTTTTCAGTCTCCTGAGAAAGAAGAGGCGCTGCTGCGCCTTCTTCACTGTTTTGTTTGTGTGTACTGACCACGTAAGATCCTCAGCCAGATGTACACCAAGGAACCGGAAGCTGCTCACTCTCTCCACAGCAGCGCCGTTGATGGTGATGGGGGTGTGTACTTCTCTGCACCTCCGGAAGTCCACTATCAGCTCCTTTGTCTTTGCGACGTTGAGTGTGAGATGGTTGTCTTGACACCAGTGGGTCAGGGCGCTGACCTCCTCCCTGTAAGCCGTCTCATCACCATTGGTGATAAGACCCACCACTGTAGTGTCGTCCGCAAACTTCACAATGATGTTGGAGTTGTTAGTGGCTGTGCAGTCGTAGGTGTAGAGTGAGTATAGGAGAGGGCTCAGTACACACCCCTGTGGAGCACCAGTGTTCAGTGTGATGGGGGATGAGGTGATGCTGCCCAGTCTGACCACTTGGCGTCTGTCAGACAGGAAGCTAAGGATCCAGCTGCAGAGGGAACTGCTCAGTCCTAGATCCTGCAGTTTCCTGTCCAGCTTCGAGGGAACGATGGTATTGAATGCTGAGCTGTAATCTACAAACAGCATTCTCACATACGTGTCTCTCTTCTCCAGGTGTGACAGGGCAGTGTGTAGTGTCAAGGCTATGGCATCATCAGTGGACCTGTTGTGGCGGTATGCGAACTGTAGAGGGTCCAGTGAGTCGGGTAGTGCAGAGCAGATGAAGTCCCTGACCAGCTTCTCGAAGCATTTGCTTACGATGGGGGTCGGGGCTACAGGTCGCCAGTCGTTCAATGAGGAGATGGTGGAGGATTTGGGTACAGGGACGACGGTGGCCATTTTGAAGCAGGCTGGGACTACAGACAGAGAGAGGGAAAGGTTGAAGATGTGCGTGAACACTGCAGCCAGCTGAGCCGCGCATGACTTGAGGACGCGGCCGGGAATCCCGTCCGGACCAGTAGCTTTGCGTGCGTTCACCTTCCTGAAGCACTTCCGCACATCCTCCTCAGACACAGTGTGCGCACTGACGTCATCCGCGGTGCGCACACTGTCCGGTCTTATGGTGTTCGCTGTGTCGAATCTAGCGTAGAATACGTTTAGATCCTCACACAGAGAGGCCGTGGTCTGCGGTGTGCTGGTTTTCCCTCTAAAGTCTGCGATCGTGTTTAGTCCCTGCCACATACTCCGAGGGTTGTCGAACTGTTGTTCCACCCTGTCCCTGTACTCACGTTTGGCTGCTTAGATAGTCTTCCGGAGTTGGTAATGTGCGTGTTTGTAGTCCGATGTGTTCACGGAGGCAAAGGCGGTGCTCCGTGCCGCCAGTGCCGCGCGAACATCTCCGTTAATCCAGGGTTTTTGATTTGGGAAGGATTTAACTGTTCTGGATGGGACGACATCTTCCACGCATTTCCTGATAAATCCGCAGACTGAGTCTGTGTACTCGTCAATGTCCCTAGCAGCCACGTGAAACATTTCCCAGTCCGCGTGATCAAAACAGTCCCGCAGCGCAGACTCCGATTGGTCCGTCCAACAGTGCACCGCCCTCCGGGTTGGAGCTTCCTGTTTCAGCTTCTGCCTGTAGGCGGGCAGGAGCAGGATGGAGCGGTGATCTGATTGGCCGAATGGGGCGTGGGGGAGGGCTTTGTACGCATCCCGGAAAGAGGTGTAGCAGTGGTCGAGTAGCCGGTCTCCACGAGTGTTAAAATGGATGTGTTGGTGGAGTTTGGGTGAGACTTTCTTCAGGTTTCCCTTATTAAAGTCTCCGGCTGTGATAAACGCTGCCTCTGGGTGTGTGGTTTCCTCACTGCTGATCGCGCTGTACAGTTCCCTGAGTGCTCGGTCAGTGTCGGCTTGTGGGGGAATGTAAACAGCCGTAATAATCACTGCTGTAAATTCCCTCGGTAGCCAGAATGGCCAGCACTTAATCATCAGGTACTCCAGGTCCGGTGAGGTTCAGGTCCACTTATGCTTACTCCAAGCACCGCTGTGAGTTTGGCCGTCAGTGTCAGTTTTCGGATTCGCCTGCTGAGCTGCTGGTGGAGATCCACCCGGACCCAGTGGCGTGTCTAGAAAATTTTTGTTGGGGGGCCAGGTAGGGGCACAGATTTGGAGAAGGGTGGCAGATGTAATTGGCAGATAATGTTTTTTAAAAAAAATCTACCAACCGTTAACCATAATTCAATAATCCTATAAACCTAATAACTGAATGCGCTTTTAATTCTTATTAGAATGAGATTTTAACCACTATGGTGCAAAGTTTTTAGATACTGCGTTGATAAAGTACAAGAGATACAATCAGTGCTTTGTCAGTGTTTACTCAGCATTCAAGGACAGCAATATTTGCATAATATTTTTACTGACATATAGTGCACATATGTTTTGGGCAAAAACATTTTTTAATATTAAAATACGAACATTTGTAACAAAGAATTGACAAATTAGCCAATGCCAATGCAAAACCAATGCCTATTAAAAAAAAGAAGATAATCTTCTCACAAACTGGTGTTTGATTTTGAAACAGGAAAAAAGTGGGGAAACAACTGAAAAGACTAACATTTGAATAAAACCTGAAAGCAAGTAAATACTTTCTATGCTGCCTTATGGTAAACTTTGGTAATATTGATCAAGAACAACACTGGCTGATGATGAAATACAGTCAGCTGGCATGGTGACACTGCCAGTATTAACCTGCAGGGCTGGACTGGGACAGAAAATCAGGCATTTTGACTACAGACCGGCCCACCAGGTATTAAAGCCATAAAGACTTTGACTGAAAACAAATGCTGTTGTGACAGTGATGTACACTGTCTTGTTGGTATATGTATGATTTCTATACATTTTACGTCAGATAAAAACTTTGGTTGTAAGATTTAGATAATTATTTAATAAAAGCTAGATATTTTAAATGAGAATAAGAAAGAAAAGTATTTCTTTGTGCCCCACCTTTCCCTGTTAATGCCCTACCTGGCCCCCTGGCAAAACTTTCCTAGATCCACCCCTGCACAGTTGCCAGCTGTCAGCTACATAAAAAAGGATCCTGGTGTTATTTGTCTCTCAGAAACAGTTCATAACTTCCCTTCAACTCATTCATGTGAACTAAAAGGTAAACCTGTTTCTCCATCACCTGTTCAGCTCTGATGATTCAGTAAGGACATCTCCTGGTTTCATCTTCATGTTTCCCTCTCACCACATATCCAAACCGATATCATGACCAGCAGCTTTTACAGCTGTGACTCCAGCAAACATCAGCTGATACTAGAAAGTAATATCAAATAAATTCTAACAACAGCTGATCAAGTTTAAATGTGCTGCTGTTGTTTAGCGCGACATCTGCTGGTTTCCTCTTTCTGGCGCAAAGTGGGCGATAAATAAACAAGGGAAAAAAGCCAATCAGCTGATCATTGATCAGTTTCATGATTGAAGTAGCAACAGGAGAGGCAGGGGAGAGAATGAGAGGAGAAGAGGCAGCTGTGCAGCGTAACGACAGAATAACTCCAGCTTTGTGTCTTTTTTTCATTATAGCGAAAGTCCGGGACAAACTGTGTTCCTTCTCAGCTCAATACGAAACGTGTAATATTTTCTCTGAATGAGGGACCATTCCATTTTTTTAACTAACCTTATGAATAAAATAAAGTTCACTATCAGTAACGTCATAGCACCCACCCAGCTGTATAAAAACTCTGTCAAGCTGGCTAGAACCAGTACTAGTTATTGCAACTGAGGGTAAAAAGTCAGCACAACGAAAATAAACTCCACCTAAACTTGGTTTATATCTGACCCAGATAGACTGCAGGTCATAACTTCTTACCTGAAGTTCAGTTCACCTGACACTCGGACTGGCAGTGTTCCAGATCTACTGGCGTTTAGATCAACTGGCGTTGGTCGAACAGATGTGTGGCAGTCTTGCGTTTCAGGAGCTGCTACCGACAAACCAGCAAAAAAACGCCAAATGTGTCATCTGTGACACTTGTGAGGTTATCTCAAACACACTCCGTCAGTCTTGATGCTGTTGAACAACAAAATGTTTAAAATGTGGCGAGTTTATCTGGTGATATCCTCATGCGCGACGCGATCGCGAAAACAGCAAACAAGTAACACCACGCCGATGTTGTGCACAGGACAGCAAGAGTAAACGATCGGGAGACTCTTGTCGTCGTTATCGTTCCGCTCGCACGGTTTATTTCTCCGATTTCAGCGTTTTTGCTTCACAACTACAGCGAGCAGTTTACTTTGTGCACTAACATGGAGTCGAGTCAACCAGCGCCACCTCTGGCCAAGTGCCACAGCCTTCAGCCAGATCAACCTGTGACACACATCTGCACCACGTTTGAATTCGTGTCATGCACATTTGTACCTTTTAACCGTGTCTGTTTGTGCGTCATGCAAATAAACCTTTGAAAAGAATGAAATGACACTAATATTTCACTAGTGTTGTAACATCACATGTCGTTAGCGTAGTCTGTCTGTGTCTTTTCTCTGCGAACAAACATTTTAGAGTTGGTTGTTATATACAGTGTGGTTAATCTAATAAACATTTGTAAGGAGATGGCAGTTACTGTGAATGTACAGCAGGTGATTAGTAATAAACAGTCAGACAATGACTCTGACAGTCTCATTCAATCTTGCAGATTGCACCTTCTGTGGAAAGTGGTACCACACAGTGTGTGTGGACTTTCCCTGTGCCGAAGGCGACTACAAATGTTGTGGGTACTAAATAAACAGAAAAAAGTGATCCCTGTTGTCTTTGCTTACTGATTGTTTTTAGTGTTGACAATCCGCATTGCTGCCATTGCATCTTTCAACATGTTTGTGGGTAGATTTGGATGTACCCGGGGTAAGTGCAGCCACTCAGCCTCTACTCAATGTCATCATAGCAGTAGGTGCAGATGTGTCACAAGTTAATCTAGTAGTAGGCTGTGGCACTTGGCCACAGGTGGCAGCAGTGGACTGACCCCCATTTGAAACTGCTCCAGCTGCTGTGTGATAGTGGATCTGCTACAAATTGAAGATCATAAGCAAGTTTTGGAAATGAACCCTTGTATTATGTTGAAGAACAAAAAAATGACATTTTGTTGCGGGTCATTTTGACCCGTACTGTGTAAATCCACTCAGAATTATCCAAAAACTGCAATAAAACAATAGCACCTTTATTTTCGATTAGATAAACATGTAGAACACAGACATACAACAGTTAGACTTTCCATAACTATTTTAGGAACAATTTGGTTTTTCGTTCTTACAAACACATTTCTTTTGAACTTGCCCAACGTTCTCAGTTTTTCAATGCTCAACATTTTCGATTTTGTCCACATGATGGACAGAATGTAACGGTGTGCTTTCTGCAGATGTACTTCTTGCATTTCTCACAAAAAGTGCTTGTTTTCAAACAGGAACCTTCCTAACTAAGATTTAGAACAAAAGATTTCTACGTCTCCTACAGTCTCACAAACAGATGACAAACCAAGCGACACACCTGAGTCACTGACTTTCTTATATCAGAATCAGAATCAGAATGGGTTTTATTGCCAAATGTTGAGCGGGTTTACAACATTAGGAAATTGCTGCGGTGCTTCAGTGCAAACATACTGTTATAAATTAAGCTTAAATAGACATGAAAATAAAAATAAGAATTAAAAGTGCTAAGTAGATAGATAGATATATACATGAGTGCAGGTGGTGATCAGTGCCAAACATGGAATGATGCAGTGAACACCAGAGGTGTGGACTCGAGTCACATGACTTGGACTCGAGTCAGACTCGAGTCATTAATTTTATGACTTTAGACTTGACTTGAAAAAATGTTCTAAGACTTGTGACTTGACTTGGACTTTTACACCAATGACTTGGGACTTGAATTGGACTTGAACCGGTTTACTTGAAAAGACTTGATATTTTACCCCAAATATAAAATTTAACATGCATATTATATAGAGATTGAAAATGTGACGTCATTCACGGGTAGAACCGCAAAGGATTCTGGGAACTCGTGGCAAGCGGTACTAGCGCACGCAGGCTTTCAATTAAAATCAGTTATACAGCGATAAAAAGAAACACAAAAATGTCAAGAAGCCGTTGTATTATTAACTGCAATAGCCGGTCGCATGACAGCCACGGGAAGCCGACGGGTAAAGAGATCGGTTGTTATCGGATTACGTCGTTGAAGAGAAATTGTTCGAGCCATGTTTCCAAAGTAACAAAGACGCGACTGGATTGCAGCCATTCAAAGACCAAATATAACGTCCCAGAACACTCCAGCTCACAGGTTAGTCTGCTCCAAGCATTTACACGAAGGTCAGTGTTTTTTAGTAGTTAATACGTCATTTTTCATAACATAATTGGTGATATAGGTTACAAGCAAGTCTGGCGCTGAACAGAAATTGTCGCGCTATGCTTCTTTGTTTATTGTGCATAAATAGTGAATTATCCTGACACAATATTGTGTTTCGCTTCTGTTATTATGGTACACTGATAAAAACATATACTTTTATTCACAGGATAAAACAGGTTTTTTGTATCACCAATTGTCCAGTACGATTACAGCATACAGTATTATTGTCACTGCTACATTTCTGTGATGGGTACCAGAAATTATTTCCACTACTAATTAATTACCGTTGAGCTCAAAGGTCCTATTAATAATGTGTATTTATGACGACAATTTGTGAGACTGGTAAACTTATGATACGTACGATGGTCTTTCGTTCTACACGGTGCATTTCAAGGTCCTGTACCCATCCGTCGGTAAACTGTACCTGGGCTTGTTGCAGTGACCTGAAGTTACTAAACTTCATGAGTGTATGCACTCACTCCAAGAACCGTATAATTATAAATATGCATATAAATATGCTAAGATGAGATAGCTGACTTCATCCAACTAGCAAATGTTGTCCAGGCTACGTTGGTGATACAGTTTTTTTTAATGTGTATGATATTTTTGTCATGCGATTTTAAAGCTGGTCCTACAACCGCATCCAAGAATAACATGCAGCTTATCTCAGAACTGTCGGTGAAAATTATTATTGGAGCTAGGTTTAATTGAGCTGCATTTTAAAGAGGTGCAATTTCACAATTTGTGTATATTTTCTAAGTTCACTATTTTGTCATGTGTTGAGAAAAACACAGATTTTAAAATTACATGGTCTAATATTTACATTTAGCATATAACTGCAACATTATTTTTTCATTTTTTTTTTTTTTAAAGACTCGAAAGGACTTGAAATTCAAAGTTTCAGACTTGTGACTTGACTCGGACTTTTACACCAGTGACTTGAGACTCGACTCTGACTTGCCTGACATTACTTGAGACTTGACTTGAGACTTGAGGATAAAGACTTGAGACTTACTTGAGACTTGCAAAACAATGACTTGGTCCCACCTCTGTGATATCCTCATGCGCGACGCGATCGCGAAAACAGCAAACAAGTAACACCACGCCGATGTTGTGCACAGGACAGCAAGACTAAACGATCGGGAGACTCTTGTCGTCGTTATCGTTCCCCTCGCACGTTTTATTTCTCCGGTTTCAGCGTTTTTGCTCCACAACTAAAGCGAGCAGTTTGCTTTGTGTGCACTAACATGGAGTCGAGTCAACCAGCGCCACCTCTGGCCAAGTGCCACAGCCTACAGCCAGATCAACCTGTGACACACATCTGCACCACGTTTGAATTCGTGTCATGCACATTTGTACCTTTCAACTGTGTCTGTTTGTGCGTCATGCAAATAAACCTTTGAAAAGAATGAAATGATATCATATATTCCTTATTGGCCTACATTTGTACAAACTTCCAAATTATATACACAAAGTCATAGACATCACCACTCCAATTGGTCATCATGATTTTAATATTCTCTTTTCCCATAACAATGAAATACACCTTGGACAAATATGACACATCAATATTTCATTAGTGTTGTCACATCACATCCTGTAAGCATCGTCTGTCTGTGTCTTTTCCCTGAAAATGAATATTTCCAGCCAATATTGGCAATCCATCAACATGGCTGGAGAGTTGGTAGTTATATACAGTCTGTATAAGTGTGGTTAATCTAATGAAGATTTGTAAGGAGACGGCAGTTACTGTGAATTCACAGCAGTTACACAGTGATTAGTAATAAACCGTCAGTGAGTGTGAGTGGATATGACTGTTCCCACCACTAACACATGGCCCTACGCTGTGTTCACCAGAGGTGGGACCAAGTCATTGTTTTGCAAGTCTCAAGTAAGTCTCAAGTCTTTATCCTCAAGTCTCAAGTCAAGTCTCAAGTAATGTCAGGCAAGTCAGAGTCGAGTCTCAAGTCACTGGTGTAAAAGTCCGAGTCAAGTCACAAGTCTGAAACTTTGAATTTCAAGTCCTTTCGAGTCTTTAAAAAAAAAAAATGAAAAAATAATGTTGCAGTTATATGCTAAATGTAAATATTAGACCATGTAATTTTAAAATCTGTGTTTTTCTCAACACATGACAAAATAGTGAACTTAGAAAATATACACAAATTGTGAAATTGCACCTCTTTAAAATGCAGCTCAATTAAACCTAGCTCCAATAATAATTTTCACCGACAGTTCTGAGATAAGCTGCATGTTATTCTTGGATGCGGTTGTAGGACCAGCTTTAAAATCGCATGACAAAAATATCATACACATTAAAAAAAACTGTATCACCAACGTAGCCTGGACAACATTTGCTAGTTGGATGAAGTCAGCTATCTCATCTTAGCATATTTATATGCATATTTATAATTATACGGTTCTTGGAGTGAGTGCATACACTCATGAAGTTTAGTAACTTCAGGTCACTGCAACAAGCCCAGGTACAGTTTACCGACGGATGGGTACAGGACCTTGAAATGCACCGTGTAGAACGAAAGACCATCGTACGTATCATAAGTTTACCAGTCTCACAAATTGTCGTCATAAATACACATTATTAATAGGACCTTTGAGCTCAACGGTAATTAATTAGTAGTGGAAATAATTTCTGGTACCCATCACAGAAATGTAGCAGTGACAATAATACTGTATGCTGTAATCGTACTGGACAATTGGTGATACAAAAAACCTGTTTTATCCTGTGAATAAAAGTATATGTTTTTATCAGTGTACCATAATAACAGAAGCGAAACACAATATTGTGTCAGGATAATTCACTATTTATGCACAATAAACAAAGAAGCATAGCGCGACAATTTCTGTTCAGCGCCAGACTTGCTTGTAACCTATATCACCAATTATGTTATGAAAAATGACGTATTAACTACTAAAAAACACTGACCTTCGTGTAAATGCTTGGAGCAGACTAACCTGTGAGCTGGAGTGTTCTGGGACGTTATATTTGGTCTTTGAATGGCTGCAATCCAGTCGCGTCTTTGTTACTTTGGAAACATGGCTCGAACAATTTCTCTTCAACGACGTAATCCGATAACAACCGATCTCTTTACCCGTCGGCTTCCCGTGGCTGTCATGCGACCGGCTATTGCAGTTAATAATACAACGGCTTCTTGACATTTTTGTGTTTCTTTTTATCGCTGTATAACTGATTTTAATTGAAAGCCTGCGTGCGCTAGTACCGCTTGCCACGAGTTCCCAGAATCCTTTGCGGTTCTACCCGTGAATGACGTCACATTTTCAATCTCTATATAATATGCATGTTAAATTTTATATTTGGGGTAAAATATCAAGTCTTTTCAAGTAAACCGGTTCAAGTCCAATTCAAGTCCCAAGTCATTGGTGTAAAAGTCCAAGTCAAGTCACAAGTCTTAGAACATTTTTTCAAGTCAAGTCTAAAGTCATAAAATTAATGACTCGAGTCTGACTCGAGTCCAAGTCATGTGACTCGAGTCCACACCTCTGGTGTTCACTGCATCATTCCATGTTTGGCACTGATCACCACCTGCACTCATGTATATATCTATCTATCTACTTAGCACTTTTAATTCTTATTTTTATTTTCATGTCTATTTAAGCTTAATTTATAACAGTATGTTTGCACTGAAGCACCGCAGCAATTTCCTAATGTTGTAAACCCGCTCAACATTTGGCAATAAAACCCATTCTGATTCTGATTCTGATATAAGAAAGTCAGTGACTCAGGTGTGTCGCTTGGTTTGTCATCTGTTTGTGAGACTGTAGGAGACGTAGAAATCTTTTGTTCTAAATCTTAGTTAGGAAGGTTCCTGTTTGAAAACAAGCACTTTTTGTGAGAAATGCAAGAAGTACATCTGCAGAAAGCACACCGTTACATTCTGTCCATCATGTGGACAAAATCGAAAATGTTGAGCATTGAAAAACTGAGAACGTTGGGCAAGTTCAAAAGAAATGTGTTTGTAAGAACGAAAAACCAAATTGTTCCTAAAATAGTTATGGAAAGTCTAACTGTTGTATGTCTGTGTTCTACATGTTTATCTAATCGAAAATAAAGGTGCTATTGTTTTATTGCAGTTTTTGGATAATTCTGAGTGGATTTACACAGTACGGGTCAAAATGACCCGCAACAAAATGTCATTTTTTTGTTCTTCAACATAATACAAGGGTTCATTTCCAAAACTTGCTTATGATCTTCAATTTGTAGCAGATCCACTATCACACAGCAGCTGGAGCAGTTTCAAATGGGGGTCAGTCCACTGCTGCCACCTGTGGCCAAGTGCCACAGCCTACTACTAGATTAACTTGTGACACATCTGCACCTACTGCTATGATGACATTGAGTAGAGGCTGAGTGGCTGCACTTACCCCGGGTACATCCAAATCTACCCACAAACATGTTGAAAGATGCAATGGCAGCAATGCGGATTGTCAACACTAAAAACAATCAGTAAGCAAAGACAACAGGGATCACTTTTTTCTGTTTATTTAGTACCCACAACATTTGTAGTCGCCTTCGGCACAGGGAAAGTCCACACACACTGTGTGGTACCACTTTCCACAGAAGGTGCAATCTGCAAGATTGAATGAGACTGTCAGAGTCATTGTCTGACTGTTTATTACTAATCACCTGCTGTACATTCACAGTAACTGCCATCTCCTTACAAATGTTTATTAGATTAACCACACTGTATATAACAACCAACTCTAAAATGTTTGTTCGCAGAGAAAAGACACAGACAGACTACGCTAACGACATGTGATGTTACAACACTAGTGAAATATTAGTGTCATTTCATTCTTTTCAAAGGTTTATTTGCATGACGCACAAACAGACACGGTTAAAAGGTACAAATGTGCATGACACGAATTCAAACGTGGTGCAGATGTGTGTCACAGGTTGATCTGGCTGAAGGCTGTGGCACTTGGCCAGAGGTGGCGCTGGTTGACTCGACTCCATGTTAGTGCACAAAGTAAACTGCTCGCTGTAGTTGTGAAGCAAAAACGCTGAAATCGGAGAAATAAACCGTGCGAGCGGAACGATAACGACGACAAGAGTCTCCCGATCGTTTACTCTTGCTGTCCTGTGCACAACATCGGCGTGGTGTTACTTGTTTGCTGTTTTCGCGATCGCGTCGCGCATGAGGATATCACCAGATAAACTCGCCACATTTTAAACATTTTGTTGTTCAACAGCATCAAGACTGACGGAGTGTGTTTGAGATAACCTCACAAGTGTCACAGATGACACATTTGGCGTTTTTTTGCTGGTTTGTCGGTAGCAGCTCCTGAAACGCAAGACTGCCACACATCTGTTCGACCAACGCCAGTTGATCTAAACGCCAGTAGATCTGGAACACTGCCAGTCCGAGTGTCAGGTGAACTGAACTTCAGGTAAGAAGTTATGACCTGCAGTCTATCTGGGTCAGATATAAACCAAGTTTAGGTGGAGTTTATTTTCGTTGTGCTGACTTTTTACCCTCAGTTGCAATAACTAGTACTGGTTCTAGCCAGCTTGACAGAGTTTTTATACAGCTGGGTGGGTGCTATGACGTTACTGATAGTGAACTTTATTTTATTCATAAGGTTAGTTAAAAAAATGGAATGGTCCCTCATTCAGAGAAAATATTACACGTTTCGTATTGAGCTGAGAAGGAACACAGTTTGTCCCGGACTTTCGCTATAATGAAAAAAAGACACAAAGCTGGAGTTATTCTGTCGTTACGCTGCACAGCTGCCTCTTCTCCTCTCATTCTCTCCCCTGCCTCTCCTGTTGCTACTTCAATCATGAAACTGATCAATGATCAGCTGATTGGCTTTTTTCCCTTGTTTATTTATCGCCCACTTTGCGCCAGAAAGAGGAAACCAGCAGATGTCGCGCTAAACAACAGCAGCACATTTAAACTTGATCAGCTGTTGTTAGAATTTATTTGATATTACTTTCTAGTATCAGCTGATGTTTGCTGGAGTCACAGCTGTAAAAGCTGCTGGTCATGATATCGGTTTGGATATGTGGTGAGAGGGAAACATGAAGATGAAACCAGGAGATGTCCTTACTGAATCATCAGAGCTGAACAGGTGATGGAGAAACAGGTTTACCTTTTAGTTCACATGAATGAGTTGAAGGGAAGTTATGAACTGTTTCTGAGAGACAAATAACACCAGGATCCTTTTTTATGTAGCTGACAGCTGGCAACTGTGCAGGGGTGGATCTAGGAAAGTTTTGCCAGGGGGCCAGGTAGGGCATTAACAGGGAAAGGTGGGGCACAAAGAAATACTTTTCTTTCTTATTCTCATTTAAAATATCTAGCTTTTATTAAATAATTATCTAAATCTTACAACCAAAGTTTTTATCTGACGTAAAATGTATAGAAATCATACATATACCAACAAGACAGTGTACATCACTGTCACAACAGCATTTGTTTTCAGTCAAAGTCTTTATGGCTTTAATACCTGGTGGGCCGGTCTGTAGTCAAAATGCCTGATTTTCTGTCCCAGTCCAGCCCTGCAGGTTAATACTGGCAGTGTCACCATGCCAGCTGACTGTATTTCATCATCAGCCAGTGTTGTTCTTGATCAATATTACCAAAGTTTACCATAAGGCAGCATAGAAAGTATTTACTTGCTTTCAGGTTTTATTCAAATGTTAGTCTTTTCAGTTGTTTCCCCACTTTTTTCCTGTTTCAAAATCAAACACCAGTTTGTGAGAAGATTATCTTCTTTTTTTTAATAGGCATTGGTTTTGCATTGGCATTGGCTAATTTGTCAATTCTTTGTTACAAATGTTCGTATTTTAATATTAAAAAATGTTTTTGCCCAAAACATATGTGCACTATATGTCAGTAAAAATATTATGCAAATATTGCTGTCCTTGAATGCTGAGTAAACACTGACAAAGCACTGATTGTATCTCTTGTACTTTATCAACGCAGTATCTAAAAACTTTGCACCATAGTGGTTAAAATCTCATTCTAATAAGAATTAAAAGCGCATTCAGTTATTAGGTTTATAGGATTATTGAATTATGGTTAACGGTTGGTAGATTTTTTTTAAAAAACATTATCTGCCAATTACATCTGCCACCCTTCTCCAAATCTGTGCCCCTACCTGGCCCCCCAACAAAAATTTTCTAGACACGCCACTGGGTCCGGGTGGATCTCCACCAGCAGCTCAGCAGGCGAATCCGAAAACTGACACTGACGGCCAAACTCACAGCGGTGCTTGGAGTAAGCATAAGTGGACCTGAACCTCACCGGACCTGGAGTACCTGATGATTAAGTGCTGGCCATTCTGGCTACCGAGGGAATTTACAGCAGTGATTATTACGGCTGTTTACATTCCCCCACAAGCCGACACTGACCGAGCACTCAGGGAACTGTACAGCGCGATCAGCAGTGAGGAAACCACACACCCAGAGGCAGCGTTTATCACAGCCGGAGACTTTAATAAGGGAAACCTGAAGAAAGTCTCACCCAAACTCCACCAACACATCCATTTTAACACTCGTGGAGACCGGCTACTCGACCACTGCTACACCTCTTTCCGGGATGCGTACAAAGCCCTCCCCCACGCCCCATTCGGCCAATCAGATCACCGCTCCATCCTGCTCCTGCCCGCCTACAGGCAGAAGCTGAAACAGGAAGCTCCAACCCGGAGGGCGGTGCACTGTTGGACGGACCAATCGGAGTCTGCGCTGCGGGACTGTTTTGATCACGCGGACTGGGAAATGTTTCACGTGGCTGCTAGGGACATTGACGAGTACACAGACTCAGTCTGCGGATTTATCAGGAAATGCGTGGAAGATGTCGTCCCATCCAGAACAGTTAAATCCTTCCCAAATCAAAAACCCTGGATTAACGGAGATGTTCGCGCGGCACTGGCGGCACGGAGCACCGCCTTTGCCTCCGTGAACACATCGGACTACAAACACGCACATTACCAACTCCGGAAGACTATCTAAGCAGCCAAACGTGAGTACAGGGACAGGGTGGAACAACAGTTCGACAACCCTCGGAGTATGTGGCAGGGACTAAACACGATCGCAGACTTTAGAGGGAAAACCAGCACACCGCAGACCACGGCCTCTCTGTGTGAGGATCTAAACGTATTCTACGCTAGATTCGACACAGCGAACACCATAAGACCGGACAGTGTGCGCACCGCGGATGACGTCAGTGCGCACACTGTGTCTGAGGAGGATGTGCGGAAGTGCTTCAGGAAGGTGAACGCACGCAAAGCTACTGGTCCGGACGGGATTCCCGGCCGCGTCCTCAAGTCATGCGCGGCTCAGCTGGCTGCAGTGTTCACGCACATCTTCAACCTTTCCCTCTCTCTGTCTGTAGTCCCAGCCTGCTTCAAAATGGCCACCGTCGTCCCTGTACCCAAATCCTCCACCATCTCCTCATTGAACGACTGGCGACCTGTAGCCCCGACCCCCATCGTAAGCAAATGCTTCGAGAAGCTGGTCAGGGACTTCATCTGCTCTGCACTACCCGACTCACTGGACCCTCTACAGTTCGCATACCGCCACAACAGGTCCACTGATGATGCCATAGCCTTGACACTACACACTGCCCTGTCACACCTGGAGAAGAGAGACACGTATGTGAGAATGCTGTTTGTAGATTACAGCTCAGCATTCAATACCATCGTTCCCTCGAAGCTGGACAGGAAACTGCAGGATCTAGGACTGAGCAGTTCCCTCTGCAGCTGGATCCTTAGCTTCCTGTCTGACAGACGCCAAGTGGTCAGACTGGGCAGCATCACCTCATCCCCCATCACACTGAACACTGGTGCTCCACAGGGGTGTGTACTGAGCCCTCTCCTATACTCACTCTACACCTACGACTGCACAGCCACTAACAACTCCAACATCATTGTGAAGTTTGCGGACGACACTACAGTGGTGGGTCTTATCACCAATGGTGATGAGACGGCTTACAGGGAGGAGGTCAGCGCCCTGACCCACTGGTGTCAAGACAACCATCTCACACTCAACGTCGCAAAGACAAAGGAGCTGATAGTGGACTTCCGGAGGTGCAGAGAAGTACACACCCCCATCACCATCAACGGCGCTGCTGTGGAGAGAGTGAGCAGCTTCCGGTTCCTTGGTGTACATCTGGCTGAGGATCTTACGTGGTCAGTACACACAAACAAAACAGTGAAGAAGGCGCAGCAGCGCCTCTTCTTTCTCAGGAGACTGAAAAGATTCGGCATGAGCCCCCGCATCCTCAGGACCTTCTATCGCTGTGCCATTGAGAGCATCCTCACTGGATGCATCACCACCTGGTATGGCAACAGCACCGCCTACAACTGCAAAGCTCTCCAGCGAGTAGTGCGGTGCTCTGAACGGATAATTGGAGGTGAGCTTCCCTCCCTCCAAGACATCTACAGGAAGCGGTGCCTGAGGAAAGCGGGGAGGATCATCAAGGACTCCAGTCACCCCAGCCATAAACTGTTCAGACTGCTTCCATCAGGAAGGAGGTTCTGCAGCATCCGGTCCCGTACCAGAAGACTGAGAGACAGCTTCTTCCACCAGGCCATCAGACTGCTGAACACTTCATAGACACCTCACCTTCACTACTGGAACTTTAACATTATGCACTCCATACTGTACAGTAATGCCACTGTTTTGCACATGTCTCACTCTGTATATTTTTATATATTTTATTTATTGTTGACTCTATTTAATTTGTAAAATATGTGTACACACACACACACACACACACACACACACATAGAAAAATATTTAGTATACACATCCAGAAATGCATATACTATTATATATTGTACATATATTTATTAGTTTCAAATGTAGCCATTCTTGTATTTTGCTTGTTTACATTATTGTATTTTGCACAACTCTGTTGCTTGTGAAGCTCGCACACAAGAATTTCACTCACATGTGCTGTACCAATGTACCTGCACATGTGATGTGACAATAAAAGTGATTTGATTTGATTTGAAGTGTTTTCCATGCTGCCATGAAAACACAGAAGAGCCTGCTCTGTACTTGATTCTCTTAAGTACAGAGGTGGGAAGTGACGAAATACAAATATTTTGTTACTGCTGCATTATGTGGTGTGAAATTGTGCCTATAAATTAATTTCCAGTAGACAAGAACCTGTTGATGAAAGTCAGAGAAAGTGGTTGGCAATCTATGAGATTCAAAGTCAAAGCGTACTTAAAAGTCTATTCCTCCAGAATTTAAAAATATTACATGAGGCATAATGAACCAGAATGACTGTTTGCTATAAGGAAAGGACTTTACCCATTTAAGCTTTAAAACACCATGACACCAAAATAACTTGTTAGTTGTATAAAGTGCTTTGAGTGCTCAGATACCGTAAAAAACAAAAAGCGCTATATGAGAACTGGACAATTTACCATAGATGAGCCCAGACAAATAGCACATCCTTGTCTTATCCCCTTTTTGATTTCAAATATCGGACATGCTCCATGACCTAAAGCTACTGAGCTCTTGATACTGTTATATAGCATCCCAATTACCTGGTTTTAAGGAACGTGTGAATAAATCACTGTCGTCAAGCAGATGAGAGGCTTTTTATTAATCTGTACGGATCAGGTAATGCCGCTCTTCTTCTCAGCTTCTGTCCCCACACACCTAAC
Source organism: Mchenga conophoros (assembly GCF_057382185.1). Classification (NCBI taxonomy): domain Eukaryota; kingdom Metazoa; phylum Chordata; class Actinopteri; order Cichliformes; family Cichlidae; genus Mchenga; species Mchenga conophoros. The sequence continues at coordinate 19,696,612 of NC_140529.1, forward strand.
TTCCTTTCAGAATTCCTCCACCAATCACAGGGCAGGGAACAGAACGCTACCAGGTGCTTCTCCGTACATGAATAGGTGTATTTTTTTCCATTACTGTCTTTGTTTGCCATATCTGTGCATCCTTCAAGTTTCCAAAAGCAGCTGTTAGATCAGCTTAGTACAATTCAATATGAGTCCTTAACTACTGCACTGCTGGTTCACAGAATGCAGGTGGTCGCCCTCTGGTGGACTATGTGGGAACTGTTCAAATTCAAATTCAAATTTTATTTGTCACGTACACAGTCATACACAGTACGATATGTAGTGAAATGCTTGGACAACTGCTCGTGACCTAAAGAAAACAAAAAAGGAAAAGGCTATGAATAAGATAGGAAATAAATATGAAAAATTAAAAAGGGTAAATTTAACTAGGAAGGAATAAAATATAAATTAAGGTTAAAAATGAAATAACTGTACAACACAAATTAGAATGAAGGGTAAATTTAACTGGGAGAATAAGATAAAATATATAAATTAAAGTTAAAAATAAAATAACTGTACAACAAAATACACAATATAGAACTATATAAGAATGTATGAAGAAATATAAATAAATATATACACAATAACAGCAGCATATACACAATAACAGCAATGTGATTTAAGTAATGAAGTGAAAACAATGTCCAGAATGTCCAGTGTGTGTAAGAACTGTATGTGTGGGTCAGTACTGTGTGGTGGTGTGATTGAGAGACCGTATCGCCTGCGGGAAGAAGCTCCTCCTCAGTCTCTCTGTGTTGGTCTTCAGGGAGCGGAATCGCTTTCCTGACCTCAACAGAGAGAACAGTCTGTTGTTGGGATGGCTGAGGTCCTTCACGATCTTCCTGGCCTTGGTCCAGCACCGCCTGCTGTAGATTGAGTGCAGATCAGGGAGCTCGGAGCGGATGGTGCGCTCAGCTGACCGCACAACCCTCTGTAGAGCTCGTCTGTCCTGCATGGTGCTGTTCCCGAACCAGGTTAAGATGTTTCCCGTCAGGATGCTCTCTATGGTGCAGGAGTAAAAGTTCCTGAGCACCTTGGAGGGCAGTTGGAAGTCTCTCAAGCGTCTGAGGTGGTAGAGACGCTGACGGGCCTTTTTCACCACGGTGTTGATGTGACAGGACCATGACAGGTCCTGCGTGATGTGAACTCCGAGGTATTTGAAGCTGTCCACTCTCTCCACTGGGCACTCGTTGATGACAGGGGTCTGGTAGTTCCTCTCCTGCTTAGTGCTGAAGTCCACTATCAACTCCTTTGTCTTACTGACGTTTAGAAGGAGGTTGTTCCTCTGGCACCAGTTCTCCAGATTCCTAATCTCCTTCAGGTAGGCCGTCTCGTTGTTATCAGAGATCAGGCCCACCACGACGGTGTCGTCAGCAAACTTGATGATGGTGGTGGAGCTGGTAGTGGCCACACAGTCATATGTGTACAAAGAGTACAGCAGGGGGCTCAGAACACACCCCTGGGGGCTCCAGTGCTGAGAGTGGTGGAGGCTGAGACATGTCCGCCCATCCTTACTGCCTGTGGTCTGCCAGTTAGGAAGTTGGAGATCCACAGACACATAGATGAGCTGAGTCCCAGATGCTCCAGCTTGGTGGTGAGTGTGGAGGGAATTATGGTGTTAAATGCAGAGCTGTAGTCTATGAAGAGCATTTTAACATAATTCCCCCTTCTAGTGTCCAAGTGAGTGAGTGATGTGTGGAGGAGATGAGAGATGGCATCGTCTGTGGAACGATTTGGACGGTAAGCAAACTGTAGTGGGTCCAGTGTGTCTGGTAGTGAAGAAATGATGAAGTCTCTGACCAGGCGTTCAAAGCACTTCATCACTACTGAGGTGAGGGCTACAGGGCGATAGTCATTGAGAGAAGCAGGGTGGGGTTTCTTCAGGACAGGAACAATGATGGACTCTTTGAAGCATGTGGGGATCACCGACTGAGATAAAGAGATGTTGAATATCTCAGTGAACACAGGAGCTAGCTGGTATGCGCAGTCTCTTAGGATACGACCTGGGATGCAGTCTGGTCCTGCTGCTTTCCTGGTGTTCACTCTCTTGAAGGCTCTCCTTACTTCATGCTCGGAGATGACGAGCACGTTTCCGGTGCTGGCAGTATCTTCCTGTCTGCAGCCGTTAGCGCCGCTAACACTAGCATTGTTGGAGTCCTTAGCTGCAGCCTCGAAGCGAGCATAGAAAGTGTTCAGCTCGTCTGCCAGAGTCACGGCCGCGTTCGTCATACCGGTTGTTGGTGCTTTATAGTCCGTTATTGTCCTTAGTCCCCGCCACAGGCTCCTAGAGTCACTCTGTTGGAGTTGTGACTCTAGTTTCCTCCCGTAGCGCTGCTTCGCCTCTTTCACCGCCCTCCGCACGTTATATGACGCGGCTTTATACGGGTCCATGTCCCCCGTCATGAGTCCCGTGTTGTAGGCAGCGGTGCGGGATCTCAGAGCGTCGCGGATGGTTTTATCCACCCACGGCTTCTGGTTGGGAAACGTTGTGATAGTCTTTGTCTCCACGGTATCATCCGCTAGTTTCCTGATGAATCCCACAACCGCTTCCGTAAACACGTTGACATCATCATCGGAGCTGTTTCTGAACATGCCCCAGTCTGCGTCATCGAGTGCGTCCTGTAACGCGGCCACCGATTGATCCGTCCAGCGCGCGACCTTCCTCTGAACCGGAACTTCCTGTTTCAGCCTTTGTTTGTATTTTGGGATGAGGAAGATGGCGGCGTGATCAGATTTGCCAAAAGGAGGGCGGGATTGTGCCTTGTAGCCGTCCTTGACTGTAGTGTAGCAGTGGTCCAGTGTCCTTTCACCTCTGGTGGGGCAGGAGATGTGTTGATAAAAGTTCGGCGCTGCGCGTTTGAGGTTGGCGCTATTAAAGTCCCCCGTCACAATAAGCGCAGCGTCCCGGTGTTGTGTCTGGTGCTGTGTGAGTGCCTCATGCAGCTCGCATAAGGCGGTGACCGTGTCCGCTTGTGGTGGAATATAAACGGCACTTACAATGACCGATGTAAATTCCTGAGGTAGATAAAAAGGACGACACATGATGGACAGTAGTTCCAGATTTGGTGTGCAGGAGCGTGTGAGAGGAACAACGTTCGCACTGTTGCACCAGTTGTTGTTCACCATTAAACACACGCCGCCTCCCCTTGACTTCCCCGAGTCCCGTGTCCTGTCCATGCGGTGAACCGAGAAGAACTCGGCCGGCTGGATGGCGTGGTCCGGCACCGCTGGGTTCAGCCATGTCTCGGTGAAGCAGAGGAGATTGCAGTCCCGAATGTCTCTCTGGAACTTTACCCTGGCCCTGAGGTCGTCAAGCTTGTTCTCCAGTGACTGGACGTTGGCGAGCAGGATGCTAGGCAGAGGTGTGCGGTGTGCACGAGCTCTCAGCCTGTTCCTGACGCCGGCTCGCTTCCCTCTAGGCCGCCGCCGCTTCCCTTTGTTCTCCCTCAAGATCTCACTCGGCCAGCTCGGATCCTGTATCTTGTAATTAGATTAACAAGAAAGACGCAAAGGGATAAAGCCACGGGGTTTAAAATGTTGATGTTAATCTTCCTTTTCTGACTTGTTTTTGATCCTGAACTTATATCTCATCTTAGCTGAAAAGAACTAAAATGGACCAGTGCCTGTGACATGCAAGAAGTAAAGCTGTTACTGGAGAATCATCCTTAACAAGAAAATCATCAGTGGAACAAAAAGAAAACAGACAGAAGCAAATCCTTCATCTTTATCTGCTGTGATGATCAATATCTGAGCTACACAAACATAACAGCCACACAAGTAGGATGTTTTGGGTTTTTATGGGGGTTTTTTTATTTAAAAGAAAGAGAATTCCAATTTTTACATCATGAATTAGATCTTTTCTATTAATTCAGTAGTCAAAACATAATATAAATAAAACACACGGTTAAATATAATTAGCATTTTGATTGTAGCATCGCTTTTAAATACAGTTCATTAGCATTATCAGCTTTAAGAGTACAAAGATAATTCTGGAAGTCACCATTTCTATTGCTTACAATCTTTTTAAAGTCACTTTTACAAGTACAGACAAACTCTCCTCAAACAAGCTTAATCAACAGGAACACGAAAAACATAGTAAAGCAGAAATAAAAGAGAATCTGATCAGGAATGTGTTCAAGTTAAAATACAGTCACAGCAGTTTTGAGCAGCTTCTGGCTCATACAAATTGAGAAGCTGAGTGATACTGTAAGAACGAACAGTAGCCACGATGGCTCTGCTCTGCTAATTCGGATTGAGGATTGAACCATTTAACATATAATATAGTTCTATTTTTGGTGCCTATAGACCTTGAGATTTTTAGTTTTGCAAACTTGAAAATTTGATGTGGGAAGTTTAATTCTTCTAGTAAAAATTTGGCTAAATCTTACAATAAAATACAATTTGTTTAGGTGAGATCTTACCTTTTGACTGTCACCGGACTTCCGGTAAGAAAAACGTTACTGCCAGTTGTTTACGGTGTGGTTGTCGTCAGGTTTCCGTGTGACAGCAGACTTTCAAGGCGTGTGTTACAACCAGCAGCGCGTCTAGCTGAGCCCAGGCGGATAAATGAAGAGCGCGCACCCCAATCTTTTCTGGCAAGAATTTTGTGTTTTTGTTGTTTCCTTTATCTTTTCTGAGTTCTCTCTTTGTTACGAGAAAATATTGTTTGGTTTCTTTAAGTACCCCATGCACAGGGCAAACGAATTTTATTTGATTAATTTATTGATATTATTGGCTAAATTTCATATACATAAGTTGAAATTTTCTAACGCAAAACCATCCTTTCAGTGCTTTTTAAATGAAACCAAACAATATGTTAAAACCATACAACATTCTCAAAATCTAAACGCTGTCAAAACCATAAACTAATGTTCCCTGTTCAATATCATGTGATTCTTTAATAGACTGTCTATTTTGGGTTTTTTTTTATACAAACCCCCTGAAATTGTGTTTGCTATTTTGTATTTGTATATCTGTATTTTGTGCTTTGTCAATAAAGTGTATTCAAAGAAAGAAAAAAAAAGGGCGCACCCCGCCCGCGTTAGGTGTCGCGCAGAGGCGGAGGAAAGGCAGAGTTGATGTTCGAATCTTTTGTTTAACAGTCTTACTGTAAATGGGTGGATGGTTGTAAATCACATCACAGATGCCAAAAACCTCTCAAACCAAGCCCTCTTGCCGGTGATGCTGTGCGCAACCTCGTGACAACCACATGACTGATACTAACTCCTGAGCTGACTGTATGCTAACATGCGCCACAAATAAGGGTCATATTTGGATTTAAAACAATCACCGAGAAGCTTCCACTGAATGCTACTTTCCCCTGCATGACACTGAAATCATTAACACATACTAACCCTCCATACCCTGTAGGAAACTCACTTGCTTGGAATAACATTTCAACAGGGAAAGAGTTGAGAGCAAATGTCCTTCTCTTGAACCTTCTGTCAGTCAGACAAGTGTAGCTTGGGCTTTTCTTTGCACAGGACAGGATTAACAATGGCGACATAAACGAGCTAAGGAAGCATAGAAACTGCAGAAAGGGCGTATGGCTCCTGTGTCAGTGAATCCAAACTACCTCTATGTTTGAACAAATCCAGTTACACAGCTCAAGAAAATATTACTCTAACGGAAGAAAAAGGCAGTATGTGTCTCAGTAGTACTAAAAAGCTATTATATCAAAACGTAAAGGGAAAACAGTTTGATGAGCTGTATAGTGAACTGAAACTGAAACAAAACGAAGCCTATCATTAGGAATAGTGACTTTTTACAACTTCAGTTCTTTTTTCACTCAGTAGGTGGCAGCAAACTACAAACAATGGTTGCATTTTACACTCATCCGTTTTCATTAGAGGCAGAACCCAGAAGCACATCCAGGTTTAGGTCTACTGCTTGGTGCTACACAGAAACAGGCTGAACAGACTGGAACTCACATGAATTTGGACGAATCGAAGTAAGAATGTCACTTCTGCTCAATTGAATTGATTATCATGACCCTCACTAATAGCCACCTTAATAAGTTAAGAGCAATGTGCCAAAGTAGTATAAATATTTTAACTTTTGGAAAATCCAGCAGGTTAATTAAGTGATTTCACATCATGTGTTCAAACGGCTTGTCAGTTTTTAATATATCCCATGTGCGCATACTTAAGCTTTAAAAAAATACAGTCCAATGACCTGATAGATGTTTGCTGAACATTGTGGTTTACATCAGCACTTAAATTAAATCATAAAGAACCTGTTTTGTGTGGGCTGTTCGATACCATGAAGCAAGACCTCTGAACATCTCACTTTTTACACACAAACACACACATCCAAGCAAACAGTGTTTTATGTGCTGTGAGATTTATAATATTATTTTATGCCATGTTAGACCCCTAATTAAAGATTGTGAATTATTATGTAGTTTTAATTTGCATTATTCTCCTGAATTAGGAGAGGGTGATAACTATTACATTTGTTAAACTGATTTGCATTACACTGCTGATTTATTGTGAATGGATGATATTGTTTCATGATGCATTATACTGCTGAGTTATAAGAAATACTGTTTGCAGAAAAGTCATCGCCTTATTTGTCTGATTAGAAGAGAACGGAACATGCTGGAGTTTTCTGCCCCATCTCAGCAGGAGCAGATAAACAGGGAGCCAAGGTCGTAGCTTAGGTGCCGTGTGAGAGAAAGCATGTGAATGTTTAGGCTTTTATGATAAGGTGGGGGCACCAGAGGCTATAAGAGTTTGATCAATGCTCCACCATTTTGAGATCTGAGGCTGTCTGCATACAGTGTCCATCTCCCACGCGTGTGATCATTAAAATCATCGTTTGACTTAACCCGGCCGGACCAGTGTTGTTATTGTGGTTTTTCCTCTTGTCTCCATCCCCAATTTTTGAACTCGTAACAGTGCTGTCGTCTGAAATATTATAAATTTGCCTAAAATAGAAGTGTTTAAAACTTCTATACAGATCCTGTGCAGCTGCAAAGCAAAAATAAAAAACTCCCTCCAGGCAGAAGCGGCCATTTTCGTATGTGGGGAAAACCCCCACAAAAACCGAGGGGACAGGCTGGCACCAGAACACCACGGATGTGCCCCGAGATGAGTGTGAAAATGTGATTATCAACAAGCCCACCTGGGCTTCAGGTAGGCCGCACGCTTGTCCAGAGTTCACTTTGTCTTCAAGCTTTTTAATTTAAAACATAAACTGAGGCCTACCCCAAGCTAAAAGAAGGCAGATTATGTTCTCAGATAAAGCAAGCAATGAGGGCGAAGCAGAGAAAGTACCTGCACAATACATTCACATAAATCAAAATGGAATTTCTTTGAGGACACAAACATCTGGGGAGTAAACAGCTGTTTCAATACCTAATCACAGATGATGAGGACGAAGTCGAAGTCCTGCAAGGACTGCTGGAAACAGCAAAAGAAAAGGTGGTACGTCAGGAATTTCACAACAGCCAAGTTGTTGAATTATTATTGAAACGCCACAAAGAGGAAAAAAATAAGATGCAGCAATTTTACGAGGAAAATACAAAAAAAACTCGGAAGACAAAGCCAATGCTGCAGACAGAAAGTTAGAAGAGGTCATGGAAATGTATGATTCCAAAATAGAAAAGCTTGAGAGAACAGTAAAAAATAGTAGAGGTGTGGCCGTCAATGCGGTTAAAGAACGCGAGGAACAACATCAATCCTCGCAGTGTTGGATTGAGGGTCTTTTGACACGTAATACAAAGTTACAGGACCAAAATGAATTGATGGATAAAACCGTGAAAGAATTAACAGACGAGAAAGATCAAATGGGCAAAGTAATAGACAACCAAAAGGCCCAGAATATGGAGATCAAACGGAAATGTCAGAGTAATATTAGAGCTCTGGCCTTGGAAAAGAAAATGAAGGCTATGGTCGAAGATGAAGTTGATTCTTTGAAAAAGAAAAATGAAGACCTAAAAAAGGCCCTAAGCACAGAGCAGGAAAACCACAGAAAGACAGCAGTGGACAGGTATAAAGTAAAAACGGCACACAATCAAGCACTGGGTGAAAAGGTGGGTCTCGAAGAGAAACTGTGCTCCACAATAAAGCAAAGAGAAAAATTTATACACAAAGTTAATTGGCTGGAGAAGAAAGAGCACTACTTCCAAGAAGAACTGTAAAGTGCATTTTGTCCTTTGGAAAGGCATTTCCAAATGCAGTTCACTTCAGGGAAAAGAAAAGGTGAAATTTAGGGATATGTTCCTCAACTTGAAAAAGAAATGCATAGACGGTGTGGAAGGCATCCCCTTTGTTGGAATAACAAAGGAGTTTCTTGAAAAACAGCTGAACTGTCTATGTACCAGATGCAAATATCTAGAGACAGCTTTACTAGATAAAAAACGGGAGCTGGAATAGTTTCAAAAGAAGTACAATGGTATGGTAAAGACAGGAGCTCATTGGACCAGTGAACCAAATTATCGAAAAGGCTGGCAATGAAGTATAAGAGATAGGTCATCTAAAATCTAGAGTGAAAGACATTCAACTCAAGCTTAAATTAGAAAAACAGAAAAGACATAATTTCCCTTACATTGCTTCACCCATCAAAAAGTCACGGAAGCGAATATATATATCAATTTTTTAATGAATTTTAAAGTTGTGGGGTTAATTTTCTACGTAACATGAGCTGAGAAGCAGCAGCAACGCTAGGCTAATGCTAGGCTAACAAGCTGGCTAGCTAGCAAGTTCAAAACCTGGTTCTAAACTGAAAGAAGGTACAAAAACAGTTTACTTCCAAGCCAGAGTATCACGCAAAAAATCACAGAAATTATCTCTTGAGCTCAAGCTGCTCCATCTGAACCCAGGTTTGCTCAAACTAATGCAATAAAAAAATGTGGGTGCCATGAACATGCAGACTGATCTGTGCAAAGTGAGGAGGATAGCAGTGACATGGCATTTTCAAACCATATCTTTTAAACGCCTGCACTGAGAAGCAAAATTTCTAGCTTACTTAGTTTTTCCAATTCAAGACAACTCAAATAAACTGGGTTGATCAGCTTTTTGAATAAAAACTACTGGTAACTTATTTAAACAAACTGATAAAAATTGAGTTTAGTATATCCTTACATTTTTTAATTAAACACAATGTTAGATTTTACAGTGTACATGATAATGGAGTGCTGCTGGAATAAAAGAAGAAAATCTTTATGTTTCTTGGGGCTTAAATTGCAAAATGTGAACAAATGCCTAAAAACGTTCCAGAAGCTCGTCGTCCAAACTGCAGTGTAATTATAAAACAGAAAACCTCTGTTAAATAACAGAAAATGCCCTATTTAATTATTTTGTGTGGACATATTCTCAACAAAAACATTTTTATATTTCATAACACTTTACAGATATTTTTTAAAACTTTATTAATCCAGAAGGAAACTTGTGTGGTCAGCATTTACTTTATAAAACTAAATACTGAATACAAAACGTATTAATAAATAATCATTACATTGAAATTTTCTTCAGGAAATGCATTGTCTAGTTCTATAAAGTCGTGAGTTTTTTTTCAGGTTTAAGGCTGGCAGTTTGCTATAACACACAACACTGAATAATAATTAAATACGTGTTTTTAAATAACACAAAATTCAAGTCGTTCTTTCATAAAAGTCTTTTTGTTGTTGTTTTGCTGTGATAGAGCTCCTGACCCAGGCCAAGCTGGCTCTCTAGGAAGACAAGGAAAAACTCCCAGGTGCCAGATGATGGGAAGAAACCTCGGGAAAGTGTGCACAAATTCCACTTGACAACACAATAAAACGCAACATAGCACAAAATGTCACGGAGGATCTCATAACAAGGACAGAGCAGGATGAATAGGACAATCACAGGAAAGGAACAAAATCACGAAAAAATTAACGGAAAGGACAAATAAGAAGGGGGTGCCATAACAATAGAAAAATAAGGATGGATAATGGAAAAGACAGTACAGAAGGGGGTGCCAGAAAAATAATAAAAACAAAAAAAGCCTAAGCTAACACAGGACAAACATTAAAGATACTGAACAAAAAAAACCAATAAAACAGAAATCCCAAGAGTGGGAGGAGACACAGCACACTATAAAAGGAGGGGCAGAGAAGAGTCTCTTCATTTTAATTTAGCCAGCGACGCATGTGCACAGCCTGAAGAAGGCACAGCCCAGCCGAAACGTAGCTACAGCCATGCGTCAGCACTAAAAAGTGTTTTTGTTTGTTGTTTTAGTTTGTTTGTTTTTTGGGGGGGGGGATTTCTTTTGATGTTTTTTTCATTTACATATTGATTTACTGGCCTAAAAATTCAAACCTAAAAATTGGAATGTCATAAATGTATAACCTAAAAATTGGATAATTTATGGATAAAAACAGTTTAAAAGCCTAAAAATTGGAATTAAAAACGACACAGAGACTAAATTCATTGAGCAAAGACAAATTTTATTAAAACACAGTTAGAAACCTAAAAAAACAGGACAAATAAAACACAACTTTGGTAAAATTAAACATAATTTGGTACTTACCTGAACCTGAAAAAGAAAAGGACGGTACTTACCTCAATTCGGACCTGGGGATTGCCGGATACGGTAGATGGGATGGCGGGTCTCAGGAAGGGTCATGGTGCGGAGCGTGCACCTACTAGTGATGGGATTTCCGGCTCTTTTTAGAGATCCGGCTCTTTCGGTTCGGCTCACTAAAAAGAGCCGGCTCTTTCGGCTCCGAACCGGCTCTTCAGGTTGTTTTGTTGCTTTAATTAATTTATTATTAACAATAATATAAAATTATGCACAAAAGGAATTACTAACGTAAAAACAAGTGGTTTTATTTATATATGTTTATATATAAATATATGCGGTGGCCCCTAGAGACAAAACACGTACAAACTCCAAAACACATTTCTAGCATGAACTAAACTTCCAAAGCAGAGCTACTAGATCACTTAAATTACACAATTGAAAGCATGTGTGTATTGTTTGTGTATTTATACACAGGCACTCATATATATATTCAAATAATTTTAAAAAAAAGTTCATTTACCTGTTATTACCACACACCAAATCCGGTCGTTGGTACTTGCTGGCTTGTGTAGCCACAAGATAACAAAGGCTCAACACTGCGCCCAGCATCCTGGAGCACTTCTGTTGTCTTTTGTCCGTGTTTTGAGTTTTTATGTGCTTCTGAGTTTTTACGTGCTTCGGAGTTTGTACGTGTTTTTACATGTTTTGGAGTTTTTACGTGTTTTGGAGTTTTTACGTGTTTTGGAGTTTGTACATGCTTCAGAGTTCGTGCTTTGTCTCTAGGGGCCACCGTAAATATACTTTTATTTATTCACTCCACATAAAATGTAATAAATAAATCATATAATACAAAAATCAACTATTCACATTTCAAGTTTTAACTATTTAAATTTTCAGCTTTTTCCTTTCACAAATTTAAAGTGAAAAGAACACAAAACACTGCAAACCACAACACAATTAAATATAAATTATAATATGAAAACTAAAAGAACATGCATATTCTCTGTCATATGGACCTGCATGAATAAACTTTCTCAATCCTTTATCATCTGCAACCGAAAATAGTTGTGGATGATTACTATACCTTTCTAATGTTGCTGTCCCTGCCTCTCTTTCTCTCTCTCTGGCTCTGTTCCTGTGCTACTGAGTGTAACTACCGCCCCTCCCCCCTCTGCCCAGCGTAAAGCACAAGGCCCGCGTGCAGAGTGAAGCGGGAAAAAAGTGCGAGAGAGAGGCTGAGAGAAAGAAAAAAAAAAAACCCCACGTGACGGCTCGCGATAAGGAGCCAGCTCGCGTCGTTCACGTCAAAGAGCCGGCTCTAAGAGCCATTTCGTTCGCGAACGACCCATCACTAGCACCTACTCCTGCCCTCCTTGTGCAGGGAGGAGTTTCCATTCCCCTAACCTAACCCACCCTAATAGTGATGGGATTTCCGGCTCTTTTTAGAGATCCGGCTCTTTTGGTTGGGCTCACTAAAAGGAGCCGGCTCTTCGGGTTGTTTTGTTGCTTTAAAGAACGCGAGGAACAACATCAATCCTCGCAGTGTTGGATTGAGGGTCTTTTGACACGTAATACAAAGCTAAGGACCAAAACGAATTAATGGGTAAAACTGTGAAAGATTTAACAGACGAGAAAGATCAAATGGGCAAAGTAATACACGACCAAAAGGCCCAGAATATGGAGATCAAACAGAAATGCCAGAGTAATATTAGAGCTCTGGCCTTGGAAAAGAAAATGAAGGCTATGGTCGAAGATGAAGTTGATTCTTTGAAAAAGAAAAATGAAGACCTAAAAAAGGCCCTAAGCACCAGTGAACCAGATGGTTCAGCATGGCCACAGAACCACCCCTGGATGTTGCCTTGCATGGAGGGAGAATAAATAACAGACTGTGACACTTGCACTTCGATTAGTTGATCAGTAGTGTATGATGATAGCAATAAATCAACAAAAGGATCAATGAGTGCATTTCTGGCTCTGGTCACACCCCTCATTCTATGATGTCATTCTAATGGTATCATGTTGTCCAGGTCATGGAGGATGCCATCAGACTGAACAATGCTGTGGACACCCATCGGGAGTATTTTAAGGATGAGGAGGAAGTGGAGGAAATTCAGGAGTCACCATAAAACGCGAGGTCTTTTTTCTGCCCTTTATCCCCATCCCTCTTCTCCAACTGTTTCTCCCCCCTCTTCCTTTCTCCCTTTTCTTTTCCTCATTCAAGTCAGTCCCGTATCTAGCGAGTGAAAATAAAAAATAAAAATAAGATGCAGCAATTTTACGAGGAAAATACTAAAAAAACTGGAAGACAAAGCCAATGCTGCAGACAGAAAGTTAGAAGAGGTCATGGAAATGTATGATTCCAAAATAGAAAAGCTTGAGAGAACAGTAAAAAATAGTAGAGGTGTGGCCGTCAATGCGGTTAAAGAACGCGAGGAACAACATCAATCCTCGCAGTGTTGGATTGAGGGTCTTTTGACACGTAATACAAAGTTACAGGACCAAAATGAATTGATGGATAAAACCGTGAAAGAATTAACAGACGAGAAAGATCAAATGGGCAAAGTAATAGACAACCAAAAGGCCCAGAATATGGAGATCAAACAGAAATGTCAGAGTAATATTAGAGCTCTGGCCTTGGAAAAGAAAATGAAGGCTATGGTCGAAGATGAAGTTGATTCTTTGAAAAAGAAAAATGAAGACCTAAAAAAGGCCCTAAGCACCAGTGAACCAGATGGTTCAGCATGGCTGGCAGCCATGCTGAACCCACAGAACCACCCCTGGATGTTGCCTTGCATGGAGGGAGAATAAATAACAGACTGTGACACTTGCACGTCGATTAGTTGATCAGTAGTGTATGATGATAGCAATAAATCAACAAAAGGATCAATGAGTGCATTTCTGGCTCTGGTCACACCCCTCATTCTATGATGTCATTCTAATGGTATCATGTTGTCCAGGTCATGGAGGATGCCATCAGACTGAACAATGCTGTGGACACCCATCGGGAGTATTTTAAGGATGAGGAGGAAGTGGAGGAAATTCAGGAGTCACCATAAAACGCGAGGTTTTTTCTGCCCTTTATCCCCATCCCTCTTCTCCAACTGTTTCTCCCCCCTCTTCCTTTCTCCCTTTTCTTTTCCTCATTCAAGTCAGTCCCGTATCTAGCGAGTGAAAATAAAAAATAAAAATAAGATGCAGCAATTTTACGAGGAAAATACTAAAAAAACTGGAAGACAAAGCCAATGCTGCAGACAGAAAGTTAGAAGAGGTCATGGAAATGTATGATTCCAAAATAGAAAAGCTTGAGAGAACAGTAAAAAATAGTAGAGGTGTGGCCGTCAATGCGGTTAAAGAACGCGAGGAACAACATCAATCCTCGCAGTGTTGGATTGAGGGTCTTTTGACACGTAATACAAAGTTACAGGACTAAAACGAATTAATGGGTAAAACTGTGAAAGATTTAACAGACGAGAAAGATCAAATGGGCAAAGTAATAGACGACCAAAAGGCCCAGAATATGGAGATCAAACAGAAATGCCAGAGTAATATTAGAGCTCTGGCCTTGGAAAAGAAAATGAAGGCTATGGTCGAAGATGAAGTTGATTCTTTGAAAAAGAAAAATGAAGACCTAAAAAAGGCCCTAAGCACCAGTGAACCAGATGGTTCAGCATGGCTGGCAGCCATGCTGAACCCACAGAACCACCCCTGGATGTTGCCTTGCATGGAGGGAGAATAAATAACAGACTGTGACACTTGCACTTCGATTAGTTGATCAGTAGTGTATGATGATAGCAATAAATCAACAAAAGGATCAATGAGTGCATTTCTGGCTCTGGTCACACCCCTCATTCTATGATGTCATTCTAATGGTATCATGTTGTCCAGGTCATGGAGGATGCCATCAGACTGAACAATGCTGTGGACACCCATCGGGAGTATTTTAAGGATGAGGAGGAAGTGGAGGAAATTCAGGAGTCACCATAAAACGTGAGGTTTTTTCTGCCCTTTATCCCCATCCCTCTTCTCCAACTGTTTCTCCCCCCTCTTCCTTTCTCCCTTTTCTTTTCCTCATTCAAGTCAGTCCCGTATCTAGCGAGTGAAAATAAAAAATAAAAATAAGATGCAGCAATTTTACGAGGAAAATACTAAAAAAACTGGAAGACAAAGCCAATGCTGCAGACAGAAAGTTAGAAGAGGTCATGGAAATGTATGATTCCAAAATAGAAAAGCTTGAGAGAACAGTAAAAAATAGTAGAGGTGTGGCCGTCAATGCGGTTAAAGAACGCGAGGAACAACATCAATCCTCGCAGTGTGGATTGAGGGTCTTTTGACCTGTAATACAAAGTTACAGGACCAAACTGAAGATTTAACAGATGAGAGAGCAAATGGGCAAAGCGAGTGAAAATAAACCATAAAAGATGAATCAAATAGACCATTACGGCAAGGCTGGGATGGTCAATTTGGTAAAGTAAATCCGTTGGGCATCTTTTCTCACCTTCAGACAATAATTCTGATGGCCAAAGAACCAAACGGGACAGGCAAAAAAAAAAAGAACTAGAAAAATTTGCATTTCCTGTGAAAATGCAGTGTGGATGCTTAAAGCTGAAGCTGTATGCAAAAACTAGCTGAAAAAGCTGAAAAGTTGCAGAAATTGTAAAAACTTTGCAGAAGCAAAAGAAGTTTGCTAAAATGGAATAACTTAGCAGAACTGCAATATCTTAGAGGAAACATAATACTTGGCAGAAATACAATAGCATAGCAGAATTTAGCAGAAATATTGTAACTTACCAGAAACATGATAACTTCTCAAAAATACAAGAATTTAGGAGAAATAGTATAAGATAACAGAAAGAATATATTTAGCCAAAAATACTTAAACATTACAGAAACACTATGATTTAGAAAAATAGTACAACAGAGCAGAAATATTGTGATTTACCAGAGACACTGTGATGAACTATGAATATTGTAATTTTAAATTAAGACTATGTTTTAGCATAAATATTATAATTTGGCAGAAATACTATAATTTAGCACAAATACTATAAAAAGCAGAAATACTATAATTTAGCAGAAATACTATATTAAGCACAAACCTTATAAAAAGCAGAAATAGTATGATTAAGCATAAATACTACATTTAGTAGAAATACTATGTTTTAGCACAAATCCTATGAAAAGCAGAAATACTATAATTTAGCAGAAATACCATATTAAGCACAAATCATATAAAAAGCAGAAATACTATATTAAGCACAAATTCTATAAAAAGCAGAAATACTATATTAAGCACAAATCCTATTAAAAGCAGAAATACTATATTAAATTTGTGAAAGGAAAAAGCTGAAAATTTAAATAGTTAAAACTTGAAATGTGAATAGTTGATTTTTGTATTATATGATTTATTTATTACATTTTATGTGGAGTGAATAAATAAAAGTATATTTACGGTGGCCCCTAGAGACAAAGCACGAACTCTGAAGCATGTACAAACTCCAAAACACGTAAAAACACGTACAAACTCCAAAACACATAAAAACTCCAAAACATGTAAAAACACGTACAAACTCCGAAGCACGTAAAAACTCAGAAGCACATAAAAACTCAAAACACGTACAAAAGACAACAGAAGTGCTCCAGGATGCTGGGCGCAGTGTTGAGCCTTTGTTATCTTGTGGCTACACAAGCCAGCAAGTACCAACGACCGGATTTGGTGTGTGGTAATAACAGGTAAATGAACTTTTTTTTAAAATTATTTGAATATATATATGAGTGCCTGTGTATAAATACACAAACAATACACACATGCTTTCAATTGTGTAATTTAAGTGATCTAGTAGCTCTGCTTTGGAAGTTCAGTTCATGCTAGAAATGTGTTTTGGAGTTTGTACGTGTTTTGTCTCTAGGGGCCACCGCATATATTTATATATAAACATATATAAATAAAACCACTTGTTTTTATGTTAGTAATTCCTTTTGTGCATAATTTTATATTATTGTTAATAATAAATTAATTAAAGCAACAAAACAACCTGAAGAGCCGGTTCGGAGCCGAAAGAGCCGGCTCTTTTTAGTGAGCCGAACCGAAAGAGCCAGATCTCTAAAAAGAGCCGGAAATCCCATCACTAGTAGGTGCACGCTCCGCACCATGACCCTTCCTGAGACCCGCCATCCCATCTACCGTATCCGGCAATCCCCAGGTCCGAATTGAGGTAAGTACCGTCCTTTTCTTTTTCAGGTTCAGGTAAGTACCAAATTATGTTTAATTTTACCAAAGTTGTGTTTTATTTGTCCTGTTTTTTTAGGTTCCTAACTGTGTTTTAATAAAATTTGTCTTTGCTCAATGAATTTAGTCTGTGTCGTTTTTAATTCCAATTTTTAGGCTTTTAAACTGTTTTTATCCATAAATGATCCAATTTTTAGGTTATACATTTATGACATTCCAATTTTTAGGTTTGAATTTTTAGGCCAGTAAATCAATATGTAAATGAAAAAAACATCAAAAGAAATCCCCCCCCCCCCAAAAAAAAACAAACTAAAACAACAAACAAAAACACTTTTTAGTGCTGACGCATGGCTGTAGCTACGTTTCGGCTGGGCTGTGCCTTCTTCAGGCTGTGCACATGCGTCGCTGACTAAATTAAAATGAAGAGACTCTTCTCTGCCCCTCCTTTTATAGTGTGCTGTGTCTCCTCCCACTCTTGGGATTTCTGTTTTATTGGTTTTTTTTGTTCAGTATCTTTAATGTTTGTCCTGTGTTAGCTTAGGCTTTTTTTGTTTTTATTATTTTTCTGGCACCCCCTTCTGTACTGTCTTTTCCATTATCCATCCTTATTTTTCTATTGTTATGGCACCCCCTTCTTATTTGTCCTTTCCGTTAATTTTTTCGTGATTTTGTTCCTTTCCTGTGATTGTCCTATTCATCCTGCTCTGTCCTTGTTATGAGATCCTCCGTGACATTTTGTGCTATGTTGCGTTTTATTGTGTTGTCAAGTGGAATTTGTGCACACTTTCCCGAGGTTTCTTCCCATCATCTGGCACCTGGGAGTTTTTCCTTGTCTTCCTAGAGAGCCAGCTTGGCCTGGGTCAGGAGCTCTATCACAGCAAAACAACAACAAAAAGACTTTTATGAAAGAACGACTTGAATTTTGTGTTATTTAAAAACACGTATTTAATTATTATTCAGTGTTGTGTGTTATAGCAAACTGCCAGCCTTAAACCTGAAAAAAAACTCACGACTTTATAGAACTAGACAATGCATTTCCTGAAGAAAATTTCAATGTAATGATTATTTATTAATACGTTTTGTATTCAGTATTTAGTTTTATAAAGTAAATGCTGACCACACAAGTTTCCTTCTGGATTAATAAAGTTTTAAAAAATATCTGTAAAGTGTTATGAAATATAAAAATGTTTTTGTTGAGAATATGTCCACACAAAATAATTAAATAGGGCATTTTCTGTTATTTAACAGAGGTTTTCTGTTTTATAATTACACTGCAGTTTGGACGACGAGCTTCTGGAACGTTTTTAGGCATTTGTTCACATTTTGCAATTTAAGCCCCAAGAAACATAAAGATTTTCTTCTTTTATTCCAGCAGCACTCCATTATCATGTACACTGTAAAATCTAACATTGTGTTTAATTAAAAAATGTAAGGATATACTAAACTCAATTTTTATCAGTTTGTTTAAATAAGTTACCAGTAGTTTTTATTCAAAAAGCTGATCAACCCAGTTTATTTGAGTTGTCTTGAATTGGAAAAACTAAGTAAGCTAGAAATTTTGCTTCTCAGTGCAGGCGTTTAAAAGATATGGTTTGAAAATGCCATGTCACTGCTATCCTCCTCACTTTGCACAGATCAGTCTGCATGTTCATGGCACCCACATTTTTTTATTGCATTAGTTTGAGCAAACCTGGGTTCAGATGGAGCAGCTTGAGCTCAAGAGATAATTTCTGTGATTTTTTGCGTGATACTCTGGCTTGGAAGTAAACTGTTTTTGTACCTTCTTTCAGTTTAGAACCAGGTTTTGAACTTGCTAGCTAGCCAGCTTGTTAGCCTAGCATTAGCCTAGCGTTGCTGCTGCTTCTCAGCTCATGTTACGTAGAAAATTAACCCCACAACTTTAAAATTCATTAAAAAATTGATATATATATTCGCTTCCGTGACTTTTTGATGGGTGAAGCAATGTAAGGGAAATTATGTCTTTTCTGTTTTTCTAATTTAAGCTTGAGTTGAATGTCTTTCACTCTAGATTTTAGATGACCTATCTCTTATACTTCATTGCCAGCCTTTTCGATAATTTGGTTCACTGGTCCAATGAGCTCCTGTCTTTACCATACCATTGTACTTCTTTTGAAACTATTCCAGCTCCCGTTTTTTATCTAGTAAAGCTGTCTCTAGATATTTGCATCTGGTACATAGACAGTTCAGCTGTTTTTCAAGAAACTCCTTTGTTATTCCAACAAAGGGGATGCCTTCCACACCGTCTATGCATTTCTTTTTCAAGTTGAGGAACATATCCCTAAATTTCACCTTTTCTTTTCCCTGAAGTGAACTGCATTTGGAAATGCCTTTCCATGCACTTTACAGTTCTTCTTGGAAGTAGTGCTCTTTCTTCTCCAGCCAATTAACTTTGTGTATAAATTTTTCTCTTTGCTTTATTGTGGAGCACAGTTTCTCTTTGAGACCCACCTTTTCACCCAGTGCTTGATTGTGTGCCGTTTTTACTTTATACCTGTCCACTGCTGTCTTTCTGTGGTTTTCCTGCTCTGTGCTTAGGGCCTTTTTTAGGTCTTCATTTTTCTTTTTCAAAGAATCAACTTCATCTTCGACCATAGCCTTCATTTTCTTTTCCAAGGCCAGAGCTCTAATATTACTCTGACATTTCCGTTTGATCTCCATATTCTGGGCCTTTTGGTTGTCTATTACTTTGCCCATTTGATCTTTCTCGTCTGTTAATTCTTTCACGGTTTTATCCATCAATTCATTTTGGTCCTGTAACTTTGTATTACGTGTCAAAAGACCCTCAATCCAACACTGCGAGGATTGATGTTGTTCCTCGCGTTCTTTAACCGCATTGACGGCCACACCTCTACTATTTTTTACTGTTCTCTCAAGCTTTTCTATTTTGGAATCATACATTTCCATGACCTCTTCTAACTTTCTGTCTGCAGCATTGGCTTTGTCTTCCGAGTTTTTTTTGTATTTTCCTCGTAAAATTGCTGCATCTTATTTTTTTCCTCTTTGTGGCGTTTCAATAATAATTCAACAACTTGGCTGTTGTGAAATTCCTGACGTACCACCTTTTCTTTTGCTGTTTCCAGCAGTCCTTGCAGGACTTCGACTTCGTCCTCATCATCTGTGATTAGGTATTGAAACAGCTGTTTACTCCCCAGATGTTTGTGTCCTCAAAGAAATTCCATTTTGATTTATGTGAATGTATTGTGCAGGTACTTTCTCTGCTTCGCCCTCATTGCTTGCTTTATCTGAGAACATAATCTGCCTTCTTTTAGCTTGGGGTAGGCCTCAGTTTATGTTTTAAATTAAAAAGCTTGAAGACAAAGTGAACTCTGGACAAGCGTGCGGCCTACCTGAAGCCCAGGTGGGCTTGTTGATAATCACATTTTCACACTCATCTCGGGGAACATCCATGGTGTTCTGGTGCCAGCCTGTCCCCTCTGTTTTTGTGGGGGTTTTCCCCACATACGAAAATGGCCGCTTCTGCCTGGAGGGAGTTTTTTATTTTTGCTTTGCAGCTGCACAGGATCTGTATAGAAGTTTTAAACACTTCTATTTTAGGCAAATTTATAATATTTCAGACGACAGCACTGTTACGAGTTCAAAAATTGGGGATGGAGACAAGAGGAAAAACCACAATAACAACACTGGTCCGGCCGGGTTAAGTCAAACGATGATTTTAATGATCACACGCGTGGGAGATGGACACTGTATGCAGACAGCCTCAGATCTCAAAATGGTGGAGCACTGATCAAACTCTTATAGCCTCTGGTGCCCCCACCCTATCATAAAAGCCTAAACATTCACATGCTTTCTCTCACACGGCGCCTAAGCTACGACCTTGGCTCCCTGTTTATCTGCTCCTGCTGAGATGGGGCAGAAAACTCCAGCATGTTCCGTTCTCTTCTAATCAGACAAATAAGGCGATGACTTTTCTGCAAACAGTATTTCTTATAACTCAGCAGTATAATGCATCATGAAACAATATCATCCATTCACAATAACTCAGCAGTGTAATGCAAATCAGTTTAACAAATGTAATAGTTATCACCCTCTCCTAATTCAGGAGAATAATGCAAATTAAAACTACATAATAATTCACAATCTTTAATTAGGGGTCTAACATGGCATAAAATAATATTATAAATCTCACAGCACATAAAACACAGTTTGCTTGGATGTGTGTGTTTGTGTGTAAAAAGTGATATGTTCAGAGGTCTTGCTTCATGGTATCGAACAGCCCACACAAAACAGGTTCTTTATGATTTAATTTAAGTGCTGATGTAAACCACAATGTTCAGCAAACATCTATCAGGTCATTGGACTGTATTTTTTTAAAGCTTAAGTATGCGCACATGGGATATATTAAAAACTGACAAGCCGTTTGAACACATGATGTGAAATCACTTAATTAACCTGCTGGATTTTCCAAAAGTTAAAATATTTATACTACTTTGGCACATTGCTCTTAACTTATTAAGGTGGCTATTAGTGAGGGTCATGATAATCAATTCAATTGAGCAGAAGTGACATTCTTACTTCGATTCGTCCAAATTCATGTGAGTTCCAGTCTGTTCAGCCTGTTTCTGTGTAGCACCAAGCAGTAGACCTAAACCTGGATGTGCTTCTGGGTTCTGCCTCTAATGAAAACGGATGAGTGTAAAATGCAACCATTGTTTGTAATTTGCTGCCACCTACTGAGTGAAAAAAGAACTGAAGTTGTAAAAAGTCACTATTCCTAATGATAGGCTTCGTTTTGTTTCAGTTTCAGTTCACTATACAGCTCATCAAACTGTTTTCCCTTTACGTTTTGATATAATAGCTTTTTAGTACTACTGAGACACATACTGCCTTTTTCTTCCGTTAGAGTAATATTTTCTTGAGCTGTGTAACTGGATTTGTTCAAACATAGAGGTAGTTTGGATTCACTGACACAGGAGCCATACGCCCTTTCTGCAGTTTCTATGCTTCCTTAGCTCGTTTATGTCGCCATTGTTAATCCTGTCCTGTGCAAAGAAAAGCCCAAGCTACACTTGTCTGACTGACAGAAGGTTCAAGAGAAGGACATTTGCTCTCAACTCTTTCCCTGTTGAAATGTTATTCCAAGGAAGTGAGTTTCCTACAGGGTATGGAGGGTTAGTATGTGTTAATGATTTCAGTGTCATGCAGGGGAAAGTAGCATTCAGTGGAAGCTTCTCGGTGATTGTTTTAAATCCAAATATGACCCTTATTTGTGGCGCATGTTAGCATACAGTCAGCTCAGGAGTTAGTATCAGTCATGTGGTTGTCACGAGGTTGCGCACAGCATCACCGGCAAGAGGGCTTGGTTTGAGAGGTTTTTGGCATCTGTGATGTGATTTACAACCATCCACCCATGTACAGTAAGAAGCTGCACTCACAACCGTGGGCATCAGCAAGTTGGTGAAATTTAAACAAAACAGCATTACATCTGAAACTCTCTTATTGTACCCAAAATACAAATTTTAGTGATTGCATGTGGCTTCATTAATTATGTTCAAAAGGATGAATACATAACGCAAGTAATAACTTTATGATCAGTCAGTGAATGAAGGAGCTCAAGAGTGCAAATATAGTTGCAATAAAGTGACAAATATGCCCTTTTATGTCAAACAAAGACCGAAATAAGTGGCATCAGTGTGAGGATGAAAATGAGCGATCCAACCTCACACTGCAGATATCAGTGCAACGCACAGTGGGGGGGCGGGGGAGGGGGGTTGCAGTCTGCGCGCACAAGAGGGCTAACAACGCTGTGAGTGACGGAATCCACCCAAACTGAGGAACAGCTTCTTCCCCAGAGCTGAAGCCTGCACTGTTTGCACTATAATATAATATAATATAATATAATATAATATAATATAATATGTTGCTATTTAATGTTTTTTGTTCGTGTTGCAGCTGCTCTGTGAGCCAAGCTTTCGTTGTCTAAATTCAATGGAAATATATCTCTGCACCACACGATGGCGATAGATTCTCACAGTCTGTGCTCTGCTTCCGCCACCAGTCATCTTTAAATCTTTTTTTTATTCAATGAAACCTTTAACTCGCAGCATTACTTTAAAAAAAATCATATTTAAATACAAAAAAAATTTAATACATGAACGACAGTAGTAGAAAATTGATAAAATAACACCAAATAAATATATTTACAAATGATAGCAACATCAATGGAATAAAACCATGAACACCAGCAGAAGGAGAAAGAGGCCTGTATCTACATTATTACTCTGGCAGCTCTCAGTCTCCATACAGACAGGACACGTTGCAGCGTAATTGCAGACAGGTGCGTGGGCCTGAGCTCCGCCCAGGCAGAATGACGAGTGGAAGAAAGCAGCAACACAATAAACATATGTAACCTTGCGGAGCCGGCCGGGCAGACATCGAGACCGTGACAGAGTGCAAAACTTTTATACTTGACAACTGTTAAGAGTTCAAATATTGAGGAAGGAGAGTAAAAACAACCATGGTCCAGAAGAGCTTGGTCAAACAATTGATTTTAATGAACACACGCGTGGGGGGAGTAGTCGGAGTTTCCTGTCACTCTGACTTTGCACAGAGTGTACTCAGAATCAACAGAATCAGCACATACACACTTAAGATTATAACAAGCATTCAATCAAAAGCATTTATTATAGATTCAACTCAACAGTTTAAATTGGTTATAACTGCACCTGTAACAAAGGCTAATTGGGTGCCAATATGTTTAAACATCTGAATGCAATATCAGTGCTGTAGATTATATTATTAATGCAATGGTAATGATGATGATTATTAACAATAGCAGCAAAATAATTTCCCTGATCTCCACACTCCCTCTTTTGACCCACTTTCCCTAAAAAGAGGGTCACTACACTTTACTTGTTTCATTTCTCTGACATCCATCCTCTGGCTCAGCAAATCAGACAACCTCATGTCATCTAGGTGGTCCAATAATAAAATGCCAGCTCCCACTTGAGAACACTCCATGCGTAAGATTAGGTTTTTTCTGCGTCCCTCTCGTGGTCCATCAGGCCTCGGGCCTCCAGGATCCTCACCCCCCTGTGGTCGCCGAGATCTTCTGCAAAGGAAACAAAACAGCTTTTCCTGCGCCTCCCTAACTTATCATGTTTGGGACTCTTTAATCAAAAGCATGATCCTAATTATGTTCTTGACTTATTGACTTGTATATACACACACACACACACACACACACACACACATATATACTCTTCAACGTTACTCATCATTTTAAGCGCTGCTTTCACGTCCCTGCATGTTTCCTATTGCTCGCCTTATCTGATCATCAACATCCTGTACACAAAACTGTCGCTGCTGCAAGTGCCTTAACTCTGATCTAAAGTCACCTTTCACAAGAAAATCATTATAAGCGCCTATTCTACTAAAAGATCCAAGAGAGAACAACCATTTTAATCAATTAAGTTTAAGCATATAAGCAATTACTCATGCATACATTTTATCATAGCTAAACGCTGCCTAAAAACAACTCCTGTGTGTTAACACCAACTTCATTTTAACACTCACATTTCCTATGTTATAACCCGTTTTTGGTATAGCCTTTTTATTTCATTTTGCTCCTTTTAATGTAACAATACCTTCTAATTCTAGTTTATCAGACTTAACCAAAATATATGCTTTCCTTCCTTTGGTCCTTCTTTAAAGCAAGAAACTCCTATCCAGTTCCTCTTTTCTGTCACTTGTTACAGGGCCAGCTCAAGTTCAGTTACAAGCTAAATGAATTTCAGGCCTCTGGCCTGACAGGTTTATGGATTCTATGTGTTTGTAAGCATGTGCGGCCTTCTATGCTCCAGTCACTTAGCACAATAGATTGCCTGGACATTCGCGCCAAACAAAGCTTTTGACCTTCATTTTAATAGACTGAGCCACAACTCCTTAATAAGCATCAAAATGCAATGTATATAAAATCATTTCTACGTATAAGCTCTCCCCTCTATCCTAAAAATAAATCTGTAATAACATTATAACCACTTCTTCTAGAAATCAAAAAGAACTCAAACATTTTCTACTCCTACAACTTTCACTAGTTTTCCCCAAAGCATATCTTTTTGTCAAAGTGTCCCACAATTTCCCTCTAAGATTTGTATACAGCTTTAAAAACACCGGCATTGTATCTTCTAAACAGGATTCAGTTCACTTTAATCCTTTAACCTTAACATAAAAATAACAATTTCTGCTTCAGTTTTACCATATCTAAATGATCAAAAACCCCAAAAGTTATAAAATAATCCTAAAACCCATTTCAAATTAAACCTTAAATCCCCCCTTTTTTGACACATCTCATGTGTCAAACTAAAAATGCTCCACCCAAGCTTAGGAAATTAAAAGAAAAAAAAGTTAGTCATATCATCCCTCAAAACACCTCAGCAATCCTCCTCTCAGGTATATTTGCTCCGACCCTGCAAACCTGTCTTTAAGGAATGAAATCCATTTAATCATCATGTCACATCTTTTCGAACTCCCGGCTCTATCCACAGCCTGCATCCTTGGAACTTCCTAAAAACAAAACCTGAACTTCACATTCCATACTCAGTTTTCCCCCTTATGATCCAATCTGTGTTATAAAAATAAACTTAGAACAGTTATCAGTCATGTGTTTCTTCAGTTAATGGTAACATGAGTTATATCAAAAAATGTTTCCCCTTTAGCATTCTCCCAACAATATACTATAATACCATAATCTAACCCCAGTCAATAAAACAGAAATTTTCTCAAAGCAAACATCAGCAACCCAAAATCAACATCGCCAGAATTAAGCCTTCCACTCCTCCTGCTTATGGCAAAAGCAAAGCAAAGCATACCCTTTCTCTTGCTGGCATGGCAAGTGGTTTGTCCACATTTATTCATCCCCACCTTCATCCAGTCACACACATCCACACCATGTATTCACACCAGGTATTGCTAATAGTGGAGCCTCCCGCGCAAGTAATCAGATTCTCCACTCTCAGCAAAATGAGCTCATTCATTTGTTTTATTTGTCATAGTAAAATAGTTCTTTATGCTTTTGGACTGGATTGACTCGCTATTATTGTCCCGATTCGTATTTTGAAGAAAAGACAAACGACTACAAAGTCCCAATAAGGTGCGTCAAAACAAGGATTTTATTGAAATACATAGGGGGGGTGGGAGTCGAGCACGATCACTCAAACAGCGGCGATCTTCCCCGAACAATACTTGGGGTGTAACATTTATACATATGATGACCAGTAATATGCGTCACCGCAGATGAAAAACAACATGCATGTTCCCCCCCAGTTGTTCTGCAAAGCCCACCATGGCGTCCCTGGTAAGGTTTGAGAGCCTCAGCAAATTATAATGAACATAATTAATGCGATCAACATTTTTATTTGGAGTTATCCATAGGAACACACTTTCAAATCCTGCTGCTATTTGGTTAACTAATTTATATTCATCAGGAACTCCCCTGGGAACTCCAATCGAGTCAATCCAGGTAGGCGAGTCCGTTCTCGGGTCATAAATCTGTGTACCCGTTGTGCTTCTTTCCCTCAACATGTGTCTCCTACATCTGACTGTCAATGTACGTGTGTCATGTTGTGGAATGGCTTTTACCCTACTCCCTATTAGCATCAATGGTGCTCCTAACCACACCATAGCACATGTCCCCACACTCCCCAAAGGAACACGCACCAAAAGGGTGTGATGTCCACAGTAATAATACAACCCACCTCTAGCCCATGTACCTATTATGGTGTTTGGGTCACTTACATTATTTGTGGTCCTTCCCGTGAGCGTCCTCTCACACCAACTAGGGTCAATTTCTCCCAGAGTGTATTTCACGGCGTCCGTAGAAAATTCAAAACAGGTGTAATTATTTTGTTTAGGTATGAATGAACCGGTCTGGATGGGCCTGGGCCCCCTTTCCCTGGCGGGTCGCGGAGTATGGGGGTGCCTACTGGGGTCAGCGGGGGAGCTGGCCCCAGGGAGGGGTCACCTGCCCCTCCCTTCCTTCCCTCCCCATCTCCAGCTGCCTCCCTCTTCCCGCTCCACCACAACCACCCACACATGCAGGGCCTTGGAGTAGGGGTATGTCACCAGGGTGCAGAGGAGGCTACCCCCCTCTGTCCCCTTCTGGCTGCCTCTGCCTCAATTTTATCCCACAACTTAGACATTCACATTACTCACACTCTCATTACACATACATATAGGATCTTGGGGGTGGGCACGATACACGGAGTCCAAAGTACCATCAGGGTGTACACCCCACCCCTGGCATCGTTGCCCACCTCTCAATTTTAAATACACGTAGACATTGAGGGCTAGCAGGAGGGACCATGCGCTTACCTGCTGCTCTCTGGCAGGTAGCTCCAAGCCCTCCTGGGTTTTAAATGCACCTTAGAACACACATGCATCAACATTACAATGAGCGGGTGGAGGGAGGTTCGGAGTCTTCTCTCACCCCCGTTCTCTGCGACCTGCTGGAGCAGGGGGGCTAGGACTAGGAGGAGGAGTTGGCCGTCCGACTGCGGTCTGGAGTGTGGAGCCTTCCTGCTGCTGCGGAGTCGGGGCGGTCTGCCTCCCCCCACCGCAGGGAAAAGGGAAACACCACCTGGGTCTGGGTGCAGTTCCCCCCTCCAGGGGCGGGGGCACCTAGACCCGGTTTGTAGAGTACGCTTGGGGAGTGTGATCGTGTGTACAACGTCTCTTTATGTATGTCTCCACGTTGGTTGAGTGTGGAGTAAGTGCATATGAGAGCATGAGGGTGGGAATGGATGTTTGTATCTGTGTGTGCCTGTATGTCTGTGTCTATATGTCAGGTTGGGTGTCAGGCGCCACCTCTCTGGGGACATCTCAGGCCCTCCAAGGTTTGGAGGCCTATCTCCCCCTACCACCACTTCCCCTGCCAGTGGCGGACCCCCTCAGACATCGGTGCGTTGGTGGTTCTTTGTGTCCGGGGATGGGCGTCCAGGTACACACCGGCTCACTCCTTGGCGGCCGCTTATCGGGGCCTGGAGCCTGGGGCTCGCTCGGGCCACTTCGGAGGTGGGGTGCCCCCGGCCTCTCGGCCTGGGGCTCGGTCACTCAGGCGCAGCTGGCTGCCGGCGGAGCTCACGGGCGCGTCACTGCAACTCCCCCTGGCTTCTGCTCCGCGGCTGCTGAGTGAGCCCTCATCTGGGACTCTCCTCAGCTCTTTCCGGGACAGTGGCGCAGCTGCCCCTCTGTTGGTCTTCCTTGGTCTCTTGTGTTCTGGGGGCCTCTGGATGTCTGGAGTTTTGATCTCCTCCACACCTGCTTCACGCCCTGGAGGACGGGGCTGTGGCCCCCCCACACCCTCTAGCAGATTATTACATGAAGGAACCTTTTAAAAAAACAAAAAACAAGCGCATCCATGCTCACAGGTGTACACACGGGTGATCACACCCACAAACTACACCCTTTTTGGCTCCTACCTCAAAGCACACTGTGTTCTGTTGATCTTATGTGCTGCACAATAATGTTTAACATTTAGTATTTACTGTCATATTCCCATATATCATTGTGATGTTGTTTATTCTATTACTCTTGTTCTCTTCTGCTTGCTTTCTTTTTTCTTTCTCAGCAGGTGATCCAGGTGATTGATATATGCATTTTTTTTTCTCTGCCCGTTCTGTTGGTTTTTGTCTTTTGCCCTTCTCCCCTGTCCCTCTTCTCAGCTGTTTCTCTTTCCCTCTTTCTTTCTCCCCTTCTTTCCCCCAGTCAAGTCTGTCCCGTATTCAGTAAGTGAAAATAAAATAAACAATAAAAGGTGAATCAAATGGACCATTACGGCAAGGCTGGGATGGTCAGTTTGGTAAAGTAAATCCGTTGGGCATCTTTCTTTGCCTTTAGACAACAATTCTGATGGCAAAAGAGCCAAACGGGACAGGCCAAAAAAAAAAAAAAAAAAAAAAAAAAGGTATGAATGAACCTGTCTGCGTACGCTTGTCAATTGGTGGATATAAACTTGACAGTGTGATGCAGTCACAGCTTCTCTAGTTAATCTCAACATGCAATTATAACCCCACTCATCCTCTGGATACAGAGGCGCAGGCTCAGTAAACAAACGAGGTCTAGCTGTAGCACAGGCAACACAATCATCTACATGCTGTTCCCTAGCATTTTGAGCCACCCAATCCAGCCAGAGATTGCTGTCACTGAATCCGGTGGCACGTTCAATTAAATCTTTTCAGGCGAGTGTAGTCAACTGCAACTACCTTCCTATCTGAGTTTTGGTTAATTTTTATCAGTGATGTCCCATTGTCCCTTACTACAGGCCTCATTGGTTTAGCTTTACTAAGAAAATTAACTTTTATTAACCTTTTTGGATCTATCCCTACAGTTTCCACACCCAGAACTAAATATAAGGAATTTTGACGCCACCAGTTCCCCATTGACAAGGTCAATGGATTCTGGGCCGGACTATAATCTCTCTGAAGTTTTAGCTCATTCTCTGGCCCCTGCTCTGACGCCTCCCAATCTTCCCCAGTGTAACCTTTTACCTGATCCCAGTTCCGACACCAATTGGCATAAGGATGA
Source organism: Mchenga conophoros (assembly GCF_057382185.1). Classification (NCBI taxonomy): domain Eukaryota; kingdom Metazoa; phylum Chordata; class Actinopteri; order Cichliformes; family Cichlidae; genus Mchenga; species Mchenga conophoros. The sequence goes on from NC_140529.1 coordinate 19,725,911, forward strand.
CTTCCCCTTTCACAATATGTGTTCACAGCATAATCCCAACACACCCACACATTAAATCCCCTCCAGCTACTGTCAGCTCCCTTACAGATAAAAACGTTGCACAAATCAAACGTGAATGAAGTGGTGGACCCATTAACATAGTCTAATTCTAGTCCACCATATATGCTGAGGCACTCATCCCTTTTACCTGAGACTTCACGCTTAACCTTCCTTGGCAACGCAATCAATTTGGACTCTGAAGCGGGTAGACCTCTGCGTCTGGGCAATTCACCTGTCTGCCAAAAAACAAAGAAACATTAGAACACTCACGCACGCCAACACCCCAGTTATTTTCCAATCTCCCCACAAGCCCATGGTTTTGGTTCCCCTACTCTCCTCTAACTCTAGACTGGAGCCCCAGCCTATCACGCTTCACGCCTCTTTGGCACCTCCTCTTTGAGTGAAGAGACGCCCCGGATCCTTCTCTTCTTTCTTCGACTTCCCAGGTAGACTATTTGGGGATGAGCTTGTCTCCACCAAGCTCTCGTCTGCCACTGCACATTGAGACCAATGGAACCAGGTCTCGCCTTTCCCCTTCAACTGGACCGCTGTTGTGGTACGAGCGTTCACTTCAAATGGCCCCGTCCACCTCGGGTCTTTCCACTTTCGCTTGATGACCTTCAGCCACACCACCTTGGCGTCGGGTGCGGACCTGTCCACCGTGGTCACTCCTGCTGCAACCTGTTGTGTGAAACTAGACACAAGAGCTTTTAATTCTTTCCAATATTCTGCATGCGTTCTGTTACTTTTTATACTCTCTTCAGCCGGGACTGCCGTCCAAGGACCTGGAAACTGTCGTCCTGTCAACAGCTCGTACGGCGTGAAGCCTGTGGATTGGTTAACAGAACATCTTATGATCATTAATGCAATGGGCAGGGATGCGACCCAATTTAGCCCCGTCTGAGCACAAATTTTGTTCTTCAAATTTAGATTCATCCTTTCTACTTTCCCTTGGGACTGAGGATGATACACAGTTCCAAACGTGTGTTGCACCCCCAGCCTCTGTTCTGCCTCCGCCAAATCTTTGTTTTTAAAATGGGTCCCATTATCTGACCGAATTCGCTTGGGGAACCCATACCTCCTTTTAGACAGGGACTTTCAATCTGATCAGGTCCCCACTGGTAGCCTTCTCCTCAGCCAGTTGTAATCTGGAAAGCCCACCTTATATTTGCTCTCCCGAGAATTTGTCACCGCTGTTATTCACTGTTGCAGGCCTGCTTAGAACAAAAATGAGAAAAAAAAGAGAGCTGATTATTAGCTCATCAAAGCACCTGACAGGTTTTCTTTAAGTGCACTGTTACAAAAATAATGGGCCCCTTCTTAGACGTCCATGTTTAATAAAACTCCCTCTATTAAAAACAAAAACAACCCAAACCTAACTGACAATATCAACCCATCTCCACAACAACCTCAAAAATCTTAAACAAAAAGTTGTGCCAGAGTCCTGACACTCCCAGGTCAACTCATGTAATTTCACCTCCTCAATACACCGAAAGTCTTGTTAAAACCACACAATTTGCACACAACAATCGCCCCCTTTATGCACTTTAACATACTTAGATTCAGCATAAGATAACCCCATTACAACAACGTATCAACACTAAACTATAAATTTCCTATCCAAATCTGCACTTCTGCACAGTCTGCTATGCTTCCTCTCCTGAAAGAGACACACACACACACACACGAAGCCTCTTCGTCACCACTCACTCCAGCTAATTTGCATACGGAGTCATCTCTCAATAAGTTGCTGTGACAAGACAAATACATGTTCAAACATTACCACCTTGTTAAATTATTTTATTTCTTTCTACAGTGATCACTGGTTTTGATCACTCAGTACGAGGGCACTCCTAAGTCACTCTTTTAAAACTACTTCAATCACTTTTTCTTTTTTCCATAATTCACTCCCTTGTCATATAGCTTCTTTTGAGTTATTCCTCAACTTCAAACTCAAGTGTATTTTATTCTTTTTTTTTTTGCCTGTCCCGTTTGGTTCTTTGGCCATCAGAATTATTGTCTGAAGGTGAGAAAAGATGCCCAACGGATTTACTTTACCAAATTGACCATCCCAGCCTTGCCGTAATGGTCTATTTGATTCATCTTTTATGGTTTATTTTCACTCGCTTTGCCCATTTGCTCTCTCATCTGTTAATTATTTCACAGTTTTATCCATCAATTCATTTTAGTCCTGTAACTTTGTATTACATGTCAAAAGACCCTCAATCCACACTGCGAGGATTGATGTTGTTCCTCGCGTTCTTTAACCGCATTGACGGCCACAATACTATTTTTTACTGTTCTCTCAAGCTTTTCTATTTTGGAATCATACATTTCAATGACCTCTTCTAACTTTCTGTCTGCAGCATTGGCTTTGTCTTCCAGTTTTTTAGTATTTTCCTCGTAAAATTGCTGCATCTTATTTTTTATTTTTTTTATTTTCACTCGCTAGATACGGGACTGACTAGAATGAGGAAAAGAAAAGGGAGAAAGGAAGAGGGGGGAGAAACAGTTGGAGAAGAGGGATGGGGATAAAGGGCAGAAAAAACCTCGCATTTTATGGTGACTCCTGAATTTCCTCCACTTCCTCCTCATCCTTAAAATACTCCCGATGGGTGTCCACAGCATTGTTCAGTCTGATGGCATCCTCCATGACCTGGACAACATGATACCATTAGAATGACATCATAGAATGAGGGGTGTGACCAGAGCCAGAAATGCACTCATTGATCCTTTTGTTGATTTATTGCTATCATCATACACTACTGATCAACTAATCGAAGTGCAAGTGTCACAGTCTGTTATTTATTCTCCCTCCATGCAAGGCAACATCCAGGGGTGGTTCTGTGGGCCATGCTGAACCATCTGGTTCACTGGTGCTTAGGGCCTTTTTTAGGTCTTCATTTTTCTTTTTCAAAGAATCAACTTCATCTTCGACCATAGCCTTCATTTTCTTTTCCAAGGCCAGAGCTCTAATATTACTCTGACATTTCCGTTTGATCTCCATATTCTGGGCCTTTTGGTCGTGTATTACTTTGCCCATTTGATCTTTCTCGTCTGTTAAATCTTTCACAGTTTTACCCATTAATTCGTTTTGGTCCTGTAACTTTGTATTACGTGTCAAAAGACCCTCAATCCAACACTGCGAGGATTGATGTTGTTCCTCGCGTTCTTTAACCGCATTGACGGCCACACCTCTACTATTTTTTACTGTTCTCTCAAGCTTTTCTATTTTGGAATCATACATTTCCATGACCTCTTCTAACTTTCTGTCTGCAGCATTGGCTTTGTCTTCCAGTTTTTTTAGTATTTTCCTCGTAAAATTGCTGCATCTTATTTTTATTTTTTATTTTCACTCGCTAGATACGGGACTGACTTGAATGAGGAAAAGAAAAGGGAGAAAGGAAGAGGGGGGAGAAACAGTTGGAGAAGAGGGATGGGGATAAAGGGCAGAAAAAACCTCGCGTTTTATGGTGACTCCTGAATTTCCTCCACTTCCTCCTCATCCTTAAAATACTCCCGATGGGTGTCCACAGCATTGTTCAGTCTGATGGCATCCTCCATGACCTGGACAACATGATACCATTAGAATGACATCATAGAATGAGGGGTGTGACCAGAGCCAGAAATGCACTCATTGATCCTTTTGTTGATTTATTGCTATCATCATACACTACTGATCAACTAATCGAAGTGCAAGTGTCACAGTCTGTTATTTATTCTCCCTCCATGCAAGGCAACATCCAGGGGTGGTTCTGTGGGCCATGCTGAACCATCTGGTTCACTGGTGCTTAGGGCCTTTTTTAGGTCTTCATTTTTCTTTTTCAAAGAATCAACTTCATCTTCGACCATAGCCTTCATTTTCTTTTCCAAGGCCAGAGCTCTAATATTACTCTGACATTTCCGTTTGATCTCCATATTCTGGGCCTTTTGGTTGTCTATTACTTTGCCCATTTGATCTTTCTCGTCTGTTAATTCTTTCACGGTTTTATCCATCAATTCATTTTGGTCCTGTAACTTTGTATTACGTGTCAAAAGACCCTCAATCCAACACTGCGAGGATTGATGTTGTTCCTCGCGTTCTTTAACCGCATTGACGGCCACACCTCTACTATTTTTTACTGTTCTCTCAAGCTTTTCTATTTTGGAATCATACATTTCCATGACCTCTTCTAACTTTCTGTCTGCAGCATTGGCTTTGTCTTCCAGTTTTTTTAGTATTTTCCTCGTAAAATTGCTGCATCTTATTTTTATTTTTTATTTTCACTCGCTAGATACGGGACTGACTTGAATGAGGAAAAGAAAAGGGAGAAAGGAAGAGGGGGGAGAAACAGTTGGAGAAGAGGGATGGGGATAAAGGGCAGAAAAAACCTCGCGTTTTATGGTGACTCCTGAATTTCCTCCACTTCCTCCTCATCCTTAAAATACTCCCGATGGGTGTCCACAGCATTGTTCAGTCTGATGGCATCCTCCATGACCTGGACAACATGATACCATTAGAATGACATCATAGAATGAGGGGTGTGACCAGAGCCAGAAATGCACTCATTGATCCTTTTGTTGATTTATTGCTATCATCATACACTACTGATCAACTAATCGAAGTGCAAGTGTCACAGTCTGTTATTTATTCTCCCTCCATGCAAGGCAACATCCAGGGGTGGTTCTGTGGGCCATGCTGAACCATCTGGTTCACTGGTGCTTAGGGCCTTTTTTAGGTCTTCATTTTTCTTTTTCAAAGAATCAACTTCATCTTCGACCATAGCCTTCATTTTCTTTTCCAAGGCCAGAGCTCTAATATTACTCTGACATTTCTGTTTGATCTCCATATTCTGGGCCTTTTGGTCGTGTATTACTTTGCCCATTTGATCTTTCTCGTCTGTTAAATCTTTCACAGTTTTACCCATTAATTCGTTTTGGTCCTGTAGCTTTGTATTACGTGTCAAAAGACCCTCAATCCAACACTGCGAGGATTGATGTTGTTCCTCGCGTTCTTTAACCGCATTGACGGCCACACCTCTACTATTTTTTACTGTTCTCTCAAGCTTTTCTATTTTGGAATCATACATTTCCATGACCTCTTCTAACTTTCTGTCTGCAGCATTGGCTTTGTCTTCCAGTTTTTTAGTGTTTTCCTCGTAAAATTGCTGCATCTTATTTTTATTTTTTATTTTCACTCGCTAGATACGGGACTGACTTGAATGAGGAAAAGAAAAGGGAGAAAGGAAGAGGGGGGAGAAACAGTTGGAGAAGAGGGATGGGGATAAAGGGCAGAAAAAACCTCGCGTTTTATGGTGACTCCTGAATTTCCTCCACTTCCTCCTCATCCTTAAAATACTCCCGATGGGTGTCCACAGCATTGTTCAGTCTGATGGCATCCTCCATGACCTGGACAACATGATACCATTAGAATGACATCATAGAATGAGGGGTGTGACCAGAGCCAGAAATGCACTCATTGATCCTTTTGTTGATTTATTGCTATCATCATACACTACTGATCAACTAATCGAAGTGCAAGTGTCACAGTCTGTTATTTATTCTCCCTCCATGCAAGGCAACATCCAGGGGTGGTTCTGTGGGCCATGCTGAACCATCTGGTTCACTGGTGCTTAGGGCCTTTTTTAGGTCTTCATTTTTCTTTTTCAAAGAATCAACTTCATCTTCGACCATAGCCTTCATTTTCTTTTCCAAGGCCAGAGCTCTAATATTACTCTGACATTTCCGTTTGATCTCCATATTCTGGGCCTTTTGGTTGTCTATTACTTTGCCCATTTGATCTTTCTCGTCTGTTAATTCTTTCACGGTTTTATCCATCAATTCATTTTGGTCCTGTAACTTTGTATTACGTGTCAAAAGACCCTCAATCCAACACTGCGAGGATTGATGTTGTTCCTCGCGTTCTTTAACCGCATTGACGGCCACACCTCTACTATTTTTTACTGTTCTCTCAAGCTTTTCTATTTTGGAATCATACATTTCCATGACCTCTTCTAACTTTCTGTCTGCAGCATTGGCTTTGTCTTCCAGTTTTTTTAGTATTTTCCTCGTAAAATTGCTGCATCTTATTTTTATTTTTTATTTTCACTCGCTAGATACGGGACTGACTTGAATGAGGAAAAGAAAAGGGAGAAAGGAAGAGGGGGGAGAAACAGTTGGAGAAGAGGGATGGGGATAAAGGGCAGAAAAAACCTCGCGTTTTATGGTGACTCCTGAATTTCCTCCACTTCCTCCTCATCCTTAAAATACTCCCGATGGGTGTCCACAGCATTGTTCAGTCTGATGGCATCCTCCATGACCTGGACAACATGATACCATTAGAATGACATCATAGAATGAGGGGTGTGACCAGAGCCAGAAATGCACTCATTGATCCTTTTGTTGATTTATTGCTATCATCATACACTACTGATCAACTAATCGAAGTGCAAGTGTCACAGTCTGTTATTTATTCTCCCTCCATGCAAGGCAACATCCAGGGGTGGTTCTGTGGGTTCAGCATGGCTGCCAGCCATGCTGAACCATCTGGTTCACTGGTGCTTAGGGCCTTTTTTAGGTCTTCATTTTTCTTTTTCAAAGAATCAACTTCATCTTCGACCATAGCCTTCATTTTCTTTTCCAAGGCCGGAGCTCTAATATTACTCTGACATTTCCGTTTGATCTCCATATTCTGGGCCTTTTGGTTGTCTATTACTTTGCCCATTTGATCTTTCTCGTCTGTTAATTCTTTCACGGTTTTATCCATCAATTCATTTTGGTCCTGTAACTTTGTATTACATGTTAAAAGACCCTCAATCCAACACTGCGAGGATTGATGTTGTTCCTCGCGTTCTTTAACCGCATTGACGGCCACACCTCTACTATTTTTTACTGTTCTCTCAAGCTTTTCTATTTTGGAATCATACATTTCCATGACCTCTTCTAACTTTCTGTCTGCAGCATTGGCTTTGTCTTCCAGTTTTTTTAGTATTTTCCTCGTAAAATTGCTGCATCTTATTTTTATTTTTTATTTTCACTCGCTAGATACGGGACTGACTTGAATGAGGAAAAGAAAAGGGAGAAAGGAAGAGGGGGGAGAAACAGTTGGAGAAGAGGGATGGGGATAAAGGGCAGAAAAAACCTCGCGTTTTATGGTGACTCCTGAATTTCCTCCACTTCCTCCTCATCCTTAAAATACTCCCGATGGGTGTCCACAGCATTGTTCAGTCTGATGGCATCCTCCATGACCTGGACAACATGATACCATTAGAATGACATCATAGAATGAGGGGTGTGACCAGAGCCAGAAATGCACTCATTGATCCTTTTGTTGATTTATTGCTATCATCATACACTACTGATCAACTAATCGAAGTGCAAGTGTCACAGTCTGTTATTTATTCTCCCTCCATGCAAGGCAACATCCAGGGGTGGTTCTGTGGGTTCAGCATGGCTGCCAGCAATGCTGAACCATCTGGTTCACTGGTGCTTAGGGCCTTTTTTAGGTCTTCATTTTTCTTTTTCAAAGAATCAACTTCATCTTCGACCATAGCCTTCATTTTCTTTTCCAAGGCCAGAGCTCTAATATTACTCTGACATTTCCGTTTGATCTCCATATTCTGGGCCTTTTGGTTGTCTATTACTTTGCCCATTTGATCTTTCTCGTCTGTTAATTCTTTCACGGTTTTATCCATCAATTCATTTTGGTCCTGTAACTTTGTATTACGTGTCAAAAGACCCTCAATCCAACACTGCGAGGATTGATGTTGTTCCTCGCGTTCTTTAACCGCATTGACGGCCACACCTCTACTATTTTTTACTGTTCTCTCAAGCTTTTCTATTTTGGAATCATACATTTCCATGACCTCTTCTAACTTTCTGTCTGCAGCATTGGCTTTGTCTTCCAGTTTTTTTAGTATTTTCCTCATAAAATTGCTGCATCTTATTTTTATTTTTTATTTTCACTCGCTAGATACGGGACTGACTTGAATGAGGAAAAGAAAAGGGAGAAAGGAAGAGGGGGGAGAAACAGTTGGAGAAGAGGGATGGGGATAAAGGGCAGAAAAAACCTCGCGTTTTATGGTGACTCCTGAATTTCCTCCACTTCCTCCTCATCCTTAAAATACTCCCGATGGGTGTCCACAGCATTGTTCAGTCTGATGGCATCCTCCATGACCTGGACAACATGATACCATTAGAATGACATCATAGAATGAGGGGTGTGACCAGAGCCAGAAATGCACTCATTGATCCTTTTGTTGATTTATTGCTATCATCATACACTACTGATCAACTAATCGAAGTGCAAGTGTCACAGTCTGTTATTTATTCTCCCTCCATGCAAGGCAACATCCAGGGGTGGTTCTGTGGGCCATGCTGAACCATCTGGTTCACTGGTGCTTAGGGCCTTTTTTAGGTCTTCATTTTTCTTTTTCAAAGAATCAACTTCATCTTCGACCATAGCCTTCATTTTCTTTTCTAAGGCCAGAGCTCTAATATTACTCTGACATTTCCGTTTGATCTCCATATTCTGGGCCTTTTGGTTGTCTATTACTTTGCCCATTTGATCTTTCTCGTCTGTTAATTCTTTCACGGTTTTATCCATCAATTCATTTTGGTCCTGTAACTTTGTATTACGTGTCAAAAGACCCTCAATCCAACACTGCGAGGATTGATGTTGTTCCTCGCGTTCTTTAACCGCATTGACGGCCACACCTCTACTATTTTTTACTGTTCTCTCAAGCTTTTCTATTTTGGAATCATACATTTCCATGACCTCTTTTAACTTTCTGTCTGCAGCATTGGCTTTGTCTTCCAGTTTTTTTTAGTATTTTCCTCGTAAAATTGCTGCATCTTATTTTTATTTTTTATTTTCACTCGCTAGATACGGGACTGACTTGAATGAGGAAAAGAAAAGGGAGAAAGGAAGAGGGGGGAGAAACAGTTGGAGAAGAGGGATGGGGATAAAGGGCAGAAAAAACCTCGCGTTTTATGGTGACTCCTGAATTTCCTCCACTTCCTCCTCATCCTTAAAATACTCCCGATGGGTGTCCACAGCATTGTTCAGTCTGATGGCATCCTCCATGACCTGGACAACATGATACCATTAGAATGACATCATAGAATGAGGGGTGTGACCAGAGCCAGAAATGCACTCATTGATCCTTTTGTTGATTTATTGCTATCATCATACACTACTGATCAACTAATCGAAGTGCAAGTGTCACAGTCTGTTATTTATTCTCCCTCCATGCAAGGCAACATCCAGGGGTGGTTCTGTGGGCCATGCTGAACCATCTGGTTCACTGGTGCTTAGGGCCTTTTTTAGGTCTTCATTTTTCTTTTTCAAAGAATCAACTTCATCTTCGACCATAGCCTTCATTTTCTTTTCCAAGGCCAGAGCTCTAATATTACTCTGACATTTCCGTTTGATCTCCATATTCTGGGCCTTTTGGTTGTCTATTACTTTGCCCATTTGATCTTTCTCGTCTGTTAATTCTTTCACGGTTTTATCCATCAATTCATTTTGGTCCTGTAACTTTGTATTACGTGTCAAAAGACCCTCAATCCAACACTGCGAGGATTGATGTTGTTCCTCGCGTTCTTTAACCGCATTGACGGCCACACCTCTACTATTTTTTACTGTTCTCTCAAGCTTTTCTATTTTGGAATCATACATTTCCATGACCTCTTTTAACTTTCTGTCTGCAGCATTGGCTTTGTCTTCCAGTTTTTTTTAGTATTTTCCTCGTAAAATTGCTGCATCTTATTTTTATTTTTTATTTTCACTCGCTAGATACGGGACTGACTTGAATGAGGAAAAGAAAAGGGAGAAAGGAAGAGGGGGGAGAAACAGTTGGAGAAGAGGGATGGGGATAAAGGGCAGAAAAAACCTCGCGTTTTATGGTGACTCCTGAATTTCCTCCACTTCCTCCTCATCCTTAAAATACTCCCGATGGGTGTCCACAGCATTGTTCAGTCTGATGGCATCCTCCATGACCTGGACAACATGATACCATTAGAATGACATCATAGAATGAGGGGTGTGACCAGAGCCAGAAATGCACTCATTGATCCTTTTGTTGATTTATTGCTATCATCATACACTACTGATCAACTAATCGAAGTGCAAGTGTCACAGTCTGTTATTTATTCTCCCTCCATGCAAGGCAACATCCAGGGGTGGTTCTGTGGGCCATGCTGAACCATCTGGTTCACTGGTGCTTAGGGCCTTTTTTAGGTCTTCATTTTTCTTTTTCAAAGAATCAACTTCATCTTCGACCATAGCCTTCATTTTCTTTTCCAAGGCCAGAGCTCTAATATTACTCTGACATTTCCGTTTGATCTCCATATTCTGGGCCTTTTGTTTGTCGATTACTTTGCCCATTTGATCTTTCTCGTCTGTTAATTCTTTCACGGTTTTATCCATCAATTCATTTTGGTCCTGTAACTTTGTATTACGTGTCAAAAGACCCTCAATCCAACACTGCGAGGATTGATGTTGTTCCTCGCGTTCTTTAACCGCATTGACGGCCACACCTCTACTATTTTTTACTGTTCTCTCAAGCTTTTCTATTTTGGAATCATACATTTCCATGACCTCTTCTAACTTTCTGTCTGCAGCATTGGCTTTGTCTTCCAGTTTTTTTAGTATTTTCCTCATAAAATTGCTGCATCTTATTTTTATTTTTTTATTTTCACTCGCTAGATACGGGACTGACTTGAATGAGGAAAAGAAAAGGGAGAAAGGAAGAGGGGGGAGAAACAGTTGGAGAAGAGGGATGGGGATAAAGGGCAGAAAAAACCTCGCGTTTTATGGTGACTCCTGAATTTCCTCCACTTCCTCCTCATCCTTAAAATACTCCCGATGGGTGTCCACAGCATTGTTCAGTCTGATGGCATCCTCCATGACCTGGACAACATGATACCATTAGAATGACATCATAGAATGAGGGGTGTGACCAGAGCCAGAAATGCACTCATTGATCCTTTTGTTGATTTATTGCTATCATCATACACTACTGATCAACTAATCGAAGTGCAAGTGTCACAGTCTGTTATTTATTCTCCCTCCATGCAAGGCAACATCCAGGGGTGGTTCTGTGGGCCATGCTGAACCATCTGGTTCACTGGTGCTTAGGGCCTTTTTTAGGTCTTCATTTTTCTTTTTCAAAGAATCAACTTCATCTTCGACCATAGCCTTCATTTTCTTTTCTAAGGCCAGAGCTCTAATATTACTCTGACATTTCCGTTTGATCTCCATATTCTGGGCCTTTTGGTTGTCTATTACTTTGCCCATTTGATCTTTCTCGTCTGTTAATTCTTTCACGGTTTTATCCATCAATTCATTTTGGTCCTGTAACTTTGTATTACGTGTCAAAAGACCCTCAATCCAACACTGCGAGGATTGATGTTGTTCCTCGCGTTCTTTAACCGCATTGACGGCCACACCTCTACTATTTTTTACTGTTCTCTCAAGCTTTTCTATTTTGGAATCATACATTTCCATGACCTCTTTTAACTTTCTGTCTGCAGCATTGGCTTTGTCTTCCAGTTTTTTTTAGTATTTTCCTCGTAAAATTGCTGCATCTTATTTTTATTTTTTATTTTCACTCGCTAGATACGGGACTGACTTGAATGAGGAAAAGAAAAGGGAGAAAGGAAGAGGGGGGAGAAACAGTTGGAGAAGAGGGATGGGGATAAAGGGCAGAAAAAACCTCGCGTTTTATGGTGACTCCTGAATTTCCTCCACTTCCTCCTCATCCTTAAAATACTCCCGATGGGTGTCCACAGCATTGTTCAGTCTGATGGCATCCTCCATGACCTGGACAACATGATACCATTAGAATGACATCATAGAATGAGGGGTGTGACCAGAGCCAGAAATGCACTCATTGATCCTTTTGTTGATTTATTGCTATCATCATACACTACTGATCAACTAATCGAAGTGCAAGTGTCACAGTCTGTTATTTATTCTCCCTCCATGCAAGGCAACATCCAGGGGTGGTTCTGTGGGTTCAGCATGGCTGCCAGCAATGCTGAACCATCTGGTTCACTGGTGCTTAGGGCCTTTTTTAGGTCTTCATTTTTCTTTTTCAAAGAATCAACTTCATCTTCGACCATAGCCTTCATTTTCTTTTCCAAGGCCAGAGCTCTAATATTACTCTGACATTTCCGTTTGATCTCCATATTCTGGGCCTTTTGGTTGTCTATTACTTTGCCCATTTGATCTTTCTCGTCTGTTAATTCTTTCACGGTTTTATCCATCAATTCATTTTGGTCCTGTAACTTTGTATTACGTGTCAAAAGACCCTCAATCCAACACTGCGAGGATTGATGTTGTTCCTCGCGTTCTTTAACCGCATTGACGGCCACACCTCTACTATTTTTTACTGTTCTCTCAAGCTTTTCTATTTTGGAATCATACATTTCCATGACCTCTTCTAACTTTCTGTCTGCAGCATTGGCTTTGTCTTCCAGTTTTTTTAGTATTTTCCTCATAAAATTGCTGCATCTTATTTTTATTTTTTATTTTCACTCGCTAGATACGGGACTGACTTGAATGAGGAAAAGAAAAGGGAGAAAGGAAGAGGGGGGAGAAACAGTTGGAGAAGAGGGATGGGGATAAAGGGCAGAAAAAACCTCGCGTTTTATGGTGACTCCTGAATTTCCTCCACTTCCTCCTCATCCTTAAAATACTCCCGATGGGTGTCCACAGCATTGTTCAGTCTGATGGCATCCTCCATGACCTGGACAACATGATACCATTAGAATGACATCATAGAATGAGGGGTGTGACCAGAGCCAGAAATGCACTCATTGATCCTTTTGTTGATTTATTGCTATCATCATACACTACTGATCAACTAATCGAAGTGCAAGTGTCACAGTCTGTTATTTATTCTCCCTCCATGCAAGGCAACATCCAGGGGTGGTTCTGTGGGCCATGCTGAACCATCTGGTTCACTGGTGCTTAGGGCCTTTTTTAGGTCTTCATTTTTCTTTTTCAAAGAATCAACTTCATCTTCGACCATAGCCTTCATTTTCTTTTCTAAGGCCAGAGCTCTAATATTACTCTGACATTTCCGTTTGATCTCCATATTCTGGGCCTTTTGGTTGTCTATTACTTTGCCCATTTGATCTTTCTCGTCTGTTAATTCTTTCACGGTTTTATCCATCAATTCATTTTGGTCCTGTAACTTTGTATTACGTGTCAAAAGACCCTCAATCCAACACTGCGAGGATTGATGTTGTTCCTCGCGTTCTTTAACCGCATTGACGGCCACACCTCTACTATTTTTTACTGTTCTCTCAAGCTTTTCTATTTTGGAATCATACATTTCCATGACCTCTTTTAACTTTCTGTCTGCAGCATTGGCTTTGTCTTCCAGTTTTTTTTAGTATTTTCCTCGTAAAATTGCTGCATCTTATTTTTATTTTTTATTTTCACTCGCTAGATACGGGACTGACTTGAATGAGGAAAAGAAAAGGGAGAAAGGAAGAGGGGGGAGAAACAGTTGGAGAAGAGGGATGGGGATAAAGGGCAGAAAAAACCTCGCGTTTTATGGTGACTCCTGAATTTCCTCCACTTCCTCCTCATCCTTAAAATACTCCCGATGGGTGTCCACAGCATTGTTCAGTCTGATGGCATCCTCCATGACCTGGACAACATGATACCATTAGAATGACATCATAGAATGAGGGGTGTGACCAGAGCCAGAAATGCACTCATTGATCCTTTTGTTGATTTATTGCTATCATCATACACTACTGATCAACTAATCGAAGTGCAAGTGTCACAGTCTGTTATTTATTCTCCCTCCATGCAAGGCAACATCCAGGGGTGGTTCTGTGGGCCATGCTGAACCATCTGGTTCACTGGTGCTTAGGGCCTTTTTTAGGTCTTCATTTTTCTTTTTCAAAGAATCAACTTCATCTTCGACCATAGCCTTCATTTTCTTTTCCAAGGCCAGAGCTCTAATATTACTCTGACATTTCCGTTTGATCTCCATATTCTGGGCCTTTTGGTTGTCTATTACTTTGCCCATTTGATCTTTCTCGTCTGTTAATTCTTTCACGGTTTTATCCATCAATTCATTTTGGTCCTGTAACTTTGTATTACGTGTCAAAAGACCCTCAATCCAACACTGCGAGGATTGATGTTGTTCCTCGCGTTCTTTAACCGCATTGACGGCCACACCTCTACTATTTTTTACTGTTCTCTCAAGCTTTTCTATTTTGGAATCATACATTTCCATGACCTCTTTTAACTTTCTGTCTGCAGCATTGGCTTTGTCTTCCAGTTTTTTTTAGTATTTTCCTCGTAAAATTGCTGCATCTTATTTTTATTTTTTATTTTCACTCGCTAGATACGGGACTGACTTGAATGAGGAAAAGAAAAGGGAGAAAGGAAGAGGGGGGAGAAACAGTTGGAGAAGAGGGATGGGGATAAAGGGCAGAAAAAACCTCGCGTTTTATGGTGACTCCTGAATTTCCTCCACTTCCTCCTCATCCTTAAAATACTCCCGATGGGTGTCCACAGCATTGTTCAGTCTGATGGCATCCTCCATGACCTGGACAACATGATACCATTAGAATGACATCATAGAATGAGGGGTGTGACCAGAGCCAGAAATGCACTCATTGATCCTTTTGTTGATTTATTGCTATCATCATACACTACTGATCAACTAATCGAAGTGCAAGTGTCACAGTCTGTTATTTATTCTCCCTCCATGCAAGGCAACATCCAGGGGTGGTTCTGTGGGCCATGCTGAACCATCTGGTTCACTGGTGCTTAGGGCCTTTTTTAGGTCTTCATTTTTCTTTTTCAAAGAATCAACTTCATCTTCGACCATAGCCTTCATTTTCTTTTCCAAGGCCAGAGCTCTAATATTACTCTGACATTTCCGTTTGATCTCCATATTCTGGGCCTTTTGGTTGTCTATTACTTTGCCCATTTGATCTTTCTCGTCTGTTAATTCTTTCACGGTTTTATCCATCAATTCATTTTGGTCCTGTAACTTTGTATTACGTGTCAAAAGACCCTCAATCCAACACTGCGAGGATTGATGTTGTTCCTCGCGTTCTTTAACCGCATTGACGGCCACACCTCTACTATTTTTTACTGTTCTCTCAAGCTTTTCTATTTTGGAATCATACATTTCCATGACCTCTTCTAACTTTCTGTCTGCAGCATTGGCTTTGTCTTCCAGTTTTTTTAGTATTTTCCTCATAAAATTGCTGCATCTTATTTTTATTTTTTATTTTCACTCGCTAGATACGGGACTGACTTGAATGAGGAAAAGAAAAGGGAGAAAGGAAGAGGGGGGAGAAACAGTTGGAGAAGAGGGATGGGGATAAAGGGCAGAAAAAACCTCGCGTTTTATGGTGACTCCTGAATTTCCTCCACTTCCTCCTCATCCTTAAAATACTCCCGATGGGTGTCCACAGCATTGTTCAGTCTGATGGCATCCTCCATGACCTGGACAACATGATACCATTAGAATGACATCATAGAATGAGGGGTGTGACCAGAGCCAGAAATGCACTCATTGATCCTTTTGTTGATTTATTGCTATCATCATACACTACTGATCAACTAATCGAAGTGCAAGTGTCACAGTCTGTTATTTATTCTCCCTCCATGCAAGGCAACATCCAGGGGTGGTTCTGTGGGCCATGCTGAACCATCTGGTTCACTGGTGCTTAGGGCCTTTTTTAGGTCTTCATTTTTCTTTTTCAAAGAATCAACTTCATCTTCGACCATAGCCTTCATTTTCTTTTCTAAGGCCAGAGCTCTAATATTACTCTGACATTTCCGTTTGATCTCCATATTCTGGGCCTTTTGGTTGTCTATTACTTTGCCCATTTGATCTTTCTCGTCTGTTAATTCTTTCACGGTTTTATCCATCAATTCATTTTGGTCCTGTAACTTTGTATTACGTGTCAAAAGACCCTCAATCCAACACTGCGAGGATTGATGTTGTTCCTCGCGTTCTTTAACCGCATTGACGGCCACACCTCTACTATTTTTTACTGTTCTCTCAAGCTTTTCTATTTTGGAATCATACATTTCCATGACCTCTTTTAACTTTCTGTCTGCAGCATTGGCTTTGTCTTCCAGTTTTTTTTAGTATTTTCCTCGTAAAATTGCTGCATCTTATTTTTATTTTTTATTTTCACTCGCTAGATACGGGACTGACTTGAATGAGGAAAAGAAAAGGGAGAAAGGAAGAGGGGGGAGAAACAGTTGGAGAAGAGGGATGGGGATAAAGGGCAGAAAAAACCTCGCGTTTTATGGTGACTCCTGAATTTCCTCCACTTCCTCCTCATCCTTAAAATACTCCCGATGGGTGTCCACAGCATTGTTCAGTCTGATGGCATCCTCCATGACCTGGACAACATGATACCATTAGAATGACATCATAGAATGAGGGGTGTGACCAGAGCCAGAAATGCACTCATTGATCCTTTTGTTGATTTATTGCTATCATCATACACTACTGATCAACTAATCGAAGTGCAAGTGTCACAGTCTGTTATTTATTCTCCCTCCATGCAAGGCAACATCCAGGGGTGGTTCTGTGGGCCATGCTGAACCATCTGGTTCACTGGTGCTTAGGGCCTTTTTTAGGTCTTCATTTTTCTTTTTCAAAGAATCAACTTCATCTTCGACCATAGCCTTCATTTTCTTTTCCAAGGCCAGAGCTCTAATATTACTCTGACATTTCCGTTTGATCTCCATATTCTGGGCCTTTTGGTTGTCTATTACTTTGCCCATTTGATCTTTCTCGTCTGTTAATTCTTTCACGGTTTTATCCATCAATTCATTTTGGTCCTGTAACTTTGTATTACGTGTCAAAAGACCCTCAATCCAACACTGCGAGGATTGATGTTGTTCCTCGCGTTCTTTAACCGCATTGACGGCCACACCTCTACTATTTTTTACTGTTCTCTCAAGCTTTTCTATTTTGGAATCATACATTTCCATGACCTCTTCTAACTTTCTGTCTGCAGCATTGGCTTTGTCTTCCAGTTTTTTTAGTATTTTCCTCGTAAAATTGCTGCATCTTATTTTTATTTTCACTCGCTAGATACGGGACTGACTTGAATGAGGAAAAGAAAAGGGAGAAAGGAAGAGGGGGGAGAAACAGTTGGAGAAGAGGGATGGGGATAAAGGGCAGAAAAAACCTCGCGTTTTATGGTGACTCCTGAATTTCCTCCACTTCCTCCTCATCCTTAAAATACTCCCAATGGGTGTCCACAGCATTGTTCAGTCTGATGGCATCCTCCATGACCTGGACAACATGATACCATTAGAATGACATCATAGAATGAGGGGTGTGACCAGAGCCAGAAATGCACTCATTGATCCTTTTGTTGATTTATTGCTATCATCATACACTACTGATCAACTAATCGAAGTGCAAGTGTCACAGTCTGTTATTTATTCTCCCTCCATGCAAGGCAACATCCAGGGGTGGTTCTGTGGGCCATGCTGAACCATCTGGTTCACTGGTGCTTAGGGCCTTTTTTAGGTCTTCATTTTTCTTTTTCAAAGAATCAACTTCATCTTCGACCATAGCCTTCATTTTCTTTTCCAAGGCCAGAGCTCTAATATTACTCTGACATTTCCGTTTGATCTCCATATTCTGGGCCTTTTGGTTGTCTATTACTTTGCCCATTTGATCTTTCTCGTCTGTTAATTCTTTCACGGTTTTATCCATCAATTCATTTTGGTCCTGTAACTTTGTATTACGTGTCAAAAGACCCTCAATCCAACACTGCGAGGATTGATGTTGTTCCTCGCGTTCTTTAACCGCATTGACGGCCACACCTCTACTATTTTTTACTGTTCTCTCAAGCTTTTCTATTTTGGAATCATACATTTCCATGACCTCTTCTAAATTTCTGTCTGCAGCATTGGCTTTGTCTTCCAGTTTTTTTAGTATTTTCCTCGTAAAATTGCTGCATCTTATTTTTATTTTTTATTTTCACTCGCTAGATACGGGACTGACTTGAATGAGGAAAAGAAAAGGGAGAAAGGAAGAGGGGGGAGAAACAGTTGGAGAAGAGGGATGGGGATAAAGGGCAGAAAAAACCTCGCGTTTTATGGTGACTCCTGAATTTCCTCCACTTCCTCCTCATCCTTAAAATACTCCCGATGGGTGTCCACAGCATTGTTCAGTCTGATGGCATCCTCCATGACCTGGACAACATGATACCATTAGAATGACATCATAGAATGAGGGGTGTGACCAGAGCCAGAAATGCACTCATTGATCCTTTTGTTGATTTATTGCTATCATCATACACTACTGATCAACTAATCGAAGTGCAAGTGTCACAGTCTGTTATTTATTCTCCCTCCATGCAAGGCAACATCCAGGGGTGGTTCTGTGGGCCATGCTGAACCATCTGGTTCACTGGTGCTTAGGGCCTTTTTTAGGTCTTCATTTTTCTTTTTCAAAGAATCAACTTCATCTTCGACCATAGCCTTCATTTTCTTTTCTAAGGCCAGAGCTCTAATATTACTCTGACATTTCCGTTTGATCTCCATATTCTGGGCCTTTTGGTTGTCTATTACTTTGCCCATTTGATCTTTCTCGTCTGTTAATTCTTTCACGGTTTTATCCATCAATTCATTTTGGTCCTGTAACTTTGTATTACGTGTCAAAAGACCCTCAATCCAACACTGCGAGGATTGATGTTGTTCCTCGCGTTCTTTAACCGCATTGACGGCCACACCTCTACTATTTTTTACTGTTCTCTCAAGCTTTTCTATTTTGGAATCATACATTTCCATGACCTCTTTTAACTTTCTGTCTGCAGCATTGGCTTTGTCTTCCAGTTTTTTTTAGTATTTTCCTCGTAAAATTGCTGCATCTTATTTTTATTTTTTATTTTCACTCGCTAGATACGGGACTGACTTGAATGAGGAAAAGAAAAGGGAGAAAGGAAGAGGGGGGAGAAACAGTTGGAGAAGAGGGATGGGGATAAAGGGCAGAAAAAACCTCACGTTTTATGGTGACTCCTGAATTTCCTCCACTTCCTCCTCATCCTTAAAATACTCCCGATGGGTGTCCACAGCATTGTTCAGTCTGATGGCATCCTCCATGACCTGGACAACATGATACCATTAGAATGACATCATAGAATGAGGGGTGTGACCAGAGCCAGAAATGCACTCATTGATCCTTTTGTTGATTTATTGCTATCATCATACACTACTGATCAACTAATCGAAGTGCAAGTGTCACAGTCTGTTATTTATTCTCCCTCCATGCAAGGCAACATCCAGGGGTGGTTCTGTGGGTTCAGCATGGCTGCCAGCCATGCTGAACCATCTGGTTCACTGGTGCTTAAGGCCTTTTTTAGGTCTTCATTTTTCTTTTTCAAAGAATCAACTTCATCTTCGACCATAGCCTTCATTTTCTTTTCCAAGGCCAGAGCTCTAATATTACTCTGACATTTCCGTTTGATCTCCATATTCTGGGCCTTTTGGTCGTCTATTACTTTGCCCATTTGATCTTTCTCGTCTGTTAATTCTTTCACGGTTTTATCCATCAATTCATTTTGGTCCTGTAACTTTGTATTACGTGTCAAAAGACCCTCAATCCAACACTGCGAGGATTGATGTTGTTCCTCGCGTTCTTTAACCGCATTGACGGCCACACCTCTACTATTTTTTACTGTTCTCTCAAGCTTTTCTATTTTGGAATCATACATTTCCATGACCTCTTCTAACTTTCTGTCTGCAGCATTGGCTTTGTCTTCCAGTTTTTTTAGTATTTTCCTCATAAAATTGCTGCATCTTATTTTTATTTTTTATTTTCACTCGCTAGATACGGGACTGACTTGAATGAGGAAAAGAAAAGGGAGAAAGGAAGAGGGGGGAGAAACAGTTGGAGAAGAGGGATGGGGATAAAGGGCAGAAAAAACCTCGCGTTTTATGGTGACTCCTGAATTTCCTCCACTTCCTCCTCATCCTTAAAATACTCCCGATGGGTGTCCACAGCATTGTTCAGTCTGATGGCATCCTCCATGACCTGGACAACATGATACCATTAGAATGACATCATAGAATGAGGGGTGTGACCAGAGCCAGAAATGCACTCATTGATCCTTTTGTTGATTTATTGCTATCATCATACACTACTGATCAACTAATCGAAGTGCAAGTGTCACAGTCTGTTATTTATTCTCCCTCCATGCAAGGCAACATCCAGGGGTGGTTCTGTGGGCCATGCTGAACCATCTGGTTCACTGGTGCTTAGGGCCTTTTTTAGGTCTTCATTTTTCTTTTTCAAAGAATCAACTTCATCTTCGACCATAGCCTTCATTTTCTTTTCCGAGGCCAGAGCTCTAATATTACTCTGACATTTCCGTTTGATCTCCATATTCTGGGCCTTTTGGTTGTCTATTACTTTGCCCATTTGATCTTTCTCGTCTGTTAATTCTTTCACGGTTTTATCCATCAATTCATTTTGGTCCTGTAACTTTGTATTACGTGTCAAAAGACCCTCAATCCAACACTGCGAGGATTGATGTTGTTCCTCGCGTTCTTTAACCGCATTGACGGCCACACCTCTACTATTTTTTACTGTTCTCTCAAGCTTTTCTATTTTGGAATCATACATTTCCATGACCTCTTCTAACTTTCTCTCTGCAGCATTGGCTTTGTCTTCCAGTTTTTTTAGTATTTTCCTCATAAAATTGCTGCATCTTATTTTTATTTTTTATTTTCACTCGCTAGATACGGGACTGACTTGAATGAGGAAAAGAAAAGGGAGAAAGGAAGAGGGGGGAGAAACAGTTGGAGAAGAGGGATGGGGATAAAGGGCAGAAAAAACCTCGCATTTTATGGTGACTCCTGAATTTCCTCCACTTCCTCCTCATCCTTAAAATACTCCCGATGGGTGTCCACAGCATTGTTCAGTCTGATGGCATCCTCCATGACCTGGACAACACGATACCATTAGAATGACATCATAGAATGAGGGGTGTGACCAGAGCCAGAAATGCACTCATTGATCCTTTTGTTGATTTATTGCTATCATCATACACTACTGATCAACTAATCGAAGTGCAAGTGTCACAGTCTGTTATTTATTCTCCCTCCATGCAAGGCAACATCCAGGGGTGGTTCTGTGGGCCATGCTGAACCATCTGGTTCACTGGTGCTTAGGGCCTTTTTTAGGTCTTCATTTTTCTTTTTCAAAGAATCAACTTCATCTTCGACCATAGCCTTCATTTTCTTTTCCGAGGCCAGAGCTCTAATATTACTCTGACATTTCCGTTTGATCTCCATATTCTGGGCCTTTTGGTTGTCTATTACTTTGCCCATTTGATCTTTCTCGTCTGTTAATTCTTTCACGGTTTTATCCATCAATTCATTTTGGTCCTGTAACTTTGTATTACGTGTCAAAAGACCCTCAATCCAACACTGCGAGGATTGATGTTGTTCCTCGCGTTCTTTAACCGCATTGACGGCCACACCTCTACTATTTTTTACTGTTCTCTCAAGCTTTTCTATTTTGGAATCATACATTTCCATGACCTCTTCTAACTTTCTGTCTGCAGCATTGGCTTTGTCTTCCAGTTTTTTTAGTATTTTCCTCATAAAATTGCTGCATCTTATTTTTATTTTTTATTTTCACTCGCTAGATACGGGACTGACTTGAATGAGGAAAAGAAAAGGGAGAAAGGAAGAGGGGGGAGAAACAGTTGGAGAAGAGGGATGGGGATAAAGGGCAGAAAAAACCTCGCGTTTTATGGTGACTCCTGAATTTCCTCCACTTCCTCCTCATCCTTAAAATACTCCCGATGGGTGTCCACAGCATTGTTCAGTCTGATGGCATCCTCCATGACCTGGACAACATGATACCATTAGAATGACATCATAGAATGAGGGGTGTGACCAGAGCCAGAAATGCACTCATTGATCCTTTTGTTGATTTATTGCTATCATCATACACTACTGATCAACTAATCGAAGTGCAAGTGTCACAGTCTGTTATTTATTCTCCCTCCATGCAAGGCAACATCCAGGGGTGGTTCTGTGGGCCATGCTGAACCATCTGGTTCACTGGTGCTTAGGGCCTTTTTTAGGTCTTCATTTTTCTTTTTCAAAGAATCAACTTCATCTTCGACCATAGCCTTCATTTTCTTTTCCGAGGCCAGAGCTCTAATATTACTCTGACATTTCCGTTTGATCTCCATATTCTGGGCCTTTTGGTTGTCTATTACTTTGCCCATTTGATCTTTCTCGTCTGTTAATTCTTTCACGGTTTTATCCATCAATTCATTTTGGTCCTGTAACTTTGTATTACGTGTCAAAAGACCCTCAATCCAACACTGCGAGGATTGATGTTGTTCCTCGCGTTCTTTAACCGCATTGACGGCCACACCTCTACTATTTTTTACTGTTCTCTCAAGCTTTTCTATTTTGGAATCATACATTTCCATGACCTCTTCTAACTTTCTCTCTGCAGCATTGGCTTTGTCTTCCAGTTTTTTTAGTATTTTCCTCATAAAATTGCTGCATCTTATTTTTATTTTTTATTTTCACTCGCTAGATACGGGACTGACTTGAATGAGGAAAAGAAAAGGGAGAAAGGAAGAGGGGGGAGAAACAGTTGGAGAAGAGGGATGGGGATAAAGGGCAGAAAAAACCTCGCATTTTATGGTGACTCCTGAATTTCCTCCACTTCCTCCTCATCCTTAAAATACTCCCGATGGGTGTCCACAGCATTGTTCAGTCTGATGGCATCCTCCATGACCTGGACAACACGATACCATTAGAATGACATCATAGAATGAGGGGTGTGACCAGAGCCAGAAATGCACTCATTGATCCTTTTGTTGATTTATTGCTATCATCATACACTACTGATCAACTAATCGAAGTGCAAGTGTCACAGTCTGTTATTTATTCTCCCTCCATGCAAGGCAACATCCAGGGGTGGTTCTGTGGGCCATGCTGAACCATCTGGTTCACTGGTGCTTAGGGCCTTTTTTAGGTCTTCATTTTTCTTTTTCAAAGAATCAACTTCATCTTCGACCATAGCCTTCATTTTCTTTTCCGAGGCCAGAGCTCTAATATTACTCTGACATTTCCGTTTGATCTCCATATTCTGGGCCTTTTGGTTGTCTATTACTTTGCCCATTTGATCTTTCTCGTCTGTTAATTCTTTCACGGTTTTATCCATCAATTCATTTTGGTCCTGTAACTTTGTATTACGTGTCAAAAGACCCTCAATCCAACACTGCGAGGATTGATGTTGTTCCTCGCGTTCTTTAACCGCATTGACGGCCACACCTCTACTATTTTTTACTGTTCTCTCAAGCTTTTCTATTTTGGAATCATAC
The DNA here is from genome assembly GCF_057382185.1 of Mchenga conophoros. Taxonomy (NCBI): domain Eukaryota; kingdom Metazoa; phylum Chordata; class Actinopteri; order Cichliformes; family Cichlidae; genus Mchenga; species Mchenga conophoros. The sequence continues at coordinate 19,749,305 of NC_140529.1, forward strand.
ATTTCCATGACCTCTTCTAACTTTCTGTCTGCAGCATTGGCTTTGTCTTCCAGTTTTTTTAGTATTTTCCTCGTAAAATTGCTGCATCTTATTTTTATTTTTTATTTTCACTCGCTAGATACGGGACTGACTTGAATGAGGAAAAGAAAAGGGAGAAAGGAAGAGGGGGGAGAAACAGTTGGAGAAGAGGGATGGGGATAAAGGGCAGAAAAAACCTCGCGTTTTATGGTGACTCCTGAATTTCCTCCACTTCCTCCTCATCCTTAAAATACTCCCGATGGGTGTCCACAGCATTGTTCAGTCTGATGGCATCCTCCATGACCTGGACAACATGATACCATTAGAATGACATCATAGAATGAGGGGTGTGACCAGAGCCAGAAATGCACTCATTGATCCTTTTGTTGATTTATTGCTATCATCATACACTACTGATCAACTAATCGAAGTGCAAGTGTCACAGTCTGTTATTTATTCTCCCTCCATGCAAGGCAACATCCAGGGGTGGTTCTGTGGGCCATGCTGAACCATCTGGTTCACTGGTGCTTAGGGCCTTTTTTAGGTCTTCATTTTTCTTTTTCAAAGAATCAACTTCATCTTCGACCATAGCCTTCATTTTCTTTTCCGAGGCCAGAGCTCTAATATTACTCTGACATTTCCGTTTGATCTCCATATTCTGGGCCTTTTGGTTGTCTATTACTTTGCCCATTTGATCTTTCTCGTCTGTTAATTCTTTCACGGTTTTATCCATCAATTCATTTTGGTCCTGTAACTTTGTATTACGTGTCAAAAGACCCTCAATCCAACACTGCGAGGATTGATGTTGTTCCTCGCGTTCTTTAACCGCATTGACGGCCACACCTCTACTATTTTTTACTGTTCTCTCAAGCTTTTCTATTTTGGAATCATACATTTCCATGACCTCTTCTAACTTTCTCTCTGCAGCATTGGCTTTGTCTTCCAGTTTTTTTAGTATTTTCCTCATAAAATTGCTGCATCTTATTTTTATTTTTTATTTTCACTCGCTAGATACGGGACTGACTTGAATGAGGAAAAGAAAAGGGAGAAAGGAAGAGGGGGGAGAAACAGTTGGAGAAGAGGGATGGGGATAAAGGGCAGAAAAAACCTCGCATTTTATGGTGACTCCTGAATTTCCTCCACTTCCTCCTCATCCTTAAAATACTCCCGATGGGTGTCCACAGCATTGTTCAGTCTGATGGCATCCTCCATGACCTGGACAACACGATACCATTAGAATGACATCATAGAATGAGGGGTGTGACCAGAGCCAGAAATGCACTCATTGATCCTTTTGTTGATTTATTGCTATCATCATACACTACTGATCAACTAATCGAAGTGCAAGTGTCACAGTCTGTTATTTATTCTCCCTCCATGCAAGGCAACATCCAGGGGTGGTTCTGTGGGCCATGCTGAACCATCTGGTTCACTGGTGCTTAGGGCCTTTTTTAGGTCTTCATTTTTCTTTTTCAAAGAATCAACTTCATCTTCGACCATAGCCTTCATTTTCTTTTCCGAGGCCAGAGCTCTAATATTACTCTGACATTTCCGTTTGATCTCCATATTCTGGGCCTTTTGGTTGTCTATTACTTTGCCCATTTGATCTTTCTCGTCTGTTAATTCTTTCACGGTTTTATCCATCAATTCATTTTGGTCCTGTAACTTTGTATTACGTGTCAAAAGACCCTCAATCCAACACTGCGAGGATTGATGTTGTTCCTCGCGTTCTTTAACCGCATTGACGGCCACACCTCTACTATTTTTTACTGTTCTCTCAAGCTTTTCTATTTTGGAATCATACATTTCCATGACCTCTTCTAACTTTCTGTCTGCAGCATTGGCTTTGTCTTCCAGTTTTTTTAGTATTTTCCTCGTAAAATTGCTGCATCTTATTTTTATTTTTTATTTTCACTCGCTAGATACGGGACTGACTTGAATGAGGAAAAGAAAAGGGAGAAAGGAAGAGGGGGGAGAAACAGTTGGAGAAGAGGGATGGGGATAAAGGGCAGAAAAAACCTCGCGTTTTATGGTGACTCCTGAATTTCCTCCACTTCCTCCTCATCCTTAAAATACTCCCGATGGGTGTCCACAGCATTGTTCAGTCTGATGGCATCCTCCATGACCTGGACAACATGATACCATTAGAATGACATCATAGAATGAGGGGTGTGACCAGAGCCAGAAATGCACTCATTGATCCTTTTGTTGATTTATTGCTATCATCATACACTACTGATCAACTAATCGAAGTGCAAGTGTCACAGTCTGTTATTTATTCTCCCTCCATGCAAGGCAACATCCAGGGGTGGTTCTGTGGGCCATGCTGAACCATCTGGTTCACTGGTGCTTAGGGCCTTTTTTAGGTCTTCATTTTTCTTTTTCAAAGAATCAACTTCATCTTCGACCATAGCCTTCATTTTCTTTTCCGAGGCCAGAGCTCTAATATTACTCTGACATTTCCGTTTGATCTCCATATTCTGGGCCTTTTGGTTGTCTATTACTTTGCCCATTTGATCTTTCTCGTCTGTTAATTCTTTCACGGTTTTATCCATCAATTCATTTTGGTCCTGTAACTTTGTATTACGTGTCAAAAGACCCTCAATCCAACACTGCGAGGATTGATGTTGTTCCTCGCGTTCTTTAACCGCATTGACGGCCACACCTCTACTATTTTTTACTGTTCTCTCAAGCTTTTCTATTTTGGAATCATACATTTCCATGACCTCTTCTAACTTTCTGTCTGCAGCATTGGCTTTGTCTTCCAGTTTTTTTAGTATTTTCCTCATAAAATTGCTGCATCTTATTTTTATTTTTTTATTTTCACTCGCTAGATACGGGACTGACTTGAATGAGGAAAAGAAAAGGGAGAAAGGAAGAGGGGGGAGAAACAGTTGGAGAAGAGGGATGGGGATAAAGGGCAGAAAAAACCTCGCGTTTTATGGTGACTCCTGAATTTCCTCCACTTCCTCCTCATCCTTAAAATACTCCCGATGGGTGTCCACAGCATTGTTCAGTCTGATGGCATCCTCCATGACCTGGACAACACGATACCATTAGAATGACATCATAGAATGAGGGGTGTGACCAGAGCCAGAAATGCACTCATTGATCCTTTTGTTGATTTATTGCTATCATCATACACTACTGATCAACTAATCGAAGTGCAAGTGTCACAGTCTGTTATTTATTCTCCCTCCATGCAAGGCAACATCCAGGGGTGGTTCTGTGGGCCATGCTGAACCATCTGGTTCACTGGTGCTTAGGGCCTTTTTTAGGTCTTCATTTTTCTTTTTCAAAGAATCAACTTCATCTTCGACCATAGCCTTCATTTTCTTTTCCGAGGCCAGAGCTCTAATATTACTCTGACATTTCCGTTTGATCTCCATATTCTGGGCCTTTTGGTTGTCTATTACTTTGCCCATTTGATCTTTCTCGTCTGTTAATTCTTTCACGGTTTTATCCATCAATTCATTTTGGTCCTGTAACTTTGTATTACGTGTCAAAAGACCCTCAATCCAACACTGCGAGGATTGATGTTGTTCCTCGCGTTCTTTAACCGCATTGACGGCCACACCTCTACTATTTTTTACTGTTCTCTCAAGCTTTTCTATTTTGGAATCATACATTTCCATGACCTCTTCTAACTTTCTGTCTGCAGCATTGGCTTTGTCTTCCAGTTTTTTTAGTATTTTCCTCGTAAAATTGCTGCATCTTATTTTTATTTTTTATTTTCACTCGCTAGATACGGGACTGACTTGAATGAGGAAAAGAAAAGGGAGAAAGGAAGAGGGGGGAGAAACAGTTGGAGAAGAGGGATGGGGATAAAGGGCAGAAAAAACCTCGCGTTTTATGGTGACTCCTGAATTTCCTCCACTTCCTCCTCATCCTTAAAATACTCCCGATGGGTGTCCACAGCATTGTTCAGTCTGATGGCATCCTCCATGACCTGGACAACATGATACCATTAGAATGACATCATAGAATGAGGGGTGTGACCAGAGCCAGAAATGCACTCATTGATCCTTTTGTTGATTTATTGCTATCATCATACACTACTGATCAACTAATCGAAGTGCAAGTGTCACAGTCTGTTATTTATTCTCCCTCCATGCAAGGCAACATCCAGGGGTGGTTCTGTGGGCCATGCTGAACCATCTGGTTCACTGGTGCTTAGGGCCTTTTTTAGGTCTTCATTTTTCTTTTTCAAAGAATCAACTTCATCTTCGACCATAGCCTTCATTTTCTTTTCCGAGGCCAGAGCTCTAATATTACTCTGACATTTCCGTTTGATCTCCATATTCTGGGCCTTTTGGTTGTCTATTACTTTGCCCATTTGATCTTTCTCGTCTGTTAATTCTTTCACGGTTTTATCCATCAATTCATTTTGGTCCTGTAACTTTGTATTACGTGTCAAAAGACCCTCAATCCAACACTGCGAGGATTGATGTTGTTCCTCGCGTTCTTTAACCGCATTGACGGCCACACCTCTACTATTTTTTACTGTTCTCTCAAGCTTTTCTATTTTGGAATCATACATTTCCATGACCTCTTCTAACTTTCTGTCTGCAGCATTGGCTTTGTCTTCCAGTTTTTTTAGTATTTTCCTCATAAAATTGCTGCATCTTATTTTTATTTTTTTATTTTCACTCGCTAGATACGGGACTGACTTGAATGAGGAAAAGAAAAGGGAGAAAGGAAGAGGGGGGAGAAACAGTTGGAGAAGAGGGATGGGGATAAAGGGCAGAAAAAACCTCGCGTTTTATGGTGACTCCTGAATTTCCTCCACTTCCTCCTCATCCTTAAAATACTCCCGATGGGTGTCCACAGCATTGTTCAGTCTGATGGCATCCTCCATGACCTGGACAACACGATACCATTAGAATGACATCATAGAATGAGGGGTGTGACCAGAGCCAGAAATGCACTCATTGATCCTTTTGTTGATTTATTGCTATCATCATACACTACTGATCAACTAATCGAAGTGCAAGTGTCACAGTCTGTTATTTATTCTCCCTCCATGCAAGGCAACATCCAGGGGTGGTTCTGTGGGTTCAGCATGGCTGCCAGCAATGCTGAACCATCTGGTTCACTGGTGCTTAGGGCCTTTTTTAGGTCTTCATTTTTCTTTTTCAAAGAATCAACTTCATCTTCGACCATAGCCTTCATTTTCTTTTCCAAGGCCAGAGCTCTAATATTACTCTGACATTTCCGTTTGATCTCCATATTCTGGGCCTTTTGGTTGTCTATTACTTTGCCCATTTGATCTTTCTCGTCTGTTAATTCTTTCACGGTTTTATCCATCAATTCATTTTGGTCCTGTAACTTTGTATTACGTGTCAAAAGACCCTCAATCCAACACTGCGAGGATTGATGTTGTTCCTCGCGTTCTTTAACCGCATTGACGGCCACACCTCTACTATTTTTTACTGTTCTCTCAAGCTTTTCTATTTTGGAATCATACATTTCCATGACCTCTTCTAACTTTCTGTCTGCAGCATTGGCTTTGTCTTCCAGTTTTTTTAGTATTTTCCTCATAAAATTGCTGCATCTTATTTTTATTTTTTATTTTCACTCGCTAGATACGGGACTGACTTGAATGAGGAAAAGAAAAGGGAGAAAGGAAGAGGGGGGAGAAACAGTTGGAGAAGAGGGATGGGGATAAAGGGCAGAAAAAACCTCGCGTTTTATGGTGACTCCTGAATTTCCTCCACTTCCTCCTCATCCTTAAAATACTCCCGATGGGTGTCCACAGCATTGTTCAGTCTGATGGCATCCTCCATGACCTGGACAACATGATACCATTAGAATGACATCATAGAATGAGGGGTGTGACCAGAGCCAGAAATGCACTCATTGATCCTTTTGTTGATTTATTGCTATCATCATACACTACTGATCAACTAATCGAAGTGCAAGTGTCACAGTCTGTTATTTATTCTCCCTCCATGCAAGGCAACATCCAGGGGTGGTTCTGTGGGCCATGCTGAACCATCTGGTTCACTGGTGCTTAGGGCCTTTTTTAGGTCTTCATTTTTCTTTTTCAAAGAATCAACTTCATCTTCGACCATAGCCTTCATTTTCTTTTCTAAGGCCAGAGCTCTAATATTACTCTGACATTTCCGTTTGATCTCCATATTCTGGGCCTTTTGGTTGTCTATTACTTTGCCCATTTGATCTTTCTCGTCTGTTAATTCTTTCACGGTTTTATCCATCAATTCATTTTGGTCCTGTAACTTTGTATTACGTGTCAAAAGACCCTCAATCCAACACTGCGAGGATTGATGTTGTTCCTCGCGTTCTTTAACCGCATTGACGGCCACACCTCTACTATTTTTTACTGTTCTCTCAAGCTTTTCTATTTTGGAATCATACATTTCCATGACCTCTTTTAACTTTCTGTCTGCAGCATTGGCTTTGTCTTCCAGTTTTTTTTAGTATTTTCCTCGTAAAATTGCTGCATCTTATTTTTATTTTTTATTTTCACTCGCTAGATACGGGACTGACTTGAATGAGGAAAAGAAAAGGGAGAAAGGAAGAGGGGGGAGAAACAGTTGGAGAAGAGGGATGGGGATAAAGGGCAGAAAAAACCTCGCGTTTTATGGTGACTCCTGAATTTCCTCCACTTCCTCCTCATCCTTAAAATACTCCCGATGGGTGTCCACAGCATTGTTCAGTCTGATGGCATCCTCCATGACCTGGACAACATGATACCATTAGAATGACATCATAGAATGAGGGGTGTGACCAGAGCCAGAAATGCACTCATTGATCCTTTTGTTGATTTATTGCTATCATCATACACTACTGATCAACTAATCGAAGTGCAAGTGTCACAGTCTGTTATTTATTCTCCCTCCATGCAAGGCAACATCCAGGGGTGGTTCTGTGGGCCATGCTGAACCATCTGGTTCACTGGTGCTTAGGGCCTTTTTTAGGTCTTCATTTTTCTTTTTCAAAGAATCAACTTCATCTTCGACCATAGCCTTCATTTTCTTTTCCAAGGCCAGAGCTCTAATATTACTCTGACATTTCCGTTTGATCTCCATATTCTGGGCCTTTTGGTTGTCTATTACTTTGCCCATTTGATCTTTCTCGTCTGTTAATTCTTTCACGGTTTTATCCATCAATTCATTTTGGTCCTGTAACTTTGTATTACGTGTCAAAAGACCCTCAATCCAACACTGCGAGGATTGATGTTGTTCCTCGCGTTCTTTAACCGCATTGACGGCCACACCTCTACTATTTTTTACTGTTCTCTCAAGCTTTTCTATTTTGGAATCATACATTTCCATGACCTCTTTTAACTTTCTGTCTGCAGCATTGGCTTTGTCTTCCAGTTTTTTTTAGTATTTTCCTCGTAAAATTGCTGCATCTTATTTTTATTTTTTATTTTCACTCGCTAGATACGGGACTGACTTGAATGAGGAAAAGAAAAGGGAGAAAGGAAGAGGGGGGAGAAACAGTTGGAGAAGAGGGATGGGGATAAAGGGCAGAAAAAACCTCGCGTTTTATGGTGACTCCTGAATTTCCTCCACTTCCTCCTCATCCTTAAAATACTCCCGATGGGTGTCCACAGCATTGTTCAGTCTGATGGCATCCTCCATGACCTGGACAACATGATACCATTAGAATGACATCATAGAATGAGGGGTGTGACCAGAGCCAGAAATGCACTCATTGATCCTTTTGTTGATTTATTGCTATCATCATACACTACTGATCAACTAATCGAAGTGCAAGTGTCACAGTCTGTTATTTATTCTCCCTCCATGCAAGGCAACATCCAGGGGTGGTTCTGTGGGCCATGCTGAACCATCTGGTTCACTGGTGCTTAGGGCCTTTTTTAGGTCTTCATTTTTCTTTTTCAAAGAATCAACTTCATCTTCGACCATAGCCTTCATTTTCTTTTCCAAGGCCAGAGCTCTAATATTACTCTGACATTTCCGTTTGATCTCCATATTCTGGGCCTTTTGTTTGTCGATTACTTTGCCCATTTGATCTTTCTCGTCTGTTAATTCTTTCACGGTTTTATCCATCAATTCATTTTGGTCCTGTAACTTTGTATTACGTGTCAAAAGACCCTCAATCCAACACTGCGAGGATTGATGTTGTTCCTCGCGTTCTTTAACCGCATTGACGGCCACACCTCTACTATTTTTTACTGTTCTCTCAAGCTTTTCTATTTTGGAATCATACATTTCCATGACCTCTTCTAACTTTCTGTCTGCAGCATTGGCTTTGTCTTCCAGTTTTTTTAGTATTTTCCTCATAAAATTGCTGCATCTTATTTTTATTTTTTATTTTCACTCGCTAGATACGGGACTGACTTGAATGAGGAAAAGAAAAGGGAGAAAGGAAGAGGGGGGAGAAACAGTTGGAGAAGAGGGATGGGGATAAAGGGCAGAAAAAACCTCGCGTTTTATGGTGACTCCTGAATTTCCTCCACTTCCTCCTCATCCTTAAAATACTCCCGATGGGTGTCCACAGCATTGTTCAGTCTGATGGCATCCTCCATGACCTGGACAACATGATACCATTAGAATGACATCATAGAATGAGGGGTGTGACCAGAGCCAGAAATGCACTCATTGATCCTTTTGTTGATTTATTGCTATCATCATACACTACTGATCAACTAATCGAAGTGCAAGTGTCACAGTCTGTTATTTATTCTCCCTCCATGCAAGGCAACATCCAGGGGTGGTTCTGTGGGCCATGCTGAACCATCTGGTTCACTGGTGCTTAGGGCCTTTTTTAGGTCTTCATTTTTCTTTTTCAAAGAATCAACTTCATCTTCGACCATAGCCTTCATTTTCTTTTCTAAGGCCAGAGCTCTAATATTACTCTGACATTTCCGTTTGATCTCCATATTCTGGGCCTTTTGGTTGTCTATTACTTTGCCCATTTGATCTTTCTCGTCTGTTAATTCTTTCACGGTTTTATCCATCAATTCATTTTGGTCCTGTAACTTTGTATTACGTGTCAAAAGACCCTCAATCCAACACTGCGAGGATTGATGTTGTTCCTCGCGTTCTTTAACCGCATTGACGGCCACACCTCTACTATTTTTTACTGTTCTCTCAAGCTTTTCTATTTTGGAATCATACATTTCCATGACCTCTTTTAACTTTCTGTCTGCAGCATTGGCTTTGTCTTCCAGTTTTTTTTAGTATTTTCCTCGTAAAATTGCTGCATCTTATTTTTATTTTTTATTTTCACTCGCTAGATACGGGACTGACTTGAATGAGGAAAAGAAAAGGGAGAAAGGAAGAGGGGGGAGAAACAGTTGGAGAAGAGGGATGGGGATAAAGGGCAGAAAAAACCTCGCGTTTTATGGTGACTCCTGAATTTCCTCCACTTCCTCCTCATCCTTAAAATACTCCCGATGGGTGTCCACAGCATTGTTCAGTCTGATGGCATCCTCCATGACCTGGACAACATGATACCATTAGAATGACATCATAGAATGAGGGGTGTGACCAGAGCCAGAAATGCACTCATTGATCCTTTTGTTGATTTATTGCTATCATCATACACTACTGATCAACTAATCGAAGTGCAAGTGTCACAGTCTGTTATTTATTCTCCCTCCATGCAAGGCAACATCCAGGGGTGGTTCTGTGGGCCATGCTGAACCATCTGGTTCACTGGTGCTTAGGGCCTTTTTTAGGTCTTCATTTTTCTTTTTCAAAGAATCAACTTCATCTTCGACCATAGCCTTCATTTTCTTTTCCAAGGCCAGAGCTCTAATATTACTCTGACATTTCCGTTTGATCTCCATATTCTGGGCCTTTTGGTTGTCTATTACTTTGCCCATTTGATCTTTCTCGTCTGTTAATTCTTTCACGGTTTTATCCATCAATTCATTTTGGTCCTGTAACTTTGTATTACGTGTCAAAAGACCCTCAATCCAACACTGCGAGGATTGATGTTGTTCCTCGCGTTCTTTAACCGCATTGACGGCCACACCTCTACTATTTTTTACTGTTCTCTCAAGCTTTTCTATTTTGGAATCATACATTTCCATGACCTCTTCTAACTTTCTGTCTGCAGCATTGGCTTTGTCTTCCAGTTTTTTTAGTATTTTCCTCGTAAAATTGCTGCATCTTATTTTTATTTTTTATTTTCACTCGCTAGATACGGGACTGACTTGAATGAGGAAAAGAAAAGGGAGAAAGGAAGAGGGGGGAGAAACAGTTGGAGAAGAGGGATGGGGATAAAGGGCAGAAAAAACCTCGCGTTTTATGGTGACTCCTGAATTTCCTCCACTTCCTCCTCATCCTTAAAATACTCCCGATGGGTGTCCACAGCATTGTTCAGTCTGATGGCATCCTCCATGACCTGGACAACATGATACCATTAGAATGACATCATAGAATGAGGGGTGTGACCAGAGCCAGAAATGCACTCATTGATCCTTTTGTTGATTTATTGCTATCATCATACACTACTGATCAACTAATCGAAGTGCAAGTGTCACAGTCTGTTATTTATTCTCCCTCCATGCAAGGCAACATCCAGGGGTGGTTCTGTGGGCCATGCTGAACCATCTGGTTCACTGGTGCTTAGGGCCTTTTTTAGGTCTTCATTTTTCTTTTTCAAAGAATCAACTTCATCTTCGACCATAGCCTTCATTTTCTTTTCCAAGGCCAGAGCTCTAATATTACTCTGACATTTCCGTTTGATCTCCATATTCTGGGCCTTTTGGTTGTCTATTACTTTGCCCATTTGATCTTTCTCGTCTGTTAATTCTTTCACGGTTTTATCCATCAATTCATTTTGGTCCTGTAACTTTGTATTACGTGTCAAAAGACCCTCAATCCAACACTGCGAGGATTGATGTTGTTCCTCGCGTTCTTTAACCGCATTGACGGCCACACCTCTACTATTTTTTACTGTTCTCTCAAGCTTTTCTATTTTGGAATCATACATTTCCATGACCTCTTCTAACTTTCTGTCTGCAGCATTGGCTTTGTCTTCCAGTTTTTTTAGTATTTTCCTCGTAAAATTGCTGCATCTTATTTTTATTTTTTATTTTCACTCGCTAGATACGGGACTGACTTGAATGAGGAAAAGAAAAGGGAGAAAGGAAGAGGGGGGAGAAACAGTTGGAGAAGAGGGATGGGGATAAAGGGCAGAAAAAACCTCGCGTTTTATGGTGACTCCTGAATTTCCTCCACTTCCTCCTCATCCTTAAAATACTCCCGATGGGTGTCCACAGCATTGTTCAGTCTGATGGCATCCTCCATGACCTGGACAACATGATACCATTAGAATGACATCATAGAATGAGGGGTGTGACCAGAGCCAGAAATGCACTCATTGATCCTTTTGTTGATTTATTGCTATCATCATACACTACTGATCAACTAATCGAAGTGCAAGTGTCACAGTCTGTTATTTATTCTCCCTCCATGCAAGGCAACATCCAGGGGTGGTTCTGTGGGCCATGCTGAACCATCTGGTTCACTGGTGCTTAGGGCCTTTTTTAGGTCTTCATTTTTCTTTTTCAAAGAATCAACTTCATCTTCGACCATAGCCTTCATTTTCTTTTCCAAGGCCAGAGCTCTAATATTACTCTGACATTTCCGTTTGATCTCCATATTCTGGGCCTTTTGGTTGTCTATTACTTTGCCCATTTGATCTTTCTCGTCTGTTAATTCTTTCACGGTTTTATCCATCAATTCATTTTGGTCCTGTAACTTTGTATTACGTGTCAAAAGACCCTCAATCCAACACTGCGAGGATTGATGTTGTTCCTCGCGTTCTTTAACCGCATTGACGGCCACACCTCTACTATTTTTTACTGTTCTCTCAAGCTTTTCTATTTTGGAATCATACATTTCCATGACCTCTTCTAACTTTCTGTCTGCAGCATTGGCTTTGTCTTCCAGTTTTTTTAGTATTTTCCTCGTAAAATTGCTGCATCTTATTTTTATTTTCACTCGCTAGATACGGGACTGACTTGAATGAGGAAAAGAAAAGGGAGAAAGGAAGAGGGGGGAGAAACAGTTGGAGAAGAGGGATGGGGATAAAGGGCAGAAAAAACCTCGCGTTTTATGGTGACTCCTGAATTTCCTCCACTTCCTCCTCATCCTTAAAATACTCCCAATGGGTGTCCACAGCATTGTTCAGTCTGATGGCATCCTCCATGACCTGGACAACATGATACCATTAGAATGACATCATAGAATGAGGGGTGTGACCAGAGCCAGAAATGCACTCATTGATCCTTTTGTTGATTTATTGCTATCATCATACACTACTGATCAACTAATCGAAGTGCAAGTGTCACAGTCTGTTATTTATTCTCCCTCCATGCAAGGCAACATCCAGGGGTGGTTCTGTGGGCCATGCTGAACCATCTGGTTCACTGGTGCTTAGGGCCTTTTTTAGGTCTTCATTTTTCTTTTTCAAAGAATCAACTTCATCTTCGACCATAGCCTTCATTTTCTTTTCCAAGGCCAGAGCTCTAATATTACTCTGACATTTCCGTTTGATCTCCATATTCTGGGCCTTTTGGTTGTCTATTACTTTGCCCATTTGATCTTTCTCGTCTGTTAATTCTTTCACGGTTTTATCCATCAATTCATTTTGGTCCTGTAACTTTGTATTACGTGTCAAAAGACCCTCAATCCAACACTGCGAGGATTGATGTTGTTCCTCGCGTTCTTTAACCGCATTGACGGCCACACCTCTACTATTTTTTACTGTTCTCTCAAGCTTTTCTATTTTGGAATCATACATTTCCATGACCTCTTCTAAATTTCTGTCTGCAGCATTGGCTTTGTCTTCCAGTTTTTTTAGTATTTTCCTCGTAAAATTGCTGCATCTTATTTTTATTTTTTATTTTCACTCGCTAGATACGGGACTGACTTGAATGAGGAAAAGAAAAGGGAGAAAGGAAGAGGGGGGAGAAACAGTTGGAGAAGAGGGATGGGGATAAAGGGCAGAAAAAACCTCGCGTTTTATGGTGACTCCTGAATTTCCTCCACTTCCTCCTCATCCTTAAAATACTCCCGATGGGTGTCCACAGCATTGTTCAGTCTGATGGCATCCTCCATGACCTGGACAACATGATACCATTAGAATGACATCATAGAATGAGGGGTGTGACCAGAGCCAGAAATGCACTCATTGATCCTTTTGTTGATTTATTGCTATCATCATACACTACTGATCAACTAATCGAAGTGCAAGTGTCACAGTCTGTTATTTATTCTCCCTCCATGCAAGGCAACATCCAGGGGTGGTTCTGTGGGCCATGCTGAACCATCTGGTTCACTGGTGCTTAGGGCCTTTTTTAGGTCTTCATTTTTCTTTTTCAAAGAATCAACTTCATCTTCGACCATAGCCTTCATTTTCTTTTCTAAGGCCAGAGCTCTAATATTACTCTGACATTTCCGTTTGATCTCCATATTCTGGGCCTTTTGGTTGTCTATTACTTTGCCCATTTGATCTTTCTCGTCTGTTAATTCTTTCACGGTTTTATCCATCAATTCATTTTGGTCCTGTAACTTTGTATTACGTGTCAAAAGACCCTCAATCCAACACTGCGAGGATTGATGTTGTTCCTCGCGTTCTTTAACCGCATTGACGGCCACACCTCTACTATTTTTTACTGTTCTCTCAAGCTTTTCTATTTTGGAATCATACATTTCCATGACCTCTTTTAACTTTCTGTCTGCAGCATTGGCTTTGTCTTCCAGTTTTTTTTAGTATTTTCCTCGTAAAATTGCTGCATCTTATTTTTATTTTTTATTTTCACTCGCTAGATACGGGACTGACTTGAATGAGGAAAAGAAAAGGGAGAAAGGAAGAGGGGGGAGAAACAGTTGGAGAAGAGGGATGGGGATAAAGGGCAGAAAAAACCTCACGTTTTATGGTGACTCCTGAATTTCCTCCACTTCCTCCTCATCCTTAAAATACTCCCGATGGGTGTCCACAGCATTGTTCAGTCTGATGGCATCCTCCATGACCTGGACAACATGATACCATTAGAATGACATCATAGAATGAGGGGTGTGACCAGAGCCAGAAATGCACTCATTGATCCTTTTGTTGATTTATTGCTATCATCATACACTACTGATCAACTAATCGAAGTGCAAGTGTCACAGTCTGTTATTTATTCTCCCTCCATGCAAGGCAACATCCAGGGGTGGTTCTGTGGGTTCAGCATGGCTGCCAGCCATGCTGAACCATCTGGTTCACTGGTGCTTAAGGCCTTTTTTAGGTCTTCATTTTTCTTTTTCAAAGAATCAACTTCATCTTCGACCATAGCCTTCATTTTCTTTTCCAAGGCCAGAGCTCTAATATTACTCTGACATTTCCGTTTGATCTCCATATTCTGGGCCTTTTGGTCGTCTATTACTTTGCCCATTTGATCTTTCTCGTCTGTTAATTCTTTCACGGTTTTATCCATCAATTCATTTTGGTCCTGTAACTTTGTATTACGTGTCAAAAGACCCTCAATCCAACACTGCGAGGATTGATGTTGTTCCTCGCGTTCTTTAACCGCATTGACGGCCACACCTCTACTATTTTTTACTGTTCTCTCAAGCTTTTCTATTTTGGAATCATACATTTCCATGACCTCTTCTAACTTTCTGTCTGCAGCATTGGCTTTGTCTTCCAGTTTTTTTAGTATTTTCCTCATAAAATTGCTGCATCTTATTTTTATTTTTTATTTTCACTCGCTAGATACGGGACTGACTTGAATGAGGAAAAGAAAAGGGAGAAAGGAAGAGGGGGGAGAAACAGTTGGAGAAGAGGGATGGGGATAAAGGGCAGAAAAAACCTCGCGTTTTATGGTGACTCCTGAATTTCCTCCACTTCCTCCTCATCCTTAAAATACTCCCGATGGGTGTCCACAGCATTGTTCAGTCTGATGGCATCCTCCATGACCTGGACAACATGATACCATTAGAATGACATCATAGAATGAGGGGTGTGACCAGAGCCAGAAATGCACTCATTGATCCTTTTGTTGATTTATTGCTATCATCATACACTACTGATCAACTAATCGAAGTGCAAGTGTCACAGTCTGTTATTTATTCTCCCTCCATGCAAGGCAACATCCAGGGGTGGTTCTGTGGGCCATGCTGAACCATCTGGTTCACTGGTGCTTAGGGCCTTTTTTAGGTCTTCATTTTTCTTTTTCAAAGAATCAACTTCATCTTCGACCATAGCCTTCATTTTCTTTTCCGAGGCCAGAGCTCTAATATTACTCTGACATTTCCGTTTGATCTCCATATTCTGGGCCTTTTGGTTGTCTATTACTTTGCCCATTTGATCTTTCTCGTCTGTTAATTCTTTCACGGTTTTATCCATCAATTCATTTTGGTCCTGTAACTTTGTATTACGTGTCAAAAGACCCTCAATCCAACACTGCGAGGATTGATGTTGTTCCTCGCGTTCTTTAACCGCATTGACGGCCACACCTCTACTATTTTTTACTGTTCTCTCAAGCTTTTCTATTTTGGAATCATACATTTCCATGACCTCTTCTAACTTTCTCTCTGCAGCATTGGCTTTGTCTTCCAGTTTTTTTAGTATTTTCCTCATAAAATTGCTGCATCTTATTTTTATTTTTTATTTTCACTCGCTAGATACGGGACTGACTTGAATGAGGAAAAGAAAAGGGAGAAAGGAAGAGGGGGGAGAAACAGTTGGAGAAGAGGGATGGGGATAAAGGGCAGAAAAAACCTCGCATTTTATGGTGACTCCTGAATTTCCTCCACTTCCTCCTCATCCTTAAAATACTCCCGATGGGTGTCCACAGCATTGTTCAGTCTGATGGCATCCTCCATGACCTGGACAACACGATACCATTAGAATGACATCATAGAATGAGGGGTGTGACCAGAGCCAGAAATGCACTCATTGATCCTTTTGTTGATTTATTGCTATCATCATACACTACTGATCAACTAATCGAAGTGCAAGTGTCACAGTCTGTTATTTATTCTCCCTCCATGCAAGGCAACATCCAGGGGTGGTTCTGTGGGCCATGCTGAACCATCTGGTTCACTGGTGCTTAGGGCCTTTTTTAGGTCTTCATTTTTCTTTTTCAAAGAATCAACTTCATCTTCGACCATAGCCTTCATTTTCTTTTCCGAGGCCAGAGCTCTAATATTACTCTGACATTTCCGTTTGATCTCCATATTCTGGGCCTTTTGGTTGTCTATTACTTTGCCCATTTGATCTTTCTCGTCTGTTAATTCTTTCACGGTTTTATCCATCAATTCATTTTGGTCCTGTAACTTTGTATTACGTGTCAAAAGACCCTCAATCCAACACTGCGAGGATTGATGTTGTTCCTCGCGTTCTTTAACCGCATTGACGGCCACACCTCTACTATTTTTTACTGTTCTCTCAAGCTTTTCTATTTTGGAATCATACATTTCCATGACCTCTTCTAACTTTCTGTCTGCAGCATTGGCTTTGTCTTCCAGTTTTTTTAGTATTTTCCTCATAAAATTGCTGCATCTTATTTTTATTTTTTATTTTCACTCGCTAGATACGGGACTGACTTGAATGAGGAAAAGAAAAGGGAGAAAGGAAGAGGGGGGAGAAACAGTTGGAGAAGAGGGATGGGGATAAAGGGCAGAAAAAACCTCGCGTTTTATGGTGACTCCTGAATTTCCTCCACTTCCTCCTCATCCTTAAAATACTCCCGATGGGTGTCCACAGCATTGTTCAGTCTGATGGCATCCTCCATGACCTGGACAACATGATACCATTAGAATGACATCATAGAATGAGGGGTGTGACCAGAGCCAGAAATGCACTCATTGATCCTTTTGTTGATTTATTGCTATCATCATACACTACTGATCAACTAATCGAAGTGCAAGTGTCACAGTCTGTTATTTATTCTCCCTCCATGCAAGGCAACATCCAGGGGTGGTTCTGTGGGCCATGCTGAACCATCTGGTTCACTGGTGCTTAGGGCCTTTTTTAGGTCTTCATTTTTCTTTTTCAAAGAATCAACTTCATCTTCGACCATAGCCTTCATTTTCTTTTCCGAGGCCAGAGCTCTAATATTACTCTGACATTTCCGTTTGATCTCCATATTCTGGGCCTTTTGGTTGTCTATTACTTTGCCCATTTGATCTTTCTCGTCTGTTAATTCTTTCACGGTTTTATCCATCAATTCATTTTGGTCCTGTAACTTTGTATTACGTGTCAAAAGACCCTCAATCCAACACTGCGAGGATTGATGTTGTTCCTCGCGTTCTTTAACCGCATTGACGGCCACACCTCTACTATTTTTTACTGTTCTCTCAAGCTTTTCTATTTTGGAATCATACATTTCCATGACCTCTTCTAACTTTCTGTCTGCAGCATTGGCTTTGTCTTCCAGTTTTTTTAGTATTTTCCTCATAAAATTGCTGCATCTTATTTTTATTTTTTTATTTTCACTCGCTAGATACGGGACTGACTTGAATGAGGAAAAGAAAAGGGAGAAAGGAAGAGGGGGGAGAAACAGTTGGAGAAGAGGGATGGGGATAAAGGGCAGAAAAAACCTCGCGTTTTATGGTGACTCCTGAATTTCCTCCACTTCCTCCTCATCCTTAAAATACTCCCGATGGGTGTCCACAGCATTGTTCAGTCTGATGGCATCCTCCATGACCTGGACAACACGATACCATTAGAATGACATCATAGAATGAGGGGTGTGACCAGAGCCAGAAATGCACTCATTGATCCTTTTGTTGATTTATTGCTATCATCATACACTACTGATCAACTAATCGAAGTGCAAGTGTCACAGTCTGTTATTTATTCTCCCTCCATGCAAGGCAACATCCAGGGGTGGTTCTGTGGGCCATGCTGAACCATCTGGTTCACTGGTGCTTAGGGCCTTTTTTAGGTCTTCATTTTTCTTTTTCAAAGAATCAACTTCATCTTCGACCATAGCCTTCATTTTCTTTTCCGAGGCCAGAGCTCTAATATTACTCTGACATTTCCGTTTGATCTCCATATTCTGGGCCTTTTGGTTGTCTATTACTTTGCCCATTTGATCTTTCTCGTCTGTTAATTCTTTCACGGTTTTATCCATCAATTCATTTTGGTCCTGTAACTTTGTATTACGTGTCAAAAGACCCTCAATCCAACACTGCGAGGATTGATGTTGTTCCTCGCGTTCTTTAACCGCATTGACGGCCACACCTCTACTATTTTTTACTGTTCTCTCAAGCTTTTCTATTTTGGAATCATACATTTCCATGACCTCTTCTAACTTTCTGTCTGCAGCATTGGCTTTGTCTTCCAGTTTTTTTAGTATTTTCCTCGTAAAATTGCTGCATCTTATTTTTATTTTTTATTTTCACTCGCTAGATACGGGACTGACTTGAATGAGGAAAAGAAAAGGGAGAAAGGAAGAGGGGGGAGAAACAGTTGGAGAAGAGGGATGGGGATAAAGGGCAGAAAAAACCTCGCGTTTTATGGTGACTCCTGAATTTCCTCCACTTCCTCCTCATCCTTAAAATACTCCCGATGGGTGTCCACAGCATTGTTCAGTCTGATGGCATCCTCCATGACCTGGACAACATGATACCATTAGAATGACATCATAGAATGAGGGGTGTGACCAGAGCCAGAAATGCACTCATTGATCCTTTTGTTGATTTATTGCTATCATCATACACTACTGATCAACTAATCGAAGTGCAAGTGTCACAGTCTGTTATTTATTCTCCCTCCATGCAAGGCAACATCCAGGGGTGGTTCTGTGGGCCATGCTGAACCATCTGGTTCACTGGTGCTTAGGGCCTTTTTTAGGTCTTCATTTTTCTTTTTCAAAGAATCAACTTCATCTTCGACCATAGCCTTCATTTTCTTTTCCGAGGCCAGAGCTCTAATATTACTCTGACATTTCCGTTTGATCTCCATATTCTGGGCCTTTTGGTTGTCTATTACTTTGCCCATTTGATCTTTCTCGTCTGTTAATTCTTTCACGGTTTTATCCATCAATTCATTTTGGTCCTGTAACTTTGTATTACGTGTCAAAAGACCCTCAATCCAACACTGCGAGGATTGATGTTGTTCCTCGCGTTCTTTAACCGCATTGACGGCCACACCTCTACTATTTTTTACTGTTCTCTCAAGCTTTTCTATTTTGGAATCATACATTTCCATGACCTCTTCTAACTTTCTGTCTGCAGCATTGGCTTTGTCTTCCAGTTTTTTTAGTATTTTCCTCATAAAATTGCTGCATCTTATTTTTATTTTTTTATTTTCACTCGCTAGATACGGGACTGACTTGAATGAGGAAAAGAAAAGGGAGAAAGGAAGAGGGGGGAGAAACAGTTGGAGAAGAGGGATGGGGATAAAGGGCAGAAAAAACCTCGCGTTTTATGGTGACTCCTGAATTTCCTCCACTTCCTCCTCATCCTTAAAATACTCCCGATGGGTGTCCACAGCATTGTTCAGTCTGATGGCATCCTCCATGACCTGGACAACACGATACCATTAGAATGACATCATAGAATGAGGGGTGTGACCAGAGCCAGAAATGCACTCATTGATCCTTTTGTTGATTTATTGCTATCATCATACACTACTGATCAACTAATCGAAGTGCAAGTGTCACAGTCTGTTATTTATTCTCCCTCCATGCAAGGCAACATCCAGGGGTGGTTCTGTGGGCCATGCTGAACCATCTGGTTCACTGGTGCTTAGGGCCTTTTTTAGGTCTTCATTTTTCTTTTTCAAAGAATCAACTTCATCTTCGACCATAGCCTTCATTTTCTTTTCCGAGGCCAGAGCTCTAATATTACTCTGACATTTCCGTTTGATCTCCATATTCTGGGCCTTTTGGTTGTCTATTACTTTGCCCATTTGATCTTTCTCGTCTGTTAATTCTTTCACGGTTTTATCCATCAATTCATTTTGGTCCTGTAACTTTGTATTACGTGTCAAAAGACCCTCAATCCAACACTGCGAGGATTGATGTTGTTCCTCGCGTTCTTTAACCGCATTGACGGCCACACCTCTACTATTTTTTACTGTTCTCTCAAGCTTTTCTATTTTGGAATCATACATTTCCATGACCTCTTCTAACTTTCTGTCTGCAGCATTGGCTTTGTCTTCCAGTTTTTTTAGTATTTTCCTCGTAAAATTGCTGCATCTTATTTTTATTTTTTATTTTCACTCGCTAGATACGGGACTGACTTGAATGAGGAAAAGAAAAGGGAGAAAGGAAGAGGGGGGAGAAACAGTTGGAGAAGAGGGATGGGGATAAAGGGCAGAAAAAACCTCGCGTTTTATGGTGACTCCTGAATTTCCTCCACTTCCTCCTCATCCTTAAAATACTCCCGATGGGTGTCCACAGCATTGTTCAGTCTGATGGCATCCTCCATGACCTGGACAACATGATACCATTAGAATGACATCATAGAATGAGGGGTGTGACCAGAGCCAGAAATGCACTCATTGATCCTTTTGTTGATTTATTGCTATCATCATACACTACTGATCAACTAATCGAAGTGCAAGTGTCACAGTCTGTTATTTATTCTCCCTCCATGCAAGGCAACATCCAGGGGTGGTTCTGTGGGTTCAGCATGGCTGCCAGCAATGCTGAACCATCTGGTTCACTGGTGCTTAGGGCCTTTTTTAGGTCTTCATTTTTCTTTTTCAAAGAATCAACTTCATCTTCGACCATAGCCTTCATTTTCTTTTCCAAGGCCAGAGCTCTAATATTACTCTGACATTTCCGTTTGATCTCCATATTCTGGGCCTTTTGGTTGTCTATTACTTTGCCCATTTGATCTTTCTCGTCTGTTAATTCTTTCACGGTTTTATCCATCAATTCATTTTGGTCCTGTAACTTTGTATTACGTGTCAAAAGACCCTCAATCCAACACTGCGAGGATTGATGTTGTTCCTCGCGTTCTTTAAAGCAACAAAACAACCCGAAGAGCCGGCTCTTTTTAGTGAGCCCAACCAAAAGAGCCGGATCTCTAAAAAGAGCCGGAAATCCCATCACTATTAGGGTGGGTTAGGTTAAGGGAATGGAAACTCCTCCCTGCACAAGGAGGGCAGGAGTAGGTTCTAGTGATGGGTCGTTCGCGAACGAAATGGCTCTTAGAGCCGGCTCTTTGACGTGAACGACGCGAGCCGGCTCCTTATCGCGAGCCGTCACGTGGGTTGTTTTTTTTTTCTCTCAGCCTCTCTCTCGCACTTTTTTCCCGCTTCACTCTGCACGCGGGCCTTGTGCTTTACGCTGGGCAGAGGGGGGAGGGGCGGTAGTTACACTCAGTAGCACAGGAACAGAGCCAGAGAGAGAGAAAGAGAGGCAGGGACAGCAACATTAGAAAGGTATAGTAATCATCCACAACTATTTTCGGTTGCAGATGATAAAGGATTGAGAAAGTTTATTCATGCAGGTCCATATGACAGAGAATATGCATGTTCTTTTAGTTTTCATATTATAATTTATATTTAATTGTGTTGTGGTTTGCAGTGTTTTGTGTTCTTTTCACTTTAAATTTGTGAAAGGGAAAAAGCTGAAAATTTAAATAGTTAACTTGAAATGTGAATAGTTGATTTTTGTATTATATGATTTATTTATTACATTTTATGTGGAGTGAATAAATAAAAGTATATTTACGGTGGCCCCTAGAGACAAAGCACGAACTCTGAAGCATGTACAAACTCCAAAACACGTAAAAACTCCAAAACATGTAAAAACACGTACAAATTCCGAAGCACGTAAAAACTCAGAAGCACATAAAAACTCAAAACACGTACAAAAGACAACAGAAGTGCTCCAGGATGCTGGGCGCAGTGTTGAGCCTTTGTTATCTTGTGGCTACACAAGCCAGCAAGTACCAACGACCGGATTTGGTGTGTGGTAATAACAGGTAAATGAACTTTTTTTTAAAAATTATTTGAATATATATATGAGTGCCTGTGTATAAATACACAAACAATACACACATGCTTTCAATTGTGTAATTTAAGTGATCTAGTAGCTCTGCTTTGGAAGTTCAGTTCATGCTAGAAATGTGTTTTGGAGTTTGTACGTGTTTTGTCTCTAGGGGCCACCGCATATATTTATATATAAACATATATAAATAAAACCACTTGTTTTTACGTTAGTAATTCCTTTTGTGCATAATTTTATATTATTGTTAATAATAAATTAATTAAAGCAACAAAACAACCTGAAGAGCCGGTTCGGAGCCAAAAGAGCCGGAAATCCCATCACTAGTAGGTGCACGCTCCGCACCATGACCCTTCCTGAGACCCGCCATCCCATCTACCGTATCCGGCAATCCCCAGGTCCGAATTGAGGTAAGTACCGTCCTTTTCTTTTTCAGGTTCAGGTAAGTACCAAATTATGTTTAATTTTACCAAAGTTGTGTTTTATTTGTCCTGTTTTTTTAGGTTCCTAACTGTGTTTTAATAAAATTTGTCTTTGCTCAATGAATTTAGTCTGTGTCGTTTTTAATTCCAATTTTTAGGCTTTTAAACTGTTTTTATCCATAAATGATCCAATTTTTAGGTTATAAATTTATGACATTCCAATTTTTAGGTTTGAATTTTTAGGCCAGTAAATCAATATGTAAATGAAAAAAACATCAAAAGAAATCCCCCCCCCCCCAAAAAAAAAAAACTAAAACAACAAACAAAAACACTTTTTAGTGCTGACGCATGGCTGTAGCTACGTTTCGGCTGGGCTGTGCCTTCTTCAGGCTGTGCACATGCGTCGCTGGCTAAATTAAAATGAAGAGACTCTTCTCTGCCCCTCCTTTTATAGTGTGCTGTGTCTCCTCCCACTCTTGGGATTTCTGTTTTATTGTTTTTTTTTGTTCAGTATCTTTAATGTTTGTCCTGTGTTAGCTTAGGCTTTTTTTGTTTTTATTATTTTTCTGGCACCCTCTTCTGTACTGTCTTTTCCATTATCCATCCTTATTTTTCTATTGTTATGGCACCCCCTTCTTATTTGTCCTTTCCGTTAATTTTTTCGTGATTTTGTTCCTTTCCTGTGATTGTCCTATTCATCCTGCTCTGTCCTTGTTATGAGATCCTCCGTGACATTTTGTGCTATGTTGCGTTTTATTGTGTTGTCAAGTGGAATTTGTGCACACTTTCCCGAGGTTTCTTCCCATCATCTGGCACCTGGGAGTTTTTCCTTGTCTTCCTAGAGAGCCAGCTTGGCCTGGGTCAGGAGCTCTATCACAGCAAAACAACAACAAAAAGACTTTTATGAAAGAACGACTTGAATTTTGTGTTATTTAAAAACACGTATTTAATTATTATTCAGTGTTGTGTGTTATAGCAAACTGCCAGCCTTAAACCTGAAAAAACTCACGATTTTATAGAACTAGACAATGCATTTCCTGAAGAAAATTTCAATGTAATGATTATTTATTAATACGTTTTGTATTTGTATAAATAGGGTTTTTTCTGTTATTTAACAGAGGTTTTCTGTTTTATAATTACACTGCAGTTTGGACGACGAGCTTCTGGAACGTTTTTAGGCATTTGTTCACATTTTGCAATTTAAGCCCCAAGAAACATAAAGATTTTCTTCTTTTATTCCAGCAGCACTCCATTATCATGTACACTGTAAAATCTAACATTGTGTTTAATTAAAAAATGTAAGGATATACTAAACTCAATTTTTATCAGTTTGTTTAAATAAGTTACCAGTAGTTTTTATTCAAAAAGCTGATCAACCCAGTTTATTTGAGTTGTCTTGAATTGGAAAAACTAAGTAAGCTAGAAATTTTGCTTCTCAGTGCAGGCGTTTAAAAGATATGGTTTGAAAATGCCATGTCACTGCTATCCTCCTCACTTTGCACAGATCAGTCTGCATGTTCATGGCACCCACATTTTTTTATTGCATTAGTTTGAGCAAACCTGGGTTCAGATGGAGCAGCTTGAGCTCAAGAGATAATTTCTGTGATTTTTTGCGTGATACTCTGGCTTGGAAGTAAACTGTTTTTGTACCTTCTTTCAGTTTAGAACCAGGTTTTGAACTTGCTAGCTAGCCAGCTTGTTAGCCTAGCATTAGCCTAGCGTTGCTGCTGCTTCTCAGCTCATGTTACGTAGAAAATTAACCCCACAACTTTAAAATTCATTAAAAAATTGATATATATATATTCGCTTCCGTGACTTTTTGATGGGTGAAGCAATGTAAGGGAAATTATGTCTTTTCTGTTTTTCTAATTTAAGCTTGAGTTGAATGTCTTTCACTCTAGATTTTAGATGACCTATCTCTTATACTTCATTGCCAGCCTTTTCGATAATTTGGTTCACTGGTCCAATGAGCTCCTGTCTTTACCATACCATTGTACTTCTTTTGAAACTATTCCAGCTCCCGTTTTTTATCTAGTAAAGCTGTCTCTAGATATTTGCATCTGGTACATAGACAGTTCAGCTGTTTTTTAAGAAACTCCTTTGTTATTCCAACAAAGGGGATGCCTTCCACACCGTCTATGCATTTCTTTTTCAAGTTGAGGAACATATCCCTAAATTTCACCTTTTCTTTTCCCTGAAGTGAACTGCATTTGGAAATGCCTTTCCAAAGGACAAAATGCACTTTACAGTTCTTCTTGGAAGTAGTGCTCTTTCTTCTCCAGCCAATTAACTTTGTGTATAAATTTTTCTCTTTGCTTTATTGTGGAGCACAGTTTCTCTTCGAGACCCACCTTTTCACCCAGTGCTTGATTGTGTGCCGTTTTTACTTTATACCTGTCCACTGCTGTCTTTCTGTGGTTTTCCTGCTCTGTGCTTAGGGCCTTTTTTAGGTCTTCATTTTTCTTTTTCAAAGAATCAACTTCATCTTCGACCATAGCCTTCATTTTCTTTTCCAAGGCCAGAGCTCTAATATTACTCTGACATTTCCGTTTGATCTCCATATTCTGGGCCTTTTGGTTGTCTATTACTTTGCCCATTTGATCTTTCTCGTCTGTTAATTCTTTCACGGTTTTATCCATCAATTCATTTTGGTCCTGTAACTTTGTATTACGTGTCAAAAGACCCTCAATCCAACACTGCGAGGATTGATGTTGTTCCTCGCGTTCTTTAACCGCATTGACGGCCACACCTCTACTATTTTTTACTGTTCTCTCAAGCTTTTCTATTTTGGAATCATACATTTCCATGACCTCTTCTAACTTTCTGTCTGCAGCATTGGCTTTGTCTTCCAGTTTTTTTAGTATTTTCCTCGTAAAATTGCTGCATCTTATTTTTATTTTTTATTTTCACTCGCTAGATACGGGACTGACTTGAATGAGGAAAAGAAAAGGGAGAAAGGAAGAGGGGGGAGAAACAGTTGGAGAAGAGGGATGGGGATAAAGGGCAGAAAAAACCTCGCGTTTCATGGTGACTCCTGAATTTCCTCCACTTCCTCCTCATCCTTAAAATACTCCCGATGGGTGTCCACAGCATTGTTCAGTCTGATGGCATCCTCCATGACCTGGACAACATGATACCATTAGAATGACATCATAGAATGAGGGGTGTGACCAGAGCCAGAAATGCACTCATTGATCCTTTTGTTGATTTATTGCTATCATCATACACTACTGATCAACTAATCGAAGTGCAAGTGTCACAGTCTGTTATTTATTCTCCCTCCATGCAAGGCAACATCCAGGGGTGGTTCTGTGGGCCATGCTGAACCATCTGGTTCACTGGTGCTTAGGGCCTTTTTTAGGTCTTCATTTTTCTTTTTCAAAGAATCAACTTCATCTTCATCTTCGAATTTTGTACGTGTTTTGGATTTTGCACGTGTTTTGTATTTTGCACGTGTTTTGGATTTTGTATGTGTTTTGTATTTCATGTGTTTTGGAGTTTGCACGTGTTTTGGATTTTGTACGTGTTTTGGATTTTGCACGTGTTTTGTATTTTGTACGTGTTTTGGATTTTGCACGTGTTTTGGATTTTGTACGTGTTTTGGATTTTGTACGTGTTTTGTATTTTGTACGTGTTTTGGAGTTTGCACGTGTTTTGGAGTTTGCACGTGTTTTGGAGTTTGCACGTGTTTTGTATTTTGTACGTGTTTTGGAGTTTGCACGTGTTTTGGAGTTTGCACGTGTTTTGGATTTTGTAAGTGCTTTGGAGTTTGCACGTGTTTTGGATTTTGTACGTGTTTTTTATTTTGTAAGTGTTTTGGAGTTTGCACGTGTTTTGGAGTTTGTAAGTGCTTTGGAGTTTGCACGTGTTTTGTATTTTGTACGTGTTTTGTCTTTTGCATGTGTTTTGTATTTTGTACGTGTTTTGTCTTTTGCATGTGTTTTTTATTTTGTAAGTGTTTTGGAGCTTGCATGTTTTTTGGATTTTGTAAGTGTTTTGGAGTTTGTACGTGCTTTGGCTCTAGGGGCCACCGTATTAGACCCCCAAAATCCTTTCCACGCCCACCCCCGTGACATCACGCTCCAAAGCCCTATTACCACAGAGCGTGGTGCCGTTTAATGACATTACGTCACAGAACGTGGTGATGTCATAGTGACAGTCCTTTCATCCTTTGATGTTCAAGTCTATAAATAGAGGAAAGCTGTCAAAGGGAATTCATTGAGCTATCGTTTTGTTGGAGTGATACAGCACATAAAAAAGCAGAAATGACTTTGAAACCTAACAAAGACAGAAATGTTAATTTCTTGAAAGCAATGGTTAAAAGAAGTGAAAATGAAAAAGAAACATATGCCAGACAGTTCGACCAAAGACTGCAGCCAATGATTGATGAAGTTGAAAAGCTTAAAACTGAGCTTGACTACTTCAAAAAACAGGACACAATCAAGAACAAACGGATCGAGGATCTAACTAAAGAAAACAAAGAACTTTGGCAGAATAATGAGATGCTGTCTTCTGTTGTGGACAACAGGACCAGTATCTCAGACAGGTTGGACTCGATAAAAGATGACAACGAAGCTGTCATAAAGTTCCGCGCAGAGACGGAGAAAACTCTGGCTGAACTTAATAGGAAACATGAAGAAGATGTTGAAGTGCTGCAAGCACTGCTGGAAACAGAAAAAGAAAAAGTTGCGCGTCAGCAGTTTCACAACAGCCAAGTCGTCGACTTACTGGTGAAACGCCACAAAGAGGAGAAAAATCGGATGCAGCAAGTTTATGACGAAAATACATCAAAACTCACAGACAAAGCATATGCTGCAGAAACAAAGTTAAAAATCGTCATAGGCATTTATGATAAATATATTGCAAAACTTGAGAAGAAAATGGAAATTGGTAAAAGTGTGAGCATCAATGCAGTCAAAGAACGTGAGGAGGAACATAAATCCTCGCAGTTTTGGATCGAGGGCCTTTTGACGCATAATGCAAAGCTGCAGGACCAAAACAAATTAATAGGCAAAACGGTGAAAGATTTAACAGATGAGAAAGCTCAAATGGGGAAGACCATCAACGAAAAAACAGCCCAGCAAATGGAGATGAAACAAAAATGTCAGAGAAATATTAGGGCTCTGGCCTTTGAAAAGAAAATGAAGGCTGGGGTCGAAGATGAAAATGATTCTCTGAAAAAGAAAAATGAAGACATAAAAAAGGCCCTAAGTAAAGAGAAGGAAGAACACAGAAAGACAGCAGTACACAGGCATAAAGTAAAAACGGCACACAATCAGGCACTGGCTGAAAAGATCTCACTGGAAGAGCAACCGCGCCACAAAAAAGCAAACAGAAATATTCACACACAAAACGAATTGCCTGGAAAAGAAAAAGCGCCACTTCCAAGAGGAATTGTACCAGTGCGTTTTGTCCTTTGAAAAGGCATTTCCACATGCAGGTCACTTCAGAGAAAAAGAAAAGGTGGAATTTAGGGATAAATTCCTCAACTTGAAAAAGAAATACGTAGACGGTGTGGAAGGCATCCCCTTTGTTGGAACAACGAAGGAGTTTCTTGAAAAACAGCTGAACTGTCTACGTACCAGATGCAAGGATCTAGATGCAGCTTTACTAGATAAAACACGGGAGCTGGATAAAAGATGACAACGAAGCTGTCATAAAGTTCCGCGCAGAGACGGAGAAAACTCTGGCTGAACTTAATAGGAAACATGAAGAAGATGTTGAAGTGCTGCAAGCACTGCTGGAAACAGAAAAAGAAAAAGTTGCGCGTCAGCAGTTTCACAACAGCCAAGTCGTCGACTTACTGGTGAAACGCCACAAAGAGGAGAAAAATCGGATGCAGCAAGTTTATGACGAAAATACATCAAAACTCACAGACAAAGCATATGCTGCAGAAACAAAGTTAAAAATCGTCATAGGCATTTATGATAAATATATTGCAAAACTTGAGAAGAAAATGGAAATTGGTAAAAGTGTGAGCATCAATGCAGTCAAAGAACGTGAGGAGGAACATAAATCCTCGCCGTTTTGGATCGAGGGCCTTTTGACGCATAATGCAAAGCTGCAGGACCAAAACAAATTAATAGGCAAAACGGTGAAAGATTTAACAGATGAGAAAGCTCAAATGGGGAAGACCATCAACGAAAAAACAGCCCAGCAAATGGAGATGAAACAAAAATGTCAGAGAAATATTAGGGCTCTGGCCTTTGAAAAGAAAATGAAGGCTGGGGTCGAAGATGAAAATGATTCTCTGAAAAAGAAAAATGAAGACATAAAAAAGGCCCTAAGTAAAGAGAAGGAAGAACACAGAAAGACAGCAGTACACAGGCATAAAGTAAAAACGGCACACAATCAGGCACTGGCTGAAAAGATCTCACTGGAAGAGCAACCGCGCCACAAAAAAGCAAACAGAAATATTCACACACAAAACGAATTGCCTGGAAAAGAAAAAGCGCCACTTCCAAGAGGAATTGTACCAGTGCGTTTTGTCCTTTGAAAAGGCATTTCCACATGCAGGTCACTTCAGAGAAAAAGAAAAGGTGGAATTTAGGGATAAATTCCTCAACTTGAAAAAGAAATACGTAGACGGTGTGGAAGGCATCCCCTTTGTTGGAACAACGAAGGAGTTTCTTGAAAAACAGCTGAACTGTCTACGTACCAGATGCAAGGATCTAGATGCAGCTTTACTAGATAAAACACGGGAGCTGGATAAAAGATGACAACGAAGCTGTCATAAAGTTCCGCGCAGAGACGGAGAAAACTCTGGCTGAACTTAATAGGAAACATGAAGAAGATGTTGAAGTGCTGCAAGCACTGCTGGAAACAGAAAAAGAAAAAGTTGCGCGTCAGCAGTTTCACAACAGCCAAGTCGTCGACTTACTGGTGAAACGCCACAAAGAGGAGAAAAATCGGATGCAGCAAGTTTATGACGAAAATACATCATTTAAAAAGCAGTACAATGATATGGTAAAGTCTTCCGAATACGCTTTATTCAAACAAAAACAGGAGCTCATTGGACCAGTGAACCAGATGATCAGAAAGGCTGGCAATGAAGAAAAAGAGATAGGTCATCTAAAATCTAGAGTGAAAGATGTTCAACTCCAGCTTAAATTAGAAAAACAGAAAGGATGGGGAGATGTTATGGGGAGACTCCGTCTCAGATCTTTCCACAGATTAAACCTCGTCCACCTCCAGTGCAAACTAAATTTATTCAAGTGGCTCCAAAACACCCTGGCAGACGAAGGCCTTCCCCAGAGTCTCCATCAACACCACCTTTCCTCAATTCTTATGATGTATTACCACCAATTGGAATAGGCCATTAGAAGTATACTTCATCTTGTCTCCCTCTATTCTCTTTCCATCACCCCCAACCGGTCGCAGCAGATGGCCGCCCCTTCTTGAGCCTGGTTCTGCCGGAGGTTTCTTCCTAAAGGGAGTTTTTCCTCCCCACTGTCGCCCAGTGCTTGCTCAAAGGGGATCATTGGATTGTTGGGGTTTTCTGGCTTTTTCTGTAGTGTTTTCACCTTACAGTATAAAGCAGCTTGAGGAGACTGTTGTTTTGCCATGATGCAATATAGTATTAAATATTACTAAATTTTAAAAACATCTATTATAGCATCAAAGTAAAACAAAAAAACTAAAGTATACTTCAATGAAATTAATCAAAATGTCTAATCTGGCAAAAAAAAGAAAAGAAAAAAGGTTTCACCTTTAAATAAAAATCCAAATCACAAAAATTCTGATTTTTGTTGTGTGTGGGGGTTTTTTGTGTGTGTTGTCAAGTATAAAAGTTTTGTACTCTGTCACGGTCTCGCTGTCTGCCCGGCCGGCTCCGCAAGGTTACATATGTTTATTGTGTTGCTGCTTTCTTCCACTCGTCATTCTGCCTGGGCGGAGCTCAGGCCCACGCACCTGTCTGCAATTACGCTGCAACGTGTCCTGTCTATATGGAGACTGAGAGCTGCCAGAGTAATAATGTAGATACAGGCCTCTTTCTCCTTCTGCTGGTGTTCATGGTTTTATTCCATTGATGTTGCTATCATTTGTAAATATATTTATTTGGTGTTATTTTATCAATTTTCTACTACTGTCGTTCATGTATTTAATTTTTTTTGTATTTAAATATGATTTTTTTAAGTAATGCTGCGAGTTAAATAAAGGTTTCATTGAATAAAAAAAAGATTTAAAGATGACTGGTGGCGGAAGCAGAGCACAGACTGTGAGAATCTATCGCCATCGTGTGGTGCAGAGATATATTTCCATTGAATTTAGACAACGAAAGTTTGGCTCACAGAGCAGCTGCAACACGAACAAAAAACATTAAATAGCAATATATTATATTATATTATATTATATTATATCATAGTGCAAACAGTGCAGGCTTCAGCTCTGGGGAAGAAACTGTTCCTCAGTTTGGGTGGATTCCGTCACTCACAGCGTTGTTAGCCCTCTTGTGCGCGCAGACTGCAACCCCCCTCCCCCGCCCCCCCACTGTGCGTTGCACTGATATCTGCAGTGTGAGGTTGGATCGCTCATTTTCATCCTCACACTGATGCCACTTATTTCGGTCTTTGTTTGACATAAAAGGGCATATTTGTCACTTTATTGCAACTATATTTGCACTCTTGAGCTCCTTCATTCACTGACTGATCATAAAGTTATTACTTGTGTTATGTATTCATCCTTTTGAACATAATTAATGAAGCCACATGCAATCACTAAAATTTGTATTTTGGGTACAATAAGAGAGTTTCAGATGTAATGCTGTTTTGTTTAAATTTCACCAACTTGCTGATGCCCACGGTTGTGAGTGCAGCTTCTTACTGTACATGGGTGGATGGTTGTAAATCACATCACAGATGCCAAAAACCTCTCAAACCAAGCCCTCTTGCCGGTGATGCTGTGCGCAACCTCGTGACAACCACATGACTGATACTAACTCCTGAGCTGACTGTATGCTAACATGCGCCACAAATAAGGGTCATATTTGGATTTAAAACAATCACCGAGAAGCTTCCACTGAATGCTACTTTCCCCTGCATGACACTGAAATCATTAACACATACTAACCCTCCATACCCTGTAGGAAACTCACTTCCTTGGAATAACATTTCAACAGGGAAAGAGTTGAGAGCAAATGTCCTTCTCTTGAACCTTCTGTCAGTCAGACAAGTGTAGCTTGGGCTTTTCTTTGCACAGGACAGGATTAACAATGGCGACATAAACGAGCTAAGGAAGCATAGAAACTGCAGAAAGGGCGTATGGCTCCTGTGTCAGTGAATCCAAACTACCTCTATGTTTGAACAAATCCAGTTACACAGCTCAAGAAAATATTACTCTAACGGAAGAAAAAGGCAGTATGTGTCTCAGTAGTACTAAAAAGCTATTATATCAAAACGTAAAGGGAAAACAGTTTGATGAGCTGTATAGTGAACTGAAACTGAAACAAAACGAAGCCTATCATTAGGAATAGTGACTTTTTACAACTTCAGTTCTTTTTTCACTCAGTAGGTGGCAGCAAACTACAAACAATGGTTGCATTTTACACTCATCCGTTTTCATTAGAGGCAGAACCCAGAAGCACATCCAGGTTTAGGTCTACTGCTTGGTGCTACACAGAAACAGGCTGAACAGACTGGAACTCACATGAATTTGGACGAATCGAAGTAAGAATGTCACTTCTGCTCAACTGAATTGATTATCATGACCCTCACTAATAGCCACCTTAATAAGTTAAGAGCAATGTGCCAAAGTAGTATAAATATTTTAACTTTTGGCAAATCCAGCAGGTTAATTAAGTGATTTCACATCATGTGTTCAAACGGCTTGTCAGTTTTTAATATATCCCATGTGCGCATACTTAAGCTTTAAAAAAAATACAGTCCAATGACCTGATAGATGTTTGCTGAACATTGTGGTTTACATCAGCACTTAAATTAAATCATAAAGAATCTGTTTTGTGTGGGCTGTTCGATACCATGAAGCAAGACCTCTGAACATCTCAGTTTTTCAGTTTTTTTCATCTCAGTATTCGCTGTTTAAATCTTTTCCCATGGGTGCTGGGTGCGTCAAGTAACCCCAATAAATGTAGAAAATCTTTGACTGAAAAACTGCTTCTTAACCTGTCTGCACCTTCAAGTGTGTTATCAGTTTATATTGTTACTAAACTTTTTTCCCCTTTAGACTTGGCTCATGTGATCAGGTAGAGGATCATTAGGGGGTCCATTGTCCCTCTTGGGGGGGACGATCCCACAGGGTTTAAATCTGGGACTCTCCACCATTTGACCCTAGAACTGAAGACATTTCTCGGATGAGAGGTGAAACATCTTCAAGCAACTTAAAGAAGTCCAGATGCTTTTCTTTCCAAGCTCCTTAGACTACGATGACCTGATTGAGAACCTTCACAGACATCTTAAGTATGCAAACTGCTGTTGGAAGCAGCTGGTACCAGTATCAGGTCAGCTGACAAATAATTAGCCTGCTCTGGTCACAAACCTGCAAACTAATGAGGTTATCTCAGACCACTTGCCTGCTGTCTCCTCATTTCATTTCTTGCCCTTCCAACAAGTTATAGAAATTTAGGTTCAAGCTGAGCAGGTTAAGGGCTATGATTTGGAAATGGTTATTGTTTTTCCAGACCCAAGAGCGAAAACACATCAAGGCTGAGTTTGAAAAGTCTGTATGAATAAAAACCTTGCTAACTGACTCTCCCTGACCTTCCAAGCATTTAGGTCTCAGTTGTCTGAGGCATTTTCATCCACTCTGTACAACACTTAAAAAACAAAACAAAAACAAAAAGAACACAATTTAGCAAAGCACCATCCTGACATTTGGAAAAACAAGCAATTTTAGGATAACTTCCTTAGGTACACCAGTGTAACTGCTCATTAACGCAAATATTTAATATCCAAAGACATGGCAGCAACTTAAGGGATGGAGACGTGCTCAACACAACCTGTTGAAGTTCAAACTGAGCATCAGAATGGGGGAGAAAGGTGATTTACTTACTCTGAATGTGGCATAACTGTTGGTTCCAGATGGTCTGAGTATTTCAGAAACTGCTGATCTATGTAGATTATTCCACATAACCATCTCTAGGGTTTACAGAGAACAGTCTGAAAAGGAGAAATGGCTTGTTGTGGTCATAGAATGGCCATTCTGATAGGAGGGCATCAGTAACTGAAATAACCACTTGTTACAACCAAGCTATGCAGAAGAGCATCTCTGACAACATGTTGAAACTTGAAGCAGATGCATTACAGCAGCAGAAGACCACTCTGGTCCGCTAAGAACAGAAAACTGAGGCTAAAGTTCACACAGGTCCAATAAACTGGACAACAGATTGGAGAAATGTTGATGCTATAAATCATGGATTCATCATGCCCTATATTAACAATTCAGCCTGCTGCTGGTGGTGTAATGGTGTGAGAGTTATTTTTTTGGACACACTTTGAGGTTTTCTTAGTACCAAGTGAGCATTATCTAAATGCCACAGCTTACCTGCTGTTGAGCATGTCCATCCCTTGAAGTTTTTTCATTTTCTGATGGCTGCTTCCAGCACGACTAACAGTTCATTTCACAAAGCTCAAATCAAATCATCTCAAACTGGTTTCTTAAACATGAGAATAAGTTATTTGTTCTCAAATGACCTCTTCAGTGACTCGATCTCAATCCAATAGAGCACATTTGAGATATGGTGGAGCAGGAGATTCTTTTGATGGAGTGGAACCAACAAATATTCAGCAACCGTGTTATGTTATCAGATCAATATTAGAAACAAACTAAAGAAATTTATATTCTGAAAAGCTTCCAAATTTACTTTTGTCTCCAGAAAATTTAAGAACACAGGTACATTATTATTATTAAACAGTTTAACATAAAATCTCCTTTAACAAACTGTCACTTAATATTTAACTGCATTTGCCTTATACAGTTACAATTTCTGCTTCACTTCATGTTATTATTTATTTTTATTATAGGATAAATAGACAGATGGCAAATTTAAAAAAAAATTTAAAAAAATGCACACAGCAAGCTACTTTATTAAGTGCCACTTATTAAGGTGTTGGGCCACCATGTGCCACCAGAGGAGCCTCAATCCACCTTATACTTGAGTCTCAAGCTCTCTGAAACTCTACAGGTGGGAATACCTTTAGAGTTAATGTTTGCAACATTAACTGTTTCCAAAACAAAAAGTTCCATTATATGACTTTCTGGTGTGTCAGTTCTGTGTCCGTCCAAAATGTCACACACATTGTTGAAATGGGTTGAAAGGTGGTGACTGCAAAAGGAACATACGATCATTTCCATCCTCCTGACGTTATTTGGAAACTGGAAATCTTTCATCAGTAGGACAGTAGGGTGATCACTCACAAAAACTTTGTATTGATTTACAGGGATCGGTATTTCTAAGGAACCCAAACCGTGACAACACACATAAACTTGGCTTCATTTTATCTGTTGACTCAAACAGTCTTAATTTCAGAATCAGAATCAGAATCGTGTTTATTGGCCAAGTATATGTGCAGACACATACAGGGAATTTGGTTCCGGTAGATGGTGGCTCTCAAGCACAGCAATTTTGTCTTTTAATTATTTAATGTAGACACTACTGGTCAAAAGTTTTATAATACCCCAGTTCTTCTAGTTTATTAACTGAAATTCAAGCAGTTCAAGTCCACATGAATAGCTTGAAATGGTATAAAGGTAAATGGTGACCTGCGAGAGGTTCTGCAGCAATCGAAGTTGATCAAGACTTGAAAGTTGGTTCCTACAGGTGTCCCAACTTTTTCTTGATTACTGACAACCTCCCGAGTCTACAAAAAAATAGTGTTGGAA
The DNA here is from genome assembly GCF_057382185.1 of Mchenga conophoros. Taxonomy (NCBI): domain Eukaryota; kingdom Metazoa; phylum Chordata; class Actinopteri; order Cichliformes; family Cichlidae; genus Mchenga; species Mchenga conophoros. The sequence continues at coordinate 19,784,489 of NC_140529.1, forward strand.
CACACTGTGGCATCATACACTTGTGAGCATTGTTCAAACAGTATTGTATTAAAGAAAGTAACTTTTTGACCAGAAAAATAGTGAGGAAAAAGGCAATTAACAATAGAAGAGACAAACCATCATAACATAAAAGTGTAGGTTTTTCCTTCAGAGAAATTGTGAAGAAAGGCAATGTATCAGGGATTACAGTCTCTTTTACTATCAAAAGGCACTGAGGGAATCTGACAGGAAGAGGTCTGCAGAACCCAAAGCCACAACAAAATCAGAAGGCAAGATAGACTCAACAGCTAGAGTGATAGGTGGCTCACGGGACCACAGCTTAATAGTAAGCAAGTCTCAGTTTCAACTGCAAAAAGCAGACTTTGAGATACAGGACTGACAGATCAAGTTGCAGCAAGGCAGCCATAGCTTTGACGTGAGAATAAGAAAAAAAAAAAAAAAGCCTTCCCTGGGCCATGAAACACCACCAATGGACCACTGAAGACTTTCAAAATTTGAAATCTTCCGTTCATCATTCAGGATTTTTGTATGCCATTGAGAAGGCGAAAAGGAGGTTCCTCACTCTGTGACATCAAATGTCAAACATGGCAGAGGAAGTGTGATGTTCTGGGGCTGTTTTGTTGGATCCAGGGTGAATGACTAGTACAGATTGAGACTAGTACAGAACCAACAGCTACAACGAGATTCTGCATCAACATGCAGAATCTTGGTATGTACCAAGTCAGGGGTTTATCCAACAGCAAGATAATGACTCAAAACATACGTCCAAGGTATGGCAGACTTACCTTAGGAAAAAAACAGAACAAGATGGTAAGCTTGAAAAAGAAAAAAAAGAAGAAAAAAAATAGGGTTGCTGGTAGGGATGGGTATCGAAAACAGGTTCTTGTTGAGAACCGGTTCCCACTGTTTCAATTCCTTGGAATTGTTTGCCATTTTTGCAAACGATTCCCTTATCGATTCCAGTCGCCCCGAATGACGTCACCACGTTGCGGGGCGTCATTTACCTGGCAGGAAACACGGCGCGTAAGCGGCTCAAACGCTCAAAAGTTTGGTTACACTTTACTGGAACGGATGACAACAGGGCAACTTGCAATACTTGCAAAGTAGATACTTCATTTAAGGGAAGAAACACAATATGCAAAAGCATTTGCTCAGAAAACACGTGATAACCTTAAATGAATGTCGTGTTTTTAATTCCGCTCCGGACTCGTGAATCTCAACCCAGCAGCAGCGGTAACGTTTGCACGTCCTCTCCCGTTAATGCGGCAGGTAAATAATCAACTAACAGTGCATATTATGTTAGCGCGATCTGCCTTATTACAAAACCTGCCATTACTGTGCATTTAGGTGACCATGATGAGAGAGACAGACAGAGTCTGGCTGGCTCAGATGCTGGCAGTTCTCGCTGCAGTCTACCGGTAGCGTCTCCTTTCAGGCCAGGATAGACAAATGTCACCGAGCAGTGACTCGGTTTGTGGTAAAAGGCTTGAACCCATTTGCCACAGCAGATGCCCCCGATTTTAGGTAAGTGAATGTGTTTAATTGTAGGCAGGGACATTACTGGATATTCTTGTATAATTGCTACTGAATAATTTGTTATACTTTGTTATTGCTACAGAAGAATATTTATTTTATTATTTTACATTTACAATTTTTTTTCCTGGGGACCCTGTGACACCCATTAAAGAGCCGTAGGCTGGATCTCTTAAGATCTCACTGTTGGGTTTGTAAGGCCATGTTACTCTTAAATTTCTATTTTGTTCAAAGAGAAGATATAAAACGAAGTTCCAAGCTAATCGAACTTAGTGTTCTCCTTTCTTATAAAGAATCGATAAGAGAATCGATAAAGAATCGAATTGTTAAACAGAATCGAAAATGGAATCGGAATCGTGAAAATCTTATCAATACCCATCCCTAGTTGCTGGTTTGTTTTAAGTTAACTGGTCAGAAGAATAAAAGGAAAGCAACACGTAAATGCCACACATTTGTGGGAACTTCTAAAACAGGGTTGGGAAGAATATTTGATTTCCATTGTAGAGGAAACTGCCACAAGCTGTTATATCTGCCAGAGGTGGATGCTTTGATGAATCAAAGGTTTAGGAAACATTTTGATTTATAAATGATTTCCGATATTTTCTTTAAAAAAAAAATAAAACTTCAGTTGTTTATTTGTTTTCATTCAAGAGTACAATGACACATTATACTGCCTGAATTTCAATAAAAACAGGAAAAGGTGTTCTAAACTTTTTGACCAGTAGTGTACATAGTTAGTGTGCATGGGTTTTTGTTTAAAAAAAAAAAAAAAAAAAGAAGAAAAAAAAAAGATATTGATCCCCATTATTAATATGATAAGACCTTACTTGCACTCGTTCAAATCAAACATGAACAAGACACAATCTCAAAGAAGTTGGATCTACTTGCTCCTTCCCAGACATCGTGTTGAATCCATTTAATGTAAAAAGCAAAATACAGAAAAGTGAGTTTGAAATATCCTAATGTTTAATGAAATGGTGATGTACTGATCAGCAAGAAAGGGGTACAGTAAAACTACGAGGAAAACAGGGAAAGAACTTGGTACACAAAACATGTCTGTCCATTGTCATTCCAATACACCTCTGTCCGGAGGAACTGCTGCCATACCCTTGTGCGCTAACTTGTTGTGTGTCAAGGATGGAGAAAGTGGGGGAGAGGGTGAGAGTGTACTACAGAGATAAGTGTGCAGTTGTTGTCACATAGAAGTAAAGGAAATGTAAAAGGGGAAAAAAAAACAATTCCTTCTAGTTTTAACTATATCCCTCTGATCAAAGTTCAAAAAAGAGGCACCCACCACACGTGGAGCTGACTGCTGAACTTGATTGTGACTTCTTTTTCCTTACATGGGGGGTGGGTAGGTTCTGTTTTTTTTTTGTTTTTTTTTTCTCGGTTTTCCTTTTTTTTCTGTTGGTTCTTAAATCCTCTTCAGAGTGCACTCATACCACATAGAGTTCGTAGATCTTCTTGGCGCAATACGCCAGGGCAGCCAGTGCTATCGTATTATGGAGTCTCTTTCTGTGGATGTCATCCCTGCGTACCAATACCACGGGCGTTGAGGAGGTCAGTGTATGCAGGGGCAGCCGCGAGAGTTTTTGGCTGTCATATTCCACCTGGTACTTGCAGCAGGGGTCAAACTGCCACGAAATCCCATAGAGGGCGGCACAGGCCACGCTGAGGGCGCCAGCGGGCAACGCCACATAGCGCAAGTACTCGACAGGCAGCGAAAGTGGCGTCAGGAGGCACGCAGCACCTGACAACACGGCTGTCTTGTGCAGGCAGTTGCCAACAGTAATCCAACGGGCCGTCTCGTCTCCGATCCGCGTGGGCTCGATAACAATGTATTTATACTGGGCCTCCAGCGCCTGCTCCAGCTCATACTCAAACTGGTCCTGTGCATTCTCCCCATTGTAGATCTCGTGCACGATGTAGCAGTCTGACGCCGCCATCACACCCCTGTGCAGAAACACAGGAACAGGCAGGCAACAGTGAGTGTAAGAACAGATGACCATAAACACACTTTAATTAAGCAAAGACTGCATTTCCCCTTTTCCTGCCTGCTGAAATGTCCACTCTATCACCATCTAACAAACATAAAAGGGAAGGATATTTCTCTAACCAATAGCCAGAGGCTCATTCACCCACTTCTAACAGGTGGGTCATATGATTGTTGGGTTTTTCTCTGTATCTATGAAGCGCCTTGAGGCGACTTTTGTTGTGATTTGGCGCTATATAAATAAAATTGAATTGAATTAACACCGTTTTAAGTCGATAACAGGAGTGTAAGCATGGTCATGTCTATACAGCCCGCAACTGTTCTGACTGCTCCATCAAGTATGGTTGATTCATTCAGTGCTTTTCCAGCTCAGTAACTGAATGCATCTTTGCAGGACTAATAATCAGAAGCCTCAATATAAGCACACAAAGGTGGCAGGCAAATTCCTGGAGGGAGATTGCTGAGAGAACATACAGAAAAAACCTTTCGGGACCAATATAATTGCCTTTGAAATCAACTGACCACAGCAAAGGAGGAAAAGAAGTCTCAGAACGTTATTTGTTTCTATCATGGCTGCCTTTGCATCGAAAACTCCAGGACACAACTGCACAGAAGGTGTTGGCAACAGCGTTGGCCACATACATAGGAAACATTGTAAGCTTTACAAAGATTCACTGCAAAACTCTAAATCGGATGTTGGAGTAAGAATGAGAGCAAGACCATGTGGCTAAAAGCAGTCTTATGTGTGGTTACGCTTTTCGAAATTCCACGCAGACAACACAAAATTCACAGACAGCCAATGACATACAACAGCTGAAAACTGGATTCAGCAGACCTGCAGCTAACTAGCACATTTGTACCCAACGCATAAGATGTTGAATGCTATTATCTTTTTCTAGTAATTAATTAGACAGCTGGACAAACTGTTGTCCGAGAAACCGCACTGTTCAGGTTGATGTTTTAGTCGGGACTTTTACACTGACGGCACTAAAGTTTCACCACGTTAAACTGACTAATCCTATAGCAGTTAGATTAGGTTAGGTGTTCGAAATGTTGTGTATAAATAACAAAATGTTTCAATCAAAAGTGTGGACATTTTGTGTGCGTGAAAGTGTTGAATTTATGATTTCAAAAGAAGTTAAAGACCAAAAATCCACCACCCAATCGTTGTAATTAGGGATCATAACATCATAATGGTGTCCAAACAGCACACAGATCTTAACATGTGTATGACCACATTTAAAAACATAGGACTTGGGGAAGCTGCTTTCCATAAAGTCCCAATTAACCAATGCTAAAAGTACCAAATGGTCACAATATAAGGCCTTCTTTTAGACGAACAAACAAACATTAAAACACTAAACACTATGCTTCTCACACCAGAGGTGTGAAGTTTTATGACATATTAAGATACTAGGGAAAATCGACTGAGCCTCACGGAGCAAGGGGAAAGTTGTACTTCAGTTAGGTGCAACAGAAAACTCGCTTGACTGGCAGAAAGTTGGAGGACCGGCCAGCTAAGTTACAGAGCGAGCAGGTCGACCAACGAGGCGGTCAACACTCCGAACCGAGCCAATACCGTGAGGCACATCGACAGTCACATACAGCACTGCTGTTTGCCCCAACGAGCGGCAAAACCAAACTTTTCCCAGTCAATCACTTGCTGTGAAATCATCAAAACATCACATGAGCTGCTCGTTAGCGACAGCTAGCCGTGTGCGTTAGCCCGCTAACATGAGCTAACCCTGGGTTAAAAAAAAATCCAGACTTCTCCCGTTGACATTTAACTCTGAATCCCAAACGAGAAGCACGTTCGGAACCTGACAAGTAGTGTCATCGACCAAACAATACTTCATATTAAAACACGTTCTTTTAATGGCCAAGATGTGGAGTAACTGACCTCTCCCTGCTTACTGGGACACCGCGCCTCCTTCCCAGCGACGCCATGTTGGAGATACAACTGTGATTGCGGTTGACGTAAGACAGCGCCCAGTTTTATGGGTATTGTAGTGTGTAAAAAAAATACAGTTTCTGTTCGACTCACCAGTTGAATTCGAATGCAGACTACTATTCCCATGATGCTGTTCGGACAGAGTACCTGCCTTTACGTATTTTATAATGGTACATAGAAGTTGGGGAGGTCAGAACACATTCTGAAAAAATTTAACAAACTGAATGAAGGTATGTTTATTTAAATTTGGCGAGCCATGAAGTTAGCACAGCCAAACTAAGCAGGAAAAATACCGGCTCCATTTAAATATTTAAACCCATAATAATCCAAACAGACTACATGCATAGTCAGGTCTGTTATAATATATGACACATTGTTCCGTCATCTCGTTTTGTAATAGGATTTATGTGGAGACCTTTGGGTACTCACCCATAATGTGTCCTCGCGTGCTCTGGCTGTGTTCGTGCGCGCTGCCTGTCCGCGTGCTGAAACCTGACGCGCGCTGGCTGTCACAAGTATAATGGCTACGTTCAGGAATGTGAGATGGTTGGGAACAAATGCTGTGCCAGCACGAATCACATCAACCAAGGCTATTGACAGCTGTGGCTTTCCAATGATATTTAAGCCTGGTAATTTTAAGAATTTAGTGAGGAATTGTCTATTCCGATAAGGACTGTAGGCTATTTAAAGGTGCATTTTTATTTATTTTTTTTTAGCTTAAAACACATGTAGACATGTTAAATAAATTAATGGATTTATCAATTTAAAAGAAGTCAAGAGAAAGAAAGTAATTCCAGCCACACATTTTGAGTTATTAGCAAGTACCATGCTTTTTCAGTGTACCAATTACCTTTTTTGAATATATTTTTTAAATTAAATGTATTAGGTCAGTGACACCAACACCACCAGGAATAAACCATCAACTTGAAGCTGTGAAACAGGACTTCTCAAACGTCTGTCTTTTACACAGTCCACGAGTTTTAACTTGTTAGCAATGGAGAGCATTTATATCTAATAACTTCAATTTGCCACTGGATGGCGCCAATACATACATATATACGTACAGATATTTGTCATCAGTAATCTAGAACACGAATCTACTCCATCACTAGCTGTGACGTGTGGGACTGATAAATATATTCAGTGGAGGGTAAAAATTCCACCTTTTCTTTCATTTTAAGTCTTACACTATTACTTTTACACTGTGCATCTACATGTTAGAAGATCAAGTATTTAAAAAAAATACAGCAGTCCTCACTCTGTATTTTGAAACTATTCTGCCACCTCGATTTTCTACATTTACTCTAATTGAATAATAAGCGAAAGCCCATACCATTAACACTCTGGTTTGCCAGTGTAAAAATAGTTTAGCTTAAGTATTGAAGGAGTTTGCATGCTGAAACTATTAACAGCACAAGACGAACTGCATTGTAGATAATTATTATCAGTGTATGACCACCGTAGTGACGACTGCACAGTGGTTATAAAAAGTATATTGTACACAATCACATGTTTTCTCCATAAATAATCACAAATGTTCCTCTGCTCCTGCCAAGGTACATAAAGCATTAGTCATCTGATGTGTGTTTGATTTATTTATGCATTTATTGACAGCAAGTACAGAAAAAAAGTCCAAATCACAAAACAGTGTAATATGGATTGGATTTTGATGCCTCTGTGAGAGCCACTCGCTCAAATGAAACATTTGCTTCCTTCCAAGGAAACACACAAATTTAGACAAAACACATACACAGAATGAAATAGTACCTCGAATACCTTGGCCTATCCTTAGGTGTGTTGCACCCAAAGGGAAGTTTAACAAAAGGGAAATTCCTGCAATTAACTCAAGGTGAGCTCAGCAGAAAGAATCTGCACTGTCCTGCCAGAGTGTGCCGAGTTACCTGAGGTATCTTTTTCTCCTCAACCCTTAAGATTGTCAACAGCAAAACCTCCTGAAGAGTACAAAAAAAACAAGGGGTGGGTGGGGGGGATATTTTACTTTTTAACAGAGATCTTTATCATTTTGATATCAGCTGAGCAGAGTAGCCTTGTGGGCAAGAGGAAATATGGATCAAATAACAAAACAGCCACAGCCACCCAGTGCAATTCCTCAATGACAGGACAATGGGCCGTCTGACACCACATAAATGTGAATGCCCTGAAAAGAACAGTGCCGTTTTTGTTTGCTGGTTCGAACAGAGACATCTATACATACACACACTGATGTGTCACACCACACCAGGACCCCGTTCATCAGCAATGTCTGTAACATTTAATGTACGATGGAAAGAGCAGGAGTTATCTTGAGGCTCAGTCAGACATCGTCACTGTTTTCTACACCTTTGATCGCTCGGTGAATTGATATACGACTGGAATAACTTCATTTTTGTTATGTGGAGGAGGAATGAAAGTAGATGGAGTGATGTTTAAAACAAGGCTCTCTGAGGAGGAATATTGGTCAAATTCAGATTCGGCTTTCCCACTTTGACACTTACAAAACAAATTTATATTTGTGTTGTTGTTTTTAAGCCTTTTTGCATACATAACCTTCTACACTAGCATATCAGTTCTAAGAAACAGAATTTCTAAAAACTTGAGAAGAAGGGGTTAAATTGAATTATTTGCAAAGAATAAGAAAAAAAATGAAAAAGAGAGGTTGCAATTTACATAACACAAAAAAAAGAGTATTTGAGCATCAGTGGAGTCATCAAAGACAAAAACACCAGGGGTGGTCACCTTGTAGTGCTGCTCATGACCAGTGAGTCCAGTTGAGGACAGAAATCTGCAACACACTGTAACATTTGACTCAAATCTGCTCTGTCAGTGTTGGGTCCTGGAAGTTTCTGTCTGAGGTAACAGGCTTCACCTTTGGTTGCTTTGTTTGTACAAGTCGTGATAGGCTGATTCCCCTCCTGCCTGTGGCGAGTGTGTATCCTCATGTTTATGCAGAGAGCTATCAGTCGATCAAACGGTCAACTCACAGGCGTCTATGGTCCGAGATTCAGCTATTTCTCTGGATTCAGTCACTGTTGTGTTTAACCATGCCTAGAAGATCCTTTGTCGCGTGTTCTCCTGTAACTCCAAAGCATGCCGCCACGCAGTATTTCTCTCCTTGGAGTCCATTTTGCCACCTTCCTTCGCTGCCATGCAGGATCATTGATAAATATGTTCAAAGTATTGAGGCTGAGGATTCTCTTTCACGTATTTCTGAATGTACCAGCAGGTCAGGTGAGCTTTCAGGTCCTCTTCCACCACAAAATCCATGGCTGCCTGCAATGACATGGTGCATAACAGCTCACATCAAAATCATCTGGCCTTTCCTAGGACAACAATTTAAGTGGAAACATTTTCGATTCTCAATGTATGGTACACTTTTTTAGCTGCTCATAAATGCAAATATCTAATCAGCTAATCACATGGCAGAACCTCAAAAAGGAATGTAAACATGATCAAGGAAACCTCCTGAAATTCAAACCATGCATGAGAATAGAGGAGAAAGGTTGATTTAAGAGACTTGGAATGTTCCTGGTGTCATATTAGCTGATCTGAGATTTTCAAAAACAAGCTGATCTACAGGGATTTTCCAACACAGCCATATTATGGGTTTACAGAGAATGGCAATAATCGAGAAACTTGCTTGTGAGGAGAATGCACAGACTGTTTTAAGCTGATTAGAAGACAATAGTTACAACTTAGATAACCAGTAATTAAAACTCAAGTATGAAGAAGACCGTCTCTGAATTAAGACCATGTCAAACCTTGAAGGAGAAGCGCTACAGCAGCAGAAGACCCCACTACGTGCCACTCCTATCAGATAAGAACAGGAAACTGACGCTACTATTTGCACAGGCTCACAAAATTGGACAACAGAAGATTAGTAAAACATTGAGTCTTAAGCTCTGATGTGACATTCAGAAGGTAGGGTCAGAATTTAGTGTAAACAATATGAAAGGATAGCTCCACCCTGCTTTACGTCAACAATTCAGCCTGATGGTGGTTTAATGGTGTGGAGGATATTTTCTAGACACAGTTTTGGCACCTTAATACCAACTGAGCATTGCCAGAGCCTACCTTCTTGTTTCGTGAACAAACGCAAAATCTGGGTTTAAAAAATTACTTTGGCAAGGTGTTTGGCGATTCCTCTCCCTCTGTAAGCATCTGGAACTTCGGTGTGCTGCAGGTCCACCGTCTTTTTCCCAACATACTCGTACAGAAGAACCGCACGATCATGGGATCCTAAGAGCAAACACAAATATTATCTCTGGCAGAGGTTGGTCTTCACCTCCACTATTGCTAGGATTTACTAATTATCGGAAAAAACATGACCCCCCCCCCCAAAACAAACAAAGAACAGAACCTGCAGAAGCCTGCCACCCTGCTTGTGCACACTACAAGTTTCATCCCACAATTACTTCAACGTTTCAGCATTTTAAAGCTGACTCTAAGTGCCCCAGTTACATTATTAAGGTGTGGTAGCAGATTTTAATTTGCATGTAGCGCTGCAACATGGCTGCAGGGAAAGACGAGGCACGAGTGGCCAGGTGCAGGCATGCCCTTGTGGAGGAAGGGTCGTGTTGCTGGGTGAAGAAAAGATAAAGATCTCCATTCAGCACAACAATGGCATCCACCATTTTCCTCTTAACAGCTGACCCACAACTGACCAGGACAAACACGACTACTGACACACTTAAAACAGTAATATTAGTGTGTCGTAAAGGATTAATATATATAAAACGAATAAGACTGTGTAAAACTTTAAAATATGTTTAAAGCACTTGAACTGAACGCTTGAAAGGAAGTAGCACAGCACATTTGGAGGCCTGGCAGATAAAATGCTGACTCTGGAAAGCTGAAATGGTGTTTGAATCTTAATATAACCGTAGGGGAAGGTATTTTGCTACAAATGAGTTTTACTTGGAAGATTAATACTGGAATTTGTGTATTTGGGATTGTGTGCTTTTCAAATTTGCGTGCTTGGTTTGAGGTCTGGAGGCCAAATACTTTGGTCTCGCCGAAAAGAAAGAAAAGTAAAGCACCGGTACTGGTGGTAAAGTCAGAAGACAGGCTCCGTCTATATGTGAGCAGCCATCTGTGTCTGAAATGGCAGCTGTAGGTATCAATAAAGCAGCGACGACGTTAGCAAGAGCGAAAGCTAACACTAGCATCAGCTGGCACGCTAATGTTTACATGTTGAACTCACCATTCAGCCTGATGACAAACTGCCGACGTTTCTTATCGTGTTCCACCCTGATTGGAGAGTTGTTTGCATCAAAGGCATTAGTCTGTGCCGCCTGTGCCATAGTAGCGCCGTTAAAAAGTCACAACAATGACTGCTACGCTACCCTACGGGATTGCTAACCAGAAATGGCTACAAAAGCAAAACACTTCATCCAACGAAATCAGCTGTGAGGTCACGTGACGCGCGGCCAATCGCAGGCGTCGTCTTTAGAGAGGCGAAAACAGAGCGGCTTTGTAAGATAACTCCCCTCGAGATCATAAACTCTAAACGCCTGCTGAGAAACGATAAAACCAACTGTCTGACTCCGAACGCAAACGTTTCACATGCTGCATTCACGTGACGTGGGATCATAAACAATTATGTCCGTTAAAGACCTGTTAAAGTGGGTCTTATAAAAGGAACTTGCTGCTTACACGGGGTTTTTTTTTGTACCTTTTCTGCTCATTTTGTATTTTTTTACAATCCCTGTGAATTATTATATCTTTGCTACTTTATTTCTTTATTATTATTTTAAAATAAAGTTTAAGAGAATTGAAATGTAAGTTTTGTTGTTTAATTCTGTAAGGAATAGGTATAGTATAAAGTCTCTAAATACAATTGCTATAAAATATATTGATTTGTTCATCCGTCAGTTTGAACTGATAAATGATCGGCCCTGTCCCTAACATCTTCATCTGTCACACCAGCCCTCTGCATGTCCTCATTCATGGATGAGGTCTCTGAGGTATTTTCTTTTCCTCCTGCCTGTCAGCCCCATTTTGCACTATCCCTCCTCTGCCCATGTCCAAAACAGCTCAGCCTTGCCTCTCTAACTTTGTGTCCAAACCACTCGGCCTGAGCTGTCTCTCTCATATACTCATTTCTAATCCTGTTCATCTTGTCCTTCCGAGTCAGTGCCAACATCTCTAAACCACACATCATAGCTACACTAATACCTTAAATCACCCCTGACACTTGTCCTCACCTACTCCACCTTGGCTTGCACTCTCTTCTTCACATTTCTTATGCACTGTCTATTGCTTTGGATGCCTGGTCACAGGTATTTAAGCTCATCCACCTTCACCACCTCTGCTCCCTCCAGCTTCACTATTACACCTGTCTACCTATCAGTCACACACACATTCTGTCTTGCTTCTACTGACTTTCATTTCTCTTCCCTCCAGTGCAGAGAAAACAGGTTTGTAAAAGTGTGTCGGAATTGCATATTCAATATCATACACACATATATGTATGATATATGTGATATATGTGATATATATATATCAGAATGTGAGACAGAATGTGAAAAAAAATCCATGAATCCACATGGTAGGATTTGTAAAGAATTTATTCGTAAATTAGGGTGGAAAATAAGTATTTGGTCACCTCAAACAAGGAAAATCTCTGGCTCTCACAGACCTGTAACGTCTTCTGTAAGATGCTTTTCTGTCCCCCACTCGTTACCTGTATGAATGGCACCTGTTTGAACTCATCATCTGTATAAAAGACACCTGTCCACAGCCTCAAACAGTCAGACTCCAAACTCTGCCATGGCCAAGACCAAAGAGCTTTCGAAGGACACCAGGAAAAGTATTGTAGACCTGCACCAGACTGGGAAGAGTGAATCTACAATAGGCAAGCAGCTTGGTGTGAAAAAAATCAACCGTGGGAGCAATCATCAGAAAATGGAAGACATACAAGACCACTGATAATCTCCCTCGATCTGGGGCTCCACGCAAGATCTCATCCCGTGGGGTCAAAATGATCATGAGAACGGTGAGCAAAGATCCCAGAACCACACGGGGGGACCTGGTGAATGACCTGCAGAGAGCTGGGACCAAAGTAACAAAGGTCACCATCAGTAACACACTACAACGGCAGGGAATCAAATCCCGCAGTGCCAGACGTGTTCCGCTGCTGAAGCCAGTGCATGTCCAGGCCCGTCTGAAGTTTGCCAGAGAGCACATGGATGATACAGCAGAGGATTGGGAGAATGTCATGTGGTCAGATGAAACCAAAGTAGAACTTTTTGGTATAAACTCAACTCGTGTTTGGAGGACGAAGAATACTGAGTTGCATCCCAAGAACACCATACCTACTGTGAAGCATGGGGGTGGAAACATCATGCTATGGGGCTGTTTTTCTGCCAAGGGGACAGGACGACTGATCCGTGTTAAGGACAGAATGAATGGGGCCATGTATCGTGAGATTTTGAGCCAAAACCTCCTTCCATCAGTGAGAACTTTGAAGATGAAACGAGGCTGGGTCTTCCAACATGACAATGATCCAAAACACACCACCCGGGCAACAAAGGAGTGGCTCCGTAAGAAGCATTTGAAAGTCCTGGAGTGGCCTAGCCAGTCTCCAGACCTCAACCCCATAGAAAATCTGTGGCGGGAGTTGAAAGTCCGTGTTGCTAGGCGACAGCCCCAAAACATCACTGCTCTCGAGAAGATCTGCATGGAGGAATGGGCCAAAATACCAGCTACTGTGTGTGCAAACCTGGTAAAGACCTATAGTAAACGTTTGACCTCTGTTATTGCCAACAAAGGTTATGTTACAAAGTATTGAGTTGTATTTTTGTTATTGACCAAATACTTATTTTCCACCCTGATTTACGAATAAATTCTTTACAAATCCTACCATGTGGATTCATGGATTATTTTTTTCTTCACATTCTGTCTCTCACAGTTGAAGTGTACCTCTGGTGCAAATTACTGACCTCTGTCATCAGAGGTCTGAGATTATCACTTTTTTGCCCCACTGCGTGTGTGTATGTATGTATGTATGCATGTGTGTGTGTGTATACATATATATATATATATATTTGTGTTGTACCTCGTCAATCTCTAGCTGTGAGAGCAGTCCCTTCTTTCGAATGTTGGAACACTGAGCTACTAGTTGTTTCGCCGTCATTGTGGATGTTGGGTATCGAAGAATCCATAGGTCCCTCATCCTATTCATGTAGCCCCTTCCGCCGGGGTTACTTGCGTAGTAGCATTCCAACAACGCCCTGTTTTCGTCCCTTGCCCACCGATGCCTTCTTGTTCCAGTAGCCCACTTTTCGTCAGGGTGCCCTGGTTCCTCAACACCTGACGCGGACCTTGTTGATCCGGGCGACGTCCGAGCCGGCATGCCTTCATATTTATCTGTCTCGCTCATGTCTGCGGTAGGCTTGCTTAGCATAGGGGGTCTAGCCTTAGGACCCTTACTGGATACAGACGCCCCAGGCAGGAATCGAACTTGCGATCCTCTGTTCCAAAGGCGTGTAGTCTAACCACTACGCTATCCAGCTGCTATATACATGAGCGGGACACAGAAAGGAATTGGCAAGAATACCAGAGGCGCAAAACACCAGCTACTGGTAGACAGAACAATCAGCCGAGACTGCAAGACCAGACTGACCAACCTGTGCACTGCCTGGATTGATTACAAGAAGGCCTATGACTCAATGCCACACAGCTGGATACTGGAATGCCTAGAATTGTACAAGATCAATGGGACCCTAAGAGCCTTCATCAGGAACTCAATGGGGATGTGGCGTACAACACTAGAGGCCAACTCCAAGCCCATAGCACAAGTCACCATCAAGTGCGGGATCTACCAAGGAGATGCTCTGTCCCCACTGCTGTTCTGCATAGGCCTGAACCCCCTCAGTGAGATCATTAACAAGACTGGCTACGGATACCGACTACGGAACGGAGCAGTTGTCAGCCACCTCCTGTACATGGATGACATCAAGCTGTATGCCAAGAGTGAACAAGACATCGATTCACTGATCCACACTACCAGGCTATACAGCAATGACATTGGAATGTCGTTCGGACTGGAGAAGTGTAGTCGGATGATAACAAAGAGAGGGAAGGTAGTCAGAACTGAGGGGATTGAACTACCAGAAGGCAACATTGCAGACATAGAGGACAGTTACAAGTACTTGGGGATCCCGCAGGCGAATGGGAACCATGAAGAGGCCGCTAGAAAAGCTGCAACCACCAAGTACCTGCAGAGGGTCAGGCAAGTCCTGAGGAGTCAGCTGAATGGTAAGAACAAGATCCGGGCCATCAACACGTACGCCCTGCCCGTGATCAGGTACCCTGCTGGGGTAATAGGCTGGCCAAAGGAGGAGATAGAAGCCACTGACATAAAGACAAGAAAGCTCCTTACCATGCATGGAGGGTTTCACCCCAAGTCCAGCACCCTGAGGCTGTACGCTAAGCGGAAGGAAGGGGGCCGGGGACTGGTGAGTGTCAGCACCACAGTCCAGGATGAGACAAGGAACATCCAAGAATACATTGGGAAGATGGCCCCAACTGACCGAGTGCTCAGTGAATACCTCAGGCAGCAGAAACCCAAGAAAGAGGAGGGAGACGAGGAACCATCATGGAAGGACAGGCCCCTGCACGGTATGTACCACCGGCAGATAGAGGAGGTGGCTGATATCCAGAAATCCTACCAGTGGCTGGACAAAGCTGGACTGAAAGACAGCACAGAGGCACTAATCATGGCAGCACAAGAACAAGCTCTGAGCACAAGATCCATAGAGGCTGGGGTCTATCACACCAGGCAAGACCCCAGGTGCAGGCTGTGTAAAGATGCCCCAGAGACAATCCAGCACATAACAGCAGGGTGCAAGATGCTAGCAGGCAAGGCATACATGGAACGCCATAACCAAGTGGCCGGCATAGTGTACAGGAACATCTGTGCGGAGTATAACCTGGAAGTCCCGAGGTCAAAATGGGAGATGCCCCCAAGGGTGGTGGAGAATGACCGAGCTAAGATCCTGTGGGACTTCCAGATACAGACGGACAAAATGGTGGTGGCTAACCAACCGGACATAGTGGTGGTAGACAAACAGAAGAAGACGGCCGTAGTGATCGATGTAGCGGTTCCGAATGACAGCAATATCAGGAAGAAGGAACACGAGAAGCTGGAGAAATACCAAGGGCTCAGAGAAGAGCTCGAGAGGATGTGGAGGGTGAAGGTAACGGTGGTCCCCGTGGTAATCGGAGCACTAGGTGCGGTGACTCCCAAGATAGGCGAGTGGCTCCAGCAGATCCCGGGAACAACATCGGAGATCTCTGTCCAGAAGAGCGCAGTCCTGGGAACAGCTAAGATACTGCGCAGGACCCTCAAGCTCCCAGGCCTCTGGTAGAGGACCCGAGCTTGAAGGATAAACCGCCCGCAGGGGCGTGCTGGGTGTTTGTTTTTTGTTGTTATATATATATATATATATATATATATATATATATATGTATATAGATATAGAGATATATATATATATATATATATATATATATATATATATATATATATATATATATATATATCTATATAGATATAGATATATATATATCCTAAATGTGTGATTTCATGCAAACTGTGAAGCGCGAGCTGTTTTTAAAAAAGTGCCGTACAAATAAAGATATTATTATTATTATAACTGTATCACAGTTACACCTTTCCCCCCGTACGACTAATTTATGGCACTTTAGCTTTCATTTCATGGTGTGATATTTTAAAATATGTTTAACAGATATAGAATTTGTCTTAAAGAGGGAAATGGCACATTTGCACACAAGAAGGGATTTTATCCAGACAGGTGTTTGTGTCTGAGAAATTGCTCTTGATAGCTCAGGTCAGGTCACAGCTCAGGGATTCGCAGTGGCAGGCGCGTCTTCAGCACATCAAGCGTACAGTCAGCGGACGATAACCCAGGACACAAACTGAGCTTGTGTGTTTTTCTCCACTATACACTTGTGCCTATGTGAGAGGAATACTTGACAGACATCAGGAGTAGGCTATAAGGACAATGTAAGTCTACATTAACTTCACTAAAATTACTGTGTAGTAATCCAGTTAAGATGTTGACCTAATCCTGCAAAACTCTAATGGAGTTTGCCAACTCGCTGTGGGATTACGTGTGCGTGTGCATGTGATGTGTCTCTCTGGGACTCTGTGGTACAGACCTGTATGTGATTTGCTCTCTCTCTCTCTCTCTCTCTCTCTCTCTCTCTCTCTCTCTCTCGATCTTGCCAGAGTAAAACAGAGCTCACATCTACCAGACAGATCACAATGTGAGCCAAAAGTTCTTGCGTTTAGTTAGTCTCTGTCAGGGTGTTAACCTTGTATGACTGAAAATGATGTCCAAGAAGCCAAGGTAGGTACCTATTTACTTATTTATTACATTAAAACAAGTCGATATGAAGACAGGTATAAACTAAATGTACCTTATACAACAGTTCTTCTAATTTTTGGCTTTTTTTCTCAGTTAAAGTAAAAACTTTAGCAGATTGTTACATCATTATGCTTGTTAACCTCATAGTCTTTCATGAATCAAACCTAGTTTGATGTTTGCTGTTTACTTGGCATGTGAGCCTCATCGTTATGTTTTCATGAATAAAAGTATCTGCGCAGGTTATCATTTTGACCAGCAGCAGTCATCACTGGCTGTGTGCTGTTGGGTTTATTTCACAAGCTCTCTTACAAGTAAAATATAATATCAATGCAGCTGTTGTGAAACTAGTAATATGAAAAAGAAAGGTAGTATCTTTATCTTTGTAACCAAATAAAACAATAACATTAAATAAGTGTTTTGGGAAAGTTCAGGTTGTCTGTTGCCAGGATTTATGTGAAGCTGCCTTAATCTTATCTATCGCAGGTGGCAGGAGACCCCAATGAACACTAAGACCAACAATCCCACACAGAAGAAAGGGGGAAAGGTAAGTGCAGGTTTAAAACTCTCAGTAAAATCATTTAGTGTTGCTTTTATAGATGTAATTACGGGGATTATTATATGTTAAAATATGTTTACAGATTATAATCCAACAAGTTATTTTCAAACATCTAAATATTGTAATTTAGGTTTGACAGGACACTGGTCTCATCCTTTTTAAACTCTTCCTAACATACCTTAGATCAGGGGTAGCAAGCCTTAGGCCTGGAGGCTAGAAGTATCCCGGAAAATACTCGAATCCAGTCCACTGGATGTTTTTGGAAAAGGAGCACATAAATGAATGAAATTGCAGAAAAGTTCCTGTTTTTCACTATCTACAATAGAATTTTTTTTTAAATGTGTTCACAGTAAAATAAATAAATCTAATAAGAAATTTTCTGTGAATTACCAAAATGTTTTGTTTTAAAATTACAGGGTTGTCTTGACAACAAGCTAGCTTTAACATTTATTTCTTACAATTTAAGCCTAAAGAGTCGTGCTAACAGATGTATTTCATTAACTACAGCAACATTTCTTTATCATGTAAAAAAAACGAGCCGTTCTGTTGCAAGTGCACCTCTTTTTTGTTCTATTTAGATAACTCGGGGATTAAATGTGCAGTTTAACTACTTTACACTGATGGAAAGGGGTGTTTCACTGGGAGGTGTGGGCTGTATGTGGGCCACAATGTAAATGAGTTTGACATTAAACCGCACTGCCAAGCTTTTAGTGAAAGAATGTGCTGTGTTATGCTCACAAACAAAACAAAACAAGTATTTCCTTTTATGATTTGTATTGATCATCTGCAGCAGATACACATTACAGTTGAAACAGCACCCCTTTCTTTAGTCTCAGACTGTGTAACCACGCACAGTTCCCTCAGACTGAGTGCATGTTTTTTGTTTTTTGTGAGATTTTCACGCATTTGATTTTGATTTACATAGCCATTAATGGCTAAAGATCAACATGGTGCAGTTAAAACCTGCACATATCGCCAAGTCAGGACTTAGTCGAGCATCCTCTAATTGATTTCTCTGTCGTGAGATCCAGCCGCAGATTCATTACCTCTGCAGTTAGTGAGGGTGCATCTACTGAGACTGGAATAGATTTGCTGGCTCTCTGAGTGCGCTCAAGCGCTCAAGTGTGATTAAGTTTACAGCTTGTGTGTGTGTGTGTGCGTGTTCATGGTTGCAGTGTCGTCAGATGGTTCTTAAGCAAATTAAGAGCTCCAATCAGGATTAAATTGTGCTCTTCATTGTGTGTGTCAAAGACGGGAAGTTAGGATGGGAGGGTGAACATGAGATATAAGTGAAAAACATGCAGAACTTCATCATTTTGTGATTGATTTCTCCTCACACAACCACTGAGGCTCCGTTTTCTCTCTCTATCACTTACGTAGGACCTCACATCACTACCAGCACCTGGAGGGAAGCAGGCCGGCAGCAGTGTGTCTAAAGCCGGTGTCAGCAGCGGACGGAGCAGCAGCCTGGGCAGAGGCAGCAACTTAACTGCAGCTGTTAGTAAAGTTGGCGGGAGTTTGAAAAGAGGCAGCCTCAGCCACCCGGGCTCTGCTGGTCACCCGGTTGCCAGACAAGCATCCCACACAGCCAGAGCAGGTCCCCGCCTCTGCAGCAGCCGAAGCTTTTCATCCCTCCACACCACCTCCCTCTCTGCTGTTCCCTTCATGAGAAGCAGCCGCTCTCTCAACAGGCTCGACCAGAAATCTGCCGGAGAAGGTAACTCCACGCATGTTTCATCTTTGTGTCTAGTTTTCTAGTTTTAAAATAAATATTCAGACTATCCATTAAGGCTAACTTCCTAAATAGTTTTCTTAATCTAAAGATGAAGAAGTTGCTGATTTAGAAAGAAAATAATGATAAATACACTGAAAAGGACTCACAGATTGTTTTTTATCTTCACTGCTGCCTTTATGTCAGAGTCAGACGGTGCATTAGGGAAGTCACAAGCTAAGAAAGGACAAGCCTCTGGGAAGAAGACCCTGAACTCTAGTCGGTTGTCTTCCTCTTTGGAGAAAATCAGGTTTGGTTAAATTCGTTTAAAACGCTGAAATGCTGCTGTTTTTCTAATGAAAAATAAATGTTACATATGGTCTGCAGTCAGTATTTCCTGTTTTGTCCATCTGCTTTTATGTTTTTAATCAGAGGTAGCAAAGAGCCATGCCATGGAAATAATGCTGACAGAATGAAAACAAGCAGCTCCCCTCAGCTAGCAGAGCCTTCCTCCTCTTTGGTTTCCACCAGTGCACAACACCATCACTGCATCAAAGCAAAGAAACTGGTACTGTTAATTTTGAGATCTTATTTATGTATATATGACAGTTTTCTGTTTAAATCTTAACACGCTCATGCTGATGAGCTACAGACCATTCTGTAAATATCTTATGATAGTGGGTTGAAAATCACTCCACATAAAGGCAAACCCAAGAATTTAAATATCCATATTTATATATTTAGACAGTAGGAATGGTCCTGGCTGGAGTTATTCAGGTTATTAAATCTGTGCCACAGGCATCTGTCATTGGCTTTGCACCATTCACTATTTTTGAGAAAGGACAACACCTTTATTACACTACAACTCCCATTACTGCCCTTAAATGTGGGCGATTGTGGCTCAAGAGTTTGCAGTTCGTCTTGTAATCGGAAGGTTGCTGGTTCGAGCCCCGGCTCCGACAGTCTCGGTCGTTGTGTCCTTGGGCCATTTACCATTTAAATGAGCAGTTACTGCATAAAACAAAACTGACAATAAAGGGCAAGCATCTGTGCATTAGTGCATGGGCTGGGTAGCAAGAATCCAGCTTGTTATTTGCTTCCTTCTTGATTTTTTTAATACATTTGTAATACTTTAATGTTTCAGATCATTAAACAAATTTTAATATTAGTCCAAGATAAGTTGAGGAAATATTAAATGCAGTTTTTAAGTGATGATCGTTTATTTCGAGGAAAACTTGTTTGATATTAAACATTAAAGTGTGACAAATATGCAAAAACCCAAATTTATCACAGCCCTGTAAGTTTTCTAGAAAAATAACAAAGTCATCCAACATTTTAAGTAAAGATACTGGTGTCACTGCAGTGGGAAACCGTTTTAAGCCAAAAAAATCCTTAAAGGTTCGGTGATAAAAACTGTGTCCACTTTCACAGACCACAGACGGGGTGTACACGCTGTGTGCAATGACTGCTGGGATGAAACGGAACTGGGTCCACGCAGTGTTCAAGAACGTGCGGCCCAGTTTTACACATGACAACACAAGGTAGACTTTTTTAAAAGATAAGTGCTGCATCATTGGAGTGCTGCATTATATTAATATATATTCTAGTGGGTATGGGATGATTTTTGGAAGGTTTATGATAGTCTAAATACTTATAATCAAGCTTAGTAGATGAATTTACTTAAATTGTACTCACAGCTCTCTTTCAGAGCCGGAGACTCAGCAGCTGCAAGAACATGGAATGAGCAACCAGAGAGAAGTTTCACATCAGCAGCAGGAAAAAGAGGACTCCAAAGTGCAGGTAGAAAGAGTGCAGAGCTCAGTCAATGGAAACGCTTCATTGTCTCTTCTCCCTGGCTCACCTGGTGCTCCAGCTCCTACCGATTCTCCATCCCAGGTGGAGGAGGAGGGCACAGCTGCTCACCAATGCTCATTTCTTAGTGGAACCACACAAACTGGTGAGCCATTAAACGAACTCAGACTTAGGTAACTTATTCAATGATCTGCTGTGAAATCTAAAATCATATCTAGTTATACTGACACATGCCATAAATATGAATCTAACAGAATGTATGTTAACATATTATATATATATACTTTTCTTTTTTTAAAAAAACAAACAAGCATGTGGTCTTCTGTGCAAAGGGTGGGAAGAATGCCAAAGTCTCAGCTCAGTGGTGCTGCCAAAGGACGTGGTGAATGACAGTTTGAACATGCAGACTGCAAGTGAATATCAGACTAAACAGAGTCTCCAGAGGGAAGACCAGCAGGTAAACAGCACCTGTGATTGCACAAAAGTTGAGGAAACTCTGGCATGTGAGCAGCAAACTGGGCAACTTGTCAAAGAGGTGAGATTGTATTTGCATTTCCACCACAATAACAAGAACACACGTGATATATTTTCTTATGCATCAAACCAAAAAGCAGAGTCCAACTTATATAGGTACAAAAGTCTGATCTTTGGTCTGCATTTTTAGGAAACATCAATACAGATATCTTTAATCTACTAAAGAAAAATGAATGAATGAATCAGTCGAATAAATGAACACATCCAGTTTATTACTCTTTTTTATCAGCTGGAACAAACTCAGAGGGAACTGTCTCGACTCCAGCAGTTAAACAGGAATCTGCAGGACGAGCTGCAAAGAGAGAAAGAGATCCATTCAAGGGATTGCTTTGGCGCACAGGTATAATGCATGAGACTCCTTAAGTCTTCTATTTAAATCTAGATTATATCAATTTTCTCCCAGAATCCACACGAGTCAGCTCACCACACCTGACTCCGTGCACAGGGACAGACTGTTGAATATAACAATAATTCCAAACTGTAACAAGAGCAAGAGTAGAGCTTCACTGTCTGCTTTCAAGGCAACAACCCAGCAAGACTAACCCACTGTTGCTTCCTTATGAAGCTGCCCAAAGAAGCTCATCAGAGCAATGTGGAAAGGCCAGCACACACACACACACACACACACACACACACACACACACACACACACACACACACACACACACACACACACACACAAAGAAAGAGGGAGAATGGAGACAGACATGGGTACATGACCTGGGACACAACTGGGTTACAGGATATTGAAAGGAGGCACAAAAGATGAAACTAAACTCACAGAAACTAGAACAAAGAACATAAACAGCAGACTGAAGCTCAAACACAAAACTTATCATAACTTAGAAAACAACATATTCAGACAGACATCGTTATATTACACTTTCAAAAACGCAAGTCCAGAAGTCAAAATCTGACTCCGGGACCGTGACATATATCTTGTCCGATGGCAGACTTTCCTTCAGAGAGCATATTGAGCACTTGAAAAAAGGGAAGGTTAGGCTGAGTTTGAAATAGGGCCTGTCTTAATGTATCTGTTAAGAAAACACATGTACAAGCTGCTTTTTTAAATGCGCTTGATTACAGTTAAATAATTTACATGCAGGCAGCTTGTTCTGTAAAATATGTCAATCCAAACGTGCTGAGCTGTGTGCTGTGCTGACTGTTCATGAATAATGCAACAGTCGAAAGTAGCTTTTTACTTGTTGACTTCCTTTCATACTGGTGTGGATTCTTTGGCAGGTCTCCTTTGAAAAATAAAAGGTAAAGATTAAATTAAAATAAATAAACAAATAATAAATAACTAAATAAATAGTGATTTCCCTCTTTGTTGGAACAAAACCAGGGAAGTTTAGCAGTTAACCATCAGCCATGGACACTGATAAATGCCATGATAGTATCAATTAGCAAGGGCATTGTTGGCTAGTAGTGATATTCAGTTTATATTCCGGTGCATCCTTAAATGTTGAGCAAATTTCCAAGTTAAAATGCTTTAAAGCAGCAGATTCCATCCATGAAACGTTAACTTTTCTTTTCTGTCAGAGTTTCTAGCCCTAATACAATACAATACAATACAATACAATATAAAGTTTTCTCTTAATCAAAACCTTTTGTCTTGTAGAATAACACCAACTCATCTTCACAGCAATCTTTGGCTCTACAGCGACTGCAGAAGATAAATCAGGACCTTCGCTTTGAGCTGGAAGCACAAAAGAGAAGTCAGGAGGAAGCCAGAGAGGCAGAACTACGGCGAAGAGTAGATCTCTTAGCCCAGCAAGCTCAGCTGCTGGTTACGGGTGACGCCACTGCACTCGCACAAGCCCATATCGAGCAAGATCGCCAGAGGTTTGAGGAGCGGCAGGTGGAGTGGGAGCGCTGTGTGGCCTCACTGAAGTCCCAGCTGAACATCAGCGAGGAGCAGAGGAGGGAGTCCGAGTCTCGCTTGACACAGCTTCAGCAGGAATTAGATAGCTACCAAAACCTTCAGCTGGAGGCTGAGAAGCTGCGGAAAAATCTTGATGAGGTGTCAGCAAAGCTTCATAACTATGAAGAGACTCAGGCTCAAAAAGATGCTCGGCTACAGAAGCACCTCATGCTTCTTCAAGCAAGTCAGGAGAGGGAGCGACGGAGCTTGATGGCAAGCCTGGCGCAGGCTGAGCAGCATTCACAAGATCTCCAGGAGAAACTGGACAGGTCTGAGCAGCAGGTGGAGAGTCTCACTAAGACCCAGACGTGGACGAGAGAAATCGAGGTGGCACAACGGCAGCTTCAGGAAGAGCTGGCACGTACAATATCTGCCATACAGCGACTCCAGGAGGAAAGGGAGCAACTCGATCGTCGCTGCCTTGAGCTGCAGGATCAGTTAGCAGAGGCAGACAGGGAGGTGGGCAAGCTGCAGGAGCGCTTGAAAACAGAAGAAACGCACTACTACAACCTGGAGCACACGTATGAGAGAGTCTGTGAGGAACTGCAGGTGGCACTGGGAAAACTGCAGCAAAGGGAGTCTGATACGCAGGACATAAGAGAAGGATATGAGAGACAACTTGATAGGAAGGAGCAAGAGCTGAGTGAAGTTTTGCTAAAGATGGAAGTCTTGGGTAACAGCTTGGAGGAGACGGAAGTGAAACTGAATGAGGTGCTGAAAGCATGCACCTGTGCCTCTTCTCAGCTGCAGGATAACTCAGCGGAGATGATGAATTCTAAAGAACCTGCAGAAAATGGCCCAAAATCACTGGATGAATCATATCAATACCTCATCACTGCAGGAGATGACCCAGAGCGCTTTATGTCTGTAATCCAGCTGCTTGAAACCAAGCTTTATGTAACGGAGGAGAAGCTAAGAGACATCACACAAAGGCTGGAGGAACACCAGAGTCACATCAGCTGCCGGGACCCCCAGCTTTGCTCCCAGCTGACCCAGAGTCGAGCGACTACCCAGCACCTCAGTCTACTTCTTCACAATCAGGCCAAGAAGAGCCAGCGCTTTGCCCAAGAGACAGAGAATCGCTGCAGGATGCTAGTCGGCAGGTTTCAGGTGGCTCAGAACATCATACAGGCCTGCAGAGAGAGACTTCATGCTAGTCCCCTCGATATTCCAGACTTGGAGAAACAGCTGGCTACGGTCGCTGCCTGTCTTCAGCAAGGAGAGAAAGATGCAGTGAAACACCAGCATGAATCATATAATGTCAGCAAAGGAGAGGGCAAGATCCTCAATGAAGAGAAATCAGCCGGGGCTAAGAGTAACATGAGTAAACCGACTAATACTTGGTCCTCTTTGGATGAGGGTGGAAGTGTTGAGAGGTGCTTAATGAGGGAAATATTCGTAGTAGAAAAAATCGTGTCTGTCCTTCAGAGCCAACATGGTCAGATAACCTCAATATCAAGAAACGATGAGGGGGATGTGGCACAAAGGTACAAAAACATAATCGCTCGAAGAATAGCGTTAAAAGCACAAGAAAGGATGCGATCTGAGAGAACAGGGTGTGACAGCGATGAACTTTTAGAAAGTTTAATCTGTACAGTTTGTGCTGAAGAGGAGCTAATTTATGCTGCCTTAAAAATTCATCAACAGTACGAGGGTGTGACTCCAGTAAACAGCAAAGACGCTGAGGACCGAATGACAGGTCTGGCAGATATCAGTCCCTCGGAGTTGGCTTCTTATGAGGAGAGACTGCAGGAAGATGCCAGGGGCTTGGAAGAACCAGAAGAAGAGGACCAATCAGATAACAAAAAAATGGAGGAAAAGAAAAAACCAGACTGGTTAGAGAGGCTAATATCCCGGCTGCAGAGAAGGGCTACATTTTTACACCAGCTCTGCCTGGTAAACTCTGGTGACAGCAGACCTGTCGGTGGTGATGACATGGAGCATAGAGGGAAGGAAGCTGCTGCCTTTGACTTAAAATGTATGCTGGACCACGCAAAGTTAATTTATTTGTCAGAGCGGATGTACATGGATTTAAAGCAGGAGTTTCAAATTGACGTGAACAAACTGGAAGAGCAGCGCAACGATGGAATAGAGGAGCAGGAGGCCTTAAATGACACAATATGCCAGCTTCAAGAAGACAACGGCGCGCTGAGAAAAGAACTGGAGCTGGCTGAAAAGAAGATAATATCAGTAGAGACCGGGAACCAGAAACTCCTAGAAGACATACAGAAGATTGAGGATTATCATGCAGAACGAGTGGAAAAACTGGAAGGCGAGTTTCAGGAGAAGATAAAGGAACTGCAGCAGATCCACGAAGAGGAGATGAAGCACTTACATGGCTACTACACCAAGTCCTGTGTTTCCAGAGAGAAACAGAGCAAATCCCGCACAGAGGCACCTCTTTACATCCCAAATACATCTTGTCTACCAGAGCAGAGTGTGATGGAGCGGGAAACAGAGGAGGACTTTGGGATCCAAATGAATTACAAGAAAGATTTGGAAAACGTTCAGGTAACCAAGACTTTGCATCACGTGAGATAATTAGTCTTAAAGTATGTATTTTTAAAATTCATTTTACAGATTTATTTTTCTCTATCAAGTTCAAATTCTACTTTCATCACTTTATTCATTACTTTACTTAGTTGAAGCCTTAAATCAATTAGGGTTACATCAGAATTAGCAAGGCTACAATGTAACTATGGAACAAACACTATTCCTAAAAGTAAAAATACAATCACTCAATCAGCCACAACTGTAAAACCACCTGCTTGATTTTGGTTTCCCTCCTCCTGGGAAATCAGCACTGACTTCTGCCTTCCCCTCAATTCATGCTTACTCCATCTGCCATTACCTATTAGAAATGCTGTTAAATCTAAATGAGGATGTGGTCCCAGCTAGTCAATGAATATACCGCAGCATCCATGATTTCTCAGCAGAACATTGAATTCTAAATAAATAAATGATACTGATTTTACCTGTTGCTGGTTTCAGTGTTATGGCTGCTGGTGTAGATTTCTCTACACTTTACATATATAATAATCAGCCACTTTGTTAGTACCCCAGGCTGGTACAGAGTTGGGCATGCTTTTGCCTTCAGACCTGCCTTATATCATGGCACAGATTCACAGTGATGTAAATTTAGTCCCTATTGATGTGACAGCATCACACATTTCCTGCAGATTTGTCGGCTTTACATCCATGACACGAATCTCCTGCTTCACCAAATCCCAAACTAATTATAGGGTATAAAAATTTGTATCTTGGTAGATTTAAAAAAATGTATTTAATGAGATTTTTCCAATGCCTGACTAAAGCTGGCAAGGAAACAAAAAAATTGTCTGCAGTTTGTGGAAAATTGTTTTTTACTATAATTTATAGTACACTATAATTTTATTTATTTATTTATTTTAACGGGTTGTACAGAAGCTCCAAACGCAATTTCATTGTTCTTTGACAATGACAATAAATAAATACTTGATACAAAGGTGCTCTGCTGGATTGAGATGTGGCGATTGTGGAGGCCATTTGAGTACAGTTAACTCTTTGTTATGTTTAAGAAAGCCGTTTTGAGTGTATATAGACTATATCAAGCACAAAAGTTATTTTTGGCTGCTCTCTTATTCACAAAGGTCGTCGCAGCAGCTACCTCCCCCTCCTGACACACCACCCGATGGATTTGGGTATCCTCCTAAAATTAAACCTATTAGGCAAATGTGAAAACCGTCACACCACAGAGCCACTCATATCGCACAACAACCACCTTTAAATATCATTATAGGCTTCCTGTGAACAGGAGTTGACTGCTGTGGAGGAAATGCACAGGGATCTGATAGAAGACTTGCAGCAGCAGCATCAGAAGGAGGTGGCTGAACTTCTGAAGGAGAAAGAGCAGCTCCTGCAGGAGGAGACAGCCGCGACAATGGCAGGCAAGCAAGAAAACATGGAACATAAATGCACTGTTGTCAAAACATTTTTATTGCTAAGTTGTGTTTAATACTAATTAATAATACATTTGATTAATTAGTTGTAAGAATGCTATATTAGAGTTATGCCTGATAGGAATAATTCCACCAAGGCAGTACTGAAAGTAAGTTCTGCTTCTCGACAGCTATTGTGGCAATGAGGAGGGCTCACAAACTGGAGCTAGAGAAAAGCAGACAGTCCCAGCGCATCATGGAAAGCGATGATGTCACGCTGCTCCACGGCGAATACGAGTGAGTGACGTGTGGTTTCAAAATGTTTGCCAACCCCCCCCCAAAAAAAACCAGCTTGTATTTTATTGCAGCATTTACTGTAGAGGTGTTGTACTGCATTTGTACTTGTTACCTGTACTTCATATCGTGAGCAGGTAACAGTGTTAATGGTATGAAATGTTTCTAGAACTGCAGGTTAATTCGTGCTATTTTTTCCCTCTGTGTGCAACATCATTTTCATTTACAGTTTTTTCTGAATGCTTAAACCCTAACTGTGATTCCTGTAGCACAATCTCTAAAACTATTCAGACTTATAGCAAAACCACTCACTGAGTTTGCAAAACTAAAAGCACAAAAACTGCTTTGCACTCAGTTTGCAATTTTGTAACACACACTTTGCAAAACGGTAGGCACAATTCACTGCACAACACTCAATTACCAAATTTCCAACACACTCCTAGCAAAAGTATACACATGTATGGCTATCATTAACACTAATTTGCCAACTGTCTGGCACACTTTCTTAGATAATTAGTTCACTTTGCAATCAGCCTAAGCACTATAATACAGGTAAGCTGTGTGTGCGGAGTACAATGGAGGGAGCAGAAAGAGTGAGAAGTAGAGGAGGCCGAGGAAGAGGACGTGGAGGTGAAGAAGTAGGATGAAGAGGACGACAAGGACAAGGAGGAGCAAGAGGAAGACGAGGAGGGGGGAGAGGAAGATGAGGAGGGGGGAGAGGAAGGGTAGGAAGAGTAAGAAATAGAATTGCTGATGACATCAGAGCTACAATAGTGGACCATGTAATCAACCGTGGAATGACCCTGAGGGTAGCTGGCCAACGGGTCCAGCCTAACTCGAGCCGCTACACTGTAGCAAGTACCATAAGGACATCTTGAAATGAGAATCGGTTAGTACAGTCACTTCGCACAAAGATTTGTAGCACTGCCATATGCCAATGAGAAACACACCAATACCATTGATGTAAAAATACTGAAATTGTTACTTTACAGAATTGCTAGATGACCAGATGCTGGGGGCAGAGGAAGCATGTTCACTGCAGACCAAGTAACCCATATAGTCATTATGGCAATTGCAAATAATCCTATACTTGGAAATAAACACTTGTGTTTGTTTTGATGTGTTTGAATAAACACCAGTACTTGAAGTTTGGATCCCTCTATGCTTATGGATCTATGACAGAAGTATGAGCTCAAACTGACATAGCCTACCTTGTGCACAGAGAAAGCAAAAGCCAGATGTGTTTTGTATTCATACCATCAGTGTGCAGTTGGCGCATTGTGTGCTTAGTAGATGATGGCTTGTGTGTACTGTTTGATACGGAAACACCATTTTTACGAAGGTGTGAAGAGTTAATCTAGCTGTGTTTGCTTTTGCAAGAGAACTACAATGTTTTGATTATTGGGTGACAGGTTTTCTTATTTGTGTGAAGAGTTTTGCAAAATTAGCCAATAGTTACAAAAAATGTGCTTAAGCAATCAGAAAAAACTGTAACAAGATTGTAAATCTGTGGGATGTAAACTGCATTTTTAGATTTAAAATATGTTTCAATAAAATATTGCTGTTGAATTTTGCTGTCTTTTTAAGTTTTGCATTGTGTTATTGTTTTGGCCATAAGTTTAACAGTTTTGAAAACAGTATGTAAGTACATGCAAAATGTCCTGTACGTACAAAGATTTTTGGCAGTTGTTGTGTCTGAGTGAGAAAATAATTCATGAAATTTGAGAGATGTAGTCATTGAATGCATTTTGTGCCAAAACAATGATAACTGATCCTCAGTTTAGCCCACATAGACTTCTGTTGTGCTCACCGTGTGAGGAGTTTTGCAAAAGTGACCTAAGTATTGAGAAATGTGTCCTAGCGTCTGTAAAAAACTGTAATGAGAGTGGTCATCATTGGAAATCTGTTAAACACAGACGGCAAATGACAAATACACATTCTTTTATAATAGCTGTTTTAAAACACAATCTTTACTTGCAATAAGATTCATGAATTAATAAACCAGCGCAGATCATGGAGGAAGAGACAACTGCTTGCTTTCCCGTTCGTCATCATCTGTGCTTTGCTTTGTCATCAAAGGAAGGAGATCCAGTTATTGCAGAAGGAGCTGGAGATGCTGTCGGTTCAGCACACCGAGAAATGCCTGGAAAACTCTCAGCTCAGAGAGGAACTGCAAGATGAGAGAAAATCAATGATGCAGTGCCAAAAAGAAAACCAGGAACTCAAAAAGAAACAGGTAGACAGACTTCTTTTCACTGAGCTTATATCAGCATCTCAGGAGAGACGCACAGAGAGGGAGTGCTCCCTGCTGTCCATACAACAGAGTCCAGAAAATACAGCTCCTGTATGTTTAATTATTCCAAACAGGCATCAGCAACAGCAATAGTCCAGTTCCTTATCTGCTCATCTCATTTATATTTAATATAGTTAGACGGAAATTATAGGCTTTGTGTGTGTGTTGATACAATTAATCTATGTTACAGGTGATTCTGAGGTCGAGGGAGGCAGAAATTCAGTTTCTCAGACAGGAATCTCATTCTCTCAGAGAAGAGTTGAAGATTGCTCAGATGGTAGTAATTTTAATTTATTATTATCTTTTTTAACTTTGTTAGCCTAGACTTTTGTTATATGTCAACTTTTATGTCGTGCTTTATATTTACTTATTTACTGGAATTAGTGGATAAATATAACAGCAAAAAAACAAAAACAAACCCCCCCCAAAAAACAAGTGATCCACATCAACCATGTTTAATTTACAATTTAACCTAATATCCTGTATGTAGTAATATATATAACCTAATCCAAAGTGTGTGTGTGTGTGTGTGTGTGTGTGTGTGTGTGTGTGTGTGTGTGTGTGTGTGTGTGTGTGTGTGTGTGTGTGTGTGTCACACAGGACAAAATATATGCTGAGAATAGGCTCAAGACCCCCTATACAAACAGCCAAGGTGAACCCCACCAACATGTCAATAGGCTTGGTGAAGATTTTAAGTTCTCCACCTGGTCTCCAAGAAGAGTCCCTGCAGGGCCGAGCCACGGTGAGACACGTTTCACAATGTGAAAGTGTGAAGTGTGTGACATTCATACAAAGTGTGCTGCCTCAGTGTGAAGCCTGATATCATTTATCAGCACATAGGTAATAAAGTTAAACTCAAGTATATACTGTTTTGTCTTTCCTCTTTCCCCCCCTCAGATGACTCTGAGGGAAAGGCAAACACTGCTACTTTTCCAAAGAAATCATCCCTCGTGCGACAAATAAGAGATGTCAGATCGAAGGTAAGAGCTGATGTGTCTTCAGTTTGACCAGAAAGCAAAAGTATCAGTTTTAAAATCTTTAAAAAGTAGATTCTACTGTTGCAATCTTGTCTGCAAACACTTTAAAAAAGCGCACTTACAGATTCCTCTTATTAATTCCATAGAAATGAAGAAGGTAAGTAGCAGTCAGAAGCTGCTAATCAAAGCTTCTGGCTGCTACTTACCTGATCATCAGCAAGAGTGAGCAACTCCATGTAATCAGAATTTGTCTCAGTTTGCTGGTCTGCAGGATTCAGGTGTGTTATAGCACAATGCCACAATCTTCCCAGGAGTGGGCGTCCAGCGTGGACTCCTGGCAGCTCAGTTTAGGTTTGCAAAGATGTATCTAAACAAACCACAAGACTTCTGGGACACCAAAATTGAGATGTTTGGCCGTAATGCAGAGCACCAGAAAACCAAACAGAGCATATAATCGTAAACACCTCATACCAACTGCCAGCACGGTGAAGGAGGGATGAGGAGTTTGGCATCTTGCACTCATTGATTCTACCATGAACTATTCTAAGGTGAAAAAAACCTCAATGAACTGAGGCAATGTTGTAGAGAAGAGTGGGCTAAAATTGCTCCACAACAACGTGAGAGACTGATAAAGTCATGCAGAGACTGATTACTTCAAGTTATTGCCGCTAAAGATGGTTCAAGTAGTTAAATGAAGAGGTGTAGTCAGGGTTTTTTTTATAGGGGTTCACTTTCTCTATCACATGACTACAACTTTTGCCCTCTATCATGACAAAAGACATTTAACAGATAAGATTTATTATTTAAATCATTTTTGTGCATCTCTTCATTCCTCAGAGTTTAAAAGAGGGCCTTTCTGTCCAAGAAAGGATGAAGCTGTTCGAGTCATTCTGATCCAGAGAAGATGACCAGCTGACATCAGAGCTTTTCAGAAATCTGTTTTATTATAACCTTTTTGTGTGTTGAATGATCAGAACAGGACACTAGAGGGCGCAACAAACACAGGTCATTTTACACATGCATTCAGTGCATTACACAGAGGTTTTGTAACTTAAAGACAAACTGTATTTTTATTGAAACACAGCTCACATAAGCGTATTGGATCACTTGTATTTGACATTATAGGCCACATAACGCAACATTTACCCTTCCAGCAGAGGAAATACATTCCTGAAAGAGAAGAGATGCTACTGTACTTTTATTACCTTCATATTTATTCGAAACAGCTGCTTTATGACTTCAAATAAATGAGCTTTCAAGTAAAACAAGGTTGGTCAAAAATAATGTGGATCTCTGTTTTCTTATTTTTTAAACAACCATTAACTAAAGTCAGTGTTTCTGTGCTTGTTTTGATTTTTCCTACAAACAAAATAACACTGACTGGATTTCACACAATGTACACAATCTTACGCTTTCAGGAAGAAAAAGGGACTTTAAAATCATAATTACCCTGCAAAAGGAAGAAAAACAGTTTAGAATGAGGTAATATCATTTAACATAAACTCTGGTAATGAAAGGAGGAAAGGGAAACATGGTTTCCTTGTATGATCTGTTAAACAGTACACCAAAGCACAGTGTTTACACCTTACTATAATTTGTTGCTTATATATTGCTTAGATCTTATGTGTCTCCTTGTCTATCTGACTTACCTTTTGTGACAGCGACACATCATCTATTTTTGTGTCTCGCTGTGTTATGACAGCTGAACTAAAACTATTAGTCACTTATAATCAGTGAATTTGTTGATTTTATCAGTGATTTATTAAATTGTTTGATCAATCAGAAAAAAGAAAATGATGGCCTTAAACAGACAAATTAAAACAAGTGGAGAGCAATAAAGATTTACTTATATTTAACTGATGTAAAGTACAGCCCAATTTTTTTTTTAAAAAGCAAGAAAATCGTGTAAAATGTGATTAAAAACAGAATGCAGAGATTCTCTGTACTGATGATGACATATTCACAGTCATTGTAATCTTACATTGAGACACATTATTCTGAAAAGGTTCCATAATTTGTAGACGTAGGGGTTTTTTTTGCAGTTTAATGAAACTCTGCCTCTCTTAAGACGGTCTTTTTTATACCCAATCACTAATTTAACCTAATGATCCTCAAACTTCCTCATACTGCTGAATTTTTTTTTTTACCACCACTTAATTTTCCAGCCGATTTTCCCAGTCCTGTCACAACATTTTAGAGACATGTTATTACCATCGAATTAAAAATTACCCACTTAAACATTTAAACTTCTAATGTTTTTATGAGATTTCATTGCATTATGTTTTTATTTACGTTCTTACACACAGTGTCCAAACCTAAACAGAAACCATTAGAGGCATCTGACCTCAGCATGTAAAATGTGACTCTAGTGATCTTATAATGTTACCTGGAAACTGCCCCTTGAGGACAAATGACGCAAAAAAATAAAGTTAACTGAACTCATTTTACATTGAGGTCCACATACAGACCACTTTACACTTAAGTGGACCGGATGAGTGAAATTCCACTTCCTGTCGGTGAAAAGACATTTAACTACATATTCAATAAATTATGATGTCCTAATATAAGATAAAGAAGTATAATTTCAACAGCATGTCTCAGTTTTTCCGCATGATAAATGTTTGAAACACAGAAAACATTCTGGTCGCTCAATGGCCAGACTCTTCCATGTTTATAAAACATAAAGTTTTAGTTGATTGATGTTTTTTTTTCTTTTTTCTAAACAAAATTTAGTATACAATGAAAAAAAGGAACTTTTGTGTCATTTAATTGTTTATCTGTTGATTAACTATTTCGATGTAGTGTGAATGACTGAGGGGAAGCTAAGTATCAGAAGAAAAAGCTGTAAAACTTGTAAAAATAAATTTAAAAGTCCAAAAATTTATGCCCTCCTTTATATTTTCCAATTTATGCCTTTGCTGGGCTACCTCTGCCCCCCGGGATTTATATTTGACGCCCCTGCTAGTCTGGATCAGGCAACATACCGGTAGCATACATTACTCCAGAACAAAAAAAATCTTTCCAAAGCATAAAAAAGTTGACTAGACTTTATGTTTATGCAGAAATGTTCATTTAACTACTCACAGGACATCCCGTGTGTAGATATAGCCGAGCTGTTAGGGTTACAGGATGAAGCCAGGGTGTCTGGTCACCAAAAACCTGCTGCTGCACAGCTCAGGATCAAACTGTGTGTCTCTTCCAAGGTAGAAACAGTCTTCTAATTACTTCTAAAACAACTGTCTTACTAAACAGACTTGGTTCATATTACTCAAACACAGCTCAGATAGCTCCTGAAGATTTATGTATGCTAAAATGTATTTATTAATTAATTAGTGTAATCAGCAGAGCATTTCTAAGGGCTTTTTAAAACATGTTTTTAAGCTTTATTTTTGGGAAACACTGACCCACATCTCCAGAGATCACATTTCTGTCTATGTCACAGCTCTCAGTGCTTTTGCAGAGCACATAACTTTGAAGGTACCCTGTTCTTTGGAGTCGCATTTCCAAAAAGGAACATCGCACCTCATTAAAACCCAACACCCATCTTTCCTTCCCTGTGACTGCCTGTGAAACTCCAGTCATGGTAGTTGACACTTTGAAATACCAAAGCTGATTCTTTGTGTTATGCATCATGGATGTAATTTGTAAGCTGGTGTGTGAAAATCCATGTTCGTTTTATTTTTGGACACAAAGTAAGATTTTGCGTCCTAAAGTGACAAATATGCTTTCTTACTGAAAAGTTAAGTATTTGCTGCAACTCTCATGTGGCATTTCAGCAAGTGCTGTTGGCAAAACTGATGGAATTGAATGCAGAAAAGTACCATCAGATAAACATTAACTGAATTTCTTTGTAATTTAAGCATTTTATTCCAGATCCTAATGCCCCGTTTCTTTTTGTATCAGCAGGGTGACAGAGTTCCTGGTATATATAATTTTTGAGTTTATATTGCTGCATTAATTAAAGCTCATAAAGTAGATGATTCATGACAGTCCTCTAAATACTTCTACATCTACTCAGTTTTCTTCTTTTGGCTGCCAAAGCAGATGATCTCCATGTTCTCCATCACTGTGGTCATCCTCTTTTCCTCCTGCTCTTTTCCTCTCCACGTGTCCAAACCACCTCGGCTTTGTCCCTCGAACTTTCTCTCCAAAGGGCTGAACCTGAGCTGTCCCTTTGATGCATTCATTCCTAATCTTCTCCATCCTCATCATTCAGAACAGTTACTAGACACTCAGTGTCAACCAAGAACTGAATTTAAATACAAAACCTGTTTAGAAATCATTCTTCATGGCAATAAAACCATTACCATGTACTTTTTAAAATGATCCTCTCTTCAAATAACTATGTAAAATGTATTCAAATTGCTACATCAGAGTAATAGTGACTGGAAAACATAAAGTTTCCTCACTGTATTTGTGTGTGTGTGTTTTCATGTGCACCTGCAGGGTTTGTTCTTAGTCCTGCCCCACAAACTCACCAGGCCCTCATGACTGATCAGCAACTGGTGAAGAAACACCAGTACACAGGTGCACCTGCTCGAGCTGTAAAAATAAGTGGCCCATTTAGCCATGCAAAGATCAATTACCGCAACTGGCTTGGAGACCTGCACAGTCCGCTTCTCCAGTGATACACTTCAGTGCTGCTGACGGGACCACGGCTTTGATTATTTGTGCGACGGGAGCCCAAGTTTGTGTTCTCAAATCGGCACAGAGCTGCGCAAACTTCATTCCCACTTTGATTTGAACCACACTGTTATAAAATCAGGTCTAGAGGCGTGTGACCTACATGCAACTTAACTCAAACTCGTCAGCGTTTCCATGACAATGGATAAATCCTTCGTTGTTCACCTGAGCATACCAGCCTTGGGACCAGGGGTGGTGATGCGGCTGATGGGTGTTTGTGCTGTAAGGAAAATATACCAAGAACAAACTAAACAAGTTTGGTTCATGAGATCTGTTTGTGATTTGACAGACCAGACCGTGGTTTATTTATTTATTTATTTATTTTATATCTAATGACTGATGGAAATAATGTGATTTAAAAAAAATCCACACTCTTTCATTATTCACTTGTATAGGGCAGAATAAGGGAAACAAAGATTTAATTAGGCTTTTGACTGAGTACAGTAAAGAGTGACCTGGATTCAACCTCCAGTGTGGAGCTATCATTGCCTCTATGTGTTACTGGAACTGAGAGTGCTTTATTATTATGTTCATTATGCAGGTCTGAAGCATATTCACTAACTGGAACAGGGAGGTTGGAGAACAGCTACTTTCATGTATCTTGTGTATGTTCAGCTTTTTGTTTCTGTCAGTTGGGTGAACAACGCCTCTCTTCCCCACTCACGAACAGTTTGTGTTGGCTGCCAACAGATATTTTGTACTGCATCTCATCCTTCATGTTTGCTCTCTCTCTTCCTTGATCACTGCTGCATGAAACAAGCTTGTCTTGGAGCTTTGCAAAGTTTACACCCTAACTACTCTGACTTCGTTTCTCCCTGCTGTTTTTAACAAGGAGCACATTACAAGCTACCACCAGTACAGCAGTATAGAGTATTGCTGGGTTATTACTGCATAATAGCAGTAATAGTTTTGTTTAACGGAGCTTGAGTAAAAACCGTGTGCCCTTATCCACACAGGGATAACCACAACATGGTGAAACACCTGAAATGAAAGTGTAGTGTGCTGATCAGCATTGAGCTGAGAATCTTAAAGGTGATCAAACACTTGTATGTTTATCAGTGCAGTCGAGCCTGGCCCACTTTATCCTGCTGCAGAGAAGGGCTCTTTAAATAACTCGCTGGGTATGAAGTATAGGCCGGGCACTGGACACACTTTGTCCTGATAGCACACTCCACATCCCCATCTGGGGCCGCCATCCCCTAACTGAACCCATAACCTATTTA
Source organism: Mchenga conophoros (assembly GCF_057382185.1). NCBI lineage: Eukaryota > Metazoa > Chordata > Actinopteri > Cichliformes > Cichlidae > Mchenga > Mchenga conophoros. The sequence goes on from NC_140529.1 coordinate 19,821,283, forward strand.
CAGGTCTGACATCATAGTAAGACTTCATAGTGTACATGTACAGTAATAATTATGAGCACTTAGAGAGCTAAGATCTGTAGTGCTTGTGTTTGTCTGTAGTCTGGCCAATTCTTCATGAATGTTGTTTTTTTGTGTGCATTATCTTGTATGCGAGCCAGTGAATCACATGCAAGATGCTTGCACCCAAAACAGATCCAGTGGGACTAACACTCACAAAGGTCAAATATTATTTCCTATTCTATTTAGAAAACTGATACCGAAGCCATCTCGCCTTAGCTTCCTTGCAGGCCATCATAGTGGCTCGTTGCACGTAAACCTTCCACCGATCCCTCTGCTCTGTGACGTTCTCCAGTGAACCTGGGTTAGGCTAGCACTGGAAAGATAATCCTGTTTTTGTCTTGTTTGAGAATTGCAAAGTGCTGGACAGCTACACACAGCTTGTAGATAACCCATGTTCAGTCCAACCATGCAATTTTTAACACAAACACACGTAAATTGTGTTTAAATACATTACAATCACAATATTTGTAAAAAAAAATTATACATGTACAAGCACACGTTTACCCCTGTGTTGCATCATCTTCCCTTTCAGTAGCACTCTGCAAATTTTATAGAACTTGGAGGAGCAGCTGCTGCAGTTTTGGAAGCCAAATGTTTTGCAGTTCTTGCATGTTATAAGATTTCAGCTGCCCAGCAGAGATGGGCTTCCTTTGCTCTGTTTTCTTTCATAATCTCTAAATGTTTTCACTTGCTCACATCTGTGGACTAGAGGCAGACTGCTGAGCCACACTTTGTAATATGTGAAAATTCCAGTTTAGCAAATAAGTGAGGCCTTACCTGAAAAGATACCCTCTGGAAGACAGCATATGTTGCTCTAAGATTTGCATATATTCAGTAATTAGACGTTCACATAGGTGCAGGCTATCACTGCCTTGGGCACTAATGCACCGCTCATAACATGCTGGCTTTTAACCTGTAACCTCCACAGACTCTCCTCCTACAGAGGACGCAGCGACCAGAATTACCAGAATTTCAGATTTTCATTAGTCAGACCATAAGAGGTCATCCAGTCATGAAGGTCAGTGCTGCTTTTCAGGTTTCTCTGATTCTTTTAATGGCTCAGAAAATGAAACCCCCAATTTCCAGAAGTTGATTTTGTTTTTTAAAGCCATCCAAATCATCTAAACCATTTGTCAGTCTGAACATCAGATATTCTTTTTTTGAACTATAAATATACCTTAAATGATTTGAAGCCCAGTCTATTTTTATTTAGAACTTAGACAGTCAATTGAATTTTTTCTAGATATGTTTATGCAAGCATGGTTGTGCTGTGGTTAGCAGTGCTGCTGGTTAGCAGTCCTGGCTTTGCTGGTTCAAACCCAGTCTGTGTGGCATCTACGTGATCTCCCGGTGTCTGCGTGGGTTCACTCCAGTTACTCCAGTTTTCTCCCACAATCACAACACCAGTCGTGTGAAGGCATTTTATACTGTAAGATAACAACCTTGCAAACTCACGTGACTCATCATATGACCATCATTTCAAAATGCTGCTTTGTCTAATCATGGTTACACACCTTTAAAAACATTGATATTCCTGTTGGGATTAGCGGTTTGAGTTCAGTTGCTAAGTAATGAATGAATCACCCAAACACACTGAATTCAAATGGTAACTATTGTAAGAAATTCGCAACATAGTCTCATTTCAACTTCGTAGGCATGCTGATACCATCCATAGGTATAACTGCTTTAAGCTTCAAGTGCAACCTTTAACAACTTCTCAGTGGCCTTGCAATGTACAAGACGCTGACAGACGTCCTCATTCACTCAGGCACGCACACAAAATTCAGAAACTGCCTACATGGTCTCTTCAAAGTCCAGCATATTCAACAAGAGCTGCTCTGCTTTCTCACTGAGTAAAAATGGAGACTACCCACTCGGTGATCTGCTAGATTCTAGTTAGAAAATAGGGTATACATATGAAGTATAATCTATATTTGGAAATAAGAAGTTTACTCATGCAGAAGCAGTGTGGTGTGTTCTTTAGGCGATTCTGCCAAAGTATAATCAAATACATTGTCATAAAAAAACACAACCCAAAGAAACCAGTGTGTCCCCCATCGCTCTGTGGTACACAACAGCCCTGAATAAGCCAGTCGGTTCTTTCAACGCCACTGATGATCACCTGACTGTCAACACTTTGTAGGGGAAGCGCATGTAGTCTCCAAATGCCAAGTATCTACAGTGACACTGTGGAAGGGAGGGGGAGGATTGGAGCTGAGCAGTGAGCAATAGTTCACTAGATGTGGGATACAGAGTGGGATCTGCAGCAGAACGAGATCAGATAGCAGATATACTCAGAAAGTGTGAGACACGTGGAAAAAGAGAGACTGTCGACTCTCCCAAGACTCTAAAATAAGCTGTGAAGAATTGACTTTTTTGATTGGACTGGACTCAACAGGCCACGTGACCACTACATTCATTTGATTTGGGATGACTGCCATCAAGGTGCCGTTCGGTTTTTGAAGATCACAATTACAACTTCCCTGCTTCACGAAAACCATTTTGTTATTTCTGGTCTGTTCCCAATCAACTGGATATCAATCCGGGGGTGACCCTGGAGTATTTTAGAGCACGAGTGATTGCTCTCCTCATTCAGTGGAGAAAGAGATGAAGACACTCTGTGGCTATTTACTTTTCTACCTCAGGAGGATAGAAGAAGAGAAGAACTGAAGGAAGCCAATCATGAAGCAGCTTGGCTAAAAAGCTTGGAGATTTGGAAGAAAAGGAAAGTTGGAAATCAGCGTTTTCTTGCGAATAAGGTAAGCCGCTTGCCTCTTGCTGCTGTTTTCGGTGAAAACAGTTTCTGCTGTGATAAATGCCAGCAGATAAAAAGACTCATCGCTGCTCCTGAGTTAAGATCACAGCCCAGCAGGCAGAGTGTGGCTCCTGAGAGAGCCAAGGAGCAGTCGCACAAATAATTAGATATTAATATCCCTTGGACACTCAACATCCTGCTTCCTAGCAACTAGACCTTCGAGAAACACTCACTCACAGGGGAAATATGGTCAGATTTGTTATTATAAGTGTCATCCTTGATCCTGAACTTTAAGCTCTAACAAATACATCCCTTCTTGACTTCTGTGTGGTCTGTTATATGTACTGGGTATTAATGTCTAACTACCCATGGTGTGGTCAGCTTCTATTTTTAACTTTTGTTTTTTAATGCATCTTTTATACCCTTATCCTATTTATCACCTGACAAGCCTCCTGTAATGTTCTCAGACATACCAAAGAGAGTCCAAACAACATAAAGCATGATAAAAATATCTGAAAGTAAGCAGGACACAGCTTGTGCAAACCTGTAGTTGAGGTGTTTTGCACTGAATCTCTTCTGTTTCCAGGGCAGTGATGTGACTGCCTCCTATTTAAGGGCTCTTTGAATTCAGATTATTTAAGGTACAACAGACCAGAATGCAGCCACATCATTCAATTCAGTGGAAACCAAAAAATAAATAAAATTAGTAATAATAATAATAATAATAATAATAATAATAATAATAATAATATTTCCTAGATGTTTCTAGAAGTCTCTCTACTCAACAATTTGGGCATTTACGTGGGCAGTTATTTTAAAGCAATACCTTAAAATAACTTTACCTTCAGTAGTCACCGGGACATTGGAAAAGCACAATCAAATGCACAAAAATTCATAATCATCATTTAAATTTGATGAAAACTGCTTCACAAGTTAGCTGACTCTGACAGCAAAAAGAGATTTAAAAACATATTTTACCTCCGTGGAATTTATATTCCTAACATCATCTTTTACGTCACATAAGTTTGCATTCAGGGTTTCTCTGATCATGGCTCACACAACACAGTAACACATTTTTGTATATTAACGTGAAAAACGAAACAATCACCAAGTCAGCAAGATGATGTTAGCATTTAGCTCCAAGCCCTGCCTTGCATAGCCGAGTCTTGAGTTTAATAAAATTGTGCCGGTGGTATAGTCTTAAAATTACATCATGATATGGCAAGAATATTTACAATAACAATATTTCTGACAATAGAAAAACATGGTGGTTGCAGCCTTCTTTTCCAATGAGCTACTTTCAATAGATTTAGGCAGCAGCAGTAGCATTATATAGTGTACTAGTAGTAAAACATCATAAATCAAATGCAAGCATAAAAGTAGCCTAGGTGGTGTTTCCCCATGAAATTTAAAGTAAAGGTGTAAAATAACTGTTTGACACTTTGTCGCACAAGAATGAAAAACATTTTCTACCTGGGATGTTTAATCTTGGGTCGAGGTTTTTGACCAGCTGCCTAAACTCCTGCTGTTCCATTGTGTCACCGTTTGCTCTTCCTGTCACATGGAAAGCAGCTAGCATTGCTAGGTTGAGTTGTTTGTTTACATTTGGGTCGCACTAGAATCTCGTCCTTCACAACCTGGTTGCACTCTACAGCACATTTTTTAGCATTGAGTGGTGAAACGAGTTTGTTATTTCCATCTTGACTAAAAACAATGTTCTTTTTCTGCTTACTTTACAAAGCACAGACACGTCCGGGCTTGTTGCATTGTTGTTCACACTGGGGAGTGTAAACTGATGACACAGCTATAACAATAATGTCGCAATGTAACATTTTAATATCACATAAAACCTTACACCAGTCTTATGGCAAACAATTCGATGTGACACAGACCTAATCACAGGTGCAGCTACGCTTTAGCCACATGTAAAAGAAGCGCAGAGGCTTTTACCTTTTCAGTGTGCTCTCAAAACATGCATTTTAATAGGTGTTTTTTAATGCACATATATATTTTTGTGTTTTTTAGCCTTTATAGGACAGTAGGCATAAGATAAGAAAACTAAAACAAAGAAAATGTGGTTAACAGCGTCGGAGCAAATTCAAACCCAGGCCTCAACATTAGCTTTACTGTATATGAGTTACCTGTTCAAACCAGTAACCTATTTCAGATACCTCAGAACTTGAAGTTAAAACTCAGGAGTGACGTCACTCATGAGTTAGCACGTTCCAGAAAAAGTGAGGGCAAACAGGATTTGTTTTGGTTTTTAGCTAAGCCATTCAGTTATCACTAGCAATACAGTATAATACTTATTTTGTGCACACATTCATGAATAAAGCCTGATCAGTGCTCTGTGTATGGCTTATTTAGTGAGTGAAAAATACACAACAGTAGCAGAAGAGATGCTACTGTACGTTCAGTGCCGCCATCTTGGCTTGCTAATTCGGGGTATGTTGGTCTGTTCCGACTCTCCGAGTGGGAAATCCGAGTTGAGGAGGTGTTCCATAAAAAAATTACATCTGGAAACTCAGAATTTCCGACTTCTAAATAATTAAGGAACCTACACCATGTTGGCCATTATTAAAAACAAGATGTCAGCTGCAGATTTGGCCAGAGCGTGCGCGCCCTGTTTCAAAACAACAGAGAATCTTTTTTTAAAAATCTACCAGTCTGCAAATTTTCATGCTCTCTTCAGATTTTTTTTAACTAATCAAACAAAACTTTGCACAAATGTTGTCAAACATACAGCGATGATTCATATCTATATTTTTTTTTCTATTATAATCTATTCCACTATAAATCCTTACTTTGTATATATTATGTTCATTTTATCATCCCCCTGTGAATGCTGTGTTGTGTTCTCCATTTCCGTTTGGTTCAAGTGTCCAGCTAAACGTACACCGCCCGAACATAAATTAACAGTCACCAAAATTTTTGTCCACAGCAGAATTTTGTTTAAGTCAGCACCAAATATGAAATGAAAACTCTCTACAGTTATTACATTTTGGGTAAAACATTTCAAAAAATGAGGTGTGGGTAGATCATTCCAACACATTTACTCATTTTGTTGAAAAGAAACTTTTATATGCACCTTTGCATGCATATTGCGCAACTGAAGGTGTAATACAGTTAAGAAAATAAGAGAGCAAAGATTATTTTTAACACTGAATCACAGTAAGTTGAAGGGTTTTTCGTTGGTTGGGAAGGAGGTGCAATGTCATACAAAAGCTTTGTAAAACTTTGCTTTGAAAATCTACTTTCTGCATGCTGTAAAACATTATTACTTAGTCCAACACACATGTGAAAAAAGGGTTTACTCCACATAAAGTGCACCTTTTTCAGAAAGAAAAATCCCATTAAGTGCCTGAAGTGATGCCATTGATTTCTGCCATCAAACCATTTCTATCTCCATGGCACCCGCTGTTCTGCCCCATCTTTTTCAGCCCATATTACTTTTCAGTTCAGCCTCACAAGGGAATCACACAGCCTCATCACTGTACTCCAGTGACTCTAATAGTTTTGCCAGCTGGAAGAAACAGAAGACACGTCACATAAAATGGCAGGGCATTGGATTAGCTGGCTATTTCTGTACCTTGTTGAACAGTGAAACATTCATTGTATATGCCGCAGAATTTCTGACAGAAGAGGTGGAATGAAAGCAAAGCAGAGTTGTTGTTTTTTTAATTGGATACCATTAAAAATCTTTTATCTATTAAATGTCTGTTTTATTTTACTTCAGCAACATATAAGCAACTTAAAAAAAAACCTGAAGATGATCATTTTAGCTACGTGGAGAGCTGAACCGAAATCAGCAGTGACACATTTATAAGTGTAGACGTGCTTTGGTGGAGAAAGAAATGTAATATCTGTAATGTGGATGGCAGAAGACATCAAAATGAATAGAGAAAAATTAATGCAATCATGCCAAAGGTACTTCAGGAAGGGGAAATTGAAGTAGAAAAGAGCATCATTTTCACTGGGCTTGACTAATGAATCTGATACACAATGCTGATAACCATGTGACCTTCTGAAGCTGTATGATTATCTCAATTCTTTGCTTAAATGAAGGAAAATACAATTCTCTTTGTTTCCCTATTATTTGATGTTGTGTATTAATATTCTGCCTGTGTTTCCTTTACAGCGACCTTCACAGTGCTGGGCACTTCCCCTGAGCCTGGTCAGTTTTGTATGAGCCAGGCTGATAGCGTGAAGCCCTGTGGCTGTGCACCACTGAGGCATGAGTGTGGGAAGAGCCCACCACCACCACCACAGCTTCTTGTCCTGTGAAGAAGAAGGCTTTAGACTGAGCACTATGCCTGCTGTGGGCAGTTTTGGCAATGGAAAGATCCACACACGACGCAAACAGCACAGCCGGTTTGTCGGCAAGACCGGCCAATGCAACATCCATTTCACAAACATGGATGAGAAGTCACAGCGGTACATATCTGACATTTTCACTACTTGCGTGGACATCCGCTGGCGATACATGTTCCTGCTGTTCAGCTTGGTGTTTGTGGTGTCCTGGTTAATGTTTGGCTTTGCATTCTGGGTCATTGGCCTGCTCCATGGTGACATGGACAATCAAGGAAGGGACGAGAGTTTTGTTCCTTGTGTCATGAACGTTCACACCTTTGTGGCAGCCTTCCTGTTCTCCGTTGAGACCCAAACAACCATTGGGTACGGAGCTCGCTTTGTCACAGAGGAATGCCCAGCAGCTGTCTTCATGGTGGTCTTTCAGTCTATTATGGGGTGCATCATTGATGCCTTTATGATTGGCGCCATCATGGCAAAGATGGCAAGGCCCAAAAAGCGTGCAGAGACGCTACTTTTCAGCCACAATGCAGTAATCGCTATGCGCGATGGGAAGCTGTGCCTCATGTTCAGAGTTGCAAACCTAAGGAAGAGCCACATCGTGGAAGCTCACGTGAGAGCCCAGCTGGTGAAGCCCCGCTACACAGAGGAAGGCGAGTACATCCCCCTGGATCAGATCGACATGAACGTCGGATACGACAAAGGCACGGACCGCCTGTTTCTGGTTGCCCCGCTCACCGTCATACACGAAATTGATGAAGAAAGTCCACTCTTTGGCATCAGCAAACAAGATCTCGAAGCAGCCGACTTTGAGATAGTAATTATACTTGAAGGGATGGTGGAGGCCACAGCCATGACGACGCAAGCACGCAGCTCATACCTGCCCTCGGAGATCTTGTGGGGTCACCGCTTTGAGCCCGTCATTTTCGAGGAGAAGAACCAGTACAGGATAGATTACGCCTACTTTCACAAAACATTTGAAGTACCATCCACCCCTAGGTGCAGCGCCAAAGACATGGAGGAGAGAAAATTCCCAACATCTGCCGCCAACTCTTTCTGCTATGAGAATGAGCTGGCCTTCATCAGCAGGGATGAGGAGGACGAGGGAGACATGGAGAAAGAGCAGGACAGAGAGTGTCCATCTGAGTTAGTGAATGAGTCGTCATTTACCGAACACGAAACGCCCTCTCGTAGAGAATCTGAGATTTAACCTTTGATGCTTGTTTTGAACATCGCCACATGAAGTGACCTATGACTGTCATCCTGCTGATATGAGGACACCGCTGAGGCAGGTGGAGGACCAGCAGTACAGAGTAGTGAAGCTCGTCCGTGGACGTTTCAGGCTCTCCAGAGATGATCACTGAGTTTTATGGAAAAACAGCTGTCATGTTACAATTGCAGTTCCTAGTAATAAAATGCATGACAATAGCATAGTTTTGTATAAATATTTTGAGAAATGTTTCCCAGTCATGGCGGGACTATCTGTAGGTTCCTCAAATTTGCAGCGAGGTGTGCAGTGAACTTGACTGAACTTGAAGTTATTGTTTAGGAAACTAAACCTGGAGAATACTTCTCCGAGCTCAACTGATAAAAACTAAAGTGCAAATCAAAAGTGGATGAGAGACAGATTTTCATTCTAAGCAAACGTAACACTTCTTTGAATGACAACAACATTAAATGCTCTTCATTAAACACCGTTAGCGACTGACTTGGCTGGTTGGCACAAATGCAGTTATGAGCACAAGAAAAGGTAGAGTTATACATATTTCTATCACAAAGGGGAAACAAATGATGTCACATCATTTGTAAGTTTTGTATATAGCAGGGAAAACTATTCATCTCTGTTTATTTCAGCCAGTGACAAATGTTGGATCTTAAATTTACATTTGAATTACTTGCATTTACTAGAAACTCAGTGGCATTACGAGTAGGAGTGAGACAAAATATGGATAAGGCAATATCTTGTATAGCTCTCCTGTACAGCTTGTTACATTGCTGGAAATTATGATAATCTTGGAGCTCCAAACTGTTTCCCCTGCTAGTTTGATTTACCCGGGACACCAAGTCATGACACTTCATAGTGTGTATTAAATTAAATTTATTGCAAGAAGCTTACACAGAGAAAGTGGTGCTAGACAGCAGGGGAACGAGTGGGATAATTAATTGAATTTAGAAATGTTTATAAAATCAATTATTCTTGTTATGTACTATATATTACAATATTGACACATAGAAACAAACTAACACCACATTACAGTGAATAAACACATGATTCCTTTTCCCTTTTTGGTTGTTTTCCTTTCTGCGCAGAACTGTTTTACTATGTATTAAGTATTCCAAGTATGCTGTAACCTGATATCACTTGTTTTCATTGCTAATATACCATTGAAGAACTAGTTTGCTCACTTCTGTTGGTAACTATTACTATCATTGTCAAACTTTCCACTGCTACTGCACACATTATGCAGTTTACTCTCATAATAGAAGCTCCAAACAAAGGCTCCTTAATTAGAGACAGTTCCCGATAAACAGGATCAGCTTTTCCAGGTTGGGACTATCGGTTTTGTCTGGCTAATGATTTTAACTGCTCTGCCTAGCTGCTTAATCAAGGTATTGTTAGTTTCGCGATCTGACTGAAAAGGCTGTGTCCAGCTGACTTTGTGAAGTCTTTAAAACAAGAAAAGGGTTCTTAAATATAGAAATTCTTGTGACTATCATGATACAAAGACTAAGGCTAAAAGCCTCAAGCCCAAAACGTGCACTCTCACAAGTTGCAGAACCAGTGCATAAAACCTTCTAATAAAGAAAGTGCATTGATCTTGTACATAAATAGGTATTTGTAACACTCAAATTCTATGTCTGAGCAAAAGCCATCTATGAGAAAAAAGATCACTTCAGGGAATTATTAGACAAACACTTAAATCAGAATGAAACAATCCCAGCTACAGTATTTTGTGCTTAAAAGTTGGGGGGTGGGAGGGACAGAGTCCAACTTGCAAAATGGATACAAAACACAGTCCTGAATGCTTGAAAATAAGGCAACTGGACTCCTCTAAGCTCCTGAGAACATTTTGCCTATCACCCAAGAGGCTTCTTCAGTTTTAAAACAAGTGGTGGAGAATCTCAGGTATCTAACCCCTAGTATGGCTGTGCCCTTGGGAGTGGTCCTGTGGAAAGTATTAATCACAGTTATCCTGCTAGATCAACGACCACCCCATCCTCAGCAAGCCAGAGAAAAAGAAAAAAATATGCAGCATTGTTTGCTCTGTGGAGTATAAGTAGACTAGAGTGGAAGCACAATCAAATATACCTGCTTTCAATTAACCCAACAAAAGCACAGTCGTTGCCTCGTAGCAATTGTAAAAACACACAGACCCACAAATCCACTCCAAAATCAGCGCCGATGCCCCACAACAACTGTGGAGGTAGATTATAGTGCAGAACAGCCCATGTCCCCTATCACAGATTTCACTCCTCCATATAACTATGATAAGAAAAAGTGGAAGTTCTTTTGTTGAGGAAACGTGGCATAGCTTATAAACTACGATCAAGACAGAGATTATATTTTTATTAGTGGGCCTTTTGTATCCTCCACAGATTAAAAATGCAGAGAAAAGGCTTTTACAATCAGTATTACAGTAAATGTTGCAACTATAGCTTGGCTGGTGATGAAACTAGACCATGGAAAATGAACCACAGATATGCTAACATGCTAACATTAGCTTTCAATGGATTTGATCTGAGCACGTCCTTTATTATCTTCTGCTAAACCAGGGACTGCACAAAAAAGATCATTTCTTTGGATGTTTGAACCCTGTAATAATGTAAAGTAAGCATGTTTGCTAGGTTTACCTAGATAACTTCACCTGGTGTTACTACCAAGGTCAGCAATGTTTCAGACATGCTTTGCTCACTTACAGCCCCTGAGCTACGATTGTACATTTCGCAGTTTGAGTCAGAACTTAGAAAACTCTCATTGGAAATAAATCTGTCCGTTCTTCTCAGAGGCAACAGACTATGAAAATAAAAATAAAACCGCCCACTCTTCTCCTTATAAATGTTATCCTGCAAATCAAAATGTCAACTTGAGCTGTGTGGATGTGAAAAAATATATTTAGAAATAAGCAAAGACTAATAAGATCTAACGACTCACTGGTTAAAAAAAACAAAACAAAACAAAACTTGAAAGTTAATTTTGGAGGGACCCCATTGGCAACAGAAGAGTCTAATTAAAGTCATCTGAAATGAAGCACTGTGCCATATGTGACCCATGGGACACAGAGTGGGCTAATACTGTGGCACATCTGAGCCCTTTATGAGGACAAATCCAAAAGGGGATGCCTGACACAACAACTATGTTTATATAAAGTCTGTTGATTCATAGAGTCTCAGATCAGAGGGGATTTTCAGAAGATATGTCATATTTTTTTCTGCAAAACAGGTATTTAGAGTAAAATCAGAACATTTTAATATTCACAATCAGTGCAAGCTAATCAAATCTTGTGCAAGATACCTTGAACTGTTTATTCATTGAGATTAATGAATGTGAAAAAAAGCTAAGCAAAGCAAAGTGACCCTGAGCGTCCCAGTTTTACTCTGACCTGCTCATCTGGTGGAAGACTACATGCAGGGCTAAAAAAAAGACATGATAACAGCCACTGAACAGATGCACTTTATTAAACTCCATGTGGGTTAACTTAGGCGTCTAACTGCCATTTCAGCACATTCCAACACATTTGTATATCTCTATATATTGCTGACTCGCGCTGAAACTATCAGAATAGGTTTGCTCTAGAAAACGAATGTTGGTTCAAATGCACCAAGAGTTTGATCAAAGAGTTTTTCCATGTAAAACAGCAAAAAGTTTAATATATCTGTCAGTGTATTGTAAATACATTTTTTGCTTCTGATCTGTCAGGCTGAATGCTCATAATTATAGACAGAGAGATATATACACTCACTAGCCAGCTGTCCAGCTCTCTTAATCAAATGTCTCATCAGCCAATCACATTGCAGCCACTGGGGAAGAAAAGAACATAGCACGGTTGTTGATGTTGGTATGAGTCTTTCAGAAACTGCTCATCTACTGAGATCTTCCCACACAACAGAAGAAAATATTCAATGAGCTCCCTGAAAAAACGCTCTATTGATGGTAGAGGTCAGAAGAGAATGGCCAGACCGTTTCAAGGAAAGCATCATATAATCATTTGTTACACCCAAAGTATGCAGAAGAGCATCTCCAAATGCAAAACACGTGAAATCTTATAGCAGATGGGCTAAAGCAGCACAACGCCAGACTAGGTGCCGCTCCTGTCAGCTAAGAACAGGAAACCGAGGCTACAGATTGCACAGACTCACCACAATTAGACAGTGGAAGATTGGAAAAAGGTTATCTGGTCTTGTAATGTCAGAATCTGGCATGAACAGCATGAAAGCATGGATCCATCCTGCCTTGTTTGAACCATTCAATCAGGTGTTGATGGTCTAATGTTTCGGGTGATCTTCTGGTGGCAGGTGAACACACTGTTTACCTAATAAAATGGGGGGTGAGTGTAAGTTGGCACACGGTTTTATAAAAGTAAGGGATTGGAATTTTTAGTGTCTTGAGAAATAAATAAACTGGAAATACTCTTTTTGCCTAAAGGATTGAAATGACATCTAATGAACTGAACATCTCTGACCTCATTTTGCTCTTTTCCACTAAATGCATTTGAAGCCACACTTTTTTTGTTTCCTTGCAGAGTTTCGTTTGTTGTGTGAGACAACACCTTAAAAGTGGGAGATGCACTAAAAAAAAGAAGAAAAAAGAAAGACTCCTCCTCTCATTACCACAATAAAATTGTCTGATAAAGCCAAGCTTTCCTTCTTTTTTGCCCTTTGTGGTAGTCAGACACTAACGACATGAATAATCCTACAATAAGCATCTGATGAGTGCGTATGGTGTAGCATGACTGAGGAAAGTAAGTGAGCCGTTTGATAAGCAGAAAGGAATGGACTTTGATTTATGGCTGTGATTTGGTTTGAGGGTATCTGGTTGGGGTCAGAGGTTTCTTCTTTCGCTCTTATGCAACCAATCAGTCACGTCTTTGCATACACACACGCAAGACTTGGCAGTTCTTTTGGATTTCGCTGCCCTGTAACCTTGAGCACTTGTAGAGGGATCACATGCACATATACTCACACCACAGAAATCTAATGTAGAGCCTTCGTCACTGTTCCTGCTGTTGTTTAACAGGTTATTTTCACTCTCTTTAGCTCTCTTTCACAGTCACAGAAAGTCTCCACTGATAGAAAACACTCCACATTTGGTTAAAATGTGCAAATATTTTATTGCCCCTATGTGCTGGTGGTACCTCTGTCTAATCGTAATTCTACCCAGATCTACTTTTACTCAATTACCAGCTAATGTGACCTGGCATATCAGTGAGGCTGTGAGAAATATTAAACTCGTGGCAAACTGTTCTGTGTATAATTACATTTGACTTTCATGCTATTAGTGCCAAATGAAAGCACAATCTCTTACTTTTATCCGTCTGTATCCTCTGAGATGTGTTGTGTGTGATGGAAGGAGCACTGAGAATAAACCTGGGATCCTTCCCACCCACTCTGCACTGTTGTGGAGGATGAGAAGCCGTTGAGGGTCAGTCTTCAAACATGCAGAGTGGGTTGCTGAAAGGCAAATTCAGCCTTAATTGGACCAGCTCTATTCTTTACTTCAGCTCCTAGAAGGAGGTGGAGTGTGGAAAAAAGAAAATAACATGATGCAGCACTAACAGCTGCATTTCCGTTCCTCAAGCAATAACTCCGGACATTTTAGACCTAGATTATATTCTATAAAATCACGCATAGAGTTCAATTTGTGGAACTTACTAAACGCTGCAAACTCATTGTTTCTGGAGCTTTTGGTCAAGAAACAAACAAACAAAATAAAACTTAACCCCAAAATATGACACACTCTTTCTGTGCAAGAACATATATGGCATGGGTGCTTCTTAACACTTTGCTTCCTGTTCCTGTGTGTTCTATCTGTTGTTAAAATGCAACACATTGTTTTTAAAAAAGGTTAAATGTTACGAGACAGTATTTGAAACACGTTTAAAAAAGGCAAAAAACCCAGAAGGATTGCTAATTTTGCTAATAAGCCAAAAAGTGCCAAAAAGTCAAACCACTGCCACGGCTGCTATACCCCCTTACAAAATGCCCAGTGTAGATGAGTTAGTGAAACAACTAGTCTTATTGTGTCTTGTGATACAACATACCCCCTCTATACTGCTCAAGGGTGTAACCATCGATATCCTTGCATCTGTCCATTGCCAACTATTACATCTTGCACAAATCCAGCCGACTCGTCCAGCTTTCTGCACACTCTGTTCAACGTCTGTATACTCGTCACCACACCATGTCTATGTGCTAAATAGTATTTTGAGTTTAATCTCAAAACGGACAAATTCTTAAAAAAAAATTCTTCTATGTGGCCCTTTTAGAGAAGACAAAAATAGCACTGTTGTTGCCTCCTCATTTCAGTTTAGTGGAGTTGAAAATGTTTAGGACAGGTTCAATAACAAAAACAGCCTGGAGCTTAACGTAGCTCCCATGTCGTTAATCATCACTTCAGAAAAACCTTAAAAGTTGATTTGAGGTCTCTGCATTTAGATCCTAGTTCAGCTTGATATAAATCCTAGTTAGCCAACGTTCATGTCCTAATAATCAGGCTCTGGGTAATGAGTCTTCACGTTGATAACGAAACCATTAAAGCTCTCGCTGGCCTTCCAGTGTCACTTCTAACCAAGACTGAACATGTCACGGAAACCAGCGTCTTCTTGCTATTATTATATTATATTGCAGCTTTTCCTTCCATTAACAGCAACACCGAGCAGCTAAGGCGGCGTCATGCTATTCTTTTGAGGGGTGTGAGCAGCTTAAAGGTTAGAGTAGTGCACTCGTGAACGTAACATAGCTGGTAAGAAAAACACCACCCTGTCTGGGAAAGACTGTGGGAGGAAATCAGGGCGTTTTTGACTGCAGTGTAAACTATGATCAAATTCTAATAGAGGCTGTGCTAAAGAAGCCTGCTTGGATATCATTATGTAATAAAGAAAAGGGGGAAAAATCTAAAATGTGAGAAATGTGACTGTACACAACAGGTGCAACCACACTGACCTGTCAGGAAACTCAAGCTACAGTTTGCACAGGCTCACCAAAATTGGGATACAAAAGTTTGGAAAAAATGTCACCTGGTCTGATGAGTTTTGTAAGAATTTAAGTAGCGTGAAAGCAGGGACCCATTCTGCCTTGTAGTTGAATCCATCTTCTAATGGCTGCTTCCAGTAAGATTTACCACAAATCAACTCAAACTGGTTTTGGTGAGTTCACAGTCACCAGATCTCAATCCAGCAGAGCATCTTTAGCATGTGATGGAACAAGAGAGTCACATCATGGACGTGCAGACAACAAATCTGCAGCAGCTGTGTGATGCTGTCATGTCAACGTGACATAGACCAAATTTTTGAGGCAAGTTTCCAGCACCTTATTGAATCTATGCCATGAAGAATGGAGGCAGTTCTGCTGACCAAACGAGATCCAACTAAGTTTAACAAGGTGTAACTAATAAAATGGCCAGTGAGTATATGTATACTTTCCTTCCTTCCACTGATTTTATTGCTAATTGTTGTTTTTAATAGTTGGGGAAACAAAAGCATTTAAACGGGCAGCACGGTGGTTAACACTGTTGTCGCAGGTATGCACACATGGGTATTCACAGACGCGGACTAAAGCTTTCTTGGCTGCTACCTCAAAGCACACTGTGCGCTGTCTATCTTGCGTGCTGCACAATATCGTTTATTATTTAGTAAATATTTATATCTATGACTAGCTAGTTTATTGTGATGGTGCTTTGTTTTCTCTATTATTATGTTGCTCTTTGTTGTTTGCTGTCTCCTCTGTTTGTTTGTTTGTTTGTTTTTTTTCTCCATACAGGTGACCCAGGAGTTCTTTTTTTTCTCTCTCTCTCTCTTCCCCCCCCTTCTCACCGTCTCTTCTCCCCTTTGGTTTTCTTTCTTTCTCTCCCCCTCTTTCTCTCATTAATTCCCCCTGTCCTATTTATTTAAAAAAAAAAAAAAAAAAAAAAAAAATGACAAAGGATGAACTGAAGCTCTGCCATCACGTAATGTCGCATACTGCTGTTTCTGATGTCATTTAAGAAGAAAAAAAAAAAAAAACAAAAAAAAAAAAACACTGTTGTCGCACAGCAAGAAGGTGCTGAGTTCAATGCCACCATCAGGTCTTTCTGTGTGGGGTTTGCATGTTCTCCCAGTGTTTGCGTGGGTTCTCCGGCTTCCTCCCACCGTCCAAAGACATGCAGTTTGTGGGGATAGATTAATTGATGAATCCAAATTGCCCATAGGTGTGAAAGTGAGCGCGAATGATGATCTGTCTCTGTGTGTTGGCCCTGCGACAGACTGGGATAGGCTCCAGCACCCCCTGTGACCCTGAAAAGGATAAGCAGAAGCGAATGGAAATGTTTAAACCAGTCTTTATCAAAACATGATTATAATCAATAAAATTTTATACTGTCTTTTTTTAAATTCAGGCAACCAAACAAGTTATGCTGAGAACTGACAGAGGTCCAACCTAACCCTGTAACCAAGTCTCGACCCTAAAACATCTCTTGTTGCTAAAATGAAGACGAAAACTGTTGTTGCATGATTCAGCAAACATCCCCAGCAGGTTTAAACACAACTGAACCACATTCAGCATTAAGTGTTAACACACAGCCAAGGTTTGTATCAGTGAAACATACTACGGTTTTCAGTCTGGTCATCTGTGTCTGTCTCGCAGAGGTAACTTTGCTCATGGAGATGTTTACCCTCCAGCTGAGCACATCACTCAGTAGTACTTGCTGCTCCAGCCTCGATTCCTGCAGACATACAGTATTTGATTACAGCACGGAGCTGATTGGATTACAGGAGGCACTGACTCAAATACCGACAGCAAACATGGAGCAACTGGAGCGCTTCCTTCTGGGAATGAACGAGCAGAGGGACACCGACTGCTCAGTGCACACTGAGGTCAGGCTGGCTGAGACCTGCTGCTAAAGTCGAACACTGTCACCATCCAACAGCTATGAAACAATCATCCCATTAATCTCATTTGATGCACATGGTTGTTTGGTTATGTTAAAAAAAAAAACAACAGTTTTTCTTAACCTGAAAAATTTGACCTGCAGTATCGACTCTTTTTTGAATGAGTATTTGGGTGAGTTTTATACACTGTATGCACCCACCGTTTAATGTAAACGTTACTTATCCTCATGTTAGTTAGTAGTTCATTTGGTTGGCCTCTGCTTTTAAAGAAACTTCACCCTCAGCCTCCACCTTTGCTCAAATCAGGGAGGATGGGTGCAGCACACATGTAACTGAAGAAAACAAAGAAAAACAATCATGAATGCTCCTTAAAGGACCTTAAAAGTCTAAAGAGCTATTGCTCAAAGATTGGCTCCTATTGTGGGATGTCGACTTTTTCACATTGCTGAGCATCAAACTGTTAATGAGGTGGCTCGGTAAAATCCTGCGTTTTCAGTGTGTTATATCTCATAAACGATACAACAGACTTTGACTCTTTGATGAGGAACTTCTTTGCTGCCCTCCTGTGGCTTCTTAATCTTTCTACACACAGGGATACTGTTTGTGCTGTGCAGTCATGTTGTGTAAAATATAATTGTAAGTGACCGACTCGAGACTTTCCTAAAAATACAATAAAACATAGCTTTAAATGAATGAATTTTCTGCATTAGTAGTTTTATTTATTTTTTACCAAACTATAAATGTTCCCATTTAGGGAAATGTCCATAATGTAGTAGGAGAAAATTACCAGGAAATTTTCTTCTTTTTAACTTTATTGATTTTTAATTTTTTTTGCAGTGAATCCAAAGCAGTTATTTACTTTTGTCAGCGATCATGTTGGTTAAAAAATAAAATAAATCTTCTCTGCAGCATCTGTGTTGTTTTAACAAGCACATGAATACACGAGCAAGTAGCACAAAACAAAGGAGGCGGTTTTATTATTAAATACATTTTATTACATAAATGACAATGTTGACACGACAGTGGAACATCACAGGTGTTTTAGTCAGGCGCACCTGCACAACAGAGCCATGCGTTTTTGCGGGTCCTCTCCTGAATCCTGTTCATCTGTGTGTGTTTATGTATTGTTCATTTGTATTTCTAGAATTATTTGATCTGACCAGACACAGACAGCCACACATTCACCCTCCTGCCTGACACACCCCCTCAACCCACTCCATCCGTGAGCCCAGCCCTCTGCAGAGGCCCTCCTCAGCCCCAGTTGCACTGGTCTTCATCTGTAGTTGTCATAATCTCTGTGACCAGCCCGGTGCCGATGGTCCTGTTTCCGTCTCTAAGAGTGAACCTCTGGCCTTTCTCCAGAACCATCGGCTGGCGGAGAGTGAGCGTCAATGAGGTGTCCTCACCTGGCATCACCATTTCCTAAAGGAAAGTAAAAAAGAGCAAGAAAACCATCAGTTTCCTCTGAAATCCGTGTTTATAAATGCAGAAAGCAGTAAATGAGAGGCAACACCAGCTTTAATCACCACTCAATGCTTCAAACAACACTTGAAAGGTTTAAGATGTCTTACAACACTTACAACTACACACACAGACACACACCTTGTCAGCAGGTAAAGTGACCCTGCAGGCCATATCCCAGGTGAGAGAAAACATGACGGGCATGAAGTTGGTGACAAACGGCTTGTGTCTGCCTCCCTCCTCCTTACTCAGTACATAGACCTGTAACACAGAGCGCACACAGACACACACAGCAGAGTTCCAGTTATATATAAACACGTACTACTGCTTATAAAACTGTGATAACTGTAGAAAACTCATGAAATTTTTTTTTTTAATCTCAATAAAAGGTGGTGCTATTCCTGATCTGTCCACTGAGTGTCACACTGCCCCAATTTAAATCATTAAAACCCTCTGTAGTCAAACTCTGTGGCTCTCACACCTGAGCTCTGACTTTCTGGTGAGGCATGATGCACCCTGGCTTGCACATCACCATCCCTCTCCTTATGTCCTCCCTCTTCAGGCCTCGGACCAGAGCGCCCAGGTTATCTCCTGCCTCTGCCCGGTCCAGAGACTTGTGGAACATCTCAATACCTGCACCCAAGAAAAATAAAAACAAACAAATCCAAATAAAGGGGATGCACACTTCAAGATACATTTCATTTGCAAGCTGTCATGTTTTATCCATGATTTCATATCTTAACATCATAGGAGGTTCCTCACCTGTCACTACAGACTTGAAGCTGCGGTTGTGACCCACAAACTCACAGTCGTCTCCTTTCTTGATGACGCCCCTCTCCAGAGTGCCCGTCACAACCGTACCCCTGCCTGCAACACAAGCAGGAACCTTCAGACTCAAAGTACACGACGCTTTCGCTCTCAGATCAGAAACAGAGTCAGAGATCTGCAATCTTCTTACTGCTAATTGGTAAAATCACTAATGAGTTGTGCTACTGACGCTCCAAAGCTGTGACTGCATCATGACAAAATTAACTTTGAAGACGTCCTTGGTGGGATATGAAAAACAAAAACACCGTACAAATGTTTCTTTGGAGCTTTGCTGGAAGCTGCACTGTTCAGTACAGCAAAGCTCTGCAACATGTGACAAAACTGCACAATACATCACTGGAGCATCGCTCTCTATGGCAAAGTTGACACCCAGATTTTCAAGCTCAGGTCCTTTTGACTGATTTTACTGTTTGCATATTAATTTCTTTTATAAATTTCTTTAAATCTTTATTTGTACTTTGCCTAAAATATTTAGAATTGTTGTGCATGAAGACCGTCTGACAAAGTAACGGAGCCAAGGATGGTTAAAAATTCCGCCTTATTTCTTAAAAGAGTGAATCTTGATTTGGATGTTTAGATTTTTGGGGTCTGCATCCTGGTTTAAAAACAGTTTATCGTTTTCTTTTGTTTTTCCATTTGCCTACAACTTTACATGATGCAACCAATGGAAATCAAGAGAAATCACCATTATTTCTACCCAACTAGCTTCAGACTGACAATATCAGATAGTGTTTTCTCCTACCTGGGATTGAATAAACCCCTTCAATGGGCAGAAGGAAAGGTTTTTCCAGCTCTCTTTTGGGCAGAGGAACGTAAGAGTCCACAATCTCCAGCAGTTTCATCACTGCATTCACCCCCAGCTCAGGAGCTTTGTTCTGAAATAGAGCGGGAAAAATCTGATTAAAACACATCACATTCTAGTTTGAAACTTGTTCTCCACCACTGAGGAAAATAAAATAAATGAAAATACAAACTTGCCTGAGGTCACCTCAAAATTTTGACTTGACAGCTTTAAAATTCAATTTATTTTCTCAGAAGCTGAATATTTGAGATCACCTAAAATTTTGACTTCTGGATGTCAAAATTAAATTGCTCTGAAATTTCTTTGACTGACAGACTGACAAAGTGTTTCTCCTCACCTCCAGAGCACAGAGTGCAGAGCCAATCAAAACGGGTGTGTTCTCGCCGTCGTAGCCAAACTCCGTGAGCAGCTCGCGGATCTCGATCTCCACCAGCTCCAGCATCTCCTTGTCCTCCACGGCGTCTGCCTTGTTTATGAAAACAACCACGTGCTCTACACCGATCTGCCGGGCCAACAGCAGGTGCTCACGTGTCTGAGGCATCTGGCCGTCAGTGGCTGCCACCACCAGAATGCAGCCGTCCATCTGAGCTGTGCCTGTGATCATGTTCTGAAAAAGAAAAGCAGACACATTTCTAATATGATCAAACAAACAGGCAGGATTACAACCTGGTAACATCAGGCTGCATCCAGGTAAAAAAAAAAAAAGGTAAAAAAAAAAAAAAAAAAAAAAGAATACCTTGACATAGTCAGCGTGTCCAGGGCAGTCTGTGTGAGCATAATGTCTGTTGGCTGTGGTGTATTCTACATGCGAGGCGTTGATGGTAATTCCTCTGGCTTTCTCCTCAGGGGCATTGTCAATGTCCTCATACTTCTTGTAGCGGGCACCACCAGCATCAGCGAGCACTGGGGAGGATCGAATTGAGTGATAGAAATTCACCTTACAAAATTCACTAAACAAAGTTATTACACACATTAACACCAGACTGTGTCCAGACCGGTGTGACAGCAGCAGCTTGAGTGGGTCTACCTTTTGTGATGGCTGCCGTCAGGGTGGTTTTGCCATGATCGACGTGGCCGATCGTCCCGATGTTTACATGGGGCTTGTCTCTGCTGTATGTCTTCTTCGCCTCCGCAGCGAAGGTTCGCCGGCTCAGAGGCACAGCACACTGCGTGACAAAGAAGAACCCAATAATTTAACCACTGCAAAAAATCTGTGCTTCGCAGCGTGCAGCATGCCGTTTCATGCAACTACTTACCAATTTGAAGGAGCTGTGCAGGAGGCTTGGTGAAGAAAGCTGAAGGGCTGAGAAGAGGGAATCAAAAAAAACTTACATAAAGAGTGACTATTTGGTGCCACAACACAATAATTAAAACATTGCCAAACATATTTAAACTATGTATCTTTCTAAAATGCGGAAATATGTATTAATTCTGTGTCAGTGAACATTTAGGTGTCCATGCCCTTATTTCCCTTTCAATCAGTGCAGTCGTGCCCTCACATAGATGAGATTAGCACTGACTGCCACACACATTTTTCCTCAAAATCTCAGCCAGCATGTCTGCACAGCTCCGGATGTATTGCACTCACACCGGCCGTGATGCTTCTGTGCCATATAGAGCGCTAATAAAAAGAGTTTTGCATAAACCAGGCAGGTTATATCATGCTAACAGCTGCAGCTAACATTAATCAATTTTGATGACTTTAGATCCAAAAAGGACGGCGTCACCTCTCTTTAAAGACTACCTATATCAACAGTATGTTTTCCTTCGTTTCTGGTTACCAGGTGCTGATTTTAGTAATCATTCTTCATCCTCGGTTAGTCTTATTGTTAGCTAACCGTCACTGGTAACGTGACCTTGCTCTGCTGTCGGAAGACACAGCATCACATTTTATTTTCATATTCTTGTACTTCTAAATGTCCGAACAGTGTTTGATATTATGTATAAATCAATAAAGGTGGTGTAAATCAATTAACTGTCAGAAATGCAAGCAGAGTCACATAGTTTAAATGAATTAAACAATATTTACCGGACAAACACGCACGCAGCCCCACAAGCGCCGCCATCTTTCCTGGCTTGACAAACCTAAGACGATCGGAATTCAAGAAAATAATCTCCCAGCCCCAACGATGTCGTTCCTTTACGTACATGCACATGCGCATGTTTAAGTTGGTGCGTAAAATGTTCACATTGCAAAACAGTAACAGTATTAATGTAACTACTACTAATACTACTATTGTATGTTATTATATTAGACTAAGCAAAAGACTGAAACCCATTTAAAGAAAGTATGAGTTATGTAGCTAATATTAAAAAAAAAATTAAGAGAGCAATCCCAAGTAACCTGAACTTAATGTTTGTTAATAATATGTTTGCTGATATCTAAAAGGCAAATATTATTTTTTACATTCATTATTAAGGTGTGTGTATTTTATAACAGATATATAAATAATACCAAATATATCGCAATCGATATGCCTTAGTTTCTTCTGACACGTTTCTTCTGGGATTTGCATATATTTATTTTGACGTAATTAATTCTCTTTGTAAATTGTGCGTACCAGCGTTACTGGATTACCGTAACTATACTAGTATAGGAAAAAATTGCGTCTATGAATTTTTAAATATTGAGGTAATACTGTCAGTCAGATGTTCAGCATTATAATTTTGAAAAGCTGACTTTAAAGCAAAAAATGGAAAGTCTAAAATGACGTTGATTTGAGAGCAAAGAGTATCCAAAAATTACTTTGCTTGCCCGTTTGGTTTACTTTTTACGGTAAAACATGGCGCCCCCCTTGCCACTCGTGAGCTCTTGCTCGTGAGATGAAGAGCTAGCTAGAACGTTCCAGCGCTTCACGTTTCTGTGTTTATAGAGGGAGAGAGCTGTATTTGAGCTCAGAGAGAAACTTTGTCTGTTACCTTTACGTTGATTTTGAGTCAGTTTAAAGGTAAGTGGGCAATAATACCCTTTGTTATAAGAGGCTAGCAGCAGGTTTTGCATTATTAGCAGAGCTGTATGTTTGTAGTAAAGTATGATCCTGGTATATAAACTGTGGGGCTTTACCTGGTACCACTGCTAGTACACTTAAATTAATCTGAGGTTATTTTGAAATATTCCTTTAGTTGTCTTGTTGATTTTTTTTTTCTTTTCTCCACTTTACCCTTTAGCTGTTAACACCATGTCAGAAGACAGGCAGACCAGGAGACATCCCCAGAACCTCCAAGGGGTCCTTCAGCTCGCAGTGGAGGCTGGATCCGCTGCAGAGGGTCCTGCCCCTCCTGAACCCATGTCAGAAGAGGTACGTACTTGTACCCTAAGCAGGATCAGGCCAGATGACCACACAAACTGTTGGGTGTCGACTTTGTAGCTCACACCAGGACACACATGCTTGTAGCATAGCTTCACAATGTGGCTTTGACAGAACTACGGCTTAAATAAGTAGAATGAGCAACTAGTCAACTAAAAGCCTTATTTGCATGAGGATATAATAATAATATAGTAGAGTAGATCCAAAAATGATAACAACAACAATAATAAATATTTTTGTTTTTACAGTAGCAACATGTGTTGCTCCGCTTTGCAAAACATCCCACCATAAACTATTGATATATCACATTTTCATAGTTTTCAGAGTGCTTTGAGAGACAAAAGTATAATACTGCATTCAAACAGAAAGCCGGACATTGTGGCCAGAAATGAACAGGACAAAACTGGATCACAGAAAACTTTTAATTTAAGTAGTGAACAAGGTATAGAAATTATATCAATCAGAACTGCTGGCAGCCCCCCACCCCACTTAGTCCTCAGTATTTTGGTAGGAAGGGGATATCTTTGACAACACTTTTAAATTTGATAAGTAAATAAATGCCATTGCCATCAATGATGTTCTCTCTTAGCTTGATTTATCACAAATGTTTTTATTCAATTGTCAGCCAATAACTGATACTACTTAGGGGCTTGATATCTTAAACCTACAGTGCTATGTATACTGTTAATTTGCTGTAG
Organism: Mchenga conophoros; assembly: GCF_057382185.1. Lineage (NCBI taxonomy): Eukaryota > Metazoa > Chordata > Actinopteri > Cichliformes > Cichlidae > Mchenga > Mchenga conophoros. Next base: position 19,845,585 of record NC_140529.1, read on the forward strand.
ATAGTTTTTCAGGCGTGCTACTTCCTCTTGTGTCCTCCCTTTGTGCAGTTTCCGCAAATTCAGGAAACCTTGCACACCATGCAGCTCTCTGGGAATGACCGTGTTGGCTCTAAAACACTGTTTCAAACTATTAAAAACTTTGACATTTTTTTTAAATTTCAATTAAAGAAATTGTAACAATGTTTAAAGATAAAATGTTAAACTGTTTTTTGCTAAGTTTTCTGTCTTGTGTAGACACAGCAATGGCCTTGTCTCTTAAGTTTGATGCCTTTTTTGTGCTTGAATGTCAAGTGGTTCAACAGACAAACAAAGAAGCATTCTTCTAAAAATGGTCAGGTAGAAGGACTGGACTGAAAGTCAGTTTTTAAAAAAAGAAGCCAATGTTGAAAGAAAAACTTTGAAAGACCTTTGGAAATCCTGGAGAGTTATTGCTCAACTATTGCTTAAAAATTCAAAGAAAGTCTTTCTTGGAAGTCAAATATAAAGAAATGAGGAGTGACTCAAGACTTTCGTACAGTAATATATAATTGCACATCACTTGAAATCTCATGTGTCTGAGTAAGACACTGATGTCCACATACGTTATTTTTATTTTTTTTCTTAATGCGTGCTTGGAGGTATCACATCAGAGAATTTGAATTCAGCATGACAAACTACTTCAGGCTCTTTTTTGTGCCTTTCTTCCAGAGGAAAACATGGCTGAGAGAAGCTCTTACAGAACTGTGCAAAGGGCAGATGGATGAAGTGGAGCAGATGAAGCAGTGCTTGGCTGTTCTGTGCAAAGAAGGAAGTGAAAGGGAGAGGGGTGGAGAGGAAGATAGGGAAGATGATGATGAGGACGGTGAGCGGGAAACGGCCTTTGAGATGCTGTCCGAGCTGTGTGAGAATCTGGACAATGCCAGAGGTAATAAATGGTATTAGAGCAGAGGGCACGCTAAAGACAGCGTGTGTTCACTGTACGCTCACTGCATCCTGTCCTCTGCAGACCTGATGACCCTTGGTGGGCTGGAGTTGTGCGTCTCCCAGTATCTTAATCATGCTCAAAGTGGGTTGAGGTGGCGTGCTGCCCAGCTCATTGCCTCCTGTGCCCAGAACATGCCACAGCTGCAGTTCCACTTGCTTAGCATCGGGGCGCTGCCGAAGCTTCTGCAGCTGACAGATTCTGACCCAAACCCCACCGTCAGGGTGAAAGCTCTTTACGCTGTCTCATGTGAGTAGAGCCATAATGCACGCATGCTTCAAAACTGAGCTTCATGACAACAAGCCTGCAACCAATTGCTGCACATCAGTCATTTCACATACATGATCCAGAACCTCGGATTGTCCATGTGACAGTCTGCGAATTTTAGTGCGGTCAACAGTTGGTTCCCATAGTTGATGTTTTAGATGGACAGGCTATTCAACAGCTATTTTTAGTGGCCAGCCTCCCAACTGTATCGCCTGTGTTTATGATATTGTTATATCTCATGTTTCCTGTCAATTCAACTTTAAGCCTAAATTATCTGTTGCTTTCTTCTTTAGTGCCAAATGACACATGGCACCGTCTTTTTGTCCCAGCTCTGTGCTTCACAACCCTCAACAAAACTGTGTCCTGTCGTAATCATAGGTCTGGTTCGAGAGCAGGAGGCAGGTCTCCAGGCCTTCCTGTCCCACGATGGATTCTCAGTGCTGATGCGAGGCATGCAGTCAGAGAACGAGAAGCTCAGAACCAAGTCGGCTTTCCTGTTGCTCAATCTGCTGATGTCGCATCCCGAACAGAAAGGTATGGATGGGAAGGACATTCAGACAGGATAGCGCTGTAAACCTGCACCAGTACCAATACAACACTTTGTAGCCTTTTATTAAGACACAACATGGTTTAATAATGTCTCTAAAAGCTTATAGAGACACCTTTTCTGTGGAAAATGAAGATATTTTATTTGCAGCTTTGCTCTTCATCCATGATTAGTCGCCAATATGGCAAGTTCTGCAGTTAAAGGGTAAAATAACATAAAAAGTTTTTAAACGATTTTTTTTTAGCAATTAAATCTCGTGTTAAAACTTTTATACTTTCTCCCTTTTAGTTTTATCCTTGCAGTATGTGTGTTTCTCACTGATCTTGCTACCTTTGTCTGGGGAAAACATGGAAAAACTATTTTAATCTTAACTACACATACATAGTAGACCATAACAAGAAGAACTACAGCAGATTTTTTACTTTGGATATTTAATTGGTTTACTCTTTAAACATCTATCTAAAGTTTTTGCAAGCTTTCCTTAAAAAATGGCTTGACTCAATATAAACTCAGGCATATTCCTGATTATTTCCCCCCGCAGACACGCTTGTTGCCATGGGTATGGTACAGCAGCTGGTATCAGTTCTCCGTACACCGCATTCACCCGTCCATGAACATGTGCTTGGTGCCCTTTGCTGGTAAGAAACATTCATTATGATACTGAAAATCTGACATTATTTCATGGATGGTTTTAGTAACTGTACCCGTCCTTGTTACTGATGGTGGTGTAGTCTGGTCGAAGACTTTCCACAAGGGCTCAATGACTGCAGGAATCCTGCTCTGGGCCTGGAGGAATTACTCAGACAGAGATCCAAAGAGCTCCAAGGCAAAGAAGAAAGTCAGGTAATTCATGTGCCTGAGAATCAGATCGTAAAACTCGATAGAAATGTTGTGATTATGCTACAAAATTTCATTTCAGTCATGAAATGTGTTTTTTCCATGTAAAACTAGAGGTGATTGTGGTTAAAGGCTAACTAGTTGTAAACAATAAAGAGATATATGACTGCTTTTTTTTTTAAGTTTAAAAGATTGAAAATTAAAAAAATAAGCTGAATCTTATTTTTCTTCCTCTTAAAGTCACATGTTTGTTTCCAACAGGAAGAACTTGATTTCTGTGAGCGACTCAGGGTTATGTGTTTCTCCAGGCAGCAGTCAGATGACACTGGGATGGATCGTTGATTTTTTAATTCTTTCTTTGTTTGCTTGTTGTTGTTTTTTTTTACCCTGACATGTTTTGGCATCAGTATGAAAAGATAACAGAACATTCATGAGCTGGAACATGTTTTTTGTTGTTGTTGTTGTTGTTGTTGTTGTTGTTTGGTCTGTTAAGACAGTTGCACATGATCCAGTACCTGGATTTCACTGTGTAAATAATTGTACTGTATATTGTAATGTATAAAACAACTATTTCAGTCCAATGTTTGCCATTCTTAATATCTTAACTGTCATCCCAAGCATCTCCATTAAAGGTAGTATGTATAGTACTCTATTTTAATTGGCAGAACACAAATGCTGAATTTAGTTAAATCTATTTTATTTTATTATAGTATGCTTTACTTTTACATTTCCTGTCTCTTTTCAGTTTTTCTTGAAACAAAACTCCCAGTTGTTGACATAATATTTATTACTGTTAATAAAACATGGGATTGCGTGTATAAACATACAGTATAATGAGCAGTTCACATCATGCCACCATATGCACAATCTACATGTAAACATGCATGTCAAAGAAAATATTTTGATCATTAAATCACAGAATATAAATATTATAAACTGAAGTTTACTGAATGTTTTTCCATTTCATTTGGAAATAAATTCTTTCATTTTTAGAACATTGCAAATTGAATGTATTTCCTTTTCTTTGTTTCTTTCTTCTTTTTTTTTAACCACTTACAACAAATATTTATGGAAATGGAGAGCTAATGTAGTACAAGCTTTTGGAGTACAACAGGGATACTGGTTAGGACCTCTTCCATTTTGAAAACTCATCCGTGTCCTCTACTGCTTGCATGTCACCCACAGCGATTAGAAGCTGTGCCAGATAATAGGTCACCATTACAACAGTATTACCGTGCTGCATTGGTGCCACCACCTTAAAAACTTGCAGAGACAGCGTTGCGTCGGATACCATGAAGCTCAGACTTCCCAAAAGTGTTGCTACGTTGCTAGTTCTAGCTGCTAATAGACCCATTAGAGTAATTAAGACAAAGTAGACTCCAACAGCTGGAGTTAGCACTTCAGAGTTTGGGTCCTTTTGCAGAAATGGAAATAAAAATGTGTAATAACCTCCTCCAACCATAAACAGGATCAGATAGAGAAAACGGCTCCAGCAGGAAGAGGAGTTTTTTGTGTAACGACTGGACAGGAAGGAAACTGAGTACAACAGATGAGCCACAGCAAATGCACCCATTCCTGAAACAGATATTGAGGACATAATGGGCATGTGATTTGCAATTTATGAATCCTGGAGTGTTAAATTTACTCTCTGAAAGTAACTATTACAAATACTTCTTACAATAATGAGGCATGTGCGAGCAATAGACATTTCATAAAAGAAAAAAATGCTCAATTTTTTGAACTCATCCACCACCAGCGCTTACCATGCAGGAAAAGCTCAGGCCACACCAGGCAGCAGTCACCAACAGCAGAGAAGACCAGTCCTCCCACCACACCTAGGACACTCTGACCTCCATTCCAGCTCAGCACCACTGCAGCCAATAGGAGTACTGGTGCAGATTTGACACCTGCAGACATGATGGACGGGGGCGAAGCAGGAGTCCAAAGGTAGAAGTACAGAGCTGCAGACAAAAAGAAAGGCAAGAGAGACAGAAAGAGAGCACAGGACTGATAGAAATGGACGAAAAGAAAGAAAAGGGAGAGATGCATCAAGTTTTTGTACAGAAGTAGATTCAAGTTATGATTTCAAACATCTCCTTTCCATCTGGTTTCACTAAGCAAAGTGCTGCTAGAAATAAAGAAATACTGGCTGTAAATAGAGGTGAACTGTACCTTATTTCTCCTCTGCCGCCTGTGATAGGCGTGAGTCTCAAGGATGTCCATCTTCTCTCAAACAGCACTGCTGTGGGCAGACGTCTCAGAAGGATAAAAGTGTCTTTACTGTCTTGTTTGCCAGCGATCCTCAGCTCCAACGATCCTCAGCTCCTGTACCCCTCGCCTTGAACCTCTGTCGTGTCTTTCAATCTGCCTGCATTTCATGTCGATGAACTTTAGACCGATCCTCACTGTCTGATTGCGCTCTGATAATCAATTCGCTCCCTGTTTTGAGTTCTGCTGGTCAAATTGCTCACCCTTGACCTCACCAGCAGGATTACGTTGGTGACATCAGCACAGAAGGAGCAAAGTTGAACTGTGCAGGTGTTATCACTGTGAAATGTAAACTTTAATATCAGGAAACTGACAAAACCTGATGATTGTTGTTGTAGAGACTTTTTTATGTCTCAATGTTTCATAAAACAAATGTGTAAAAAAAAAGTTCATTTTACAGGAAAGGATTGGATTCTTTGATAAACAGCTGTAAATTTGTTATAACAATACTGGGGGTTTTTTTTGTGGCAACTGTTCAAAAAAATGTGGATGGTTATGAAAAACACGCTATGCCAAAGCCCCATCCAGTTTCCAGTGCTTCACATTTAAAGTAAAGGAAAAGGCTCGTTTGCTCATAGATACTGATGAATATGACACATTTCTTTTGTTTGTGATCAAAGAAAGTATGACACACATTCTGACATAGAAGAAGAATAAAATGCTTTGTATGTTGAATGATGTTCAGTGCTCGTCTTGACTGGATTTTGTTTTGAAAATTTCAAACAATTACATTTTTCTGAAGCTGAGATTTAAGTTCAAGCAGATGGAGGAGGAGCCCTGCGTGTAATAATTTCACAGAACTGCAACAATGATTAACTACAGGCTACTCTGAGTCAAACTTTGTGCTTTGCCTGAACACAGTTCTTGCAGCTCTGGGCTGGTTATTGAAATTCAAGGTGTGGGACAACGCTGGAGGGGGTGTAAGTTTACTGGGTGTATAGAGTAATAAATGCAGTAACTGTGCAAGAAGGGGTTGATATCAGGTAGGGCTTAAGGTCAATATAGACATGTATATGTGTGCATGTGTATTGGTTTGCTTTGCGACTGCACTCTGGGCTTTTATCTGCTTTGTTTGCTTCCTTTGTACAGCTATGGCGACCGATTCTTCCTCTTTAAGGATTGGAGTCGTAGGATTTGGACATCTAGGTCGGAATTCCCCTTTTAAATCCCAGGCAAACACTCTTTAAATTGCTGTATATTATTTCCTGAAAGCATGTGCATGTGTGTGTATGTGTGTGCAATTTAGGTCAGTACCTAGTGGAGAGGATCAATAAAGATGGACCTGCCCTCGGTTTGACTCTGGGTTTTGTCTGGAACAGGAATTCTGGCAAGCTCAGTGGTTTAGTCCCCTCTGAACTCATACTCGGGGATCTATCGTCCTTTGCAGAAAGGTGCAAACATGTGCATAAGCATTAAAAACCCACGTGCACACAGCATGATTGTTCTGTGCACACGTGTTTTTATGTATTAAATCAGGAACGCTATAAACGTACTGTATTTATCTTCGGGAATTTCCCTTCTGAACTTTGAAGAATAATCATTGTGTGTTTTGCAGGCGATGCGATGTGATTGTTGAGGTGTGCCATCCTCAAATAGTTAAAGAATTTGGGCTCCAGTTTCTGTCTCAGTCTCATTTCATGGTGAGCTACTTCTGATTTTGCTATTTCAGTGAAACAGCTAGTACATTTCTTTGTTTGTTTTTTTGATAGATTCTTCCGATGTTATATTTTATTTATAGTACTTGACAGATTTTATTTTAATTGACTGATACAGTTTGATTTAAATCTGTCATTTTTATGATTTCATACCATTAAATCATTATCAGGCTGAACCACTGATACGAGGCAGAATGGGTCCATCCTTTCATGTTGTTTACAACAAAATTGGACCCTACCATCTGAATGTCACAGCAGAAATCAAACCTCATCTGACCAGGCAGCATCTTCTTTTGACTAATTTTGGTGAATATGTTCAAACTGTGGCCTCAGTTTCCTGTTCTTAGTTGACAGGATGTGGTCTTCCGCAGCTGTAGCCTGTCTGCTTCAAAGCTGTGCATTGAGAGATGCTCTTCTGCATATCTTGGTTTTAACGAGTGGTCAGTTGAGGTACTGTTTCCTTAAGGTACTGTGAGCGTACATAAAATGGACAGAATATCATGTCATTCGACTGTAAACAATCGCCATCTCGGTCCAGCTGAAGGTTATTAAATGTTCTCCTCCTTGGAGAAAAGTCCTCCACTGTCCTCTTCACGGACCCCTCAAAAGTATTTGACTGTTAAGCACAATTCTTTCTCACAAACTACTCATTCCTCACATAGAGAAACAAACTGTTAATGTTAATCATAACTTTTACTCAACCATCAGAAATAGGATGGCAGAGAGAGCATCTGGCTATTTAAATTGGCTATTTGCTTTGCAAATAAGGAAAATGCTCATTTCTATACTTCAATGTTCACTTTTTTGCAGACAATAGTCTTTCATATGCTTCAGGATTAACCCCAGCAAAGTCTTAATTCACCCTCATCTGTTTTTGATACTTTCCAATTAACACTTCTCAGTCACAGACTGGATTTAAATGCATAAAAGACCAAGCACATGGTATCTCCACTGCAGCTGTGACTATGAAGCATTCTGCAAATCACATTTTAAATATATCTCCACATTAATGTTTGAAGAGTTTCGCATGTACACGGGCGTTTGGTTTGATAGCGTTTGCTTTGTAGATTTAAATTCAATAACAGGTTCAAAATTCAGAGTCGACAGACGGTCATCCTAACCCACAAACACTTGAGAAGTCAACGACACTTCATCATTTGTTTTGCACCTTTGTTTTTCGTTTTTTTCCTCCTCTAGGTGGGCTCTCCATCTGCCCTCGCTGATCCTGATCTGAACCAGAAGTTGAGTCAGGCTGCTCAGAAGTATGGCAGGACTCTCTACGTCCCCAGTGGTGCATTATGGGGAGGCCAGGACATCCAGAGGCTGAATGACAGTGGGAAAATAAAGGTAAAACAAGGATAGTCCAGTGTTTAAAACCATGGAAATGAACATAAGCGATTTAATGTTGCTTTTTCCTTTCATGGTTTATTTTTAGGCTTTGTTCATCAGAATGTCCAAGCATCCCTCCTGCTTTCGGCTGACAGGAGACGTCCTCACTGACTGGACGGAGGGAGAAGGCAGGCGTGTTTTGTTCAGAGGCTCCGTTGCAGAGTTGTGCCCACTCGCTCCTAACAATGTGAACACCATGGCAGCAGCAGCAGTGGCAGCAGGGACACTGGGCTTCACTGGTGTCCAGGGAGAGATTGTGTCAGATACAGCGTGAGTGCTTCTAAAAGTCGGATTGTTTGTTTGAAACCATCCTGCCTGCATCTTCCAGCTTCATGTACCTTCATGCCGCAGGTTAAGAGACTACCATGTGGTGGAAGTGGAGGTGACTGGGCCTGATGGTTTCTCAGTACACACAGTGAGGAGGAATCCAGCCAAACTCGGGGCTGTTACTGGCAGCGCAACTTACAGCTCTTTCTGGAATAGTTTACTCAGTAAGTCCTAAATGACTGCCAAACACTTTCTCAGTGAATCTGATGTAAAGCACTCTGTGTCACCCTTTTAAGGTATCTATCATGTCAACATAAACACCTCCAAATTGTACTTAAGCACAGCAAACTCCTTAAAGTAGTTATAAACAGGGATGAAATGCTCAGAGCTATTTTTAGACCTGGTGCAGTGGGCCTTGTGTTCCTCGTGGTGCAAGACAATGCCTGACCTCATGTGTGCAGAGCGTGCAGGCAGTTCCTGGATGATGAAAGCGGTGGTGATTTCATTTTTTGTTGTAATTTTAAATTCAGGCTCCAAATGATTAATGGCTGGTTTCCGGTGACCGTTGTTGAATCATTTCGCTCTCACTCAATTACTCATATTAATATCTTATGTGTGGTTTAAGTGTTTCATTAATTTATTCCATAATACACACACACACACACACACACACACACACACACACACACACACACACACAACACTATTACAATGGTGAGTGCTCATATTAAAGTATAAAACTGTAAAAGTATTCAGTTTTACAGTTTTTTCGATGGCTTTTTATGACGCTAGTAAATGCACATATATTTATTATAGTCATCTCCAGCACATGCACCATGAGAATAAAGGATTTCAAACCCATGATGACACCTGCTGCTCAAAGCTTTCCTTTCCAAGAGGAAAAGAAAGAAAGAAAACTGGCTCACAGATGCCCTTAAAGGCCCTAAAGGAAGTTTCTCTTAGTTTATGAACTTGGGAGCTGCACCGAGGCCAAACATAAGATATATGGGGATTATATTAAGTGTGATAGCATCATAGGTCCTCTTTGAGTGTGGAGTACGGTGTGTTTCAGTATGTTTTTCATGTGAAGACTCAGATTTTTACATTCTTGTTTTTCTCAGTTTGTAAAGGTCACGGGGGCAGAGTTTACCTGTGCTGAAACAGCCAAGCACTTTGGAGGATTACCTACAACGGAAGAAGAGGATTCACTGCAACATTTCAGCTGATCTGAATGATTTATGAAGGAGATGCTGTGTAGATAAGATCAGTATGTTACAAAGAAGCAAATCTTTGGATATATTTGTTCCAATAAACTGCACAAACACAATGAAAGAAGAGCCCGTTACTGTTTATAAAACACCAAACAGGTGTATATAGATATTTAAATTTTATTATATGTTCATCTGGTGCAAGATTGTGAGAAATGGAGTGATAGTGACAGTATACGGCTGGCAAAACCATTTCCTTTTTTCCAAAACAAATACTCAAGACATACAGTAGCTTGTTTTTCAGCCCTTTCTCTCTGTCAGGTCTTCTACCTGTAAACACAGTTTCCATCTTAGGACACAGTACCCTTTCCCCTCTGTCTTACCTCTTTTCATTTCACAAATAAATACTTGCTGAAACAGGCGAACCAAGGAATAATCTCCACACACAAGCGCGCACAAACACAGTAGGAGTACAGTGGACACACTGTGATACTGTAAGGCACACAAACAAAATGAGAACACACTCACACACAAGGCGATACCATTCTCCGAACGAGAGCGTTTTCAGCATTATCAGTGTGTGCTCTTCATTTTGTTTCTATTTTGAGAGGTTATGCAAAAAACAAGGCGCGTGAAAGAAAGAAAAGAAAAAAAAATGCTACAAAAAGGTAGAAAGTCAAGTGTGAAGCACTGTATGGTTGTCACATCATGTGGGGCACGAGTGAAAACGACAAAAAGAACAGATGCTCTTTCTGGCTCTTAATGCATAATATTGCTATGTGGGCTTTTTCACAGGAAGCTTCCCGTTTTGAACTTGTAGAGATGGTAAGCTGGTAAAAAAAAAGGAGAGATAAGCTGTTCTCCCAGCCCTGACCTACGTTTGAATGAAGTATAAAATCCGACTCCACAGTTTGCTGTTAATATTAATGATCCTCTGTTAGATCCACATTACTCACTGTTAGTATTCTACAAAAATCCAGCAATCCTGATTTGTTTTCCTATGTGTTGATCTGTCAGTTAACCTTTTTCCTTTTAAGTTGCTGCATTTACTTCACAAAGCAAACTACCGGTCACACTGCTGGTGTAACTGAAACAATACCAAAATATATCAAACTGACAGATACTGTTTTTAAAAATTCTGAGGTACGCACAGGTTGGGAAGACACTGACAGTAATGCATTTTGTCACAACATGCCAATATTAAATTCGTCACACGCGTTCACGCAGCCACAGTCGTCTACACGGACAACTTGAACCACAGATAAGAGTTTCACTAGTGAGGTTTAGCAGTAGTGCGTCGGTCTCAGTTTTTCTCGCTCGTCACCTCGTCGCCATTCCCGTTGGCCCCGATGATGGCGATGGACTTGTTTTTCATAGGCAGCGTGTAGGGCTGGCGGATGTTCACCTTGTCCTTTTCGGCCTCCAGGTCCTCGTCGTAGCACTCGTCATCTTCGTTGTCTTCAGCCTCGCTGTGGTGCGGGGAGGAGTGGCGGGACAGGGCTGGAGATGGTGGCACTGAGGCTGGTCGGGGGTAACGGAAACCGGCGGTCTGAGGACAGGAGTGAAAGTATTAAAAACATAAACAGGAAGAGGACGCTTCAAGAAAAAAAACAAAAAAACAAAAAAAAAACCTCACATTTGTTTTAAATACTGTGTCTATTAAAAAAAAATACAAGTTAACTTACTTGGGCTGTATCCTGAGGTTCATATATGAAGGTGTCAGGGAAGGCTTTAGCCAGGGCCATGTGGCGGGCAGCTATATAATACTAATGAAGAAAAGAAGGAGAAATTAAAAATAAATAAATAACTGTTGTAAAGATTTTATCTGTGAGACTCGTTGTTGCAAATAGTAGAGAAATACACAAGAAACTCCAAAGAAGGAGTTTCTTTCAATAACTAAAGAACTTTAAGTAAAATCTAGAGCAAGGATCTCAAACTGATGTTAGATGGTGGGCAACACACAGCCCACTGAGCTCAAGAAGGCCGACGAGTGAAACTCTCCTGTCTGTCAGTCTAAAGAATTTTAATTACACATTTAACTCCTGAGACATAAGAAAGAGAAGTGCAATTTCAACAATACATCTCGTGATAAACAAAAGCCTGTCAGTGCGTCTCTTTGGATTAAACCATAAGATATAAATGTGCAAAATCACAGAAAAAGTTCTGTTCATTCATTGTGTAGACTGTTCAGTTTTGTTTTGTTTTTTAAATGTGAACCAAACGTAGAAGCATACATTTCTATAGTAGATAGTTCCTTGTTTTTTCTCCTTTTGTCAGTTAATTGTTTATATATTACTCAATTACTTTTGTAGTATGAATGGCCACGGGGAGGACTTTAACAGCAGGAAAAGCTCAAAAATGTATGCCCCCCTTCACATTTTCCAAACCTGCCAAAAAGGCTGAACTGGAGCCTTTGGCCTTATGTTTGACACCCCTGATCAAGAAGGAAAACAACAAAGACAATGAAGGCCGAGGGGTCCAGAGATGTGCAACAGGATTTGTAATGTTACCCTGCCGAGGTATTTCCAGTCCAAGAGATCGCTCAGACGCTCAGTGCGGTTCCTCTGGATGATCCGTTGGCGGCGGCTCTGCTTGCAAAACTGGAACAGGAAGGAAGTGAGCTGGTTACATGACTCGTCCACACCCCGACACCTGCGGTCCAGGATGTAGATACCTGCAAAGCGAAAAAGCAGCAGTTTTTCCTGATTATCTTAAAAAGAGGACTTCTTTTGAAAAACAGTAGAATTTAGAAGAGAAGGCATGAAGATGCACCATATGCCGTTGGGTCTGCTATGTGTTCCTCCATGAAACAGCCAAAACCTGACAGGTTAGTGGAGATTGATGGAATTCCCATGACAGTGCACTCAGCTGATAAACAGGGAAACAATAATTAGTACTTTTATATTAATACACACATAGATGCATCTTGTCAGCATGAATGAATCATACCAGGTGTGTAGCCCCAGGGCTCATAGTAAGAGGGAAAGACGCCAAGGTGGCAACCTCTTACAAACTCCTCGTAGTCCATTGGAAGAAGAGGAGAGGTGGATGAAAGGAACTCGGGATGGAAGATAATCTAACAGATGAAGAAGAAATTCAGTGTTACAGACAGATAGGGCACACTGCCAGAACCAGCAGCATGAGGGGTAATTCAGATTGAGGAAAAAATAAAATTACAGAATCATGCTCACAACACTTTTTTCTTTCAGGTGCGACTATGATACCTCACAAACTAAAAAAAATAAATCAAAATAAATTAACAACTTAAATCCCAGAAAGGCGACAGGGAATCTTCCAGCGGTCACCTCCTGTCACGTGACCTACCTTGACCCGGTCAGCAGAGCTGTTGAAAAGGCCGATGCGGCGAACACAGTTGAGGATGGGGTCGCTGCTGTCCTCCAGCATGTTGTGAGTGCAGATCGGAGGCTGGCACTGTCTCTGAGTGGCAAAGATGGCGCGCTTCATGATAGTGAAATCCTCTTTGTCCAGCATCTTCGACACATCTGGCAGCTGCCCACTGAAGAAAAAGCTCGAGTTAATGTTAAAACGAAACTCACAGCACAAAAAAAACAAAAAATCAAATAATTAGCAGGTTTGAATTTAATAAAACCAATAAGATTTCAACATTTTTACAAATTCAGGTATATCCAAGTTTAATGCATACCTTTATTGGGGACTATTTATTAGGAGATATTTGTTGTAATAAGCTGGGTGTCTAATACTTTTTACATCTTACAGTTTTTAAGAGGCAGGATTAAAAAGGGGTCGACTTACACCAGAAGTGACTCATAAAGTTTCTTTCCAAAGCGCTCCTTCACAGTCTGAGCAGTATCCCTGCCAGGGACAAAAAAATTTAAAAAATAAAATAAAAATTCAAATCCATTACTCCTTTAAGTTCAAAATGAATAACTACATCTGTAAAGAACCTCACCAGAGCTGCTTCCTGACTGCTTGGCCCTTCAAGGTCTCCACATTGAAGTTGTTTGTCCGAGCTGGCATGATGAAGAATGCGATCACTGTCACGTCACTGTGGTTGACCTTTGATGGACCATACAGACACTGGAGTTAGATTTTGTTTTATCTTTTTAAAAAAAACAAAAAAAAAACACCTAGGATTGACCTTTCTCCTTCCACATCTGTGAACACATGTGCACATCTGTGAACACAGCCACACATACGTACTCTCAGTAGATAATTGAGTCTGGCTAAAGCCTCCAAGAAGATGTCGGCTCCTTTGTTGGAGAATTCGTACCTCCCAGCGATGAAGAGGAACAAACACTTGTCCAGGTTGAAGTCGAGGTGTCTGATGGTCAGATGGTCACCAACATACAATTAAAAAAAAAAAAAAAAATACACAACTTGATTTGTCACTTCCCCTTTCTGGCTAAATTCATTAACTTTTAAGCACTTTACACACGCTGTGACGTGCGGACTAACCCATAGAAGTGTCCCCTGACAAACTCCTGAATCCGACTCTTGCTCTGAGCGTGGAGGTTTTGAAACTCGTGCATAGCTGAGAACTTCTTCACGTTGAGCCCGTTGGGAGTCACGATATCTGTGGAAGCAGGCAAAGCATAAGCATGCAGTAGAGAAAAGGTGATGATTTGATAGTCAGGTAGATTAAAAATCTCCAAAGCATAATTAATACTCGATATGTATAGTTCAGGCTGAAGTAGTTTTAAAAGAGTGAGTAATTTAAAGTGGAAAAAAATATTACTATGTAACATTTTTAAAGTGGTTTTTGGGAAGCTGTTACTTTTTTGTTCTTAAGACAAAATGAGTCATGATTTTTAAGGATTTTCTAAGGGTTAATTTAAAATAATACTACACTGAAAGCATTATATTATATATATTATATTTTACATATTCAGACTTCTATATTCAGAGTATTGCAGGGGGAGCTGGAGGCATGCTGCCGTCTTACACACACCAGTCCACTGCTACACACCTGGTTTCCTCTTGAGCAGGTGTTCAGCCTCAATGGCAGTAATTTGAGACACTGTGGTGAAGACGTGGGCACAGTGTGCCGCTGCACGCTCTATACAGTAGCGATGGTAGATTTGTCGATCGCCCGCTTCCTTGTCTACATTGAACTGAACACAGACAGACCACAGAGAGTCTATAATGTAGTCAGCTATTTTTTGAAATAGTTCATATTTATATTCATATAAATCACACATTCAAAGCCAACAACTGCTTGATGGCATCTTTATTTATTTATTGAACTGATACTTAATAAAAAAGCAGCTACATACCTCTGCTAGGTTGTTATAGAAGTCCACGTTTCCAGCACACAGGTAGCGCCCCAGGAGTGTAGCATGTGTGGTGAAGATGGTTGCCACTGGAAGCTGTCTCTGTCTACACAACACCAGCCCCAGCCCTGCCAGCCACTCATGGAAATGGGCCACAATGTGCGCAGGCTGCTCACACTGGGCTGCAAACTGTGATTTGGAAGGAAAGAAAGGGTTCAGATTAGTTTAATATGCTGCTTTAAAGAGCCCTTTAAACTGCTGGAGGACCTACAGATAATCCATCTTTATGTTTTATGCCCGTTCTCATCAGCTGTGTAGTATTAAGTCTGAGCTGCTGACCTCTCCCAGAAGCCAAGCGGTCAGGAAACCAAACAGCACCGCATCGTTGGCCTCACGGTCAAACCATGGCACGCCAATGGAACAAAGCTCCCACAGCTCGCTCTTCCAGGAGTCTAAAGACCAGGCGGTGAACGCGATATCAATGAGCACAACGTAGGGACTACCTTCAATAAGCCAGCGGCCAAAGTAGACCTGTAAGAAAACAGACAAGGGCGAAAGGGAGAAAAAAAAACTGGTTAGTCCTTCTCTCTCTAACATAACGTAAGTGAATGACTTCTATGTCTTTACAAAAATGTATTCCAGTCTAAGAAAGCCTGGATTGAGTATTTCTCGTTGTTAGAATTGCAATTCATGCTGCTTAGAACGCAACTAAAGTGGAATAGTTTAATACACTAATGCCAAAACTAATGATCTAAAATTTGTACCAGCAATGAATAAACCTTTAAAAACACATCATCTGGTAATCAAATCACCATCTTCAATTCTTAAAATGACATTGAGGTTCTTACGTTCCTTCAGCCTTATTTAGGCTGCACAGAACCATGAACAGGCAAATTATTTCCCCTCCTCCCACTTTCCACTGCTGGCACCCTGCCCCCACACCACTTGTGCATCTGTAAGCAACCCTGGGCCCCATTCATTCAGTGTCCACAACTACTACCACTACTACAGTCTTTAGCAGGTCTGAAAAATTTGTTATTTAACAAAGGTTGCATGAAAGTGCATGAAAAACAAAGACATTGCATGGGAATTGATAGGATAACTTTAAATTAGTCAATCAAATGATAATTAACTGTGAGCAGCTCTATAAAAGCAGACGTTTTGCCAGTTTTGCTTGTCTGGAACATTCAGGTATGTGTTAACAATCCCTCAATCATCCCATGAGTGGAAAAGCAAATTCCCCTCAAGGTCAAACTGTTCAATGAGCCATATTTGTTGAAAACCAAACACAGCACGTCAGCACAAATACCTCATACTGACTGTCAAGCACGGCAGTGGAGGACTGATGATGTGGGCTTATTTGCAACCCCAGGACTGGGGCACCTTGCAGTCATGAAGTCCACTATGAACCCGTGTGTATATCAAAGTATTAAGGGGTCAAATGTGAGCCCAAATATCCGATAACTAAAGCTTGGTAGAAAATGGGTCCTGCAACAGGACAATGATTACAAGGACGGCAGGAAATTTGTGGCTGAAAAAGAAAAGAATCAATGCATTTTCTTAGCCCAGTCAGAGTCCAGACCTGAACATGATGGAAATACTCTGGTGGGACATTAACAAAGAGCTGCATGAACTGAGGCAACCGTTTAAAGAAGAGTGGATCGAAATTCCACCACAAACATGATCAGAGACTGATAATGTCAAACAAAAAACAAAACAATCCCTAAAAGTTACTGCTGCTGTTTCTACAAACTACTGAGTCACGGGGTGCACTCTTTCCCCCCCCACACTGCTTCTGCAAAATAACAATGGCACAGTGAATATGTCATGCACTGTTGTTCATCAGGTTGTATATAAATTATTTCAGTATTTAGTAAGAATCAATAGATTTTTATTATGTTCTGATACCGGTACATAAAACCTTAGACGTTTTGTTTGAAAATGGGAGGGTCCTGGGATGATACCTGTAATCCACTGGGCAAAACTAAACAAAACTATCATTACAAACCAAACTTTCAGACACACCGAGTGTTGCTGGGACACCCTTATTAGCAATGTAACATAAGTAATGTTATCTTCAGATGCCTCTGCTGTTGAACCACATGTGCACACAGAAACAAAGAGCAGAGGAGAGGGAAGGAACTAGTAACATAATATGAAACATGCAAATTCAGTGTTGCTGCAGCCTGCTTTTGCTCTCTTCTTGTCCCATCAATTGTGGCTGAAAGTAAACCATACAGGCTTTACTGACCTGGCTGCACTAACCCCTTTAAAAGCGTACCGCTACCAGTCCTAACCTTTTCCCACAACTCCACATTACACTCAGAATGACACAGCACAAAGCTTTAGAAGTATCACACTCCGTCATCTATTTCTGGAGCGCATTTGTGAGAAAGAGAGAGATAGAGAGACATCGATACAACTTCTAACCTTTGCGGGGGAAATGTCACTGGGTTTTGAGTTGTGGTCAAGGACAGAAGGCTGGGCAGAGTGGGAGTGTGTCAGATGTAAAAGATGAGTGAAAGATGAACTCTAATTGGGCGTTAGAGCGCACATTCACTGCATGCATACACAAATAAACTATTAGTACCTCAGCCACGAGTTGTTAGGATGACTGCCCGTCAGTGGATCGTATAAATTTAACTCAGTGTCTGTGTGTGTGTGTGTAGGGGTGTTTGTGTTTTAGTTTACATATGGTAGTACCTTACACCCACTGGAGTTCATCTTGTCAATGGTCTGCCTGAGTGCGGGGTTTGTGGGCTCGATCAGCTCCACCTGAGTGCGCACATTGCTCTCCACATAGGGACCCACCAGGAAATAGTTCTCCCCCCATTCCTCTGAGGTCAGACGGGCTTTGGTCTGGATGACGGTGTAGATGCCTCCAACTTCACACATAGAAAGATATAATGTGATTCAACACAAACGACATTGTCTTTTGGCATAATTTTTTTTAATTATCTTCAAAAACCACCAAACACTTGCCTTTGTTAGCAACCTCCCAGGCTATTTCAAAAAGGACGGCATCCTCTAAATCAAACTCCTCGTCCCATTCCTCCAGTCCTGACAGGGACGTGACAGACAGGCTTCGAGCCAGCGGCATGCTGGGTAAATATAGAAGACACTCCGCTGAGACGGGGACACCTTACAACCACACACACACAGACACAAAACGTAAATGTCATGTGCTGCAGTTATTTCCAAGCAGTTCACATGTACTTGGATACACGTTGCCAGCTTGTTTATTTCTGTCACACACTGATTTTAAACTCCTCATCTTTGATAAAAGCATGTCAAGTTTTTTAATACGTTGTCTAAATCATAAACAAAAGCCACTCTTAATCTTTAAACTTCACCAGGTTAACCTCAAGCGGCTTCAATGAGCAATTTCCTCTTAACCAACATCTCCTCACATAGCTATATGAAACCTTTACGCTTTCATTAAACAACACACCCGGTTGCATCATTCTTACGACATTACACAACTGGAATCCAAACTCAACATATCTCACTTCTTTTCACAAGTCTCATTTCCACACATTTCACCTCTTTCCCTGATATAAGATAAACCTGCAGCTGCTCTCACAGGAACCAAGCGCCTGGTCAAACAAACGCACTAAAGTGTTGAGTAACAGTAGTCTATCTTCAGGTTTCCTTGGGTCACCATCTAATAGAACCACAGGGCTTCTTCTTCACACATGCACAGAAATGCACATCACTTTGACAGAACATTTTATTTCCAAGCACTCCTGCACCTGCATCATTAGTACTGGACATTTAAAGGTCAGTCCTCTACTTTGAGTTCAAAACCGGGTGTTCTGTTCCTGCTTGTAGATCTGATGAAATTTCTGGCACAAATAATAATAATAATAATAATAATAATAATGGATTGGATTTATATAGCGCTTTTCAAGGCACCCAAAGCGCTGTACAGTTCCACTATTCATTCACTCTCACATTCACACACTGGTAGAGGCAAGCTACTGTAGTAGCCACAGCTGCCCTGGGGCAGACTGACAGAAGCGAGGCTGCCATATCGGCCCCTCTGGCCAACACCAGTAGGCGGTAGGTGTCTTGCCCAAGGACACAACGACCAGGACAGAGAGCCCCACAAAGTGGGGAGAGCCATGAGAACGGATAAACAGATAAGGACACTGATCAGGTATAAACTTGATCCTGTAGCAAATGTTGCTGATGATGAGCTACTGTAAAAAGCAATCAGCTGATGTTCATGCATGCAAACCAATAGCCTCTTCCACATGTTACAAAAATCCTGTCTGCGCTTTGATTTTTTTTTAAGGTAATTTTTTTTTTTTACTGTAAGGAAGAAGATGATACTCAAATTCCAGCGTGTTTGCGCTGAGCTGCTACTGATAGCACTGAACACAAGGCTGACCCCGGGCACTCACAGACGGAGAAGCCTTCAAGTTGATGACAAACCAAACACTTAAGCTTTGCATAAATTTGCCTTCTTATTTTTTGGATGTAGCCCCTCGAAGATTCTGTTCTGATTGTGTTTTTATAGCGAGATATGAAAGGTCCTCAGTCCATCATCACCATGCTTTACACCGATCCTGAGCGTAAACACCTTACTGCTGAATTAAACTTTCTCTGGAAATCCACATGGGATTCCCCCCGGCTCTGTGAAGGGGTTCCTATCTGCCTCATTAGGATTTCATTGTAAACCATCATCATCATCATCATCATCATTACCATCGTGACCTTGCTGACGTCCCTTTTAGTGAATAGAGTGGTTACTGCTCAGCAGGTCCACATTGCTGGGAAAAGGGCACAATGTCCCAAGACAGGCACGTCTTGAGACCCCAGGGAGCAACAACACGCCTGTGTGCGTGTCTATCGTGAGTTTCGGGGCGAACGTGACATGAAGCACCTACTGCATCACTGCTGCGGAAAAACACAGACGCCGCGTCCCGAACCGATGCGCGCACGCCTAGGATGTATTCTATTATCACCGGGCAGGCTGAAATAAAGATGTTCACTTACCCTTCAGTTTTGTCCCAACTTCACGAAGATGAAGCACGCATTGGCAGCTGTCGCAGTCCGTCCATAAAAATAATAACAGCGCAGAGTGAGAAGAAGAAGGGGGCGGCGGCGTTGGTTAAATGTCAGCGATTCACATTGGCCCGGTGCGCTCGGGTCGTGCGGAGGGACGGGACGCTCATGGCCTGCGATGCAGGAAGGAGGCTGGGTTGGTGAGCTTGGAGTCTCCGCCCACACATTATTCATGAGCTGCACTCCTATTGGCCCCTGGCTTCTCCGTGTCTCCGCCTTTTACATAAAACACCACAGGAACTGGGTGTTTTCCTCGGCGGGGACGTGCGATTGGCTGGGAAGTGGTTAAAGAGCTGCTGTTATTGGTGAACGAATGTTTTAGCCGTACACAAGAGGGGAGTCACGTACAGCAGGGAGCTTTTTCTAGTTTCCTGTGAGAAGGGGGAGAGCCAGAGCTATTTATAAGCTTCCCAGAGGGCTATAGTTTTAAAAAAATACAGTATGACTAGAGACATTCGTGGACTATACTACCTATGGAGCTACTTAGAGGTATCAGATTAAAGTAAAACCTTGACCTCTCCATCCCTACAGTGAAGAGATCCAGTGGCTCTGTTATGCTGCGGGCGGATATTTGCTGGCATGTTGTTGAGAGAGGGGTCAGGGCAAACGGACACAGAGTAGTTCTGAGTGATCACATTGAACTTACTAAAAAGCATTTATAGTCTGATAGGAGTGGTCTTTTCCTGGACAGCAGTGCTCCTCCACAGGGAGTCACTGAATGGTGTGATGAGAATGTGAATCATATGTTATGGCCTCCACTAGATCCCAGCCACCACCGAACCCCTGTGGGAGACACTGGACCAGTGTGACGGTGTTCTCCACCACGCCGAAAATGATCTCTGCTGCCACTCTATAAATGTTGCTGCACACAATGAAGGATCTCAGCTTTCTTTAGGAATGCTGTTTTCCTATGTGTACAGTAAGAAACCGTACTATATGTATAGAGTATATTACTCTAACTGCAAAAGATTATTGGAAAATATTAAATCACTGCTATAATTCTTCTTTTGTAACTTCATTTAAAATAGTACACAGTAGTAGTGTATTGTAAATGCGAATACAGTAATAATACTGTAAAAGATGCATTTAAATGCCAGTACTTTACTGTAAGATACAACAAATTCAAATTTTATTTGTCACGTACACAGTCATACACAGTACGATATGTAGTGAAATGCTTGGACAACTGCTCGTGACCTAAAGAAAACAAAAAAGGAAAAGGCTATGAATAAGATAGGAAATAAATATGAAAAATTAAAAAGGGTAAATTTAACTAGGAAGGAATAAAATATAAATTAAGGTTAAAAATGAAATAACTGTACAACACAAATTAGAATGAAGGGTAAATTTAACTGGGAAAGAATAAGATAAAATATATAAATTGAAAATAAGTTGAAAATAAAATAACTGTACAACAAAATACACAATATAGAACTATATAAGAATGTATGAAGAAATATAAATATATATATACACAATAACAGCAGCTGTACAAGTATTAACTGGACATGAAGAATGTAGTGACCAGTGTTGTGCAATCCATAACCTTTTCCCAGCACAAAATCATCAAACCACCAAAATGGAGAAAATATTTTGACTATAATGTTCATATTTTTTAGCAGAGCTCCGAGGACGCTGGAAGAACCAGTACTAAAAGTGTTCTGCTGGCACGTGGTAACCTTACCCTTTACGAAAGCCACTTTACGTTTTTCTTTCATCTGTAGATTAGTACACTTCCTCTTGTCAACTCCAAATTGTGCAAAACAGCTTATCTCCAAACTATATTCTATTGCTCAATAATACATCTGCAGCAGTCATAGTTTAGAAAGTATAGTCTTGATTTAGTCCAGTCCATCACGTATTCGCTGGATGAGACTGTTGAGTTCAGATACAAGTGCAGACACTTTATCAGCCATTTCCTCCTGCCATGAGGATTTAACAGTTTTTATTAAAAGTGAAGTCATTTAAAGTGACAACACATATTATATATTCAGTCTGTTCTTATGAGTATATAAGAAAAATAAAGTAATTTATATCCATATATAGGCATGCATTAACTATTTAATACGTGTATAAGCATGCATGAATAAACAATTAACTAATTTGCCAATTCTAACTCAATTATACTACTTAAATGAATGAAGCATGCCAAATATCTATTTATCTGTCTATCTAAAAAAAAAAAAAAAACAGGAAAGACGGTTAAAAAAAAGCAAATTTCCCTCCATTACTACTACGTACTATCCGACGTCATTTTGCCGGGAAAACACCGTCTTTTTCTTGCACTGGGTTTAGTCGAGTCGCGCTCAACTTCCTCTTTTATGCCGTTAGGTTTCCGCCCATTCTGTGACGTGGTTGGCCATTGCTTTATTTCTTAGCCTGGTATCTAGACGCAAAATTTCCGCGCGTTCGTCGGTGAAAGTTTGCAAATCAAAGAAGGGTGGCGGGAGCAGTTCTCAGTCCGGTTCTGTTGTGAGGAAGTGCCATTGTTAGGCGTTTAGAAGTTAGAAACGCAGCAGCCACTGATAAGTTTTCGTGGCAGATTTCACGGAAGGATTGCTTCTACAACTGGGTAAGATTAGCCCGAGGGCGCGAGACCTGTATGTGTTTATACCCGCGCGCTAGCTTACTGCCTTAGCTCTTACAAAGAAAAGAAACGTCCGTGTACCTTGTCATGAGGCTTTACTGCTCCATTATTGAGTGTCATATAATTTCATACCTTCCAGTCAAATGTTACATTTGAAAGTACGCCACTGACACGTGGATGAATTATCACAAATGTAGAGGTGAAGGGGACAGAGACCTGCACTGTTTGGATGTTAGGCTAACTGTGTAGTGTGCTGTGTGGAGCTACAAGGTGTGCGACAGCACTCACAGTAACATGGCAACAGGCTGTGCGGTGGGAAGGTTGTGGATGATTACTACTAGTCCCATGACTAATAAGCACCAGTTTGTTTTACTGTGTTTTTGACGGTCGGTGTCGAGACTGCATGTGTTCCCTTTTAAACTGTGTTCTGATATCGCTCCTTCTTATTGTAACTCTATACATTCTACCTTTCACTTGTAAATACCCTCCAGTGCAGCTATAATGAGTTATTACTGAAAGCATTGCACTAATTTTATCTGTCACTGGCCTACATTACATATTTACTCATTATATGAGTATACTGATACAGATCAGGAGTAATATAGACTGAGCAAAGAGTCATACTTACAGGATTTTCCTTGCATAAACAATTTTGGTTCATTTCTGTTTAGAAAATGGTTAGAAGAATATGTTAAGTTAACTAAAACTCATTTTCCTAACTACACTTTGACCGCATGAGCTTGCACATTTAAGTGCTTAAACATATTACAGACTTTTAACCTCCAAGTTTGTTCCATAGATTTTTACCAAGTTTTCTTTAAATCAGCTTGCAGGCATGGATCATAAACGACACAACGGCAGCCGTCTCATGGGTGGTCCATCCCAGGCCAAACGGGGTAAAACAATGGGTGAATGGGAGGACAGTCCTTCGCAGTTTGAAGAGGAGTTGTCCATGTTTGAAGATGCAGATATGGATGCAGAGGAAATGGAGGGGCAGGCGGGACACGATGTTATTCCAGTAGGTGAGTATTAAACTGCAAAGCGCACATTCACAGGTGATGTAAATGTTCTCATCACACAGGAGGAATTTAATGAGTTATTTAGTGACCTGTAGTAAAGTTACAGATCCCTCAAGCATGATAATTTAATTTCTTCTTCCATCCTGTCAGGTGACCTTTTCTCAGCAGACCTAAACCCTCGCTGGCGACGTCCTCCTGCCCCCTCACTGGACCCATCATCTGATACTCTGGTGTTCCAGCAGATTGATCTGGACTACTATTTGGGTAATTATCAAATATAATGTTTGTCAAAGCTGCTTTTGCTCTAAATTTGAGTCCCAGAAATATCGACCTGGCGAGCTTGTAGCATGATATGAAAACATCCGAGCTGACTTACAGTTATATCAACCTTTCAGAGCATATTCGTTGTTGCTTATGAATATTGTGGTGTGTAATTTGGCTTTCAATGGTTTTGTGTCATGCAGGGGAAACGGTAGCGGGCATGCCCGGTCAGTCGCAAGGAAAAGTGCCAATCATTCGGATGTTTGGTGTAACAGACAATGGCAACAGCGTGTGCTGCCATGTTCACGGCTTTGCCCCTTACTTCTACGTCCCTGCTCCAAATGGTGAGTGCTTGTCATCATGTTGACTTTGCATTTATGTGGTATACTATGTTTCCTCACTATAAATAGCTTTAAAGTAGCTGTTACAGTTGTAACCTCTTCTCTTTGTTCTGAGCTGTCTAATTTCTGCTTTTAGGGAGAAAATAATAAAAATGTAATTCATGCTCTAAATCTAATGTTGCCCTCTGGTTGCTTTAATTGAAAAGGGTTCATGTCTGCTCACCTGGTGGAATTTAAAAAGGAGCTGAACTCTGCTGTCCTGAAGGACATGCGCTCCAATAAGGACAATATCTCAGTCACAGTGTTGGCTGTGGACATCACCCGCAAAGAGAGTGAGTACAAGTTTATTATTAAGTGGAAAAAAAACAGAGTCTGTGAAGACAAGCACAAATGCAGATGTGTATTGTGATCAAGGTCTTGAACCTTGTTGGATAGCAACATTCAGTAATACATTAACTTTTATACTTTATTACTGTGTGTTACAATCTTATACGATTATAAAACAAAATGGTGTTCATTTGAGATGAAAACGTCACTTATCCCTCTTTTTGTTTTTGTTTTTTGTTTCTTTCTCACAGGCATGTATGGTTACCATGGGAAATGCATTATCGATTTCTTGCGGATAACCATGGCGATGCCTCGTCTCATCGCCCCCGCAAAGAGACTGCTGGAACAGGGCTTTAAGTTTGCCCATTTCCCTACCAGCAATTACCAATCCTACGAGGCCAACATAGACTTTGAAATCAGGTGTGTGTGCTTAAGAAAAAGGTACAAAATAATTTGGAAAACATGGTGGAGAGATGAAAATGACCGTTATCGTTTAAATACACAAAAGGAAGCTGTATCCTTTTTTGAAAATACCAAAAGAAACCGAAGGTTAAACTTATACTCACTGTAGCGTTTTGTTGATGCAAAAACACTGTTGAAATCCCAGCATTGTTAAAGTGTTCAAAGGAAGCCATTTATTGTAATTAACGAAGTTATGTGGATAAATGTTGTATGTAGAAAACTGCCAGTAAATTTAAAAAAACAACAACATTGTGTCTCTTTAGACTGTGTGTGTATATGTTCATGCATGTGTATGTGTTGTCAGGTTTATGGTGGACAGCAACGTGGTGGGTTGCTGTTGGATTGAGCTCCCAAAAGGGAAGTACAGAGTGCGCGAAGAGAAGAGCACGGGTAACACGAGTTCTCAGTCCCCAGGAAAGGTGGGTGTACAATCTCTCACGATGTTACCTTGGTCACTAGTTTAATTTCATGTTCGATCGTGCGGTTTTAATGTTTTTGTATAGGTAAATGGTGTTTGTGAACTTTGCCACTCTTGTTCTTTTCCTCCAGGCCTCCTTGTGTCAGTATGAGGTGGATGTGGGATGGAAGGATCTGATAAGTCACCCCGCAGAGGGAGAGTGGCAGAGGATTGCACCACTCAGAGTCCTCAGCTTTGACATAGAGTGCGCAGGAAGAAAAGGTGCTTTGTTTACACAAGAATTCTCTGGAGTTCTTACTCCGTGTTAGAATAACTGTTAAAACGTTATTTAAGCGCATGACCAAGGCTGGTCTAACTTGATGAAAATCAAATGACTCTGGTGTTGCCTCTTTACTTCCAGGAATCTTCCCTGAACCGGACAAAGATCCTGTGATTCAAATTGCATCTATGGTGCAGCGTCAGGGTGAAACGGAGCCCTTCATTCGCACAGTCTTCACCCTGCAGTCCTGCGCCAGCATCGTTGGCTCTCAGATACTGTGCTTTACACAAGAGACGAAGTTACTGCAGGTATACACGTGTACACTTAAAGCAGTGAAATGCATACATAGTTTGATATGGTTTCTTTGTTTCCTTTCAAGTCATATTTTTTTTGTTTTGTGTCTGTATGAGCAGAGCTGGGCTGAGTTTTTGAGGACTGTTGATCCGGACATTATTACTGGCTACAACATCCAAAACTTTGACTTTCCGTACTTGCTCAACAGGGCAGCTGCTTTAAAGGTTAGATGGAGCTTCATTTATTTTAGTCCACTGACAAAGCCTGAACTATTCTTGAAAGATGAAGCTTCAACATGTATATTGACGATTTAATGGAAAAACCTAATTGCTCACTCATTCCCGTGTTTATCCACTAGGTGATAAATGTTCTCTCATTTTCAGGTGAATTATTTTCCGTACTTGGGCCGAGTGCGAGGCATCAAATCAGTTTTGAAAGACTTGAATTTTCAGAGCAAGCAGATGGGCCGCAGAGAAAACAAGACCATTAACATGGAGGGCCGTGTTCAGTTCGACCTGCTGCAGGTCAGTACTTTCTCTTTCTGTGCAGGTCAACAAAGACATGCGGTACATTTTGTATTTGGGAATGTTGTTAGGGGAAGACTGAGCTTTGAGTTGGTGCCTTTTCTTTCAGGTTCTTCTCAGGGATTATAAGTTGCGCTCATACACATTGAACGCTGTGAGTTTCCACTTTTTGCAAGAGCAGAAGGAGGATGTGCAGCACTCAATCATCACTGATTTGCAGGTAAGATCAAGACAGCCTTGTTGGGAATTTAAAAAAACTATCTAATATTAATTAGTTTTTCCCTTTCTTCCTCTGTCACAGAATGGAAATGAACAGACGCGCCGTCGTTTGGCAGTCTACTGTCTGAAAGACGCCTATCTGCCCCTGCGCCTGCTGCTGAAGCTAATGTGTGTGATTAACTACATGGAGATGGCCAGAGTGACCGGTGTGCCTCTCACGTACCTGCTCTCACGAGGCCAGCAGATCAAAGTAGTCTCTCAGCTGCTGCGACAGGTAACAATGCCGAAGCGAACATGGCTCCTGCATTTGCATACCTGGGATTTGGAAACTGAGTGCGTGTTTATGTTTAGGCCACAAAACAGGATCTGGTAATGCCCGTTGTAAAGACAGAAGGAGGCGAGGACTACACTGGAGCTACTGTCATTGAGCCAGAGAAAGGGTAAATGCATCTATGTTTGTGTCAGTCCACTGTTGTCTTCACGTGTTACATCTGCAGCCTTGTCATGTAATTTTCTACCCTGCTCTCTTCCGTGTAGATATTACAGCCTTCCCATTACCACATTGGATTTCTCCTCCTTGTATCCGTCCATCATGATGGCTCACAATCTGTGCTACACCACTCTGCTGCAGAAAGGCTCAGTGGAGAAACTGGGGTAAGCAATTTTCTTTTTAGGTGATCCTGTGGTGTAATGGTTTATGCATTCTCCTAACAAGCAAAACTCAGGATTCAGAGATTCTGAGATTTGCATCCCTTTGGGGTTGTCTCAGGACAGAGAACCAGCGTTAAAAGTCAGCCAAATAAAGCATGCAGACAAACAAGCTTAATGTGTTTTGTCTACTTCCATTGAAAACTACAAAAATTATATTGAACAGTATTCAAAGGGTCATGTGAAACTAACAAAGCAATTGAATTTATAGGTAGGCTTCTTTAGCTAGTTTAAGGCCATTAACCAAGTTAAGATCAGAACAGTTGTGCACGATGTGAATTCACTTTATTCATGCACTGTTTATATTATATTTGAGTGAAAGCTGAGTCATTAACCGATTGTATGTGTTCAGCCTGGCTCCCGAGGACTTCATCAAGACTCCAACAGGCGATCTCTTTGTGAAGAGTTCTCTAAGAAAGGGACTTCTCCCAGAGATCCTGGAAAACCTGCTGTCTGCCCGAAAGAGGTTTGAATTGTTTAAAATCAATCACAGAAACTGTTTGGACTGGAATGACGATCTTCCAAAAGCTGTAGAAGAAGAGTTGAGTTGGAAATAGTTGATCTATGAGTTCACAACCTGTGTGATCCCACCGTCTGTCTGCAGGGCCAAAGCAGAGCTAAAAAAGGAAACAGACCCCTTCAAGAAGCAGGTGCTGGACGGCCGACAGCTGGCCCTCAAAATCAGCGCGAACTCTGTGTATGGCTTCACGGGGGCCCAAGTGGGCAAACTGCCCTGCCTAGAGATCTCACAGGTCAGCGCTTTAGATCGGATGACTTGTTTTGGACATCAAATGTTCACAATTCAGGATCTGCAACACTGCATTTGTCAGTCTAAACCAGGTTGCCTTCATTAAACTACTTTGCACAGTACTTTGTATTGTGCACAGATGTAAACAGAAAACATCAGAGATGTAGGGCAAAGATTAGTGTTGAAAAAGAAACCACAGAACAGGTGGAGAAAAATGTTACCCTACCCCCCTGAAAAAATACAAAAACAAAGACTTTCTGTAGGTGATAGCTGAACTACAGTGATCTCAGTTTCAGGCTGTTTTGTGAGAAGATCTTTTCCCTAAACATCAAAACTTCTGACCTGCAATGTGGCTGAAATGCTAAATGTTTTTCCAGCATCATTGGTAATTTAGTGATTTAAATGCATTGAAATATTGCATTTTGTCTCATCCAGAGTGTCACTGGTTTTGGAAGACAGATGATTGAGCAAACCAAGCAGCTGGTGGAGTCTAAGTACACACTTTCCAATGGCTACCAGGCTGACGCCAGGGTGAGCCCAGTTATGAACCAATCTCTTATTCCTTGATGATCTGATGTATCAAAAACACTTGACACGTTATATGTTTTGTTGTCCTGTTCAGGTAATTTATGGAGACACGGACTCTGTCATGGTAAAGCTCGGAGTTGCAACAGTAAAAGAGGCCATGGATATCGGGAGAGAGGCGGCCGAGTGGGTATCATCCCATTTCACACCACCCATCAAACTGGAGTTTGAGAAGGTACCGGTTCAGTCCAGAAATGTCTTCTCCGACTTCTCTACATGTGCACTGCTTAAAACACTTGGTCTCGATATTTTTGTCCTGTTAGGACAGATGAGCCATTGTGAAACAGTTTCAGCTGTTTTGGTGCAAATGAAAGTGACAACTAGTGCATGCCAAAGGCAACAACAAGATGGCCCCCAAAAAGAGAAGTGGTTTTTCCAGGTGGTGGTCACGGTCTCTCCTCTTTCCTCCTGACTGGTTTTACAGTCTGTTACACAAAGCACACATAGAAGATTCTGAGCCCAACAGCAGCACTGTCATCTGCTCCTGGAGGAACAGGCTTCATGACCATGGTATAAGGGTCTGACAGCTTTTACTGTGACCTTTGCATATAGCCCAGTGGCGTGCAGCTTGAGTGGTATTTGCCGGGGAATGACAGAACTGGCAGATCCAAAAACGGCTGAAGAAGCTAAAGTTGCTTCAGCAACACTTGTAGTATGAAGAACAACTTCATTCTTTGACCAGTGTGTTTTGGCCTGTAGACTCCATCAGGATCATCAAAAATACATGTAGGAAAACTGATCATATACAGTACATCCGGTACGCATGTCCACCAGTTCACTCAAATGCATGACTGTGGAAAACTTTCTTTTGATTGAGGGGGAAAAATGTAAATACCTATTTGCTACCAGTGGAGCAACAGCAAGGATGTGCTGGGTGCAAGGCCAACTGGGGAGCGACCAGTGTAAAAATGTGATGGAATCATGTTTGTCTGTCTTGAAGTTCTTAGTTTTGGTGTGAATGTAGTTTAATAAATAACAGCTGCAGATCTATTTATTTATCTTTTATATCTTGTAAATATTTGTCTCTGCATTTTACGCCCACTTTATTCGCTGCAAATACAATCTAGTCATGCCACGACATGCGCTTCATACCGTTCATGCTGCAAATGTTGCTGGCGCCTCAACATCGGTGCAGGTTAAATGAACAGACTTGCATCCCTTAAGCTGAAATAATTTTGCATTATGCTGTGATGATTAAGTGTTCCCCTTAATTTATTTAAGCAGCCTGTTATGAATCTGGTTAAACACTGTTATGAACGGCAGTGTGACTGTATGACAGAAACATGCAGCTGCAAGGCAGGGTTCTAGTTTTCAAACCTCAAATGTGATTCAAATGGATTAAGATGAGGTGATCTGAAGATCTTAATGTTCAAAAAGCACTGACCTATTACCTGAAAAACTGACTCTGCAAGATAATAAAGTCCCGAACAGTTTTGTAGCCTGTTGTTGTCACTGAAGCAGGAACTGCCCCCCCAACTCCAACAGGGGGCGCTCATATTATGGCTTTATTTCATGATGCAGGTCTGTGTTGTGAATATAATTGGCCACATAAAAATAAAAACAAACACTACAAAGTTCACTTTCACTTTGTGATTGAAAATTAGTTTTCCTTGAGAGTTTGGTTGATTTGGAATGACCTTCATTATTTTACCTTTGCTGTGGTGCATATCAGATAATTAGAAAGATAATTAGATGGATTTTTTCTTTTTCAATTGTAACCAAGCAGTACAAGCCAGCAAGTAATTTCCAGTATTTACCAGATTCGCGCTGTTCAGCACAGTCCAGGACTGTGTGTCATGTTTCAGTTCTGCTGCCCGATGTTTGGCCTTTTGCTTTCTGTATGTGTCACGGTCTTCCTCTATCCTGAGTCCTAGTGAAGGTCTAAAGGTGACCGGGGTTTGCAGTCAGGTCCTCTTAGCTTAGACCTGATGCTTTCAAAGAGCTGTTGTATTAATTATGTCTTTATTAATATTTCACCAGGTGTACTACCCATATCTGCTGATCAATAAGAAGCGCTACGCAGGCCTGTATTTCTCCTCCAGTGCAAGCACGCATGACAAAATGGACTGCAAAGGTATTGAGACCGTCCGCAGAGACAACTGCCCTCTGGTGGCTAACCTCATCAACACCTGTCTGCAGAAAATCCTCATAGACAGGTAAACGCATACTCTGGCTGCACTCAGTTTATTTTGTGGAGTCCAGAAATAAGTCATGATTTCTAAACTTTGGACTTAATTTGCTCAGCTCTGTCTTTGACAGTCTGGTTGATTATGAACCAGAGATGCTGACATGGCTTAAAAACAACAACCAGAGCTGTTGTGATGTTTCTTCAGGGATCCCCAGGGGGCCGTGGAACACGCCAAAGAGGTGATCTCAGACCTGCTCTGCAATCGCATCGACATCAGCCAGCTGGTCATCACCAAGGAGCTAACACGCACTGCCCAGGAGTATGCTGGCAAGCAGGCGCACGTGGAGCTAGCAGAGAGGTCCGATTGGTTGATAACTAGATACCAAGATGTCTTCCTTCAAATAAGATGTTAGAGAAAAAAACGTTTAAGCCTTTAAATCTGATTTACAGGATGAGGAAAAGAGATGCAGGTAGCGCCCCCAACCTGGGAGACAGAGTCCCATATGTCATCATCAAGGCTGCGAAGGGAGCAGCGGCATACATGAAGTCAGAGGTGTGTAGGGCGTGTTGATGTTTCATCTGTTTCTTTCTTAGTGGAAACATTCAGCTTTGATAATGATCCCCATACCACATTTCCATTCAGGACCCCATCTACGTGCTGGAGAACAACATTCCCATTGACACACAATACTACCTGGAGCAGCAGCTGTCCAAACCTCTGTTGAGAATATTTGAGCCCATCCTGGGAGAGAGCAAAGCAGAAAGCATCCTGCTCAGTAAGTCAGCACACCTGACCAAGTATTTTAACATGTATGGAAAATACAAGTTTAAAAAAGTTAACTGAAATAAAAATAAGAACTAGACTTTCCAAAAACCGTTATTGTGAACATAATCGTAAGAGGTGTGATGTGTTACTGTGAATCTTATCGTTGCTCTTTGGTGATGTGTTTCAGAGGGCGACCACACACGCTGTAAAACTGTGTTAACCTCAAAGGTTGGAGGCCTCATGGCGTTTGCTCAGAAGAGAAGCACCTGTATTGGCTGCAAAGCTGTGCTCAAGACAGATGGTGTGTGTGTGCAATTTCCACCTTCTTTACTTCAGCTGGTGTTTTGGAAAATGACAAAGCTGGAAGTTTTGCACATAACATGTAATGTGCATCTTTGCAGCGGCCGTGTGTGATTTCTGCAAGAAGAAAGAATCTGAGCTCTACCAAAAAGAGGTAAAGTGGCAGAGCAGAATAGCTCTGCTCTATCAGAGTGTCGGGAGATAAAAACAAAACCAATAAAATTTAGGTCTGTCTTAGTGCATTGCTAATTAGTCCACATTATCACCACAGATCTTTCACCTGAATGCGCTGGAGGAGCGTTTCTCTCGCTTGTGGACTCAGTGTCAGCGCTGTCAAGGCTCACTCCATGAAGATGTGCTGTGCACCAGGTGTGTATATGAATGACATGATCATTTTCATGATAACGGACAACGGTTGATTGGTTTGCAGCAGAATTACAATAACGCTGTACCCGCTGTCTCCTCTGCAGCCGGGATTGTCCGATCTTCTACATGAGGAAAAAGGTTCAGAAAGACCTGGACGACCAGAGCAAGCTGGTGTCTCGTTTCGGATGGTGAGGGAGACGCTAGCTCGCTGCGATCGCTCATGTGCCTAATTTCAGACGACCTTTCACTGTATTTTCTTTTGTTAAAAAAAAAAAGAAATGCATATATATGACTATTTTTTTTTTTTTTATGTTTTCTAATATGAATAAATGACAATAAGTAGAGTTTTGTAAAATAAAATCAAAAAAGAAATTGTGGTTTTTACTCACTGAACATTTAAAAGGGAATCTCATTAGAAGTGATGAATCAACACGTCAACAGCGTCACATCTCCAGTTTCTGAATGACCCTGTTCAGCTGTGTACGTACTTACACACCCGAGTCTTTGACATCAAAGTGCATAATTTCACAGAAATGAAAAGGGGAACTTGATTACCTTCAGCACTTTGTCTCAGTCAAACCTCAAACCACAGCCCTTCCTCCCCACTGATTTTGCACTTCAGAAGAAAAACCCGTAAATATAGTTGCAAGCGGCAACGGGAGAGCAAAGCAGGTCTGGGGAAACCGCTAGTACAACTTCATGTTCAAAAGCGCTGATAGGTAAAACAATTTTTTCCTTTTTTCTTTTCCTTTTTTGAGAGCTGACACAATGTTTGGTGAAAAATCAGTCTGATAACTTCTGTGAGGCTTGGTCTGAAGATCACCTGTGCAAGTGCAGGTGACGCTTTCTCAAGGCAGGGCTGCCAAAAAACCTCTTAAACGTTGGAAATTTACATCATAAGCTGCATCCTAATTCAGGTACATGCACCTGTTGCCTATCAGTTATTCCCTCTCAAAAGCCCGCAAGTAACAATTATATGAACAAAACGGACACCATGTAAAAGCTGAAGACTTTTACTCGTTTCTTACAGCAGAGCGCATTACAGATGTACAACGTCTTACTCAGTTAACCTCCTTGATCATATAATAATCATATATGCATTAGGCAGTCAGAGCCCTCTGGTTAAGACAATTAAAAAAGTAAAAATCCTACATGGATGGATTGACTTGTTAGCAAGATGCAACTCCCCTGAAGTTAGTTCACTGAACAGTGACGTCGTTTTTAGTAAATACACAGATGCTGGTTTTTAAATTGTCGGATGTTTGTAGTTCAACAGAAAAATGACCACACCTCACGAGTGTTCCTGTGCTCGACATGTTTTGTGTAGTACCACAGCGTTGTTTTCACAAACTACATGCTGTGGTGGAGTTTGGTGTCACATAAACAGTGTTTGGACACAGTAATGAACCCCTGACAACACTAGCACCGGCAAAATAACTGTTAAAAATGGACTTTGGAGTCAAGTGTGAATGTTCACACCAATAACGGCCTTAAAAAAATGACGAGCAGAGGAATCAGATCGTCCGATTTTTCTCTGTTATAAATCAGCGTCTGATTCGACGCTGTATTCCTGAGTAGCTTTTAAAGTAGCACTAATTCTAAAATCTGCATTCACCACACAACAGGAAGTGACTAAAGTGCACCTGGGAGTTTGAAACACAGTTTTGAGGTTTGTTAACGGGGAAATCCTACAAGATTTTTTTTTTCTTTTAGAAAAAAATTAATTCAAAAGTAAATAATGCTGATGTGTTTCAAGCCCCAGAGACTGCACCAACCTATTTGTATTTTAAAAAATGCACACAAGGGGAACGATTTTAGAAAAGGTTTTGACTAACTACGTTTCCATGGTAAAGTGGTCTCACAGGAAAAAAATAAAACAACCTCCAAACTCTCCAGCTCACTTAAACAGTTTCCTCATGAAGTCAAACACTGACCATTCAGCAAATTTTATAAAAAAAAAAAGTGGAAATGTGCTGAGCACTACAATAACAAATGGAAATGTGACAGTGTAAAGTGCAGTGATGCATTACCGTGAACTCCTGACATCTAAATGGTCAACAGAAGCTAAAAATGACCCACTAAACTCCAATAAAACCACATTTAAAAAGTACACTTTCCCAAACGCTGCTAAATTGACACTGCACATGAATGTATGAATAACAAACCTTGTGAATACACACTATAACTGGAAACTTTAACACCAATAAAAATAGATGTTTTTTCTTTCCCCGCATGTCTACGTCCTTGTGTGGAGGTGTGTGCGATGTCTCCAAGGTGCAGGGGCAGTTGTGGGGATGAGGGGAGGAAGAAACAAGTGCTGTAAGTGATGCTGGCTCTGTGTGTGGTTTGCTATAGTATCATGCAACGTCTCTGAGTGTTCTTCTTGCTCTTCTTGTTGCTGCGGTTGGTCTCCTTGTATCTTCTGATCTCCCGTACTAGAGAATAAAAAGCTTCCTCCACACCCTGCAAAATAGAGAAGAAGCCGATTCGACGTTTCAGGAGGTTTTATTCAGGAACACAAGAATGGATTGATGAGTGCTGTCGACAGGTTACCGTTACCTGTCTGGTTTTGGCGGAGGTCTCTACAAACGGCACGCCGTAGCTCCTCGCCAGCTCCTGCGCCTGCTGCGTCTTCACTGTGCGGGTGCTGAGGTCGCTCTTGTTCCCCACGAGCACCATGGGAACGCTGTCACTGTCCTTCACCCTACTGATCTGCTCTCTGAGGAGAACACACGCGACAGAGCACGTTGCAAACGCTGGTCGATCAGTTCAGACTGACGATATTATTCAGCAGGTCAGACTGAAGACCTGTGGTCTTTTTAGTTTTATCATTTGCAGACAGAATAATTTAGTTGGTGTTGCAACACTCGCTGGGTTCTGTGTGTGTTACACTTTTTATCTGTGGCTTCCCTGTTTGCAACGTTTTATATTTACAAGTCAAAACATTTTTGGAACAGTTACAAAATCTACAAATGACCCCACACAAATTGCAGAAACGCTAAGTTTATCTGCAGATATTTGGTAGACAAGTAAGTGCAGTTCTCGCTAAACAGGAAATAGCCTTTGAGTGCCTAAATGTGCACAGTTGAGACAGCTATGCACAGCTGTCTTAAATCTCTGTGTGACTGAAATAAGGAATTAGTCCTACTTGGAGACTACTGTTTGAATTCTTTGTCCAGCTGTCTGTGCTGGCGTGAACCCGCGAAACTTCCTTTACCTGTAAAGGTGAACGTCCTCAAAGGACTTGCTGTTGTTGATGGCAAACACACAGAGGAAGCCTTCTCCCGTCCTCATATACTGGTCCCTCATGGCGCTGTACTCCTCCTGACCTGCAGTGTCCAGGATGTCCAGCAGACATGTCTCTCCATCAATCACCACCTGCTTTCTGTACGAGTCCTGCAAGACAGCACGAGTTAGGCTGCAATGCATCATCCTGAGTCTCACGCTGCTGCATCATGTAGCAACAAGATCTTGGTGATTTTGAAATCAATGTGCTCAAGTGTGAATATTTTATAAGCAATTATGGAATCGCACCATTTACTGGCACGAAGGCTGACGTTTATTTACACGGGATAAATTAGAACGTGACAGTTATTTGCAGGTAAGATGATTATATTTTTATCAAATATTGCCATCTTTAAACTAGAAGGTTATCCCGAGGACATGAGCTCTGCTGAGGCAAAAGGTCTGTTTAACAATTTTAAATTAAAGAGGATTTGCACAGAAATTTAACGGATATTTGCTCATCCCTTGCCCCAATGCATCACCTCTTCATCTTGGTGTTTCATGCACAGTCTTGCTGACAAAGCTGCACCTCCAGTTCTTGCCTTGGCAGAGGACTACAGTGTTAGAAGGTTTTGGGCAGGTTTTAACAAGGTTTCTGGCCTGACTGTGACAGCAGCAGTCCACGTGGTGACGTACACCATTTGCAGACACAAAATATATAAAGACTGTGAATCTCTTAACAGAAAAACATGAAATTAAATTGTGTTAAAATCAGCTCAGTGTTAAACAAAAACACTTTAAAAGATTTGTTACGCGGTCGTGCAGCAGGAATAGCAATCCTGTGATGTAACTGCACTATTGTAAAACTAAAATCTACATTAATCTGATTCTTTTTAATATGCAATGGCGATACTTAAAAGAAACGCTCCTTCTGAGGGCATAAACTGGGACTTTGCTTGTGTTGGATACTCAGTTTTATGGACAAACATTTGCCAGAAATGAAAAGAATTTATTAAATAAACACGGGATCCTTATAACTGCTCCAAGCGGCAATTCTTCCAACAACACCGGGACATATCAACCATTAAAACCGGACTAATTCTGATAGATAAAATAAAAACCTGATTAATAACACATCTGTAGCACTAATGAGCAGTACGGATGCTAGTTAAGCGCCAGATTAGACTATGTATTACAGCACTTTGCGTCTGCTGGTCACTTACCTCGATAGTTGGATCGTATTCATCCACAAAGTGGTTCTGGATGAGCTGGATGGTGAGAGCGCTCTTGCCCACACCTCCTGCCCCGACCACCACAAGTTTGTACTCGGTCATACCTGCAGAGAATGAAGCCAACAGGTGACCATTAAGACATCTAATAATTTGCCCCCTTCCTCACTGAGCTGACATGGCGAAGAAGACACTGACTGACCCAGATTTATCGGCAGACATTTAAAGTCTTTCTTTTTTTCTTTTTTTTTTGCAAAAATGTAGAGTCGACTGAAATGATTACCAAATGGAGACATAAACTGCTTGGCTTACCTTTGTGAAGAAGTTATAACGGCGTAAAATGAAAACGGAGTTTTGGACTAGATAAATGAGATTAGCTCGCTACATAACGTTAGCCTGATTTCCTTGTTTTAGACACTTGTAGAAACACTTAAGGATGTGTCCAGAACTTTCTTATCTGACCCGCGCGTCCAAAAAATATTGAAGTAAAACTGTTGAGCCACTAGTAAAAATCAGAATTTATGTTATTAAATAATTAAAATCCCAGATTCGTTGGAGTTCCTACTTATTCTTCATTGTCGTTCATTGGAAGTAGAGCGTTTTTTCTTTACGTTAATCCCCGGGTGAAGCAGCCTATGAGACCACAGCACGAAGACGGACATCTTAACTGTCCAATCACAGCAGGGAACTGGTTCGTGACCTCGCCCAGAGTTGCTGCGGTCCAATTATAAAAAGGTACGGCTTAAAACGGGCGTGGTATTTAAAAGGCAATCTTCCTCGAAATGCTCACAAAGAGAACTAAATTTAATTTGAATACCGAACAATACGACGTTATACGTCCAAAAAACAAGTTTGAAGCAAACAGCAGCTTTGTAAATGCTCAAAGTGCTTATGGGAAGTGTTACGATATTTAACTCGGCACTATACAGTACATGTGTGGTCATTGCCCCCTTGTGGCCATATTGAGGAACTGCAACAGCAAATTAGTTAATGCACAATAACTATGTAATTATTCATACAGCAATTATTATATTAATAAAATCCTTTAAAAACCATAGTTAAAAACAGCAACATAAATAAAATAAAATAATAGTAATATGGGAATATTATTTTTATGTCTCCCAAATGACATTTGGATTTCGCAGACCTGTTGCAGTTCAACCTGGATAAAAACTTTTAATTTTAGGTTTATAGGGAGAGTTACAGACAGACAAGAACTGCACAGCCCACTCAACAAATCATCAAGTGGGATAGAGACACATATTCTTTTACTTGCCTTTAAAGCGCTTTACTTCATGCAATACCTTTCTTTAGGAACACTTAGATTTTTTTTTTCGATTTTTTTATTAGTGGTGTGTCATGGTGTTGATTTGTTTTACGTTTTATTATCTCGTCTTATTATCTATATTACACACCTACACAAAAATATTTTATTTATTTCTCGGGTAAAGCTGGGGGAGTCACTGCTGATTGTCAAATCACTGGTAGTAGCTATAATCATTGCTAGTCTTTATAATTTCAAAATTAAATTATCAAAGACAACCAGCAGTACCATGTGGCAATAACTTTTAACTGCTGGTAATCTCCAAAGTTGAAAAATATGGGTCTTCACAGCAGGTTGCTTTCCTGTCTGACATCCCCAAGGGGAATTTCTGTCTCTTGCAGGAATTGAGCTAGCAACCGTTTGCTTGGTAAGCAAACGTGTGTTAACCACTACTCTATCCCTAAAGCTGGAGTCACTGAACTGGATTTCTAGCCATGTTTGTAGTGGCATTTAATGGATCATCTGACAATTATTTATGATTTGCTGCGTGGTACAGCTAGTCCAAGAACTTCGCACTAGTGGTTTCATATTTCCATGTTTTATATTCTTTGTTTTACACCCTTACCATCTGTAGTACAACCCCAATTGCACATTTTTTTTAAATGTGACACTGTGTAAACTATGGATGAAAAATGGAAGGCAATAATTTGCAGATCATCACCCCCAAATTCTGAGAAACAAGAGAAATCTCTGTGTGCAAAGAACAAGACCAAAAGTCAAAGTTGATCAAGACCACAGGTTGCACTGCATTAAAAACAGGCATGATTCTGTCATTGATATCACTGCATGGACCCAGAAACACGTACAGAAACCATTGTCTTTGAACACAGTTGGCATCCAAAAATGCAATTTAAAGCAAAGAAGAAGCCACTGAAAGTGAAATTCTTTGTGGAAAACATTTGCATCTCAGACTAAAGAGGAGAAGGACCTCCAATAGTATGGAGTAACATTGTAAATCCTGTGGAATTACACATCTAGAATGGCATCATCAGTGCTAAAAGGCAGGCTTCACAGCAACATCCAGATGATATTCTTTTAAGGGATGTATGTTTCAGCAAAACAATGCTAAACCGCGCACTGCATCTATTTCAGCAGCATGGGTTCCTAGCAGTGTTGGTCAAGTTACTTGAAAAAAGTAATCAGTAACTAATTACTGATTACTTCCCCAAAAAAGTAATCCCGTTACTTTACTGATTAGTTATTTTCAAAAGTAATTAATTACTTAGTTACTTTTTAAAAACACGATTTACAACCTGAATAGGTGATAAAGTGATAGATCTTTCAGCCCAATTCTACTTTTTCTGCATAATCCATCATACAAAATGTAATCAAATGGAAAAGTCTCCTTTTTAACTTGTTTTATCAGTTTTAATCTTTTAACTTTATGCATCAAGTGAAAATTTAATTATATGCAACATTCTGACTTGAATAAATTAGTTTAACATTGAAACCTATTTTCTACACATTCCAGCACATAAAATAAAATGTTTTTTGTGTTTACACTCACTCTTTCAAATAGATGCAAGTAAAACACAGCAGAAAATAAATAATGTCAAAGACTCAGCGGTCCTTTTGCTCTATTTTCACCTGTAAAGCAGGAGTAGGGTAGGCGGAGGTTTACCCTGGTGCAGGCGTGCCGCGGTCAGTTGAAGAATCCGCGAGTTTCTCTGTGAGTTTCCCATTACGCTGTTGCGCACTCGGTGCTTGCTTGGAAGTTTAGGGTTTTTTTTCGGTGTAAAAAGAAGTTTTCTTCCCACGCAGTGAGCAGCGGACGCTAATGTTTTTGTCACTTTTTATGGAATCAAACTCAAAGTAAGGTCAGTACTTCCACGCTTTAAACGCCGCACGCTCATACTCTCTCCCACAATCGATATGATCTGCACACAGCTGTTGTCACTAACGACGCACTCGCTTACGTCACTGTCGTGAGACATTCTCGCAAAA
Organism: Mchenga conophoros; assembly: GCF_057382185.1. Taxonomy (NCBI): domain Eukaryota; kingdom Metazoa; phylum Chordata; class Actinopteri; order Cichliformes; family Cichlidae; genus Mchenga; species Mchenga conophoros. The sequence goes on from NC_140529.1 coordinate 19,885,340, forward strand.
AATCACGGTTTTAGTAACGCAGTAACGCAGCGTTCCTACGGGAAAGTAACCTAATTACCGTTTTTGCAATAGTAATCCCTTACTTTACTCGTTACTTGAAAAAAGTAATCAGATTACACCATCTTTGGTTCCTAGTAGAAGAGTATGGGTGTTGAACTGGTCTGTGTGCTGTCCAGATCAGCTGAAAACATCAGGAGCATTAAACAAGAAATACAACAAAGAAGATCCAAGTCTGTTGCATAGCTAGAATCTTATTTTAAACAAGAATGGGACATCATTCCTCATCTGGAAGTCTAGCAGCGGATCTTTCAGTTTCCAGATGTTTATTGATTGTTGTTAAAAAAAGAGGTGGTAAACATGGCCCTGCCCCAACCTTTTTTCAAATTCTACATTCAAAATTGCCCTATTGTGTTTGTTAAAATGGTACATGAGATTTTTTTAAAATAAGATTTGCAAATCATTGCATTCACTTTTCATTTACATTTTACACAGAGTCCAACCTTTGTTTTGGAGTCAGGGTTGTAGAATTTTGGACCTGATTATTAAAAATCACGAATCTTTACTGCCCTCTAGTGTTCAAAGTAACTTTTAAACCCTTGAGTTATGTCAATGTAGGCAATACTTCCGGTAAATTCTTTTCAAAATAAAGAACCAACTGAACCGTTAATAAAGGCGCTGACTGAGTGGATTTTAAATTATTAAAAGATGACGATGAAAATCGCTTGGGGAGATTATTTCAGCTCCGTTGGAAACAGAATGATTTTATAATTGTAACAATAAAAAATGCAGAACTCAATTCTTTCAATAGAGCAAAAATAAATACGTTATTGCGGCGAATCGTTAATTTTTTTTATTTTTTATTTACAAGCGCTTTAGAGGAAGCGGCACCGCACATACAAACAGGCGTGGACAGGCCCTGCCTGATCCATCATGCTCACTTCCCTTGTCTGTGACGTCCATGTTTCCCCCTCACTCTCCCACTGAGTGCATCTGCTGTCCTATCTAATCTTTGCCTAAAATCACAGCGATAATCCTGCATCCATCTGTTCCGAGAGAAAGAGAGAGAGTGAAAGACAAAGCACCGACAATCTGAAAACCAACACCATTTTAATGCGTCATCATGTTTTAGGTGATAAAATCCCGATGACACAATTGCACTGAAATAGTGACATCATCTTAAATTGCTTGAATTTTATTATACACAAGGTTATCTCACATGTACACTTTTTTACATAAAATATTTTCCATATATTTGCATTTTTAAATACAGATCTTTTCTTGTCTTTTTAATTTATTTTTTTTTACACCAAATCCCACCAGATAACCACACATTTCATTGAGGATGGGAAGGAAAACATTGGAGCAGCCATAAACTGAGACAAAGAAGAAAAAAGCAGATCAAAGATACACTGATACAACACGCACAAAATGAACTTGTTCACAGTTATCATCATTCACGTCTTTAAGACTTTTCACTCAAAAAATGGCAACTGACCTTTTGCACTTTTTTTCTTGTAATTATTCGACACAGCAACACATTTAAAAACTAAACCCCCAAGTGAATCAAACACGTCCTTTTTAAACAGTCCAGCACTGCAGTTTTATCTCGCAAACATGACCCACTGAGTACCACCAACAGATGTACTGTCTGTCAGCACGAACAGATGCAGGAGTGGTGTGTGTGTGTGTCTGTGTGTACACAAGTCCAGTACTACTACAGATTACCTCGCCCGTATGTGACTGTACTCCATTTCCCAGCTGCCAGTGCGCTTGACAGGCAGGAAGCTGAGGTTCTCTACTCTTACAAGATATAAGTGAAGCTGAACTTCACACATTCTCTAATAATGTTCGCCTATCAAACTCTGTCTGCACGATTCACTGTGCACTCGCATGAAATTAGCCCCCCTGTGTGTGTTTGTGTGTAAAAGGGAAAATATGAGGGCTGGCACAGTACTGCACCACTGTGTCCATTAAATATGCTCACTGCACAACTTTTCAGCACCTGCACCCAACACAACAGCACACTTGCTGTCACACACACACAGACACACACAGTCGATCTGAAAAGCTTGGATTTACCCGCACAAACACGACTGATGTTGAGAGAAAGATAAGACAAGGAGGAAAAATGGAGGGAGAGGCTGCCAGAGAAACAAGAAAAGGCATAAACAGAAAGTGCTGGGAGGCCTGGGAGTGTTATAAATATGTACCAAGCTGAGGGAGACTATACACACTGAATAGAAAGTGGGAATTGTCAGATGATTACTGGCGACTGTGACCTGTAAGCGTGGCTGGACATGAGATGCAGTGAGAAACTGTAGGCGGCAAAGTCAAGCACACAGGTGAAGGGAAGTTTTACAGCTTTACACTCATCTACGTACGACTTTACAACACCTAAGCACCTTTTTTCTTTTCACTTTGATTAGGAAGTTTGAAAGTTAAACTCAGTGGCGTCGTGGCTGGTGGCGTCTGTTTAGTTTATCTGGGAGCTTTGAGAGCTTGGATTTGGTGATGAATTCTGCATTGAATAGAAGTGTGAGGTTTTTAAAACTGAGGCTCTGAAGGTGCTTTCCCAGCAAAATAAAAGTAAATGCATGACTCACACATAAAAAATTAAAAACAACACAATCCCAGTGGCTTCAGCAAGTTGCTATACAGGCCCACAACTCTCTCGCTCTTTCTGTCTCTCTCTCTCTCTCTCACACACACACACACACACACACACACACACACACACACACACACACACACACACACACACACACACACAGGATCTCCTAGTTGCGGATACAGAACTCCTGACCAATCACAATGAGCATCAGCATCAGGATGTAAGATGAGTTCTGATGAAGATGAAATCAGTTTTTTTGTGTAAATTTAGCACTCTGCATGCACATGCTTGCACACGCACACTGTCTCTCTCTCTCTCTCTCACACACACACAAACACACACACCTACAGTGGAATGAATCTGATCCACTCTTTTGATATGTGCTGCTATAAATTTTAAGAAGCACACAGCAGGTCTGTTCAGTGACTCTCTTGCAGTCGTTCTCCAGAAACACCCTTCCTCTTTCATTTTTTTTATCTTGTTATTATTATTTTTTAAAACTTGTGTCACGTCAGTCTTCTATGTGAGCTCCTTCTCTACTTCTCCCCCGTACATGTAGGAGTTATATCCGGGCGGCTGCACATACTCCTCAGACTTATCCCAGTCTGTCACCCATCCTGACCCTGCTCCTCCTCCTCCTCCTCCACCGTTGAAACCAGCCCCCGATTGGCTTATGGCTCCGTACTGCCCCCCTCCACGGTACATCTCTTCTGTTTCATTGGCCAGTTCATCCTCGTCGATTATACCGCACTTCTCCTCACTTGTGTCCTCTATGTCTGCCCAAGGCTGCTTTTCTCCTGATGCAAAGAGTCCTAGTGAAGAAGAAAACAGATCAGCAATGAAACTGCGATATTTTAGAGATGCGTTACAAAACACTGTAGAGCCAAAGTCCTACCATAGAAAACCACTCCTCCATAATGAACAAGTGAGGCTATAAGGAAGACGTACTGCCACTCCTCACGCGTCTGAAATGATTCAAAAGGTATTTTAGCACAAGAAAGAGCAAGAACAAGTCTCCCTGGTGTGTCTTTACTCATTAAACATCTTGAGCTTTATGCTCAGCTTTGTTGATACACGTGAATGAGTCACCTTGTGTTTGGTCATGGCACCAACTATGAGAGGACACACCATTCCAGATAACGTTCCCACTCCGTTCGAAATGCCCATCAGTATGCTGGCATATCGAGGCGCGATATCCAAGTGATTGACATTAAACCCTGAGTGAAAGAGCAAAAACAGAGAATGATTTTTACACTTAGGGGATAGAAAAAATGATATCATTTTTTAAAAACACATTTTCGTCTTAACGACGTTCACTTCAAACAGTTTAATAAGATAATGATCTGTCTGTGTGTGAAATATAAAGCCATTTCCAGGTAGTAGCGGGCACAGCTTGTCATCCACAAACCAACTGGGGATGCCATGTCCATCTTTGATATACAGTCTATGCTGCCAATGAAAACACTACAGCTGACTGACAGACTCATGTTTGCAAATTAGGTCATATTTTAAAGTCCTATCAATGTCAAGTTTTATTCTCATTATGTAGCTTTATTGTAATCAAACTGTCAAAACTCATTAATTTTGATTGGTAAATTACCATTAAACAAACTTAACCTAGCTAACTAATATGGCAAATTCATTTACAGTCATGTAAATTGGAACATTTTTAACAGGATTTTATAATACTGTGAAAACCTTCAAAAGCAATAACATGAAATAAACATAAATAAATAATTTTAAATAATTTCCCCCAGGGATCAATAAAGTATTCTGATTCTGATTCTGATACACACCTCTCCTAATGTCTCACCACAGCAATGCTTTCAGGTTGAAGCGTGGACTTTGACTGAACCATTCAAGATCATTTCTTTCTTTATTTTTCAGCCATTCTGTTGCAGATTTTCTGTTCATTGTCCTGTTGCATGACACAATTTTAGCCAAGCTTCATCTATCAAACAGATGGCCCCAAATTTCACTCTGTATACTTTGTTATACAGAGGAGCTCGTGGTTGACTATGACTGCAAAGTTCCCAGGTGCTGTGACTATAAAACAATGGCTGGGATGAGTAAAGGGGAGATGACACACAACAAAATTAAATAAACCATTGTGCAGATTTCTTTGTTTTTAAATATTGTTGGAAACATTTGGGAAAATGTAAGTAGGGCAACACATGTCAACAGAATCTAGAAAATGTGTCATTTTCATACTTTTAAGTTAAAACTTTAACGGGAACCAGTTTAGCTCAGTAGTTGAGCAGGTTAACACACCCCACGAGGCCTGGGCTCGATTCTGACCCTTGGTCCTTTGCAATGTGTCTGCCCTGTTCTCTTTCCAGTCTCTTCCTCACTTATAACTATCCAAAACACTTGATTTACCGGTGTCCTGCTCACATTTAAAGCAATACTTAAAATTCCATTGTCTCTCATTAAACCTTACTATCACCTTCATGTAGCAACAGTAACACGACAAGTCAGGTTTTCACCTTACATGTTTAGAACATAGATTACCTGAGATAGCAAATCCACTGAATCCCACCGCCAGGACCAAGAAGGAGATGGCAATACCCTTTGTGTGAGAGAAGCCCACCACCAGCAGGAGGGTGGCTTCCATCCCAAAACCTGTGGAAATTCCAAAGAAATCCACATCAACACAAAGGAATTACGAACACTAATAACAAACCCTGTTGTTACAGTCAAGGCAGTGCCAATATGCCGTAATTTTCAGTGTTTGAAGCTGTACACGTGTTTATGCACACGCTGATTTGACCTTTAAGTTGTGCTGAAATATTAATTTGCTTCTAATGCTGGCAGCTACTGCACTTTAAATATTCTAACTGCAAGCTGCTAAATGCCCCACAACTGACAGCATAGTTTCATATGTTTAATTTTAGGAGAACTACAGCATCATTAATAAGTTCATCTTTACACATTTATTTATTTATTTTTGCAATGCTTCTAATTTAGCTTTAATCACTGTGATGTGTCAGAAAGTACTGAAAGAATTGTTTAACTTTTTGCAGCCATTTCTGCAGCAAAAATGAAATGCTATTATAATTTCCAGCTGATAATAGGATGAAGTTTTAGTGAAATAATAATTTGTCAGTTTTCTGAGCCACGGTCTAAAGATATTTAAGAGCAGTTGGTTCGTAGACCTTGGTGCTCTGGGAGGAGTGTCAGATGACAATTGCAGAGTCAGAGAATTATGGTACCCTCATACCCATTTAATAGGCTCTGTTGGCCAACTAAGACGGTTCACCAGAGCTGTATAGAGTTATTTAGTTTCTGCTCATAAACCATAAGCCATGCTCTTATGTTTGATAGCCTCACCTCCACAGTTCATGAGCTTCCTGACGTTGGTGGTGGACATCAGGTTGTGGGTTCTCAAGTAGTCAGCCAACTGGCCCCCAATAGGCACGATGATTGTCATCACCAGATGGGGCAAAGCTGACACTATGCCCACCTGAAAGTCATGTATAGGAGAGGCAGACAGTGTGTACATGTGCGTGAAAAAGGCAAAAATAGTGTTTTTGGGGGGAAAATGAAGGGAGGATGATGAGATGTTCAAATTTGTCCTGACCAAGTGGGAAAATTACAGTTTTACTTGCTTTGACCCTACAGCTTGGATGCCATGCTAACTCACCTTGCTGATCTCAAAGCCAAAGACTTCTTCAAAGTAGGCCGGCTGGCTGATGAGCAGCAGGTAGAAGGTCCAGCTCCTGCAGAAGTTGGCCACAATAATGGCATAGACTGGCATGGAGGTGAAGAAGTGTTTCCACGGGGTTTTAAATTTCTACCACAAAAAGTAATAAGATATTAATGATATGCACCAACTCCACCAATTAAGAACTGCAGACTCAGCCAAGTGCATGGGTCTAAATACACATACTTGAAGGGGATTGAGAAATGATGCAGACTCTCCGATCGCATCTTCAATGTATTTCCTCTCCTCTGGTGAGATGGTGGGATGGGCTGCAGGACTCTGGTATGACACCAGAATCCAAAACAAATACCAGAATATCCCAAAGCTGCCTGGGAGAGGGAGAGAGAGAAAGAAAGACACAGACATAGGAGACAAAGAGAACATTTAAGAGAGAACGAGAATTTAAAGGAGTTGTGGAAATTTAAAGAGAATCAAATAGTGGATATTTAGGGAAATTTGCATGAGCAGTCTTGGTGAGAAAGATAGTAATAAAAGTAACATAACACATATTTGTACTAACCATAGACATAAAATACAGAAGGCCACCCAGTGTATTGCACCAGTATCCCAGCTAAAGGCATGGCCACCACTGCCCCAGCATAGGATCCTGTTAAGACAACACACACACAAAGAAGGCACAAACCCTGTTTATATCTTTCTTTCTTGCACTCAACATGTTTTAGATCCATCATAGTCTTTTTAAACTCTTAAACGTTAGATGAACTTCTAGCAGTTTCATCACAAACGTGTCTTCAAACCCACAGAACCTGTGCAGACATTGTAGATACTGATCTGTGAGGTGACAGGAAGCTGACATTACCACAAAAAGCTGTCGTGGCTAATCGACTTCGCTCAAGAGGAGGTGCCCACTTGGCCCAGATCCCATGACAGGCTGGGTATGATACGCCCTAAAGGATAGAATACGGTCAGGGAAACACCTGTGCATGTGGGAATAGTCCTACACAGAGTCCAGATGTGGACAAAAACTCATATTTACCTCTACAAGGCCCTGGCATATCCTGACAAGTATGACGCAGCTGTAATGGCAGCGAGCGGCAGATGGAATCAGCATGTTGAGCGTCGATGTGGCCACGATGGCAAAGCCGAAAACTCTTAAAAACACAAAGGACAGTAACACTGGCATCAGAACATGAAAAAATCCCAATACATCCCAATACTGGCATTTTCTATGAATGCTGGTTCAGCTGCTTTGCCTCTTACTGTTCTGATTCAAATTATTCTTTTTTCCACACCTAGCATGTATGCAAATTCAACCAGATCTGACACCATAAATGTGGAGATATTAACCTGTTTGCTGCAAATTTTTGACATATAAAGCCACCCGGGATTTGTGTGACGATGTAGCCCCAGAAGAAGGAGCCGTGAATCATCCCCACTGTCTCTGGATCCCAGGTGAACTGTGCAGCCTGGAGAGAAGAAAAAAATTATATGACTTTAGCTCACTTCACAACAGAGGAGATTACCTTGAAAACTTAAGGTCAAGGGCAACTCTGGTTCATCATCCCCAACCACAAAGCCCACGAGTTGGATGTCCCTGATAAATACATTAAATAGAACCAATGGTTCAGTATCTTGCTCAAGGATACTTCGACGTGCAGACCTGAGTAGCTGGGGAATCGACTAACAACATTTCGATTGGTGGATGAACTGTTTTAACTCCTGAACCACAGCCAAGGCAAGCTGGCACAGAGCTGGCCTAGACTGCAGGACTTTAGAAAATTTGATATCACTACACAAAGTAAAGTTTGTTTATCAGCAGTTAAGATGATGCCAACATCAAAACGCCTTAATAGAACTTTTCAGCTTTAGTCTAATACTCTAATACATGACACTACTTATTATGACTTATCAAGTCATTTAAAAAGTTACATAATTACAAAATTTTATTCTTCTCCAACCAACTACATTGTAAAAGGGATAGCCTCAATACAACACACTGCATACTGTGATTAATATAAACCATTAGATATAGTCCAATGAAGATTTAAAGTGATCCCACAGAAAAAGACTTAAGACAGTAACTTTCATTGGTACTGTGAAAATACTGCATGTTACCTGTGTTCCAACACAATTATTGCAGATGTGGCTTAATATCAAATTCATAAAGTAGGTCAATAAAGGCACAGAAGTTTTAATTTCTCTTCTGCTACTCACCACAAGTACTTCCTTGTTGCCTTTGTAGACAGTATGATCATTGACCATGCTTACAATGGCCACACCTAGGTTGCACCTGATGCCAAAGGAGATGCAGAAGCCCAGGCCAGACAGGATGGCGATGATGTACCGCCGGGGCAGGCCGAAGCAGGTGCAGTCCACCACAGGCAGCTCCTTCTCCTCCACCAGCTCAGGACGACCCTCCGCCGACAGCTCAATAGTTTCTCCATTTGGCTGCCGTTTCTCAATCAGCCTGATGGGAGACAGCAGAATATGTGTTAGGCTTTTGGGGTAAAAGTGAACAAAATGGTGCAAAAGACAAAATTCTGTGTATTATAATGTGCTGCAATGAAATTGATGCCTCGGTGATCTTTATGCCTAGCCTCACAGATGATCTGATCTAACAAATCAAAGTAAAACTGCAAAAAAAAAAAGCAGGAACACAAAAGTGTGAGCTTCCTTTAGAAAGGAGCTATGAAAGGTTCAGTCTCCAGCTTCCATGCTGACATCACCGGCAGTTACCAGATTATTTTGAGCCTGTGACAAAGAGTTTGCATCTTTTCTTCATGCATGTTTTAAACTGCAAAGATTTTGCACTCTCTCTCTCTTTTTCCTCCTACAAACGCACTCCTCCAGGCTGACATCATGCTCCACACCGGGGTCACGCCTGACTCAGCACGTCCCAGTGTGTGGAAGCAGCTGTCACAAGCCGAGGAGCTACGACAGCCGCGTCGTCTCTGCTTCAGGATCCAAGGAACCTACTGGTCCTCTCACTCTGATAGTGTCCTCACCACTAAATGCCTTCATTTTTTATGACATCATTCAGCCGAATCTGCTTAACAAATTAGCATTATGTTTAAAACTACAAAAGGAACTTTTGTAGGAAATCAGCTTTTAAGGAGTTACACTTTACCGAGCTGCAAAGACAGGGGTGCAAGTGTCTAAAATGTGTTTGCTTGTTTTTTAACCGCTTAAAATCCCATGGTTTTAGCCCATGTGAGGTGATCTGCTTGTTTTCCAGGCTATTGTTCAGTTTGTGTGACCATTTTTGTAAAACAACATGTCGAGCATCCCCTCAACAGAAGTCATACAGAGAAGTCAGAGAGCAGCCATCTGTGTATTACAACCTTCATACTCACAACAAAAACACACACACTTCCATCAGATTTAAGTAAACAACACCTACAGATATACATTAGACAAAAGTGTCACCATTTTTTCAGTGAATGTATATATCAGTGTTCACTGTCTGTTAAATTTGAGTTCGCAGCAGAGCGAATCATGTGTCCGCCATCCACTTTCCATTGAGGTGATCCAGTTAGCCAGTGAGCTGGAGAATCGTGCACAGAAAAAAGCACAATCAACACGGGGGTCAGGCTGGCGAGGTGACGATGGTTGTGTTTTAAAGATAGCGTTTCATTGGAGGTCGGGGCTTAAACAAGGTTAGAAAGCAAGTGTGCAAAGTCGAGACAAGTCAGCCTCTGATGCTGATTAATTATTGACCTTTTTTTTTTTTTAGATAAATTATTTACTCCAGCTTTTACACCACAATCTGCCACCATTTGTCCGTCTGTCATCCACCGCTGTCATTATATTTATTTTAGTTATGCGTGTGAATTCCACTCCCTCCCCCTTTTGCACACAGCACACTCTGTATAATCTCGATATGCATCCATGCAATCTGTCAAAAACAAACTAAAACGCAAGACAAGAAGACAGGTCAGTGCAATTACGAGTATAATTAAAACTGCCTACATAAAGAAATATTCTACTCTTCAGTAGATAACAGAAAACACAATGGAAAGCAACATTTTTGGAATTTGTGAGAGATTAGAGAGGCTGCATCCCATCTCCCTCCCTCCCTCTTAATCTGTCACTACACTAAGATTAGGATTACAAAAATGATTTACTTCCGGAAATGAATATGGATGGACAGACTGACTCTGCTGGGCACGATTCAGCACGTTTCTCCCTCTATCACGGCACGCTGTTGAGTTCATGCTGGTCATGTTTTTTAGTCCTTCTGTAACTCAGAAAGCCTTTTTCAGCTTTTGCGTCAAGCTGCAAAATTTCAGGTTGTGCCTCACCTGTTAGTTAATGGTCTACATTTTTATAGAATGGCCCATCTGACTGACTTGGAAATGGGACCATCATGTGTTCATTGCTGACCTTTCACACAAAGTGTCCTGACCTAAGGACGTGATTTGCAATGTGTTTCCCAGTGGATCAAATACAAGAAATTAAAAAACTGCAACCAAATCCTGGAAGCATTGAAAAGGGCGACGCACGACAGAAGCAAAGTCGTGCACATAAATTTGTTGAATCAGTTGTTCACGCTCCTGCTGCTAAACAAATGTGCTGACTTGTCCCCCCGCGTGGAGCTCCTCCCTCATAGTTGGTGAAGGCTGCAGGAGAATCCTCATTAAACCTCAAGACAGATTGCAGCTTGACACCTGCCCATATGCTAAGAGCTAACGAGGCTACCCCACAGCAAAAAATGGTCGTTAATTACAGATGCTTTCCACTAAAAGGCAGCCTCACCCCCTGTGTTCGTGTACAAAGCTGAAGCAAGGGAATTTCCAGCTTAGAAGCAAAGACTTAAAAGATTCTTATACACAAACTTCTTACTTCTTAACATGCTGACTGGTAAAATTTACCAGCTCTGTGTTGAAGAAGAGACACAGGTTCACAATACTGCTTGCTTCCACTCATCTGATGGAGCTGATTGGTCTCAGCTGTCAACAATTAATGAGCAAGCGAGCATGAGCAGGCAGGAGTCCTGCGACCTGGGGCTCTCTGAAATATCATAATTACAATAGTAGCAGGCTCAGTGGAGGCACACGCTTCAAACAGAGCTCATGATTTTCACCTAGACAAAAGAAGCAAAGTCCTAAAACCTGTTTAACCCCAGCGTGAAGACTTCAATACCTCTTGAGTTTAACTGGTGTAAGGTGTTACACAAATTTGATTATATATTAAAAGTATGTTATATGAAACTCCTTAAAACAATAAAAAAATAAAACAGTTGTTGCTAAACTGTGAGTGTTTGTAAGCACACTTTGATTCTGTAATATTCTGTCAGCTTTGATAAAATCACAGTGACTCTCAGGTGACTCGGGGCCTTTATTAGACTCTGTATTAAAATCACCAATTCACAGAGTATTCGGTGTAATCCTCTCATATGAGGATGATCGAGACTGAGAGTGAGACAGCGAGGGAGTAAAAATATTATATAACACCAGACACCCTGGTGATTATTTCTCCATATTTGTGAGCTTAAATTGATTCTTGATTTTATTCCTTTTCTTTTTCTTCTTTTTTTTGTCTCATTTCAGCATTTTGGAGCACGCAAAGTAGCTTAAAGATTAGATTTTTACTTTTTCTCCGAGCACTTTGTAGTTTTAATAGTGATTTTGTTGTTGTCCCCCTCCTCTCCCATCCTTTGAGAGCCTCTCGCTCTCCCTGAAGTGAACAGATTGGGTCTCGGTGGGACTGTGTCACCCAGGGAGACACCCTCCTCCCCATCCTGTCACACCACTTTTTCTCTCTCTCTCCTGCTGACACACACACACACAGACACACACGTTTAACAGTTACACGTGTGACCTTCATAGACGTATTATCTAAATACTCACACAGTATGTCTCCACACACACAACACTTCTCGCTACATTCACCAGAGAACAACACTTCAACAATGAGCTGCACGGGGTCGTAATATGATAATCGAACCACGTGTTAGCTTACATTAAAATATTTCCTCACAAACTGAACAAGTGAAGCAGACACTAAATGCTGAAATCGACAGCATGGACAGCATCGCTGCCAAAAACCAGGCATGCTGAGTCGTTGCAGCTGACTCTCCAAAGTGGCACAGCTATTGTAGATGAATCTCTGGTCATCTGTGAAGACTGTTTCACAAACCTGTGCCCATGTTCCACACAAAACAACAGAGACAGATGAACGGATAAAAGATAAGAATAGGAAACACAGAAGTGTCTCAAATGTGGACTTGGTGTCTTGTAAGATTTTGCCTTTTGTGTTCAAGCTTGAACCTGCTTTTTTCCTTAGACATAGCTTTATCAAGACTAACAGGAAATCCATGACAAAGACATCCTACATATGATACAAAAACTAATGCTAAATGCTGGGATTAAATGATGGCATGCTTTCCTCCCTGTGCTTCACCACAAGCAAACATATCAAATAATTATTTTTTCGCTTCACCGTTATTTGAAAATTTTATTCAGAGCACTTCTGCAATGACACTGAACTGTAGTAGCTGAAAAATGCACTCCACTGCAAGTAAGATGGATTAAAAATGGATTACCTGTCATATTCTGTATTGCCTCACATGTAGTATAGCACAGCCTCTCATTGTGTAGCCAAGCAATCCTGCAGATGCATTTAAAAGTCTTTTAATAAATCGAAGCGAGGCATTTTTATGATAGCGTCTTTGGGGTACTATTAGTAACTTTTGCACACAACCCAAATTAAAACCAAGAAGCAGTTGTGTGATTATATTTTATGCAGAGCTGTGAGAATAGCCAGATTTGGGGGATCCATCTGGAAACGTTATAAAAGAGCAAATAATGTAAGCAGAGATGTGGAGTGACCTTACAGCGCTGAAGTTTGTGCTTACCTAGTGGAGTTTAATATAGAAACAGGAGATGCATTCTGATGGAGAAAATGTTTAAATAATAGATGAACTCCTGGCTGCTTTCATCAGGAGGGATCACGGTTTTGTCTGTGAGGTGGTGAGATTGCACGCAGACACACTCGTCTGCTTACACAGTGCAGGGATGCCCAAGTTTCACCACGCATTCACACATATACAGCTTTATATACACACATGCATACACAAAACCATAACACACTGCTCTCTTATTCTTTGGCTGCACTTGACACATGCAACCGCATAAAACCACGAGGTCACGCTAAGCTGAGGAAACGCCCACTAAAGTCAACCTGAATCCAATCCAACACATCACATCTCTCATGGAATCAGCTGTGGTGATGATGCGCATGTGTGGAACAGTAAGAGAGAAACGAGACAGGCATGTGTGTGTTGATTTAAGAGACCCCAGTAGGCTGAAAGCTGCTGGTGTCTCAATGGATGGAGGATGAGGAAGAAGGAGGAGGAGGCAGTGGCTGGAGGAAGTGACATGGCTTGCATGGGATGGAATGAGTGGGAGGGGAGAGTTTAGGGATTTGCATGGCTCGACAGCTGGACTGCAAAAACAGGCTATTTCAGGACAGGATTTATACGTTTGGTTGCTACCTCAAATCCTGGGAGAGCCAAAGCTTAAAGCAATGGTTATTGCATGAGGTTCTATGATTGTCTTTAATCTGCCTTTTTTTTATTTATTTATTTTTAAACTGAAATATTATCAGTACATCAATCTGTGTAGCAACTTTCACACTCATGTGTACTTTATTTACACATATGCAGCACTTTGAAATGTTCATAATCAGAGAGGATTATGAAGCTTTCTTTTCTTTTTTTAAAATAAGTACCTGCATGCACCTCCAAAGACATAAACTATGTACCATACAGGCTGCAGCAGTGACATAGTTGTCTTTTTTATATCGACCTTTCTTATTTATTGGTGCAACTAACAATTATTTTCAGTCTCAATTAACCTACATATAATTTTCTTAATTGATGGCAACAACCAATAATCATTTGGTTTGTATTGTCAGGTAGGAAAAAAATAGATGTGGAAAAACACAGTTTCAAGGAAACGTGTCCACAAGGTTTTGTGTGTTTTATCACGCAGGTGATTATTAAAATAACAGTTTATATGCCTGTCACTCAAAACTCAGCCTGAAATATTAAAAAACTTTAGAAATTCACACCGTATTTCAGTCGTTTCTATTCATTTCATTCATTTAGTATAATCCAAAACACGTTTTCATAACAATTAAAATGAAATCCTTCTTTCGCTTTAAGACGATCAAACAAACAAAAAACTGCAAATCATTTTTTAAGTCACATTATTTAAAAGAGAAAAAAAAACATACGGCAAAAACAATTTGGAGCGCAAGAAATGTAATTTATACCGGGAAACTAAAGATTTAAACTTTCCGGTTTTATCTGGCCAGCGCTTTCATTCAGCCTGGTCGTGCCAATAACGCACGGAAACATTATGTAACCAGACTTTCTTCTTCTCTCCAACACCACTTTGAGCCTCACAACATCGAACAAAAGCGCAAACAATAAAAAAAAGCATAAATGCAATAAAGCATCAAACCACAAAGAAAGAAAGAACAAACACTCTTTTTCTCTCACTGATAACTTCTGTAACACTATGGAGTACCCGTTATGGGCTTCTGTTACAGCGACGACAGTGTGTCATGTTTTTTCCTCCTAATAAACCAAATTATTCAAAATATTATGGATTTCATCCATTATAAAACACTTCTCCTCTCACTTGTGACAATCAAAACTCCCTACTGCGCAAACGCGGACTTCTGTCGCTATTTTTTGTGAAGGGTTAAACCCAACACATTCCTCTACAATTAAAATAAAAAAAGAACCAACTTTTTAAGTGTTAAAAATTACTGCTTGGAGGAGAGCGAGATGACGGATGCACCAACAGCACCGCCACCAACAGCACTGATATGTGTTGCAAGAAAAAAGGCGTAAAAACGCGCACAAATCCGGGGTGAGTTGAGAACATTTGAAATATCAGTGTACCTGTGAATTTTCCCCAAAGTTTTGCCCGCGACCGCCTTAAACCTGTCTGGTCGGATCTCCATCTTTGCAGCTCCTTGACCCGGCCGGTGTGCTGATGTCCCGTGCGCCCTCCTGTCCTGCCCGAGCTCGCGTCTCTCTCTCTCTCTCTCTCGCTCTCTCTCTATCGAGCACAAATCCCTCCTTCACTGCACTGCCCCCTCCGCTCCGACAGGTGTAGGCCTTTCAGGCTCCGGGCTTCCTTGTAAAAGGATCGAAAGCCTCTGGTCGATATGGACTCTCGAGTTGGGTAAGATTTCGTTTATGCTTATTCCAAACAGGAGATATACTCACTGTTGCCCTTAGCGATAGTGCAGGAAAACACGAATAAATAAGATGGTGGAATATGATGTCTTCTCTGTTTTGTGCGTGTGGTGTAAAAAAAAGTAGCAGGGCTGATATTGTAGTACTCTTTCAGCAGGTTTCTCACACGTGGATTAAGTTCCTTGTCCCAAAATCTATGAAAATCTGAATTCATGTTCATCTGGGGTGTTTGTCACCACCACAGGGAGACAGTGGAGATGGAGCCTCAAGCTCAAGACCCCTTGATTAAGACAAGGCTGAATCCATGTCCAGGAGAAATGCCACCTAGCATGTTAACATATGAAATACTCTTCTAATCTTTCTCTGTTTTTAATTTATCTTTATGCTCCGATATTGTTGTGTTCACCATGAAGTCAGTTTATAACACTGATCGATCCACAATTAAGTGCTTTTGTGTTGCATGTATGTTCATATATGAAGTATAGATAGATTTGTAAATTTTAATATAATATTTAACATTTCAAGGTTAAAGGGCAAAAAAATGTTACTAAGAAGGCGTGCAAAATATTTGTGTATTGGCCCTATTAAAAACCTAAACAAAAGTGCTTGTATGAATGAGGCAAGTTGTGTAAAGTGCTTTGATTACTCAGAGTAAAAAAGTGCTATATAAGAACCAGTCCATTTACAACCCACCCATGTTTAGGTATTATTTTCTTGACCAAAAAACAAATGAATGTTTGTGGATCATAATAGAGCAGAGAATCAGGCTGCTGCCACCTAGAGGTTTATTAAAATACAGTAAAAATACTGCTACACTGCACATTTTTTGTGAACACGTAAAAACATTGCTGTGCTCTTATGAGGTAAAATGATAGAAATACAAAAATAACCAAAACCAAAAAAAAGTAAAAAAAAACCCTGTCACATTTCAAAACCAGCCTAAATCATTACAGAAATATTCAAACACACACACACACACACACACACACACACACACACACACACACACACACACAGTTACTCAAGGCAGAATGCTTTTTTTTTTTTTTTTTTTTTACACTATGATGATCTCATAGTTTAATGTTGAGCCAGGGTCTACAAACACAGCAAAGAGACTGAGCTGTTAACCAGACGGTGAGCTCAGGTGGAGTGAAGGAAAATGTTTTCCTAGCCTTCAAAACAGCACCACCCGTTACTGTGATCACCAGTAAAACCTTTAATTGGGAAAAAGCTGATGGGAGTCCTTCATCAAACCACCTGATCAACAGATTCCAATGTGAAGAAAAGAGAACGTTGGCATTATTTTGACAGATTTAAAGTGAAATATATACAATATTTCTATTCATGATATTCTATAAATATTTACAAATATGAAAGTAAAAGCTTTGTTTTTGCAGGCCAAAAAACATGTACATGGACCACTAAAATTCTGAGCTGCTGATCTGGTCTGTTCAGTAGCACAAAATTTTGCAGTGCACAGGGTAAGCTATAGAATGGCGATAAGCTCGCTTCTCTTCATTGCAGCCAGCACATTCTTCTTTAATAACTTATGGACGCACAAACTGACTCACTGACTAGCACACTTAGACATACAGACACATAAAAACACATACACATGAGCATACACCAACTATGTCATTCAGGAGATACAAACACCCACATCCAGCCATCTGCCATGACCGGTTGTGGGTGAGAGGTGGGAGATAGGATTAAAAAAAAAAGTTCACAAAATCTTTTGAATTTTTTTTTCTTTATTATCTGAAGTTTTTATTTTTCGCTGACTAAAACATTTTTTTTTCACAACTAGTTTTAATTTCCAGTTTGGAACACAGATAACTAAAACAAAAGTTTTTATAGTTTTCAGTTCAAGGCAGAAAGCTGTCTCAGAATGAAACCTTTCATTGATAAAGCTAGTTTGCAGTGAAGGTTGTACGTTTCCTTTTTTTTTCTTTTTTTTTTTTTAAATTGACATTTTGGAATCACTATACAATACCATCAACTTCAGCAATTTGTCAGTACATATATATATATATATATATATATAAAAAAACACCCAGCACGCCCCTGCGGGCGGTTTATCCTTCAAGCTCGGGTCCTCTACCAGAGGCCTGGGAGCTTGAGGGTCCTGCGCAGTATCTTAGCTGTTCCCAGGACTGCGCTCTTCTGGACAGAGATCTCCGATGTTGTTCCTGGGATCTGCTGGAGCCACTCGCCTATCTTGGGAGTCACCGCACCTAGTGCTCCGATTACCACGGGGACCACCGTTACCTTCACCCTCCACATCCTCTCGAGCTCTTCTCTGAGCCCTTGGTATTTCTCCAGCTTCTCGTGTTCCTTCTTCCTGATATTGCTGTCATTGGGAACCGCTACATCGATCACTACGGCCGTCTTCTTCTGTTTGTCTACCACCACTATGTCCGGTTGGTTAGCCACCACCATTTTGTCCGTCTGTATCTGGAAGTCCCACAGGATCTTAGCTCGGTCATTCTCCACCACCCTTGGGGGCATCTCCCATTTTGACCTCGGGACTTCCAGGTTATACTCCGCACAGATGTTCCTGTACACTATGCCGGCCACTTGGTTATGGCGTTCCATGTATGCCTTGCCTGCTAGCATCTTGCACCCTGCTGTTATGTGCTGGATTGTCTCTGGGGCATCTTTACACAGCCTGCACCTGGGGTCTTGCCTGGTGTGATAGACCCCAGCCTCTATGGATCTTGTGCTCAGAGCTTGTTCTTGTGCTGCCATGATTAGTGCCTCTGTGCTGTCTTTCAGTCCAGCTTTGTCCAGCCACTGGTAGGATTTCTGGATATCAGCCACCTCCTCTATCTGCCGGTGGTACATACCGTGCAGGGGCCTGTCCTTCCATGATGGTTCCTCGTCTCCCTCCTCTTTCTTGGGTTTCTGCTGCCTGAGGTATTCACTGAGCACTCGGTCAGTTGGGGCCATCTTCCCAATGTATTCTTGGATGTTCCTTGTCTCATCCTGGACTGTGGTGCTGACACTCACCAGTCCCCGGCCCCCTTCCTTCCGCTTAGCGTACAGCCTCAGGGTGCTGGACTTGGGGTGAAACCCTCCATGCATGGTAAGGAGCTTTCTTGTCTTTATGTCAGTGGCTTCTATCTCCTCCTTTGGCCAGCCTATTACCCCAGCAGGGTACCTGATCACGGGCAGGGCGTACGTGTTGATGGCCCGGATCTTGTTCTTACCATTCAGCTGACTCCTCAGGACTTGCCTGACCCTCTGCAGGTACTTGGTGGTTGCAGCTTTTCTAGCAGCCTCTTCATGGTTCCCATTCGCCTGCGGGATCCCCAAGTACTTGTAACTGTCCTCTATGTCTGCAATGTTGCCTTCTGGTAGTTCAATCCCCTCAGTTCTGACTACCTTCCCTCTCTTTGTTACCATCCGACTACACTTCTCCAGTCCGAACGACATTCCAATGTCATTGCTGTATAGCCTGGTAGTGTGGATCAGTGAATCGATGTCTCGTTCACTCTTGGCATACAGCTTGATGTCATCCATGTACAGGAGGTGGCTGACAACTGCTCCGTTCCGTAGTCGGTATCCGTAGCCAGTCTTGTTAATGATCTCACTGAGGGGGTTCAGGCCTATGCAGAACAGCAGTGGGGACAGAGCATCTCCTTGGTAGATCCCGCACTTGATGGTGACTTGTGCTATGGGCTTGGAGTTGGCCTCTAGTGTTGTACGCCACATCCCCATTGAGTTCCTGATGAAGGCTCTTAGGGTCCCATTGATCTTGTACAATTCTAGGCATTCCAGTATCCAGCTGTGGGGCATTGAGTCATAGGCCTTCTTGTAATCAATCCAGGCAGTGCACAGGTTGGTCAGTCTGGTCTTGCAGTCTCGACTGATTGTTCTGTCTACCAGTAGCTGGTGTTTTGCGCCTCTGGTATTCTTGCCAATTCCTTTCTGTGTCCCGCTCATGTATTGACCCATGTACCTGTTCATCTTAGCCGATATGACGCCTGACAGGAGCTTCCATGTAGTACTGAGGCAGGTTATTGGTCGGTAGTTGGAGGGGACCGGTCCCTTCTTTGGGTCCTTGGGGATCAGGACCGTCCGGCCTTCAGTTAGCCATTCCGGGTGTCTCTCGTTAACTAGCAGCTGGTTCATTTGTGCTGCCAGACGCTCGTGGAGTGCAGTTAGCTTCTTCAGCCAGTAGGCGTGAACCATGTCGGGCCCTGGTGCTGTCCAACTCTTCATACTGGAGACCCTTTCTTGGATATCTGCCACTGTGATGGTTACTGGACCCTGTTCAGGGAGGTCGCTGTGGTCTGCCCTCAGATCCTCTAGCCACTGAGCATTGCCGTTATGGGTTGCATCCTTCTCCCATATGCTCTTCCAGTATTGCTCCGTCTCCAGCCTTGGTGGTGCTGTTCTCTTATTGTTCCCTTGCCACTGAGAGTACACCTTTGCTGGTTCTGTGGAGAACAGCTGGTTTATTCTCCTGCCTTCTATCTCTCTGGTGTACCTCCTCAATATTAAACAAGTATTTATCGTTCTTTGTCCATCCTTCTGCCATAAGTCCAAAAAATTGAGTTTTACTTTCCAAAGGTAAATATCTTCCAAATGTCTCTTGTGTTGCTGCATGTATTCCCTTCCAATAAGTTTTAATAACGTGACAGTCCCAGAAAATATGATAGTGATTTGCATTTGTAAAGGCAGAATGTTTTCATGCAAATACATATTAGTCCTTCAGCTAAAAAAAGATCCCATAAGCATTTTTATGAGCTGCTGCATTCACCAGACATGAAAGTAGTGACTGTCACCAGCATGTTGCATACGTTTCCTACTTTAAATCCTTTCAAAAACACAACTGTTTGTTTTATTGTTTATGTACAACTGTTTCTATCTTCTGAACAGCAAAGCTGGTTCAGAAAACAAGTATAGGGAGGCACTAGGAGGATGATACAATATAAATACATAGTTAAAACAACTTCTCAAAGGTTTACTGAATATAAAGACATAAAATCCAAGGATAACGCTGTTCATGGCTCTGCTTGCTTTAGTTTTTTGTCTTTGTACTTTTCTTTCTATTTGAATTTTGTCCTTTCTCAAACAACTTCCTTCTGACCACCATGCTCACACCCCCGTGTCTTGTTCCTCCTCCTCCTCCTCCTCGTCCTCCTCCTGGGAAAGGAGCCGGTAATGTTCGTTGCCCACCGACAGGAAGGCAGGCCTGGGATGAACCTCGTCTTCCCTGAAGTGGACAGGTTGGAAATGGGAATCTGGCTGCTCGGTAGAGCTGCACTTGGTGTACAACTCGCGACGCATTTCCTGGCCGACTTCAACCTGGGAGGGAGTGCTACGGACCCAGCGGTTCTTCACTAAGGAATAGATGTAGCTGACAGGTACAGGCAAGCTGGCAAACACTATAAGCATGATGATCATAGCCAGGGCCCAGCCAGGGTACTCGAGAGTCATCTCAGAAGCCTGAAGAGGCAGAGACACAGAGCTTAAGAGTGACAAACACCGGCAGAATTACCTTTGGCTGTTAGATAAATGTTTACTTGTGGGATTAAAAGGAGCTATAAAATTAAAAAGATAAGAGATGGTTAAGCAACTCGTTACCAAAAGCATAAAAATGCAGTTAACAGATAAGCAGGTTGACGCTACAAAAAATGGCTAACTTCACTATTCTTATGAAGAATAAATACAGAGATATTGTTGTGCTATGTCACAGCAGATGAATCCAGACATAAGTATTTGGATCGCATCTTGGTGTGAGTATAACCACTGCACAGCTGTGCCAATGAAACCACACGCTCTCGTTTACTGATGATTTTGTTACAAGCTTCAGAATGAACGCTCACTGGAAAATATGTCACCAGTCAGCAGGACAACAATCCTAAACATACAGGGAGTCAATATGATGCAGAAGGACAGGTGATGATGAGGTTTAACGCTATAATGTCAGAAGAGTTTTTCAGACGTCCACATCATCAGTGTATTTGGTCTTCCCTGCGTAACCGGAATAAACTGCACAAAAATGCCATATGTAGAATAAATATAAACACTCTAGTTCAGGATTCCTGAGGTCAATGTTATTGTCTGGCCAAGTGAATCTCCTAATATCAGTATAAATTAAGCACTTTCCATTTGTTGAGCATCACAATAAAGGAAATGAGAATCCAGAACATTGAGATGGTGGTTGCACTGAAGGTCTGTGAGATCATCAGAGTTGATACAAAAAAAGTTTCTTTTCTACTGTTTTGGACACTGTGCTAAAACCACAACATCTTCCAGCATGCATATATGTGTTACACACATGCATATAGTGTGTACTGTGGGTCAGGAGGTTGTCTACTGAAGTGGAGTGGGATGTTTGATCCCAGATTGTCCAGTCTTCAGGACAAATACAATGAATTCTGACTTTCTCCCGATGTATTCATCAGAAAGAGTGTGAGTGTTTGGGTGAATAAGGCTTGTGTTAAAAATCACAGTGAGTGCTCAGAGTAGAAAAGAGCTATGCAAACACCACCTGATATTTTAAAATGGTAACTGGCTATTTGAAGTTTAAAATCATGTGATTTGATGGAAAGTTGAAGTCGAACATCTCACCGTGCTTTGATTCCAGGCGGTGTACGTGGGCCCTTTGAAGACCATGCGGAGCAAACTGGCTGCCAGAAGACTGACCATCGCCAGCAAACACACATATTTCCAAAGGTACTTGTACACCACCGGAGGGCGCCATTTGAGCATTATTTCAATATCATCCAGAAAGCTGCAATAATCAAAATGCTTTTCTTAAAATGCATCTTTTCAAACAAACATATAAAGACAAAAAAACCTGTGAAAGTCAGAGATAACGTTGCTTACCGATCTGTTCCATAAACCCACGCCACACTAATGGTTTCAAAAATGACCACAATGACCAAAGGCAGGGTTGCAGAGTAGTCATCAAACATGGTCACAAAATAGTTGCCAGAGCGCTGAGTGAACAGTAATCCAATAATGAACCCCAAAGCACAGCTGGACACTAAAAGACAGAAAACATTTAAAGACCACTTCAAAGACAACAAGACTACATTTATCTCCCATAGTACACCACTGCAGTACGAGAATCTTGCACTTTTTTGGTTTTTATGTAGTTTTATTTAAGAAAAAAATAACAATAAAATACAGCAGCAGAGTTTGAACACATGTCAACTGATGTTCAGTACCCGTGAGTAGGGTTCGGTGATGCCCCAAGAGGCTGAAATTGTCCATGAGAGGTGTGAGGATTCCCTGCATTGTTCCAAACATGGTGCTGAGGCCCAGGTTGAGCAGCATGAGGAAAAACAGGGCGGACCAGAAGGGACTGGCTGGGAAGAAGGCCATCACCTCAGTGAATGCTATGAATGCCAGGCCTGTCCCTTCGACACCCTGAACGCACACAAGATAGTAAGATAGTGGAAATACGTGGGAAAAAGCAGATCCACTCAGTCTAACAGACAACAAATGTGTGTTAACTGTGATGCTGTTTCCAGAGCTAATCTATTCCAGTAAATTACCTGTGCACCTTTTGCATAACATGCTCTTTAACACAGAGAATAGGTCTTTTCTTTTTAAATAAAACAAACACCGTGAGATAACATGACTCTTTGTACATCTTGTCCTGTTTCTTTAGTATCTCCTTCTTTAGTATCACAGCTTGCTTTCATTTTTCCTAGAAAACCAGCAAGATACAATTTCCAATACATTTTCATTGTCTTGCCTGCTTGATATTTTATAGCACCTCCTAGATTCTTCGTAGGTCCTGGGAACATCGGCGCTCGGCGCTATAATTGTTACTGAAATGTTCAACTTTGATTTTTGTAACCGATCCAGCATCTTGTGCCTCGTAGGACACCTGCAGTTCTTTCATTTATGCAAAGTTGTCTTTAAAACACTTTGTAATCCTGGATGAGTGAAGCAGCACATTAGAAACTCAGTTTAATACCAGTGACTGCTCTTTATTATTGGACATACCTCTTCCTATAATGTATTATAATACAGACCATATATACATAAGAAATCTCAGCTGTTGTCCTAATTTTCACGCATGCTTATAGATGTGTATTCCCATCTTGTTACCGTTTACACGCCACTTGTTCCAGTTTCTTAGATCCCTTAAACTACTGCAAAAACACTACTGTTTTTTTGTTGTTGTTTTTTTTTACCTTTGACATGTTGACGTTTTAAACTTTGTGCCTCAAGTCGCTTGTTTTTAATCATGTTGTGAAGCAAAGCTGTTGTTATTAATATCTCAAGATTACCTTATTCATCTCCTGCTCCAGACTGCAGTCAGTGATTTTAGGACCCACCATGGAGCTGTAGAGATGGTACCACTCTCTGTATTCAGCTAAAGTCACAGTGCTTACATCTGTCATGTTGAACCATGGCCACCAATGCTGGTTAGATCCACTGGACGCCAATAAGTTTAGTACACTGAGATTTCTGAAAAGGTTAAACACAAAAATAATAATTAAATCTAAGATAACCAATCAAACAAGCAGTCCACCTTAAGATTGTTACGGCAGTTTGCCAATCTAAAAGTGCTCGCTAGTTGGATTTGAATTACCATTTCAATCATGCACAGACATACGTACTCAGCCACACAACGTAGTGCAATGTTCTTGGCACGGAAACCGAGCACGATGAAAACCACTAGAGAGGCCAGCACGGATGTCATGAAGTTGATGCAGGAGACCATCAGAGCATCCCTGTGGCAGTTGTTGTGGACTGGATTGTAGGAGGAGTACGCGATAACAGAACCATAGCCCAGGCCCAGGGCGAAAAACACTTGTGTAGCAGCCTGTCGCCACACCTGCACGTTACCCCAGATCTCCAGCTGCAAATATGACAAAATAAAAGCATCTTTAGGTTTACATTCTTTCGTCAAAGCTTAAAATGTTTTATTATGGTTTTGTTTTTTGTAATCACTGAGGTGTTTGTCTTTTGTTAGTTAAATGAAAATAAAGAAAAGATGTCAAGAAAAAGGAAGAGAGAGAATATTGCTTACCTTAGGATAAAACATGTAGGTGATTCCTTCCAAGGCACCGTCCAACAGTAATCCTCTGATCAGGAAAATAAAAAGCACCACATAGGGAAAAATGGAGGAAAAGTACATCACCTAAGATTGGAAAAAGAAATGGATAATGATTTCAACAGTGCAGCATTTTGTAAAATATGATCATTTGCTTTTCTCAATCTCACTTCACTATTAAAAATTAAAGTTTACCAGTTTACCTGCCAAGCACCAACCCTCAGGTTCCTCAAATTGCATACTTTTATTTTTAAACTTAGTAATTTGAGTGCATACCCAGCAAACACGGTGGTCATGGTACAGCACCAAAAAAACTGAACCGTAAATGTTAGAATGTTTATGGTGTTTTCATGTAAATATTGCATCAGCCTCTCTTATAAGGTGAAAAACACAGATTAGAGTATTGCAAAAAATTGTCTTTTTATTTATTCACAGTAACAGTCGCTTCAAGGTGTTGTTTTTTTTTTTTTTTTTTGCAAGGCAAGGACATGACAATAATAAAAATAACCCCAACAATCACACGGCATGTATGTGGTTTGTACCTTCCTATGAACAAAGACCATGGTAACTTGAATCATCATTGTGGTAAACGTCCACAATGCAGGTTCAACTTTCATTTTGGAGTGATTTGTATGGGCTCAAAATGTGGTCATAAATATTTTGTACTTGTAAATCAGTTTTGTACTTGTAAAAAAGATTTGTATGTGTAAAAAAAAGTTGTGTGTGCGTAAAAAAGATTTGCATGTGCAAAAAAAAAAAAAAAATTGTGCGTGCGTGAAAAAGATTTGTATGTGTAAAAATAAATAAATTGTGCGTGCGTAAAAAAGATTTGTGTGTGGACTTTGCCAAAAAAACCCTGCAAGTTACAAGTACGAATTTTGACCCTATTTTTCTTCCTTTAAGCTGATTGGTCAATGTCATGTCAATCACAAATTAAACAATCCAATCAGAAAACAGATGGGTTTGGCTGTCGGAGGGGAACTTTTTTGAACTGCAGGTCCTTGAAGGGTAATCTCTATATAAATATCTGATAGCAGTTAGGTCCCCTTACTTTCAGCTGCTGTTGAAAGGATAAAGTTGTGGTATGTCAGTGGTTAGAAATACCATTATTACTTTAGGATTAATTTAACACAAAGTCAGGGCTGACCCAGGACCATTGCTGTGAGTCACAGTGCGCAGCATAAAAGTCCTTTCACATCGGATGCAGGATGTGCTGCTAATGCTAACTGCTAACTAAAAGCAAAGGATCCAGAATTTGTTGCGCTGGCTGCTGGGCTCTGTGGGTTTTTGCAGCAGCTCTACCTGTACTAGATGCACCTGCTCCTTGTCGTTTTTATCTCTGACTTTATGTCCTCTACAAGAGTTTCTGGGTTTTTTTGCTAGTTCTTCAAATGTTCAATAAAAACATGTATGCTAATTCATAATGAAGAAAGCTTTGTAATGAAGACTGTCATTTCCAAAACACTGCCCCCCCTGCGGTCCGCAGCGCTGTTGAAAAGGCTGTGGAAGTCCCTGTATTAAACACGTAGTCCTGTGACACAAAAATCACCAAACTCGGACGACCACAGACTGTTTTCCTTCGTGGTGATGAAGGAAAACGCTGGGTTGGCATGTAAAAGGGCATTTATTCCCTTCAAAGGCCTGCAGTTCAAAAAAAGCACCCCTCCGACAGCCAAACCCATCTGTTCTCTGATTGGATTGTTACATTTGTGATTGACATGACATTGACCAATCAGATGAAAGGAAGAAAATAGGGTCAAAATTCGTACTTGTAACTTGCAGGGTTTTTTTTGGCTAAGTCCACACACAAATCTTTTTTACGCACACACAAATCTTTTTTACGCACACACAAATCTTTTTTACGCACACACAAATCTTTTTTACACATACAAATCCTGATTTACAAGTACAAAATATTTATGACCACATTTTGAGCCCATAGGATTTTCCACCATAACTAAACATTGAGAAAAGGCTGTCAGCCAACAGTTATCAAATGTCAACATATTTACTGGGTAAGTGCAACATTTGGCTCAAGGTTATACAGCCAAATGTAAAACTGTGGTTGTCATCTTAGCCATTCTACCCAAGTTGATCACACAAAGCGCCTCCTACTGCAACTCTCATTCACACAATGCTTTTACCTTTGCTTTAACACTTTTTCTAATATTCACAGAGATACATCAGGAGCAACTCTGGGTTCATAATCCTGCCAAGATTACCTTGACATGAAGCCTGGAAGAGCTACCAACATTTCGATTTGTAGACATCCTGCTCCATCCTGCTGAGCCACTGTGAGAAGGTCCCACTAAAAATATTTCTGCCCATTTTGGAAGATGCGTTGTCAGTGCAGGTGTCCATGTTTAAGATGGCTAGCTAACATCAGCAGCTTTTTCCCAGCCATTGATTTTGCGTGTCTGTTTCTTAGTGTTAATGTGTACTAAAATGTTATAATCACTGTAGAAGATTATAGTACTGTCAGATACACAAAAAGTTTAGAATAATTGAAAATGCAGTTACTAATTTCCATCGAATACATTTAAGACAAGCTGTCAAGTAAGCACAGTGAATATATGGAAAAATACTAATGTAAGTGGGAACATGGCGTGTCTGAGCCCGCGCTGGAATGGTAGCGCTGGGCAGGATGGCTGCTGTGTTTGCTTTGGATTACTCCTCACCCCCCACCCGACCCTGTGGCTTGTCACGTGTTCCATAATGTTGTGCTGTGGACATTTATGTGCTTTTTTGTGCAAAGGAGTTTTTTTATTTCCTGTTCTCATGCTGTCCTCCCACAGGAGCCCAGCATGAGTAGAGGTCTCTTTTTTTCTCTTGTACTTTCCCATTGTAGTGTATATTTCAGTGTTTGTTTTCTGTAACGCTACGGATCTCCAACCTGAGGCAGAAAAGGGGCGAGCTGCAGCTTATGTTTAACTGAGAGATAACACTAACATTAACACAAACACTTTATATTTGCGTGCTAACGGTGGGACTGGTGTTCATGTACCTTTGCAGAAGACTTGATGCCCTTTATCATTGCCAAGGCAACAATTGCCCAAGCAGCCAATAAACAGCCTGTCATGATGGGGTTAAACTCTCCAGATTCTTCAATGGAATTTGTGATGTTGAGAGCTTTCCGAAACCAGAAATACGACGTTGGGGAGCTGCCTGCGCATTCTTTCACTGTTGATTGAGAAAAGAAAACACTGTAGGCTTCATCAGACATCACTTCATTTCACTCGGTCATGTGATTACCTGTGTCATTGGAGGTTACATTCGTTGGACACTTCTCCCATGGCAGAGGATACTGAAAGGAGTTACCCATGTAGAACAGGCTCCATGCAATGATAACGTTATAGTACAAAGCCACATAAAAACAGACCTGGGGAAGAAGAAAGCATTTATATCAATAAATAATCAGTATTATTAATCATATTATTAAAATATGCTGCAAATTGTTTGCAGCTTCAGTGTAATGCTGTGATTTCTTTTATACTTGTAGCCTACAAGTAAAGGCTAACCCAGGGAATGTAGCCATAAGGTTCGACATTGACCTTAACAATGACAAACAGAGGTTAGGTCTATTTAAAGAAAAATAAACACGCTTTATAAAAACCACAGGCTATCTAGTCGTAGATTTCTGTTGTGTGTGCGGACAAAAACGTTCTTGGGTACTCTGTGTTTTCCCCAACTTGTTACGCAATCAACTGCCAGCACAGACGCACAGCACACTACCTTTCTCATGTTACAGCATGGGTGTGCGTGAGTATATACACACACATGCAGCTTGGCTAAGGTGTTTACAGAAAGGTGATAAAGGCGGTGACACGTGATGCAGGATTGGGGCCAGATAAGTGAAGGTGAAGAGATTAAAAATACTGACCCCGGTGCTACTTTTGAAACCCAGACTTGGAAAAAGCAAGTCAGCTGTCAAACAACAGCAGCCTTATCAGAACACACAGGTACATGAACGTAAACAGAAAAAGGTCTCAGACAGAAAAAAAAAGAAAATGCTCACCATGCAGCTGGAGTAGCCGATCCCTCCCAGCTTTGGAGAGATGTGCTTCCATACACCAATGCTGCCCTGTCGAATGCTTTGACCAGCAGCCAGCTCCATAAAAAACAGTGGAACTCCCACAACCACCAAAAGAAAAACATACAGCAGCATGAAGGCGCCTGGAAGGAACAAAGGAGGAGATATATTTTAAAGGCAAACCCAAAGTCACCTGTAGTTCCAGAGGGAAAAAAAACTTTGCATTTGCACATGTTACAGGCAAACACAGTCTAACTAAGCACATTAAAAAAAACAACAGTTTTTGGCTTTTTTTTAAACACAAACTCATAATTTGCCATTGAAGCTGGAAAAAATAAGCAAATTTATATGTCAGCAACCTCTCTAAAAGATGCTTGGAGTCTCATGTTCTAACCAAACATGCTGCATGCATGTGTTGTAAAGCTAGAAATAAAATATGGTTTAGAGTTCTACTCTTCTCTAGAAAGAAAAGTCAGTTTCACACAGTGACATTCGCAGGATCTCGTGTGCTCGTGTGTAATTTACGTTGAGCAGGCTAACCACGTTATTACATTAATGCATGTAAGGTGAACTAGCAAACACCATCATAGCTACATGCGGCTGTCTTCTTGTTTGATGGCAGACACTCCCTTCACCCTGGCCAAAAAGGCTAAAATGACCAAAGAAAAAGTGGAAAACAGTTAAACATGAGAGGTTTTTGGACAAAGTTTGTGTTTTTTCCATTGTTTAAGCACTGCTTCCAGCCAAGAGTGATACCATATATGCCCCATAGCTGCAGAAAAGGCTAACATTGTTATCTTTTTACAAAAAACAGCTGAACATGAGAGGTTTTTGGACCAATTTTGTGTTCTCCATGTTGCATTGCTTTGGCACCAAAACAGCTACTAAGTTAATAACTTAAACCTGTAAGTTAATCTTGTCTTAACACTCACCACCTCCATTTTGATGGCAGAGGTATGGAAATCTCCACACATTCCCTAAGCCCACACTGAAGCCCACCTGGGCTAGCACATACTGAATCTTAGAATCCCATGCTGGACGGTCTCCGTCGTCTGTCGCAGCTTCATCGGGACCATCCACAGCTGTGAGCTGAGTTTGGGACCGGCCTTCTTCCATCCAGGTTCTGCCCTCGCTGCCGTCCAGCGGAGGCTTTTCTGTCTTGTTATAAAGAGAAGAAGTAATATGATGAACTAAACCGATTATCAGTTGAAGCTTCATCCTGACGTGTAAGTCTGCACAAAGTCATTGTAGTTATGCTGAGCAAATATGTGTGGCAACAGACTACTCTGTGCACAAAATTATGTAAGGAAAGAATTAAATTATGATGGAAGAACCTTTATCACAAATTTATCAGGGACAACAAAGAGGAAAAGCACTTGCTGTTATGTTGTTATGTTGTCATGTTGTCAAAGGTTATATCACTACTCCTTATCAGTGTGAAAACACAGCAGTGAGACAATGCATTACGTAATCCAACATTAAGGCATTATCTTTACTCTAACTCGTCATTCTCCCATCACTACGTCAGATGTATAAAGAAATGCTAATGCAGACACTGAATTTCCTACTGATGCTCTTTTACGTTAAAGTCATTCAACTGGCATATTTAGCACTGAGGTGAAGGCCAACTGTGACTGACCTTTCAAAATGTTTCATCAGTACACCCAGGTGTTAGCAATTCATTAGCAAGACTGACATAATGGCAGGTTTAAATGCATATAGAATGCATAAATAATGGATGTGTGTTACTTACTGTGCTCTTTCTTATTATGAAATTATCCAGATAAAAAACTTTGTTGCATCACCTCAATTCTCTTTCATTTAATGTAAACACCAGGGTCATGGTGTGCATTTCAGGGGGAAAAAAAGCATTCAGCTGAATCACCTCCACACTGAACACTAAATGTCAGCTCAGATGAAAGTGACGGATCCAAAATGGCTTAACACAAGCCAAGCTGGCTTCAGAACATGACCTCTCCTGGTATCAGCTGGTTAGAATGGAAAATTACAAGACCCAGAAAGAGTTCATGGCTGTTCAAAACACACGGCCGGATAGGGCAGGTGATTTCAGAAATATCCATGCCCACATGCATAGAGTGTGAGACTGTGACAAATATATGCATGCACAAATAGAAAGGAGGGGAAAGTGGGGCGGACAGAAGCCATACAGTGATGTGTGGTTGGGAGTGGGAGGGAGAAATCCGCTGGGAGGTGTTAGGCTTGCATTGGTTCATACTGTGGGTGGTGCTGAGGTGCATGGGTAAACCACAAAGTGGGTACAGTTGGTAATAATATAGGAAAAAAGTTAGGGTTAGGGCTATCAGGGTATGCTGAACAAATAATTAAAAAGTCAACAGCTTGATTAAGCTTCAAGGATCCATGTGTTTGAGCTATAAACTATGAAAAAGTCTGCTTCACACACTCCTGTGAGTTCATTTGATCACTTACCTTAGAGCAAACACACTTTTCTATAGAGCTGAAGTGACTAGTAGATTATTTGATTGGTCAACTCCTTGGAAAATTTAGCAGTACATGGAATATACTGTTATGATTTACTTGATTATTAAAAGGTGACCTTAACATTTTTGAAGTAGCATAGGATCATCTTGTCTGAGAGCAGAACAAAAGGTAGCCGGCTTCCAAAGAGGAGCTTTGAATGTCCTTCAAGAAGAGTGGAGAAATATTCCTGAAGACTACTTAAAGAAATTACAGATAAGGTAAAATATGAGAACTCAGACTGCGTTGATGAATAAAGATGGTCATTGACTGTTAAGCTCATTAGAATTGTACAAACTCTGTTTTTGCCTTATAAACTGTACTTCCATGTATGTTTACATGTTTCAATAAATCACTGCAAATACTTTCTACTAGTGAAACAAAGAAATGAGGTTGGCTCAAGACTTTTACACATTACTACATCTCTCTAACATCAAAACAAGTCATCGGCATGAGCCTGCAAGTACAAGTTGATACTGTTCAACTCTTCAGTGTTTCACTGTCTTTGCTATTATGAAACCACAAGAACATAACAAGTCTGTATTAGGTTTTTTAATTTACTGAAAAAGATTATCAATATATACACATTTGACAAATGAGAGGGTTTTGTATTTGTATTCAATGGTTATTTCCACTTCTGGCTGATATGTTTCTAATTTTGAACACATTTTCCCACTTTAAAATACATAATGCAGTGTCTCTCAAAATAACTACTGGGTTTCTCCCCCCTTTCCTTTTTGCTATACTTGGTTAACCCTAATTGTCCTCCTTTCACCAACAAACCCCAACACACACACACACACACACACACACACACACACACACACACACACACACACACACACACACACACACACACCAGCACACACACAAGCACACGTGCACTGGTTGTAAATTTGTGTCTCCTGGTCAGTGAGCATCTGTCCCAGGAACTGTTTGGGAAACAAGGAACCACTCTTCTATGTTTCTACTCTGGATAAAATCATGCAGCAGTGGTTCAGCCGTCCCTAAGGTGTAGAATTACTCAGTGAAGAAGCTCGATCATGACAGCCACATGTGAGACCAACGTACTCCAAATCAACGCCGGCAAGACAAAGGAGATGATCATAGATTTCAGCAGGAAGTCACCCCCTACAACACCGGTGAACATCCAAGGGAAAGACATTGAGATAGTGGACTCTTATAAGTACCTGGGTGTTCACCTCAACAATAAACTGGACTGGACTACAAATACAGACATCCTGTATAAGAAGGGCCAGAGTCGACGCCACTTGCTGAGGAGACTGAGGTCCTTCGGAGTCTGCAGGACTCTGTTAAGGACATTCTATGACACTGTGGTAGCATCTGCCGGGGGAGTGGATGCAGGGACAGGGACAGGAGCAGGATTGACAAACTGGTGCGGAGGTCTAGCTCCGTGCTGGGATGTCCCCTGGAGTCTGTGGAGGTGGTTGGCGAGAGGAGGATGTTAGTAAAGCTGACATCCATCATGAACAACCCACATCACCCACTGCATGAGTATGTGAGTGGGCTGAGCAGCTCCTTTAGTCAGAGACTGAAACACCCTCGCTGCAGGAAGGAGCGCTTTCGCAGATCATTCATCCCAACAGCAGTTAGACTCTATAACTCCTCAATCACAATGTCATAAGTCACTGGACACTGTGAATATCCACGGTCACCACTTCATGCATAATGGACCTTCCATGTGTATGGACATGTGCAGGTATATATGTATACATATGTATATTTAGTGTATACATGTGTATGTGTACATGTCTATAAATAGGAATAGTAGTGGTACAATAGCTATATCAAGCTATATAGTTTATGTCTTCCATATTTCCAACCATATCCATAATCACATACTGTGTATGCTACCATTGTATATTATCTTTTTTCATTGATTGTACTTATTTGTTTTTTTGTATTTCCTTCTGATATCTGTACCTGAGCTGAGGTGATGCAAAAATTTCCCCGTTGTGGGATCAATAAAGTCTTATCTTATCTTATCTTATCTTATCTTACATGTTGCTATAACCAAAACTGTAATATGAGCATGACAATTTTCCCTGAATGCAGCTGGCTTTACCATACAGCTTATCACATAAAGGGTTGTTCATTGCTATTTATAATTCAGTTTGAGTAACATAGAGCTATAGATGCTCGTGGCTCCATTGTAAATGTCCAGTTTAAAAACTGATGAAACTGGTGATTAGGATGCTAGAGAGCAGCCTTTCATCTCGGAGGGCGTTTGCATCCACAGATCAGATAAAGGTTTAAGAGCTGTGGCAGATTTTATCATCTGTGCTCAAAGTTTAAGGGACTAAAACAGACACAACCCCCAAAACAAAACAAAAAGAAGATAAAGAGAGACTTTAAAAAAAGTTAATGACTGTATATTTGGCTGCAGCTTGCTATATGCAGCAAACCATACTGTATGTCACTGGGTTTAACCTTCCTCTCGTGTTAGCTTTCTGTTATCATCTCTTATGTTAGCGGGTCGGTTTTGACCCGTGAATTAAATCAGCTATAAAATACACTAAAAACAATAAGTTATCATCCAATTTGTTTCTCATCTCTTGGTTACCTTGTTAGGCTTCCTTATCCATGAAAATGTTGGTTTTAATACTTTTGGCGTGGGCCTCTGGGTCTTTTTTTGTCACTATACCCCTCGATTTCAATTAAAAAAAATTGTAAAATTAACCTCAAGAGAATCATATTAATAAATAAAAGGTTTCTGTGTTACCTGAGTATTACTGAGGGGTATAGGACACATCTCTTAAATAAATCTGTTTTATTGATTTTTTTCATTTTAAGATTAATAACTAAAATGACATCGATGGTGTTACGGGTCAATTCCGACCCATAGACATTTACATCAAGAAAAGACAAAAAAAGTGTTTTTTTCAGCAGTAGACCTTTGATATAAACTGAAAAAAAGAAAAAGTCCACTCCTCCTTTGTTTTGGTTATAGCCGTGGGTAATTGTGGGCTTTTTATCACTTCCCAATGATACAGCTTCACCTCAGTTTCCTTTGTGAAGTTCTTGTCCGAGGTCATATCTGGTAAAAAATAAAATAAAATATCACAGCTGATATTGTGATCCTGCAGTCCAGTGGTCATATGGAGGACCACACATTTTCATTGTTTCTTCTCAGGGGTGCCACTCACAGCTTTGACTGTGAAAATCTGTACATTCCAGGCATAGTTGGTTTTTGCATCACAGGCTTCCCAGATTTTTCTGCCGTTTTTCCCTTGCTTACTGGGTATATATTGCCGGTAGGGGCATTTTCCTCAAAAAGTGGACAAGACGTTCATCCACTGTCACCTCTGGCCCTGGGATGAACATCAGTGGAAGAAGCTGCACCCATCTCTCCCAGACATCCCTGATGGGAGCGAGCTTGTCAGACCTCGGTCTGGTCTCTCTGTTGTCAAATCTGAGGACTCTTGAATCAAAATGATATCAAATGTGTGAAGTGACATCGTTGCCCAGAAAATGTTTCTGCCTGTCGATGCATCCCATAGACGATCAGTGGCCTCATTGCAGCATCTGTACACTCCAGCAAGAACAATGAAAGCATCCAGGTATTCCTCATCATGTCGCCATGGACTTTTTTTTCCTTCAAGGTTTATCATAGTAATGATGATTCTTTCTAGTGACAATGGCATAAATATCTCAAAACATCTCTTGATGTCACTGACTTTGGTCAGAGCAAACCTTGTGATTCCAGGGGTCATTTTGATGACATTTGCAGCAGCTGCCCTGCCATGTACATCATGAGGTACTGAGCTCCAAAAGATCTTACCATTTTTGGACTTGAATCTTTCAGCAGGAGTAGCTTCAGCACCAGCGACCTCCACCTCTGATCAGATGTGTCTGTGTCTTCTGGATGATAGTCCACATTGTCTTCCTCCTTAGAAACCTGCCCATCTGAATCGCTATGCTGCTCTGTGTCCTCTCCTTCATTTTCACCAAAAATATGATCCTGAACTTAGCTCACTGTGAATCTTCTTCTCATTTTTTGTATGCTGCAAATTGTAAATGTGCACTCTGGAAGTCAAATGGCCACTCAAATAGTGAATTCACCTCACATGCCCGTGTTTATTTTGTTCTGTTTTTGTGCAGGTATAATGCAAAAAACATGCAAAATAAGAATCCCCTAAAGCTCATATGATTAGGAGAGGCGCTTGCTGTAAGTGTTTTAGCTGACAGTGCACTTATGATTTCAGTTTTGGCTTTAATTATTGCTTTATACTCATAATATTATACCTGGGTCGAAGCCGACCCTAACAACACAAAGGTCATAATTTCAACTAGGGCATTTTATAATTTTGTGAAAATATTTTTTTTGGTTTTATTTTGTAGAAATAGAGGTTCCTGACAAAGTCAAAAAGCCTTGAAACAATAAACAAATGTATGTGATTTTTTTATGCATTTGAAATTTAAAATGGGTCGGTGCCGACCCTAACACGAGAGGAGGGTTAAGTTTGGTTGTGTAGGTGCTGCTCAACATATAAACAATGAGTGCATTCTTGTGTAAGAATGTATAGGGGGGCTTAATCATAGTGAGGTAGCATACAGCCCTAACGCACATATGACTCATTACATAACTGACAAAGGAACCAGCCAGCAGTATGCAGTGCAAACAATAGTAATAACAAGACCCGTTTTTTCGCTGGAAAAAAAAGTATGACTGAGATTAGAGCTCACAAAGCCACACTATTAAAGAATAACAGTCGAATAACGATGTGCTGTGGACATACCATGCTGACAGCACGGTCCCACTGAGGAGTAGAGTTTCCAGCAGTCCTGGTGTTAGTTTCTCTGCTCGTCTTCCCACAGGGCTTCTTTTAAAATAGTTTCCTTTTCGTTGTTTCTGATAACAATCGGGGTAGCAGATAAAATTTATACGGGGACAAAAGCCTTGACCAGGTTTGACAACTTGCGGACACGTTTACGAGAGCTGGAACAAACCGTGGTCAACAAGTCAAGAAGAAACGAAGGAGAGGAGCTGAGCCAATGGGAAGACCGAAGGGGCTGAGCTGCCCTTCCCCAAAATGGGAAGCGGGGCTTGACAACACAAGAATACACACTGCTGCTGGATTACTGTGTGGAACCTGCACGGCTTGACAGTGAGCACACTGAACTCTCACACTTGACTTAATTATAGGCTGCAGTCATGCGCAGAAATAAAAGTCATTAGTAGATTAATTAAAGCTCAGCCAGAGAGCGCAGGAGAGTGCGCCGTCTGTGCCTTACTTTACGCACAGAAATGCACAGAAATCAACAAGTGGCTCATAGTCAGTGTGCATTGGGAATAACTCAGATACTAAACTGCAATACACGGGGTTTTGTAACGAAGCTGTTTTGCGTGAAGTCATTAGCATTTGTAGTTTAAAAAACCAGCGGGGGTATAGGTTTTCTGAGAAATATTAACATGCTTCAACAGTGCTACTTGAAAAACAATTAGATTGTCACTACAAATAAACAAAATTGTGGGCTCTTTGCATAAAAATGGGTACTGATATTAAATATATATGACATGGATTAGGATTAAAATAAAAACCTGTCTGTGTCCACAAAGCCACTTACGGTATAGTATTATGAATCATTTTTAGTAGTAGAGTAGCTGCACTCCCCCTGGTGGAGAAAATGTGTCACAACGACAACTTATACCAAGTCACCCAAATGGTAATCCACTGACTTGAACGTTGTGGTTCCAGTAGTGCGATTAGAGGAGCAATGAATCAGAGCGGTAATTCAACTGAGCATATTCATGAATCCATAAAGGGAAACATTTAGGCTCTTAAAGGGAGATAAAGCTCATATTTACCTGTTCACATGTTGAAAAGAAAAACAGCCTATTAACATTTTTTAAGGGATAGTTTCATTACATTTGTAATGAAACTATCCCTTAGATAGTTTCATTACACAGAGATTTACACCTCTGTGTAGGGACAGAGATTTACACACTGGACATCTTTGTACTGAAGGAGTAACCATGCAGCTAGAATGCACATTATAAGTGCTCTTCTGCAAGGCAAAGCTCACAGCAGGATAGTAAATCCTAAACTAATTGTACAGCTGAAAATGTCTTGTATTACTCACTATCACATGCAATAATAGATGGAAAGTAAATCTTTTTTTTTTTAGAACAGCCTAAATGTGGAAAATGTCCTGTTGGTACACATGCTTGAAACTGAAAGTGATTGTTGTTTTCTGGCATGAATTCACATTTCAGTGAAAAAAAACAAAACAAGCAAACAAACAAAAACAAAAACTTTGTTCTTATAGGTTGATCTAATCATCACATTAGCTGTCAGTCAGGAAAAGACCATAGGATAGTTTGTTGTGGAAACCACATGGGACACAGTGTCTTTAATCACCAACGTCAGATCACAGAAAGCATCAAACACAGAGTTGATTCTATGCAACCTCGTGCAGTATCAACATGCTGTGCAACAGCCAGGTCAGACATGATGAAATTAGCTGAAATGACCAGCTGGTGTCACTACATTACAGCTTAAAAGGCCTCTGTTCATTTTCTGCTGCATGCCTACCTGCGTAAAGTCAATGTGGAATCCCTTTGTGCTCAGAAATAAAACATTAACCTTAGGGTTGTATTTGTCATCTTACATTTTGTTGTAAACCATCAATATTCACCTTAAGGTTGATAAAGAACCTCAGCCAAGGTGTGAGAGCTAAACAAGGCCTGGTTGAGTTAAGCCTCAAAAGTTGTTTCCTAAAATGTGATTAATTGCAACATTATTCTGTAAATTACAGATTATCTTTTTCAGGCATTAATTCTTTCAGTCATTACACACCAAGTAAAAATTGTGTATAGCGAATGGTTAATAAGTGATTCACTCTTTAACTATTCGCTTTGATTTCCATTGGGTAACAAGAACCCAAGAAAGAGACAACTAGAATAAATAAATAGCATCCTGGATATTTAATTTATTCTTATTATTTTTGTGACTGTGCGATTAGCAGGTAGAAACTAAAGACAAGTTCATGAATACAAAGTAAAAGGACAAATAAATTAGATCTTTACCAACAGCTTTTATGGTGGCTTTGGCCTCGGCTCAAATGAAACTTAATTTCTCTGAATGAGTGGAGGTGGTGTGCTTGAGTAAGACTGTGCTACATTGGTGAGAAAGAATGCAGTGCGGATCGCGTTAGGCTCTGGGCATAAGCCACAGGCAGTTGTTGGTTGAAATACCTGTGATAAGGAAGGAGAAGTTCACCAAGATGCAGAGAAAGAATCTCAGGGAGGGAGGGAGAGAGCCAACCTCTGTATCTGTGTGTTATAGGAGGGAATAAAACAATGTAGTGTGACTACGAAAGGACGCCAGACTTGTTTTTCTTGTTTTGGCACATCCCAAGGAGGAAAGACATCCTCTCGCAAAACAGCCAAACTCACTACAGTCACTTGAGCAGGAGGAGTGGTGTCTTTACCCCGGATTCAAACACGCGAGACACACCAAAAGGTACGTTGATGTATGTCGGTTTAAAGAATTAGCTTGTGTAAAGTGTATGTGTGTGTGTGAGAGAGAGAGGGTGAGAAAGAGAAAGAGAGGGGGAAAAACAGAGGTAGGAACTGAGAGAGACAGATACACCTGTTAGATCTAGGACGGCTATCTTGTGTCAGTAATGTTTCTCAGAGGAGTACATTTGGGGCGGTGTACAAACAGGTGCTCAAAACGTCAGTGCGTGTATTTGCTTGCTGTTAATTGCATGAACTGCTGAAGGAGAAAGGCAGAAAGATGAGATGTCAGGATAGAAAGCTACTGTATGACCTGTAAAGGACAGCCTTTTAAGAAAAACTGAGCTGTGGTGGAGTTTCTCTGTCGCGCTTTGATTGTT
Source organism: Mchenga conophoros (assembly GCF_057382185.1). Taxonomy (NCBI): domain Eukaryota; kingdom Metazoa; phylum Chordata; class Actinopteri; order Cichliformes; family Cichlidae; genus Mchenga; species Mchenga conophoros. The sequence goes on from NC_140529.1 coordinate 19,924,246, forward strand.
GCATCATCTGCATACCATCTGGTATCTTTTCCTGTAGGGTACCTGTCACTTACCTGCATGTGAACATGCCAGTATGCACAATGCTGAATACTCGGCATTCTTACAATCAGCCTGTGGTATGTGCCATTGTTGTGCTCTTATCATCTTTTCTTTTTGATGTAATGGGTATAATTAATATGACGCCAAGATGTCAGGCAGGCAAAGTTAATGAGAATCTTTTATATCATTGAAGACTAGTTATCTACATGTGAACGTTTAAAAACGCTAAGGACGAGAGATCAAATATAACAATTCAAGTGGGACAAGAAAGGAGACATAAAAAAAGGGTAAATGTCATTGCTGTGCTACCAAAACATCATTCCCCATTCTGTGTATATTACATTGAATTCTGTGTATGTCCACGTGAAACAGATGTCAACATCACTTCCATCGGTGCTCCCTAGAAAGCCTTCAGGTGTCCGAGTTATGGTCCTTAAAGGACAGCAGGAGCTTTCTGATGGGGTTCCTAACAAGTCTGGCAAAGGTACACTCCTCTCCAAGAATGTGGTGTTGGCAAAAACATGTGTTTCCATCTTTTGCATATGCTTTTTGTAAACTTTGAATTAATGGCCTTGTTCTATTTCTTCTCAGAGAATGGTACCAGTGGGGAGTCGAATCAGATCCCTCCACTGAATGCAGACAGAGAAGTGGTACGTACTCATACGCCTCTTTTTTTGTATATATGAGTGGGTACAAACAAGACTTAGAAATTATCAACACAATCAGAAAATCACACACATATGAACAATAACCCCAGATTTATTATCTAAACTTTAGAAACAGTAAACCGATGTGGTGTAGTGTTCTTTAAAATCAAAAACAAGCGATATGATGAGAGCCTCGTGTGTGAATCATTCCTCAGGAGATTATGAACCACTGCTTTGACGATGTGGAGCGATTCATGTCGCGCTTACAACAGGCGGCAGAAGCCCAGACTGTCCTCAACCAAAGGAAAAAGAAAAACGAGAGGAAGACCAAGAAGGATAAAAAGACCCAAGAAGGTGAGGACCTCGACAATTTCTGACCAAAATAAATTACTTATATTGGAAACAAGGAAACCTGTCTCTTCGAGTGATACCGAAGAGCCAGATATGTTTTGGATAAGGTTGAAATTTAAAATGTAGGTTAGCAGATGAAAGTGAGCTTCAGACATGTGGAGGAAGGAGCGATTGACATTGACTCAATATTTTACACACTGAAACTCAACAGGCAGGATGAAAAAAAACCAAACATTCGGGTAACGCAGAAAATTCCTGCACATCGTGAGAATGTCTAAGACACAAGGCATGCAAGTACCTGAACACGTTTATGCACTGCTGTTTCTTCATATAGCATGATATTATTATGTTTTATATTGGGCACAATTAATGTCTGAGTCTGAGTCACTAAGTATTTCTCTTTTTGTCTAACTTGGCAAACTCATCTGGGTGTTTCCTAAATTAACACTGGGATGGACTAAAGGAAGGCTCTTATTAGTCATTACTTTGTCTTATACGAGCACTTGCTGTGACAAGCTAGAACAAAGGTCATGGTATGTTGTGCTTCTAGTATTTCTGTTCATTTCTACTTTTGTTTTTCAGAATTTTCCCCAAACTAAAGTGTTAGCATCCACATGATAGTCTGTATCATGCTCCAGATATACTCCGTTCAGTTCAATTTTATTTGCATAGTGACCAAGAAGCCCACAATAATACAGAGAAAACAGAAAAAAACAATAATCAAGTGACCCCCCCACCCCTCCCAATGAGCAAGCACTTTGGTGAAAGTGGGAAGGAAAAGCTCCCTTTTAACAGGAAGAGACCTCCAGCAGAACCAGGCTCAAGGACAGGGTGAAGGCTCTGCTTCCCATTGTACTTTTAAACACCATAAGAACCTCAAGTAACTGAGGAGCAAAGTGCTCTATTGGGGTGATATGTTACTATTTGGTCTTTAAGATAAGATGGGGTCTGATTACTCAAGACCTTGTATGTGAGTAGAATGATGTTAAACTTGATTCTAGATTTAGTAAATGTATCGGTAAAAGCAATACTTGTACGCTGTGGTTATAACAACCTTATGTTTTATGTCTATGGTGTATATATTTTGCTGTTCTGTGTGCAGATGGTTTGTTGACCATGAAAGCCAGTCCTCCCCCAGAAGAAGACTTTGTGAACATCTTTCAGAAAATCAAGTACTCCTTCAGTCTGCTGGTATGATTAGACTACGTTCTATTTAAGCATAAAGAGATTTCTTTGATAAATACAAAAAACAAAATTGATTTTTTTCAGGACCGCCTGAAGTCATATATCTCACAGCCCAATGCCCCAGAGCTGCTCCACCACATCTTTGTGCCTCTCAGACTGGTGAGACCTCATTTAGTGCTTTTTCTTCTTTTCCTCTTTCTTTGATCTTTACTGTAGAGACCTCTCTCTTACAGATGGTGAATACCACTGGGGGGCCAGCATTAGCTGCATCCATCATCAGTCCTGCTTTGACCAATGGTGCCGTTAAACTGCTCCAGGAACATCTGACTTTAGAGGAAAATGAGCTGTGGACTTCACTGGGGACCAGCTGGACCTCACCCAGGTGTGTGTGTGTGTGTGTGTGTGTGTGTGTGTGTGTGTGTGTGTGTGTGTGTGTGTGTGTGTGTGTGTGTGTGTCAGCTTTACTAGAGACTGTGCACAACACGGTTTTAATGACAGGCTCGTTCCACTTTCTCCAGCTCCCACCTCGGTGTGACTGTTCCTCCGTATACACCTGTCTTTCTGGATGGGTGGAAGCCTCAGACTCATGACTCTACTGGCCAGCCTTTTGAAGATCCCATCGAGCTTCAGCACAAAGTAGATGCTTTCAATGAAACCAAGCAGAAACAAAGTCAGCAGGAAGAAGCTCAACAGGCAGCACAGAGCCCCAGGTAGGCCACTGAAGAAGTGTAAATACATACAAATAGAGCAAGACATTATTATGGTTTCATAGCAGTTGTGATTGTTTTTGTGGAGGCTGTATTCTTACTGGCTAGAATCAAATCAGTCAAATGCTTTTAGTGGCAAACCATGATTAAGATTACTGATATCTGGCTCCAATTTCATGTTTATTTTTTTTATGTTTTGCATATCTTTTAAATACTATCTGTTTTTCAGAGACGGAAATGGACATGCGCATGGTGAGAGCCATTACCGCTGCAGTTACGACTTTGTCGCCAGAAACAGCAGTGAACTCTCTGTGCTAAAAGGAGAAACACTTGAGGTACACACCCTGAAATATGGGTGGCGATCTGAATACAAAAGTAGAGTTTAGATCCAGGAGTACGTCACACAACTTGGCTAATGAGAGTCATCTTTCCGTAGGTGATTAACTCATCAAAACGCTGGTGGAAGTGTCGGAACAGCTATGGCGAGATAGGATTTGTTCCTTTTAACATTTTGGAGCCTGTGTCTGCTCTGAATAAGATAGAGAAAGATGGCTCAGTGGTGCACAGGGAGTCACAGGTATAAGACGACACACAGCTACACAAATACACAGAATTTTATTTGTGCCACTGCCTCAGAAACTGTACATACTGTGATTTCTTGGCTAATGTTGTCATGTAGTTTTTGTTCATTCCTGCTTTTTTTTCCACAACAAAAGGCAGGTCCTGTCCCTCACTCAAAGCGCTTCTCATACACCCCATCAAGCGGGGGTCCCACTACAGCAACCCCAGCAGTGCGACCTCAAAGCATGGTTTTACCATCTACAAGGATGCAGGGAGATGAACCTGACAGAGGTAAATGAATATGGGCAGACAGAAACGTCATAAACACATACAGTGGGGCAAAAAAGTATTTAGTCAGCCACCGATTGTGCAAGTTCCCCCACTTAAAATGATGACAGAGGTCAGTAATTTGCACCAGAGGTACACTTCAACTGTGAGAGACAGAATGTGAAAAAAAAAAAAATCCATGAATTCACATGGTAGGATTTGTAAAGAATTTATTCGTAAATCAGGGTAGAAAATAAGTATTTGGTCACCTCAAACATGGAAAATCTCTGGCTCTCACAGACCTGTAACGTCTTCTGTAAGAAGCTTTTCTGTCCCCCACTCGTTACCTGTATGAATGGCACCTGTTTGAACTCATCATCTGTATAAAAGACACCTGTCCACAGCCTCAAACAGTCAGACTCCAAACTCCGCCATGGCCAAGACCAAAGAGCTTTCGAAGGACACCAGGAAAAGTATTGTAGACCTGCACCAGACTGGGAAGAGTGAATCTACAATAGGCAAGCAGCTTGGTGTGAAAAAATCAACTGTGGGAGCAATCATCAGAAAATGGAAGACATACAAGACCACTGATAATCTCCCTCGATCTGGGGCTCCACGCAAGATCTCATCCCGTGGGGTCAAAATGATCATGAGAACGGTGAGCAAAGATCCCAGAACCACACGGGGGGACCTGGTGAATGACCTGCAGAGAGCTGGGACCAAAGTAACAAAGGTCACCATCAGTAACACACTACAACGGCAGGGAATCAAATCCCGCAGTGCCAGACGTGTTCCGCTGCTGAAGCCAGTGCATGTCCAGGCCCGTCTGAAGTTTGCCAGAGAGCACATGGATGATACAGCAGAGGATTGGGAGAATGTCATGTGGTCAGATGAAACCAAAGTAGAACTTTTTGGTATAAACTCAACTCGTCGTGTTTGGAGGAAGAAGAATACTGAGTTGCATCCCAAGAACACCATACCTACTGTGAAGCATGGGGGTGGAAACATCATGCTATGGGGCGGTTTTTCTGCCAAGGGGACAGGACAACTGATCCGTGTTAAGGACAGAATGAATGGGGCCATGTATCGTGAGATTTTGAGCCAAAACCTCCTTCCATCAGTGAGAACTTTGAAGATGAAACGAGGCTGGGTCTTCCAACATGACAATGATCCAAAACACACCGCCCGGGCAACAAAGGAGTGGCTCCGTAAGAAGCATTTGAAAGTCCTGGAGTGGCCTAGCCAGTCTCCAGACCTCAACCCCATAGAAAATCTGTGGCGGGAGTTGAAAGTCCGTGTTGCTAGGCGACAGACCCAAAACATCACTGCTCTCGAGAAGATCTGCATGGAGGAATGGGCCAAAATACCAGCTACTGTGTGTGCAAACCTGGTAAAGACCTATAGTAAACGTTTGACCTCTGCTATTGCCAACAAAGGTTATGTTACAAAGTATTGAGTTGTATTTTTGTTATTGACCAAATACTTATTTTCCACCCTGATTTACGAATAAATTCTTTACAAATCCTACCATGTGGATTCATGGATTTTTTTTTCACATTCTGTCTCTCACAGTTGAAGTGTACCTCTGGTGCAAACTACTGACCTCTGTCATCATTTTAGGTGGGGGAACTTGCACAATCGGTGGCTGACTAAATACTTTTTTGCCCCACTGTATGAAAACTAAGAAAATTGACACGTTTTACTATTTCATGACATTTGAATTTGATGGCAGGAGCACATCTAGAAAAAAGTTGGTACAAGAAATGCCTGGAAAAGTAACCGGTACTAAAAAGAAATAGCTGGAGGAACATTTTGTAGGCAAGGCTAACTGGCAACCAGTCACAAACATGAAATAAATCATCTATGAGAGGGTATAGTATCATCAAAAGATTCAGAGAAGCTGGAGAAATCTTAAGGGACAGGCTGAAAATCAAGTTAAAATATAGATTTGTGAAGTTTGCAAATCACTGGAATATGTTCTTATTTAAAGTTTTCAATCTTAAAACGTATTTAATGGTTTTAATATAAATTTAAAGTGTTTTTTTTATTATAATATAAGATGTATTTCTGCTTTGGAATTTAAGTTGCTTGGTATTACAAAAAGAACACTTTGTAAAGGGGAACGATATGTTCATATAAATATAACTTTTACTTTAGTTTGATATGTGTAAAATGTAATTCAGCAAAGGTCTAGTATAGATTTTTATTTCAGCTGACTAAAGTGTTTTTCATAATCAAAATCATGATGTTTATTGCATTATATGACATGAATTCCTGCTTTCACATAAATCAAACAGGCAAGGCTCATAGTTGTTGATGTTAAGCAATAAGTGCAACTCCAGCTACAACTGTACAGGTGTATATAAATGCAGTTGTTTTTCTTCTTTGTACAGTTCTGATAATGAATGATGAGCTTCTACAAAGGATAGCCCGGAGAAGAGGCTCATTTAAACAGACAGCTGATAACTCTACACCTCTGAACTATGGCTCTCCATCTTCTGAGGTGGCAGCCTGGCTTACTGCCAAAGGCTTCAGCGCAGTGTGAGTACTCCACAAACATATTTGTTCATATTAGCTAGAGTTAGTACTCAAGCTCCACTAAGGAATAGCATGTTTAAACATGCTGTTTAATTTTTATATTATATTGGTTTTGCGCATTAGCACTAGCACTCCTGCTAGCCAGGAGATAAATGTGTGCAATACTGCAGATGTAGGTTTCAAAAACCCTGAAGTTGTATAAGGATTAAAATAGCTTAAGTATTGTAGCTTTACTGTTTATCATAGCTTTACTGGGTAATGAATTGGACTTAAAAGTCAAGTTCTTCTTTAGAAATTAAAAGGTGAATATTAAAAATAGGATCTTTTTCACAGTGAAAGCACAAAAATGCTGATCTTGTAATTCATTCCTGCTCAGCACTGTTGAGAGCCTGGGAATTTTAAACGGAGCGCAGCTGTTCTCCCTAAATAAGGAGGAGTTTGTTGCGGTGGCACCAGAAGAGGGTGAAAATGTTTACAGCCAGATAATGGCAGAGAAGACTCTGCTTAAGGTTTGTTCCCTATTTTTTTTTTTTTTATCTGGATGTACTAGTTTGTGTGTATGTGTGTATTTGCAAAGATATGCTTGGGTGAGTGTTGAGTCATTTGTTTGCTCAGCCTTGACTTATGCACAGACTTACATTATTGCCACTGCCCCAAACTGATTAAAGATTTACAATGGCAAAAACGTGAGCAATTTCAAATTGAATGCACTCCTGTATAAATTAGTTTTTAAAATGTGGTCATAGTTTCATTTAAGTGGATGTAAATGCCAAACACAATCTATTTGAAGTATTTGCAACATTTAAATATTTACAAATGAACATACCTATTCACAAATTTTGTCAACAAAACTTAATTGGGGTAAGAACATTTGTCAACTTGTCTATTTAAAAAAAAAAAGAAAGAAAAAAAAAAAGGAAGATTGTAAATCAGAGCAAATTTAACTAGTAAAAAAAACAAACTATCCACAAGATAGTCCATGTTTATGTGTCACATGTTGCCTATACTTGGTGTGGGTGGGCAGCTTTTGTGATTTTTCTTGCTTTTAGTAAATAGACTTCATAAACAGATAGTTTTTGGTGATGTGTCTAAATCTTATTTTCTTTTAAAAATATGATCAAGAACTTTAATTTCATTAAGAAGTGAAAACAAATTATATCTTCTGTCCTCCCCAGAATGCACAAAAACTTTAGAACTGGATGCTTCGATGGATCCAAGAGTTAAAGATTAACTCACAAAGAAAGAGTGATGTATTGTAACAGAGTTAAAATATCCTTTAATACAGATGTGACATGAATGCTTATTTGATATAGAGGTAATGCTCATATTTTAATCACAGAGTCTGCTAATTTATCAACAAAAACAACAGATTTTAGAAGAAATTCTATTTAAATACTCTGGGAACCAATTTGTTGTTGTTGTTGTCGTCTGGTTTTTAGTTTGACATGTTTGTAATCTTCATGCAGGTTTAATTGTATTCCTTCCATGCAGTGCATGATTTTTATTTTTTATTTTTACAGCTAACATATTTGTATGACAGTAACCCCCCAACCTAAAATATATGCTGTCTTTCAATGCTTATAACCCTGAAATACCATAATTTACAACACTGAGATATATATATATGTGTGTGTGTATAAAGATGGCTGGCTAGCTAGCTAGCTAGCTAGCGATATATATATATATATATATATATATATATATATAAACTGTATTTCATTATTTTGCTTGTTGTTATATATAAATTATACATAAAAAGATGGCAATTGCATATAGACTCCTCACTTTAATACTTAAGAAATTTTGAAGCAGTGCAAAGAGTTAAAACATGATTAAAAATAACCACGAGAAAGCGATACTACAAATGTAAACTCACATAAAAACTCTGATACCTGATAGCAGTTAGTTAACATTATGGGGGAAACTCTTGTTTAATTTCTTGAGAGGTAGAAAGATTATTTCATGTTTTCAGTTAAAAAAAAATGTATCACAAAATTTCAAATCACATATAAAATTGCACTTAGGTTATCTGAGGACAGAGGTCAAGTAAACAGTTTAATTATGTATACATTAAATAATAATTATATTTGTTAATGAGAATAATCACATTACAGTGGGCCAGATGTGGGGAAGGGGAACTAACAGTATAAACCACACACACACACACACACACACACACACACACACACACACACACACACACACACACACACACACACACACACACACACACACACACACACACACACTCTTTGTTAGACCAAATGCATATAACTATTAACCAGAAACAATGCACTTATGGTACAAAAACAGCTCTGATCAGTCTTCTAACTGGACCCTGTAGTATCAAGCACCAAGACATTAGCAGCAGATCCTTCAAGTCTTAACCTAAAAGGTTGTATTTCTGTGCGTTAGACTCGTTTTTCTGGCACGGCCCACAGATACTCAATCAGATCATAATCTGAGGAATTTGGAAGCCAAGTCAACACTTCGAGCTTTCTGTCATGTTCTTCATACCATTACTGAATTATTTCTGCAAAGTGGGTAGATGTATTACTCTGCTGGAGTAGGCAGGCACACTGAAAGACTTGCAGATCAAAAAAAAAAAAAAAAAAAAAAAAAGGTAGAGAAACATTTTTTGCCCGTGATCGTTTTGTGTTTCTTTGTGATCCAAAACTCGCATCTGTTTGTGTGGACTTTGTATCTCATTATGGCTGTTTGCAGACTTTACAGCCATTCTGCACCTAAACATTGCTCTCTATTTGCAGAGATTTTCTAACTTTTTGGTTGTTGTTCATTTTTCTTTCTTTGAAAAGATAGTTACCTTCATGAATGAAGCAGAAACTGACAAGCAGAGGGTCTAGATCAGGAGCCGCTTAGCCTTTGGGGTACCTTAAGTGCATGCCCAGTAGTCCCAGTCAGTATTTTTCCATGGCTGTAGCTGGTTGGTGTATAGCAATAATAATCCAATGCTAAGACTAAGATGCCTACTGTATTATATGTACATATGCGTAGTTGGTATTCTAAAATCTCACATTTGCTTTAGCAAAAATCTTGATTCTTAGTGCACTTAATGAGGTAAATTACTTAGAGAGAGAAACTGTGGTGGCACTGTCATTAGGCAGCAGGAGAAGAGGTAGTTATTACTGATTCTCACTGCCTTGAACTGTCAAGCATCTTCAGTCCTCCATCATGTTGCCCTGGTTGCAGCATTCCCAGTTCAGGAGATCCTTTCCCTGAAACCACAGCTGGATCTCCCGTCGAGCACCCTCCAGTGAATCACTGGCATGGACAACGTTCCTTTAAGTGACCAACACACATGGTTACTGTACTGCCACGTCATAAAAGCACATACCTTCATAGGCTTTAATGTTAAAAATCAGTTTTATGTCACAAATATCAGCACACATAATGAAATGAAATAAAGTCAGGTTACCTGCTGACATGGACGCTGAAATCTCCTCTGACTGTGCCCGCCTGGGCTTCAGTTGGGTTAGTGTGTCCTACCATTTTACGTGATGTCTGGACTACATTGGGCCCCTCCCATACCTAAATAAAAGTAAAGCAGCATGTGTTGGCAAGACTGATAAACCTACTGAAGAACTATAACAAGAATAAGCAGAAAAGCAACAAGGAGAAAACCAGGAGTATCCTCGAAAGAGGCAGACAGAGGAGCACTCACCATGACCACCACAGGCCCTGAGGTCATGTAATGCTGCAGACTAGGATAGAAGGGCTTAGCTCTCAGCTCACGGTAGTGCTGAGACAGGAGATCCTCAGACACCTTTCAAACAGAGACAGATTCAACAAGAAACTTGCAGATCACACACACACACACACACACACACACACACACACACACACACACACACACACACACACACACACACACACACACTTCAAACTCTTATACCTGCACCATCTTCAGGCCAACCAGCTTGAATCCCCGCTGCTCAAACCGGTGAATTATTTGCCCGACAAGACGGCGTTGAACTCCATCTGGTTTCACGGCTATGAGAGTCCTCTCCCTCACATCTGGAAGACCTGATGTGAGCAGACACAAAAGAGGAGCAATGGTTGTTAACCATACTGCAGGGAAGACTATAAAAAATACCAAACTAAAGTCTGCAGGTGTCTCAGTTTATAAATGTGTGGTATTTATCATATCAACATTTATCATATCAACACACACGCACGCACAGACGTGCATTTGTGTGTGTGTGGGACACAACGTCCCCACAACACAATAAACTAACGCGCGCATGCGAGTTTGCACCCCTAAAACAGACCAACAACCCTCACTGAACAAAACTGCATATGAGAGGTATGGCTTTTGTTTAGCTACAGAACACACAGAATAGAAGCTGCACACAGCCCCTTATGAATGACTGCACGCTATCAATTATTCACACGTGACTATCCACGAGAACTGCAGTCTCCTTGCATCTTTAAGACCGGCTGTGACAGCGAAATACAGCGACACCATAGCGGGCTGGATGGAAGTCTGGTTCTGGCACAGAGGTTTGGGTGTGTTGTATGGGACTTGCGTTTTGTGTGTCGGTATTGCGCACCGTTTAACTTACCCCTAACCTAGTTCCAGTTCATGACCCGAGCTTTTGGCAAGCAAGTTTGTTTTCCCAAATGTGCCCGTTAAGTTTGGGTCAAATAAACTTTGCCTTGGACTCTGCGCCTTGGACCGAGTCTAACAGACTAAAGTTTGTTAGACTCGGTGCTAACAGAAATCTTTTAAAATCGGTTTCGACAGTGACAGTTTGAGTGTCATTTTCACTGTGTAAAAATCGCGTATTCAAGATACTGTGCACATTTTTAATTCGCAATTCATGAACATTCACTTAAAAACATAAAATTTGCATCCAACTGCTTTAAATCGCCACTTCTTAACAAACGAATCGCGTAAGTTCTATCTGAAGGACTAATACTTATCTACTATGCAAAACATATGGCTTTACTTAGCAGCTGGTACAAAATGAGTCACTTACTTGATTTGTTTCTTCGCCAGGTAGATCTGTATCCACCCCACAGCTGAGAAGGAAAACCAGGTAACAGACCTTTTGTGGATTCTTGAGTCCTCCAATAAAAGTGTTGGAGAAGTCTGTTAAAAACGCGCAGCTGCAGCATGGCCGTAATGTGACGTGCGTTTTATCAGCCTCTACTGAGTGAAGTCAACCCTCATCAATAAAAACTCACGAGTGATCCCTCTGTGCGTCTCTCCTCATTGTCACTCAATCTGAAATTTAACTCCAGTGATGCCAGACCTGTGTTAGTTCTCCGTACACGCGTGCGTCACTCAAAATCTCCCTTCGCTTTCAACCCGATGGATTTCAAAAGAAACACTTCCACGCATAAATCTTATTTAGTTGATATTTTCGCCTTTCTGCAGGTGAAATCCAGCTCAGTTTAAGAGCTGAACACTGATCTTGCTCTTCACTTTGCCCTTTTTTTGTTGAAAATGTGTATTTCTAAATAATAACAAAACACTTAGGAGACGCAAAGCAGAAGCAAAGATATGTTAAAATGGCCATTTTATGACCATTCAGCCTCCGAAATGCATCTTTTTGTTGTTTTAAAGTAACATCTGTACTTGCCAGATGTCTGTTAGTCATTCAGCCTCCACAACTCACATTTGCAAATCTGTGATTTTCTTTAGATCTGGCACTTACCGCAATTTACAATTGCAACTGTTAGGTGGTATTTCAACAAAAATATTTCAATGACCTGTGGATGTAACTAGAACTTCACTGAAATTAAGGATTTGATCAGCATCAAATACAAGCTTAACAAATTGGATATACAGGACTGTATGAAAAAGTATTTGTCGCCTTCCTGGTTTCTTAGTTTTCTGAGTATTTGTCACTCTTTCATATTTCAGTTTATCAAACAAATTTTAATATTCGACAAAGATAGTTCAATCAATTACAGCAAGTCGTCAAGGTCTGAAGCAGCAAAGCAGACTCAGACGGTCACACTACCACCACCATGTTTGACTGTTGGTATGATGTTCTTTTTATGAAATGCTGTTCTAGTTTTTTGCAGATGTAACAGGACTGAAACCTTCTAAAAAGTTCAGGTTTTTTTCTTGAGTCCACAGAATATTTTCCCAGAAGTCTTGGGGATCATAAACATGGTTTTTGGTAAATGTGAAATGAGCCTTAGAGTTCTTTTTGGTATTCTTCTTTGAACTCCTGTGGAGGCTTTTTTGCCTGGACTCTTTCTTATTGTTGAATCATGAACTAGATGTTGTTCTGGGTTATATGTGAACACCTGGACGAGTCGTCAGTGCACTCACCATTCACCACTGTTTCAAATTTTCTCCATTTGTGGATAATGGTGTCATGTGCTGCTTTTTCTTTGTTTTTTTGCGTATCTTACTTTGTCAGACAGGTTCTGGTTAAGTGATTTCTTGATCCAACAGGTCTGGCAGTAATCTGTCCTGGGTGTGGTGAGTGAAACTGAACTCAGCTTTCAAAAAAAAAAAAAAAGGAAAAATGTGGTTAATCACAATTAACTCATGATTCATGAAGGTAGGTTTGGATAACTTTTTTCCATTAATAAGTTAACTCATGATTTAAAAACCGAAATCGGGAAGGGGAAACATACTTTTTTCCTGTCACAGCATATCTCAGTGGCAACAGGTCTTATGGAGTGATGAACTCACTTTTGAAAACTTTGGTTCAAGTCATTTTCAGTAATATAGAGGTGGTCAGGATAAATGTACAACAGTGAATGTCTAGTCATTTGTAACATGGTGAAAGGGTTGAGGAAATTATGAATGCAGAAAAGTAGTCAGATTATCATCCAACATGAAATACCACCAGGCAACAGCTTCATTAGTCAGCATGACAATGATCACAAAGGAGTGTAGCAAAATCATACCTGGATAGAAAAACACAAAATGGAGCACTTAGATGAGACATGGATCGGCCTCTCCAGAGCCCAGACTGCAACATTACTGAAGCAGCGTGGCATCATGTTGAAAAAGGACAGGAAAAATGCAGCCAACATCCAGAGAAGAGCTTTGAACGTGCTTCAAGAAGCCTGAAGAGAACTATTCCTGAAGACTAATTAGGTACATTACAAGACAGCGTGACTAAGAGAGTTCATGGTAAATGAACTGGTTCTTATATAGCACTTTTCTACTCTGAGGACTTAAAGCACTTTATACAACAAATTCATTCACCCAATCACTTTTTTTCTAAAGTGTTAAGTGCTCCGTATCTAACATCCAGACACTTTCACACTCCGATAGATGCATCGGAGAGCAACATGGGGTTAGTATCCTGACTGGAGCAGAACCACCAACCTTCCAGTAGCTGACCTGCTCTGCCACCTGACATACAGCCACGCCAATACAGACAGTGCAGACGTATAAAGTTGGTCATATTGACTTCAGTTTTGTTAAAATTCCCTTATATGTGGATTTATATTTGCAGATTTTTCAATAAACTGCTGCTCCCTTTAAATTTTCCTAAGAATCATCTTTTTTGCAGTCTAGGCTTGACGCTGACTAGACTGCACGGTACTAATCAGCATCAAGGTGAAATTTTGTAACCAAAATCCTCTCTTATCAAACTGAGTGCACTTGACAGAGTCCACTAAGCAGTCACATTTAATGTAAGCTTAGGATACACAAAGCCAGACAACATTAGAGCCATGTCTTTGCTGCTTGAGTTTGTGACATCTTTTCATAATTTATGAAAATGCACCATTGTTCTTTTCCACCTTGTACATGTGAGTCTGCACATATTTGTCATGTGATTGATTTTATGTGATGTCATGTTTCAAGGCTTCTGTTGGTTTTTTTCTTAGAGTTAAGACATGTTCTGCCTGATCCAGTGGATCAGAAAAGGAACATTTTTTGCATATTACTGTCATGGCATGCCACACATGGTAAGCTCCACACCTCACCACCTGTTGATTCACTTTAGTTTAATTTACAGTCACTACTTTAAAATATTCTATTTATTGTTCAATATTGTTTCTTTATTAAATGTATTTATTTTTCCATCACACCTTCCAATGTTTATATGGCGTGCACACATATTAACCTTGCAAGGTCAAAGTTCTGTTTTATGTTATATTAATACATCTTTCTTTGTTTGAGTTACCTGGGGGTTGGCTTCTCCTGTCTGGCAAAAGGTGTGGCAAAGGGCTGCCAGACCTGAAGTATCACTGACAGCCTAATTGGATTGCACCACATGCTTCATTGCCTGGGGGGTGTTTCATGTTTGTTTCATTGTTTTGTATTAGTTGGTTATATGGCAGCCATCTTGTTTTCCCCCGTGTGTGTCATTTGGTTTAGCTAAACCGGTATTTAAGTTCCCCTGTGTGTCATTTCAGCAGGTCAGTTTATCATATGTTTGTTTGAGGTTTTGTTAATTATTATCTTGAGTTTAGTCTATTGAGTTGACCTCTTTTATTGGTCTGCCTGTTTAAGTTTTGGCTTTGTTAAATATGTTTTCATATTTTTGGGTCAATAAAACCCCTTTGTTGAATTAAAACCACCTGTGTCCTTTATGCTTTACTGCTTGGTCCCTGACAATTACAAATAAACAAAACAAAAAATAAATAAAAAGTCTAAAACATATTCTACAGTAGATGACTGTAGTGAAATAAAGGAAAACATAATCTCTAATAAAAAAAATTCTCATTATGAATACTATAAGATGACCAGCAGAGGGCACAGAGACCAGCCAAAGGTTTTATTAAAAAAGCACTTTATTATTCAAGCAGGTTTTCTCTTTTCAGAATGGAATGATATGAAAGATCTTAAGTTGAGAGTCTCTCTCCTTTGGAGATTAAAAAGGCAAAATGAATAAAAGCAGACATTAAAGAAAACTAAAACAAAACTCAAAATGAGTTGAAAGTGCTCTGTCCCAGCCCAGCTTTGTTGCAGAGGCGTGGGAAAGAAGGCCTGGCTCAGACTGCTCCAGGTCTGGGCAAAAGCCAAATGCAGACCAGGTTTACATTTCTCACCAAACTCATTGGCAATTCACAAGGAGGGCACTGCCTTAAAAATAATAATGTGCCAACCTTCTACAGTAGAAATCAAATAAAAACATCAGCAGCATCCTCAACCTCCAATTACCTAACCGAACAATGTGTGTTGCTCCATCCTATTACTTTGAAAAGGTGGAGCACAGCTGAATTGGAGGAGTGTCGGGGAAAGTGGTCAGCACAGGCAGTCCTGACGGTATGTGGAGTGGTTCAAACAGTCATCGTGCTATAGCTTGATGGTGCCAGTGGGCAGGCTGCTGTTGCACAGTCTGTAGTAGCGAAGATCGTTCACCAGCCGCTGAACGCTTTGAGTGAACGAAGGCAGGTCCTTAGGAAAGAGGAGAAGGAACAGACACTAATATTAATTTATGAAAGAAATGCACAAAAACACATGTCCAGTAAATAGATACAGCCATGACTGATAGAATAGTGAAGCTATAATATATAGGTTTTCCCCAAAACCTCAACAACTCCCACCCCCTAAACCACCTCGTTTCACACGAGGTGCTGAAATACAGTATTCCCTTGATTTACACAGTAAGTGAAATTCTGCTAAATTTGAGTGACATAAATTTACAGACTGATGTAGTGAGCCCACGAAAGGTGAACCATAATGTGGCGCGGGAATACTGTAGTCCAGAATTAATATTCCATTTCAAGCATGAAATAGCAGCAGCAGGCTGAGAGTGTGCATCATCACAGAGACCACCACAACAAGCTATTTCTTATACACACAGTTAAAGATTATTAGCTTTTAATTAATGTGTGGGAACTGGTGCTACGTCTTGTTTAAATAGACCAATCAGCAGACATTAGGTAAATGCACGCACAGACTGAACTGGCTTCCCTACCTTCAGCTAATTTTTGTAGAAATGGATGAACAGGAAGTTGGCTGGCTCCACTATGGTGGCTCTCATTATACCCAGTATGTCAACATTAATATACAGCAGCACGAAGGGTGTTTATTTACTTTGTTAGACTTAGAGGTTGGCGGATGTTCACTGTGACTGATGTGAGGGCTACAAACTCATGTAAGTTCGAAGAAAAATAAGGGAGTAGTTTTGCCTGCACAACCAGAAACTCTGAAAAATGTCATTTATGCACATCCACACATGAAAAACAACCCAAAAAACAAAACAAAAAACAAAAACAGTCCAGAGGAGTGGTCTTATCAGACAAATTAAAACACCTGCGTGTTTTTATAATGTTAACTAATTATTTACTGTGCAGCCAAAGTTTAACAGAATGCAAGGAGATGGGGTAGCAGCAAATAGCAGATAAGCTATTACAGTTCTAAAGAAAAAAAAAAGACTAATTTGATTTCTATGTACAGCTGTTGGAGCAATCTAAGTATTGTTGCCAAATTATTTGTGCAACAAGTGGAAATTCCTGTGTGTGCCAACAGCCCCTGAGATATATTTACCCATATTAACCTATTGGGGGACAATAACTTGCAAGCCCACAGAACAACATGTGCAGCATTTTTTTTTTAGAAAGTGCCACTGAACTTACCTGTTCCAGCTTGAAATTACGTGCGAGAACAGCTCGTTGGCTGCTGTCCACACCGTGGCAGCCATTGAGGAATTCCGGCATGAAGGCCGAATAAAAGGCATCGAAGTCAACAGAGGCCATGTTGTAAATGGCAAGGGTGATTTCCTCCTGAAGAAGGTCGTGACTTTTGTGGAGAAGGACTTGCAGCAGCACATTGATGAAGTGGAAGAGCATTGAGGTCCGGAAAAGCTTCTGAAAGACCCACAAACACACACACACACACAAAAAAAAAAAACGAAAATGAAAATGAGAGTAACGTTAGTATGTGTTATAGAATTCACACATGTGGACGAGGGAAATGTGTGCTGCCTTAGTTGCACTGTGCAAGAATTGTGATGTTGGGACCCATTCACTGCTGCTTTAATTACAGATAATCAAAATAAATACATTAAATTAATTTAAACCTACTTATTATTAGAGTCACACTAACTAGTTAGAAGGAATGCCAGTTGGTTTGGCTTAAGATTTCTGTAAATTAGAAACTGTGATCCAAAAAAATTACTGTCATACTATTAACATCTAAAACAGAAACAAAAATAGAGCGCACTAGTTCCACCTTTTGGAATTAACAGGATGTTACATGTTAAATAAGGAGCCACATTTCATTAGTTACGTATAATCTCTTATTTGGCCGAAGGTAGAATCTGCAATGTTTTTGTATCCACTGTATAGATCATTTGACTAGCAGCAATAATTACTGTCCAGTATCAAGTCCAATAAATTGTATTTAGACCACTAGTTTCAATTCTAAAGCTGAACTTACACTGATGGCTCTAACAGTTAGTTTAACATTATTATGAATATGCTGCACTTGCAGATACACAAAAAGTGAAATCGGTGCACCATTAAAAACCTGAGACTGTGGCAGACTACTTAAAGAGAACGGGTTTGTTTCTGCCCTTGCTCCTAAAAATCAACGATCCTGACAAAGTTGAACTCACTCTGTGGTATAACTTGTGCTTGCTGTTGAGAGACTCCAGATAGCACAGATTCTGCTTGAAAATGTGGATATCAGGCTGCAGGAAAGACTGTCCAAAAGCCTGGAAAATATCAGCACACGTCAGGAAATTTAGTGGGACGAGATTCAACAATATCAATAATCACCTCTCCTACAGCTGACATTACAATTATAAGTTCTTTAAACGTCACATTACAAGGATTAGGGCTGTTCTATATGCATGAACGCACCTGCATGGCAGCTGTGAACTGGGCTTCATTTTCCATTGTGTCTTCTGAATCTCCTCTTTGGACACTTGTTAAGACTGAAGTTTTAAAGAAGTACCTCCAGTTTTGGTGAAGTATTTGGTATAGCAACTCAAACATCTCGGCCTTGATGTCTGGAGAGGATCGCTGTCAAACAAACCAGAGATTCATCCATTCATATTTTAGTAAGGTACAGTATGTGTAATTTCTTAAAAAAGAAGTGATATCACAGATGACACTTTAGAGCATACCCACAAGTCAAACAAAACAGTGATGCAACTGACCTCTGCCACAACTGGGTAGACCTGCTCCATGCACAAAGAAAGGATGCTGGGTAGGAAGGGCTTAAAAGCTTGACCGGGCTCTTGCACCACCACCTGTAGGATTTTCAGGAACTTCTGCACCACCCTACACCCTGCACTGCCCTCATGCAAAATACTGGCTGCCAGCTGCTCCCTAGAGCAAATGAAAACAACAGAAGTTACTCAGTGTTAAGATGACGTAAGATAAATGTGACTGCAACAGGTGGCTATTGTTTGACATGACGTCTTGAGCTAGAAGCTTTTTTTAACCTGGTGAACATGCTAAGAAATGTGTGGATGATCTGTCCTGTGAAAGCGACACCCATCTGGACTCGTAACGCCTGGAACAACGTCAAGAAGAAGGCCAACATCTCATCTGTCACATCTACGAAAGAGAAGTGACAATTAACAAAACTGAAGCGATTACCTAACATGTGGATCTGGTATGGTGTTACATGAAATTATCTTGCATGCAGTGGTTAAAGTTAGATAAAACATCTTCTGCAGTATTCATAGTAATCAGCTTTACTGTGGACTTTAAATATATGTGAGTGAATCAAGCTGAAATTCTAGATCAGTGACAACAAAAGTCTATGCTGTGGCCACCAAAGCCTTTTTTTCCACTAGTGCCTACTCGGCTCGACTTAGTTATTAGGGTTTTCCATTAGATGGTAGGTGCCTGGTACTTTTTCAGTACTTACTCAGCCGAGGTGCTAAGGGAGTTGACTTGATTAGAAAATGTGACGTCAACAGCCTGCATGCCACTGACTGGCCAGGGAGTGATGTTGCCGAGTCACGAGAGTGACTCCTTATGCTGGGTTTACACTGTGTGATTTTTGGCCCATTTTGAGCAGATTTTTGAGTCGTGCGACCTTTTTGGCGATCGGCCTGATTTTGACCTCCATCGTGTGTTGTGCATTGTGTAGTACACGTGGGGTAACGAGAAGCGATTAACACCTCACGACCAGCTCCCGATCATCAATCGCTTGGTCGTGAGGGTGTCACCGCAGCTTCTCACACTGCGCACGTGCAAACACAAATGTCAGCGAAAAAGACGGAGTAGCACAGCAGTGCAGTGTGTGATCTGGACACAAGCGATGGAGGCACAACTTGTAGAACTATGGCAAGCTCATCCGAGCCTTTTCGATGTGGCCTCACAAAATTATCACGACCACAACAACCGTGAAAATAGTTGTGTTACGATTTGGGGTTTGGCAGTGTATTGTTTTAGGCGTTTTGTTTTGGCGTGACTGTTATGTGTTTCCTGTTTTACTTTGAAAGTCTGTGTTATCTTAGTGTGTTCAGTTTACGTTTCCCTGTCTCGTCAGTTCTGAGTTGCCCCAGCTGTGTTTCCCTCTTGTTGTCCATTTCCTGATTACTCCCTCTAGGTATTTAAACCCTGTGTTTCAGTGTGTCATAGTCGCGACCTTCCCCTCGTTGTAAATAGTTTGGTGTTTTGATGTAAATAAATATCGTATTTTGCTTTAAAGAAAATAGCTGTCGATACTTTCGTTTGGGATTTTTTTTTTTTGTGTAAGCCCGTATTAGTCTTTTTTTATGGGTTCGCCCTCCTTAAGAGCAGTGAGCTTGGGGGCCTTTTTCCCTTATTTTTATTTTTCCTGTGTTGCACGCCGGTTGCCCAGGCCAGGGTGTAACAGTTGGATCTACACTGCTGCTCAATCACAGCTGCCGGATCAATGTTTTTCATTAGCAATTTAGCAAAGTTGATGGTGGTGGTGTGCGTGTCTGTGTGAGTGAAAGACAGAGAGGGAGAGCGAGCGACAGAATTTCTGTTATAACCTTCATTTTATGGACGCACAGTGTGAGCACTCGGGTCGCATCAGAGCATCGGGCCGTATAGTGCGAGACCCTGCATCGTGACCTACGAACTTCTAACCCCTGCGAGTCAATTGTGCAGTTTGAGCAGAAGCTGAATAACGCGACTGAAAAAAAAAATAAAAAAAAAAAAAATAAATAAATAAATTAAATAAAATAAAATAAAAAATATCGCACAGTGTCTGCCCAGCTTTAGCAGCAGGCATACCATCGCCTTGATGTCATCCATTGTTGTGTTGCGTTTGTGTCACAATTATGGGACTTCTGGGCCATGTTGCTATGATCCCACCCACACTGATGTGATACTCAATTGTAATGGAAAACGGCAAAAAAAACCCAAAAAAAAACGTCGAGTGCCAGCAGAAAAGAGGCAAAAGTGGACCATTAAAGATGGGCTGGGTTGAGATAATAGCCTGAGTGAATGTATAAAAGATTTCTTAATTTTGTAATTATGTTTGAAATCATCATAAATATTTTAGATTAAGTATTTAAATTTAAAAAGGCGATCAAAACCATGAAAAAAAAAGCCACAAGCTTAATTAAAGTCCATTTTTGATTTGGACTGTGTTTTTAATCTCAGTACTGGCTGTTGGCTATCATGTGGTGAAATGAACATATTTTATAGAAAATTAGTGTCAGCAGTAGAATACAAATTAATCTGTAAAAACAAAAAAGAAGGAAATACTGCATCTTAGTATGCAAACACCTTTTAATCATCATATGCTGATTAAAAGGTGTTTGGAAGGAAAAAGTTCAAAAACTTGTGAATGTGCTGTGGCATTAAGACTGAGAATGACCCAAACCACAGATATTAAACTGACCTGGCTGCTGAATAAACACTGGAAAATGGGTGAGGGACACTTGGACAGACTCCTGAAGACTCTGATAACAGATCTGACGTGACTTGGTGGATTCACTGGAGACACTGTCCACTATGTCTCTGAGCACAGGCAGAGTCTGCTGTATGACTGCTTTGACTACACGAGAGAAAACATAATTAGGTGGACAAAAAGTGACTCAGCATAATAAAATTAAAAGAGATAAGGAGTTACGAAACCTAAGTAAATACTGACTGTCATTCAGGCCAGGCTGCCGTGAAGTAATGTTCACTGTGCCTCTTAAGATACGATATTCTCGAGTGAGCGCAGCCAGCAGGCTGGCGTGGTTGCTTGAGCGTGTCTGCCACTGTTGTTCACTCTCTGGTAAATTTGGCCAAGGAAGCAGCAGCATATTGGATAAAGCCCTACACACCAACATGTGAGCCTGTACGAGAAGATTACTTCATTTACTTCATGTTCAAGGTCACACAGAAAATTTAAATTGGCGACAAAATTTTAAACAAATGTACATATTCACATTGTTATGCTGTGATTGAAACGTGATACTATATAATGATTGATGGAAAATAAAAGTACACTATTTACCTCCTGGGGAAGTCTGCGTGTCTGATTTTGTGTAGTAATCAGGTTGAAGATGTTTTGAACAGCTGGCAAAGTGACCAAGAACACAGGCCTCACTGTAGAGGTTATGGAGACCATCAGATGGCACGCTGACAGCATCAACTTTTCAGGTACCTGAACATTTAAGTGTAAAAATTTTTAAACAGACTAGAAGTGGAAAAATATATTTTATAGCTTTTTAAATTTGCAACATTTTGTTATAAATACAAGCTAGGGCAAGATAAACTGTATGGATCAGATGTTTCAGATCAACTTAAAGACATCATGCCTCGTCCCTGTACCAAAGACGCCACGTCCCAGTGGCCCCCAGGATTACAGGCCCGTGGCATTGACCTCCCACATCATGAAGACCCTGGAAAGGCTCATCCTGGACCAGCTGCGACCCATAGTAAGACCACACCTGGATCCCCTTCAGTTCGCTTATCAGCCTCGTCTCGGAACTGAGGACGCCATCATCTACCTGCTCAATCGTGTCTACACCCATCTGGACCAGCCGGCGAGCACTGTGAGGGTCATGTTTTTTGACTTTTCCAGTGCTTTCAACACCATCAGGCCGACCCTCCTGGGTGATAAGTTAGCAGCGATGCAGGTGGATGCTTCTCTGGTGTCCTGGATTGTTGATTACCTGACAGGAAGACCACAATATGTACGTCTCCCACAGTGTGTGTCTGACAAGGTGATCAGCAACACAGGGGCACCACAGGGGACTGTCCTCTCCCCCTTCCTCTTCACCCTCTACACCACAGACTTCAGCCACTGCACAGAGACCTGCCATCTTCAGAAGTTTTCTGATGACTCTGCGGTGGTTGGATGCATCAGCAGGGATGATGAGAAAGAGTACCGGGCTGTGGTCGACTCCTTTGTTACGTGGTGTGAGCAGAATCATCTGCAGCTCAACGTGGCAAAGACCAAGGAACTGATCGTGGACTTCAGGAAGACCAGGAAACACTTGACCCCTGTTTCAATTCAGGGGGTCAGTGTTGACATTGTGGAGGACTATAAATACCTTGGAGTACACATTGACAATAAACTGGACTGGGCTAAAAACACCACAGCACTTTACAGGAAGGGCCAGAGTCGTCTCTATTTTTTGAGGCGACTGAGGTCCTTCAACATCTGCCAGAAAATGCTGAGGATTTTCTATGAGTCTGTTGTGGCCAGTGCGATCCTCTATGCTGTTGCATGCTGGGGGAGCAGGCTGAGGGTCGCAGATGCCAACAGACTTAATAAACTAATCCGTAAGGCCAGCAATGTTGTGGGGATGGAGCTGGACTCCCTCAAGGTGGTGTCGGAGAGGCGGATGCTGTCCAAGATAAAGACAATGTTGGATAACACCTCCCACCCACTCCATGACATGTTGGTCAGTCACAGGAGCACGTTCAGTGAGAGACTGAGATTACCGAAAAGCACCACTGAACGACACAGGAAATCATTCCTGCCTGTGGCCATCTCCCTGTACAACGCATCCACTTAACACACTGTTTGCTGCTACAACTACACATGTTTCTTTTCCAGCTATTTATTTATGAGTGACTTATGTATGTATGTATGTATGTATATGTATATATTGTACTATTCTTAGTTCGTGTATTGTCTGTCTTGTCTTAATGTTGGTTTAAAATGGAGCACTGTAACAAAAAATAATTTCCCCCAGGGATCAATAAAGTATTCTGATTCTGATTCTGATGATTCTGATATATAAAAACTGTGAACATGGACTGCATGTTTCAAGCTTTGGTTAACAGTTTCTAAATTATACTTCTTCCTTAATTTTTAAACCACTGTTGCAACATGAAACTTACTGTGTCTGTGACATGCAGTTTCTTATAAACACAGGTTTACTTAAGTCAAAGATTCTGCACAAATTCTTTCTAAAAAAATTTTCTAAATATAAATAGCTGATTAGTTAAGGCTGGATTTGTAATATGCTTGACATTGAAGCTACCTTGGTTGTGATGAGCGGGCTACTGGCGTCGATGGCAGACTTAATGAGGTTGATGAACTGGCTCTGGTTTTGACTGTGGACTTCACTGTAAAACTGTGCAAGCCAGTGAGAATAAGCTTGCAAAGCAGCAAGAGCCTGTGCATGTCTGTAACAAATGAAACCACATACGCACACAGAGTTAAAACACATTTCTTACTTATACTGCTTACCTAATTTGCTAATTTGTGTAACTTTGACATGTCTAAAGCCATGTTCGTGGTAGCATTAATTGTATTTGGCACACAAAAACTCATATCTTCTGAACATAAAACACTGAAGCCAGAGTAAAAATATTCTGTCATTTTATTATGTAAAACATGAGGTTGCTCTGAATGCAAGGCAACTGTGCAGCAAGGGCGGCTGTCCAGTGTCCACAACATTTCACACAAACCCGATAGCTATTCACACGCTCAGCTCCCTGTTCTCTTTTGCATGACACTGTCTTTGACTCCATGAGTCTTTCATTTCTAATGGTTTGATCACATATAAAATTTTACTGTTCAATGTTCCTTTAAACATGATACTCACACATCAATGAGGTCTGGTTTGAGCACAGAAGGCACAGCAGTCTCCAGGTCATAGAGGCTGGTCTGGGAGCCATAACAAGTCACTTCAACCAATCTTAAAAAAGAGGCAAATGTTCCTTTTTGATATTTTACTCATTCCTTAAAACCATCAGTTAAAATATGAAGAACTCAGAATTCATACAACCAAAGAGCAACTTAAATAAATCACACACACAAAAAAGAGAAGGCAATGTCAAGATAAGATTTTGTAATGCTGGCGACAAAAGTCTGCAACACTAACAGCGTACATTTTTAAATACAAACATAGGATTCGGAGGGGTTTGCTATGAAGAAAGATTAAAGTTAGGAGGCTACATATGAACTTTTGCTAGTTAAGCTATAACGCATTAAAGCTTTCTTTAAACCCTTTAATATTTAAATGTATCCAGTTTAAGGTGGATCTATCGTCTTATTCGCAACACTGATTCATTGTACTGTTATATTATTTATGTTCTTTATACATTTGTAATCATCTTGATTGATAACATCTCTGATTGGAGTAAGCAGAACTAAAAGGGAACTTCTTTTTTTTTTTGCTGAAGAACTGTAATATGATGTGTTAAATCACCCTTTTTAATCTGAGCGTGCACAGAATCTGAAGCAGAAAGCCAAGCTTAACAGAAAGTTGATAATCATTAACTCAAACTGGAGTTTGAGGTTTTGTTGAACCAACTAAAAGCAAACAAAGTCTGGCTATGTTGACCTTGATTTGTAATACACGCTTACCTCTCTACCACAGCCAGGGCGTCACTGAAACGTGCAGCAAAAATATCTCCAATGAAATACTCAGCCAAGCGTCCAACAGCCTGAAGTAGGGAGCTGAGGTCCCTGAGAGAACAGTGAAGTCGGCGACAGTCGTTCTCAGCAGTGATATTTAGCCGTCGACCTAGATAAAAACAACAAAGAGACAAGAAAACAAATGTTACAGGATCGATCTAATATTTTAATCTACAGAAGTGATGTCATTTTTGAGTCGACATAAAAGCAATGTTTTTTTCCCCCATCAATAAATTGTACTTACTTGTGCCAGTAGTCACAATAAACTGCTGTAAACCGAGGTATACGTCCAAATTTTCTTGAAGAACTGGAAACTTTAGAGCAAAAAGAAGAATAAGGAGGAAATTGTTACATGTACTAACACCCCCACATTATTATAACCTCAGAACTCACAGGCAACTTAAATCATTACTAAAAGACCTACTCAATTTTAAGGCAGCAAGTTCAAAATAAAATTTAATTCAGTTTTATAAAAAGAGTTATAAATAAGTATAATAAAGCCACAATTATCTTCTTTGAAATGATGGTGGTATTGGTTTTCGTGAATGAGATATTCTCATGACTCATCGAGTGATGCTACTACCAGCCAATCGGTGGCATGCAGTCTGACAACGTCACATTTTAGGTACTATTATGACACTATTACACTACTACATTATGACCTAATGGAAAACCCTGAAAACCATGGCGAGTCAATCCGAGCAGGTACTAATGAGGCTTAAGACACCTTGGTGTGTATTTGATGACAGTTTAACCTATTAATGTACTCCTTTACAACAAAATTTACAATGCAGAACAGAAAATACTTCATGCCATCATTGTCAAGTGATTTCACTGTTTAAGGAAACTACACTGTGCTGATAAATGGGTCATCATGAGGTTATGAGCATTTCTGCTACTAGATTTTCCAAATCTAAAAATAATAAAGCTCTGATCTGGTCTATTTAAAACGTCTCTAAACTGCCTTACAAAATACAAAAGGTGACACCAACAGTGATTTCTTACCAAAGTAGAGAATGCATAGGATGGGAGCAGCTCCATCACCTTGGCAACCACCTCCAGACTCTGACGCAGGTACCTTTGCCACTCAGTCTGTTGCTATGGTTACAAAATGAAGCAGAGTAGTCAGACACTGAAGATAAAACCATTTCTTTAGTCTGTACTTATGCTTAAAGCAAATTTAATGCTTCATGTGGCTACAAGATAGACAGATAATATGAAACAGTGCAGATGATATTTGTAATAATTTTACATTATTAAATGTTCTTACATCATCATCCAGAGTCTCGTCGTCCAGCTCTTCTAACTGGGCTTGATTGCATCTGAACTGTATGCGATTCAGAACTTCCCTTAACAGAAGACCTAAGGCATCTTTGTACCTGCCCAGTTGGCACATGAATACATTACACAACAGCAACTTCACACTCAAGAATGAATGACAAAATAGGAAATCATTAAATCAACTTTAGTTCTTTGAGTGTTTCTGTAAATATCTCTTGAGCGTCTTACCTATTCAGGACACTTTCTCTGTCTGGTAGCCTGCTTTTGATTTTCGTTGTTAAAAAATCCAAAAACACACTCCAAATGTCCAAACAGGCAAAATAGCCTTCATGGGTGGGCTTAAAAAAAAAAAAAAAAATGTGCATGAGAAGGAAGTTTACATAGAATCTTTAGCTGCATTGCATGAACGTGGAAAAGGTAATCATTACCTGGTTGAAAGTGTACTTGAAAAGCAGGGCAAGAAACTCTACAATAGGAAACTGAGGACTTGACTCAATTCGCCTCAAGTGAACACTGACAAACAGACGCAGGAAGTCTGTAAACTTTTCCAGGTAACTGCAAGATAAGAAAGGAATAACTGAAGCAAAAAGTCGGGACATACATCTTACATTTAAAACATGAAATATTAAATACAAAATATATTTGGTCTAAATGGTCAACAATATTATTACTTATCAGATTAAGTGCAGCATGTAACTTGATCATAATGTTTCATAATCCTGCAGATGCAATGTTTAAGGGCATAACAATGTGGCGCATGTGTCTGACCACTCATGAAAATTTACAATGTCACAGATGTGTCTTAAAAAAGCTTAATGAAAGAGACACAGGTAAAAATGACTACATCTAGTATAATCTTCAAAATAAAATATATACAACTTATCATCCTGCAAGCAGCCTATTTAAATAAATATATATATTACATAAGAAACTAGGGCTGTGCGATATGACCAAAATCTCATATCCCGATATAAGAATTCTATCGTCCCGATAATGATATAAATCACAAAAATGTAACATTTTCTGTAAATTCTGTGAATCTCGGGCAGCTCGACTTGCGGGAAGTGTTTCCAGCTGCGCGTCATGTAGCTGGAGTCGAGTGTTTTAACCGATGTATGAAACGATACATTTTTAGACATAAGTTGTAAAGGCTGCCGTTTTCTTTGTGAGTATTTATTACATGGCGTGCTGCGGGGAAAAGCCTGTTCTAACGTTTGAGTCTAAGGTTTATTTTTTAGCACCTGACGGCTCTTTTTTTTAAAGCTCTTTCACGTGATTCAGTTTATTGTGAAAAGTCTCAACAGGATCTTGAGCTTTATTGTGAAAGATTTGTGGAACATAAACAAGCGGACACGCGATGCTGTTACTGTCGTTGTTGCTAACCACAACGCATAAAAACAGGCGCTTGTCGGTCCATAGTGTGGTTATATTAAATATAAGAGAAAGAGAGAACTTTAAGAAATTAATATAGCCACTACAGTGACCATCAAAACGGTGAAAAAAATATTACCGTAAACAGTTTATTTTGCGACACCACGAAACAAACGATAGCGTAAAATGAAACGATAGATGTTTTTATATCGTCATCCGATATACATCGTTATATCGAACAGCCCTATAAGAAACTAATAGATATTTGCAAAAGGAAACATTCTTAACAAAGACCAATAGGGATGGCAGAAACCCCCCCCAAAAAATCAATACATAAAAATAGGACAGACAAAAAAGGGAAAAAAAACAAAAAAAACAAACAACTTAAAATAGCTGACTGGTCTTTGTACTCAATCTCTTCATATTCTGCAACCCATCTGAAACTTGTGGTGCAGACTGCCAACATATTATCATCAGTCTGAGTCCATGTCAATAAGAACAACTCTGGCTGCCAGCTGGTTGCATTCTAGTTAAAAACCATGAAACACAAAGGTTGCTAAATGCAAATTTAAAGGTTAATTAGGAATTTTCTGTCTATGAAAACAACAACAGATACACGATTTATCAGTTAATTGCTGTATTATCAGAAACAGATTGCACATAATTGCCAACTTGACCCCACTCAATTGCAGACTGACTCCCATCTTTTATGGCAGGTTTTAGTGACAGTGTTGGTATGACTGACAATCTCATAAAAAAGTAAGATAACTTCTTCCTGATTGGGTATTGACAAAGTTAACTCTGAGGACATAATGAAGTTGAAAAAAGGTAATAAATAACAATATTGGCCAATGCAATACTATTGCAAGTAAAGTTATGTGATAGTGTCATATTGTGGGGTGCGACCAAAATACCAATTGGTAAGTGGCAATGACATAACATGGAGGGAGAATGCCGCTGATACCTGTGTCATAGGATAAGTAAATGGCTGTACAGAGTGAGTTTGCTCATGCACCAATGCTCTGGTCAAATTAAGAATTGAGCCATACCTCTCATCAAGTTCCTGTAAGCGGCTCTTGATTGTATGAGCATTATTTTCTCGTGTCAGCCTTTGAAGAAGAAAGAAGGTCTGCTGGAACATTCGCAGCAAGTACTCCTCAAAATCCATTGGCACGCAGTTCTTTGACACCAGTTCATTGACACAGGTCATGGCAAGTAAACCAAGCCGGGCCCGGTCCACCTTGTTAGCCTCGTTTTGCTGTCCGTTTAGCTCTCCTCCATTTGATGTTGGTGGCATTGTCCCAGGATTAAGCTGTCCATTTGAGGAGGAGGAGTTGGAAGAAATGAAGGAGTCTGTCTTGGCCTTTGGCCGAAGATCACAGCCAAATCGTGCAAAATGGAAAATGGATGCCAACAAGGTGGGCGTAATACTTGTAGACAAAGGGATCCAGCTGAACAGGTGGGCCAAGCACTCCAAAACAAGGCAACAGAGCTGATGACTCTCATTGTCCAATGCTGCCATGGGCTGACAAAGCAGTTTTGAGTACTGGCTACCTTGAAACAAGCTGCCCAGCAATTCCACTGATTCAAAAACACAAAATGTTATGGTTAATAAAGAAGAAACAAACTCCTGTTTCACAATTTTAAGTCTTTCCCATTTTAACCATTGAAAGGGACAATTCACTCACTGCTTTCCCCTGAGGTGGGTGAGGGAGGCGGTGTAGAAGCTATGACACTGTGCTTGTCCCAGTATGTCTCCAGAATTCCTGAAAACAAGTACCCAGTTACTAACACATACTGAAAGATGTCTGATTTGTCATATTTGATCCTAAATAAAGTTAGCAAACCTTATTATATTTTTTATATAGTAGTACTTTACTCTTAACAGTACACCTGCATTTACTACTGTCCTTTCCATCCTTTGAAACGTGGCATATTAAGATCCCTCAAAAATGTTGCGAAACTGTCTGTTTGCTAGAACATAGGGACACCTCTGAATCTTCCAAAAAAAACAAAACAAATATTAATTTGTTGCAGGGGGACAGGGAGAGACCCCTGTTAAGTAGTACTAAGAGTTCACAAAGCATTAAAGGTTGTCCTCACCGGTCAACAGTCCAAGCACTGTTGGCACCTGCTCCAGCAGCAGTTTGCGGAGCTCCTCTTTCCTGGCAACACTCAGGTCTTCCCTAGGACATGCAAGCTCTTCTGATGTGGTTTTTAACATAACCAACCCCAGTGGAGCCAGAGCCGGGGACTGGATCAACTATAGACAGGAGATTGATGGACACACACACACAGTTCAAAAAGTTAATTTTATCAACTACCTAGTGACCTACCTAATTCTCCAAAATACTTTCCAAGCTGTTTGGTTAAAAGCCTGCTGACAGACTTTATAGAAGTTGGTTAACAGATCAGGTTATTTCGTTGTGTACACTTAAAGCCTAACACAGCTGTTTTAGAATAAAACAAAAGGACCTTTATTGAATGTAATTTCCCTTTACAGAACAAATGCATTACACATACTAAGTTTGGCTGTTTAAGGAGGCATTGATTAGCAAAACACACCACGAGACAAGATGATATCAAGCTCTAGTTCATGTGGCTTACCACTCTGAATGAACAACTTAATGCAGAAATCATTTGGGTTTATTTCAGATATTTCATGAGATTAAAACAAAAATGTATTTTTCTTAGATTATAACTGAACTTCTCTATTTAAGACTGTGCCACTTCCTCAAAACATCTTTGTGCAAACTTAAAATGCTGACATAAGTACAGCAAATTGATTAAAAACACAACAACAACAACAAAAAAAAGAAAAACAAAAGACAACCTCAAAGGAAATTGGAATAAATGTGACCAGAAGGGAAGAACAGAGACGGGATATTTTTTAGGACTACTTCAAATTACACAAGAACATATATATGTTCCATGCAACAGAAGCTCTGGTTTTATAATGCAACTTTTGTGTCTTCATCAGCTTCATTTCATTACTTAACCCTTCCACCAATAAAGATGACCTCCCCTGTACCGATAATGACAAGTTTTGACACTTCATCAGTATCAAAGATGTGGTTTGATATTGAGAGACCACCCTCACTAACATTTGTTGCAAACCAAGTCATTTTGTTCACTAAACAGGCCTAAAATATGACAGACACCACTCAGGTCAGAAAAACAGCTTCAAGGGTTACTCCTTACCTGAAGGGTGTTTGTAAAGAAATCGTGGTAGAACATCGGCCAATCCTGGCGACCAATGTCTACAATGACTTTACAAAGCTTATTACGGATAAAATAGGGCACAGATTTGTGCTGAGCAAGGAGGAGTTTGGGAAGACAGCTGCGAATCTCCATCTTGTCCTGGGAAGCAACTCCAATCCACATCTTGTTTACCAGGTTCTGAAAATTACAATTAGCAATCAACTGTAAAACATGTGTACAGATGACAAAAACATTTATACAAACATATGCAGTGCACTTCCACAATGTCTTAGGCCCATTTTATAAGGGATTATTTTTTCCCCACCCAATCTGTGCACAGAACTCCACAATGACCAAGGAAAAATATTTGTCAATTTATTGGAAGGACCCTTCACTTGGGTAAAGCACCTTTGCCAGGTATAGTATCTCAAATCGTCTTGGGGAAGATCCTGCAAGCCTTTTACATTTTAAAACATTTCTTTCGTTATTGGAGGAATTTTTATTGTTGAACCAATGATGGGGAGCATCAGTGCGCAGGATTTTCAGGTCTGCTATGTTTCCCAAAGCTACTGCTCTTTCCCCTCTTGCTCAATTACATTTATAAATCACCAGCCTGAAAGCCAACTACACTCTGGAAAAAAGGCTTTCACTGAACAGGGCTGCTCATCATTTTCCAGCATCGATCTGACCTTCCTGACCATCCACCATCTAAGAAAAACACCATCCCATCATGCTGCTGCTACTAACAGCTGCCTGTCTTTGGTTCCCTCCACACAGTGTGGCAAAACACACTTTTTGTGTTCCACGAACCAGCGACCTGTCCAGGGTGTACCCTGCGTCTTGTCTTATGAAAGCTTGGACAGGCTTCATCTCATTGCAGCCATAAACTGGACAGGCAATTAGGAACAAATGGATCAGACCACAGGATTTTGCTTCCGTGTTCTGAGTTGTTCAGGTGTATTGGGAAAATTCTCAGCCGTTTAGTGAGGAATAGTGGCCACTCTAGTGATAGACTGGTAAAATGTTGTAGTTCCTAACAGCTTTCACTTAAGAATCAGAGGTTTCAGTGCTCTTGACTCCTGAATGAAACTAAGGTATTTTTATCTCTTCTTTTAATTGCAACCCCCTCCAGCTCTCACTAGACTTGAATCACAGCTTGCAGGAAATTCTCTAAATCTCATAGCTTGGTTTTAACTCTAACATACACCACAGATAGTGAGAAAGTCAAGGCTGATGTTTTCAGTTCTAAATTATGTTGAATTAAGGCACAAGTCCCAATCAGCTGTACAACAACCCCACAACCCACGGATAAAAGTAGGATGTCATATGCAAGAAAGGGAATACTTCAGTAAAGGTTTTATATTAAATAAAAGATGTAATCCATTTAAGATTAGTCTGAAACATAATATAATGAGGTTAAAAAAAATTAAGCATTTCAGATATACATTTTAAGTTAAAGGCAGTTTTTAAAGGGCACTTTATGCTCATTCTTTCATTCTGTGGTAAATTTGCTACACTTTTAACTAACTTCACTTGCAGAATTATAAAAAATGAGGAAACAGGAAAAGGCCATGAAATACATTCTTGTTAACATACGCCTCTTCTTGCAGTATGCATTTATTAAGTATCTAAAATTATCTGAAAACAAAATGTTGAAAAAAAAGAAGAAGAGAGAAAGCTCTTGCTAGTACTTTGAACCGAGAACATGCATCTTCCACCTACAGGACTTACTTCAAATACTGTGAGACTGTACATCATTACATACTCATTCCGAGTATTGGAGAGGAAGAACATGCAATGGCGCCACGCTCCAGTCTGCTGTGCAAAGTTATTCAGCAGCTCTTCTGCAGAAAAAAGGAAGTAAGCATGAGCTCTCACAGAAGTAGTTCAATACTAGCACCTCGCTAGCAATCAGACTGAAAGTAATGCGTCACAACACAGGAAGTGGATTTAAAAAACCAAGAATGCAAAAGATTAATGTTTTTTATAGAAACAAAACAATTTTAGACCACCTTAAACATGATCCTGACACTCAACAGTATCTCTGTATTTATAGATCCAGACTATTCAAAGCAGAAATATACTATCGTTTAAGAATTTTAAGGATAAGGGCAAGAGAGTTTCACATAGAGGAAACTCTACCGTTCATCTACATCAAAAGACAAAGGCTCCTTTAGCTTTCTTTTTTTTTTTTAAACCAAGAACTGAGCTCTACAAAGGTTTCCCTTTAATAAAGCACATAACAATTTTAAAGTTAATGCATGTGCTATGAGACATTTTAAATGGTATAGAAATGGTATAGTACTTCTGGTAACAATTAGCAAGGGCTGGTACCGATTAGAAATGTTTAAGGTTAAGAGTCAACTAGCCTCGCACAACATGAGCACATTGTGGTCAACCTATCCACAGATATGAATGACAGACCAACATTCACCAAGAAATGCATTGATTAGGTTCCTTTTTCCATATTTAATTAAACATTTTTAGCTCTTCTTTAATTACTGTAGATATTTTGAATTTATTCAAGAGCAAAAACAGGTAATCACACAGGAAATGAGGAGGAGTGGTCAACGTGCATGAAACGTTTGTACATTACTGTGGATGATTATGGGGTAGACACATTAACCCTCAATTACACATTCTTACACTGCTCTGTGTCATTTCCATTTCAGACCAGCCTGATGGGAACCTTAAAATACTGCATCATGGTCATACTTCTTAAGTGTACTGTTTTGCAAGACCTTACTTACCGATTTCTCTTTTTCGCTCATTAGTTGTGCAGCTATGAAAGAACTCCGTCATCAGCCCCTCTAGTGCGCGCAGCGATGCCTCCTCTGAAGCCTAATAGGTAATAGAAAGTAAAGTACAAACAACATGAGCGATCCATCACCATATAGAGCATAGAATCACTAAGTCTTTAGAGGAATTCCTTTGTTTTTTGTGTACAATCGTGGTATAACCACTCAATCGTGCTTAAATACAGAAAGAGAGTCCTCATACACATGTTCACACATATTAAAGAGAACAATACACTGGCATACAAGTATCTTGTTCTTATAGCCAATTATTACACCAGCTTGCTGTTTGGTTAAAGCACTTAGTTATAAAAGGCAACAGCACAGGCTTAATCGTAATATAGTTTGGCACTACCCTTGTTTTCTCATGTGGATGAAGTTGGGCCTTGCCTACCGAACGCAAGATAGCATATCGAGATTTTAGCCCCTATGCCAGGCAAGTCTGAATTCCACAAATAAGCCACAACTTGCCGAGACTCAACACTAGTCAAACAAAATATTCGGTTTTGCAAGATGGGCGTCCTGTGCCGTAAAATGGCTTTAAGAGCTGTCACATCCTGTGAAATACCTGGCCTCAGAACCGTTAGATAACAAAAAAGGTATACAGGTATAAGTGCATACAACGTATCCCCATACGCTGCCAGTTGTATGCTAATGTATTTATCTTCACTAATGACAGATCTTTATATTCAGAAGTAGAATAAAGAGTTAAGCTTATCCATTGCGTTAGCCCTCAGCAGGAAGGGAGGAAGAAAGATGAACAACTGGATAAATACCAGAGTTTAAATTATACTTACCATGTTTAGCTGGCTCGGATGCTGTCTTCAGTTGACTTAGTCGCTGGTTAATTACAGTAATAAGCCAACATTAGTTACCCAGTTAGCCAATCGTGCGGCTAACATTAGCTATGGTACTGCTGGCTAACGTAACCGCAAAGGGTTATCATCATGCTCAGCTCGACTGCTTAAACTGATATCTACATAAAACTAGCTAGCAAAGGCTGGCCTCGCTGGCTGTGCTTTGAATGTATATATATATATATATATTTTTTTTTAACCTTGCTCGAATAAAGCGGTTTTCGACTACCAGGCATAAAGACTTGACATTAAATTAGCTATGCCGAGCCCAGAGGCTAGCCGCATTGCAGCTCAACGCTAATTCCACCGTTAGGTTGAATACAGAAATATAGTTTTGTCAGCATCTAGCCGACACCACGTAAGTGTGCAGCTTTAATTAGCGTTTTGTGTCAGGCATTTTGATGCTAAATTACCCAGTTGCTAACGCTGCAGCGGATGGCTAGCCAGTTAGCTTTTCTAGAAGGATGAAGGAATAATTTTCGTTCGCTAACTGTCAACCGCAGACATGCTCCTGTGTCCGGACACGACAGTCTCGATTTCTAAAGTCAAAGCGGGCTTTAAAAACGCACAAACAAAAACGTTTACAAATCCGCAACAACAATAATTATAAAATGCTATCAGCGACCGTTCCTGTCATTCCCCTTCTCGGTGCTTAGGGCGGCTCAAGAATAAAGCTAGCTTGCAGGTTTCAGGGTCTCCATTGCAACTTCCTCTTTTGCTGCAAACAACCCAATCAGCTCTGTCAAGTCACTCACATTAAGAAAAAACACAGTCTCCGGTTATAGCTTTCAAATTAAAACACTTTACTGTTAAATAATTCAAAGTTATGAACAAAGGTAAAATGAAACGAATGAATTTACTCTAAAAAAAAGACCTTCATATGTTTCATGTTGTCATTTCCCCTAAAAAGCCTTATGCAAAATGCTATTATAATACTGTGCTTCTGCTGAAACCTGGCTCGCCCACACAAACATACAAATACAGGAATTTGCCTGGCTTTCAAAGAAGTAAGGTTATATAAACAGGAGAAGGACCATTGATAAAGTTTGCACTATATCTTATATATAACAGATAGTTATTAGCACTTAAAACCCAAGATTGTCATATACAGGAGAATTGTATTCACTATACAGGTAAAGGTGAAAGATTTATAATTTACATAAGAATAGCTATACATGCCACAACCAGACTATTTAACACTATATTGGAAAGTGAGAGGATGTCTGAGGAATGGATGTGTACTGGTACAGATATTCAAGACCAATGGTGAGTACAGAACTGTAACAACTAAATAGGGATAAAGCTGATTAGCCATGCCATTAAGCTATGGAAAAGAGTTGATGGAGCTAGGTTATTCAAGGGTGGTCATACAAGAATACAGCAATGCATATAGTACAACAACTGTGCTGTTGTTACTGCATGGACACTTTGGATACCATGTGCTCAGTTACTTGAAGCCACATTGCACACACAGAACATTTTTGCCAGCACCAAGCACCTTTAATCTACATTCACAGAGCATTTACACTTTTGCTACTTCAGAAAAGCCTGCTGCATTCTGGGATTGAAACACTTCTCTTAAGTCAAATATTACACATACAACAAAGAGTTAAAATAATGGTATCAAAAACAGAACGTTACTTACAGCTCTTTATTATATGGGTGGCAATGCAAACTCCAGAGCAGATAAATATTTAAAAGTCTTCCCTTCTTAGATGACTAACTGACTAATAATTAGCCAGTCTGTCGCAGTGCTAACACAGAGACACAGGCAACCATTCACACTCACACTATGAATTAATTATATTACTTAGTTTTTATAAGTACACCATTATTCAAGCTCTCTGACAGGATTCTCTCTCTGTTTGTGAACACAGTCCCCGGGCCACAGAGGAGTAAAGCAACAGCAGCATGTGTGAAATATCCTGCTGCAGATGTTGGAAAAATCTGTCACATTTCAGTGAATGTGATTTATGTCATAAAAGCAGCAAATTAATAAAAGTCCATGTTACAATTGTAGGAGAGCAAAAAAATAAATAAAATAAAAAAATATATACATTTAAAGGGCTTTGGTTAGTTCACTGTAAAAGACTCTGTGGCTGTGAGGTTATTTTTGTTGACAGTGTGCTGTCTTTGTTCTTGCACGCTGTATGCCCAAGCTCTGTCCACGCCATGTCCCTCAATTATGCAAGGTTTCCAGTCAGGAAAGGGAAAACGGCCTGCCACCACTAAGGCATCATCAGGCAGCTCGGCCTCTAACTTCTCCTGCAACAACGAAAGCTGCAAACACAAGAGAAAAGCTAAAATTACGGCAATACTTAATAATAATGTTCATAAAAATTATCTAATGCCTGCCAATAATCCACTGTACCACATCTATTTTTATCCTATGTTGGATGAACCCAAAATATTTTTCATTCTTTATTTCCCCATTATAAACAGTTCATAGCTCATGTATATGTTCACAATATTACTCACCACACTAGGAGCCAAAAACACAGTGACATTCTTGCATTTTGTCAAGTCCACCTGTGATGAGATAAAACGAAGGATATAAATAAGCGAACAGCTTTAACAGTAATTTTGTTTCAAGCAAAATAAATCATTAAAAAAAACAAAGCATTTGGCTTTCCTGAAGCATTTAGTTACATAAGTATTAAATGTCACATTAATATGAGGATAAAAAAAACATTGGAAACGTTCATAAACATGCTTGGTTACTTACAAGAGACTTATTTATTTATTTTTTGTGAAGCAATTCTGCAAATTTGCATGCGAGCATCACTGATACCACACGCAAGTGACAAACCTTCCAGAGGTCTTCTCGTCGATACGATACTTTTCCATGATGCCCTGCTCTCCATGCATAAAATCGGGCCAGGCGAACAAGCCAGGGGTTGAGCTCATAACCGACAGCAGGAATGAAGCCATGCTGATGGGCTTCCAAGACCTTAGGAACACATCGAAGCCCTGTTATTTATCAGTGCAAGTAAAAAAGCAGCCCAAATATGTTGTTTATACTTACTATACGACCATCACCAGATCCTAAATCCACAAGACCTCCCTGTCGACCTCTGAGAAGGGTCATCACATTTTGTACTTGGGCTCTGCTGGCAGGAATGTAGGGAACCTGGGAGAAATTTCAAAGAGCTGAAGTAAAAATGAGTGATGCAAGAGCACTGCTATATAAAAAGTTATTTCAGACAACGTAGACAAACCTGTAGCTTCAAGGGGACTTTTCGGAAGCCAGGCTGGAGGATTCCTGCCCACATGGCATATACAGCAAGCCCAGTGCCAGCGGCTATCTGAGCAACACCCCATCCTCCAATGGGCCTGGACTTCAACTCAGCAATAACCTCATCTGGTGTGTCATCATCCATTCCTCCATGCAGGATTTACATAAACTCAATTAAAAGAACACACTAAAACTCGAAAGCACAACATTGTGAAATATTTCTTCTTTTTGTTCTACCAAACAAATACTTTTTAAAATTATTAGTATTTTGCAATCAGAATTATAATCTGAATGTGCTGTTGTGCCAAACGCATTTTGCTTTTTCAAGGTGTGAACTATAAAATCTCTAAAGGCTCCTCTGTTAATGTGTTTGTTTTATGCTTATTTCATCATTTTTACTTGTGTTATTTCAGTTATTATATTATATGTAATATAGACTAGTGTAAGCTGACAGACAGAAAAAAAAGGCAGGGGGGAAATAGGAGAAAATATAATAAAAGGACAGAGCTCAAATAGAAATGCACAATGTATTGCTTAGATGAGGATGCAATGACTCAGACAGAGTAGATGGTGTATGGATAAAGAAGAAAATCCCAGCAGCACATCAGTGGACATCATGCTAATTTAAACAAACAGAAGATAATCACCAAACAAACAATTATGATTCAGTGTACTACAAGTCTTAAATGTCTTGGGTGTCCTGCACCGAAGGTTTTCAGAAGGATTCGTTTGTTTTTATTTAGTATTTATTGTTTGAAAGCATTTCTCTCTTTTAAATTGTTATAATATGGCGGAAATCTGTTAGACGCAATGTTTAAACGTTCAGAATGGCTATTACAATACAAACACACCACTTTGTGAAGGCAGTCATCCCAATGTTCCGTAAACACATGTACCGAAACCTCACAGTGTCACAGGAAAGTTTTTAAAGAGATTATTACATGTAGCTACATATTTATAAACCTTAAGTGCAAAGTTTTGCTAGGACTTAACAGTCGTACATTTACTGACTTATTTTACATAGATGGTTTAAATAAACAGTCACAGTGAAAATACCAAAAAATAAATACATTTTAGGTTATGCTGAGTTTTCGCAAACAGCTGTGATTTTATGCTGTCTGCAGCAGTCTTCGGTCAAATCCACGCCGTCTTTACAGTTTATCAGGTTACGCTGTCTGCTGGGAATAAATATTTATGTAGTATCGGAGGAAATCATTTTGCCGTGCTCCTATATATTCAAAACAGAAAAATCTCAACAATATTGCAATAATTAACGTGAAATACCTTCTTGACCTGTAGAAATGACAACGGTCAAATTACACCGTGGGACCAGTCCGTCTGCGAAATAGTCCGTATAGCGAAGAGTTTACGACAGTTCCGGTGCAGTTACGCTGATAGCTTCCACAGTAACATGTTAATTAAAACCTGTTGTTAATTAAATGACTGGAGTCATTCAAAACTCGTATAACTGCTCATGACTACAGAAGGATCTAGCACGGTTACAGAAGGTGAAAAGTTTACAAATTTATTTCTAAAATAAATTGTCAAATATTGCCTCATTTGAAAAACTCAATAACTTTGCCATCTTTTCTCTGGAATGACATCCCTTTCTTTTGTCTGTCTCACAAACAGTATTTCAGTCATAAAAGTAAATTACTACTCCACATGAATCCATTTTAATCATAGTATTTTTATTTGAAATACAATTTAACAAAGATATACAATGGCAGTTAACAAAATGGCATTCACAATATTTTAACACTCAAACACCATTAATATCCTTTTTGATCACTGTTATCGCCATATAAAAAAAAAAAACAGATTAATTTTGTTATGCTTAGTATCAAAACATTAAAAAACAAACAAACAAATCGAACACTTCCTGGGGGGAAACCAGACTCATCAGTCACTGTCTGCGTCATCACTGATGATCCCCTGCAGGTTGGCCCATTCTGACATTTTCCTGCGACCTCTGTGGGTATTGTTTTCCTGATCACTGTCTGATTCTGAGTTTAGAGTGCGCTGATATTCAGAGGAC
The DNA here is from genome assembly GCF_057382185.1 of Mchenga conophoros. Taxonomy (NCBI): domain Eukaryota; kingdom Metazoa; phylum Chordata; class Actinopteri; order Cichliformes; family Cichlidae; genus Mchenga; species Mchenga conophoros. The sequence continues at coordinate 19,964,013 of NC_140529.1, forward strand.
GGACAGTCCTGTTGTTTCTGACTTGCTGAGGCTCCCCTGCGTGTAGGTCGACCTTGGAAGAAACCATATTAAAGGTTCTGAATCGCAACATAACTGACGCTACTGTCTACACCACTTCAGTATTCACCACAAGATGAGCATTGTGCATTTCTCCACATAAGCAGGTAATAAACCAAAGCTACAAGGTCTAGGATTCCCATCTAAAAACAAGGAAACGTAAAACTATTCAAGATATTTTTGCAGTTGTTTGCGTATCTGCTCAAAAAATATAGATTTAAATTGTTATTAAAATCATCATTAAATCAGATTAACAATAAGCATAAACAACAATGTCAATTTGTTTTGCGTTAGTTGCATCCTTTGAATCATGGTGTCTACAGCGCTGTATTTGAAACAACTCTGAAGGAGTCATAGTATGACAAGAGAGCTGGTTACCTTGTGTGGTAATGATGTTGTTGACATCAAGAGCAGCCAGTTCTTGAGCTCGCTCTCTCTTCATTCTGACCTTTTTACATTTCTGAATAGTTGGCTGACCTGTGTGGAAGACAATAAGCTTTAAGTCATCAAACTGCGTAATGAAAAAAATTAAAAATTCAAACTGTCAACAATTAATTTTCATGTTTGTTCAATACGGAAACAACTTGGCTACCATGTGATGACCCTGCTGTTGAGGGAAAAAGCCAATGTTGTGACATTTCCTTAAAGCCTCAAAGCCTACGCAAATGTAACCACATAGACTACAAAATAAAACCAGATAGTTTCTATCTGCAGAATCACATGGACTCTAAAAATGTTTTAGAGTTAGAGTATATAAAAAAAAAGAAGTTCTGTTAAGACGATTTGCCCATGTGGTTCAATTCAAAAATGAGGTTTAGTTTTTTTCAGTTTATGGACCAAACCTGGGAACTTTTTATATGTTTCTAGAGATAGGGTGTTAACTTTTAGTTTTTTGTTTTGGGGCTCCTCTATCAAGATCGAAGAAACCCCTGGCAGTGTTTGGTCAGTGGCTAACTTTAAGTATCTATGTGTGCTGTGATTAACGATTGATCGCTGGCAACTATATTAGATAAAACGGCTCACTGACAAATCATCTAATTAGCTAATACACTCAATGCATTTAGGCATGTAGACATGGTCAGGAAGATCTGCTGAAGTTCAAACTGAGCATCAGAATAGGGAAGAAACATGATTTAAATGACTTGTTGTTGGTGTCAGGTGGGCTGGTCTAAGTATTTCAGAAGCTGCTGATCTACTGGGATTTTCCTTCACAACCATCCATAAGGTTTCCAGAGAATTATCCGTGAAAGAGAAAATATCTAGACAGGAAATTCTTTGGGCGAAGAGGACTTATTGATATCAGAGGTCAGAGGAGAATGGCCCGATTGTTTCAAGTTGATAGGAAAACAACGGTAACTCATGGTTTCACTCTTTAGGGTTGGGTAATTGCTAAAGAATCTAAATCTGCAAATAAGCCAGAATGCATTTCTTCATTTTTATTTGACAAAAAAGGGTTCCTACTCACCATGTACACCAAGCTCTTCAAGCTCCTTCTTCAGAACAGCCACCTGGGAGCGGATGGAGCGGCAGTCCTCCAGCAGTTTCTTGTAATTTCTCCTCACGCCGCAGAGGGCAATGTAACGTTTGAGCCTCGCCACTGATTTGTCATCAGACTGCAGGATGAAGCCGAGGAAAAACAAGGTGTGAAAAGAAAAAGATATTTTTAATAGATCTTCATTACAGCCTCACATTATATAGTTTTCAGGGTTATCTCTCTTTTAGTCTAGTTTTGCAGATTTGATTGAAAGCAGCTAAATAAACACAACTATAAAACTTTACTCAGTATTGTGTTTAATTAAAGGATCAGATACATCCAGAAACAAAATAATTCAGGTTCTCCTTTGTAAGATATGAAAGAATGCTTCTGTTGTGTGCACCACCAAGTACAATACAGATTAAATGTGTGTTAAAGTTTAGTTTCGTCTGACTCTCACCTTTGGTTTTCTGGTGCTCTCATCTTTCTTCACACTCTTCTTCATCTTCTTTTTATCAGTCTTATTTTCTTTTTCATCTTCCAAAGAAGGTAGTGATGAATCTGAGTCTGGGTCACTGGTTTTCTTTTCCACTTTTGTATCTTCTGCAACACATCAGTAAATCATAACTTAAGTGGACTAGTACTTGTATAATGCTTTTCTATACTAATTGAGCAGTCAAAGTGCTTTCTTACCACAAAGCTCACTCACCCAATCATAAACAGTCGCTTTTTTCCTGCCCCTAAGTGCTTTTAATCTAACGTTTACACACTCACACTCCAATAGATACACTTGGGACCACTCACGGTTCAGCATCTTGCACTGAACCCCACAATTCTGTACAAGCTGGGGAATGAACCACCATTTTTCCAATTAACAGAGGATCCCAACTCAGAAACTCCACATATCAAGCAATTAAATATTGTGCCAACAAACGTAATAAATAAATTTTTTTTTTTTTGCATGATCACCTTTTTCACTGTCAGAAGACTCGTCACTCTTAATTTTGTCACTCGTTTCTGACTTGCAGTCTCCAACTGATTCGTTTTCTGCATCACTCAGTGGCGTTTTCCTTCCTTCATCTTCACTGCTGGTTCTTGTCTCGACGTTCTTTCTCACCATTTTCTTTGGACTGTCACTGCAGTTGCTTTCCTCACTGAGTTCCTCATCAGAAGACTCGTCACTGTCAATTTGACGATTTTCATTTCTCTTTTGTTGCGATTTTTTCACCTCTGGCTCTTCACCATCAGCTTGAGATTTGGCATTTTCTTCATCATTGCTGCTTTCTTCACTTTCTGTTTTGTTGTCCTCTTGAGCCTCAGATTCTGTCATTATTAACCCACAAAAGGACATAATTGTATAATTTACAAAGAAAATATATTTGAATTGCAATCTTGAAATGGTCAAATACACTTGCCTTTACTTCTAATAGTAAGTAAAAATACTGCATAACCATACAAATCGCTTAAGGCTCTTAATTCATGTTGGCTTGCCCAGTTTTGGCCTCCTGCTGGGTTACAAGTTAGCTAACTTACAATATGACCAAAAAGGAAGTTGATGCTGAAGGCAGACAATTTCAAATGAGATAGAAGAGTCAGTAGCCTAGATCTTTACTGAACACAAGCAGAGGTCTGTGTACCCATTTATCAAAGGATCATTTCTGTTTCCATGTTACATCATTTGTGCCATCATTTTGAAATAAATTGTAAAACAGGGTATTACAAGCTGGCTGCAGGGTATCCTTTCTGCAGGTCTGTAATCAGAACGCACTCGCAAGGTTTGGGTGCTTTAGTTGGACCAAACTGCATGTTAAAAAGCTTCATTTGCTAAACGATGTGCACAAACTGTATATGTCTATAGGCTTTCATTTCCCAGTGTTGTCCTTAGTTAAAATGAATTAAACACTACTGACCTACCTGATGATGAGCTTGAATGATTATTTCGTGATTTCTTTGCCCTGGATTCATCTTCACTCTCACTCATGACCTCATCATTTCCATTTTCTCTCTTCCTTTTGTTCTGGGGCTTCTTAGTCTCTGAGTCACTTTCACTTTCATCATTATCCTATGAGGAAAATCAACAATTATAAAGATGATAACTATGGAACTAAAATGTAAATGTAAAAGACTGATAGACAATTATTTTATGTATTATATATACATAAATTCTGATCTGCCACAAAATTAAAACAACCTGCAAAACAACAGATAAATCCCTCTCATACTACCAACTATGAGACAGGACCTCTGTTACACAGGGCTATTCTGTTGCGTCTTGCACGTGGATGCTGGGATTGCTTTTGATCCTGTAGATTGCAGAAGTGATGCTCTCTGTATGGGCTTGTTTCAGTGCATATGGGTGCTTCCCAAAGGGTTGATTCTATTCTGGACGTCCGCTACATCGATGTGAACATGAAACGCGAGTCTGATTCTTCTGCCAAAGTGTGGGCAGGATCTTTTATATTTGCACACACATGATTTCATTTTGAATTTCACTGAATCCGTGTTTTTTGAATGTGGCACAGCTCAAAAATTAAGCAAATGCTTGATCATCTCTGCTTGATGGAATCAGGATATGAGGAGTTTGAAGGTAGCCAAGTTTGAGGGATTGTACTACTAGAGAAGGGCTCTGCAGTTGGAGAGAGCTGTTGCCATTGGGAGATGGAGTAATGTTTACATGAATGATAAATGTCAAAATAAAAGCCACATGAGGACCTAAGGTTTCTCAGCAGAAGTTTGCACTGTCTGTGAACGCTTTAATGATGTGGCTGATCAGTGTATATCATTATCTATACGGAAAAGCAAAAACAGGTACCTGCATTTTCATCAGTTCCTCTTGCACCACCTGTTTCATGAAAGTTTTTACTTCTGGACTTAATGAGTCACATTTGTTGTGTGCCTGATATCTCTTTTTTAAAATTCCCAAGGTCAGCGTGCTGGAATAAAACAGCAGAAAGATTACATCTGTGAGTGGCAGGAAGGCTCTCATTTACAGTAACTGCCACATTTGAGGTTTAGGCTTTTGAACACACTGAAAAATACATCTAAAAACGGGAACATCCTTCATAACAGCCTGGCACTAATCGATGCCTGCGAGAGAAGCTACTTGCACTTTTTGCAAAACTATAATATTTAGGTTTTAAAAATCCAAAATGTCACTGAAAGATCGATACGCTAGCATCAGAAAACGTCTGGAAGGAATGAAATCAATAATAAACAGAGAACTCGTTAATATAATACTTTTAAAATATGTCCCATCTTCTCAGTAGTAAATGGCACATTTGGGGTTGATTTTTACTTTTAGAACGGACAACATGCTGCTGGCTGGAGTATTCAAACAACTCAGCTACATTAACCGAATCGCATTGATTTCAGTTTAAGTAACCGAATGCTAACTAAAAACGTTAGGCCCATGTCGTTTATTGTTAGCACAAACACGTCTTTAATGCTTCCACTGTACCTTAGGTCTGCCTCGCCACGGAGTTGACCACACACGAACCTGCGGATACCTGCTGCCTCCTTCTCCGACACCATCCTAACACACGCTGGAAGATTCTTTTTGGCGGCGACTCCGGGACCTCCGCGCGTAATGGGAAGTGACGTCAGATACACCACGCCCCTTCAGTGTAGTAAACAATTGAGAGAACCACAAAAAAGTTTCGTACCAGTGTTGTGTTTTGTTAGTTTTATTTCTAAGTTTTATTTTTATATTTCATTTGGACTTTTTTAAAAAAATTCAGTTTATTTGCAGTTAGTTCCTGGAGTGTTTTTGCTCGTTTCAGTTTAGTTATTGTTTCGAAAATGTTTAGTTTTATATAGTTTTTATTAGTTTCTATGTTAGTTTTTGTCTCTAGTATTAGCTGTTTTAGGGCATAGGCTAGAGCAAAGTTTTAGTAAAATCACTACAGATATTACCACAGAAACAGAAATTTCTTAAATCAGCTGACCCCCAGTCTTGCAGCTATCCAGAGTCTCAGCATGTTCATCAAATCCTCAGATTTTACCAGATTAACAAATACTACAACTAATTAACTCCATTTTTAAATTAATTTTATTCTATTTAATTTTCCAGGATCATAAAACAGTTTGTTAGTTTTTAAAAAAACATTTATCCTTGTTTCCTATATGTGATGAATGTGCTGTAGTTCTATCTTAATGTAAGATAAAAAACAAAACAGCTGTAATAAGGCATACAATCCTTAGTTTGTTGACCATGGCAATATGAAATGTATATGTAACCAATTTTGTTGAATCATGTCTTTCAGTTTTTATTCAGTTAGTTTTCAGGTTTTTCTTTTTGTTAATTATCGTCTCTCTTTTCTTGTCTATGTGTGGAGCTGTTTGCATATTGTTGGGAAGGACAATACTAAATACTGGGGGCTGCTAATAGCTAATAAAATTTGTACTTTCCATTATAATTTCACTTTATTCTAATACCAAATATATCCCAAATACTTAGCAATAGAAGGCACTAGATAATAAGATAATTTTAATTTATAAAAGCAAATAATAATGAATTATCTAAAAGATTTCCCCCCCCTTTTTCATTTTTTTCTCTTTATATGAGAGTTAACTGGAGCTGTTTCTGCATTGTTTTCAATACAGTAATGACCAGTCAGACTGTACTGGTGTTTTTAAAACTAGAAATAGAAAACCTTAGAGATGTTCCACAGATGTAGTAAAGGAGGACCTAAAGAGGGGACATTGTAACACTGGAAGTGAGCAGCCCAAAGAAGATGATGATCACCCACCCAATGAGGCCATTGCCCAAATGAGAGAAAGAGATTCACTCTGAAACTAATATGTTTGGCTTTTGCACATATGTTTAATTAAAGTCAGCATGGTAGTTTTTATGTAATATTACAGAAAGAACATGTTATAAGAAAGTCTGTTTTGTAAAGTATCTTAGAAATAAAAGGGGCAAAAAACCCAAAAAACAGTCCAAACTAGATTTCAGTCATTTATTGAAATATTTCCATGACAACTATTGGACGGAAATTACATTAGTGCATATTTCAAGATTATTTTATAAAAGATCTGAGTTACATATTGCTCTCATTCAGATTTTCCAGTATTCAGAGTGATTAGGGTTACACACTAGTGAAGATTAGAAAGACAATCCTCTCCCTGAGAGAACAAAAAATACAACCCAGTACACACACCACTTTTGTCATCACTATATGGCCAAAGAAAAACAACATAAAAGAAACAAAAAACCCCCAAAATTCTGTAGTTTAGTTTAAGACAGAAGAAGTGAAAGTCTTATGGCTCAGAACAAAATGCAAAATCCAAGAAATGGTTTCGGTTCCTCTTGAAAACTTAAACTGAAATGTAAGCTTACAATTTATTCATTTACAGGAGTAAATTCAAATTTTGAGTGCAGAGAGAGTGCAACGTACCTTTTCTGAAATTAAAACTCGTTTGAGCACGAGTGAACACAAAGACTCAATACAAAAGTTAAATACCAAATAATAAATTAGGTTCATAAATTAATAAAAAAACATCTTGAAGCAACAGCTGTAATAACATAAATAAAGAAAACTGAGCTTCTCATCATCTACAAGCCTCCCCCCCACACAAAAAAAAAAAAAAAAAAAAAAAAAGGCTACTGTGTCTTATTCCAGTGTTGCAATATCTAGGCTCAACTTCACCGTCCTCTGTCCATCAATGTTCGGCAGCATCTCACTCCAGAGGAGAAAGGGGAATAAAGTTTCACAGCCTGCATAAACTGACACAGTGTTTCCTACAAGTCACACACAGAAAAGGCTGCCTGTGCATGTCATTAAAACCCACATGGACATTAGGTTGTCTGCTCTAAGATAAAGATGGGAGGACATTGGGTTTTGAGGACTATTCAGTAGCTTGCAGGAGGTTCATTAACCTCTGAAAAGTAATGTCTACGCCAGTATCAGTACCAGTATTTCCCATCGAAAGACTGTACACACGTTGTTTTCATGTAAACAAATGCATTTTCCTTTCCACGCACACTCAGACCTAAATTTACAAATCAGTCATCAGCCAACATTTCTGAAAAGTCTGAGGACATTTAATGAAATTACGTACCAAACTATTGCTGTCATCGAAGACGTGTTTTTCATTCCCTTAACATTCAAAAAACAAACAAACAAAAAAATCCCAACAAAGTTTAAGTCCCTTTCTCCTGCTTTGTTTTGACATTTTTAGTCCTTATACACAGTTTGCTGACCGTGGCCTCTTTCATCATGCATTATGTGTCTCCGTACGTGGATCCGTCGTACTCGTCTATCCCCTCCCACGGCACCCTCTTCCTCTGACTGACCAGCTCCCAGCGATGAACCGGAGCCTCTTGAATCTAAAAGGTGCAAGCCTCCTGGTCCAGATCCTCTGTTGTTCTCATAGATGAGGATATTGAGGGTTTCTTCAAATATTCGGGCTTCGGGAAACTCAACCTAGAAGCACAGGTGTTTGGGAAAGGTCACTGAATATTTATTTGCTCTGTACAGCAACCTGAAAATGTGCTTATTTGTAATAAGCATATGTTCAGGGCATAAGCCCAATATAAGGTGTTGGTACAGGAATAAGTTTAAAAAACATAATTGCATATCACTGTCATCCAACCACATGCTTCCTGCCTCTTAACGTAGAAAGCTCAATAACTGACTCCAGTGGGAGGGTTTTCTCTTCTTTGGATTTACTGTAGGTTAATTAAAAGGCTGCCATCATTACCAGACAGCAAGTAAGTGTATTTCTCAAAAATGTTGATCAAATGCTTTAATATTTATTAAACAATGCTTACTTTGGTCTGCTTCTTCTCTGTAGCATAGACAATGGAAGTGCAGCACACTTCAGCAATCTTGCGGCCTTCGCCATAAAAAGACCAGCAGCAGATCTCATCCCCCAGCACGTCTTTGACAAACAGGACGCGGCCATTAAATCGCAGCACGAGTTTGTCGAACAGTTCAATGTTCTTCAGCAGGTTATCGTCAGAGTTGCTGGACACAGCAGAGCAAGAAAAAGTAAGCATCTATGAACTTTGTGGATTCATTATCATTTTAAAAATCCAAAGATCTTACCTGGTGTATGAGTATTTGTTGTTTCCTCTGTTGTTCTGCAACTTTACTACTGGCTAAAAGAGCAAGAAAGAGCAATATTATATTAATAAGAGGGTACGTTTAATACAACCTAAAACGAGACAAACACTTAAACTGTCTCTTTCTAGTTAACAGTAAGTGAGGAGCCTTAAACCAAAGGGGTCATTTCAGTAGAAAACACACTGCTGGTGAACAACACAATAACAACAAAAATATAAGTGCAAGCATCTAGTGCAGGGGTCAGCAACATCTAAAATGAGGATAACACTGTATATATTGTTTTTACCTTTATGCTTTGTGTGAACAACTAAGGTGTGTTGCTTATGAAATCCATGAAGTGCTACAGAGAAAATTACATTTTATTTATGTAATTAACACATTTTGAACTCTTAAAGAAATATAACAAAAGGAAAGACACCCAGCTGAACTAAAATGATCCATGTAGCAAACAAAAACTGTTGTGAGCCGCCCCCCTTATATCACCTTTGGGTTTTGGAGCCTTGACCTGACTTTTAAAAAAAATAATTGGAAAAAAAGCACTATGCTGCTGAAAAATGAAAAATACTGCCTAAATATGTATTTTACCAGGTTAATGTGTGTGGCCGGGTGCGGTCTGCAGCACTGCTGCAGGGGAGGCGGATGCACCTGAGTGGCACCCGCAATCACGCCTCGCCGCCTTAACGTCTGTGTTATCTATGCTGTTGTTGGTATATGTCGGGCTGTGAAAAGCTACAGCCGGCTGTGTGCGTACAGCAACCGTTTTGCAAAAAGTGGTCAATAAAGAGATGCTGAAAAGCGTGTTCATGCAAACATCGTCGGGTCTGCCGTGATATGTTTACAATGGGACTTCTGCTCCTGAACCTCTGCACACAGCGTATGCAAATCGGGGCTGTACTTTCAGCTTTACGCAGGACTGTAAGCTGCCATCTGTGAGGCGTGAGCGGTGTTTGTTTTTAACATAGTTCACGGTGGAGAATAGCTGCTGACAATGTGGATCTGAAGATCGATAACTGGCCTACCTGGGGTTGAAAGTCTCGATAAATGCACGGCGTTTCTGCGGGTATACCGGCTTCCGCGAGTGTGACGCTTATTTTGAGCAATGAAAAAAATAATAAAATTTTATTTTATTTTTATATTTCAATGTCACAATAATCTTCCAATTTAGAACTACAAGTTAAAAAAAAAAAAAACTAACATAAATAGAATACACTTCAAATTTATTTCCCCAAACCACCCGGAGCCGCACTATAAGGACTAAAGAGCCGCATGCGGCTCCGGAGCCGCAGGTTGCCGACCCCTGATCTAGTGCTACACGATCAATTTCCTACAAACGTATTGTGAAAATTTCTGGACACAGAAAAGCTTAAGGGCTTTTATTTTGAAACTCACAAAGGAAATGCTGAGTTTCTATTGACAAGGTAATGCTGTAATTTGTGAAATGGGAACCACACTCTTTACACAGATGTTTTAAGAAAAACAGGTCCGTCTGTAATATAAGAGTGCTTCAGATAAAGCCCTGCTACCTTCTTTAGTTGAGAAAAATAAAAGCTCTTTTTTCAAGTACCAGCAGTGTCTGCTGGAGCCTGTAACAATCTCAGCTTTTTTTCTTATTCACCAAAGTAATACAATACTATACTGGGCCCCACCTCTTGATTTTCTTCTGAAATATTTTCTCTCCTAGATAATCCACAATCAACAGTCTGTTGTATTGTTGAAAAGTGGAAGCATTTAGAAACCACAGCAGCTCAGCCATGAAGTGTTAGACCACGTAAAGTTTCAGAGCGGAGGTTGCCGAATGCTAAGGTGTATAGTGAGTAAAAACTGGAGAGCTCAAAACCTCCTCTGGGATTAACATCAGCACAAAAACTGTGCCAACCTGTGTCTGGAGCTTCATAGCATGGGTTTCCAGGGGCGTGCAGCTCCTGTAGGTTTAATGTAGCACAGTGCTTACAACTTATACTTACAAGCATTTTAAGCTTGAATATAATTACTGTTGTGTTTTGTTTTTTTTGATCAATATTTTTCTCTTGTGCATCTTTTTCCATCTCCTGGCAGGGCTCTAGAGTGCGACTAATTTGGTCACAAATGCAACCACATTTTTCAATGGTGCAACTAAAAAAAAAAAAATCTTTGGTCGCACCAGTACGACTCTCCGTGTGGTCATCAACAGACACACATTATGCCCCTATTGGACTAAACCAATCCAGAATCAGAGATAGTAAGGGGCGGAACCTCTCTGATTGGCCGTGGTCCAGTTGAAAGTGCAGTTGGAAGAGGGAGGTGAGTAGCTTGAATAAAGCGATATTGATTCATTAAATCCTGAATCGACTTTTAAATATAACTGTGTTTTGCCAGAAATGCCAGATTCTCAGATTAAAGCTCACAAAACTATTTCAACAACCACCAAACAGTAGATGAAAGCAGGTACACGGATTCCACACAAAGACGTAAACACAGAGCGGACCCGACGCATCAGAATCAGTTTTCTCTTTCTCACCCGCACGTAGACGGACACGCTGTCAGAGCTCAGCGATTCTGATGCGTCGGGTCCGCTCTGTGTTTACATCTTTTTGCGCTGATTCTGAGCTGCAGGTTTTGTCTCCCTCCAACCAAAATTCACTGAGCCAGCAGCAAAAGAAACAGCAAACTACGCTTCACATTTGATAAATGTCGTCATGAATTCCCTCTGACTTTTGCTGTTTTGCTTTACACACTTCATGCACAGCTCTCTCTCTCTCTGTGTACTTCAAGAACAGTTTCCCGTCTCAAATCTCTGTTTTCTGCATTATTCATTGGCTTATTACCCACCAGTCTACCATTTTTTTTTTTTTTTTTTGAAACAGCGGCCACTGTCTTTTTCTTTTCTTTTTTTTTTTTTTTTACTTAAATGACCTCGGACAAGAAAGCTGCTGTTCAATACTGAAGAAACTTTTTAAAATTATGCAAAATTGCAGAATATTTTGAAGGTTATCTGCTATAAAAAGCCAGGCCAGAAAAATCTCCTTCATGTTTTTCTGTGTTTTATTCTCAGTTACTTTGACACAAAGGCTTCAGCTGTGATGTTCACAATTCTGATGAAGTCTCACATCTATCAGTACTGATAAATGATCAGAATTATAATATTTCTGACGTCTGAGGCAAAATTGAATCAAATCAGGACTTTGAGAACCGGAATCGAATGGATTACAGAAATCAGTGATGATACCCAGCCCTAGTGAGTAGCCTAAACCCGACAGAAGTGGATGTAGCTGTGGGTAATAAGAAAAGTTGAAAAGAACTATTGATAACTTTTTTGTTAAGTTAAGGCTTGATCAGTCTGAAATTCACAGCCAGTGCTCTGACACAGAGCCATCAATCTTTGAACGTTGAAAAAGCACAGTGTATCCAGAAAACACATTATGTGCTGCAATAAATGCACTGCCCAAATGTTCCCTCTCCTCACTGCCTTTCAGCAGCAGGCAGCAGCAAACAGGTCGTCAGAGGAGGCCGATGTGATGATTAAGTTTAACATTTTCTACAATATTGCCAAAACACTTTAAGCACAAGATTGTGAGTTAATCATTTACAAATGAATATTGTCTGTATGGACTGCAATTTCCCCCCCAAAAAAGTGCACATGTAAAACTGCGGTGTTAAGTGATGCAGTTGAAAAATTTGAGTGCGCCTAACCTAACCGTGCGCCCATGGCAAACAGTTAGTCTAGAGCCCTGTCCTGGGTAACAGTAACAGCATCAGTCACTAATATTAGGCATTTAAGAAATGTTTAAGAAAATGACTGATTCCAAAACATTAAATACTACATAACTATCTGCCAGCACTCAGCATCTCCAAATTGCATTCACAAACAGCTAGACAGTCATTACATATGCATCCAGCTTAGGGGCCAATTGATGAAGCTTGAATTAAATTTACCTTTCTACATGTAGCAATCATCCTCTGTTCTTCTTTGGCTGAGGTGATCATGGGTATGCGGCATACACTTTCAAAGACATCCTTTTGTTTCTGGAAGTAAAGAAAACATGTCAAAATTTGTACATGTTTCATTTTATTAAAGTCCACAAAAAAGATATCCACGTGTTTACCTGCATGACACCGAGGCAGTGTTGGACGAGTCCCTGGACCCGGTAGTACTGGGCCTCTTTTAGAACTTCATCTAGTTCTCTGTGGTCCTCCGGAAGTGGTACTGAGCCATCTCGAAGGAAGTTCAGAACCAGCTCAAAATGTCGACCAGATCTATCCAAAACTACCCACCCTGGAGCAAAACGGAGAGTAATTTCAGGAATTTTAATTCAGGTTATTATGCTTATATTATATTTACTGAGGTAGTCAAGAGGTCCCTTTAATGTGTTAGCATAACAGCTAACAAAGAGGATACAACATAATTCAATATTTACCAGCTTTGCTTTCAGAGTCAACGTTATTTTGGTGGGACTTTTAAAACAGTAGTATGGTTAATAAGGCATACTCTTGGGACTCTGACACATACAAAAATGTTTTAAAAATAAAACAAAACAAAACAAATATTCAGAATTCAGTGTTGGGTTTATATTAAATGACTACTGGAGTTAATTAAGACAAATGCGTTGCAAATGCGTACAATATGATGTACAATATGATGTACAAGCAATGATTTGTACATATTTGTTGCACCCATGCGCGCGCTTTTTCTCCCAGTATTCTGTGGGAGGGGCAAAAATTCCTGTTCTGATGTTGAAAGTTGCCAACCTCTGCACTAGGTGATCAAAACTGTAGAAGCAGCCATTCTTGTGAATTGTGGACAACCTCGTAGATGGAAAGATAGATGGATAGATATAGAAAGAGAGTATAGACATATACAAAAAAGGACTATCTCAGTAATAAATGGCCTTTTTTGGAATTTTGCAAATTTGCACATGATGTGAGTGATCGTTCATTTATTCATTATTTTGTTTTGGTTGTTATAAATGCTTACAAGATGAAAAGAACGACAACATGTGAACGCTGCAGAAGTGTAAACAACTTAAAGAAAATAAAACCTGACAGCTGTATTTACCAATAAGTGATGGATATGAGGTTAACCCATCAGTATTGTAAGGATTTTGGCTGAATTGGTGCAAAACTGAATGACTTCCAAAGTGTAAGACTTTCTGTTCAAGCCCATTTTTTTAGGTCTCCTCACGTAAAATAAACCCTACACCTTCTATACAGTGCAAGTCTTGGTGACAGGATACTGCAACAGCCGTTTGACACAACTTCCGTTTTAGATTCTGCTTAGAGAATACACAGTAACTGAGAGTTATCATTAAATTCTGGAAATAAGTATAACTAGGGATGGGTATCGAAACCCGGTTCTTGTTGGCATTTTTGCAAACGATTCCCTTATTGATTCCAGTCGCCCCGAATGACGTCACCACGTTGCGGAGCTTCATTTACCTGGCAGGAAACGTGGCGCCTAAGCGGCTCAAAAGTTTGGTTATACTTTACGAGAACGGATGACAACAGGGCAACACGCAATACTTGCAAAGTAGAGATTTCATTTAAGGGAGGAAACACTATGAATATGCAAAAGCATTTTCTCACAAAACACACGATAACCTTAAATGAATGTCGTGTTTTTAATTCCGCTCCGGACTCGTGAATCTCAACCCAGCAGCAGCGGTAACGTTTGCACGTCCTCTCCCGTTAATGCAGCAGGTAAATGATCAACTAACAGTGCATATTATGTTAGCGCAATCTGGACATTACTGGATATTCTTGTGTAATTGCTACAGAATAATTTATGGTATACTTTGTTATTGCTACAGAAGAATATTTATTTTATTATTTTACATTTACATTTTTTTTCTGGGGAACCTGTGACACCCCATTGAAGAGCTGTAGGCTGTGGATCTCTTAAGATCTCACTGTTGGGTTTGTAAGGCCATGTTACTCCTAAATTTCTATCTTCTTCAAAAAGAAGTTATGAAACAAAGTTCTAAGCTAATCGACCTTAGTGTTCTCCTTTTTTAAAAAAAATAAGAATCAATAAGAGAATCGATAAAGAATCAAACTGTTAAACAGAATCGAAAACTGAATCGTAATCGTGAAAATCTTATCTATTCACATCCCTAAGTATAACTGCATAAAACCTTGCCTCAAACTCTCAACATCATGTTAAAACTCCTGATATCAACAACACAGTCTTCAAAATCTTAGTGCTCACCAAAGAGATACATCCACCCACCTTCTGAGTCTATGGTAACATCAGTTTCTCCATTGCACATGCTCCGCAGCAGGCTGTCTTCCTTGCTTAATGTCTGGATGGTTGTATAATGCAATGAGCCACCAACATTTAACTTGATGTACTTGCTCCCCAGCAGACCCTGGTTCCTGTGCTCATCTGTGTGAAGGCAGGCAGGCTGGGAAACAGCGGACTGGGCAGAGTCGGCAGCATGACTGCCGACTGAAGCCTCAGCAGACATGGGGTTGAAGGGTCACTTTCTGACTGAAATACACAAGAGTCTTATATTATTTATGCCACTGCTGATAATTATCCTATTTCAGCTGTTTCTTAACTGAGAGTAACATAATAGCTCTTAGACTTTAGGAGAATAGCTTTGTATCTGAGCTACTTTCTGCTTTCTTTCTTCTTTCTGCTCTGTAGCTGATGTTATGATTATCTGTGTCTATAGAAGCCACATATAATGACGAATATAAAAAAAAATTCAAGTCAGAACAAAGTGCACTGGGAAATGGAGTAAGTGCTCATGAGGGTGTGAGCATAAGTAAAATAGATAGACCTATTAACTTAACAGGGTTATTATAGTTTTATATTTTCAAATTACTTTTCATTTAGTTTTAATCTTCGAAAAAATTGTATTAGTCTCTGTTTGACATCTTTTTAAGTAATATTGTATTTAGAGTAAATGCCAGATGCAACATTTAAGAAAATAAAAATATTAGAATAAAAACACATTGTTTTTTTCAAAGCAGTGTGGGTGAAAGTAGTGTTTTTTGTTCGTTTGTTTTTTAATCTTTTTTTTTTTTTTTTAAATCTACTTAACTAAAATATTCCTTTCCTCATATCTAGTTTTAGTGAACTATAATAACCTTAATCATTAATCACGGTGGGGAATTTAAAAAGAGTTTCAGCTGATCTTTGTGTTACTATGACATTAATACACCGTGTGGGTGTTTAGATTTCTTTCTTTTTTTTTTTTTTTTAAAGGGCCAAATTACAACTGTCACCAAACCTCTAAACCTGTACTAAAATCACATCATTTTCTCAGCCACATCCACTTTGTTTATTGTAATGATTGATTTTGAACATCTATCAGGACAAAACATTAGGATTAAATGACCATTTTTTCCCCAAACAGCAAACTGATTCAGACTAGCCCTTTTTACATAAAGCCCTGAGGCGTTACTGACAGCCATTGATTAGACAACATAAACACTTTCAGTCACATGAGGCACCTCAAATGACACCCCTGACTGACGTCTACTGTAATATGACAGCTGCTGACATATCGGACTATTAAACTGAAATTACACTGAGCTAGCTCATAATAAACTGTACTTACCACACTGAACATCCAAAGGTGTTAAGAGAGTGAACCTATCCAAGCTAACAAAACTAAAAATATAGCTTTAATTAGCCAGCAATCGTTAATCAACTAGCTAGCTTCTGTAAAGAGGCCAGGTGAATTTACGGCGCAGCTAACATCTGACGCCTCATTTTAATCGCACAGCTAAAGGAACGAGGCTAACAGCAGCTAGTCTACTCCGTCACGCTTTAAGCTACTAATGCTCATTTGCTCTGTACCGCTTAGTGACCAAGAACGCGAATTCCACATCCACTCCAATTTCACTGTTGGGCACAAAACTGCAGCTAGTATGATAAGCTAAATAGGTCAGTCGGAAGCGAAACTAGACATCTTCTTCCGCTATTTTCTTCTTCTACTTTTAACCGATCTTTGAATCGAATGACTGCCACCTATCGAGCAAGTGGTTAGTGTTTACACTAACTTGTTGTAATAGACTACCACACATTCATATTATTCTCTTTTTAACAGAACAACAGAATTTCTCTAAAAATATAATGAAATTACTATTTCTTTCGGGACCGGTGAGCGTCTCTGTTATAGCTGAGCCTTAGGCCGTGTATACACTGCCATCTACTGGTCACAGTGAGGAACTGCAACAATACAATATCCGTTCTGTTGTTTGCTCTTCGATGAGTTTTGAACAAAGACATGGTAGTGGGTTTAGGTTAATAAAAGTGATTCTAAACTGCCTGTAAGTGTTTGGTTAGTGGATGGAATGATTGTTTTAAAGATGTCTGTATTAATCTCTTTAACCTGGGCCAGTGACCAGCATTTGTTACACTGCAAATAACGGGTCTAAAATATAGGTATGCTCATAAACATGATTATGGTACTTGGAACACTGATATATACCAAAAGGGAAGTACAATGCGTGTTCACTGGACACTGACAACTGGGTCTGACTCAGAGTTTCAGGTCTTCCTACAATGTAAAACATTCACATTAACAAATTCAGATCTATAGTTTTATTTTTCACAGACTATAACACCACATTCTCCTCTCTCCAGGAGTTGCAATGCAACTCAGAGACAGTGACAGGCCACTTCAAGTTGCACACTATGTACAAACATACCACAACCTGAGGGACGAAAAATTACAATGACAGACTTACAAAGCTTACATGCTGTATATGTATAATTAATGTGGATAAATCCAGTGTTAAAATAATCACAATTGTTTTTGTGTATTGACATACTTTTCAATATGGCTTATCTTATAAGTCAAGAGCATGACCAATTTTAAATGAATAACCCATAAAATTAATATCACTATTTCAAGACAATTTCTATATTAAAATAATGAAATTTAATGAAACTGGTGAAAGCTAAAGTATTGGAAAGCTTTATATTGTGTTTCTCAGTTAAAAACTTAAGTTGTATTTCTTACTAATATGATTAATAGACTTCAACATTTGTGTATGTGTAAATGTGTTGTGATCACAAGCAAATAACTGCACATTTCTACAAGCTGACACCATTCAACAGAGACTTTATTTCCAGTTCAGCAAATAATTTACTGCCTTCCAAAGAGTGTATTCATATATGAAGCAAAGAAATGCTACTGATGATAAGAGAATAATTAAATCTACAAAGATCAGAAACAGTCTCCAAGATCCTTTCATTTGGCACAGTGAATGAGACTACATTCACTTTTCAAACAATCATTTGTAAATCAACACATAATGCATCACAGCAAGCAGCCAGATTTGTAATTGTTTTTATCAACATAGTGCATACAACATCAAATTTGATAACAATGATAGCTGTCAGTAACTATAATGGTAATGGAAAGATTGAGCATAAGCAATATAATTTACAATCAGTGCATGCTCTAAGCATAATGACATTCATGTCCTCACCTTTTTCTTACACGTCATGTCGTGTGGCGTCGGGTGATGATGCACTCGAGAAACAGCGAAGAATAAAATAAACACTGCCTTTGTAAACACTATTTCAACAACAGATGAAACACTTAGAGACATTAAATAATTTAACATTATATTTTGGCACTGAATTTTCATTATATGTATATAATGAAAATATATAACCTCCCGCCACCATGTATAAGTGTGTGTATATATATCTGTATACGAGGCTTATATATTTATAAACCTCAGTCACTATTAAGTCAGATATTTACATTCATTTTGTGTGTGTGTGTGTGCACGCACGTGTGTATGAGAGAGAGTGTTTTGCACACACGAAGAAAAAGTAAAGAAGAGAAAATCACTTTTTTTCCGGGATAAAATCAAACAATTCTTTCCCTGTACTGTAATGATGTACGAACCGCTTTAAAAATACAAGAGAAACACAGGATGTATTATGATCTCAACTTTTGATTGTTACAAATAAAGTATTGCCAAGTTCTTTAATGTTTGGCCTCATTCTGCTTTTACTAACTAGACAAATCCATTTCCCTTTACCCTTCCCCGCTCTCCAGCTCTACTCTCGCTTTTTTGTTTTTCTTTGTTGACAATTTCTTACCCTTTATAAGGCACCGGTCCTAATGATACAGGATGAAATAGGACTCACATTTGGCAGACCACCACATCAGTGCAGAAAATCAGAAGAAATCATATCCAAGGTGAATAAACCAGATATTACAGTGATGGTAAAACAGAAACATAATCCAGAATTTAAAAGGGGGAGTGAGACCTTATAATACAGAGGAATTTGTCTTCCCAAAGAATTGAATCATTCGGTGGTTTCAAGACCCTTTCTCCACTAAATGGACACTTCGTACTCCCGCGTATCCTGTCGTCAAAGTAAAAAACAGAGGACCAACTTTAATGTTGGATATGGTGTTGACATATCCTCACTGGACACTTTATTAGGTACAACTTACATTTAGCATACTTTGCTTTTAATAAGTGGTTATTTCAGTTACTGTCACCTCTCTATTAGACCAGAGCTATTTTGGTGATGCTCGGCTTTAACTTCAGCAGGTACTCTTGACCATGTCTGCTTGCCTAAATGTAGTTGTGCTGCAATATGATTACCTGATTCAATACTTGTGTTATCTAGCAGCTGAACATCTGTACCTAATAAAGTGGCCGGTGAGCATGCACCTTGAATGCACAAATAAAATAGTCATTCAGTCAGATCTCTATTAAAATCAAGTGGAATAAATAATGTTAAGCAGCACCTTCCGTGTACTTACCCCTGCTTCATAAAGGGGGTTGTTGAAGTCTGACTCGACTGTGATGGGACTGTAGGAGTGCGTGTGAGAAAGAGACTTCCAGAAGTGTGGCTTCCATTCTAGTCTGCAGATGCTGTGAAAGACAAAATGCAACCACCTCCTTGAACTATTCAGCGCACAGGTCATTAGGAACTGAGGTGGAGAACATTTGGAAAGCAGTGTTGTAGTGTCTACACTGCAGATGTGGAAATACTTACTTTGTGTAGTACATGTAAATTCCTCCAATGAGGAGGATGACCAGGATGATTGGCAGAATTATTGCCAAAGCAATGTTCTCACTCAGGATCTGATGGGATGGCTGGAATGACTGGGAAACTGCACACCAATCAAAAGTGTTACATTAGTTTTTGGTTTGGTTATGAGCCTAAACTGTCAAACACAACAAAAATAAGGTGCTAAATCACCACATTTATATGTTATATTTATCAAATCAAAAAAATACCAGGTGCAATTGCATTTAAAATTAAAATCCCATATGTATTTGTTTTAAAGAGCATGTTTAAACGATGTATTTAAGAGAGAGAAAAACAAAACAAATTACCTTCTAACTTGTGATCATCCAATAGCTCCTCATATGCCACTTCAAAATAAGAAAGAGATAAAATATCATATTTTTAAACGTTCAGGAGCTCAATGCTATATTTTTATATAGTTCACAAAATAATTGCAGGGAACTAATAATTTATAAAGTCTGAATCTAGTCAGTTTAATCTTAATACAACGTTTAAAATAAAGATCCATAGTGGTGAGCTTCACCTTTGCAAAAGGGCGGCGGGCTGTTCCACTGAGATGGATGACCGGGAACACAGCTGATGATGACCTCACCGATAAGTTCGTAGCCCTCATAACAGAAGAATCGCAGAGTTTCTCCAGCTTGGTAGGTGTGCTTGTAAAGAGTTTGGTAACCATTGTCGGGGACTCCAGGGTTTGGACATGGGTCATATTTTACTGTTCGCGGCACACAAAACACACAGAGGACAGTCACGTACGTGCAGCTGATTCAAAACATGCAGAAATAAGCTTCATAAACAGACGAGGTCAGCTGAGTGCAGGAAGGGCACTTACAGACACACTTTGGGCTGCGGTCGCTCCATTTGGGGGTACCAGTGTCTCGTCCGTAGCAGGAGATTTGGCTGGGACCTTCCAGCTGATAACCCTGGTTACAGGAGAAACGAACCACTGTACCAACGGCAAAGCCTGTTTCGGGGCGCACAGAGCGTGCTCCGTTTACCACCTCTCCTGGGTCAGGGCACTGCTGTACTGTAGGGGGCAAAATTAGATTTATAAACTACTGGACACAAACAATATGAGGTTATTATATATGACTATGCTACAGTATATTTCTAACTAACTAGGCAGCTGATTCTCTTTCTTGTGACAGTACTTTCTTTGAGTATATGACATGTTTTGGACTCAACTCGAGTCCAAAGCAGATGTAAAATTTAAAGGTGAGCTCAGAGGTCAAATGTGACTTATTTTAAATATTTAATTTAAATATTGTCAACGTACAGAAAGTATTCAACGTATACTTTCTATACGTTGACAATACACACCATATTGTAAAAATAATAGTTCCTAAGTTTTGCCAAATCTTGACTAATAAATGACTGAGTTGACCTTGAAGACCTTTCTGGATATAAGCCAAATTTAAATAGATTTTTAACATGATTCTACATCTTTTTAAAAAATCAGAATTCATTCAAAACCTTTCAAGCTACCATGCTCTTCATATGACTCTTCAGGTGAAAGCTTACAACCACATGTAACAAAGTGTCAAACCATTTCTTAAAAATAACACAACAACAAAAAAAAGGAACAAAAAAAGAAAAAAGGAAATTTATTTATTTATTTTTTATTTAACCTCTAAGAAACTCCTAAGAATTACAAAATGTTGAATTTTTCCATAAAATTAGGACTACACCCTGGTAAAGATAAACGTTCTTCTAAAACCATCTACACTATTAAAAGAGCTCCAATAGTGGAAAACTGTTAGGAGAAGGGAAGAAAAGGGAAGAGGACTTTTAAGAACCTTCAGAGAAAATCCTGGAAATGCTCTGCGAGTGATGAACTACAAACAGTTTGCATAATCTGGGTTCTCCCTCAGAGGGCTTGGCTCTTTTTCACACTGTTCGTCTTACCCTTAACGCAGGTAGGCGGACTGCTGCTCCAGGACAGGTCCCACTGGCAGGTGATTACGTCAGAGCCGCTGATGTCATACCCCGGCTGGCACTGATAGGTCAGCACGCTGCCTCTCACGGGGGAGGAGTGGGATGAGCTGATCCAGCCAAACTCAATATTAGGAAGGGTAGGGCAGGTGTCATTAGGTTCGACCTCTTCATAACACAGACAGAGGAGCAATTCAGTGACAGAAACAAAAGCAGCTGTTTGAAATCTGTTTCCTGCTGGCAGCAGCCCTCATTCAATTCAACTCAGTTCAACTCAATTCAGTTTTATTTATACAGAACCAAATCACAACAACACTCACCTCAAGGCGCTTTTAATTGTAAGGTAAAGACCCCACAATAATCCACTAGATGACTGCTTGTGAGCAAGCACTTGGCAACAGTGGGAATAAAAAACTCCCCTTTAACAGGAAGACACCTCTGGCAGAACCAGCTCTTCATATTGACCCTCTCCATATTGTATTGTGTACTTTTACAGTCATCAATTAGTGCACTTACCACGATAATGAATGAGGAATCCCTGACTCAGGATGAAGCTGGAGTCGTCCAGATCGCTCTGAAACTGGATGGCAACCTCAGACCCCCCTGAAACAACCTGGAAACGCTCTTTGGACCCCAGGTACTGGCCGATCACGTGGGACGTGAGATCACGCCCATCAAAAATGGTCAGCACATCAGTGTGACGGATATTTAAACTACGGAGTGAAGAGAAGAATAACAGGAGAAATAAGCTTTTTTATGTGTTGTATTCTTTTTTTCTAATACATATGTTTTTTCTTGTTTGTTTGCTGCTTTATTTTTAATGTTTTAAAACAATTTTCACATGTACCATGGATACAAAGTGTAACTTGAATTAAAATATAAACATGATCATGATTAAAGACAACAGTAGAAAACCAAGACCTGTGGGACATTCGTGACGTGAATTTGATGCTGATTAAATGATTTTTCTCTAATACTCATTTAATTTATTGCCAGTTCAGTGTGCTGTGTGCTGTAACTCTATTACTTTAAGGGAGAAATTAAATTAAGCACATTTATTAAACTACAATTACCGCTTTGTGCTTGTGTGCCTGAGCCAACACACCAAGGTACAGTTCATATTAATGATTCCAGTATGAAGAATAATTGGAGTTGTTCCTCATCTGAGTTAAGAGCCTAGGGAAAGAGGACGCTGTTTGCTGTATGGACTGTGAAGCCTCCTGAAGCAATTCTTTGATTTGTGATATAAGGTTATATAAATAAATTTGATTTGATTTGATTTAATTATAAAATGGAGTCTTTCTGTCCCTGTGCTCATGTAGGTTTCCTTCAGGTACTCTGGTTTCCTCAAGCAGTTAGTTAACTGCAGTTAACAGCTAATTCTTAATGGGCCTTATATGTGGATATGAGTGTGTGTGGCTGCCTCTCTGTGCCAGCCCTGTGATGGATTAGGGACATGTCCAGGGTGCACCCAAGCAGCAGCCTCTAAGGCTAAAAAAATAAAGTCACTGCAGAAGCTGGTTTTATTTTCGACTTCTCACCTGAGGGTGACTCCAAAATATGAGTCATTTCCCAGTGATTCCCATGTTCAAATGTTCAGCTAAACAGCATTTTGGCCTCTGTGGATAGACTACTAAAGCTTAAAGTTAGGGGCGCAGCTGCTTTGACTGACAGGTGTGCTGACACGAGCAGCTGTAGCCAATAGCTGGTGCCTTTTGGGGCATTTTTAATGAAACGCCTGTCAAACAACATATCCTGCTGCTGTACACATTGTTTAAGAGTGACTGTGTTTTAGTATCTATTATTTAAAAATGTCAAAGAAATCCCCCCCTGATGTTCCTGAGATATAGTGTTTATAAGAAGCAGATGAATGGATGTCTATATTTTCTTTTACTGAAAAAAATATGTCTCGGAGACATAGTTCAACAGCATGTGGAGATTTTTATATACTGTAAATAATTAGAAGCTAATCTAGAAGTTTAAAACATCTAAGATTGAAGATACTAACCTGCCTGAGATTGGGTGGACATTTTTAAAATATTGAATAATTAAACTCTATAGTACATAAAGCATCATGCGGTCTAATTTATTTTTAAAATGCATTCCAAATACTAAAAAGAGACACAAATTAATCACTCACATCTGGACATCCAGTTCAATGCGTTTCTCCTCGTTACCATGGATTTGCCACACACAGTCTAAGCCCTTGGAGTAGCTCTGGGGCCAATCAGGAGACAGGATGGTTCCAGAGGGCTCGGTCAACTCCCCTCCGCACAAAGCTTATGGGGCAGAACAAAGGAGAGAAACTGAGGTGAGGATGCAGACTGGGAGACAGAGAATGATTAAATTGTAGCAAGGAAAAGTAGACATTAAAGAAATAAAAAGGAAATTGAGAAGACACGAAATATTAATTTGGAGAAAGGAAAAGAAATAAAATTAAACTTTAAAAAACATTTGCAGAAGCAGGCTAAGCACATGCTTTTGTAATCATTTTGTTCACTACACATACTATTATAAGAAGGCTTAATGCAAACTGTCAGTAGCTTACTTTCAGTCTTTTAAGGAATGATGGCTTTGACACTATTACCTCATTACTTCACAGCAACTACAAATGTAATACAAACAGTTCAGAAAGTATGTCAGTAGGGAAGTGGCTACTCAGCAGCACTTCTATTTCAGTGTAAAGCTGCTTTCAGCTGCTCCCTCACTCTGGGTATCTCCACATATTTGATTTGCAAGGCACCGGATACCGCAATATTGTTTCTGACACAACCACAAAGGGATCTGTCTCCTCCCAAATTGAAAACATGCAGCGTTTTAGGCGAGTGTGTGAACGACTCCATGATGGAGTGCAGTTCTACCATTTCCCCTGTAAGAAAACGCTCAGTTTGTGCTAGTGCTGGCTTCACGTAAAATGCCAGCACTAGCTTCACCAAATCCGAGGCATTAAACTGTGTTGCTGCACAGACACACGTCCAACTATAGTTATGGAGGGAGTCCAAGCTTTCGTTCAATAAATGTGATAAAAAAAAGAAGATGCAGAATGAGACTTACCATCCTTCACACACACATACAGGATGGTAAGTCTACATTTGCAAATCAAATTCAGTGAGCGAAAAACAAGGATATGAAGACCTGGACTAAACAACCATAACTTTATAACAGGCACATGGATGCCAATCTCCTGACATTTCCTATTTCACCTTTCTGGATCAATATTTATACAACCTACTTCTTGGTTTCTGTAAGCAGAAATAAAACACAGCATTTGGCTTTCAGAATATGTCACGTTAACGCTTAGATAAAACTCTGGCACCTGTGTTTTCAGCCAGTCCCTGACCCGGTGCAAAATCTCTGCCAGTTTTAAATCTCAGTTTTCACAGCATGCTGGCAGATCAGCAGATGACACAGTCAATGTGGCTACACATGACATCTCAAAGCTTCAGACGCTTATCTCTGCACAACTCGCCCTAACTATCAATGAATCAAAAAACATTTTCTTACGTCACGCTAAATAAGAAATAAACAACAATAAGTAAAGTTTATATTTTTGTTTCGAAAGATGCTTTACAGTATGAAAGGTTTAATATTATTATACTGAAAATCAGTAAACAGTGTCAACATTACCATCTTCTCTTGCAACATGAAACCGATGAATCCTTAAACGTACCTCTGCACACAGGTTCGCTGTCATTCCAGTGAGGGTTACTGGGATCGACGCACTCAATGGTCCCTGAACCTTGTTCCATGACAAAGCCTGGAGAACAGGTGAAGGTGACGGTGGTTCCCAGCTGATACGTGATGTCACTGCTGCTGAAGTTTCCATGAGGCATGTAGGGCTCCCAGCAGTGCTCATCATCGAAAGCTTAAAAAGGACGAAGGAAAAAGTAAACCACGTGTGCACATTTATAAAGATCACAGAGTTTTTCCTCATCATGGCATTTGATATTCAGGGAGCTGTTCTCCTTCTAGATAAAATTAAGCAGCCATCCTCGTTTGATTTATTGGGGAACTTTTCAGTTTCAAATCTTGGCTAGAAAAAAGCCCAGGTGTAAAAGGCTAAGAGTTTCAGCACTGAGCCGCTTCAAAGCCTTAAAGTAAATCCCACTGAAACGTGGGCAGACTAAGCATTCATGTGGCTCATTATGCATGTCTTTCCTGAATTATCAATAATTAACAAGGGAAAGGCTTTACTGAGATTTAACAAAATCTCCAAGAATCCATTTGCATGATTTCTGGCTTTTTTCTCAGGCACAATGCTGACCTGTGTACCATATATTTCACAGAAATTGGGTCAGAAGGATGCTCTACTCTGCTACCATCTTTTTGTTTTGCTGAACCCGGGAAATACCTAATGTAAGCAAAAAGGATGCAGGCTCTCTCTGCTCACCCTCATATCGCAGCGCCAGCAGCAAAGGGATGGAAGAAGAATCAGCTGTGAGCTCCAGGTACAGTGTGGAGCTCTCGCTCAGCAACCCACGTTCTGGGACGTCATCCATATCTGAGTCAAAAAGCGTCGGAGCCAGGGAACTGTTTCCACTGCGCACAATTAACCTGAAAGCAACGAGCCACAAAGACGCCACAAAGGTTAGCAGGAATGCACAGGCTGAAGGCGGCTGAACAAGTCTTTTGCTTTGGCTACTTTTTTATTGCAAAGTGAAAGTGTGCTGCGAGAGACTTTGCCTAGTATTTTGAGAGATTTTAAAAATTATCTCTAAACATATAAATCTTCTCGCACAATGCAAGCACATGCACATTAGTCCGCCTGGTGACTGAACTGCTGTCTATCTCTGTGTTAGCCCTGTGATCGACTGTCGACCTTTCCATGGCGCCCTGCCACTCGCTCTATGACAGCTAACCCCCTGTGACCCTGAATCAGATAGAAAAACAGATGGATTGATGGATGGAGAGATGGATGGATGAATGACCTTCAGAGAACAAGCGTAGGCAAAATAAAAGGGAAAATAGCAAATTTCTAAAAAGTTTTTTTTTAAAATTATTATTGTATGAATCTGGGAGCTTTATCTATGACTTAAAATAGCAACTAAATATTAAAGTGAACCTGCTGATCTTATTTTCTGCCACACACATACTGTTACAGTGCTGGATGCTCATATTAAACAGGGCCAAAGTTTCAAATAATGATACCAGTGAATACAAAATGAATCCTCGTGATTCCAAAGCTCAGGCTTTAGACTGCATAAAACATTGGTTTCCAGTGTTTCTTTGATACTCTATATGGTAATGGCAAGCAAAGGATTTTGTTTGCAGAAGCATGAAGAGAGACAAACAAATCAAGAGAAAGTGGGCTCTTACAGAGACAGGAGCTTGTTTCAAACAGAGGACGAACTTAAAGGCTACACAAATGGCCAGCGTAAAATAAACAATAAGGAGTGTTTGTAACTATGAGAAAGTCAGTATAATTGAATCCTCGAAAAAAATATGAAGCTAGATACAAAGCACAGTTGGTAGTTTACTCCTACAATTGATATTGGAGAAAAACAAATGCTAAACACAAAAATGTAAAAAGAAAAAAGAAAAACTTGTTATCAGTGTTGTACTCAGTGATCTTTTTAAATCAGAGGGCATTCTTCATGTCATACTCTGCGATATGTGAAGTGGTTAAAACGCAGGCTTACTTATCATCATCTTCATCCAGTGCAATTCTCTCAAAGTGTAGGTGGAGTCTGTGTCCCTCTTTGGCTTCTATTAACCAGTGACAGCTCAGATTATTTCCATTGCTGTGGTTGCTTACTGATGGAGGCGGTGGGGACAGTATCCGTCCCACAGTCGCATTACGAATCCACCCTCCGCAAGACACGGCTGAGAGAAAATGAAATCCATTTAAATGAACTCAAAGCTGACCAGGTTTAAAACAACAGAGTTAGCAAAGAAGATGAGGCAGTGGGAAATTTAAAAGAAGTCTGAGTCAGTTCACTAACCAACACACTGAGGCTCAGGAGTGCTCCAGCGTGGCTGCGTCATGTTAACACAGGTCGCCACCTCATGCCCGCGGACTTGAAAACCTGGATCACAGTGGAAGTGTGCCTGACCTCCAGGATGGATGTCTGTCACTGTCACTCCACCGCCCTCAGGAGACATTGGGAATGGGCAGGACAGCAGGAAGGCTGTTGATGAAGGTTAACAGTTAAACTCTTTAGGGGTCGCCACAGCAGTTCCTCTTCCTCCATCTCACCCTATCCCTAGCATCCTACTCTGTCACACCAACTGTCTGCATGTCCTCCTCCACTACATTAAATCTTCCTCTTTTCCTCCTCCCTCGCAGCTCCATCTTAATCTCCATCATCTTTGTCCAATAATAATAATAATGTATACTTTATCGATACCCGTGGGGAAATTACTTGTTTTTCTCTGCATTTGACCCATTCATTCGGTGAAGTAGTGGGCAGCCACTAAGCAGGGGAGCAGTGTGTAGGGACGGTACCTTGCTCAGGCGTACCTCAGGGTAGCCGTTCGGTGGATTAGAACACCCGACCTTCCGATTATGGGGCGATCACTCTATCTACTGAGCTATCCCTACCCTACCAATATGTCCACTGCGTATGTCCAAACCAGTTAGCTAAACATGTAATGCAGATCTTTTTCCTCTATACTGTCTTTATTCTTTTACTTCTACTGTGTACGCTCTGCACATCTCTTATTCATAATTTTCTTCTGCCATTTACTCCAAACACATTCTAATAAGTCGTCCATCAGGTGGTGATCTTTAAGTCCTCAGATATCTGTTATGCTATCATCATCACGTAGCAGAATAGAAACAGAAACAGACAGAGATGTCCAAGGTGGCGCGACTGAGCAGGTGGCTGTCTCGTCACCTGCACAATTATCAGCTATCATCACTGGTGTTGCTTTTAACAAGATGCCACTGACACTTGGTATTCACCTTGAATCTTTTCATTCATTTTAATCAAAAGCGTAAAGCTCAGAGTTTCCTGGCTAAACAAGGCAGGCTTTAGAGAATAAGCGATGCACATGAAAATGTGCAGGTGAGACATTCTCATTTTAAAACTCAAAGGACAGTGACTAAATTAAAACCTGCAAATTAAAGTGAGAGAAACATCTACCATGCTTCTGTGGTTTCACTGTGTATTTATGAAGCTTTTTATTCCAGCCACATAACACTTTACCACATTAATGTTACTAAATAAAGGTAGATAGAAAGAAATAAAAATGTTCTGCTTATCTTATGAAAGAGGTTGAGTTACCTTGATAGTGGAGGCTGAACATGCCATGGTTGGTCTGACGCAGACTGCGATAGTGGATGTA
The DNA here is from genome assembly GCF_057382185.1 of Mchenga conophoros. Lineage (NCBI taxonomy): Eukaryota > Metazoa > Chordata > Actinopteri > Cichliformes > Cichlidae > Mchenga > Mchenga conophoros. The sequence goes on from NC_140529.1 coordinate 19,992,826, forward strand.
AACCTGATTGGTTGTACTACGAATCACCTGACCCTGTTTCATCAGGGTCTCATTGGCTAACAGCTCTGGTCCTGATCTGCCATATCCCATGATTGTTAGAGACTCATCCTTGGAAAGGTTAGCCTTTCTCACCTGGGGGAAAAAAGAGGACACCTCTTTTGTCTGCTGTCGTTATATAAACTTTCCTGGTAGCTTAGCAGCTCATGAAGTAATCTGCTGACATACTATACAACCTGAACTAACTCACGATTGTCTGTACAATGTTTGCAAATGCTGCACTTACAAAAAGAAAAGCTGAGTCATGGAGTCTAAATTAAACATAACAAACACTTTCTGACAAATTTATCAACAGCAGCATGTTGGGCTTTTTTTTTTTTTTTTTTAACAATAAACTGCTTAAAAATAGCTGGTTAAGATGTTTATGAATTTTAATGCACATTACCTGAATTTCCACTCCGTAACCTGCGTACACAGTAATGCTGTAGGTGCACTCCAAGGGGGAATAAGATGAAGATGTTGTGGGATCTGGAGACTCAACAACATCCTCCATGGCTAATAAAGTAGCGTTGCATTGAACTGTAAAACAAGAGGGACAGAGCAGGTGAAGAAGTAGGAAAAGTCTATGATTCAGAAAAGCTGTAGCAAACTTATATACAGGTTTTATACTATCTGCATTTTCTTTCTCAACTGGTATCTTCACAGCTAGTGAAAGCATTCTTTGATCATGACTTATTGTCAGTATCCCAGAGGATGCAGTGTGTGTCGACTGATTAGCCTGATAGAGTCTAGATGCGACCTTGTTGCACTCCAGTAACCTGCGTTTTGGAGGAGAACTGCAGAGTGACTTCTGTAAGTGAAAATGAGAGAAGTTCCAGCATCTTAAGATCTTTTATCAAACTGCAACTCCGATGCCTGAAATGAGCAGCCATATGGTTATCAATAAAAATTTAAATGTGTGCAGAGACCAACGGGATTGCTTAGTTTATAAATGTGGTGCTGGGTGTTTATGATTGCAAGGGTCTGCTTTAATGAAAATTAAATTTCTAATTTGGTAAAAGGTGATTACAAAAGCACTTTAATCCCACACAAAGGGAAAATACTCCTCTTCTAAAGATGTAAAATGTGAGTCTGAAAGTAGGCGAAATGGATGATAAGGTGGTGCAAGTTATCAGCAACAGTACATCAGCTGGTTTAGTAAATATTAACTGACATTAATAACAAATGCAGTGAAGCACTGGCTTGGGTGACACATAATATGCTGGTTTCCCTTGGCTTAAATAATTTTATTGACTGACAAAAACCGCTGCTACGCATCAGTAAAATCAAATTACTGACGACCACTTACACAGAAATGATCTCTGGGGAGGAAACAGGCTTCACAATCTATTTGGCAAAGACTGAACAGAAACAAAGAAGGGGTTGCTCGCTGGGTAAAGGACTTTAAAAACCCCACTAAAAAGACGGCATGTGGTTTTTGGCACCTTGTTTAATGCAGCCATCCTTATGTAGCCTCACACTTAATGTAATGTGATTCTCAACTCTTAGCAAGAAAGCGACGGTTTTGGGAAGGTCACTTCTGAAATACATGCGTTACAAATTACTAGTTTAAAGTGCAAATAATAGTGATTCATTTAAAAATGAATCTAATTATTACAGTGACTTATTTAATTTAGTTACTCTTTGATTACTTTTCTGACAAATGTTTCGAACTGAGCAGGAAAGTTGTAGGCGGCAGCTGAAGCCCACTAAAAGGTATTCCCGTCGGACTATACAGCAACCTGATTTGTCGACTGTTTGCAGGGATGGCATACTCAGGTTAATTACAGCTATGCACATTCAAATGGAGCCCCTTTTGAATGTAATCATATATTTTTCTTAGTAACATTTATTCTAAAACTGAAACATCTCCAATTACTCGCCAACACCAGAAAGCAAATAAGCCCATTACCCAGAAAGCTCAAATGTGCGATAATGTTGCAATAAGCAATGAACATGTTTGACACCTTTGCCAGGCTCCTCGAGAGATGTTTGACAGAAGGCTGAAATCCCAATTAACACTAAAGACCCAATAAAACCCCGAGAGGAAGCAGGTGACAAACACACTCTCTCTTTGTGTCTTTCACACACACAAAAACACACACGTCTCACAGATTGTTCATCTTCTGTGACATTTCTCTTCCCACATATGGTGTAAATCAGCTGACCTCCCTCCTTCAGCTCAATCAAATTTCCAAACTCTTGTTTGTGCTGTTGCTGTATGAATCTCATCCATCTCCAATAAGAGTCTCACGGGCACCGGAGCCCACAGAAGTGCATTTCTGACTATCATTTGCACAGGATGTTGGTGCACTCTTCACCATCCTGTATCAGCATGCTTGCCATGAGACAACGATTTCTTACAGGTGCTGTTACCAGTATTTCAAGGTTCACGGTTGCTTTTTTCAGTTATTTCCATGCTCACCAATTACTTTTTATTGCATTTATTTATTTTTTGCATCAACAATGAGAAGATAAACAGTAGAATTAGACTTCATTATTAACACTAGTCTGGTTACAGTGAACACAGTCAACACCAATAACCTCCTTCCAGATGCAAGTCCCCTTTGTATACTATAAAGAATAATTCTCAAAGTACTTTGTACCGACGTAAACATTTAGAGGGGTTTTTTTTTCAGTGTAATTAAACTGACTTGCTAAGCATAAACTGTTTTTGTGGAGTTATTAAACAAAACTAAAATTAAAATGTTAAGCTACTTTCAGCTGCTCCCTTATTCACAAGGGTTCACCATAGAGAGCAGATATTTGGCAGCTTTTTACATCAGCTGCCTTTCCTGATACAGCCCAAAGGACTTGTGACTCCTAAGCATCAAACTGTGGCTCTTTCACTTTTCTGGCAACTGTGTAAACCACTAAGGAGCCACTAAGTTTATTTTGCGTGTAAGTCTCAATGAGGCTTGTCTGGGAAGTTCCCTGTGAGCCGCAAAAAAAGAATGGAAATCAGCTAAAATATCATGTATGCTCCTTCACACTGAGTTGCTCTATGTTTGCTACATTACGCTTACAGTTTAATTGCTCAGGCTGAGTGTTATTTGCCTTCGTGTCAGAATAGAGAAACTGTGACACTGTGAGTGTGGAGCTTCACTGAGGTGGGCACTATCCCTGCGATGGCACAAACAGGAGTGTGTGTTAAATGTTTATCATATCATCTAATGCATGCCAAAAGTGAGTAACTAAACAATTTAAATACCAAAAAATGACTTATTTAATTTGCAGTGTGCAGGTTTCACATCTTATTTTTTTTCAAAGAATCACAGATCCAGTCAACAAGGTCTCTGTTATCCTCTGTGAATGACATAATTATATATTTTTTAGAAGGGGCACTTCCTGGATTCAACCCATTTCTATTTGAGGTGCTTAAATAAAAAAAAGTCAAGGCACTCCCTGTGCAAAATAAAGCTAAATTTAAGCCTAAATCTACCTTCCTTACTTCAAAATAAAGGCATTTTGATTTTATTTTTAAACCTGAGTGCCTTTTTACAATATTCAAGCTTATTTTTTATTAGTTTGAATCATCAGTGTACATCAAAAAAGGAGCTAAGTGGAGGAAAATCTTTGTCCAGGATTCAATTAGGAACAGGCTAAGAGCATCTCTCCAGATTTTGAGACAGAGGATGAACAGCCTGTTTATCCAGCTTTTCTTCACTGTCATTCATTCCTATACTAACCATCAGATACAAAGATACACAAGCCCTTGGAAGGCATATTATTGATAGATCTGGCTAAAAAACCCCGTCTGAAAACAATCTGGGCTGGTAAACCAATCTGTTTTTGCTTTGCTTTGGGATTACTGAAGAGCGACAGAGACAACAGGTGGTCCCACTCTCAACATCAAACAGGTAAGTAGGAGTACACTTCATCAGCCTCTTCTCAAGTATTCAGTGTATACACTCATTCCTTTGTGTCACGAATCCTGAAATGTAGAAACAAAGGAAGCACAGTATTGCTGCAGGAATTAGACCACAAACATGCACAGATGTCTGCACTGACTGCACTTCTATTGTTACTGAAAATGGAAAAATATTCTCTCTTTAGCACTAAGCTAAAATTCCTTATATATAAAAAAATCTGTGGATCTGAATATGTGTCATAGCATTACTTTACATTATTATTAGTTAAATGCAAAAGTTTAAGCATGAACATTGAGTCACTAAAGACTGTTTAAAAAAAACAAAAAGTATGTTTACATTTACCTTGTGTGGCAAAATCTTCTTGAAAGTGAAGCAGGGAAGTTGAAGTTGTGATTGGATTCAGTAGAAACTTGCAGTTGCTGTGGATCATCACATCGCAAAACAAACAAGACTCAGGGGAGGGAAGATGGGAAAACACAATTACCTGGCATGTGCATTGTGGTTATGGTGGTTGTGGTAATCAGAGTGGTAGTTGTCTCCTCCTCTATGGGTAGCGGGGACATGGTATTCCTCGATCCCTTTTGGCTAGCAGCTGAAGAGGAGCTTAAAGCTGTTGTCAGCAGCCCTGGTGACATGGCAGTGGCTGTTGACTCAGTCTGCCCCATCCTGGGTGCAGCCTGAGTCGGATTGGTGGTGGTACCTGCAGAGTCCAAGAGTTTGATTAAATGTGTGTCATTTCCAATGTACAATTACTATAGCTGCATTAATTAAACTATATAAAGAGCATTATTAGTGTACCTGTGTCTGCAGAAGCACGTCCCAAGTATTCCTTACTCTGCAGGGCAGCATGGATCATGTCGCCCAGTGGGTAGGAGTCTGGGGGGGATGTTGGGGGTGTATCAGGCTCAGGAGTCATAAAGCTCATCCCTGGAAGAGGCACACAGTTAGTTTTTGTTGTTGTTGTTGCTGCTGCTGCTGCTATTTACAGCAAAAGGGAGAAAAGACATTATTTTTCCTAAATATGCAAGAAATAAAATATCTCAGTCCACCATGTGTCTGCTGTAACAACACACATTTAAGACCACATACACACACAAACATAGACTGTTACCTGAAACTAGGTGGATCACTGTGACAGACAGCGTCACAAGGCGAGTGAACCCCATGGTTATGGATGACCTGGGAAGGTTAAAATGAACGGATCGATTAGTAAACTGTCATGTGATCATGTAATTAGGCGGCTGCATTTTGTAGGTTACTGTAATGATTATTATTAGCTTATGATGGCTGCAGGAGGCTTATTCCGCAGGAGTGGTAATGAATAACAAATTGTTAATCACAGCAAATTCGGTCGCAATTCAGCACATGTTTACATCACAGGCCACTCGGATCGGAACATCACCGCGATACCCTAAAATCTCATCTCAAAAGCCATTTCGTTTTATAAAGCGTAGAAGCGTAAATGTCTATTTATTAAAGGCTGTTGTTACAGGTGTTGATGTGGAGAAGAAATAAACCAGGTAGGCCCACACGTCGCACAAGGTATAAGGTTAAATATTCAGCCTTCCCTCTGCATTTTCTCATTCAAATCTGCAACAACATGCCGAAAATGCGCTATTCCAAAAAAGCGAGCGAGCCTGTGATCGCTGCTTGCCCAATTTGAACATGATACCTGTTCACAGCAATGTGTGAAAAAAAGAGGAAAAAAGGAAAAAAAATAACCTCCTCTTGCTATTCGAGGCGTTTCCTTCGGTGAAAATGCCAGCTTGGTGTGTGACAAAATGATGGGGCTCTGCGAGGCAGCTTCTCTCGCACCTCCCTCGGCCCTCTTTTGTGCGGAGGACGATTTTTGACACCAGTCATCTCTACCGTGAGACCAGCAACCATCTCAGCAGCGCTTAAACGTGCCTACCACTTACCTTTGTCTTCCAGGCGGCGTTTAAGTATTCTTTATCCTGGCAAGTATCCTGTTGCTTTAGGCCGAAATACGGCGGGCTTTGCGCTGGTGAGATGCCCCTGGCTGGTTACCGTGTGGTTGACGCATTCGGCTATGATGTGAGGGCATTTGCGTTGAAGCGCCAGGTGCACCCTAGCGGCGAAATGCTGTAACTGCAGAGCGCCGCGAAGCTCCCCACCACATTTTGTCTGTCAGCGGTGGAGGAGCTGTCCACCGACGCGGTGCTGAAGTGCGTCCCGACACAGCGCTGCGTTGTAGCCTTTATCAAGGTAATCTGACAGGGACGGGAAAAGCGGCACGGTAAATAGTGTATGTTTATTCATTTAAAGGCCTGCATGTGTCGTACCGTGTGCATGGCGAACATTTTCAGCCGCCGATTCTTGGAATGGGTGGATGTTTGCTCCAACATGGAACACGGGCAGTAAACAAGCCAGCCGAGCTGTGGGGGCTGGTGCAGAGGAAAAAAACAAAAAACAAAAAAACAAAAAACCAAAAATGTATGCTGAAGCATGCGCAAATCATGAAACACATTTATGGTGTACGTCTGTGCTGCAGCACGGGGTGCTTCCACTACATGTGAGGGCTAAACGAATGTGCAGAAATATGACCAAACCCCGACACTTTGTTTACTGAATCTTCTAAAGACACACACACACACACACACACACACACACACACACACACACACACACACGCGCGCGCGCGCGTATATACCCCAAAAGCCAAATGCAACAGTTGCACTAGTCATGCAATACTAATATTTTAACTAATGGATAAATATTGAAACATAACATAAAACTGTTTCAAAAGTTCCGTGAATTCAAAGTAAAAGCTAAACTTTGTAGTCACAAGACCTAGCCTGCAGTGAAATCCACAGCTAGTTTGGGTCACAGATCAGGTCTTATGTAACACCATGTCAGCCTCCAACTTAAAAAAAAAAAAAAAAGGGGGGGGGGGGGGGGGGTAAGTGACCCAGTGATCCAAAGCTACATGTCCACTCTCAAGTCCACTCTGACATCGACCTCAATCCCCATGGCGCTGAACGGGGATTACGATAAAGAAAATAGGTTGGGCAAGGACGGTCTTTTGTTTGCTTTGGACTGCAAGAAAAACAGAACTGTGGAAAAAATCTTGTTGTTTTGTTCCATAAATTAAAAAAAAAAATACACGAATCCACTTTAATTAAAAACATAACCATGCAAAAAGTGCAAGTAAAAAGTACAAGTGTGATGGCATCTGTAAAACTCCTTAAATTCATAAAAGAAGTAAAGTAGCAATAGAACTTTGCCAAATTACACATGTTGTATTATCTCTCAGTCTGTTTCTATTTTATTATTTCAGTGTCTCCCAAAATTAAAGGATGCACTGGTCAATGAACACGCTTCCCTTGACTCCGTATATGGAGCTGGGTGTACAATCACTGAGCGGCCTTCTGTGGACTCTACTGCTTTTGTTTCTTTGGCACTGTTATCGGATGGGCTCCGATCTGCCAATCCCAGGCCATGCGCATGCTGGAAAGCTCAAGTCAAGCTCAAGGAGGTCCATGATGTCCCGTAGCGGTAGCTGTATTGGAACAAAGTGCAGTGCACGATCCAAGCTGTCCAGGAGCGATCAAATTAGTCCCTTTATTTCCATGGAAACAGTGGAAGACGATGAGCAGGGACAGGGCTACCTCACCCCAGTGCTGAGTCATGCCTTGTTCCCTGCCCAGGCATCTGCAGAAGCCAAGAAGTTGTACACAGCCCTGCAGCAGTATGCCAAACGCTACAGTTGGGTGGGCATGGGCCGCATTCATAAGGGCCTCCGCGAGCAGGTATGCTTCCAAGTGGACTGCAAGAGTTGTTCCACAATGGTTTAAGATTTACAGCTGCATTCTTGAAGCCAAAAAAACCAAAAGAAAACTCTGCCAAGAAATAATCACAGCTTTTTCATTTGTCTCACTTTAGGTCAGACTGAATGATCACTCTGCTATACAGAAGCCTCATCTCTTCTTTCTGCCAGATGTTCCAAGTGTGCCTTTCTTCCCACGTGACGCTCATCGACATGACATTGAAGTCTTGGAAGCCAACTACCCTGCGATCTTGGCTGAATTCCAGGCTGTTTACCAGAAGGGCATTGACTCAAAATTAGGCTGGACCTGTGTAGGACCAAAGGTATGCAATAAAATCCTTCAGGCCAACTGGGAGAAAGTGATATAATGCACCATCCAAAAATAATTATCTGTCATTCAAAATACCATGGAATGAACTTGGTAAGTCCTGGAAATCTACTACACTTCCTGAGATATATTTTAGTATGATGGCATTTTTCTGATTATTCATTATTTTTTCACTGTTTTTTTCTTTTTTTTGGCTCATAATGTACAGTTGTGGTCTCTAGTTTACTCTCATCAAAGACATGAATGCCATGTTAATTTGGGACATTTAATGATTTATCTGAACTGTCCTTTTTCCAGGGTGCCATGTTTGTACAGCACACATGTTTAATGACTAAAAAAAACAAGAACTGGGTGCACAAGTTTGAATTTATTTTGGATCTTCTCTAATCCACAGCATAAAAAGTATGCTGACAGCCTCAGAGTAAAAGTGAAATTTGTTTAAATCAAGTTGCACATCAGTGCTTTTGATTGCCATTAACAAGCTTCTGACAAAATTCTGGCCAGATATTTGTCTATTCGTCTTGGTAGAATTGGTAGAGTAAATTTAAACAGTTTTTTCTGGCTTGGACCCAGTTTTGTGACTAAATTTCAGTCGAGTTCAAAGGTGTTGATTTTGGAGCAGGGAATTCTTTCTAGCTTGGCACCCTCTCAGTTCATGGCAATGTAAAACTGGCTTCATCTCATCTGAGGGTGGCAGTTTGTGCCTACTTGGCAAAGTGGTGACACATCTGCATAACTATTGTTCTGAGTATTGGTCAGTCAAGCTGTAGCTGGTTATTATCACCAATGAGAAGTCAATAGACCTGGACCTTGTCATGTTAAAGGGGATTACAGAAGCTTCAGCAACACGTATTAAAATATTAAAGTGAGTACTTGTATATATTTGAGCCCGTATGCATACTTTTGTGTGGATTAGATAAAATCCAAAATAAATTGAAATGTGTGGACCCAGTTCTTGTTTTCTAAAGCAATTAAAGATGTGTGCTGTAAAATCATCCCACCCTGGAAAAAGAACAGTTCCAAGAAATCATTAAAATCCCCAAATTACTGACTTCATGCCAACGATGAGTGGATGTAAGCTTGTGATTGGAACTGTTAGAAAAAAAAAGATCTGTATCAAATGTTAAACATGGACTTTTATCTTTTTCAGGGCCAAGCTGTGTTTCCTTTGTACAGCGCTGGTGTCTCTGTGGCAGGAAACTGCCGTGCCTGTCCCTGCACCTACCGGACACTTCTGTCTTTACGTACTTTTATAAACAGCAACTCATTGGGATCAGCAGGATTTTGGCTGCTGGGCCCTGGAGCAACTTTGGGAAGCACATATGGACCCACTAATACACGCCTGCGTTGTCATCTTGGTATGTAATGGAATCTGTTTATTCTGTTGTAACTATCCACACTACACTAATACATGGATTTATCCTCCTCAACCTAATGACCTGTTTTTATGATATTTACATCAAAGTACACACACACACACACACACACACACACACACACACACACACACACACACACACACACACACACACACACACACACATACTGGTTTATCACCTGTAGGACTTGACTTCAGGGTATGTATGTGTGTGTATTGCAGGAACTACCTCAAGTTATGTAAATTATTAGTTCATTATACATAATGCACTGTGCGAGCAAAAACAAAGCAGTATTATTGGATTTAAGATTAAAAAGGTGGAACTGTTTGGGTGCACATAATAAATTGTTGTCAGACTTCGCTGCACTATAGAGAAATAGAAGAAAAAACAGATTAAATACTAAACCATTGCATAATGTAATACTTCTCTGGTCAGGGTTGAGGTTCAGTTCCCTCTCGTCATTTTTGTAATGTGATCCATCTGGCTATAATCCTTGCTGCTTTAAATAAAAACAGGGTTGGAAGCCATGCCCTTTTAAGTAAAGGGGAAAGCATAATGCTGTGTTTTTAAAACCAAAGCTGAAAGACAGACGTCGCTGTTGTAGGTCTGCAGACTCCACCCCTGTGCGAGCTGGTGGTGGGAGGGGAGCCTCAGTGCTGGTCAGAAGGACACTGCCTCCTGGTTGATGACTCCTTCCTTCACACTGTCTCCCACAAGGGTCAGTGAGTCACAAATGGCTTTGACAAATGAATTAATTTGTGATCTATTAGCTTATTGCATTTATTAATTAACATATGACCAAATGTTAAGATGTAAAATGTGGTGGGTAATTAAAAAAAAAAGATTCCTGATCAATTTTTATGAATTGTTTTAGATAAGTATAAACAGCTATTACATTTTTTAAATGCTAAAACTATATCTCCGTCTCCTTTGAAAGGCCCTCCAGATTCTAGACCCAGCGTCATTTTAAGTGTGGACCTTTGGCATCCAAATGTGGCTGCAGCAGAGAGACAAGCCTTGGACTTCATGTTCAGCCCTGAACTCTAAAATGTTTTTGTTTATCTGTGTACTTGTATACAACATGAAGAGATGCCTTACATTAGACCTGGTAGTCCTGGGACATGCATCTCATTCCAGTAAATTAACCGCTGTGTGAATCTGCCCCAAGAATTACACAAGCCATGCTTTCAAGTGCTGTTGGATTTAGGGTCTACACCGAGATTTACCACATGAATGCATTACATTGTTGTTATAGGCTGGATGCTAGGCCACAAACTAAGCATCACTTGAAAGCACAAAGAGCAGATCCAGTGTTAGCAACTTGGCATCATAACTTTATGCATGTGAAAACTACTGGAGTTTATTTTCAACTGTTGATGCATGTGCAGATATGCTATGGGAATGATTCAACCAGAAAAACTGTGAAAAAAAAGATAAATATTACAATTGTAATATAAAATGATTTTTATTTTCCAAAATTATTGCCAAAAATATTTTGACTAATATATACTGTGGTTCTTTCTTTCCCTACATACAGTCCTCTGTGTATGCTTGTATATTTCTATCTAGAAGTGCTTTCCTATAGTTTTGTTTATAACTGATTGCCCTGCAGTGGTTTACATATTATACAACATATAGTACTGTGCAAAAGTCTTGATCCATCTGTCAGTTCTTTATATTTTACTAGGAAAATGGGACGAAGGTGCAGTGATTTATTGAAACATATAAGAACACACATGATAATTCAGTACATAAGGAATTGTAAAAAATAGAAAATACAAAACAGAATTGTAAAATTATAATAAGCTTAAAATTCAATACTTAATATAAACATGTTTATTCTTTGTAATAATAATAATAATAATAATAATGATGATGATGATGATGATGATGTGTGGCTCAAAAACTTTTGCACAGTCCTATATGAGGCTTTTGTCAATGCTGTTTGGAAATCAAAAACCAAATAAATGATCAAACCATTATTGTCTTGCTATATATAATCAGTCGGTACCAAGGGGCCCAAATATCATCTGGATGGACGGATGTACAGATGGCAGTATGCATCTATGCTTTTATGCTGTTTACAAAATTCTGACCCACTATCTTAATGTCACACTGGAAACTGAGACTCATCAGGGAACATTTTTCCTGCGCAATGTAGTCTCAGTTCCCTTTTTTCAGCTGACAGGAGTAAGACTTACTGTGGTCTTCTGCAGCTGTAGTTGCTTTACAATTACATGTTATACATTCAGAGATGCTCTTTTGCATACCTTGGCTATAAGAAGTGGTTATTTAAGTCACCGTTGTCTTCCTTTAAGGAGTCTGACCATTCTCTTGTGACCTCTGCCATTTTCAGCTGGAGAACTGCCGCTCACTGGATATTTTCTCTTTTTTGGTCCATAGTCTGCAAACCTTAGACATGTTTAGGTGGGAAAATCACAGTGGATCAGCAGTTTATGAAATACTCAGACCACCGCATTCGACACTAACAACCAGGCCACGGTGTAAGTTCTTCATGACAGTTTCTACATGCCTAAATGCAATAAGTTGCTGCATTGAATATTTGAATATTCTTATTTGTATATATTTCAAAACTTAATTATTTAGGTGAAAATAATTATTTAGGGACATGGGCAAGTTTATAGTCTAAAAAAAGGTATGCAGTCTAAAACATATCACACAAACACTTTAATGAATGTGTCTTTTAATTCAATCATCATACTGAAACACATTTCCAATCATTTAGGTCATTTAGCCCTTTTTTGCTTCCTTTTTTTAGTCGGTAGATAAGAATTAGTGTGCCGATTTTGTCTTATCTGCCATCTGTTCCTGTGAGGGTCCCATGATGGGGATTACACTGACTGAACTAATCCATCCCAAAGAGGCAGATTATTCCCGAGACTGTTTAAATGCAGTTGTATGGGAATGATTCATTCAGCAGGGGACATTTACTGGGAAGAAATAATGAAGCTTTCACAGTCATTAGCAGATAGTATAACAATTTAAAAGCAAGTAAAAGAAGATTTTTTTCAAAATGAAGAGAAATGAAGTAAAAAAAAAAATTAATTAAACTTTATTAGTAAATATTTAAAAATAAAGTTAAACCTATATTGTAGAGATATTTGTATGCCACTAATGGCATATTGCAATATTATTAGTCATCCAGTCAGAAAGAATAATTAAGTAGTTTTTTTTCTGAAAATGTAACAAAGTTCTATAACACACATTATTTGTCATTACCAGCCTTGATATTAGTCTTTAGAAACTCAACCATTACATGTAAGTCTGAAAGATGAAAATAGCCTTTGTCACATGCAAGAACTCACATGCTGTTCTTTTGTTATGCAACAGAATTAGCAACTAGAGGGATTTTCAAAAGTGAAAGATGTCTAATATGGAAAGTGGTTGAAAAATAAATCTCTGCTTACTATCACTGGGAGTCTGCTGTTTGGAAATTACATCAGTCATTGGTATTCAACTGTTCAATTGTTGAGAAAAATTTCCAGTAATAAATAAAATTCCATGGAAACAGCCATCCTTCAGAGGTTTATTACAGATTTTGCAATCTTGACTTTGAAGAGAAAAGATGCTGAATGATTTACCCAAGTCATCGCTGCAGAGAGAAAAATGGGATACAACAACTTCAACCTTTACACAACCTGCAGTCTGGAATAAAATATTTTTGAGAATACTGTCTATTTGCCATAACAGGCTGATCATAGTCCTGATCATAGAGGAAATAACTTCAAGCTGTGACTGTCAGTAAAGAACATATCACCCATCCCAGAGTAACATCTGTGCCCTGTTCTTCTTTTTCCCAATACAGCTGAGCCTGACTGAGCTCATGAGAGCAGACAGCAGACAGTGGAGACACAACCAAAGAGCAAAACATTACAACAACATGTATAAATAATACTCATCATTCAATAAATATCACATTTTTTTTTACACATATACAAAACATTGTATTAATTATGTTAATTTGGTCATGGAAAATGATGATTATTAATTTTTGTAACTATTTTGTTTCAGATATTAATTTAAAGGTGCCAAAGCAAAAAAACCAAACAAACAACAAAAAACAAAAACAACAATATATATATATATATATTTTTTACAATGGTGCATCTCTACCACAATCATCACATATGTTTTAATTATCTCACATGTCACAGAGCAATAAAGAAACCTAATCTCTGATGTTTTATCCAAATAAGGCAAGAACACAGCACCACTTAGACTACACCTCCTGTCTGGTGATTAGCAGTAAAACTGGGGAAATGCATGTATCTGTTCAGGGAATACAATAATTAGCATGTCAGTAAACTCCACTGCTAAGTTAAACTGCAAATCAATGACCTTTTGTAGTTTGACATGAATTGCAATCCTTTTTCTGAGCCAAAAACAAGAATTTCAGCTAAACATGCAGAACTAATATAGGTGAAAATGTCCAGGAAGGAATTCATGCAATGTAAATCACTTCCAGCATGAAATATCGGTATGCACCGCAGCCCACTAAGTCTGTCCAGATCATAAATTAACTTAATATACTGTAGAGTTGCTATTTTTAATATTTTATATTTATTTATAAATTTTAAAAATCAAACAATGACACAGATACAACCTGTCATTTTTTTTTTAACTTGGACACGTTCAGGGCATTAAGAAAGAAGGGGACAAGTGACAAATACACAAAATCAGGTCTGGCTTTCTAGAGCTAACAAATTTTGACAATAGCAAATCCATAAATTAATAAGTAAGATTTAAAAAAATAATGAGTGCCACATATTCTAGCAGTGATGCAGGAGCCCATTACCAGAAATGACAAAATAACAATAACAGAAAACGTAATAAAAATACATCCGCTCCTTTCTTCATTCCTTTGTTCTCATTTCTGTGACATCATTTTCACAAACTCTGTAAAGAAAATAAACATAGTTTCTATAAGCTATGTTCTTCTTGCTCCATAAAGCTACAAATATTTATTCATTCTTATGTAAATGTTGCAGCCTTGCAGCAGCATTATTGATGACATAGATTTGCCAGCAAGATTGAAATATCGGTAAATACGTGTGTAATAAGTTTTTCTACCGAGGACTGTCACAGTATTAGGAAGACAAATTTTGAATATGTTTTTGTCACAACAACAAAAGCTTAAGTTAAACTAATTTCCTTTTCCTTGAGGTGAGTGTTGTTATAAATTGGCACTATATCAGTTAAAACTAAGCTGAATGCACAACTTCTTCTTTCTTTAAGTTTCCTGTTTCACAGTTATAGTAATAGTAATATTATTATGTGAGGCAACACAAAATAATATAAAAAGTTGCTGTAAAATGAAATTATTTTTTTGTGGTCTGTTTGTTTAACTTACCCTCAAAGTCAACTGTTCCATCACCATTGTTGTCAGCCTCCTTGACCACTGCATCGATTTCATTTTTGCTGGTTTGTTTGCCCAACAACTTCAACATAGCATGTTTCATCTCATCAGAAGTGATAGCACCATCGCCATCTAAATCAAACTGCAGAAAAGAGGAAGAAGCCATCCAAATATTGCAAACCTTTTAGAGTTCTGCTGCATGAGTTTCATGCTCTAACAAAGTTTTTTAAAGTAAGTTAATGCACTGTCCACCATGGGGTGCCAAAGACCACAAAGTGAGTCAAAGGTGTGCTTACCTCTTTGAAAGCATCTTTGAGTTCCTTCAAACCAATCATCCCTGCAGTTTCATCCAGAAGCTTGGGGGTCATTAGGTCGACAAAATCCTCAAAGTCCACCCGCCCCCCAACTGCAATAAGATATCGATAACATAGTTTAAGCAGGGCATTTGTCTTCCTGTGATGATGGACTAGAATGAAATACTTTACAATAGTGTTTCTATGGGTTTCATAAATGTCCATATGTACACACACTGACATAGAATGAGCCAAATGATCATAAAATGCATTATGATGACTAATGTTATTATACCCATATGAAACAGGAAATGTCAGCTTTAATGAACCATTTTCAAGTCAAGTTTCCAGAAACTTTAAGAAGAAATGATGCCATGTTTCTATTTGTGTTTGTAGAAAAATAATAAAAGAAAAAGCGAAAAACAAAAACATAATCAACAAATATGGGACTTTATTACATATTTAAAAAAGTCAAATGTGTGTCACAGAAAAAAAGGTGTTTTTTAATGTCACTGTTATATTTGTCTGTATTATTCTTCATAAAATGTGATAGTTAGACTTCGTTTTCTTCAGTTAATAAACTGTAGGTTTTAGTTTTACTTTGTTGTTACATTACTCACGGTTCATGTTGATGTTTTGGCTCAGTTCTATCAGCTCCATTTCAGTTGGCATATAACCCATGGTCCTCATCAAGTTCCCCAAGTCTTTACAGCTTATTAAACCATCCTTGTCCTTATCAAACTCTACAAAAGCTTCACGTAACTCTGTGGAGCATACAATTTGAGGAAAAGTGAGAAATGTAAAGAATTATACAACCCTTTATAAAGTAAATATGAAAGCTTAACATATAATTACCTTCTATCTCATCATGTGTAAGTGCTCTTGACTGCAAAACAGTTTAAATGAAAATGATATTAGTAATGCTTCAGTAGTGCCACAAATTTGACCTATTTGGTAAACATTAGCCTCAATGAAGCACTCTTCATCTGTTGTTCTTGGACAGATGTTACCAAATCACGCAACACATTCTCATCCCTGGGGACAAACGACTCTTTCTAAAAGTAACAGTCATGCATGCTGTGCATTTCTGCAATGCTCCTTAAGCTCTGCATATATAATCATGTTCCCTGTATAATAAGAACACCCATAACACATTAGCTGAAACTGCTTTTGTTCAATGACTTTAAGATCTGTAAGTGTGTATAACTTATTTAAACATTACTGCAATAAAATATTGTAAGCTAAGAAGTGAGAGGGAGTCAATGTCACTCAGACATGATAAATGAAAATCTTTAATACAATTGTGTGAGTGAAATACATTTATAGTTGTTTATGTAATTATACTTTTGTCTGGGATATTCTTCTAACAGTTGCTATCTTTATTCCTGAATGGTACATTTTTAGCATGTATTATTATGTTCATATACACCCTTGCATGGCATGTTCTTTAGCTACAGCATCTATCTGATCAAATTTCCTGTGCAGAATGTCCTGTGTAGATCATAGCCTTCATTTGGTTAAGCTATGCTTGTTAGAATTATGTATAAAGTGTCTTATTACTATGAAATTAGAAAATGTATTCAAAGAAAATGAGAGAAAAGCATCCTGGTGAGGAACCAAGCAAAAATCGTCCTTAGAATTAGTTCTTTAAGCCTGTTTCCTCATTAGCTGAAAATTCTACGATATAAAAATTACCATAGGAACCAAAACAACTATTCCAAAAAAATAATGAATTTCTGTTGACAGAGAAAAAGAAGAGAAATTTAAATAGACTTACTTTTAATCTGCCATTTAGAAATTTAAGATAAAGCCATAAAGTCACAGGATCAAACTGAAATCATATGTTTACTTACATGTCTCCTTTTGCCTCCTTTGAGAAAGATGCAGGGCTGTTTAAGACTCATGATGCCAGATTCAGTCAAGATCCCCGAGCTATGTGTATTTGTGAATTTCTTTCTTATAAAACTATAAATTCCTTCTGTTTTTAGTGTGAGCGAGTGAGAGTATGTGTGTGTGTGTGTATGAACTGAGATCAGCTGCGGTCCACATACGCCAGGCGAGGCAAGGGATGTCTCATATGGATTATCTCTGCCGCTTTGGTCTGGAAAAGAAAGATAGGCTTAAATGCTGTGCATATAGACATTTCACATATGTGTTCAAATGTTACCCTGTACATAAAAAAATAAGCTTTTTAATTTGTTACATCAGTTTTGTAATCTACAATCTGCTTTCATTACATATTTAAAAATAGAAAAAAAAATGGTTTCTTATATGACCCCACAGTTAATGCTTAGGATTAGTCATAGTCTCTACATGCAAACAATCAGCGAAAACAAAGAATCGCTGTGACTCTTACATGCTTTATATGAGAATACAGCAGTGTCCTGTTATATGACCATATAAACCAATGCTTTGTCAAAATTTTATGATGTGTGTAATGTCGTCAATCTGCATCATATTCTTAAGTCCTAACTCATAAATACACATTATTTGCTGCATCACATAATTTTAAATAAATAAGCACGTGACCAATGTGACGCCTCAAAATAAATACAGGAAAATGAGATTGTGGCAGCTAGCTCAGGCATCAGATATGTATTTAAAATTATACGTGTTTATATAACAGATTAACTGTATTCACCACATAAAATTGTCTTTGTGTAGTTATGTCATGTCCTGATGTCTTTTGTAAAAACTATTAATGAAATGAATATTAATCAGGGTTACATCATTTTCATGCTTGTAACATTTTCCAAATTGTTAAGCAGTAAATAGGTTTTGCCCATAATGATGCCAGACAAGAAGGACTGCCAGTAAGTTGGGTACCTAATAACCATCACTTTGTTAATAAAGACTTTTTTCTTGAGTTTCTCCTGACGTAATCAAAGTACCTTAAGTGGTAGTTTGTGTCATTGGATTTGTCCTTTTCTCCTTATTCATCATAAGTACAGGCTGGGGATTAGGAGAAACTGGTCAAAATTCAGCTGTTCATTAAATCATTTATTTTTAATGGAACAAAAATAAATATTAGGCTTGTGGGAAGTGTGGTAGCAAACTGAACATGTTTGTTAGTGAAAGCAGAAAGACAGGAATAAATTCCATGCAACATTTAGCTGCATTTTTATTTATATGACCCGGACAAATCTGCCCCTCCCACTTAAGATCTGAGAGCAGATATCCAGATGGTAAACTGGATATTTCTGCCCTGCTGTTGACTGGATGTTTTCCTTCATTAAAGCAACTGCGCTCTCTGGAAGAGTGTATGTGTGACAGAGCAAATGCTGTGTCTCGATCAAAAGCCTGCGTATATGTGTGTGTGTGGAAATGAGTGAATATGGCTTGTACTGTAAAGCACTTTGAGATAAATGTGACTGTAGTATTGTCACAATGGCCAGTGAGTCTTGAAGGTTTCCTGTTTTCTTGTTTTTTGAAACATGCAGTATCATCTTTAGAGACTTACTGCCCCGTCTCTACATACCTCTGGGACCACAGCTGTAGATGTGAAACTGCTTTAAAAAACGATCAGCACTACAAATACAAGTTCTTAAAACAGAAGGCACACGTTTCACTGCACACATTTGAATGTCAGCAGGTGTCCAGGCCTGAAATGGTGAATACACTGTATGCAAACATAATCATAAGAACAAACAAACACTGACAAATCTAAAGTTTTAATGCTTTTTTCTTTCTGTAGGAGACAATTTCTAGAAATGTGGTGTTTAAATGTATTTTTTCTTTTATTTTTTAATCTTATGGCTCATTTTGATGATTAAAGATGCTTGACTAATGATGAAAGACAGAAATGTTTTGCATATCATAGTTAAAATATCAGCAAGGCATGAAACTGAAATTTAACAAGCACAACCAAAAACATGTGCAAATGTGATTTTTTTTTAGTTTGAAACTTTTTTTCCCCCCACTATGCAAACTCACATCTTCCTGTGCAGATTAGGAAGGAGTAATAAGAAGCAGTTTAAATCTGGTTCACAGAGGTCAGAACTGAAACAGAATTAAACACCCGCAGTAGTCTGTCAGGATTTGAATCACAAATAATATGACTGTGTTTCCAAAGAAGCTGAGTCACTGTAGAAGATGTAAATCATTCTCAATTGTTCATAAAGAAAGCCTGCACTGGGTGCTATAAATAATATACCAATTTTCAAATAATTTAAACCCTCCTTTGAGTGTATGCTTCAAATTTCTCAGAATATAACAAACAGACAATAACGCAGAACTAATTACAAAGAAACAATGCTGCTCTATTACGTGGAGACAATGCTGGTACATGTGATGTCCATGAATTTCTGTGCTTTTCAGTACAGAATCATGTCCTCATTCAGTGCCACCTGCTAACTGTTTTTGTCCCTTTTGTACAAAAATGTCTTCAATTTCTCTGAAGTGTTTATTGATTGTATATTACAGATAAAGGAAAATCCATCCATCCATCCATCCATTCGCTTCCGCTTATCCTTTTCAGGGTCGCGGGGGGCGCTGGAGCCTATCCCAGCTGTCATAGGGCGAAAGGCGGGGTACACCCTGGACAGGTCACCAGTCTGTCGCAGAGCTAACACACAGGGACAGACAACCATTCACACTCACATTCACTCGCACATTCACACCTAGTGACAATTTGGATTAATCAATTAACCTATCCCCACAAGCTGCATGTCTTTGGACGGTGGGAGGAAGCCGGAGTACCCGGAGGGAACCCACGCAAACACGGGGAGAACATGCAAACTCCACACAGAAAGACCCCGGCCTGATGGAGGAATTGAACTCAGGACCTTCTTGCTGTGCGGCAACAGTGCTAACCACCGTGCTTAATGCTTAATGTGAATTGAATTTGCCAAATTCACACATTAGTGAGACCCTCCACATCTTTACTTAGCCTCTCAAGGATGTTCTTTTTATACTAAGCAATTGTTACTGATGAACTTCATTAGTTAAATGTTCCAGTAGATGATTTTTTATTAGCATTACACACCTTCTCAATTGATTAGCTGCCCCTGTCTCAACTTTTTAAAAATTAAATAATCTTTGACCATGACTACATGAATGATCCAGTGTGGACTTCTTATCTTAAAAAAAAAAAAAAAAAAAAAAGAAGTCAAATAAGGTGCATAAGAAGGTGGTTTGTACTGTCACCTTACTGCAAGAAGGTCCTGGGTTTGTATCCATGTTGGGCCTTTTCTATGTGAAACTTGCATGTTCTCCCTGTGCCTGTGGGTTCTCACCCTGGACTTCTACTTCCCCTCACAGTCCAAAGAGATGCTTTTCATGTAAACTGATGATTCTAAATCCTCAGGATGACAAACACACTCATTCTGCTGCTGTTTGCTTTCTTTCTGCCATGTGAGTGCTTCTGCTTCTTACTGTTTCATCATTAACCAGGAAAACTGTGTCAGTCAGGTGTTACAGGTCAGAATTTGGAGTCCATTCCTTCCAGTCCTGTAATGAAAAGGCCCGGGGAGACTCTGTCTCTCCTGCAGGGGATCTGGTTCTGAATTTACCTGTTGTGCTATGAGCTGGATAAGACAACAACCAGGAAAAGGACTGGAATGGATAGGAAACCTTCCAGCAACAACAAATATGCGAGCAGTTTGAGTGGACGTATAGAAGTCAGTAGAGATGACAGCAACTACATAGTGTATCTGAGGCTTTCCAACTTAAAGCCAGAGGACTCTGCTGTGTATTACTGTGCCAGACACACAGTGGTTTAAGTAATGAGAGGCTATATAAAACCTTCAGCCATACAGTTTTACAGGGATCTACAGTGGGCAGTAGATGATCAAGAATATAATGTTCATCTCACTGACATGATAATGCTTGCGATTCTTCCACGTGTGAATACAAATTTAAAAATGTAATAACTGCTAACAAACATATCAGAGAATAAATGTATAAATACATTTAAAAACTAGCAATCAACCATCAATATTTCAAGTCTACCTTGAGTCTGTATGTTTCAAGAACATAGCTTTAAAAAAACGTTGTTTGTTTTTTTATTTTGAGATAGAGAACTTAGTTCAAGTATTTTACTTGTCTCTTTCCTAGGTGTTCCAGAGAAAAGGATGTTGATCCTCAAACAGTGAATAAAAGCAAACACATTTGGAAGTATTTAAAACATGCTTTAGTCAGAGAGTTTCAGTGCAAGAGACAACAGCAGGGTCAAACAGTCATTTCCCCTTTTCCTAAACATTTTCCTTGAAGCTTTCATGAGGAGGACCAACGATGAGAAAGAGGAAAAACATTGAAATGCAATCCACATACACTAGGCTACTTTACTTTCGTATAAATGAACACTGTTGATGTGGATCTGCTGTGGTGAATATACAAGTTTTGAAATGTAGCATACAACAACGGTGTTTCATATAGATTTCTTCATCAGATTCAGTATAAGAGAACACGGCACCAGAAGAAACCCAAACTGAACTCTACCGAAACAGCAAAGATGATGTTTGTAGTATAATTTTTAAAGAACTGGGGCAAAGCATACCTGGGTCAACAACTTAAAGATGAAACCTTCAGCAGAACCAAAGTCAGAGACCGCAGCTCTCTGTTCTGACTGAGTGGCGTGACTAAAAAGCAAAATCACCAGACACAACAGAAGCAGCATGGTGTAGCTGAGACTATCCAGTGTAAAGCAAAACCAACCACAGTAACACAAATCATCAGGAGATATAAACATGAACCTGAACACTCTTAATATGAAACCACCAGAAGAGGAACCCTCAGAACACTAATGATTTCAGATCAGTATCATAAGAAACATCTTAGATGTAGTTTAGATAATGTTGAAAATACATTATTATACGTAAATATCAAACTCCACACAGAAAAACCAGAACCAGGTAGTGGATTCAAACCCAGAACCTTCTTGCTTTCAAGCAAAAGTGCTAACTGCAAACACAGGCCTTTCTGTGTGGAGTTTGTATGCTCTCCCAGTGTCTGTGTGGGTTCTTGCCACGTACTCCCACAGGACAAAGATGTGCAGTTAGTGGGGTTAGGTTGACTGGTGATTCTTTCACAGTGAAACCAAAAACCTTGTAGGGAGACTGAGAAGCACCACAGGACTGTCAGGAATAGACTCTTTACTCTGACCTGTGACATCTGACGAACACAGTTTTCTGACTCTAAGTTGGAAAACATCAGATATGTTATACTGTTGATGTCATCCTGACTGACTTCTATATGTCCTCCCAAACTGCTCACATATCTGTTATCATTGGAAGGTCTGTGGTCAACTCCTGTCCATTCAGTCCTTTTCCTGGTTTTTGTCTTATCCAGTGCATTGTACAGCAGGTAGATGAGGAACAATGAGGACAGAGTGCAGTCTGCCCAGGCCTTTTCACTACAGAACTAGAAGGAATAGAGGCCATAGTGTGACATGTAACATGAAAACAGATGAGCCACCAGAAAGAGAGATCAAAATCAAAATGTTCTGGCATCAGTGACTGACTGTTACGTCCCCCCCCACCATGGCGGAGGAAAAGGTAGAAAGGAGACAGCAACACTGGACAACCACAATCAATGAAGGAGGAAGACCACAGAACAGTTAAGTATCAGGCAGGATTTATTGATTGCTTGCCTGGACAGTCAAACTTAACAACAGAAAAGAGGTGGGGGAGGAGGACTGGGCGGTTGATCCAAATCAAAGAAATTAATAAAACAAAAAGAGGTCGATAGCGTCCAGGGCCTAACCTAATTGAAAGAAAAATGCAAAACAAAAGGCCTACCTAGCTACTCGACAAAAGGCCAGTGAAAAAATACAAGAGTGGCATCAACCGCATAACCTAGTGTGACTAACAGAGTAAAATCTACAACCAGTGTACAGGGTACCCCAGCTTACCTGTCCAGCCTCCCACCACACACAATATAAAGAAGCCTGTTCGCAAATGTTTGTCGAAGCAGAAGCCAGCAGCCACCAGCTGGCCAGGGAGCTGCTCATTTGTAGTGTTCCTTGGAGTGTGATTGGCCAACTGAGCCCAGACCAGCCAATAGACACCTGCCAATCAACTTCGAACTGGCCAATCAGTGGAGGCCTGACACCTGAAAGATAAACAGAACACAAAACAGTGCACAAAAGCAAAGCCACACCCCTTGGCACGTAACACCCCCACCCTTCAAAAACCAAACTCAGGGTTTGGTGACCTCTCTAAACAGCACGGGAGAGTGCGTCTGCTACAATGTTTTCTGAACCTTTTTTGTGATGGATATTGAGGGTATAATTCTGAATAATCAGTGACCAACGCATAAGCCGCTGGTTGTGATTATACATCTTGGAGAGGAAAACTAAAGGGTTGTGATCCGTGAATACTTGGACTGACCTCTGACCTGACTCTGTATAGACTTCGAAATGTTGCAAGGCCCACAACAAAGCAAGGGTCTCCTTTTCAATGGTAGAATACCTGAGCTGGTGTTTGTCAAACTTCCGAGAGAAGTAACTCACAGGATGGTCAATGCCCTGGGTATCCTCCTGGAGAAGCACCGCTCCCGCCCCAACTGCGCTGGCATCTATTTCCAGTTTGAATGGTAAAGAGAAGTTAGGAGCAGACAAAACAGGGGTGCAACAAAGTAAGCCCTTAAGGCTTTCGAAAGCTTGCTGGCAACTCTCAGACCAAATAAACGGCTTTGAGGGACTGGTTAAGTCAGTGAGAGGGGCAGCAACAGAAGAGAAATTCTTACAAAATCGTCGGTAATACCCTGTCATCCCAAGGAAACGCCGCAGTTCTCTCCTGGTGGTTGGTTGGGGGTACTCCCTAATCGCAGTGACTTTGGAATCTGCAGGGCGCACTTTTCCTTGACCAACTTGCTGGCCAAGGTAGAGGACTCTGCCTCTAGCAAAATCACATTTGGCAAGGTTCAAAGTGAGAGATGCATTTTCTAGGCTAATGAAGACTTCTTTCAATGTAGCCATGTGGGTTGACCAGTCACTGCTATACACAACGATGTCATCCAAGTATGCTCTGCAGTTAGGGATGTTTCCCAACACTTTCTTAACCAGTCTCTGAAATGTTGCAGGGGTATTGCACATGCCAAAAGGCATAACCGTATACTGCAAGAAGTGGTCAGGGGTGACAAAAGCTGAAATCTCAGATGCTTGCTGTGTCAAAGGCACTTGCCAATACCCTTTTAACATATCGAGTTTAGTGATGTATTTTGCAGGCCCAATTTCATCAATGCAGTCATCGATAAGGGGTAAGGGATGTGCATCTGGTACAGTGACAGAGTTCACCTTTCGGAAGTCGGTACAGAATCTTGGGCTTCCATCCGACTTAGTGTCTAAGAGACATGGTGAACTCCAAGAGCTGGAGCTTGGCACTGCAAATCCATTCTGAAGGAGATACTCAACTTCCTGTTTTATGATTTCCCTCTTTGCAGGACTAACCCGATAAGCGCGCTGTTTGATTGGTGTAGGGTTAGTGAGCACCACATCATGTTTTATGACAGTGGTTTGAGACGGGATATCACTGAACAGAGATGGGAATCCCGATATGAGTGTTATAATATCATTACTCTGTTCAGCAGGAAGGTGGGACAGGTATTGTTTTAGGGTTGACAATATCACAGAATTACCTAGTCGAGCACTTTGAGGCTCAGCACCTCGTAACACCAACCCATCTTCATCTGGAGTAATCTCCACCTTGGCCACAGAAGCCATCGGAGACGTAACCACTTGCTCTTGGACCACAGATGGCACAGCTGAAGGTTCACGAGAGTTGTACAGCTTCATCATGTTGACATGACACACCCGAGTGGGACGTCTGCGATCCGGGGTCTGAATAATGTAGTTTGTCTTGCTGAGTTTTCTCTCTACAACATAAGGACCAGAGAATTTAACGGAAAGAGAGGAGCCAGGCACAGGAAGGAGAAGGAGCACTCTGTCCCCTGGCAGAAATGAACGGTCAACAGCCCGCTGATCAAAGTGTCTCTTCATTTTCGCTTGTGACGTGGCTAATACCTTCCTGGTTAAGGAATAAGCCCTCTTTAACCTGTCATTTAGTGTTTTGACATACTCTGGAAGGCTTTTGGTGTTGTCAACCGGTTTAGCCAGCCTCTCTTTAAAAACCTTCAAAGGACCCCTCATCTCACGCCCAAACACAAGTTCACTGGGACTAAATCCCAGAGATTCTTGGGTTGCTTCCCGACAGGCAAATAAAACTAGCGGAACACTTTCATCCCAGTCCCGTTGAGAACTATAACAGTGTTTCCTTAACATGGACTTCAAAGTCTGATGAAACCTCTCTAGCGCCCCCTGACTTTCAGGATGGTAAGAGCTCGAGGTTATGTGTTCAATGCCTAATGTTTTCAGGGCTTGGGCAAACACTCTAGACTTAAAGTTAGTGCCTTGGTCTGTTTGCACAACCTTAGGCTGACCAAAGGTTGAAAAGAATCTCAACAGCGCTTTGACAACAATCTGAGCTGTTATCCTCCGTAGTGGGATTGCTTCAGGAAACCTAGTTGAAACGCACATGACCGGCAACAGAAACTGGTTTCCAGTTTTAGCTTTAGGTAGAGGCCCCACACAGTCAACAATCACTTTTTGAAATGGCTCCTCTACTACTGGGATAGGACAGAGAGGAGCTGGTGGGATTATTTGGTTTGGCTTGCCAGTCATTTGGCATACATGGCAAGTACGGCAGTATTGAACAACATCAGATTTCAGTCCTGGCCAGAAGAAATGTTTCAGAATTCTGCTGTATGTCTTGTTAACCCCCAAATGTCCTGACCATGGATGGTCATGTGCTAAGGACAGTACCTGGGTACGATAAGCAGTAGGTACAACCACCTGATAAACTGCAGACCAGTCTGCGTCTTCCGAGACCTCACTTGTCCATCTGTGCATCAGAAGACCTTCGTCAGAGAAGTAAGCCAGCTTTTTCCTTTTGGCATCCTGTTGACTGAGAGTGGAGGAATGACACTTGGACAGGGTTACATCATTTTTCTGTGCAATAATGAACTCCTCTCGGGAGACTGGCAAATCCAGAACTGGTTGTGTTTTGTCAGCAGGTGGAACTGTGGCCTGAACCTTAGATCCAGAGGTAAAGTTAATCACGTCACCAACGGGATCTGACCTCATGAAGGAATCGGCCAAGTCAGGACCATACTTTTTTGTTTGGGCCCTTGTAACTACACAAGCTGGAAAAATGGCAGGCTGGTCTTGGGCTGGGTCAGAATCCCGGCTCAGCTCGGGTCTGTCTAACACTTCAGGAATGGGTATGACCTTGCCTCCAGCAAGGTCATTACCTAGGATGAAGTCAATGCCTGGTATGGGCAACGCAGAACGAATAGCCACTTTAACAACTCCGCTGACTAATGAAGACTGAATGTGAATAGTGTGCAAAGGGGCAGATACAAATCCGAGTTCTACTCCCTGGACAATAACACTGGACTGGCAAAACGACTCCTCAGAAAACGGTAAGACGTTTTCTCTAATGATGGACTGAGAGGCCTCTGTATCTCTCAGTATTTTTACTGGTTGTTGATCTTTTGGATTCCCAGTCAGCAAAACCACTCCCTCTAGAGTGAATGGTTTGAAACAGGGGTCAGGGTGGTTAGTGTTCGGTTGAAATGCCCTCCCATTCTCTGTGGCTTTGATCAGTCCCACCCCTTTTGGTTGTGGGGATAGTTGCTGTTTACGCTTTAATGCCTGACATTCTGCAATGAGATGACCCCTCTTGTGGCAATAAAAGCATTCCCGCTCACCGTGGGGAGGCGAGGGCACCCTCACTGGCCTCGCAGCAGAGCAACTAGACTCAAGCCATGCTGAGCGCAAGGTTGTGGGCCTATCTGGATGGAACACAGGGGTAAAAACATTCTTATGAGTTAACACAAACTCATCGGCCAACACAGCTGCTTTGGACATTGACGTCACCTTCTGTTCATTTAAGAACATTATGAGCCTCTCAGGTAATGAATTTTTAAAATCCTCCAGTAGCATTAACTCACGCAGCGACTCATACTCATCCCCAACTCTGTTAGCAGCGCACCATTTATCAAAAAGAGCCCCTTTTTCATGTGCAAACTCCACATATGTTTGACTGCTGGACTTCTTATGGTTCCTAAATTTCTGCCTGTAGGCCTCAGGTACCAGTTCATAGGCACGTACAATTGTTTCCTTCAACACTTCGTATTTCATGCTTTGCTCTAGCGAAAGTGAAGCTACCACCTCCTGAGCTTTGCCCACTAATTTACACTGAAGTAATATGGGCCACATGTCTCTTGGCCATTTTAGAGCAGTAGCCACCTTTTCAAAAGCGTTGAAGTATGAATCTACCTCAGTCTCACGAAATGTAGGTACTAGGGCAATATGTTTGCTAACGTTAAAACTTTCCGGGGAGACTTTCGAGATTTCTTTAGTGGCATCTGTTTTCTGTCCTGATGACACCCTCAGTGCTTCTACTTCAAGCTGCTTTAACCTGACTTCTTTTTCAGCTTCTATCTCCAGCCTACGGACCTCCAGCCAGAGATCATAATCTGCTTTACGCACCTTATCCTTCTCTTGTGCCTCCAACTGCAAACGTAGTAAGCGAACCTTAAGTTTTGCATCACTGCTAGATTTTTGGGATTCTGGAGTGAAAGGCTTAAAGCGAGGCAGAGTTTGGGGAGCCACATCCGAGTTAACTTGGGCACCCGGAGGTGTAGCAAGCAGAGCTTGCTCTTCAGTTCTCTCTGGAGAAGCTGGATTAGCAGAGGCTCCAGGGGTAGCTAAAGGGTCCTGAGAAGGTACCTCAGTTGTAGCAGGGCTAATTAAAATACCCAACTCGATTAATCCCTCCAACAAAGCCTGCTTAATCTCCTTCTTCACTCCATACTTTGGTACAGAAAGGTTATACTGGGCAGCAATACTCAACAGGTCGTCTTTGCGACATAAGTCAACTTTGTCAACGCTAGGCTGACTAACAAAACCAAGCAGGTCAAAACTCATCTCCGGCTGATACTATGACACGTAGACACCCTAAAATCACGGCACCCTCCTCATTAATATAGGTTGTCCACCGCATACAAATATTCCGGACGAGCCCCCACTTGTGTTACGTCCCCCCCCACCATGGCGGAGGAAAAGGTAGAAAGGAGACAGCAACACTGGACAACCACAATCAATGAAGGAGGAAGACCACAGAACAGTTAAGTATCAGGCAGGATTTATTGATTGCTTGCCTGGACAGTCAAACTTAACAACAGAAAAGAGGTGGGGGAGGAGGACTGGGCGGTTGATCCAAATCAAAGAAATTAATAAAACAAAAAGAGGTCGATAGCGTCCAGGGCCTAACCTAATTGAAAGAAAAATGCAAAACAAAAGGCCTACCTAGCTACTCGACAAAAGGCCAGTGAAAACATACAAGAGTGGCATCAACCGCATAACCTAGTGTGACTAGTGATGGCCCGCTTGAAGCTGGCGCTCCGGAGCGTGTGTCGAAAAAAACAACACACTGGTTCAGAAGCACTGTGTCGAGGCTTGCTTCGTTTGGCAAAAGTCACGTGACCAGTGACGTCCGAAGCTTCATTACGCACGTAACTGCTTCGGTACCTGATTCAAACGGAAATAAGGAAGTGAATCATCCACGGGATTCGTGGAGTGTGTTGATGGTGACAGAGAGCGAAGAGGTGACCATTCCACTGACAGATATGGAACCAGCAAGGAAGAGAGGACGTTCTGGCGTGTGGGAATATTTTGAGTTGATTTTGCTCAATTCATTTTATCTGCCGAAGTGAAAAACCTGACATGTCCAAAATCATGTTTTCATAATGGAAATGCCATTACAGCATATGACTTTAGGAACACTTCTATGTGAATTAAAGCTGATGAAGACTACAACAATGTATTTGACACTATACGTACATTACATTGCTACAGTTTAGACAATCATTTTGTTTATTGTTTTTAGGTGATAGTCTGCAGGACCCAGGAATACCTGCATATCTACCAGCTTGCAGTGTGGTTCCTGCACTCCACAGCCTCTTCTGTTCCATGCAAGTGGATTTTCTCCAGGGCAGGAGAAACTATTTCTAAGAAAAGGAACAGACTCAGCCAGCGCACAGTAACACTAATCCTCTTTTTAAATGTAACTAACAAAAGGGCTACCTGACATAGATCATGTTTTTACTTTGCAAGTTCTTGATTAGGGGTGGGTTTTGATTATCGCCTTTCTGATTACAATCCATGCTAAATTGAATAAAGTGATATTGATTCATTACAATCCTGTGTCGATTTGTGAATTAACGTTATTATGCCTGAAACGCCAGCATCTCAGCTTAAACCTCACAACATGTCGTCAAACACCATACAGCTAAAACAGTAACTGGGAGCAGGTTTACGGATTCTGCATACAAACGTAAACACAGAGCGCGGACCCGACACGTCAGAGTCAGATTTTGGTGTGTCGTCCGGTCCGCGCTGTGTTTGCCTCTTTTTTCTTCGCTGGCTTCTGCAGCTGCAGGTTTCATAACTCTCTGTTTACATCTCTAATTAAGTCTCACATGTGTCAGCTTTCTTTATGGATATATACTGATACATGACCAGAATTGTAATATTTCTGACTGGGGCAAAACTTTCCAGATTCCAGTCATATTGAATCGATCCGATTCAATATGACTGGAATCTGGAAAGTTTTGTAGAACCATTTTGATTCGATACAGGATCCCTGTATAGAATCAAAATGGTTCTACAAATCAGTAACGATGCAGCCGTACTCAGCCCCCTAAGCATTTTCCCTTTCCAGTTCACAATCAATCCTACCCCTAGGTCAAAAATATGTATGGGACAATTGGCCTCATCTAATATTTTGTATGAACCTGTCCAGCGATTGAATGACAAGTAGATGGTGGAAGGACTCCACAGCAGGGGCATACTCCATAATGTGCTGTGCGTTATCATATGTATAATGTATATATTGCTCACTTATTGTATTTACCAACATCAAGGAGTTATGAGCAAAGAAAGGCCACACCATAGTGCATGTTTAAATAGGGAAAGTTTATTGATCAAAATGTATTACGCAAATACGCATTACATTTTTTCAGCCCCCCAATCGAGACAACAAAACCAATTACATGTTCAAAGCAACGGAACGGTGGCCCAATATCGGAGAGAACCCCACTCTTGAGTGAGCAGTGATGATTGAGCAGTCCGTTTTATTTTGCAGATTCAAGCTGCTCTTCAAAATATTCGCCACCAGAGAGGACTGTGTTGAAAAGCTTCGAGTAATGAACCATTTTTCGATACAAGCTTCAGTGCTTCGGAAAGCTTCATTTGGCCATCACTAAGTGTGACTAACAGAGTAAAATCTACAACCAGTGTACAGGGTACCCCAGCTTACCTGTCCAGCCTCCCACCACACACAATATAAAGAAGCCTGTTCGCAAATGTTTGTCGAAGCAGAAGCCAGCAGCCACCAGCTGGCCAGGGAGCTGCTCATTTGTAGTGTTCCTTGGAGTGTGATTGGCCAACTGAGCCCAGACCAGCCAATAGACACCTGCCAATCAACTTCGAACTGGCCAATCAGTGGAGGCCTGACACCTGAAAGATAAACAGAACACAAAACAGCGCACAAAAGCAAAGCCACACCCCTTGGCACGTAACACTGACCAACAGTAAACGTGTCCTGGTAAAAGATGAAACAATAAGAAGCAGAACAAATGCAGTGTTCTGTCAGGATTAGAACCAGAGGCGGAGCCAGACATTTGAAACACCTGGGGCTTAGCCCAAAGAGTAGTATGCATGTGGGATTTTTTTTTTTTTTTTTTTTTTTTTTTGGGGGGGGGTAGAAATGACTGAAAGATTAATAGGCTCTGTTCAAAAAAGAATGACTTCATATAGGGAAAAATATATATCACATGTGCAGGACACCTTAAACTAGTTTTTTAATTAAGCAGCAAGGCAGAACAAGGTCAGGGCTGTATCAAGACACGAGGACTAAACCCCAATTCGACCAGACCCAGAACTGATCCAGAATTAAAACAGGACTACAACAGTTCAAAATCAGGACTACTGAGGACTTAACCAAGACAGAACCAGAATCAGAACTAGATGATAGCACTAAAAATCATCATAGACCTGCACTACACTTATTTTTTAATTCTACCAAAGTACACTATTTAGATTGAGAAAAGTTTATATAATTATTTAGCCTTGTTGTGCAAACAAGCCTGCAGAACTTAATAAATACAGAATTTGAAAAATAACAAACCTAAAAAGAAACATTAGGTATGAGATACATGAGGACCTATGATACGGTGATACTTTTGGTAAACAACCATTTGACTAACATGTCTGTCTCACCTGCTCTTGTTCATCTGTTCTGTCCTCGTTCTCCTCTCTCTCCCTCTTTGTGCTGACAATCATCAAATATACAGTTGAAACCAGATATTTACTCTTCAGATAAAAACACTTTTTTAATTGTAACATCAAATCAGACTAAATGTTTATTTTTTTAGATTGATAAATATAAAAAACATATTTGTTAACTTTAAGAGTAAAGAGAGAAACTATCTGTATTTCTTAATAGCAAATGGCACCAAATTGTATTCAAACTGAGCCACACTTATGGAGCTCCACAGTTCTTTTTCTGGTGTATAAGCATCCACAGCTGTGCCACCAGTTTACTCACATGGACTCTACTAACCTATCAGAAGCTTCTTCAGCTCAGAATGGAATCGTCTGGAGTTTTCTTATTAATTAACAATAAACTTAGTGTATATGTACTCCTTAATATGATGAAAGTGATAATAAATAGACAGCTCTGTCTCTCTTTATTCTGACATTTAACTAATTCAAAATATATTTCAATATTTATCTAAAACAAAAATTTACTCTAAATTGATGTTGTACAGTAAAAATGTTTTGTTTTCTCCCTAAAGTGTAAATATCTGGTTACAAATGTGAATATCCTGCTGTGTCCTGAAATCCCTCTTGTTTTGCATAGAAATATACTGAACAACATACAAAGCATAATATATAAAATAACATTTACCTGAGTTTTTTCTTTGAAAGAACCCTCGAATGTCCATTCTTATATTTCAGTACATAACTGAAACCGATTTAGTCGGGGAGGGTAAGAACTGAAAATATGAAATAAACACACATAAGCTAAGACTCTCTAAAAAAAAAATAGCATTTGTTCTGCTTTTCATTTCGCCATTTGTTGATTCACTTGAAGAGCAAGTAACGTAATATTGGTCAAGTGATCAGTTTCATATCAATCTTTCGTGATTCACCGTCATATTTACATTATTTGTACGGTACGAATGATTTGCTTTGGTACCTGGTCAAACTTAAGCTCTCCTTAGTATGGCTGGCTCCGTCTCTCCAACAGCGCACTCACGGGCAGCAGCTGCCCCGCCCCATCGCTCAGTCGCTTAGTGCCTGAGCTTGGATCATACCAATATCAGGGGGGGATTCACGCACAGTCGTAAATTCCCACAGTGTGCACTATGTGCTTCGAATATTGTGTGTACTTTTTGTTTTATACAGTTGTCAGCCAGGCATCTAACTATGAAAAAATTACACTCCAAAATACCCCGGGCTTCTGACAAAACAACCCGGGCTTAAGCCCCGTAAGCCACCCCCACGCTCCGCCCCTGATTAGAACCACAAATAGACCTTTGTTTCAAAAGAATTGAAACACTGTATAAATAGAACAACATTTTTTTCAAATCATTTAAACTCCTTTTTTTTTTTTTTTTTTTTTTTTTTTTAGTAAAAACATCATTACTACTCTATAAGTTTTATAAAATTTAAGAGTCAGGCTATTAAACTGACTCTATCACAAAGGGAGAATGTTGCTATATTACATGGAGACAAATGTTGCTACATAAAAGCTTGTCCTGAGAGATACCTGCAGCTCTCCTTGATACTATGTTCTTATTTTCTTTAATTCAATTCAATTAAATTCAAACACTTGGCCAGTACTGTATCATGTCCTAATTCAGTGCTGCCTGTCTGAATGGATGTTTACTTATACTTTTCTTTTACAAGTAGAACGTGAAAGAGAGTGTGATAATTACTATGTGTTTATCTTTTTATGGTCGAGTAAATCTTATAAAATATAACTACTGACTGTGAGGGAGTCGTATTATTTCTTCTGATATATATTATAGTTAGAAAAATATAATAATTAAAAAAGAAAACTGGATATCTGTGTTTAAAATGTCCTAAATGAAGGCAACATTAGATTCAGTGATAAGGAATAACAGCACCAGAGCCACACCTTCTTCATTAAATCCTGATGCAAATGCAAATGTGTGCAGTGTACTTCTTTCCTGCTGACCCATCTCGTACTTTGTGTTGATCATCAGAGCAGCAGTGGAGAATCTTCAGGCTCAGGATGACAAACACACTCACTGTGCTGCTGGTTGCTTTCTTTCTGCCATGTAAGTGCTTCTGCTTCTTCACTATGAAGAAACACTATGTCAGCCAGTCATTGAAGAACATCCTTTCTGTTTTCATCTCCCCAGGTGTTACAGGTCAGAGTTTGGAGTCTGTTCCTTCCAGTCCTGTAATGAAAAGGCCTGGGGAGACTCTCAGTCTCTCCTGCAAGGGATCTGGTTCTGACTTTACCTGCTGTGGTATGAGCTGGATAAGACAACAACCAGGAAAAACACTGGAATGGATCGGAGTTGGCCACAGACCTTCCAGCAACAACAGATATGCGAATAGTTTGAGTGGACGTATAGAAGTCAGTAGAGATGACAGCAACTACATAGTGTATCTGAGACTTTCCAACCTAAAGCCAGATGACTCTGCTGTGTATTACTGTGCCAGACACACAGTGGTTTAAGTAATGAGAGAGGCTTTACAAAATCCGTCAGACATACAGTTTCACAGGGACCTACAGGGGGCAGTAGACGACCAAAGATCTGATGTTCAACTCATTGTCACAATAACACCTGTGATTCTACCATCTGTAAATACATATTTTTAGAAGCTAGAGTATTTCTATGTAAATGAACGTGATAAATATTGATAAAAATGTTTAATTTAAGCATTTAGACATTTAATATAGTCATATTTCATTTTTAATTTTAAATTTTTTTTAAATTTAAACTATGGGATTTATTGCCTCTATGTTTTTTTTTTTTTTTTTAAATTAGAGCAACTTTTCTTTCTTTCTTTCTTTTTTCTTGTTCTTTTTTAAAGTATTGTCTGGCAAACACAACAACAGCAAAGACATTACGGTATCAGATGAAGTATTCACAATGTGTTTTGGTCTGTCATCCAAAAACGGGATTACCTGCTCCAGAGACAACAGCAGAGTGGAGATTGAATAGTAAAAAAAAAACAAAACATTTAGACTTTTCCTAAACATTTTTTCTTGAAAATGCCATGAGTTCAAGTAAAAATCTGATGTAGAAACAACAAATGTGTTGCTTAGATAATCTGACTGCACTTATACTACAGTACATTGATAGAACTACTAGACCACCTACTCAGTACACCTATGGGAGTTGGTAGACAATTGAAAGTCATGTGATAAAGCTCCTGGCATACAGTTTTTGTGCTGATGTTATACCAGGTAGGTTTGGAGCTTTGGAGTTACTGAGTCATCAGTACTTTTATGCACAATGCACCTCAGCATTTGACCTAACTCTAACTTTATGTGGTCTGAGACTTCATGGCTAAGTTTCTGTGGTCCTTGAATGCTTCCACTTCCATGCAACACCAGTTACAGTCTATTGTGGAATATCTAGGAGGGAAGAAATTTCGCAAACTGCAGCGATCGCATCATAATTTATCACCATGTTCACATTAATTGCACTGTATAGAACGACTCATTTTTTCATGAGTGTTTGTAAAGATGGCATGAACAGGTGTTTGATTTCATACAGCATGTTACCTGCATGTTCTCTGTTGGTCTTTTGCTGTGAGCCTCACTGAAAAAGAGACATGGACAGTATAATCAAAGCACTGCTAATGTTACACTGTTGCAATACATCAGTGTTCACCATGTTATATTCCACAGGTGTGAAGTGTGAGCAGCTTACCCAGTCAGCCTCTGCAACTGTGCAGCCAGGGTGACGTCTGACCATCACTTGTCAATTTTCACATTGTCAGTGCTCGAATATTCTGGATAAGACAAGCTGCATACAGAAAAAGAAACTAAGTCCACTGGTAATGTACATGTCAGACACAGCACACAGTACAAGCAGTAAAGAACACGTTTAGCATGAACACAGACTCTTTCAGAAGGAAGTTGACTCTGATGATCAGTCTAATGGTGCCAGAGAACCACCCACAGTAACGCACATAATATAGATATAATACACAATCTTTATTCTAATGATAATAGCATGATATTCGTAGAAGCCAAAAATAATTATGTATAATATATGATGACTTCAGTGACTAATGTGACTTTATTTGAATCTGTCCCATCTGATGGCTGAAACATGGGCAGAGGAGATAAAGGCCTGTGATGCTACCTGGAGTGTGTGGCTGTAGCAGGACAACTCAGTCTTTGACTTCTATAAAGGTTATTTACCACCCATTTCCTCAGCCAAATACCAGAAAACTGGTTGCCAGAGGGGCAATTTAATAATAATTACACCATCATAACAGCAAAGTATCCTTAAAAAAATCATAATCAGAATACAATAAAATGTTATCCTATTGTTATAACTCTGTTTAAATTATATATCACTATTTTACAGTAAATGTAATCTCAATGTCTTTTATATTGTAAATTAAAGTTTTTGAGACACATTTGATTATTTGATATTGATATTTTAGCCTCTCCCTAGTAAAACCCAGACGCCAAAATATTGTCCACTTATTGACTCTCCCCTCAAAGCACTTCCTTCATCCCTTCACTTATAAAGTCATGCTCAGACTTTTCTGATGACAGTGCTCCGGCCTGAAAGTTGCTTAATGTCATGATAATGATACAAAAAAATAATAATCAGATTTTAAAAATTGTTTGAATTACTAAACATTTCACTCTGATTTTCATTGAGCTTTAGCAGGTTTGAATGGTCAGGCTTTGGAGTCCATTCCCTCCACTACAGTACAGTGTTCTCCTCCTGACTCTTGGTGGCGCTGTCACTTGGTGTTCGCTCGCTCTGTGGTAGAGTATCACTTCCTATTCCTGCTCAAACACAGTGGTGTTTCTGAGTAGCTTATCTGCTGAGCAATTTAATTAAAAACTTTTAAATACATTATTTTTTAATAGTATAATCCTCACGTCCTTCATTCGAAGCACACTTTCTGTGTACTCACTACCTAATTTATAACCAAAGTATTCACTCACTGTGTCTGTACTGTTTCGCTAGCTTAGCTCATACAGCTATGCAGATGACACCCAGCTCTATCTGTCCATGAAGCCAGATAACACACACTAATTAGTTCAACTGCAGGAAGACATAAAGACCTGGATGGCCGCTAACTTTCTGCTTCTTAATTCAGATCAAACTGAGGTTATTGTACTCGGCCCTGAAAATCTTAGAAATATGGTCTCTAACCAGATTCTTACTCTGGATGGCATTACCTTGGCCTCCAGTAACGCTGTGAGGAACCTTGGAGTCATTTTTGATCAGGACATGTCCTTCAATGCACATATTAAACAAATATGTAAGACTGCTTTCTTCCATTTGCGCAACATCTCTAAAGTTAGAAATATCCTGTCTCAGAGTGACGCTGAAAAACTAGTTCATGCATTTATTACTTCCAGGCTGGACTACTGCAATTCATTATTATCAGGATGTCCAAAAAACTCACTGAAAAGCCTTCAGTTAATCCAAAATGCTGCAGCAAGAGTGCTGACAGGGACTAGAAAGAGAGAACATATTTCTCCTGTTTTGGCTTCCCTTCATTGGCTTCCTGTTAAATCCAGAATTGAATTCAAAATCCTGCTCCTCACAAGGTCTTAAATAATCAGGCCCCATCTTATCTTAATGACCTTGTAGTACCATATCACCCTATTAGAGCACTTCACTCTCGCACTGCAGGCCTACTTGTTGTTCCTAGAGTATTTAAAAGTAGAATGGGAGGGAGAGCCTTCAGTTTTCAGGCCCCTCTTCTGTGGAACCAGCTTCCAGTTTGGATTCAGGAGACAGACACTATCTCTACTTTCAAGATTAGGCTTAAAACTTTCCTTTTTGCTAAAGCATATAGTTAGGGCTGGACCAGGTGACCCTGAATCCTCCTTTAGTTATGCTGCAATAGACGTAGGGGATTCCTATGATGCATTGAGTTTTTCCTTTCCAGTCACCTTTCTCACTCAGTATGTGTTAATAGACCTCTCTGCATTGAATCATATCTGTTATTAACCTCTGTCTCTCTTCCACAGCATGTCTTTATCCTGTTTTCCTTCTCTCACCCCAACCGGTCGCAACAGATGGCCGCCCCTCCCTGAGCATGGTTCTGCTGGAGGTTTCTTCCTGTTAAAAGTGAGTTTTTCCTTCCCACTGTCGCCATAGTGCTTTCTCATAGGGGGTCATATGATTGTTGGGTT
Organism: Mchenga conophoros; assembly: GCF_057382185.1. Lineage (NCBI taxonomy): Eukaryota > Metazoa > Chordata > Actinopteri > Cichliformes > Cichlidae > Mchenga > Mchenga conophoros. The sequence goes on from NC_140529.1 coordinate 20,030,346, forward strand.
TTTCTCTGTATCTACTGTAATATAAAGCGCCTCGAGGCAATTTTTGTTGTGATTTGGTGCTATATAAATAAAATTGAATTGAATTGAATTGAATTGAATTGAAAAACCCTCAGGAAGCCCTCAGGCATTTCTGCAGAGGATCTGGTTTTGATTTTGGCCAGTGTGGAATAAACTGGATCAGACAACCAGCAGGAAAAACACTAGAATGGATGGGAGCTATCTGGTATGATGCAAGTAGGACTGCTTATGCCAGCAGCATGTAAGGATCTATAGAAATTGTCACGGTCCCCGTGTCTCTCTGGTTGGCCCACGCTGGCTACAGGTTTTGTTGTTGTTAGTTTTAGTTTTTTGTCTCTCCTCCTCCTCTCTGCCTGGGTGGAGCTCATTACGGGCTCTCACTCTTGGCCCACGCACCCCTGTGGATGGTGTCCACCTGCGGCTGATCTGGCTGATTTCCCCAGCTGCTATTTAAGGCAGTGGCACAGAGCAGCTCACCGCTGGAACGTCGAACCACCTGAGTTCGTGCTCGCGGCATATTCAAAGAAGAATCGCTTACACGTGTTTTATGTTGTGGAACTAACCTTTGACCTTCTGTCTGTAGATTCTGGACCGAATCACCGGACCTGTCCAAGTGGGGCAGTGTGTGGAGTGTTGGAGCGAGTGCGGCTGAAGAGGAGTGCGTGTGTGCGGAGGAGCGGTGGCGGTGACTGAGTGGAAGAGGAAGCGTGTGTGTGGATTCCCCCCCCCTTCTCTCCCTGGAGCCCTGGACCCCCTCCCAACTCACTGTACATATATTTTGCACTAAGGTGATCCCTATTGTAAATAAATCCCCTTTTGTTTCCTTGAAAGAACTGTCTGCGCGTGGGTCCGTTCAGTAGCCATGACAGAAATCACCAGAAATAACAGCAATAGGATTGTGTATCTGAGACTGTCCAACCTAAAGCCAGAGGACTCTGCTGTGTATTACTGTGCCAGATAGAGTCACACAAGCCATTAGGAAACCTGAACAACAACCCCTCAGTGGCTGATCAGTTATAGCATGAAGTTAACAGGGCAGCTGTCAGACCAAAATAATAACAGATCAGAGCAGGATGGCACTTGAATAACGGGCAAAGTATAGTTAAATGAGTCATACTTAGCTGTCGTTAGCATTACATTACAAAAACAAAATCATGATCTAATTTCTATAAATTTTCTATTAATTTTAATGTAACAAAAGTCATCTCAGTGTGAATCATGTTGTAAGGCAAAAAGGAAAAAAAAGAGAAAAATCCAGGTTTCCCAAAGCAATGAGAGGAAAAACCTGATGAACCCTGTGCCTGTGATCCAGAGATACCTGCTATAGTGTGGCTGGAAACATTAAAATAGACTAAAAGTTAGAGAGAGAGAAGTGGGACTAATGAAAGAAGGTAAAAGTGGAGATCCTACATAGAGGAGAAAAAAACAGGTATTTGTGTGTGTGTGTGTGTGTGTGTGTGTGTGTGTGTATCTGCTATTGTCCACATGAAAGCCATATCATGTGTTTTCTGACAAAGCAATAAAAAGGGCATATCTGCATCTAGTAGGGATAAATGCACACATATATATCACATGTATGCTTAAAATATGTAAAAGTTCAAATAGATACAAGAAAGGACACAAGATCCTTTTCCACAATGTTAGGAATTTTGGACATCTTACTTAGGAACAAGGAAAATCTGCTACATTACAAAATGAATGAAAATTTTTGATTAAATCATAAGAGATGCCAGCACAAGAGCCACTCCCTCTCTATAATATCCTGATGCAAATCTTCACTGTGTGCAGTGTACTTCTGTGCTGCTGACTTGTCTTAAACTTTTTGTTGATCATCAGAGCAGCAGTGGAGAATCTCTACAGTCACAATGACACAGACACTCACTCTGCTGCTGGTTGCATTTTTATTTCCTTGTGAGTTCTTTTGCTTCCTACTGTTTCATCATTTTCCAGGACACTCGGATTGATGGTCAGTCAGTGATAACTAATGTGTTGGTCTTCTGTCCTTTCATTTCATCAGGTGTTACAGGTCAGAGTATGGAGTCCATTCCTTCCAGTCCTGTAGTGAAAAAGCCTGGGGAGACTTTCAGTCTTTCCTGCAGAGGATCTGGTTTCACATTTACCTGCTGTACTATGAACTGGGTTAGACAACAACCAGGAAAAGCACTGGAATGGATCGGAGAAGGCTGGTCTGATTCCAGCAGCAACAGTTATGCGAGCAGTTTGAGAGGACGCATAGAAGTCAGTAGAGATGACAGCAACAGTCTGACATATCTGAGACTTTCCAACCTGAAGCCCGAGGACTCTGCTGTGTATTACTGTGCCAGACACACAGTGGTTTAAATAATGAGAGAGGCTTTACAAAAACCTTCAACCATACAGTTTCACAGGAACCTACAGGGGGCAGTAGATGATCAAAAATATGATGTTCAACTCACTGTCATAATAACACCTGTGATTCTACCATCTGTGAATAAATATTAGTAAAACGCACAGAATCTAAAAACATGTTATGGTAACAATGAAAAAAATAACTCCAAGTTAGAAAAGCAGTTAAAACAATGAATGCAAGTACAAAGCATTAAACAAAGAAGCAAAACAAACTGTTCTTTTCTGTTTTTCAACCTTGTATCGTTAATCACATTATAAAAATTAACTTCTGTGTTGCAGATATTCTTTTGTCTAAGTCAGCAGAAGATGATATGAGGCTGAACTCACTGTTATACGTTGTCATAAATGTGTGTTTGTCTGTGTGCTGGGTTGGACCCTCAGATTGATCCACATTGCTGCCAGCTTCTCTGATCACTGTATCAGTTTTTGCATCCATGTTCATCAAACTTTGCCCCAGCATATCTAATGAAGGGAATAGTACCTCTAACATCTATATGCAATTATTTGAAAATGGATATTAAAATGTTTGAAAGTTTAAATGTACAAAACCAAATTTGCTGCAGCAAGCAGACACACAGTAGATTTATAACTAAAAGTAATACTGAAAAAATATATCTATTCACTGCAAACTTTTCTTTTTAGATGCATTTGAATAATATTTAAGCAAAATATGTCAGTCCCTCCCTAGTAAAATCACAGTGGCAGACTTCTGTGCTCTTAGGAGCCGTCAGCTTCATTTCAAGCACTTCATTCACACCTTCACTTTCAAGATGATGTTTAGACTGTCTGTCTGTCTGCTGACAGTTGTCTGTCTGCCCTGTATGATGCTTCATATTGTGATACATAAAATATTGTTTTTATTAAGATCATTTGTTTAAATCATTATTTTCTTCCTGATTTTCACTAATCTGATTTTTCTTCTCGTTGTTCAGGTTTGAATGGTCAGGCTTTGGAGTCCATTCCTTCCACTCCAGTGTTAAAAAAGCCCCAAGAAGCCCTCAGTCTTTCCTGTAGAGGAACCGGTTTCAATTTCGGCCAAGCAGGAATGCACTGGATCAGACACCCTGCAGGAAAAACACTAGAGTGGATGGGGGTCATTTGGTTTGATGCAAGTAAAACCATTTATGTCAGCAGTGTGCAAGGACGTGTAGAAATCACCAGAAACAACAGCAACAGTATGGTGTATCTGAGACTGTCCAGCCTAAAGCCAGAGGACTCTGCTGTGTATTACTGTGCAGCAGTAACATCGAGTGCCACAGTAACAGAAACCATGAAGAGACCTGTACAAAAACCCTTCACTGGTTTAACATTTATATGAAGCTGCCAGAGGAGGAGCTCTAAGGCTACTGATATAGGTTTGCACAATTAAAAAAGTCATGTACTTTAGAATAATGAAAATAGGTAAATACATACAATACAGATATAAAATATATAGATAATATATAATATATATAATATAGGTGGAAAGAAGGAGTATTTCTTCAATCACATCTTCATATGTTCAAATGTGAAAGCAGTGTTCTGTTTAGATGATTGTACCTTATAAACCCTGCGTATGCTGCTCAGTTTTAGATCTTTTACAGCTGCATATGACATCTTTCATCTTTTCATTTTGTACTTTCATATTTAGATGAGAATATGTTATCTACTTTATTAAACACTAAATAACTCAACACTAACACTAACACTAATAAAAGATAATGTTTCTGTAATGTAATCTTTACTCATTTGGTATAAAAAACAAACAAACAACAAAAAAAATGTAATATTCCTAAAAAATGCATAAATCCTGTTCCTAGAATATTGCGCTGACTTTCAGTTTTTAAATGTTAAATATATCAGAGTTTGAATTCTGTTTGAATTTATTTAGGTTTTGTTTAAATTTAATCTTTAATGTTTGGATTTTTGTTAAGTTGTCATAGGCCTGGGTGTGGGGACCCAGGGCTCATGTGTTTTTTGAGGGTTTAATGAATTTTATAAGTTCTCTTTGACTATCGGAGTGTTTGTGGTTGCTTGTTGGTCTGATCTGCTCCTTGTTTCCCTGTGTACACGTTTGAGTGTGTGTGTGTGTGTTTGTTTTGCTTCCATACCAGGCCTAGAGACTCTTCCTGCCTTTGAGCTTTAACAGTAACAAGTCATAATGTTCCCACAGTTTTATTATCTTCATAGAGCATGTGTTTAATAATTATTACATATGGAGATTTTTACTAATGTATCAGAAATTCATTTCTAGAGCAAATTATTACATATTATGTAATAAATAAAGACCATAATTTGTACATTTATAAGATTTACCTGACTAATATAATAATAATAATGGATTGCATTTATATAGCGCTTTTCAAGGCACCCAAAGCGCTTTACAATTCCACTATTCATTCACTCTCACATTCACACACTGGTGGAGGCAGCTACAGTTGTAGCCACAGCTGCCCTGGGGCAGACTGACAGAAGCGAGGCTGCCATCGGCCCCTCTGATTGTAGACTGAGCTCAGGGACATGACTTTTACAATGAACCGTCCTGGGTTTACCTTTGTTTTTTTTAAAGTGTCAGTTTACTGGGCTGGTAAGGACAGCACATTTCTATTGCAAACATTATGATAGACAAGTTATATACCTGAAATATAGAAACTAAACAACTAAACAGTCACTAATTATTCCTGTTTGTCTGTAACTACTGAGGGTCAAACACTGACTGAGTCTGAATCAGTGATTAAAAGGCCTGGAGACTCCCACAGACTGACCTGTACATACTCAGGGTTCAGTGGTGATTTTCATGCTGCTTGGGTCAGACAGGCTCCTGGAAAAGGACTGGAGTGGATTTCATGGATACATTATGATGGTAGGAGCATCTACTACTCTCAGTCAGTCAGAGGTCGGTTTACCATCTCCAGAGACAACAGCAGAAAGCAGGTGGGTAGGTTTTCCTATTTTCAAGTGTAAATATCAAAATTTATGATTGTGTTAAAAGCTTTTAATGAATAATAATAATAAAAAAACCTCATTGAGCACAAACACTGACAGCATGGACACTACACATGGTTACTTGTATTAGAACTGTGTTCAGCATGACCTGAAGAAAACACACACAAAAAGTGCTTGAACAGTTATATCATGAAACCAAAAGAGGGGGAGCTTTAAGACCATGAATGGATTGTAGATTATTTTTATTCTGTCATATTATATAACTTTTAGTGTCTTTATTGTTCATGATATCGTCAGTTTAAATTATGCCTCATGAATTAAAATGTGTTGAAAAGAGGAGGAGACAATGCAAAACTGTTATCTTCACTCTCTTGATATATATCACAGCACAAAACACAAAGGCTCAACATACACTCTGCAGACGGGACAACAGCAACAACAACTGTTACAATGATCAGACCTTTTTATTTAATATTTTTTCTTTTTCTGTTGAATTTCTCAGCTGGTAAGAGCAAACTAATTAATTGGATAAATAAAACTATGGAAAGAAAATTTGATTGCACTAATGAAATCTAAACACTTTTAGGTACTGAGGGTCAAATGCTGACTGAGTCTGAATCAGTGGTTAAAAGGCCTGGAGACTCCCACAGACTGACCTGTACATACTCAGGGTTCAGCAGTGATATTGATGCAGCTTGGATCAGACAGGCTGCTGGGAAAGGACTGGAATGGGTTGCTTATATTGAGGATGATAGTAGCTATATCTACTACTCTCAGTCAGTCAGAGGCCGGTTTACCATCTCCAGAGACAACAACAGAAAGCAGGTGTATCTGCAGATGAACAGCTTGACGACTGAAGATTCAGCTGTTTATTATTGTGCTCGAGAGCCACAGTGACACAAGAGGAAGAAACGCTGTACAAAAACTCAATTCATCAAAAAAAAAAAACAAATAAAATAAATAAATCAAAATTTGCCCTTTTAAAATTATTATTCCTGTAGTTAAATTTGCTTTGCTGAAAAAATGAGAGCATTCACCTTTACAAAATAATACACGTCTACATACTGACAGAAACATTGTGCTCATCTCTGTGTAAGTGTAATTTTTTTCTTTTGCTTTATCTAAATGTTTTGAATTTCATCAGTGATATAAAAAAGGTCAAATATCTTTGAGCTAGTGTTGTGAATTACATTTTTTTTGTGTATGCACCAAATAATTTTTGCACCTTGACAGCAATCTCTAACTATTAGTGACAGGAGAATTCATATCACTATAATAATTTGTCATTGCCAGTCTGCATCCAAAGGAAACTTCCTCACAGACTCTTATAAAGAGTGATGTTAGATGTAACAGCTGTGAACAGAAGAAGCTCCCATCAGTTCACCTGTAGCTCTGCTGATGCTGTTTGTTGCTGAATCCTGGGAGTGTGACTGAGGCAGTGACACTGCAATTACATTTCTCCAAAACAAGTGCTGTAAATACGAAATGATTTCCCCTTGCTCCTCGAAACATTTATTTTATTGCTCATCAATTTATCAGTGATATATTTCAAGGTATTTAAACAGTCATCTGTAGTTCAAAAGGCAGTATAGACACTTATTATGCTGGGCACATAAAAACATTTATAGGCCCTAACATTACACAACATTTATTTGTGTTTTCAAACTATTTAACTTGACATGTATTCATGGTCAGACTCTGACAGAATCTGAACCAGTCATTCAAAAGTCTGGAGAATCTCACAGACTGATTTGTACAAGCTCTGGATTCTTATTCAGAGACTACCCTATGAACAGGCTGCCTTTATAAACACAGGAATAATAATAATAATAATAATAATAATAATAATAATAATAATAATAATAATAAAAAATGAAATCCACACTCTTTTTATTATTGTGCTCCAGAGCCACAGTGACACATGAGGAATAAATGTTGTCCAAGTACATGGACAACTTGCTTTCTGCAGTTTACATCAACATAAATGAATTAACTGCTGTTCAACATCAACAACATTGTGAAGAAACACCATCTGAAATGCATTAATCAGCATTAATTCAGTTCAGACTAAATAGAATTAATTTGGGTATTTTTATTATATATATTTTGTTCCACCATAGTATGTACAATAAATCACACAGATACAGTCAGTACACAGAGATGATTCAAAAACAAATAATATGGTATTAATATATAAGTATAATGTTTATGAATATCTGAATATATATAAAAAATAATATATAAGAACTGCCTTTCAGCAGTGTCAGTGCTGCATGTATCAACCCTTTAGTATCAAAACACTAAATAACAGTTATTTGCTTGCATTAATAAAGAGAAAAAATGCAAGCATTTTTGATATGCTGCTTAGAGATGGTGGTGACTCTCAAAGTAGAACCAATGACAACCAAATGAGAATCGATAAGTAATATCAATAATGGAATCAGCGTTGATAAATCTTATCATTTCCCTTTCTTGGTCTGACCAATCGATATTTCTCTAATAATCTATCAGTGTCTCTATATGCAAAGTAAGCCTCACCCAGACTGATATAAAAACTTGATTTATTGCTGCTGGTTGCAGCAAAAAACAAGAAGCTGATCACTTTCAGTATCAGCATGTTCTCTTTAGCTCTACGTCTACTGGCTGCTGGATCCTGTGAGTCTCACTGAACAGAAACACTGACAGCATGGACACTACACACCGTTACTTCTGTAAGAATTATATTCAACATGTTTTCTTCACAGGTGTGACTGATCAGTTAGTACAACATTCCTATAAAGAGGCACCAGTGCAATCTACAGTCCACCAAAAACCTGTGCAGATACTCTTGGATCAATAGACCATCAATTTCTCATTAAAAACAAAGTAGCATTTATATATGAGATATTTACATATGATAAAGAAAAAAATCCAAAGGTGCTTAGAATAAGCATGTACTTCATAATTAAGAAATCTGGTAAATATGCTTTGCATTTTAATCAATGGGATTGATACAAAGTGATGCACTTGCAGACGGATATGTCAGCAGCATGCACAGACTAATACCAGAGCACTGTGCTGTGTGTTACTGTGCCAGATACACAACGACCGGCATAAATATGCACATACAAATGCATGCTAAAAGGTGAGTAGCTGACTTTGCAGTGTTTGATTTTCTGAATAAACTTTTTGTCAAACATGTTAGAAAATATTTTTATATTTCTACAAGAAATCTAGAAGTTTAAAATACTAAAATTGAACATGAATGAATCATATCATCATATCTTTTTCTTACTACTCAATGCCACAGTGCAATCTGTTTCCTCTTATAATCTGTCAGCATCCATCTGTATGCAAATCAAACTTCCTCACAGGCTGATATAAAGTCTGATATCATGCTGTCAGTCACAGAAGAAGATGAGAAGCTCCCATCAGATCATACTGAGCACCAACATGTTCTCTGTAGCTCTGCTGCTGCTGCTGGCTGCTGGATCCTGTGAGTCTCACTGAACACAAACACTATGATCACAGCACAGTGATTCTTACTTTTAATACATAAAACATGTTTTCTCCACAGGTGTGAAGTGTGAGCAGCTGACACAGCCAGCCTCTGTTATTGTGCAGCCAGGTCAGCATCTGACCATCACCTGTCAGGTCTCTTATTCTCTTGGCTACTACACAGCTTGGATCAGACAGCCTGCAGGGAAAGGACTGGAGTGGATTGGGATGAAATACACTGGGGGTTCTCACTATAAAGACTCACTGAAAAATAAGTTCAGCATTGACTTAGCCACGTCAAGCAAGACAGTGACTCTAAATGGACAGAATATGCAGCCTGAAGACACTGCTGTGTATTACTGTGCCCGATACCACAGTAACACAAAACATCAGCAGACCTGAACAAGTTTACCATCTCCAGAGAAAACAGCAGAAAGGAGCTGAATCTGCAGACAGCATCAGAGGATTCTGCTGTTTATTCTTTTCCTCAAGAGTCATAGTAACACCATGAACTCTAAATCATAAACATCATAATGCCAAGATCAAATAGTCTAATTATGAATTCTTGTTTTTGCTTGGCTGTGGGCAAACACCCTGTTGTTCCTTATTCTGTCAGTGGTGTTTGGTTACTTTTTTATATAATTGTTTTTTGTATGGAAAACCCTTTTTGATACGTCCATCATTCACCATGTTGAGGATTAGTGTTACTGGAGTTTAGTTTTTTGTTATGGAGTTTTGGATGCCTCATAAAATGTTTACTGCTGTAGTTCCTGTTTTTAAGCAACAGCTGATGTTGTAGTGAATCCACTTCCATCAACATGAGCCTGGAGACTGCGGAGTCTCCAGGCCAGGACCAGCAGGCTGAAGGACAGCTTCATGCGTCAGGCTGTCAGGAAGCTTAACTCCCTCCCGATTCTGCCCCCTCTCCCCTCTCTCCTCCACGGTCTCACTGAACTCTGTCACACACACACACACTCTCTGACTCACTCACTGGCCTGCACCAGTTACCAGTCACTTTGTGGAGCATTGGACTGCCATTACCTCATAAGACTTTGTGTTACACTATCTCATACCGTACATTACCAAATCTCCATTTGCACTATTTGCCTATTTGCACTACTCTGCCTGGTTTGCACTCAATGTCATTTACCCTTATATTGTATATTGTATAGCTTTCTTGTTATATGTAAAATTGTATTATATTTATTTAATTTTTTTACTTTAAAATATTTTACTTGCATTTTTAATCACTCTTATATTTAAATGTTCATTTTCTATTTTATCTAGGGATTGAGAGTAACGAAGTTTCTATTCTCTGTATGTCCTGTACATGTGGCAGAATTGACAATAAAGTTGACTTTGACTTTGACTTTGACTTTAACAGTAAAGAGACATAATGTTCCTATTGTTAATTACTGTGTTACTTTATGCAGCACACATTTAAAAATGAATATATATGGAATTTTTTTTACTGATGTATCAGAAATAAATTGGTGTATAGATTTTGAGAGAAAAATGTTCGTCATTAAGTAACAAAAATAATAATCATTTGTAAATAAATATAATATTTGCTTAAATATTTTATTGTAAGTGGTGTGCAGTTGTTTATATGAGATGAAGTGTATTTTTCTTTAAGGAGGAGTTTATGCAAATTCAGATCTTTACACATGTGTTGCCAAATATAACAAAGGGACTGCAAGAGTGGTTTTCATGACTGTAGACTGAGCAGAGAGACATGACTATTACAATGAACTGTCCTGGGTTTACCTTTGTTTTTCTTATAGTGTCAGTTTACTGGGCTGGTAAGGACAGCACATTTCTTCTGCAAACATTAAGATATGTTTGATATAAAGAAGCTAATTATGTTTTTGTCTGTAGGTACTGAGGGTCAAACACTGACTGAGTCTGAATCAGTGATTAAAAGGCCTGGAGAATCACACAGACTGACCTGTACATACTCAGGGTTCAGCAGTGATATTCATGCTGCTTGGGTCAGACAGGCTGCTGGAAAAGGACTGGAGTGGATTGCTTTCATCCAGAGTGATAGCAGCTATATCTTCTATTCTCAGTCATTCAGAGGCCGCTTCACCATCTCCAGAGACAACAGCAGAAAGCAGCTGTATCTGCAGATGAACAGCTTGACAACTGAGGATTCAGCTGTTTATTATTGTGCTCGAGAGCCACAGTATCACAAACCATCAACAGAGCTGAACAAGAACCTCTCAAGGCCTGAACAGTTTTAACATGGAACCACCAGAGGAGGAGCTCTAAGACCATGAATAAATTGTAGATTATTTTTATTCAGTCATACTATATGACTTTTAGTGTCTTTACTGTTCATGACATCGTTGGTTTAAATTATGCCCCATGAATTAAAAGGTGTTGAAAAGAGGTGGAGACAATGCAAAACTGTTATCTTTACTGTCTTCATATATGTTGCAGCACAAAACACAAAGACTTAACATACACTCTGCAGACTGGATAACAACAAAAACAACAACAACATTTAGCATTTTAACTTTTTCCATTTTATTTCTCAGCTCGTAAGGACAAACTAATTAATTTGACCGATAAAACTACGGAAAGAAATTTTTATTGCACTAATGAAATCTTAACACTTTTTAGGTACTGAAGTGACTGAGTCTGAACCAGTGGTTAGAAGGCCTGGAGACTCCCACAGACTGACCTGTACATACTCAGGGTTCAGCAGTGATATTCATGCTGCTTGGGTCAGACAGGCTGCTGGGAAAGGGACTGGAGTGGATCCCTTTTATCTACAGTGGTTTTAGCACCCACAATTCTCAGTCATTCAGAGGAAAAAGCAGAATGCAGGTGTATATGCAGATGAGCAGCTTGAGTAGTGAGGATTCTGCTGTTTATTATTGTGCCAAAGAGTCACAGTGACACAAGAGGAAGAAACTTTGTACAAAACTCACCACATCAAAACAAGTCAGAATTTGCTTTCAGCTTTTTAGAAATGAACTGAAGAGTAATGTCTGACAAATGTCTCACCTGTCAGCTCCTGGACAGCTGATCATTCAGCCTGCAGGCAAAAAAAAAGGAAAAGTAGTGGGAGCTCTTACTATAAAGACTCACTGAAGAAAAAGTTCAGCATTGACTCAGACACTTCAAGCATTCTTGCATTTAAAAACTCAGTGAAACACACAGGGAAGTCCAGCAGGGAAAGGAGGAGGAGGAGAAGGAGGATTGCTGGCCCCAGAATTATATCGTCAATAGAGACTTCACACTTTCCACAATGTCTTCTAATTCTTTTCTGTTGTCCATTTTAATGACAGAGGAGGCTTTAAGTGGTGTTCTTGTTTGAACTGGTCCTGAAGACTAGGGCTGGGCCATATTATACCGTTCACGGTAATACCGGTATAATGTTAGGCAACGATAGGAAAATGAAATATCGCGATAGAATGGGAGTAAAACGCGCATGCGCAGTGCCTTTGTTTTCATACGCACATGGCCGATTGTTGAGTGAAACAGATGAACCAGAATTGGTTTGTAAAAATGGTGCAACTTCAGTGATGTGGAACTGGTTTGGTGTTTGTCCGTCAGATACACGACAAAGCACATTTTTTTGCAGAACATGCAAGCAGCCGTTGTTATTGTTGTATTTGTCGGACTAAGATGCTCTTAAAACTGGGAGTAATCTGGGTCCTAAACTCCGTATCGTTCAGGTCAAACGAACACTGTAGCATCACTGAGAGTTTAAAAACTGTCTAAATTCTTTCATCTTTAATAAAACGATCAGCATTGCTGCTTTACCAGGTGTAACTATGAAGTTTAACTTCCAGGCATCCATGAAAACAAAAGTTATTACATTTAACGGAGTTAGAAGTTAGCAGGAAACTAGCGGAAGTTAGCTCACTAGTTTCGCTAGTTGCCTAAGCATGATATTGCATGTTCTGACCAGAGGTGTGGACTCGAGTCACATGACTTGGACTCGAGTCAGACTCGAGTCATTAATTTTATGACTTTAGACTTGACTTGAAAAAATGTTCTAAGACTTGTGACTTGACTTGGACTTTTACACCAATGACTTGGGACTTGAATTGGACTTGAACCGGTTTACTTGAAAAGACTTGATATTTTACCCCAAATATAAAAATTTAACATGCATATTATATAGAGATTGAAAATGTGACGTCATTCACGGGTAGAACCGCAAAGGATTCTGGGAACTCGTGGCAAGCGGTACTAGCGCACGCAGGCTTTCAATTAAAATCAGTTACACAGCGATAAAAAGAAACACAAAAATGTCAAGAAGCTGTTGTATTATTAACTGCAATAGCCGGTCGCATGACAGCCACGGGAAGCCGACGGGTAAAGAGATCGGTTGTTATCGGATTACGTCGTTGAAGAGAAATTGTTCGAGCCATGTTTCCGAAGTAACAAAGACGCGACAGATGGCCTGGATTGCAGCCATTCAAAGATCACATATAACGTCCCAGAACACTCCAGCTCACAGGTTAGTCTGCTCCAAGCATTTACACGAAGGTCAGTCTTCTGTTGTAGTTATTACGTATTTTATCATAACATAATTGTTGATATAGGTTACAAGCAAGTCTGGCGCTGAACAGAAATGGTCGCGCTATGCTCCTTTGTTTATTGTGCATAAATAGTGAATTGTCCTGACACAATATTGCGTTTCGCTTCTGTTATTATGGTACATTGACAAAAACATATACTTTTATTCACAGGATAAAACAGGTTTTTTGTATCACTAATTGCCCAGTACGATTACAGCATACAGTATTATTGTCACTGCTACATTTCTGTGATGGGTACCAGAAATTATTTCCACTGCTAATTAATTACCGTTGAGCTCAAAGGTCCTATTAATAAACGGTTAACGAATGTGTATTTATGACGACAATTTGTGAGACTGGTAAACTTATGATACGTACGATGGTCTTTCGTTCTACACGGTGCATTTCAAGGTCCTGCACCCATCCGTCGGTAAACTGTACCTGGGCTTGTTGCAGTGACCTGAAGTTACTAAACTTCATGAGTGTGTGCACTCACTCCAAGAACCGTATAATTATAAATATGCATATAAATATGCTACGATGAGATAGCTGACTTCATCTAACTAGCAAATGTTGTCCAGGCTACGTTGGTGATACAGTTTTTTTTAATGTGTATGATATTTTTGTCATGCGATTTTAAAGCCGGTCCTACAACCGCATCCAAAAATAACATGCAGCTTATCTCAGAACTGTCGGTGAAAATTATTCTAGGTTTAATTGAGCTGCATTTTAAAGAGGTGCAATTTCACAATTTGTGTATATTTTCTAAGTTCACTATTTTGTCATGTGTTGAGAAAAACACAGATTTAAAAATTACATGGTCTAATATTTACATTTAGCATATAACTGCAACATTATTTTTTCGTTTTTTTTTTTTTTAAAGACTCGAAAGGACTTGAAATTCAAAGTTTCAGACTTGTGACTTGACTCGGACTTTTACACCAGTGACTTGAGACTCGACTCTGACTTGCCTGACATTACTTGAGACTTGACTTGAGACTTGAGGATAAAGACTTGAGACTTACTTGAGACTTGCAAAACAATGACTTGGTCCCACCTCTGGTTCTGACTGAGAGATTTCTGAAAAAATTCAAACGTACAGCTCTGCTATCACTTCCAACATAAATGAAGACAGGAAACTACACAGCAGTGACGTTTGTAGGGTTACTGAAGTTGGGCTAGCTGGTATATAATGATGTGCTATGTGATCGCTAGCGACACAGCTATGTTAACATAACATAAACAGTGAAGCTGGAGGACGAACACTAACACTTTTACACTTATAAAAGTTAACGTGAAGGTTCCTCATGGTTAGAGACAAATGCAATCGCATGGCAGGATGCTGTAAACGGACCAAACTTCAGTCAGGAGAACAACTGAGATAATCCATCCACAATACAAGGTTAGTCATTAATATACTGCAACAACATGGGAATAGAGCAGCTGCCAGAGAATTCAACATTAATGAATCAATGGTACAGAAGTGGAGGAAGCAAGAAGAATGAGTTCAATAAAGTTTGATTTATCTGACTGCTTTGTTTCGCTTAATGTGCCTTATAATCCCGTGCACCTTATGGTCCGAAAAATACGTACTGCACACTGCAGTTTAATGTTGCAAAGCACCTCTTTTTAACTTCAGTGGATATTATACATGGTTATGCTCAGGATATGTCAGCCCATTTCTACTGGAAATGCCTTTTGGTTAAACTTTCAGCTAGGAATTTGCATTTGCACTGTTACATTTTTATAAAGCTTTAATGTACATAAAAACCAGCTTCTTGTTTAAGTGAAAATAAATGGAAGGTTGTCTTTTTGCGCTAGTAATGTTGTGGAGTTGTATTTTGTCTCGCATCAATTATATCGTCAGTTATATCGTTATCGCAAATTTTCAAATATATATCGTGATAAATATTTCTGGCCATATCGCCCTGCTCTACTGAAGACCCTGGGACTCTGTGGCACAAAATCAAAGGAAGATTTGATCCTCTTTCTGTATGGCATTTTATACCATACAGAAATAAAATAATAAACTAACTATCATGTGGGAATATTGTGAGTATCCAATGAAAATATAACATTTATTTCATGAAGAAGTCAAATACCTATAAAAGTGCTACAATTCCAATTTGAACCAAACTGAAAAATATGAAAATTAAAACTAATTCATGACTACACTCATAACTGCCATAGTTCTTTGTTAGACAACACAATCAGAGATTGTAACATAATGCACAATTACAAATGCAGTTACCCAGTTATACACACAACTGGACTGGCCATCGGGCATACATTTGCCCAGTGGGCCGATGGTGATTTTTGGCTTTTATGGGCCGATGTTTTGTTTTCTTGTAACGCACTAAACAACAGCAGCACGTTAGAATATTACTTTCAAATATTATTATTATAGTATTTTGACTCTGTGGAACAGTGATACAGTTTGCTGAGAAGGAGTCAGTGCAAAATTAATTTCAATATAAATATCTATGGTCCAGAGAAAACAACAGAAAGCAAGTGTATCTGCAGGTGACAACAGGAGGATTCTGTTGTTTGTTATTTTGCCTGAGAGCCACAGTGAACCAAGGTGAAGAAACACACAGCATTTAAAATTAGCAATTTACATTCACTGTCACGGGTTGCCGGGGCAAGCCGTGTGAGAATTATTTAGGACCCAAAATGCAGCAGCTCTGATGCAAGTGAGTTTATTGAACAAAAGTAGATACAAACAGAAATGGCGAGGATGAACATGAAACTAAGAAAACCTAAACTGGGAAAAACTAACAGAAACTAACCAGAAACAGATACGCGGGGAGGTACGAGGAAATACACGGAAGACGGACGGAGAGAAGCAGACAAACCAGCCACGAGGACGAGGGAACACACACTATAAATACACACACCAGTAATCAGGGGATCTGAAACAGGAGGGAAACACACCTGGGAGACACAACAACTGACGAGGCAGGGGAAACGTAAACAGAACACACTGACATCAGACCTTCAAAGTAAAACAAGAAACACATACACGTAATGACACAGACTCAGAGACGCGGACACTAAAGGGGTGTTAAGGTTCAAAATATTGGGGATGGAGACAAGAGAAAAAACCACAATAACAACACTGGTCCGGCCGGGTTGAGTCAAACGATGATTTAATGATCACACACGTGGGAGATGGACACTGATGCAGACAGCCTCAAAATCTCAAAATGGTGGAGCATTGCTCAAACTTTTATAACCTCTGGTGCCTCCACCTTATCATAAAAAGCCTAAACATTCACATGCTCTCTCTCACACAGCGCCTAAGCTACGACCTTGGCTCCCTGTTTATCTGCTCCTGCTGAAATGGGGCAGAAAACTCCAGCACACTCTGTTCTCTTCTACTCAGACAAATTAGACAATAACCTTCTGCGAACAGTATTTCTTATAACTCAGCAATATAATGCATCATAAAACAATATCATTCATTCACAACAAGTCAGCAATTTAATGTAATGCAAATCAGTTTAACTAATGCAATAGTTATCAGCTTCTTCTAATTCAGGAGAATAATGCAAACTAAAACTACATAATAATTCACAATCTTTAATTAGGGGTATAACATGGCATAAAATAATATCATAATTTTACAATTCCCCCTGATGAGGTCATTAGAATAATGACCTCACAAACACCCTGTAGCCCAGTGTGGCCGGGTTCATCTCTTCTCACTCCTGAGGTCCTTTGTCCCCCTGAGGGGCAAACCATATGTAAGATGACCTCTGTGTTTGCGCAAGTCAGGTGCAAGACAAACTATTACTACAAGGATAGCAGGTCCAGATGACACTCCCCTGTTCTCCCACAGCTTTATTTGGTGTTCCCTGATACCATTCAGACGTAGACTAGAACCTCTGTCCGAAGAGCTCTTAACCTTTATTTTATTGCTGCAGCTACCAGTGTCGTCCAGTTGGGTGATCCTCTGCTCTTAATTCTTCCGCCTTAGGGGTTAGACAACCCTTCAGTTGTAACACAGATCAGGGGATTATTCTGCTCCGATTTCAAACAACGATCTGTGTATTCTCCAGAAAAAGGAACAGGAAGGTGTCCCCTTTTTGCCCAAAAGCCTCTCGAACTTCGTTGGTCTGGTGTTCCCGGATTTCCGCCAACCCCTTCATGGTTATTGCTGTGTTTATGGGATCCATCCTTTTGTGGTGACTAGCTGGAGCCCAAACGCCATGACCCTTGGACCCAGTTGATGTCTCGGCAGTCACTGTGTCTGACTCTGCTACGGAGGATCCTCGCATCTCTGTGACCTCGTCTGGTGTCTGTTCCTTGCTCTGTAAGAGACAGAAAACCAAAACACCTCTCTTCCTAACCCTAATAATCTAATGTTGTCATCTACTGACCTTCTAGTGATTCAGAATTGGTCTAAAACATTCAGAATGTCCCAGGGACTTATTCTAATCATATCTTATGTGTGTGTAAGCAGTGTTTGCATTTAGCCCTCCGCACTCAAGGCATTTCTTACACTTTATCAGTCCGGACAGTCACGCCGAACGAAGCTTCTGACCTTCAAAAGGCCGAGTGCCAACTCGTTATAAGCACATTTGCAAGGTGTGTCTGAAGATTATTGAAACCCCTCTTTTTAACAAAAGACAAAAAATTAACAAATCTTCTAAACGCTATTCAGTTCATTTCAATGAGTAATGATTAAACATGAAAGTGATAGTTTATGCTTTTTCACTGATTCTCTAAAAGGTCCGTCTTCTCGGACCGCTATTAGCTTAAGCTTTACCATTCCTAAATTATTAAAGACACAAATGAAGTTATAAAATGTTCAAATAATCCTGGTTTGATGTTAAAGCTCAACCTTCCCCCCCTTTTTTTGACACATTCCAATGTGTCAAATCAACGGAGCTAGAACATTCAAAGAAAAAAGTTAGGCAGCTACAAAGTTTCCCAGACTCTTAAGGTGATCCGCGTGTAACGTTCTGACTCAGGTATTTAATATTTTAATAAATCTCGTTTAATTAACCGCCACTATTTAAACTAACCTTAAAGACATAATTTAAGAAAAGATCACAAAGAATAACATGATATCAGTGTTTTGTAAGCGCGTGCGGCCCTCCATGCTCGAAGCCTTTCCCCTCAATAGATCAGTCAGACATTCGCGCTGACTGTAGCTTTTAACCCTTATTAACTTGAGCACAACTCTACAATGAGCAACAAGTTGCAATATGTATAAAAAATGATCATGGTTACACTTGCAATGAAAAATTATATCATTATCCTAACACCTGTAAATAGAAGATTCATCAGAGGTTATAACAATCACAGGAACACAGATGTTAGTATAAGGTCAAAAACTTCAATAAATGATCATCGATGCAATGCTTGTTGCATGATTCTCATACAATAATAATGCTGACATTGAAATAACAGTAAAACACCCCCTTTTGTCCCGTTTCACTTGACACCTAAACGTTTATGAATGCCTCTTTAATTCTTGATTTTATTTCCCCCTTTTCTCCCCTTACTGACCACAGCAGGGGGATCTTAGTTTTGAATCAGCCATGAATCCAGCTCACCTGATTCATCAGTGAGCTCCACCATCACTGGCGTCTGACAGGGTGGCGCTGCATACTCTTCCTTTAATATCACTATTTTCAACCTGTTAATGAGAGTGTTTTAACCTGAAGTCGACTACGTCCACAACAAGTCAATACAGCTGTAAATGTGGCCAATTATCAATCTATTACCAATCAATAACAACAGATAACTTCTATTTTATGCATGCTTTTAATCAACCACTCACCCAGAGGATCTCCAATCCCAGGAAATGCCTTCTCCTCCTTTAATGAGTCTGTCCTCCTTCCATGCCCTGGTAACCGGTCCATCCAGAGCCATATGATCTCAAATATACATACGACAAGCCAACCCACACCTTGGTCACACCAACCCCCTTTCCACCCCCAAGATGTCCAATGCCATCCTAGTATGGACTGTCAAAAGTGGCTTTAACGCTGACTGTTCCGACAATCAATTTTATAACGTTCCTGGTCAGATTTGCCAATCTCTGCACCAGAGTTTTAAACGTTTCGCTATTTTCATTAGGTTTTATCTTTTATTTAGTTTCGACTCCAGATTTTCAATTTTTTTTTCCAGTTGTAATTAGTTTTTACCAATTCTTTACTAGTTTAGTCTAGTTTTTATTTTCTGAAAATCCTTAGTTTCAATTTAGTTTTATTTGTGTTTTGCAAAAGTTAAGTGTAACAAAATCTCAGTTCCATCATATCAGTCATGCTCTTCTGGTTATCCTTGGGTGTTGAGACTAATAACTATTAACTCTTGCCGCACCGATGGGTTCGATTTTCAGCTAGCTCCTCCTGGGCCATGCTCAGTTTCTGTTCTGATGCCTCGAGGTCTTATTGAGGGCAGAAACCTCAGAGTCTTTTCCGTAGAAATCAGATTTAAGTCCATTGATGTTTTCCTTGCTTTGCTCCACGGCCTTTTGCGGCTCTGCTGTTCGGCTCTTCTCAGAGGTCAGCTCCTGGCCGAGCCCCGACACCTGTGCCTTCAGCTTATTTTCTCCTGGTGTTTTGTCCATTCTGAGGTGCCTCCTGACCTCAGTTACTCCTCCTGTCTCTGGCACGCCCTTTTTGCTGCCCGATGGTCATTGTTGGTCCGTCACTGTCCTGCACAGTTTTAATGCAGAGTGGTTAAGGTCAGCATGGTTTTGCTCGGCCTCACTTTTCATCTGGGCTTAATGGGCGTCTCGTCACAGCTCTGTCAGCTGAAGCTGTCTTTTTCCATATGGCAAGAATGTAAAGAGTGTGTGAGAGGGGTGTGTCCAATCAGGCACAATGCTGGTGGCTTTGTGAGTGCCTCGTTTTCCAAATCCAGATGTTTATTTGTCACGTACACAGCAACAGAGAGAACAGTCTGTTGTTGGGATGGCTGAGGTCCTTCACCATCTTCCTGGCCTTGGTCCAGCACCGCCTGCTGTAGATTGAGTGCAGGTCAGGGTGCTCGGAGCGGATGGTGCGCTCAGCTGATTGCACAACCCTCTGTAGTGCTTGTCTGTCCGGCATGGTGCTGTTCCCGAACCAGACAGTGATATAGCTGCTCAGGATGCTCTCAATAGTTCCTTTATATAAGGTGGTCAGAATCGGTGGTGGGAGCCGGGCCTTTCTCAATCTTCTCAGAAAGAAAAGACGCTGACAGAAATCTCCCCGTGTAGTGAAACGGGCCTTGGATTACCGCTCTCCGTCTCTGCTGCATGAGATCATTTTCCTGCAGCACTGTTGACATTTTCAAGTTGTTGTTGCGGGTTCAGCTGCTTTAGCATTTGGTCAGGGTCACATCAAAGATGGTAGAGGAGAGAGCAAAGATGGTAGAGGGGAGAGCAGGAGTCCAGGGTCAGCCTCGGCTTTTCCGGGCCGACAAAGCAGCCTGTAATCAAGCATAAAAAGAAAAAACAAAACAAAACAAAAACAAACGAACAGGAAAATCATGTTGTATTGGCTGTGTTACTCAGAGAGGGGAAAAACAACGGGACCAGGCCCTGTGTCAGCCTTCTCTCCCCCTTTTTGTTGTTTTTTTTTTTTTTTTTTTTTCACCATATAATCCTCTCATAACCCACCAAGCTGACAGGACAACACAGGTACATGTTAAAATTCTTAAGATCATGTTTAAAGCACAAAAATGGAATTTTCTTTCATTCAGTAATCACTTGTATTAATCAATCAGAAGAAAACATGTCACAATTTGACTTTTATTAACCACTAAATTTGTCGTGTTATCACTGGTTGTGATTTTTTTTTTTTTTTTTTTTTTTTTGAGTCAAATTGTTGTCCTGCAACCCAGAGGGTTTATTTGTTAGTAGTGGATAAACTTTATTGTGTAACGGCGGGTGTATGTTAAGTTTCACTGCTTTAAACTTGCTGGAAAATCTTCACGTGTTCATGGGTGTAAGCTGTTTCTTCATTGCGTGTATGTACGTTTGTACATGGGCTAATTTAACGTTTTTTCTCAAACGAGGCATTTCTCTAGCACGTGCCTCTCTCTCACATTTCTCTGCTTGTGTGTGTTTTTGTTTCACCTTCTTGTTGTGATGCTCCAGGCGCCTTCCCAACCTCCACAAGTCTGTTGGCCGCAATTTTATGTGTAAAACTTCTCTTAATTTCTCCTTTAATTCTCTGCTAGCTGCTGTCTTTTCCACAGCTGCTGATTCTTGCTGATTTTGTGTTCATTACTATAATTTTGCTTCGGCCGCCGTGCTTGTGGGGGCAGTTGGTCCAGCCCCATAGCCACCTGTATCAACACACTGAGAGATTTATTTAATATCATTTTCATCACTGTTAAATAGACTAGCAGGCAAGACGCCCACCTTTGCACTGCAGACTACATGCCAGTCTCCCAACACACTCCTCTCTGAGTTTCCGCTTTAAACTCCAACATCATTCACACCCTAGTCATTCAACACCTTATTTGTAGTATCATAATCAGCAAAATCAGCGTTTTATTTACAGGCATGTATCATTGTTTGCAAATCAAAATTATAAAACTCAAAAACACGCTAAACAGGAAGCAAAGTCCTCTGTGCGCGTCACAGCTCATTTGCATGTTCACACACCGTCTAAAAATAGCTCGCAGCGCTGCAGTGCGCTGTCGTCACACACAGGGTCACACAAAGCTCAGACAAAACTCTTCTATTTTATATTACAAAGACGTCTTATATTTACAATTACTGACAGGCCTGACAGATTCAGCACCTAACAAATTTCGACAAATTTATCATAACGGGTCCAACCGAAGAAAGCTTCACTTTTTTGTAATCAATTAAACAGTATCTGTTACTTCTGGGAACAGTTTCTGACCTAACTTCTAAATCCCTAACTCAATTTAACTTTGTCCAAACAAGCACATGACACCGTTTTAAACGATGAGGAGTCTCGGTAACTCCTAGCTTATTTCGGGATGCCCTGTACCCCACAGTTAAACCAAAACTGAACTACCCCTGTTCGCCGACAGGTCAAGACCGCGCGTCCACGGCCAGGAGGGAGCGTAACCTCCGGGCTATGTGCTTCTTAGCATCTTCCAGTGCCGTCCTATAATAATTTTAACCTAACCGATTTTGAAAAATTTTACCATAACGGGTCTCACCGAAGAAAGATAACTTTTTTACGACCAATTAAACAGTCTCTGTTACTTCTGGAACAGTTTCTGACCTAATTTATAAAACTATTAACCAGTCTCTGTTACTTCTGGAACAGTTTCTGTCCTAATTTCCCTACTAAACTACCTGAGCCTTCCGCTCACTATCCAGGGACTCAAACCCAACATTCTCTGTTACTTCTGGAACAGTTTCATATTTCTTCAACTTCATTAAATACTCTTAAGCAACTTTAACTGCATAACACACGGTGATTCTCATCAAAATCAAAACAGACACTCTACCAGTAATTTCAGTGAGTAGACTTTAATTTAGTCATATCCAATTTGGCACATTTTGGAAATCATTCAACAGGTAGTGCCTTACCTTTAGATAAGCCGGCTTTTGTCCACTCACATCAGACCACTGGCTCGTGCCTGTCCGTTCGACAACCTCGGACCGTCCAAACTTTTAAATTCCACCCCAATACCACAGGACGAGCCCCCAAGCTGTTAAGGTTCAAAATATTGGGGATGGAGACAAGAGAAAAAACCACAATAACAACACTGGTCCGGCCGGGTTGAGTCAAACGATGATTTAATGATCACACACGTGGGAGATGGACACTGATGCAGACAGCCTCAAAATCTCAAAATGGTGGAGCATTGCTCAAACTTTTATAACCTCTGGTGCCTCCACCTTATCATAAAAAGCCTAAACATTCACATGCTCTCTCTCACACAGCGCCTAAGCTACGACCTTGGCTCCCTGTTTATCTGCTCCTGCTGAAATGGGGCAGAAAACTCCAGCACACTCTGTTCTCTTCTACTCAGACAAATTAGACAATAACCTTCTGCGAACAGTATTTCTTATAACTCAGCAATATAATGCATCATAAAACAATATCATTCATTCACAACAAGTCAGCAATTTAATGTAATGCAAATCAGTTTAACTAATGCAATAGTTATCAGCTTCTTCTAATTCAGGAGAATAATGCAAACTAAAACTACATAATAATTCACAATCTTTAATTAGGGGTATAACATGGCATAAAATAATATCATAATTTTACAGGGGATATACAAGCAGGGATGACACCAAACAGAGGGAACACAACTAAACCCTGGGAAACCCAAAACAACAGTCATAATACAAAAAACTATCAAAAGTAAAAGTACACAACCAAAAACACTGTGACCGACCCAGGACCATGACATTCACAAAATGACTTCCAACTCATAATAAACAAGCAATAGAACAGCATTATCTCTAATAAGTTCATTCGTTCATTAATTTTGGTTATAATGAATAGAATCCATTTTGGTTTACCTTGTTCATACTTTCACAGTAATGTGTACGATAAACATAAAACACTCAACAGCTCATGTAGCCTAAAAAACATAAATTAATGATTGATTCTTGTTGAAATAAATCAGTTTTTAAAGTTACAGTTCAGTTTCTCACCCCTACAAACTCTCTGTTAGCAAAGCAGCAACGCATCTTTCTGTTATAACCTGACAGTTTCCATGTGTTTGCAAAGTGAACTTCCTCTCAGTTTGACTTGAAGACTTGAAATCAGTCCGTCAGTTTCATCAGATGAGAAGCTCCCGTCAGATCACCTTCAGCACCAACATGTTCTGCTGCTCGCTGCTGGATCCTGTGAGTCTCACTGAACAGAAACACTGACAGCATGGACACCAATGCTGTCCACAATGATGAATCGGCTAAGAAGTACAGAATAGATAGATGGATGGATGGAGTTTTAATTCCAGTTGTAATGATTTAAATAGTTAATTTAATTGTCTACAAAATAGATTGAAATAATTCATGAGTTATCAATCGTTAGCATGAAATCTTTTATTCTAATTTCTTTGACATTCCATTAAATCCATTTTTATTCATACATTATTACTTTAAAGCAAATATAATCTAATCATACTTTATATTGTAAGGTAAAGTCCTAACAATATTACAAAGAAAAACCATGACACTGGAGAAAAAAAAGAAAAAGGACCTCTTGGAAAGCCTGATTCAAGAGGTGCCATTATCTGTAATAACTGGAAAGGATGAAAAAGAGAAACCAAGAGGTGATGAACATTATAAAAAGAGCACTGCAGATTGGGAAAGTCAAATCTGAAGCATAGAGCCCTGGAGCCAGAGCAACCCACTGAAAGGTAGGGCCAAAGAGGAGAGTGGCCAAACTAGAAGAAAAAGGAGAAATAAATTTAATTAAAAAATATTACAATACAATAAAATATTGATCATGAAAAAACCCTTTTGTTGCAAGAGCCATCATATGTCTTGTGAATAAAAATAAAATAAATTATTTTCTGTGCACTTCATGTTGTAAAATAAATACCAAATAATGTTTTCAAGAGAAATCTAAGTTGACTGAAAGTACAGTAGGGAGAGAGTCAAACTTCCTTTAGTTGAATGAAACCTCCAGGACACCCAGGCTCACGGAGGGCATCAATCTGTTGTGATCAGGTGGGGTGAGTAAAAAGTCAAGACAGAAATGAAAATGTTAAAGAGACAATAATTAATACAACCAAAAATAGTCAGTAGGTTGGTAGGATGAGATTCAGATGAGATCAGAAACATGCATCTCTGGGCAAGAGTGAGTACGATGTCTTTTAATGCTAAAAAACTATTCCCATCAACAAGTGAGTCCATGTTTGGAAGAAAAACTAATGCAGAAGTAAAAGAGTGAATTAAATGCAATGTTTTTATTTTGAGATGCATTTGAATTTTAAGTGACCCAGATAGTTGAGCCCCTCCCTATTGAAATTCACATGGTACACTCAGGTTCTTTTAATGACTGGCTCTCAAAGCTTCACACCTTCTCTTTCAAGATGTTGCTCAGTTTGTCTGCTCTGCTGGCAGTGCTCTGTCTGCCTTGTAAGTCACTAGAATATACAATACAGAATGTGGAAATTGATCTTTTTTTATTTATAATTTTCATGTTTTTTGGCAGGTCTGAATGGTCAGGCTATGGAGTCCATTCCCTCTATTCCAGTGTTGAAAAATCCTCAGGAAGCCCTCAGTCTTTCCTGTAGAGCAGGGGTAGGCAACCTTTCTGATGGCGAGTGCCATTTAAAATTTCCTCAGAAGTCAGTGTGCCATATGATTGCATTAGCAATAAATTTAATAACGCTCTATATTAACAGTTACACACTATATAGAACCACTTTATAGAATTATATTTGTTCGCAGATGTTGGCAGCTATCAGCGAATAGTTATCAGCTATTTTGAAATAAAAAAAGACACTTTTTATCCATAACAAGAAACACAAATGAACTATACAACAGAAAATACAAATGCTATTTATGGTCTCCTCACAAGAATGATAAGAAAAATAAACTAAGCCAATATGGCATGTCTGTTAATACAGAGACACACATGTTAATATGATCTCTGGTCTCCCACTGAGAGACACGGGTCTCCGAGTGTCCAGCATTCAGACGGCTACCTGAGGACTCATGTGAGAGAAAATCTGCTCACACAGATATGTAGAGCCAAATACTGTCAATAAGGCCTCTGCAATGTTCTGAAGACAGTTAAACTTGTCAGGTAGTGATGTCCAGTAGGTGAAAATGCAGCTCCATGAACACGCAAAGCTGTGGATTCCAGCTGCTTCGATGTTGCATTAACTGGCATTAACTCAGCCACTCAATGTGAGACAAATCCAGCTGCTCATTAAAGTTTTCTGGTTTGATCAGAAAATAAAACATTGGTCCATACGCCTGAAAGTTCCAAAAATGCATTGTGTCTTGAGTCTACGGATGTATCCTTGTATTTCTGTGGTGCTGATGCTGTGCTGAGCAGAAAGCTCCTGAAGCTTTTGAAGTGTCGGAATGTGGAACGCTAACGACGTCCCTCTTACCAGTAGGCTAAGTTACTTTTAGCCAATTACAAGTTGAATCTGGTACTTGGGTTTGTTAGCTAGATACTGTCATTAAGAAGCGGCACAACTAATGTGTCTATGGGAGCTGATTTGCGATGTGCACCGCTGGCGCGGCCATTTATTTTTTGATGCACCTTCTCAGATTAATTCACTGCGTGTCGTGTCCAGGGCTGGACTGGGAAAAAAAACCCAGCCCGGGCATTTTGACTAAAGACCGGCCCACCAGGTATTAAAGCCATAAAGCCTTTGAATGAAAACAAACGCTGTTGTGACAGTGATGTACACTGTCTTGTTGGTATATGTATGATTTCTATACATTTTACATCAGATAAAAACTTTGGTTGTAAGCTTCAGATAATTATTTAATAACAGCCAGACATTTTAAATGAAAATAAGAAATTACTTCTTTGTGCCCCCCTCTCCCTGTTAATGCCCTACCTGCCCCCCTGGCAAAACTTTGCTAGATCCACCCCTGCACAGTTACCAGCTGTCAGCTACTTAGAAAAGGATCCTGGTGTTATTTGTCTCTCAGAAACAGTTCATAACTTCCCTTCAACTCATTCATGTCACCTAAAGGGTAAACCTGTTTCTCCATCACCTGTTCAGCTCTGATGATTCAGTAAGGACATCTCCTGGTTTCATCTTCATGTTTCCCGCTCTCCAGATATGGTAAATGGTAAATGGCCTGTATTTATATAGTGCTTTACTAGTCCCTAAGGACCCCAAAGCGCTTTACATATCCAGTCATCCACCCATTCACACACTGGTGATGGCAAGCTACATTGTAGCCACAGCCACCCTGGGGCGCACTGACAGAGGCGAGGCTGCCGGACACTGGCGCCACCGGGCCCTCTGACCACCACCAGTAGGCAACGGGTGAAGTGTCTTGCCCAAGGACACAACGACTGAGACTGTCCAAGCCGGGGCTCGAACCGGCAACCTTCCGATTACAAGGCAAACTTCCAACTCTTGAGCCACGATCGCCTCGATATACAAACCGATATACAAACCGATATCATGACCAGCAGCTTTTTTGCAGCTGTGGCTCCAGCAAACATCAGCTGATACTAGAAATTAATATTAAATAAATTCTAACAACAGCTGATCAAGCTTAAACGTGCTGCTGTTGTTTAGCGCGACATCCGGCGGTTTCCTCTTTCTGGCGCAAAGTGGGCGATAAACAAACAAGAGAGAAAAGCCGATCAGCTGATCATTGATCAGTCTCATGATTAAAGTAGCAACAGGAGAGGGAGGGTAGAGAATGAGAGAAGAAGAGGCAGCTGTGCAGCAAAGACAAAGAATAACTCCACCTTTGTGTCTTTTTCATTCTAGCTGAAGTCCGGGACAAACTGCGTCCCCTCTCAGCTCAACACGAAACGTGTAATAATTTCTCTGAATGCGGGAGGATTCCGTCTTTTTATGGGACGGTTGGCAACTCTACTAACTAACCTTATGAATTAAATAAAGTTCAACATCAGTAACATCAAGCACTCACCCAGCTGTATAGAAACTCTGCCATGCTAGCTAGTACGCAGTACGAGTTATTGTAACTGACTGTAAAAAGTCAGCACAACGAAAATAAACTCCACCTAAACTTGGTTTATATCTGACCCAGATAGACTGCAGGTCATAACTTCTTACCTGAAGTTCAGTTCACCTGACACTCGGCGGCCGCCTCCCCTTTGTCTCATCCACCTGCTGGCCTCCTCCACTTGTTAATTTTACTGAATCTGTGGATGCTCCGCGATGCCACCACCAAACAACTGAGTTATTTTTACACACCGGCCAGCATCTGGCCAATCCGACACCTTTCATTGTTTATACCATGACAAAAAAAAAAAAAAAAAAAATCATCGGGCCACCGAGCAAATGCCCGGTATGCCCGATGGCCAGTCCAGCTATGGCCGTGCCATCAGTTAACCCTTCGCATGCCAACTGTGGCACGTGTGCCTAGG
Source organism: Mchenga conophoros (assembly GCF_057382185.1). Lineage (NCBI taxonomy): Eukaryota > Metazoa > Chordata > Actinopteri > Cichliformes > Cichlidae > Mchenga > Mchenga conophoros. The sequence goes on from NC_140529.1 coordinate 20,058,685, forward strand.
GTTGCCGACCCCTGCTGTAGAGGAACTGGTTTCAATTTTGGTGGCTATGGAATGCACTGGATCAGACAACCTGCAGGAAAAGCTTTAGAATGGCTTGGAGTTATTTGGTCTGATGCAAGTAAAACAGTGTATGCAAGCAGTGTGGAAGGACGTATAGAAATCACCAGAGACAACAGCAACAGCATGGTGCATCTGAGACTGTCCAGTTTAAGCCAGAGGACTCTGCTGTGTATTACTGTGCCAAACACACACAGTGGTGTAAGTAATGAGAGAGGCTTTACAAAAACCTTCAGCTATACAGTTTCACAGGAACCTACAGGGGGCAGTAGATGATCAAAAATATGATGATCAGCTCACTGACACAAAAACACTTGTGATACTACAACATGTAAAAGCATATTTTGAAAAAACAGTTTAAAAGTATTTTCTGATAATAATAAAATAATATGAAAAAATGTATGTAAACTTTTATGGATAATTTCAGAAGAATACATAATCAAGATATGTAGTCAAGATTTTAGATTTAAATAAAAAAAACAAAACAAATGTCCAGTAGTTTTTACATGAGCACACTGATGTTTGTTAAATAAGATATAATGAAATAATATATATTTGTATATTAATTATTATATACTGGCAAATACAGTAAACACAAACACATTTCATCATTATTTAGACTATACTTTTTCAGTTATCTAAAGAGTGGTTCACCATCTGTAGAGATAATAGAAAGGTGGAGGTCAACCTGTCACAAAAGTATCATTTTGTTTTTTCAGTGGCTGATGTCATGAGGTCAAGGAAAGACGTGAAGGAACGACAACTGGGATGCTCAGAAAACCCAACTGCACTAATTTGTACTGATGAATGTTGTCGGATCTACTGTGGTTGTGAGTTAAACTTCTAGGAAAAAAATATTATTGTAAATAAACGAAAACATTTTTTTAAATTTTACTTTGGGGTAAAATCAGGAAAAACTAAAATAATGATCTTCGTATTACTAATGAGTGATCAAACCCTGCTGAATAAAACATGAATGAACATACATATTACTTGTATATCTGATTGTTTGGTTAGCTTGAACATTTCTTTTGATAAACTGATTGATGATGAGGAGAAGCTGATGCAAACTCAGGCTGTTTCCATCTTTGAATATGTGCTGCAGAACATAAAAACGGGCACGACAAGATTGAGCTGCACCACTGAAGACTGGCAGAAAAATAGCTTTGATGATAAATTCTCATGAGTTTATGGTTGTTTTTCTTTTCTTGTTAATTTACAAGCCAAATAAGAACAGATTTTTCTTTCAAAAATAAAAGATAAATGTTTTAATTACAGAAGATTGTTTCTGTTTTTTCAATTGACTGGTAACGACATACACTTTGTTAAACATAGGGAAAAAAACAAAGTACAAAATTCTGAGGAGAAATGCTTGGATTAATGAGCCTTTAGCATCTCTGTACAGGTTCTGAGGGTCAAACGCTGACTGAGTCTGAACCAGTGGTTAGAAGGCCTGGAGACTCCCACAGACTGACCTGTACATACTCAGGGGTCAGTGGTGATGATCATTATGTTTGGCTCAGACAGGCTGCTGGAGAAGGACTGGGATGGATCACTTATATCAGTGGTGGCTGCAGCTATATCCACTACTCTCAGTCATTCAGAGGCAGATTTACCATCTCCAGAGACAACAACAGAAAGCAGGTGTATCTGCAGATGAACAGCTTGACGACTGAGGATTCTGATATTATTACATTTCTGTAGATTTACAGTATATTTTCTGTACTACTTACAGACATTTCCTTCACCTAAAATGGAAAATTCAGTTAATTCACCGTATATTTTCCGTGTATTTAACAGATATTTTCCGATACGGATTCTGTTTATATTACCAGGCAATTCTTTTCACTCTAACTAATTCCTTTTACTCTCTTCAAGTCAAAAACTGTACAAAAATATAATTACAGCATCCATCTTGTCATAAAATGACTAAACAGGCTAATACATGAACAAAATAACTTACAATCTTTAAAATTTGAGCATTTTTATTTTCCTTGAAATGTGTTTGTACTCTTATAAATGTGTTCATATACATTCAAGTAGGTTCAAAGTGTTTTCTTCAAACAGGATGCCTGACAAACAGAATATTTAACAATATTTGCACATTTATCAATATTTGTACCTTTAGGTTAGAATGACGGCTGTGGCTGTTTTGCCTCAGGCGAGCAGTTAAGTTGTGGTTTACATCCATGTATGTCCAGTCATGACACAGTATACATATGTAGTCAGTCATAGCCAAAAACTCACCTTTGATTATTGACTTCACTTCGTTAATAATTCAAACATTTGTCCTAGATTAACACTGTGGGGTCTTTACCTTACAACATAACATGCATTGCGACATGAATTATTTGTTAAGTGGTGCTATATGAATAAAACTGAACAGATTTACAGAAGGTCTTCCTAAAATTTATTAGAAGTTTATTAGAACAAAACAGATGGATGAACATGTCCCTCTCAGCACAGGGCTGACAGGGCTGACAGGGCTCTCTCCCCCCCCCCCCCCCCCCCCCCCCCCCATCTAGGTTTTCACTGACACTTAGTGAACACTGACAGATGTGTGGCATATAATGAATGTGAAAAGAAAACAAAAGAGCAAAATAAATTTTGCAGTGTTAAAAGTAACTGTTTTGTTAGGATCAGTACAAGGAACAACTATCAATAAAATAAGCTGTATAACATTCATTGAACACTAAATATAATTTTGTTCTTCTCTACTCTCTCATCCTGTTGTACAAACTGACAGAATCATCCTTTGTTTATTTTTTTTATTTATTGACTCACATCAAGTGGAGAGGCCAAAATAATCGGAATAACACTGTTTAATTTGATTCAGTTCAATTTAATTAAATTCAATTGTAGGTAAAGACCCAACAACAATAAAGAGAAAACAAAAAAACCCTTAAACCCAACAATCAGATGACCCCCTATGAGCAAGCCCCTTTGGCGACAGTGGGAAGGAAAAAACTCCTTTTTAACAGGAAGAAACCTCTGGCAGAACCAGGCTCTGGAAGGGGCGGCCATCTGGTGTGACAGGCTGGGTGAGAGAGGAGGAAGACTGGATGAAGTCATGCTGTGGAAGAGAACCAAAGATTAAAGTTAGAATTAAATGCAACAGTAATCTTTAAAAAATGCAAATAATCTAAAAATCAGAGAGCATGTCAATCCCAAATCCAGTCTGGGGACTGGCTCACAAAAGAGAAGTCTTGAAGCTGATGGCTCTGCTGTCATGGTCCGGGTGAGCGGCTGCTGCTTTTTCTCTGCCTGTTGTGTTTCTCCTGGATCGACCCAAGGGCAGAGCTCTGGCCTCTTCCACTCAACTGTCTCTCATCTGCAGTAATCAACCAGGCTGCAGTCTATCTTTCTTTCGCAAGTCCATTAGCTAACATGCTGGTACCAGGCCTCATACTCCTTGTGAATTTTTGATTGTGAACTTAGGTTGTTTCCTTCTGTCTATAGCTGTTACCAAGCCACCATTCAACCTATCAGCAGTTTGCAGACTGACGCTGGATTTTCCACCACTGTTTCACCTGTCTCACTGCCTCTCTACAAGAATTCAGATGTGTCCTCCTGCATAATGGACAGGAACTGATATTGTAGCACCTTTAATCACTACTGACACTTACTGACACCATCACTTTATCAATGCTGGTCATCATGCCCTTTTGATGCTAAAGTATTTATACCTATATTTATACCTACACTCTATATCCATACTCCATACTGGTACTCCGATTGTTGCACTCTATTTATTGTATTATTTTAGTACTTGTTATTCTGTTTTGTTCTTAAAAAAGCAAAAAAACAAAAACTATTTATTTATTACTTTTTAAATTCTGTTTCTTTTCACTCCGGGATCGTGTGTACGTAATTTCGTTCCACCTAATGTAAACATGTGATTCGAATGACAATAAAACTCCTTGAATCCTTGAATGTAGGACCCAAGTGCAAGACTCAAGAAGACTACATTAAACTCAGAACTCAGCTTTATTTGCTGCACAGCAAAAGGAACAGAAAACTAACTAGACTGGGAATCATAACAAGGTTTAACAGGCAGACAGAACACACAGCCGGGTATGATGGTATGACGCGACACCAAGCAGGAGACAGAGAACTAAAATACACAGCGGAGCAATCAGAAATGGGAGACAGAAGGGAAACATAACTGGGACTACTTAGGCAGGACAAGATGAGTTAAGTGAAACTATACACACTGCCTAAGCACACGAGACTATCAAAGTAAGACAGGAAATACAAAGCGTACAAAAAGACACAGACCCCGAGACATGAACTTAGCACCACGACATAACTGACATGGTAACAGAGGGCACAAGCGACAGGGTGGACTAGAAAAGAGGACAGGCACAGAGAGACAGACTAGACACTGAACAGGGGGAGCATGGGAACCAAAACCTTAGAACTAGAAAATCTTAACAAGAATTAAACTGAAACATAAGACAATATTAATCAAAACAAAACCACTGAGTCATCACACTCAGTACCAGACAGGAATTATCCATAGAAGCAAGACTACATTTAGTGCCTGAGTAGTGCACATATATGAATGAGGAGAGCAGTTCTGATCGGGCTGTGGTGTGAAGGGGTCGTCAAAAAGTGACCACGTCTCTTTTCAGTCTTCAAAGAATTTAACTTTGGAGGCCGAAAAGTGGATGGAGCAGAATCAACAGCAGGGCTGGTAAGATTTAGTTGACGACCGTGGTCTGCACATGGAGAGGAGAGTTGCTGAGACTGTTTGTAAGTGACAGGGTCAAATTCTTCCAGGAGTGACAGCAAGATCCTATATGGTCTGGAGCTGAATGGGTGCTGAAGACGAGGCCAAGGACGAGGATGTGGATGGAGAAGTAGGGCTGGTGTGATTCAGTTGTAGATCGTGATATGCATGTTGAGAGGAGGGCTGCTGAGCCTGGGTAGGTGCACAGAGTGATTGCTGGTGAGGCAGGCTGAAAACATTTGGCTGTGGCTGATGATGTTACTGCTTTACAAATGAAGAAGAAGAACATGGCTCTGTCTCAGGTTCTCTTCCTCTTTTTGCCCTAAAAAAAAAAAAAAGCATAAATATAAACACACTAGAATTTTCATGAGGTGATACAAACTCTCTGCAGTGACCGTTTCATCCTTTAATGCAGCGATTGGCACATGTATGAACTGCATGTTGGCACTTTGGACATACATAGTTTTCTTTAGTGGACCACTCTGAGTTTTCATTGGCGTGACGCTTCTTTCTGTTGTTTTGTTTCGGCCTTATCAAAATATTTGCTCTGTTCGTCCTTTGAGAGCGACTTCCACTGTGGACTGCAGTTCACAAGAACACACTGTTAGCACATATAAATACTAGAGATGGACCGATCCGATATTACGTATCGGTATCGGTCCGATACTGACCTAAATTACTGGATCGGATATCGGAGAAAAATAAAAAATGTAATCCGATCCATTAAATATCACGAAAGCACCTCACAAAACTTGCAACACGCCGTAACTCACCTCAGAACGTTAGCACGTCGGAGCAGTATGCATCACGTGATAGAGCAGCTGTGGCATGCGGGACCTGTCGGTGGTCTGGATAGCATGTGGAGCTTCGCTAGCAACCCGGCATTTCATCTCCGACAAAGTTATCCCGAGAGAAGTAAAGCAAGTGTGTAAGTCCATCTCTGAATGTTTGTAAAGCATTCCTGCGTTAAGCTTAACAAGCGACTGCCTCTCCTGCTGCTACTTCAATCATGAAACTGCTTAATGATCAGCTGATCGGCTTTTCTGTCTCGAGTCCGTGTCTCTAGTTTGCTTTTGGCCCACTTTGCACCAGAAAGAGGAAACCAGCGGCTGAACAACAGCAGCACGTTTAAGCTTGATCAGCTGTTGTTAGAATGTATTTAATATTACTTTCTACTCGAGGATCTTTTTCTACGTAGCTGACGCTGGTAACTGTGCAGGGGCGGATCTAGCAAAGTTTAGCCAGGGGGGCCGATAGGGCATTAACAGGGAAAAGGGGGCACAAAGACATACTTTTCTTTCTTATTCTCATTTAAAATGTCTAGCTTTTAATAAATAATTATCTGACACCCAAAGTTTTAATTTGATGTAAAATGAATAGAAGTCAATTACTGTATATAGTAACTATTAAGTCTAATATATATACCCTAGTAAGCTATAGTACTTTTTCCTTTGGGAAGGTACCATCTGTGCAGTCTGCAATTTTGTTGAAGAAAGATGTTGAATCTATTTAATATTTCTTGAAAAATAATTGATTTCTGTGCATTTTTTTCACACTGCATCAAATTAAGGTTGATTACGTCGATTAAGCATCATGAGGTGGAGTGTGAGGGGTGGTTCCCTATTTTTTATTTATTTATTTTTGTTGCTGGGAGTTGGAACCCTATTAGTTAGATTGCTTAATATTTATGCTAAGTACTCTTTAAAATACCAGAATAGGGAGGATGGTGCAGGTTTAAGTTTATTAGATTGATCAGTATTGCTGAACTATGAAATTTTTTTTTTTGCATACAGGTATAACAGAATAGCTTTAGTGTAGTTGTTGTTTTAAACTTGAGTATGAACTTATACAAAATGCAGCAAGATATTTAAAAAACAGTTTTGTTGATTAAAAATCACTATATCTGATTCATATCGGTATCGGCAGATATCCAAATTTATGATATCGGTATCGGTATCGGACATAAAAAAGTGGTATCGTGCCATCTCTAATAAATACTAGGGGTGGGACTTGATTTAAAAAAATGAATCTAATTAATTAGAAGCTTAGAATCACATTTAATCGCACAAGAGAATTTGCCCCAAAGCGCAAATGTTTATTTAATTTAAAAGGGATTTAGTGGATGACAGAATCAAATAATAGAGATGGACATGAATATTATAAACTCCAGCTCTTTTAATTTCTGGGAAAAAAGGCAAAACAAACATAATATCCCTGGCCAAAATTGGGCAGACATAAAAATAAAGTGCTATTTTAAGTACTTTAAGTACATTTTCAAAAATGGTATTGTCTTTAAATAATAATAATAATAATAATAATAATAAAAATTTCAACATAAAGAGCAGTTTTTCTTAGGGAATAGGGAAAATAGGGAAGAAACATAAAAGGTTATTTGACCGGCTTGACCTTTAAACTCTGAGTAACCTTCGTCAACATTATTTTGTACATTAGGCTAAAACAGTGGGATCATCGAACATTTTAGTGCAACAAATAACAAACCCATTGGACTTATTTGGAGTTTACACAAAACTAGGCTTAACATCATTTTAAGGACATTAATATTGACAGCACTAATTTTAATATTTGAAAAATATTATTTCCTTTAAAACTAAAAAGCAAAGAACAAATGCATTCTGTACATTTTTAAGTTTTCAAGCTTTTCACTTTGTGTAACAGTGGTATTTTTTCCTGAATGGGAGACGTTATTGCACTCTAAAATTATTATTATTATTATGCCTCACAAAAATTCAATCTGTACCCATGGCTGACTCTTTAATCTATATTTCTTTTTATTTTGTCAGTGTTTATCTGTATGCAAAGTAAACTTCCTCCCAGGCTAATATAAAGACCTGATATACTGCAGGAGGTTTCCGAAGAAGAGAAGATATTAGCTTCAGTATCAACATGTTCTCTGTAGCTCTGCTGCTGCTGGATCTTGTGAGTCTCACTGAACAGAAACACCGACAGCTATTATTATTATTTTTTAATTGAACTACATTCAACATGTTTTCTCTGCAGGTGTGAAGTGTGAACAGCTGACACAGCCACCCTCTGTGATTGTGCAGCCAGGTCAGCGTCTGACCATCACCTGTCAGGTCTCTTATTCTCTAAGTGGCTACTACACAGCTTGGATCAGACAGCCTGCAGGGAAAGGACTGGAGTGGATTGGGATGAAATACACTGGGGACTCTCACTATAAAGATTCACTAAAGAGCAAGTTCAGCATTGATTTAGAGACGTCAAGCAAGACAGTGACTCTAAAGGACAGAATATGCAGCCTGAAGACACTGCTGTGTATTACTGAGCCAAAAAGTCAAACTTAACACAAAGCATCAGCAGAGCTGAACAAAAATCTCTCAGTGCATGAACACATTTGTAATATGAAGCCACCAGAGGAGGAGACCAATAATGATTTAAGGGTGTATGAAATGGCTTTAAGGAGTCGCTATGCTTGATAGAGAGCATGGTAGACAGAAATATTAGAAAACAGCAGAAAGCAGCTGAATCTGCAGACAACATCAGAGGATTCTGATGTTTATTGTTGTCCTCAAGAGTCAGAGTGACACTGTGATACTAAATCAAGAGAAGGGTTTGCTTTGTCTTCAGTATATATTCTTGTTTTTGCTTGTCTTTTGGCAAACACCCATCGTTCGATATTCAGTATGTGGTGTTTTTAAAAAAAATGTTTTTAAACGATAAACCATTTTTGATATGTCCATCATTCACCATGCAGAGGATTAGTTTTATTGGAGTTTAGTTTTGTTTTATGGAGTTTTGGATGCCTCATAAAATGTTACTGATCTGGTTCCTGTTTTTAAGCAACAGCTGATGTTGTTGTGAATCCACCTTATCAGAACTTCAATCAAAAGTAGCTTTAACAATAAAGAGTCATAATATTCCTGTGATTAATGACTGTATTACATAATGGAGCACACATTTAATAATGAATATATATGGAGTTTTTTGCCCATGTATCATAAATCAATTGGTGACTAAATTTTGAGAGAAAATTAATATTTATTAATATATAATATTTGCTTAAATATTTTAATATAAGTCGTGTGCAGATCTTTATATGAGACGAAGTTTTTCTTTAAGGAGGAGTTTATGCAAATTCAGATTTTTACGCATGTGTTGCCAAATATAAGAAAGGCACTACATGGGAGATTTTCATGACTGTAGACTGAGCAGAGAGACATGACTAATACAATGAAGTGTCCTTAGTTTACCTTTGTTTTTCTTATGTCAGTTTACTGGGCTGGTAAGGACAGCACATTTCTTCTGCAAACATTAAGATATGTTTGATATAAAGAAGCTAATTATGTTTTTGTCTGTAGGTACTGAGGGTCAAACACTGACTGAGTCTGAATCAGTGATTAAAAGGCCTGGAGAATCACACAGACTGACCTGTACATACTCAGGGTTCAGCAGTGATATTAATGGTGCTTGGATCAGACAGGCTGCTGGAAAAGTACCAGAGTGGGTTGCTTGGATCCGCTATGATAGTAATGAAATCTACTACTCTCAGTTAGTCAGAGGCCGCTTCATCATCTCCAGAGACAACAGCAGAAAGCAGGTGTATCTGCAGATGAACAGCTTGACGACTGAGGATTCAGCTGTTTATTATTGTGCCACAGAGCCAGGTCACAGAGTTTGGGTCAAAGAAAGGAAAAGTGCATTTTTAATCAATCAATCTTTATTTATAAAGCACTTTTCATACAGAAATGTAGCACAAAGTGCTTTACATGGTTAAAAGCAGCCCACCCCACCCTTCAACTCACTCCCCACACTCTCATTAACATAAACGATCATGGATACATAACCCCCCCCCTTCCCCCCCCCACACACACACTTAAAGAGTAAAATTGGGCTCGGCACACATGAGCCAGGTGAGGAAATCACTATCACAGGGAGCTGTCTGCACCGGGCCACCAGGCTGGCACACAGCAGGAGGGAGGCAAAGAAGCCCCCCAGCCAGGCTGAGAATACCGACAGAGCCCCAGCAGCCACGGTCGATCACAGCCCCGGTGCAGAGAGCCCCCTCCGAGGAAACACTGGAGATATGACCCAATGAGAATATATACATGATAAAAAGATAAAATAAATAAGAATGGGATACAATATAAATATAAATAGCGTAAGAAGATTCGCTACAAGGTTTTTCACTTGTAGCGAAGGGCGAAGAGTTTCTCTCTCTGAGCCTCAGGACCGATGATTAAAACTTTAGTTTTGTCCTGGTTAAGCTGTAAAAAGTTTTCTGCCATCCAAGATCTTATATCTAAAATACAGTTAAAAAGGAATCTTAAACAGTGACACGGCCATGTCTGAGTGTATTACTGTCATGATCCTGGGTCCTTTTGACCCAGCGTTTTGTGTTTTCTCTTCGCGATTTTGGTTCTGTTCTTCCTCTGGTTAGTGTTTACTCTGTTCTGCCCGTGTGTTCCTGTATCTAGTCCGCGTTCTTAGTTTGTGTCCTTTCATGTGTAAGTTCCTGTTTTATTGTGAAGGTCTGTGTCTTATGTGAGTGTTTTCAGTTTGCCTCCCTAGTCTCGTTATGTTAATCACTCCCAGCTGTGTTTCCCACCTGTGTGTAATCTCCCTGTGTTCTCTGAGTGTATTTAAGTTGTATTTTCTGTCTTAGTAATTGCTGGTTCGTCTGTGTTGTTTCCCCTCGGTCTCCCTGCGTCTCTCCGTGTATAGTTCTCCGGATCTCCCTGCATCTTCGGTTCTGGTTTGTGTTGTTAGTTTACCCAGTTTAGGTTTCAGTTTCATGTTCCTAGCGCCTTTGTTGTTTGCATTTTGTTGTTAATAAACACTCACCTGCACCAGAGCTGCCGCCTTTTGGTCCTATATATATTCCACACGGCTTGCCCCCGCAAACCGTGACAATTTTATTATGCGGCACCAGTGAAAGAGTTATAAAGTTATAAATAAAAAAAGAACAAATAAAAAATAAGATAATGTGGTTTTACTTAATATATTTTTTTAATATGTTAAGGAGACGTAGCCACATAAAAGTCACGGCCAGGGGATCAGCAGGCCGCTGAGCTCTCCTTACCAGGATGGCACCCTTTTGTTTGACGGGAGTCACTAGACCAAGTGGGTCGTATAGGCCGGAGACTTGGCTTAGCAGTTCTCGCCTGGTGAATGGATCAGGTGTTTGCTCTCTGACTTCTTCTCTGAGCAGGTCTTGACCAAGGCGCATTTTCCTCCTTTTCTTTGAGAAGTTCACTGCGACCATGACATGAAGCTTGTCATCATTGATGGTGTAGCCAAGGCCAAGGGCTTTGTTGTCATCTTCCATCAGCTGGTTTGGCAGGATCATAGTCTTTGGCTCTGATCGAGGCAACTCTTTCTTTGACTCCTCCCTCCCACTTTGACTGGAGTAGACCCAAGGCTTCATGTAGAATCCTCCAGCTCTCAGGATGTGCTCGATGTTGGCTGTTAGGCGTCTCAAATGGTCGAGGTCATTGTGTGATGTCAGGATGTCATCGACATAAGCATCTTCTTCCAGCACACGTTTCTCCTCTGTGAAGTGACTGAATGAAGGTAGGTTTGCGGTTTCTCTCATGGCGACTTGGGCTATGCAACCAGCAGGTTTGTCTCCAATGTTGACTCTTGTTATGGCATAGTCTTCTATGTCTGCATCTTCTGTGTCACGCCACAAGAATCTGTGCAAGTGGACTTCTCGATCTTCCAGCCAGACGGAGTTGTACATCTTGCGGACGTCACCAAGGGCGGCGTAGACACCAGCTCGGAACCTCAGCAGGACAGCTCTTATCGGATTCAGGACATCAGGACCTTTGATGAGGATGTCATTCAGGCTGAGGCCTCTGTACTTCTGGCTGCTGTTCCACACCAACCTCACTGGGGTAGAGACAGAGTGTGGATTTGGCGCGATGAGGTGGCTAATATACCATACTGGCCCAGTCCAACTCTGCAGGACTTCTTTGGACAGCTTCACTGCAGCTCTGCGGTTTACCATCTCATGAACTTGTGCAGCATAGGCCTTCTTCCATTCAGGTTCTTTAGATAGCTTCATCTCGGTTCTGATGAATGTTGCTTCTACTGCTTTCCTGTTATTTGGCAAGGTTGCTGGATCTTCTACCCATGGGTATTTAGCATGCCAATGCGGTTCACTGTTGTGGGCATCTCCAGTTGAGTAAGTCAGGCCATTCCTCACGATCTCCATCTCCCTCTCTTCTGCAAGCGTCATTTCTTTACCCCCTGGCTGGCAGCTCCCACAACGACACCCTCCACATCTCGGCTGGCAAGCGGCTCCGATGCTTTCCCACCTCCACCACTTCAGAAAGTCTCTGCTGCTGGTAGCTGTGGTGGATAGAGTCTCAGGGTGATCAGGGTGCTGACAGGAAGCTAGGTCTTTAGTGAACTCTTGGTACTTGAATGCAGCAGCTCTCATTGATCTTGCGAAGTGAGTTTTGGAGGTGTGGGCCATCAAAGTGACTTCCTCAAAGAGGTCTGGATGCGTGCCCCCGATTGTTTTGCCAAGTGGACCGTCCCAGAGAACCAGGTCACCGATGGAACGGATCTTTTGGGGCACCAGCTGGCCTTCTTTATGGCTGATTAGAAGCTGGATCTCTCTGGGTCTGATGAGGTCTTGGAGAGGGATGTCAGGGAAGATCTTTTGTAGCTTCTGAGGTGGAACATGTCTTTCCACTTCAGCAATCTTGTCAAGACCATAGCAGACTAACTGGTGAGGCTTTAAAGTTCCTCTTGAGGTGTTGACACGGATCTTGAGAAGGTAGCGCTTGGTTGCCACAGACACCTTCATACCTCCGATACCCTGGATGACGAGCATGACGTCTTCACTGCGAAGGTTGAGCTTACTTGCAGCTTTATGGGTTATGTAGTTTGTGTCAGATGCTAGATCAATTAATGTCCCAATTCTCTGCCCATCATTGGCGATGACGTCAAGGAGCATCAGGATCACAGGGTACTCTTTTAGACCAGTCCCCTCCAGTAGACCTCTCTCTGCTGCCATGGAGTTGAAGGCTCGTGATGAGACGTTGCAGAAAGCTCTCCGACACTCCTGCACTAGCTCTGGCGATAGTTTAGAGATGAACTCTTCTTGAACCTCTGTATACCTCCTCCCCTCAGCTCTCGCCGGACCAGACTTGGGCCTTTGTGATAAGGGTCGTGGCAAGGGACAAAGAAGGTAATGATGCTGGTCTTTGCACTCTGGATTTCCACACAGGTAAGTCATCTTTCTGCAGGGTTCGTCGTGGATCTCGAGGCACCTCTTGCAGGCTCCAAGTTGCCGCACTGCATCTTTTTTCTCCTGTAACTTTGTGTTGGTTCTAAACCGCCTGCAGATGTAGAGCTTTCTCTTGTGTTTCGGGTCCCCACAGATGATGCAGCCAAATAAAACTATGGAAAGAAAATTTGATTACACTAATGAACTCTTAACACTTTTAGGTACTGAAGGTCAAACACTGACTGAGTCTGAATCAGTGGTCAAAAGGCCTGGAGACTCCCACAGACTGACCTGTACATACTCAGGATTTGGTGGCGATTTTCATGCTGCTTGGATCAGACAGGCTGCTGGAAAAGGACCAGAGTGGGTTGCTTGGATCCAGAGTGATAGCGGCAATATCTGGTACTCTCAGTCAGTCAGAGGCCGCTTCACCATCTCCAGAGACAACAGCAGAAAGCAGGTGTATCTACAGATGAGCAGCTTGACGACTGAGGATTCAGCAGTTTATTATTGTGCCAAAGAGTCACAGTGACACAAGAGGAAGAAATGCTGTACAAAAACTCACTACATCAAAACTAGTCAGAATTTGCTTTCAGCATTTTAGAAATGAACTGAAGATTAATGTCTGACAAATGTCTCACCTGTCAGTTCCTGGACAGCTGATCAGTCAGCCTGCAGGTAAAGGGAGGAAAAGTAGTGGGAGCTCTCACTATGAAGACTCACTGAAGAAAAAGGTCAGGATTGACTCAGACACTTCCAGCATTCTTGCATTTAAAAACTCAGTGAGTCACAAAGAAGCTTAAAGACTGTTTACTTTAGTAATTCAGAAACTGTGCCTATTTTTTACAAGGATCAAATATATACAGGAAACATACAAAAAGGCTTCTCCATAAGATGAGTGTAACTATCAACAATACACATTCAGAGGTAGCATTAGGATATTAATTCAAATCAAATTCATATTTGCATAACTTATTCATGCACAGGATTTATATTAATTACATATATTTGTATATTAGGTATTACAACTATGTGATAGCCCGTTGTATGGACGGCAATCCTCCATAGAAGCAGGACTTGTTACATTTAGTGCCTGAGTAGTGCACATGTCTGAATTAGGAGAGCAGAGCAAACCAGGGTGTGGCATGAAGAGGTGGTCAAAAAGTGACCACATGTCTTGTTGAATGTCGGGAAAACAGATGGACTCTTTTGGGTCTTCAAAGAATGTAACTGTGGAGGTAGATGAAGTGGATGGAGCAGAATCAACAGCAGGGCTGCTCAGATTTAGTTGAAAATCTGAGCAGAACCCGTTTTTGTTTAAACGGGTTCTGAAGACACTGGGACTCAAAGAAGGATTTGATCCTCTTTGTGTATGCAATTTTATATCATACAGAAATAATCCAAGAACAAGTATCATGTGGGAACAAATTGTGAGTATCTAATGAAAATATGACATTTATTTCATGAAGATGTCAAATACCTATAAAAGTGCTACAATTCTAAACTAATTTGAACCAAACTGTAAAATATGAAAATTAAAACAAATTAATACCCCAAATTGTTAACTCTTATGACTACACTCATAACTGCAATAGTTCTGTTACACAACACAATCAGAGTTTATAATATAATGCACAATTACAAATGCAGTTACCTAGTTATACACACAAATGGACTGGCCATCGGGCATCAGTGGGCTGATGGTGATTTTTGGTTTTTATGGGCCAATGTTTTTTGTTTTTTTTTAAGCTTGGTAATCTGTTATTAGAATTTTATTTATTTGTTTATTTATTTTTAAGACTTTTATTTAACTTTTAGTTAGATTTTTTTAATTCTGCTAAATTCATCAGCTGCTAAAACTAAAGTCCTGTTAGGAGTATATACTCCAGGAGCTGCGTTTGCAAAGACCACACTAGTCGACCGCCTCAACAAGCACGGCATCCAGTTCTCTGTCATCTAAAGTTTGTTTTCTTCCTGCTAAATACATCAGCTAGAAACTAAAATCCTTGTGTTAAGCTTGTATACAGTACTGCTGGGTTTGAGATCTTTAATGAAAACAGATGGCTAAAGCATATATAAAAATATTTATATTATAAATTCAAAACAGAATATAATCAAGTCGCAGATTTTGACTCTGTGAAACAGTGATATTGTTTGCTGAGGAGGAGTCAGTGCAAAACTAATTTCAATATAAATATCTATGGTCAAGAGTAAAAGTCGGGACTCAGTCTAACAGACACAGTGTTGACTGTTCAAAGACATTCTGACTTTAACAATGACCAGATCAGTTTATTTAGCCACTTTAGAGTTTCTGATTTGTTTCTCAGCTGGTAAGGACATCTGTTCTGTTGGAAAAATAAGCTGATATAAAGAAATTTGATAACTTACGAAACTAGTGATAACTAATGATAATAATGATTTATGTTTATATGATGGGACCTAGAACACGCTGGAGAAATTATGTCTCTCGGCTAGCCTGGCAGCTACTTAGTGGTCGGGGAGAGGGAGGTCTGGGCTTCTCTGTTTAGGCTGGCCACACGACCCGGCAGCAGATAAGCTGATGAAAATGGATGGATGAATGGAGTTCAACTTATTTAGCTTTCAGGCCACATTAGGCTATTAGAGACACTGAGATAATGAAGTTCAGTTTTGAATTAGACTTCATCAGGTAGACCATCTATGGACAGAATGTGCAGCCTGAAAACACTGCTGTGTATTAAAGTAAAAGAGAGACACATTGAGACAAAAACCATTAGGAGACCTAAACAAAAGGTTCACACACACTAACAAGAAGTGACAAGCAGAGAGACTCTCACACCAGACGTTTTGTTAAGGAAGCGTCTTTTATGTTATAAAACAGCACTTAACTCACTATCTAACATCATCTAACTCCCTTGATGGTTAAATAATGTTTCCTTTAACAATTTGTTATAAACAAGCAAATAATTAAATAAATAAACAAAGTGCAGTATTCCTAAAACATATTTGTCTTGGTCTTTTGTGTTATTTTTGAGTTTTGAATCTTTAACGTATTTGAGTTTGTCTTTTTGTTTAGGTTTTGGTTATTGGACTGGTTCTTTTATAGCATTTTCTACAATCTCCAGAGACAACAACAGAAAGCAAGTGTATCTGCAGGTGAGAGGCTTGACAGCAGGAGGATTTCTGCTTATTATTCTGTTTATTATTGTGCTTGAGAGCCACAGTGAACCAAGGTGAGGAAACACTGTACACAGCTCTTAGAATTAGCAATTTACTTTTACAAAAATGACTTCCAACTCAATATAATAAACAATAGAACTGCATTGATCTGTAATATGTTTATCATTATCTATTCATTCATTTTGGTTGTAATGAATAGAATCTATTTTGATTTACTTTGTTCATACTTTCACAGTACTCAACAGGCAACTTATGTTGCCTAAAAAACATCATCTAATGTTTCATTCTTGTTCAAATAAATCTGTTTTTAAAGTTACATTTCAGTTTCTCACCTCTCCAAACTCTCTGTTAGCAAAGCAGTCAGGCATGTTTCAGTTATAACCTGACAGTTTCCATGTGTATGCAAAGTGAACTTCCTCTCAGTTTGAAATAAAGATTTGAAATCAGTCCGTCAGTTTCATCAGATGAGAAGCTCCCGTCAGATCACCTTCAGCACCATCATGTTCTCTGTAGCTCTGCTGCTGCTGGCTGCTGGATCCTGTGAGTCTCACTGAACACAAACACTGACAGCATGGACACCACACACTGTTACTTTTATAGAACCACATTCAACTTGTTTTCTCTGCAGGTGTGAAGTGTGAGCAGCTGACACAGCCACCCTCTGTGATTGTGCAGCCAGGTCAGCGTCTGACCATCACCTGTCAGGTCTCTTATTCTATGGGCAGCTACTACACAGCTTGGATCAGACAGCCTGCAGGGAAAGGACTGGAGTGGATTGGGATGAAAAGTATTTCGTATTCATACTATAACTCACTAAACAGAGAGTTCAGCATTGACTTGCACACTTCAAGCAAGACAGTGACTTTAAACGGAGAGAATATGCAGCCTGAAGACACTGCTGTGTATTACTGTGCCCGATACCACAGTAACACAAAGCAGCAGCAGAACTGAACAAAAACCTCTCAGTGGCTGAGCAGTTGTAGCATGAAGCCACCAGAGGTGGAGCTCTAAGACCAATAATGTATTCAAAAATGTTTCTGTGGGAAGGAAACAGTTCTTAGAAAAACTATTCAGTTTGTGTGGAAAATCTAAAAAAAAGTGATTTTGAAAGATCTTGATATAGCTCTTAAATAAAATGTCATGGCATGAATAAGCTTTACTGTTTTCTTTAATGAAATGTTTTCAGACAGACTGAGGTTTATGTTGTGATCACTACCTTCAATGAAGTAGTAGTAGCAACAAATGTTACCTACACCAATTCAGAGACAGTTTACCATCTCAATAGACAACAAAAAACAGCAACTGTATCTGCTATTTAATAATAACAAAGACTGTTTATTATCATGATCAACAGTCACATGTTTGGTGAAAATGATACAAATTCACACAATAATCAATACTACAAAGATGATGAAAGCAACTTTGTAATACTTTCTCCTGTCCAGTCTCAAAACAACAAAAACTAGTTCATATAAAGTGTTCACAAGGGCAACATGCACATCTACACTTAATCATACACCATAAAAAAACTTGCTGTAAAATCTGTAAAAACTCTGGGTTCAAAACCCGGGAATCATGACAAGGAGGAGGAGATGAAGCAAGCTGATCTCTAACTATGATTAACCACCACATTAGATTGCGCAGAGACAAATGAATGAGAAATTATGTGTTTGAAATACAGACACTAATTATTGCTGTTTGCCTGTAAGAAACGAGCACTTAACCAGTGTTTAAAAAACCTGGATAATCTCACAGAGTGACCTGTAAATACTCAGGGTCTAGTGGTGATATTATTGCTCCTTGGATCAGATATTCTGGTGGAAAAGGACCAATATATAACTGAAACTCTTGACATTCAGAATTTGTTTTGACTGAGTCTGTAAGACTGATAAATACAGGGATTGCAGAATTATTAGGCAAGTTGTATTTTTGAGGAATAATTTTATTATTGAACAACAACCATGTTCTCAATGAACCCAAAAAACTCATTAATATCAAAGCTGAATGTTTTAGCTATTTTAGGGGGATATCTGTGTGTGCAGGTGACTATTACTGTGCATAATTATTAGGCAACTTAACAACAAAAAATATATATACCCATTTCAATCATTTATTTTTACCAGTGAAACCAATATAACATCTCCACATTCACAAATATACATTTCTGAGATTCAAAAACAAAACAAAAACAAATCAGCGACCAATATAGCCACCTTTCTTTGCAAGGACACTCAAAAGCCTGCCATCCATGGATTCTGTCAGTGTTTTGATCTGTTCACCATCAACATTGCGTGCAGCAGCAACCACAGCCTCCCAGACACTGTTCAGAGAGGTGTACTGTTTTCCCTCCTTGTAAATCTCACATTTGATGATGGACCACAGGTTCTCAATGGGGTTCAGATCAGGTGAACAAGGAGGCCATGTCATTAGTTTTTCTTCTTTTATACCCTTTCTTGCCAGCCACGCTGTGGAGTACTTGGACGCGTGTGATGGAGCATTGTCCTGAATGAAAATCATGTTTTTCTTGAAGGATGCAGACTTCTTCCTGTACCACTGCTTGAAGAAGGTGTCTTCCAGAAACTGGCAGTAGGACTGGGAGTTGAGCTTGACTCCATCCTCAACCCGAAAAGGCCCCACAAGCTCATCTTTGATGATACCAGCCCAAACCAGTACTCCACCTCCACCTTGCTGGCGTCTGAGTCGGACTGGAGCTCTCTGCCCTTTACCAATCCAGCCATGGGCCCATCCATCTGGCCCATCAAGACTCACTCTCATTTCATCAGTCCATAAAACCTTAGAAAAATCAGTCTTGAGATATTTCTTGGCCCAGTCTTGACGTTTCAGCTTGTGTGTCTTGTTCAGTGGTGGTCGTCTTTCAGCCTTTCTTACCTTGGCCATGTCTCTGAGTATTGCACACCTTGTGCTTTTGGGCACTCCAGTGATGTTGCAGCTCTGAAATATGGCCAAACTGGTGGCAAGTGGCATCTTGGCAGCTGCACGCTTGACTTTTCTCAGTTCATGGGCAGTTATTTTGCGCCTTGGTTTGTCCACACGCTTCTTGCGACCCTGTTGACTATTTTGAATGAAACGCTTGATTGTTCGATGATCACGCTTCAGAAGCTTTGCAATTTGGAGACTGCTGCATCCCTCTGCAAGATATCTCACTATTTTTGACTTTTCTGAGCCTGTCAAGTCCTTCTTTTGACCCATTTTGCCAAAGGAAAGGACGTTGCCTAATAATTATGCACACCTGATATAGGGTGTTGATGTCATTAGACCACACCCCTTCTCATTACAGAGATGCACATCACCTAATATGCTTAATTGGTAGTAGGCTTTCGAGCCTATACAGCTTGGAGTAAGACAACATGCATGAAGAGGATGATGTGGACAAAATACTCATTTGCCTAATAATTCTGCACTCCCTGTACAGATCTGAAACCTGAGCTGGAGAAGATCAACATAAGCATGGACAGAGCAGAGAATCACAGAGTGTGCGCCCACCCCAAACCTGAACTCTTGTAAGGCAAAGGTAGTAAACACTGAGCACATGTTACTGGAGACAGGAATTCAATAAATTGAATGTGTCCAGAGTTTAGTAATTAAAAAAACACATATGCCGCAGTAACTGAGCCCATGTTTGGAAGCAAAAATGATAAAGAAAAAAAAAGAATGAATTTAATGCAATATTATTATTTTGAGGTACCTCTGAATACATTTTAGCCCTTCCATAGTAAAATCCTGATACCATATTTCTGCCCTGTAATGAATTGCTGTCCTCTCAAAGCACTTCCATCACACCCTGACTTTCCAGATGATGCTGAGACTGTCTGTAATGATGACAGTGCTCTGTCTTCCCTGTAATTTGGTTTATGGTAGAATGCCCTAACTACATTTTTCATTCCGATTAATTTATTAAATCATTTTCATTTATTTTACCTCTGTTTCTTTGTACAAGTGTGAATGGTCAGGATATGGAGTCCATTCACTCCAGTGTTAATAAAACCCCAGGAAACCATCAGTATTCCCTGTAGAGAACCTGGTTTCAGTTTTGGTGTAAATGGCATCTGCTGAGCACACTTCTCTGATACGGTGTACATTTTAGGACATCGTCAGGTCTCAAGAAAAAAGTTGTCAGGTATCAGACAAAAAAATGTCAGGTCTCAGTTCTCAAGAAAAAAGTTGTCAGGTATCAAACAAAAAAATTGTCAGGTCTCAGTTATCAAGAAAAAAGTTGTCAGGTATCAGACAAAAAAATTGTCAGGTCTCAGTTCTCAAGAAAAAAGTTGTCAGGTATCAGAACACAAGGTACCAGACAGAGAGAAAATCTTCCTGCAGGTGGCGGTGTTGTCATGTCCCACCCAATGACTGTATAAAAGATGGACAACACGACAGCTCCCCAAAAATGAAGCCAAAACGTCTCTATCGCCCCCTGGTGTCTGGCTGCAGTATAGGTCATAAACCCCGCCTCCTCCATGTTAGCGGATGGGACTGGGGTCAGACTAAAATAACTTTATTCTCCTCAGATAAGTTTTTTCCAAAGATTCTTTCTTTTGTTATCAATAGTTCTCATCAAAAGACCCTTATGAAAAGGACACTGAGGGAACAGTTTACCCTGCCCGGGATAGGGTTACCGGGGCCCCGCCCTGGAGCCAGGCCCGGGGAGGGTGCCCGAGGGCGAGCGTCTGGTGGCCGGGCCTTAGTCCATGGGGCCCGGCCGGGCACAGCCCGAAGAGGAGACATGGGCCCATCCTCCCGCAGGCCCACCACCCGCAGGAGGTGCCATAGGGGTCGGGTGCATTGTGTGCCGGGTGGCGGCCAGGAGCGGAGGCCCTGGCGGACTGACCCCCGGCTGCCAAGACTGGCAATAGGGACATGGAATGTCACCTCTCTGGTGGGGAAGGAGCCTGAGTTAGTGCGTGAGGTTGAGAGGTACCGGCTAGATATAGTCGGGCTCACCTCCACACATGGCTTGGGCTCTGGAACCAGTCTCCTGGAGAGGGGCTGGACTCTGTCTCAGTCTGGAGTTGCCCCTGGTGAGAGGCGGCGGGCTGGGGTGGGTATTCTAATATCCCCTCGGCTTGCTGCCGGTACGTTGGGGTTTTTCCCGGTGGACGAGAGGGTTTGTTCCCTGCGCCTTAGGGTCGGGGAACGGGTCCTGACTGTCATCTGCGCTTATGCGCCGAGTGGCAGTTCAGAGTACCCAGCCTTCTTAGAGTCCCTGGGGGGGGGGGGGGGGGTGCTGGAGGGTGCTCCACCTGGAGACTCTGTTGTCCTGCTGGGAGACTTCAATGCTCACGTGGGTAACGACAGCGAGACCTGGAGGGGCGTGATTGGGAGGAACGGCCTCCCTGATCTGAACCCGAGCTGTGCTTTGTTATTGGACTTCTGTGCTAATCACAGTTTGGCCATAACGAACACCCTGTTCGAACATAAGAGTGTCCATAAGTGCACGTGGCACCAGGACGCTCTAGGCCGTAGGTCGATGATCGATTTTGTAATCGTATCAGCAGACCTGCGACCATATGTTCTGGACACTCGGGTAAAGAGAGGGGCTGAGCTGTCAACTGATCACCACCTGGTGGTGAGTTGGATCAGGTGGCGGGGGAGGACGCTGGACAGACCTGGTGCACCTAAACGCGTAGTGAGGGTGTGCTGGGAACGTCTAGCAGAGGCCCCAGTCCGCGAGATCTTCAACGCACACCTCCGGCAGAGCTTCAACAGCATTCCGAGGGAGACTGGGGACATTGAGTCCGAATGGACCATGTTCAGCGTCTCCATTGCCGAAGCTGCTGCATTGAGCTGCGGCCGCAAGGTGGTTGGTGCCTGCCGCGGTGGTAATCCCCGAACCAAATGGTGGACACCAGAGGTGAAGGGAGCCACCAGGCTGAAGAAGGAGTCCTATCGGGCTTGGTTAGCCTGTGGGACTCCGGAGGCAGCGGACAGGTATCGACAGGCCAAGCGGAATGCGGCTCGGGCAGTGGCTGAAGCAAAAACTCGGGTGTGGGAGGAGTTCGGAGAGGCCATGGAAAAAGACTTTCGGACTGCCTCGAAGAGATTCTGGCAAACCGTCAGGCGTCTCAGGAGGGGAAAGCGGTGCTCTACCTGCACTGTGTATAGTGCTGGCGGAGCGCTACTGACGTCGACTGAGAAAATTGTCAGGCGGTGGAAGGAATACTTCGAGGACCTCCTTAATCCTACTGACACGTCTTCCGAGGAGGAAGCAGAGTCTGGGGATGAGGGGAATGACCCGCCAATTTCCGGGGGCGAGGTCACTGAGGCAGTTAAACAACTCCTTGGTGGCAGAGCCCCTGGTGTTGATGAGGTCCGCCCCGAGTTCCTGAAGGCTCTGGACGTTGTAGGGCTGTCCTGGTTGACACGCCTCTGCAATGTTGCGTGGAGATCAGGGGCAGTACCTGTGGACTGGCAGACCGGGGTGGTGGTCCCCATCTTTAAGAAGGGGGACCGGAGGGTGTGTTCCAACTACAGGGGGATCACACTCCTCAGCCTCCCTGGGAAAGTCTATGCCAGGGTGCTGGAAAGGAGAGTTCGTCCGTTAGTCGAACCTCGGATACAGGAGGAACAATGCGGTTTTCGTCCTGGTCGCGGAACACTGGACCAGCTCTTTATCCTCTCCAGGATACTTGAGGGTGCATGGGAGTTTGCCCAACCAGTCTACATGTGTTTTGTGGACTTGGAGAAGGCATTCGACCGTGTCCCTCGGGGTGTCCTGTGGGAGGTGTTGCGGGAGTATGGGGTGTCTGGCCCATTGCTACGGGCCATTCGATCCCTATACAACCGTTGCAAGAGCTTGGTTCGCATTGCCGGCAATAAGTCGGACTCGTTCCCGGTGGGTGATGGGCTCCACCAGGGCTGCCCTTTGTCTCCGGTTCTGTTCATAATTTTTATGGACAGGATTTCTAGGCGCAGCCAAGTGGCGGAGGGCTTTCGCTTCGGTGGCCTCAGAATCTCATCTCTGATTTTTGCAGATGATGTGGTTCTGTTGGCTTCATCGGGTGAGGGCCTCCAGCTCGCACTGGAACGGTTCGCAGCCGAGTGTGAAGCAGCGGGAATGAGGATCAGCACCTCCAAATCTGAGGCCATGGTTCTCAGCCGGAAAAGGGTGGAGTGCCCACTCCGGGTCGGGGATGAGTTCCTGCCCCAAGTGGAGGAGTTCAAGTATCTCGGGGTCTTGTTCGCGAGTGATGGGAGAAGGGAGCCGGAGATCGACAGACGGATTGGGGCTGCGGCTGCAGTAATGCGGACGCTGCACCGGTCCGTCGTGGTGAAGAGGGAGCTGAGTGTAAAAGCGAAAATCTCAATTTACCGGTCGATCTACGTCCCTACCCTCACCTATGGCCACGAGCTGTGGGTAGTGACCGAAAGAACGAGATCGCGGATACAAGCGGCGGAAATGAGCTTCCTCCGAAGGGTGGCTGGCCTCTCCCTTAGAGATAGGGTGAGAAGTTCGGCCATCCGGGAGGGGCTCAGAGTAGAGCAGCTGCTGCTCCACATCGAAAGGAGCCAGCTGAGGTGGTTCGGGCATCTGACAAGGATGCCCCCTGGGCGCCTCCTGGGTGAGGTGTTCCAGGCATGTCCCACCGGGAGGAGGCCCCGGGGCAGACCCAGGACACGCTGGAGAGATTATATCTCTCGGCTGGCCTGGGAACGCCTTGGTGTTCCCCCGGATGAGCTGGAGGAGGTGGCTGGGGAGAGGGAGGTCTGGGCCTCTTTGCTTAGGCTGCTGCCCCCGCGACCCGGCTCCGGATAAAGCGGATGAAGATGGATGGATGGATGGATAGTTCTCATCACGCTTATTGATGTTCAAGGGGTCTCCTCTCCCATAAGTTTGATTCTAATTCCTACCGCGGTGATGTTAAATTGGGGTGAAACGTCATCATAACAGCTTTGACTGGCAGCTGCAGTCACGGAGAAACTTGCGTATCTCTGTTCGGGAATCCGGTTGTTCAGTCTGACGTCACTAGCCGTGTCTGGGTCTAAACTCCGCTGCAGGTCCATATATCAAATGATCATTATGGCATTACTGAGAGTTGAAAAACTGTCTAAAGTCTTTCATCTTTAATAAAATGATCAGCGTTCTGCTCTACCAGGTGTAACAACATCCAGGCATCCATGAAAACGGAATTTATGACATTTAACGGAGTTAGAAGTTAGCAGGAAGTTAGCTCGCTAGCTTCTATCTAAATACAATATAGCATGTCCTGACTGCGGGGTTTTGGAAACAAATTAAAACGTACAGCTCTGCTATCACTTCCAGCATAAATGAAGACAGAAAACTAAACAGCAGTGACGTTTGTAGGGTTACTGAAGTTTGGCTAGCTGCTATATAATGATGTGCTATGTGACCGCTAGCGACACAGCTATGTTAGCATAATATAAACAAGCTAACTTTTTTCCCACTGGATAAAAGTTAACGTGAGTGTTCTCGGTGGTCAGGAACAAATGTAATCGCATGGCAGGATGCTGTAAAAGGACCAAACTTCAGCCAGGAGAACAACTGAGATAATCCATCCACAATACGAGGTTAGTCATTCATATACTGCTGCATGGGCTGGGCTGTAGTTACATCCTAAGGTTTTAAAAACTGATCTTAAATAAATGATTAGCGGTAATAAAAGCCGAGGGAGGTCAACAGTGATCACTGATTGTTTTAGGAGCTTTTTGAGATTAAATAGAAGAAAATACATAACATTAAACATGTTAACAGCACAAAAGCCATATTAAACGCAGACTACTTTAGACCCGGAAGTAGGATTCGTCGCGTCATCACTGAACAACCGGATAGCAGATAGAGCGTAGGCTCTGAGAGGAGTGCCAGCGTTTACGCTACGAAAACACGACCGAGTGTTTTAACCTGACAGCCTGAGGTGTTCTTCAGTAAACTGGACTACTCGACAGAAGGACCCGAGGCCCTGCTGCACTTTTTCGGTAAGTTAAACGTGTTTGTCAGCTAATCCGTAACTACCATCCTTAGCTCGGTCCTGAGACCTAGCTAGCTAAGATGAGGACTCGGCTGTCAGGGTTCGTTTAGCTAATCTGTGCAGGTGAATGAATTTACACTGACTAAAGAAATCAAGAGAAACGCTCCGGGCTACTCAGTCAAAAATTACTGTTACTGTACTTTTATTACAAGTATTATACTGTAAAAGCAACAGGCTGCATCCTGCTTCAGCTCCTGTGCAGAGCTGATTATTAAATATGTGCAAACAACAGCATGTTTTCAGTCTCTTGCCACATCTGTAAAGACAATAACTTTAAAAAAAAAAAAGAAAAAAAAAAAGCTTGTACCATGTAGCTCCTCATTAATCAGGAACTATGGATTAAAGTACTGTAGTGTACTGTAATACTGAAAAAAATGTAAGAGAAGAACTTCAGATCCTGAGTGTGTGAGGACAGAAGAATCAGCTTTATTTCAATTTTGAGGGATAAAATTTATATTTGAGTTTGATGGTTCTGTTCTCTTTGTGATTACAGGAGCTGCCCTCAGATTCAGACCTCAGCACCACCCAGTGACGGCAGACAGATCATCCAACATGTTCACATGTTAACTGCAAAATGAACTGATGAAAACAGTACAAAGGTTAAAGTACCACATGTGCTGTAGTGAAAGCTGCAGCTGTTTTATTGATAAAGTTGAAGACAAAAAAACAAAAGGATTAATCACCCATGTAACTGTGTCACTATATATCAGCATTAACAGGACCTCAGTTTGTATCTCAGACCTGCACAGCTTCCGTTTTAAACACTTGATGTACTCAGCTGCATAAAGAGCACGTTTGAGTTTCTCTAACACAATTAAATAAAACCTGATGAAGGTCAAAGGTCACAGTTTTTTGCAGATAGTGTGTTATTTACCATAAAGTGATGCAGAGTTATTCATACCAGAGTAACCAGAGAGGATCACATATTTTTAAATATATAACTTTCTACAGGACTGAATATAATATCTTTATGTAAAAGTCCAGAGCCTCTGGGGAGTATCCGAGTATTTATAACATTACACAAACCAAATGTCTCCATCACAGTGTTCATGAAATGCTGGGTTTATCCATCTCCTGGGGCGGGCCTACGGAGGAGTGCTGAAGATTTCCCTGTGAGGGAGCTGCTGGTGAAGATCATGAGTCCTGCTTGATCAATGCGATGAGCTTCAGTGTTCCTGGTGTTTCTTAAATGATGCCTCTTTCAGTGGGTCAACAGAACTTCTGGCACAGGACAGCTGTGATGAAAGAAAGGGAAGAAGTTTCTCCAAACCTCTGGACCCAGGAAACCCAACTTGGTCCTGATGGTTTCCCTCACTAGTTTCTCTCCAGGGTGAATGTAGCTGTTATACATAATATGGATTATTATTAAATAAAAAGAACAAATTAAACTACACTACTGAAACCTTCTGCTGCTGTTTTTAAAGTTTCCATGTTACCAGGCTGAAGAGATTTAAACAGTTTTAGATCCATTACACTCACAGTCTTAAATGTTAAAATCTCAAAGGACAGCATTATATTTTTGATATTAACAGTAACTCTGGGCTTCTGTGGAGTGTGTAGCCGATCTCATCGCTGTCTAAAAATGGATTAAAAAAACCATAAGAAGTGCTGAATCCTTCAATAACACAGACTATTAGAGTAGCAGCTGTCTGTGTGAAGCACTTGCTGCAGGGTTGCGCCATGAATGTATTCAGCTGCCAACAAAAAGCAGGACTCAGTGCGGGCAACTGCCATGAGTCTGACGATGTTGGGGTGAGACAGTCTCCTAATAAAACAGAAACATCTCTGAATAAAAAACAAAAAAATCACGTTTCACCACTGTCGCTAGCTAGAATGAATTAGCCAGATTTTTTGTCTGATACCTGACAACTTTTTTCTTGAGACCTGACGATGTCCTAAAATGTACACCGTACTCTGACTTCAAGTTGGAAAACATCAGGTATGTCATCTTTTTGCTGTCATCTTGACAGACTTCTATACATCCTCTCAAACTGCTCACATATATGTTATCACTGGAAGGTCTGTGGCCAACACCTATCGATTTCAGTCCTTTTCCTGGTTGTTGTCTTATATAGTGCATACCACAGCAGGTAAATGCGAAACCAGATCCTCTACAGGAGAGACAGAGTCTCCCCAGGCTGTTTCACTACAGGATGGGAAGGAATGGACTCCATATTCTGAAATGTAACACCTGAGGAGATGGTAAATGATGAAAAAACAAGAAACAGAATCCTAAACAAATGCAGTGATCTGTCAGGATTTGAATCACAAAAAGACCTGAACTTTAGCATACTTTAAACTATTGTATATTTAATTTAATGAGGTATAATATAACAGCCAATTTAACTACAAAGGAAGAATGCTGCTCTATTATATGGAGATAATGTTACTATATGGGGGGTATCTTCATCAACAAGATCACAGGACAACCTATTTTAATGAGACTGTGCCCAGCCTGCGGCTTCCTGAACCCATGCACTGGCTGCCATTTGAGCTCAATTCAATTCAGTTCAGTTCAGTTAAAATAGTGCCAAATTATGACAGTTGCTTCAAGATGCTTTTTATTGTAAGCTAAAGATCCTACAATAACAGAGGGAAAACCCCAACAATCAAACAGCATCCTCTGAGCAAACACTTGGCCAGTAATGTATCATGTCCTAATTCAGTACTGGTATTAATCAATGACTAATAAGTGATTAATAATTGACGCACATCATACTTTAGATGATCAAAAATATTTTAGTTGTTGAATTTCATCTTTGCTTCTGATTTAATCTCTCAGGGATTTTCTTCTTATACTAATTTCACTAATTAACATCATTAGTTGTGAGTTGTTCCAGTAGTTTCATTTTTCTTAGTCTCTGGTGATTTGCTGCCCCTCTCTTATCTTTTTTGAAATGGGATAGTCTTTGACCACGTATAATAATGAATAATATATTTTGAATGAGTAAATTAATTTTAGAAGAAAATAAAAATTGGAAAAAAAAAATCTGTTACAACCCAAAACTTAACTTCTCAGCCTCACAGTGTGGATGGATGTGATAACTAAATATTTTTCAGATTAATTCATGAAATGTACAAAGTGCAGTTGAAGATCTAAAACAACCTTATGCAGTAATATTAATAACTGCCAGCTATGAGAGAGGTCATGTTAGTCTTGTTCTATATATGTTCTAGTTACACAAAATATATCATTTTAAACAAAAAAAAATTGATATCCAACTTTAAAATATCCTATTTTTGAATGTTTTACGAAGAGAGAAAATCAGCTAGGTTACAAAATGAAGGCAACATTAGATTCAGTTAAAGGAATAACAGCACAAGAGCCACACCTTCTTCATTAAATCCTGATGCAAATGCGACTGTGTGAAGTGTACTTCTGTCCTGCTGACCTATCTTGTACTTTGTGTAGATCGTCGGAGCAGCAGTGGAGAATCAGGATGACAAACAGACTCACTCTGCTGCTGGTTGCTTTCTTTCAGCCATGTGAGTGCCTCTGCTTCTTGTTTCATCATTTACCAGGAAACACTTTGTCAGTCAGTTATACCAGAACATCATTTCTGTTTTCATTTCATCAGGTGTTACAGGTCAGAGTATGGAGTCCATTCCTTCCAGTCCTGTAGTGAAACAGCCTGGGGAGACTCTCAGTTTGTCCTGCAGGGGATCTGGTTTCACATTTACCTGCTGTGGTATGAGCTGGATAAGACAACAACCAGGAAAAGGACTGGAATGGATCGGGGTTGGCCACATACCTTCCAGCAGCAACAGATATGTGAGCAGTTTGATTGGACGTATAGAAGTCAGTAGAGATGACAGCAACAGCATGGTACATCTGAGGCTTTCCAACCTAAAGCCAGAGGACTCTGCTGTGTATTATTGTGCAAGACACACACAGTGGTTTAAGTAATGAGAGAGGCTTTACAAAAACCTTCAGACATACAGTTTCACAGGAACCTACAGGGGGCAGTAGATGATCAAAAATCTGATGTTAATCTGACGACACAATAATACCTGATTCTACCATGTGTGAAAGTGTATTTCTAGAATCTAGAGTATTTCTATGTAAATAATCATAATAATGAAACATCCCCCCCCTATAAAAATAAAAATAGTTATAAAAGCAGAGCTATGTAAAAATTAAAATGGCTCTTCATATGAAAAAGGTTCTCCTTCCCAGTCTCAAGTCCTTTGCACCCTCCAACAGGTTGCCCTGTATTTTGCTCCATCCATCTTCCCACCAAATCCAACCAGCTTCCCTGTCCCTGCTGAAGAAAAGCATCCCCACCACTATGTTTCACAGTGGGGATGGTGTGTTCAGGGTGATGAGCGGTGTTACTTTTCCACCTCACGTAGTGCTTTGCATTTAGGTCCAAAAGTTCAACTTTGGTCTCATCTAACAAGAACACCTTCTTCCACATGTATGCTGTGTCCCCTGCGTGGCTCCTGCCAAACGGGACTTTTTATGTCTTTCTGTCAAAAATGGCTTCCTTCTTGCCACTCTTCCATATAGGCCGGATTTGTGGAGTAAAACTCTGGAAACATTGATCATTTTTGTACCAATTCACAATTATGTGTTAGTTTGTGTTAGTCTATCACAGAAAATCTCAATAAAACACATTTAATTTTGTGATTGTAAGGTGACAACATGTGTAAAAGTTCAAGGGGTATGAACACTTTTTCAAGCCACTTTACATTACAAAATGAAAGAAAATTGTCATTAAATAATAAGAGATGTCAGAGCCACTCCTTCTACATAATATCCTGATGCAAATCTTCACTGTGTGCAGTGTACTTCTGTGCTGCTGACTTGTCTTAAACGTTTTGTTGATCATCAGAGCAGCAGTGAAGAATCTCTAGACTCACAATGACACAGACACTCACTCTGCTGCTGGTTGCTTTTTCACTTCCCTGTGAGTTCTTCTGCTTCTTACTGTTTCATCATTTACCAGGAAACAATGATGGTCAGTCAGCGATACCAGAACATTTTGAAGATGTCTGTCTCACAGTTTTATCTGTATTCATCTCATCAGGTGTTACAGGTCAGAGTATGGAGTCCATTCCTTCCAGTCCTGTAGTGAAACAGCCTGGGGAGACTCTCAGTCTCTCCTGCAGGGGATCTGGTTTCACATTTACCTGCTGTGGTATGCCCTGGATAAGACAACAACCAGGAAAAGCACTGGAATGGATAGGGATTGGCTTCTCATCTTCCAGCAGCAACAGTTATGCAAGCAGTTTGAGAGGACGCGTAGAAATCAGTAGAGATGACAGCAACAGCATGACATATCTGAGACTTTCCAACTTAAAGCCAGAGGACTCTGCTGTGTATTACTGTGCCAGACACACAGTGGCTTAAGTAATGAGAGAGGCTTTACAAAAACCTTCAGCTATACAGTTTCACGGGAACCTACAGGGGGCAGTAGATGATCAAAAATATGATGTTCAACTCACTGTCACAATAACTCCTGTGATATATGTGAAAGCATATTTAAAAAAAAAAAATCTAAAATGATTTTATGATAATAAAAATATTATGAAAAAAAGAATAATGTATGTAAACTGTGAGATAGAGAAGTTAATGCAAATATTTTACTTTTTCCTTTGTATTCCAGAGAAAAGGACTTTAAAACAACAAGTAAAACCAAAGACATTTGAAGTATTTACAACATGCTTTTTTAAACACAAGTTTAGCATCTCAAGAGACAATAGCAGGGTTGAACAATCAAAAAGTTACATCTTATGTCTTTTTCCAAACACTTTCCTTGAAACTGTTACAAACTGAATCAAACTCCACTTACACTAGGCTACTGTGTATGTTGCATTGATGAATGCTGTTGATGTGCTGTTGATGTGTGTCTTCTGTGGTGAATATAATATAGATTTGAAATGTGACTGAAATAAAGTTGTTTCACGTATTTCTTCATCAGAGTTAATATAAGAGAACATGACACTAAAAGAATCCCAAACTGGACTCTGCTGAAACAGCAAAGATGATTGTAGCAGTAAAACTTTCAGTTGATGATCCAGACGTGGCGCAATGCACGCCTGGATCAGCATCTGAAAGACACGTAGTCAACTTGGTTTGATGGCCAACTTTTTCCTTTCCTTTGACAGGACGAAACATTCAGCAGAACCACATTCAGAGACGACAGCTCTCTGCCATGACTGAGTGGGGTGAGCAAAAAGCACAGAGAAAAAAGAAGAAGCCAAACATTTAGTGGGTTGGTAGGGCTGGATCACAAATATGCAGCCCTGGAGCAAGAGACACCTGACGAAATGTACATGGAGAAAGATGACAGAGAGGAGAATGATGGACAAGCTGGAGAGAAGTCATGCACTTTATTCTATAATTGTACAACATTCTGTCAAGAAAAGTCATAAAATAGTGATTATAGAAAATAAAAGTCTTGCAGGTTGATGGCAAACTGAAATGGACGTCATGCTTATTCTCATGTGTAAAGAAACAGCTGGTGTCACACTAACATGTAGCTGCTGTGAGTGGCAACTGTTTGACATAATGAACAATTAAGGAAACAAATTTAAAAGTGTTGCAGAGACTTGCAGTTAAAACATCCTTTTGAATAATATTTGAATATATTTGAGATATGTTTGCTCCTCCCTAATAAAATAGGGATGCCACACTTATGTCCTCTCACTAACTATCTGAAGCACTTCCTTCACTTTCAAGATGATGCTGAGACTGTCTGTTCTGATGACAGTGCTCTGTCTGCCCTGTGAGTCCCTTTATGCTATAATACACAAAGTGATTTTTTCATTACTATCATTTTATTAAATTATTTTTTAACTGTTTATACTTCTGGTACTTTGGCAGGTCTGAATGGTCAGGCTATGGAGTCCATTCCCTCCACTCCAGTGTTGAAAAATCCTCATGAAACTCTCAGTCTTTCCTGTAGAGGATCTGGTTTCAATTTTGGCAGCTATGGCATGCACTGGATCAGACAACCTGCAGGAAAAGGCCTAGAATGGTTTGGAACTATTTGGAGTGACTCAAGTAGAACTGAATATATTGCCAGTGTGCAAGGACGTATAGAAATCACCAAAGACAACAGCAACAGCATGACATATCTGAGACTGTCTAATCTAAAGCCAGAGGACTCTGCTGTGTATTACTGTGCGACACACACACAGTGGTTTCTGATATGGGAGAAGCTTTACAAAAACCTTCAGCTATATATTTTCATAACAACCTGTAGGGGGCAGTAGATGACTACCAATATTATAACATTTTTAAGAAGCCATGACATGAGTGAGAATATTTATAAAACATTTGTTTTTGAAGGTGATTCATAAAGAAAATCAATATGAAAAAAGTATTTAAGCATTTAAACAGAGAGCATGAATAAGTTTAAATTAATCAGTAATTGAAATATGCAGATGAGCACATATCACCATATATGTAATCCATATAATCATAATCATCAGAATGGCTGCTCATTCTCCTGACCATTTATATTTCACTTACTGCTGAAGAGATTATTCAGAATATGATACATGTTCTTCTACGTCTCACTGCATATTTAAAATAATGTACTTCTAGACACACAACTGTGAAAACTAATGATAAAAAAATCAGTATGAAAAAATATGTCAACACTCAAGCAAGCACCCTCTGATCACTGTAACACTGCAGGTTTTACAGCTGTGTTCATCTAGCATAGCTCTCCCTAACCAGGAAAATAGCACTGCTAATATCTGTACCACATTACTGGAAAACAGAGAAGGAACTCAAATGTTTCAGCTCATAGTTTAGAAGTTACAAAAGACCATCTCCCATAGAAAGTGAATCTAAGGGAATAAAACCATTGCTAAACAACTCTAAAAAACAAAAGCATACAATTTGATGCAACATATTTTGTTTTTAGATTCATTTGAATGATACGTGAAACAGACAGTTCAGGCCATTCGTTGTAAAGTCCATCTATCAGCCATTCACAATGATGAATCGGCTAAGAAGTACAGAATAGACAGATGGATGGATGGAGTTTTAATTCCAGTTGTAATGATTTAAATAGTTAATTTAATTGTCTGCAAAATAGATTGAAATAATTCACGAGTTAGCAGCATGAAATCTTTTATTCTAATTTCTTTGACATTCCATTAAATCCATTTTTATTCATACATTATTACTTTAAAGCAAATATCATCTAATCATACTTTATATTGTAAGGTAAAGTCCAAAGAAAAACCATGACACTGGAGAAAAAAAAGAAAAAGGACCTCTTGGAAAGCCTGATTCAAGAGGTGCCATTATCTGTAATAACTGGAAAGGATGAAAAAGAGAAACCAAGAGGTGATGAACATTATAAAAAGAGCACTGCAGATTGGGAAAGTCAAATCTGAAGCATAGAGCCCCGGAGCCAGAGCAACCCACTGAAAGGTAGGGCCAAAAAGGAGAGTGGGCAAACTAGAAGAAACAGGAGAAATGCAAAAATATTACAATACAATAAAATATTGATCATGAAAAAACCCTTTTGTTTCAAGAGCCATCATATGTCTTGTGAATAAAATTTTAAATTATTTTCTGTGCACTTCATGTTGTAAAATAAATACCAGATAATGTTTTCAAGAGAAATCTAAGTTGACTGAAAGTACAGTAGGGAGAGAGTCAAACTTCCTTTAGTTGAATGAAACCTCCAGGACACCCAGGCTCACGGAGGGCATCAATCTGTTGTGATCTGGTGGGGTGAGTAAAAAGTCAAGACAGAAATGAAAATGTTAAAGAGACAATAATTAATACAACCATAAATAGTCAGTAGGTTGGTAGGATGAGATTCAGATGAGATTAGAAACATGCATCTCTGGGCAAGAGTTTCCTGGAAAACAATACCCAGAAAAAGAGTGAGTACGATGTCTTTTACTGCTAAAAAACTATTCCCATCAACAAGTGAGTCCATGTTTGGAAGAAAAACTAATGCAGAAGTAAAAGAGTGAATTAAATGCAATGTTTTTTATTTTGAAATGCATTTGAATTTTAAGTGACCCAGATAGTTGAGCCCCTCCCTATTGAAATTCACATGGCACACTCAGGTTCTTTTAATGACTGGCTCTCAAAGTATTTGCTTCACACCTTCTCTTTCAAGATGTTGCTCAGTTTGTCTGCTCTGCTGGCAGTGCTCTGTCTGCCTTGTAAGTCACTAGAATTTATAATACAGAATGTGGAAATTGATTACATGTTCTTGAATTTGTTTCTCACATTACTAATCTTTTTTATTTATAATTTTCATGTTTTTGGCAGGTCTGAATGGTCAGGCTATGGAGTCCATTCCCTCTATTCCAGTGTTGAAAAATCCTCAGGAAACCCTCAGTCTTTCCTGTAGAGGGACCGGTTTCAATTTTGGCCAAGCAGGAATGCACTGGATAAGACAGCCTGCAGGAAAAACATTAGAATGGCTGGGGGTTATATGGTATGATGCAAGTAAAACAGTGTATGCGAGCAGTGTGGAAGGACGTATAGAAATCACCAGAGACAACAGCAACAGCATGATGTATCTGAGACTGTCCAGCCTAAAGCCAGAGGACTCTCCTGTGTATTACTGTGCCAGATACACACAGTGGTTTAAGTAATGAGAGAGGCTTTACAACAACCTTCAGACATACAGTTTCACAGGAACCTACAGGGGGCAGTAGATAATCAAAAATATGATGATCAGCTCACTGACACAAATAAATATAATATATATTGTGATTCTACAATATATAAAAGCATATTTTGAAAAACCAATTTAAAAGTATTTTCTGATAATAATAAAATAATATGAAAAAATGTATGTAAACTTTTAAGGATAATTTCAGAAGAATACATTGTCAAGATAAGTAGTCAAGATTTTAGATTCACATAAAAAACAAATGTCCAGTAGTTTTTACATGAGCACACTGTTGTTAAATAATATATCATGAAATAAATATATGTTTATACATTTAATATATTTTCCGAGTTAACACAAGGTATGGCAAACACAGTAAAATCAAAAATATTTCATCATTATTTAGACTATACTTTTTCAGTTATCTAAAGAGTGGTTCACCATCTGTAGAGATAATAGAAAGGTGGAGGTCAACCTGTCAAAAAAGTATCATTTTGTTTTTTCAGTGCCTGATGTCATGAGGTCAAGGAAAGACGTGAAGGAACGACAACTGGGATGCTCAGAAAACCCAACTGCACTAATTTGTACTGATGAATGTTATCAGATTTACTGTGGTTGTGAGTTAAACTTCTAGGAAAAAAATACATTTATAAATAAATGAAAACATTTTTTGTTATTTTACCATCCATCTATTCATCCATCCACCTTCTTCTGCTTTATCCGGGGCCGCGGGGGCAGCAGCCTAAGCAGAGAAGCCCAGAGCTCCCTCTCCCCAGCCGCCTCCTCCAGCTTATCCGGGGGAACACCAAGGCGTTCCCAGGCCAGCTGAGAGATATAATCTCTCCAGCGTGTCCTGGGTCTGCCCCGGGGCCTCCTCCCGGTGGGACATGCCCGGAACACATTAACCCAGGAGGCATCCTTGTCAGATTCTCTTTTATTTTACTTTGGGGTAAAATCAGGAAAAACTAAAATAATTATCTTTGTATTACTAATGAGTGATCAAACCCTGCTGAGTAAAACATGAATGAACATACATATTACTTGTATATCTGTTTGTTTGGTTAGCTTGATACTTTCTTTTGATAAACTGATTAATGATGAGGAGAAGCTGATGCAAACTCAGGCTGTTTCCATCTTTGAATATGTGCTGCAGAATATAAAAATGGGCACGACAAGATTGAGCTGCACCACTGAAGACTGGCAGAAAAATAGCTTTGATGATAAATTCTCATGAGTTTATGGTTGTTTTTCTTTTCTTGTCAATTTACAAGCCAAATAAGAACAGATTCGTTTAAAAAATAAAGATGAATTTCAATTCAATTCAATTTTATTTTATTTTATTTATATAGCGCCAAATCACAACAACAGTTGCCTCAAGGCGCTTTGTTTTGTAAGGTAGACCCTACAATAATACATACAGAGAAAAAAAAACCAACAACCCACATAGTAAGGAGGTCTGGCCCGGATCTGGTATCAAGGCGGCACTGCTGGCTGACTTCTGGCATGATAAGACGTATGATATCCAGATATGAGCCAGGCCTGGCATAGATAGCACTGTCTATGTGATGCCATGCCATATCTGGCTCGATTGTGGTTTGGTTCATGTGGCCCAGGCCCATAGAAA
Organism: Mchenga conophoros; assembly: GCF_057382185.1. Lineage (NCBI taxonomy): Eukaryota > Metazoa > Chordata > Actinopteri > Cichliformes > Cichlidae > Mchenga > Mchenga conophoros. Next base: position 20,095,076 of record NC_140529.1, read on the forward strand.
ACAGGTCTGGCCCGGATCTGGCATCAAACTGTCACGTCTGACTGACCCGTGTCATGGCAGTGTGTATGCCAACCAGATGTGGGCCAGGTCTGGCAATGAGGCACTATTTATGTTCCTCTTTTCCTATTTTAGTTAGAAGACCCAAATATATACTGCTATGGTAGCCAAAGTTTCAAATGCAGGTTTGACAGGTTTGTGAGTTTACACTTTATCCAAAACCTTGTGACGGTTTACTCATCTGTGCCAGTGGGTGGCTGTAGCTCAAGGGTAACAGTAAAAATTTACCACCCAATTTACCATCTGCTGACAAAACAACAGAAAGCAGCTGAGAGAGAGAGAGAGAGAGAGAGAGAGATGCATGGAGAAAACCAATCAGGAAACCTTAACAAAAATGCCACAAACTCCACACTGACATGAAGCCACAAGAAGAGAGGCTCTCACCCCACTTATGGTTACAAGACCAGACCACTTAGATAAGAACGCTTTTTATCAACTTTATTAAACACTAAATAACTCATCCAACACTTACTTCCATGAGATAATAGAAAATGCTCTCATTTGTAAGAAAAACCAACAAACAACAAAAAATGTTTTAAAAATCCAAAACTCCTAAACCATGCAGAAGTCCTGTTCTTAGAATTTTGTGTTGATTTTGAGTTTTGAATCTTAAATATATCTGAGTTTGAAATTTTGATTGAGTTTATTTAGGTTTTATTTATTTTTATGTTAGGTTGAATGTCATTCATCATTCATGCTGAGTGACAGTTTTAATGTATTTTACTTTTTTGTGGAGGTTCAGATGTTTGATAAAATGGTTTCCTGATTTAGTGCTGGTTTTTAAGCAACAACTTGTTGTTTGTGAAACTTTTTCAGAGATGCCATCAACATGAACTTTAGCAGTAACAAGTCATATTGTTCCCACAGTATTAATATCTTCATAGAACATGTGTTTAATAATTAGCACTTATGGAGATTTTCATACATTTTGAGAGAAAATTATTATCTATTTTTTCATAAATAATAAATATAATTTGTGCATTTATAAGATTTACCTGACTAATATAAGTGATGTGCAGAGGATTGTGTGACATGACATGTGTTCCTCTTTGAGGAGAAGAAACTGATGCAAATTCAGATTTTTACATAAGTGTTGCCAAATATAACACAAAGACTGCATGGTTGATTTACACAACTGTAGACTGAGCAGAGGGACATGACTTTTACAATGAACTGTCCTGCCTTTATGTTTGTTTTCCTTATAGTGTCAGTTTACTGGGCTGGTAAGGACAGCACATTTCTGAAACATTATGAAATGTTTGAAATAAAGAAGCTAATTTTGTTTTTGTCTGTAGGTACTGAGGCTCAAACATTGACTGAGTCTGAATCCGTGATTAAAAGGCCTGGAGAATCCCACAGACTGACCTGTACATACTCAGGGTTCGGTTGGGATATTCATGCTGTTTGGGTCAGACAGGCTGCTGGAAAAGGACCAGAGTGGGTTGCTTGGATCCAGAGCGATAGCAGCAATATCTACTACTCTCAGTCATTCAGAGGCCGCTTTACCATCTCCAGAGACAACAGCAGAAAGCAGCTGTATCTGCAGATGAACAGCTTGACGACTGAGGATTCAGCTGTTTATTATTGTGCAAAAGAGCCACAGTATCACAAACCATCAACAGAGCTGAACAAAAACCTCTCGGTGCCTGAACAGTTATAACATGAAACTACCAGAGGAGGAGCTCTAAGATAACTGATTATTACTATTATTCAAGGGAAATAAATGATAGTGGTTGCGCAAATGCAAATTCTGATACATAGTCTTATACGTATGGGTTATGTAATTATAAAACTGGGACTATGTGATGGATTTACAGCACTGTAGACTGGACAGAGAGACTTTTACAATGGACAGTTCTGGATTTGTGTTTGTTTTTCCTGTCCTCTCAGTTTATTGGGCTGGTAAGGACAAAGTATTCTTTCTTTTAACATTATGAATTTATATGCTTGAAATAAGAAGCTAATTATTTGTTTATCAGGTCCTGAGGGTCAAACACTGACTCAGTTTGAATCAGCAGTTAAAAGGCCACAGACTGATTTGTACATACTCAGGGTTCAGTAATTATAGTAATGTTTGGATCAGACAGGGTGCTTGAAAAGGACTAGTGGATTGCTTAAATTGCTTATGATGGTAGTAGCAGCCACTGCTCTCAGTCAGTCAGAGGACGGTTTAACATCTCCAGAGACAACTCTTCTGTTGCTGGCCCACCTTCTCAGAAGAGGAAGCAATGCCATATGAAAACTCAAAAACACAGACACAAAAAACACAACACATTTAGAGAAATAAACTGCACTTTGACATCATCAACACGCTGAAAGAAACACTAAAAGTGCAAAGGCATGAAAAACACCTATCAGAGGAGTAACCATTTTGATGATACTTTGTTCGTAATTACATGTACTGTATGTAACCCAAATACAACTTACTCTATGTTAGGGGAGAAGCTGGATATGTGTAAAAACAATCAAAACACAGGAATTTCAGTTAACTGTGACTTTAGTTATCAACAGGTAATAGGTTCATAACAGAAATTACAACCTGGGCCTTTCACAAAATGAAATAAAATTTAAAGTCATTGTCCTTAATTATTTGAATTGTTCCTTTAAAGGGTATTTGGTTAGGTTGGAACCTTATCTTCAGTTTGTTCCTCAGAGTTATAGAGGGTCGATGGTCAGTCAAGTCAGAGAACAGATCAGCTGATCTGTCAGTCAGCAATTTATACACTGCCCCCCAAAATATAAAAATCAAATTCAGCAACGTCACAATTAGAGAGGTTACATATTTAATTATATCACATTAGTTATAGTAATATCACTTTCTCACTTTAAGAGCACTCCTGCCACTACTTTACATGCATGTTGAAAGTTAACACAGTGAGGCCATTGTAATGGGAGACATTAAACAGATAGTGAGGCTCCTTCTGCTTATCAGGGATGTAAATCCTTAGGTGAAGGCTAATCCTTTCTAATCCTTTCAATTTATTGGGCTGGTAAGGAAAATGCAGTTGTTTTACTAACATTGTTGTGAAATTGAACTGATATACTCGGAAAACAGTCACTAATCATTTTTTTTGTCTGTAGGTACTGAGAGTCAAACACTTACTGAGTCTGAATCTGTGATTAAAAGGACTGGAGACTCCCACAGACTGACCTGTACATACTCAGGGTTCAGCAGTGATATTCATGCTGCTTGGATCAGACAGGCTGACCCCAGATGACAGTGGATTGCTGTCATCTGGGGTGACAGTAGTGGCAGCTTCTACTCTCAGTCAGTCAGAGGTCGGTTTAGCATCTCCAGAGACAACAGCAGAAAGTAGGTGTATCTGCAGATGAACAGCCTGACAACTGAGGATTCAGCTGTTTATTATTGTGCTCGAGAGTCACAGTGACACAAGAGGAAGAAACGCTGTAAAAAAAACTCTGCAGTTTGCTTTCTGCCTTTCACAGTCACGTAAATTAAGTACCTCATAGCAATCATACTCCATAAATCTACTTAAAAACACAATGAAACTACCTTATTGCAAAAATATGTTTGGAAAGCTGTCATGTTTATATGTTATATATTTATGACTGTGAAGAATAAATTGACATGTAGAAATCTATGTAAATAATCTTAAAATTTTCATCCTTCTTCTAAATGATGTTTTTCTTTTGAACATCTATGCTAACCCTTACTTAGGGTTAGCATAGATAGTAGCAAGAACCTGAATCCCTGGTGCATGCCCAGCGGCGCTGGGTTTACTTGCTGTACAGGCATTGAAAGGGCTGGACAAAACGTGGGACGGTACAGATAAACGCAGATGAACGCTGAGAAAGGGTCCTATGTGCATACTTTACCAGTGCCAAGCTGAATAACCCTATGTGTGGACTAGTCACCGTTGGCCATAACACAATCAGAGGTTACTTATTGATCCTAATTATTACATTTTCAAACATTGATAAGCATGTGTTCATATAACAAGTGGCACAAACGTTTTCATTAATATAATGGTAGATGTATTTGACCTAAATATATGGTTCGTGCGTTTTGAACATGCAGGTCAAATGCTTAACACAGTGACTTAACTATATAAAACACTCCATTGTAAGTGCGCATAGTATATATGAGTATGTATGATTGCACAGAATTTATGTGAGTAATTATTGTTACATGTCTAGTGTATACATATATGTATATCATAATAAAATCCACAACACATTTTCTTTTTAGGCATTTGAATAAAATTTAAGCCACATACTTCTCCCTACTAAAATCCAGGTGGCGGACTTCTGTCCTCTTGATTTGAAACCCTTCATTCACACCTTCACTTTCAAGATGATGTTCAGACTGTGTTGTCCTGCTGACAGTTGTCCGCCTGCACTGTTGTGATACATAAATTATTATTTTTTAATTAGATCATTTGTTTAAATTGTTATTTTCTTCTTGATTTTCATAGACCTGCTTTTTCTTCTGGTTGTTCAGCAGGTTTGAATGGTCAGTCTTTGGAGTCCATTCTCTCCACTCCACTGTTAAAAAAGCCTCAAGAAGCCCTCAGTCTTTCCTGTAGAGGAACCGGTTTCAATTTTGGCCAAGCAGGAATGCAATGTATCAGACACCCTGCAGGAAAAACAAGAGTGGATGGTTATTTAGTGCTGTGTGTTACTGTGCCAGATACACACAATGGCAGAAGAATATGGTTTGCATAAGTATGCACATACAAATACACATTATAAGGTGAGCAGCTGCTTTTGCAGTCTTTGATTTTCTGTTTAACTTATTGTCAAAAATGTTAGAAAACGTTTTTAAGTTACAATGTAAACATTGAAAATACTGAAATGGGACATAAATGAGTCATATTTAATATCTAATTGGATTTGCTGCTGAGCAGGACAAATATCAGCATGATGATAGGAGCAAACTCATTATTAAATCTTTTACCATTTGTTTAAACAACAAGTACTTCTGAAGTATTCTGTCTCACCAGTTCATAAAGGGGACTAAAAGGAGCTGTTAAATGCATCAAACACACCAGTTGGACACTTTGTGCTAATCGCTGTTAGGTTTCAGATCTTTCCCACAGAAAACAACTGACTGCAAAATGTGAACATTGCTGCATAAAGCAGTGCAGTAAATGAGCGTCAGTAATTTTCTATTAATTATGCTGAAACTCTTTACTTAATGCTACAGTGTGATCTGTTTTCTCTCATAATCTATCAGAATCCATCTGTATGCAAATCAATTCCTCACAGACTGATATAAAGTCTGATATCATGCAGTCAGTCACAGAAGAAGACGAGAAGCTCATCAGATCATATTTAGCACCAACATGTTCTCTGGAGCTCTACTGCTGGATCCTGTGAGTCTCACTGAACACAAACACTATAATCACTGCACACTGATTCTTACTGTTACTACATTCAACATGTTTTGTCCACACGTGTGAACAGCTGACACAGCCAGCCTCTGTGATTGTGCAGCCAGGTCAGCGTCTGACCATCACCTGTCACGTCTCTTATTCTCTTGGCTATTGGACAGCTTGGTTCAGACAGCCTGCAGGGAAAGGCCTGGAGTGGATTGGGGTGAAAGTTACTGGATATTCATACTACAAAGATTCATTGAAGAACAAATTCAGCATTGACTTGTACACTTCAAGCAACACAGTAACTTTAAATGGACAGAATATGCAGCCTGAAGACACTGCTGTGTATTACTGTGCCAGAGAGTCACAGTAAGAGAAAACATCAACAGACCTGAACAAAACCTCTCAGTGCATGAGCACATTTGTAACATGAAGCCACCAGGGGAGGAGCTCCAAGACCAACTGTTAGATATTTTAGTATTAGGGGAGCATGTACTGGGTACTTCTTTTATGATGATATTAGACTGAAGATTCTGTGACTTAACAAGGCTCTTTATGTTAACCCTCATTTTCTCTTGCCTTGTCAACTCGAGATTTATGGTGTGAAAGTAGATGCTAAGGTTGGAAGGACAACACCAACAAAGCACTCTTTTTACTTATCACTCCCTAGCAGAAGATGTTTATGTGATGACCATCTGGTTGTGTCAGAACTCAGGATGTAGGAGACCTCTGTATCATAGGCCTTGAGAGTGCATCTGTAGAACAAAGGATTCTAACTGTTTAGTGTTTAACGGACCTGTCAAAGGTATGTTGAGAAACGATTGTAGAAGGCCCCTTTCAGAGGGAGGGGGGGAACTTCCTTATATGGTTTTAACTTGATACTTGTTGACACACGAACCTCTCTGTCTATAAATACCCTGCACAAAAGAATAAACCTTTGAGTTAGTTTGGGATGACAATTTAGAACAGTCTCCGCGTCTTTTTGTTCTTCCAAACTGCTCCCGGTACTCCGGCCGGTACCGTAATTAACCGTTGATCATGCTTGAGAATATTTTAATTGTTATAGGTTAAAGGATGAACTCTGATGATAAAAGCCCACGCCTCAGAGAAACCCGGAATGGAGTTTCTTACACCAATAATGAATTTAAGGTATATTTAAGAAAAAAAACATGGGGAAAGGTTGTTAAGGGTTTACTATTCTTGATAGAGGGAGTGTTAGACAGAAATATTACTCGCAGCAGTTCAGCACCAGTTTACCATCTCCACAGAAAACAGCAGAAAGGAGCTGAATCTGCAGATGACATCAGAGGATTCTGCTATTTATTGTTGCCAGTGACACAGAGATACTTTATCAAGAGAAGGGTTTGCTTTGCCTTCACCCTTATCTACACTTTCACTGAAATACAGCTTCAATCGTTTTTTAAGCTGTAGAGAGATTTTTATAAAGCTCTGTGTTCTGCTACATCATAATGTCAAGATGAAATAATCGAATTATATATTCTTGTTTTTGCTTGTCTGTGGGCAAACACCCCACCATCCTTATTCTGTCAGTGGTGTTTGGTTGCCTTTTAATTGTTTTTTAACTGGAAAACCATTTTTGATATGTCCATCATTCACCATGCTGAGGATTAGTTTTATTAGAGTTTAGTTTTGTATTATCAAGTTTTGGATGCCTCATAAAATGTTTAATGATCTGGTTCCTGTTTTTAAGCAACAGCTGATGTTGTAGTGAATCCACTTCCATCAACATGAGCTTTAACAGTAAAGAGACATAATGTTCCTATTGTTAATTACTGTATTACGTTATGGAGCACACATTTAATAATGAATAAATAGTAAACTGAGGATTTTTCTCTATTATTGTGGTCAAGAGCCACAGTGACACAAGAGGATAAAATGTTGTCTAAGTACATAGAAAACTTGCTTTCTGCAGTTTACATTAATATAAATTAATTTATTGCTGTTCAACATCAACAACATTGTGAAAGAAACACCATCTTTAATACATTTATCAGCATTAATTCACGTCAGACTAAATAGAATTAATTTCAAAATCACAACAATACAGTCAGATCCAAAAACAAATAATATAAATTTAATATATAAGTATAATGTTTATAAATATCGGAAAGATTTTGGTTGGTGATTAAATTTTGAAGAAACTTTTTCTTTACTAAGTAAAAAAAACAATAATAATTTTTTGTGTATAATTATTTTTATAAGATTTGCTTATTATTATTATTATTTTTAAATACAAGTGGTGTGCCGATGTTTGTATGAGATTATGTGTGTTTCACTTTAAGGAGGAGTTTATGCAAATTCAGATTTTTACGCATGTGTTGCCAAATATAACAGGGAGATTTTCATGACTGTAGACTGAGCAGAGAGACATGACTTTTACAATGAACTGTCCTGGGTTTACCTTTGTTATTCTTATAGTGTCAGTTTACTGGGCTGGTAAGAACAGCACATTTCTTCTGCAAACATTATGAAATGTTTGATATAAAGAAGCTAATTTTGTTTTTGTCTGTAGGTACTGAGGGTCAAACACTGACTGAGTCTGAATCTGTGATTAAAAGGCCCGGAGACTCACACAGACTGACCTGTACATACTCAGGGTTCAGTGGTGATATTTATGCTGCTTGGATCAGACAGGCTGCTGGAAAAGGACTGGAGTGGGTTGCTTGGATCCGCCATGATAGTAATGAAATCTACTACTCTCAGTCAGTCAGAGGCCGCTTCACCATCTCCAGAGACAACAGCAGAAAGCAGGTGTATCTGCAGATGAACAGCTTGACGGCTGAGGATTCAGCAGTTTATTATTGTGCTCGAGAGCCACAGTATCACAAACCATCAGCAGAGCTGAACAAAAACCTCTCAGTGTCCGAACAGTTATAACATGAAACTACCAGAGGAGGAGCTCTAAGATAACTGATTATTATTTAACTGAAAGAAATGGAAGAAATGCAAATAAAGGGGTTGCTATTCTTGATAGAGGTAGTGGTTGAGCAAATGCAAATTCTGATACATATGTATTATGTAACTATAACACTGTGACTACAGCACTGTAGACTGGACAGAGAGAGATGACTTTTACAGTGAACTTTTCTGGGTTTATTTTTGTTTTTCCTGTCCTGTCAGTTTATTGAGCTGTTAAGGACAAAGTATTCTTTTGCAAACATTATGACTTGACAAGAAATTATACACTTGAAAAAGAAGCTAATTATTTGTTTAACAGGTATTTAATTTCTATTAAGTTTTTCACTTAATATAAGATATTTGTGATATTTGTTAAAATAAGTGAAAAAAAATCTGCCAGTGGAATAAGTGAAAATTCTCCAGATCCAAGATGCACTGTCTAAAAACAAGTTCATATATCTCACTAAAATGTTGCTCTGTAGCTGATTGTGTCTTATTTTAAGTGTGATGAGATATTTTTCACTATAAATTAGACAAATATACTTGGTAACATTTTGAGTTTTTGCAGTGCTGTGATTGTGCAGCCAGGTCAGTGTCTGACCATCACCTGTCAGGTCTCTTATTCTCTTGGCTGGTACACAGCTTGGATCCGACAGCCTGCAGGGAAAGGACTGGAGTGGATTGGGGTGAAAGGTATTGCGGGCTCTTACTACAAAGATTCACTAAAGAATAAATTCAGTATTGATTTAGACACTTCAAGCAACGCGGTGACTCTAAATGGACAGAATATGCAGCCTGAAGACACTGCTGTGTATTATTGTGCCAGAGAGTCACAGTAACACAAAACATCAGCAGACCTGAACATAACCTCTCAGTGGCTGAGCAGTTGTAGAATGAAGCCACCAGAGGAGGAGCTCTATGACCAAGAATGATTTAAGAGTGTATCAAAGAAGTTCACCACCAGTTTACCATCTCCACAGAAAACAGCAGAAAGCAGCTGTATCTGCAGGTGACATCAGAGGATTCTGCTGTTTATTGTTGTCCTCAATAGTCACAGTGACACCGTGATACTAAATCAAGAGAAGGGTTTGCTTTATCTTCACTGTCATCTACAGTTTTGCAGAAATACAGCTTCAATAATTTCTTATGCTGTAGAGAGATTTTTGCAAAGCTCTGTGTTATGCTACATCATAATGTCAAGATCAAATAATCTAATTATGTATTCTTGTTTTTGCTTGTCTGTGGGCAAACACCCCACCGTCCTTATTCTGTCAGTGGTGTTTGGTCTTTTTATTGTTTTTTAAATGGGAAACCAATTTTGATATGTCCATCATTCACCATGCTGAAGATTCGTTTTGTTGGAGTTTAGTTTTGTTTTATGGAGTTTTGTAGAAAATGTTTACTGCTCTAGTTCCTTAAGCAACAGCTGATGTTGTTGTGAATCAACTTTTTCAGGAAATCCATCAACATGAGCTTTAACAGTAAAGAGTCATAATATTCCTATTATTAATTATTGTATTACTACATGGAGCACACATTTAAAAATGAATTTATATGGTTTTCTTTACTCATGGTTAATAAATCAATTGGTGACTAAAGTTTGAGAGAAAATTTGTATTTATTAAGTAACAAATAATAATAATCATTTGTAAATATATATCATATTTGCTTAAATATTTTAATATAAGTCGTGTGCAGTTCTTTATATGAGACAAAGTTTTTCTTTAAGGAGGAGTTTATGCAAATTCAGATTTTTACACATGTGTTGCCAAATATATTAAAGGGACTACATGGTTGAATTTCATAAACTGAGCAGAGAGATATGACTTTTACAATGAACTGTCCTGGGTTTACCTTTGTTTTTCTTATAGTGTCAGTTTACTGGGCTGGTAAGGACAGCACATTTCTTCTGCAAACATTAAGATATGTTTGATATAAAGAAGCTAATTTTGTTTTTGTCTGTAGGTACTGAGAGTCAAACATTGACTGAGTCTGAATCAGTGATTAAAAGGCCCGGAGACTCACACAGACTGACCTGTACATACTCAGGGTTCAGTGGTGATATTCATGCTGCTTGGATCAGACAGGCTGCTGGAAAAGGACTAGAGTGGGTTGCTTGGATCCAGAGTGATAGCAGCTATATCTACTACTCTCAGTCAGTCAGAGGCCGCTTTACCATTTCCAGAGACAACAGCAGAAAGCAGGTGTATCTGCAGATGAACAGCTTGACGACTGAGGATTCAGCAGTTTATTATTGTGCCAAAGAGCCACAGTATCACAAACCATCAACAGAGCTGAACAAAAACCTCTTAATGCCTGAACAGTTATAACATGAAACTACCAGAGGAGGAGCTCTAAGATAACTGATTATTATTATTATTCAAGGGAAAGAAATGGGAGAAATTGAACTAAGGGGGTCGTAATTCTTGATAGAGGTAGTGGTTGAGCAAATTAAAATTCTGACACATATTTATTATGTAACTATAACACTGGGACTATGTGGCGGATTTACAGCACTGTAGACTGGACAGAGAGACATGCCTTTTTGCAATGAACAGTTCTGGGTTTATGTTTTTTTTTCCTGTCAGTTTATTGGACTGGTAAGGACAAAGTATTCTTTTGTTAACATTATGACTTGACAAGAATTTATATGCATGAAAAAAGAAGATAATTATTTACTTTTATCAGGTAGTGAGGGTCAAACCCTGACTCCGTCTGAATCTGTGGTTAAAAGGCCTGGACAATCCCACAGACTGACCTGTACATACTCAGGGTTCAGCAGTGATATTCATGCTGCTTGGATCAGACAGGCTGCTGGAAAATGAGTAGAGTAATTGCTCTGATAGAAATAGCACCCACTACTCTTAGTCATTCAGAGGACAGTTTACCATCTCCACAGACAACTCTTCACAGAAGAGGAAGCATCTCTGTACAAGTACAAAAACTCAGCACATCACAAAACCAACATTTGCTTTCAGAGTTCACATTTAGAGAAATGAACTCGACTTTAACAGCATCAATACACTGAAAGAAACATACTTAAGACAGTTTGCAGGAAAGGACTGGAGTTTACATCAAATTCTCATTTGATGTAATATATATATACTTATATATTTTGCTGAGGAGGAGGAGTCAATGCAAATCTGATGTCTTCAGCAACTTTATATGTGCTTGAGAGTAAGACTCAGGGACTCAACCTAATATACACACAACAGACTGGACAAAGACGACTGATGTTTAGAATGATGAGAACTGTTTATTTAGTTGTTTTCCTGATTCTGTTTTGTTTCTTGACTGGTAAGGACATATATTTCTGGTATACAAATAAATATATGAAGAAATATGACTGGACTAATGAGCTGTTAACATTTCTGTAGGTACTGATGGTCAAACACTGACTGAGTCTGAATCAGTGGTTAAAAGGCCTGGAGACTCCCACAGACTGACCTGTACATACTCAGGGTTCAGCAGTGATATTCATGGTGCTTGGATTAGACAGGCTGCTGGAAAAGGACTGGAATGGATCGCCCTCATCTGGGATGACAGTAGTGGCAGCTACTACACTGAGTCAGTCAGAGGCCGCTTTACCATCTCCAGAGACAACAGCAGAAAGCAGGTGTATCTGCAGATGAACAGCCTGACACCTGAGGATTCTGCTGTTTATTATTGTGCTCGAGAGCCACAGTGACACAAGAGGAAGAAACTCTGTACAAAAACTCAGCACATCAATGCACTGAAAGAAAGACATAATACTGGATTGTCAAGATCTCGTATCATTAAATATTCTGTTTTGTGTATAACTGTAAATATTTTCATTTGCTTTGTGAACCAGTGGTTAAAAGGCCCGGAGACTCCCACAGACTGACCTGTACAGAGTTCAGTGATGATATTCATGCTGCTTGAGGTCAGGCCTTTTCAGATCAGAGGAGAATGGGCAGACAGGTTTGAGCCGAAATCAACAGTAACTCAAACAACCACTCATTACAACCAAAATATGCAGAAGAACATCTGAACCTTTAAGTTGATGAGCTACAGCAGCAGGTTTGTTACTGTTAAACCTTTTCTGAGAACATATGTTCATATTTGCTTTCAATTGAAGGGCAGTTTCACTGCTACTGCTGACTGTGTGTTACTATATTTGCTTTCTCTTACATATTTGAAAATAGTTTGAAGTAATTTGACTGAAAACAGAAAATGTAGACAGTATTTAGGAAAGCGAGAGCGCAAGAGTTCTAACTGACAAAAGTACAAACTGTTTTGATGAACTGTACAAGCAGTAAAGTAAACTTCATTTTTAAACAATCTTAAACAGTGGCAGGGGGATTTTGACAGTGTTATATCATATCTAACTGTCGCCTCCCTGCTCTCTGAAACAGGGTAATCAACCTTTTATTAATGTCAGATAGGCTATTTGTACATTCTAAATATATCTGTAGCTCAGTATGGTGCAAACACTTATTATGACAGAGGATTCCTGGCCCATGTTAAAATTGACAAATGTCATACTGTGAAGACATGAAATCTGAACAGTATGCTAATACTAATATTCACTCATTCACTCATGAATTTTCATAGCAGATTAAAGTGGATTGGAAATGTGCATTATGGATACAGAACATACGACACTGTGTAGCACTAGAGATGTGTAATTAATAATAATAATAATAATGGATTGGATTTATATAGCGCTTTTCAAGGCACCCAAAGCGCTTTACAATTCCACTATTCATTCACTCTCGCATTGACACACTGGTGGAGGCAGCTACAGCCACAGCTGGCCTGGGGCAGACTGACAGAAGTGAGGCTGCCATATCGCACCATCGGCCCCTCTGGCCAACACCAGTAGGCGGTAGGGTAAAGTGTCTTGCCCAAGGACACAACGACCAGCACAGAGAGACCGGGGATCGAACCGGCAACCTTCCGGTTACAGATGCACTTCCCAACCCCTTGAGCCACGGTTGCCCCGAATTAGTGACAAAACATTCATTAACTGTGCTCAAGAGTCACAGTGGCACAAACATGTAAACATGTAATATTTGTATTTGTTTTTTTCTTTTTGTGAGTAAAGGTGTGCCTTTACAAAAATAATAGTGAACCATAGTGGAAGCAGGTAGGGGTTCTCTGACATTTTTGTTCCAACAGTTTTCTCATGTTTTGTGGCTAGTTGGGAGCTCAGCCACTGTATTTTGTTTACTGATAGACAGAGTGTGCTCAGTTTGTTTTTAGCTAGGAAGGGGTGTTTCGTTTGTTGTTTTGGCCTTGGAGACCCTGACGCACAGAGCTTCCCTGTGTTTTATTTTGGGCCTAATTGGTTCGTTTGGTTAATTGTGAAATAAACAGTGTTTTACTGACATCAACTTTGTGGCAGTTAATAGTTTTCTTTTCAGTTTGTGTCACACCCCGCCCCAGATAAAACCCTGCTTTTAAGTGGGGTGTAACACTTCACCTAATTAAATAAACACAGCTGACCTTGTGCTTTAAATGGGTTAAGAACTGACTGTATTACAATAAAATTATTTTGACTCACATGTTTTTAAACATTTACATGACATTTATATAGCGCATATATTTATCCCTAAGACATCAGATTAAATGCTTATTTATTCAGCTGTGTCATTAACATGAAAGCTACATGGAAAATGTGAATTGTCTGATTTCCCTCTGTTAGCTTTTTGTTTTCAATGAAGCATAACAAAAATATTTTATTACTCTGCATAATGAAGCAGATAATATGTTACAATTAAAGTACAACTTATAAATCATAAGAGATGCCAACAAAAGAGCCACTCCTTCTACATAATATCCTGATGCAAATCTTCACTGTGTGCAGTGTACTTCTGTGCTGCTCACTTGTCTTGTGCTGAGTGTTGATTGTTGGAGCAGCAGTGAACAATCTCTAGACTCACAATGACACAGACACTCACTCTGTTGCTGGTTGCTTCTTTGCTTCACTGTGAGTTCTTCTGCTTCTTATTGTTTAATATTTTTACAGGAAACAACGAGTGCTATAAGAACATTTTGCAGATGTCTGTCTAACTGGTTCCCTTTTAACTCCTCAGGTGTTACAGGTCAGAGTATGGAGTCCATTCCTTCCAGTCCTGTAGTGAAACGGCCTGGGGAGACTCTCAGTCTCTCCTGCAGAGGATCTGGTTTCACATTTAGCTGCTGTACTATGCACTGGATAAGACAAAAGTCAGGAGAATCACTGGAATGGATGGGAGAAGGCTACACAGATTCCAGCAGCAACAAATATGTGAGCAGTTTGAGAGGACGAATTGAAATCACCAAAGACAACAGCAACAGCATGGTGCATCTGAGACTTTCCAACCTTAAGCCAGAGGACTCTGCTGTGTATTACTGTGCCAAAGACACACAGTGGTTTAAGTAATGAGCGAGGCTTTACAAAAACCTTCAGCTTTACAGTTTCACAGGACACTACAGGGGGCAGTAGATGATCAAAAATATGATGTTCAACTCACTGTCACAATAACACCTGTGTTTTCACCATCTGTGAATAAATATTAGTAAAACACACAGAATCTAAAAACATGTTATGGTAACAATGAAAAACAATGTGAAAAATAAAATTCATAAACTTTTAACCACAATTTTAAGAAGAAAAAAAAAACAGCAATGAAAATAGGATATTTAGAAAAATAAATATTTTCGCTACTTCTCACATGAACACATCAAAATGTTTTAATTGATTCTCTTTAAATTCTGAGTTAGTGCCTTTAAACTTATTCTGAGTTAAACTGGTGAAACCCTTGTTGAAAGATAAAATGCTAAAAAGACGAGTCAGAAAGGCCACTGAAGCAGAAACAAAGAAACATGAAGAGAAACATGGTACTTAAATAAATGAATTTATAATAAATGAATTTATAAATAAATAAATACTTAAAAAAAATTCTACTTTGGGGTAAAGTCAGGAAAGTCAGAAAATACTAAAATCAGGAAACACTGATTATAGAATTTAGTAAAGAAATAATTTTCTTTTTCTTAGCAGATACAGTGTTTCAATACAATGTTTATTTTTAATGAGTAATCAAATCCTGCTGAGTAAAACATGAATGAATATACATATTACTGGTATACATGTCTGTTTGGTTGATTAATGATGAGGAGGAGCTGATGCAAACTCAGACTGCTTCCATCTTTCTTTTATTTTCTTTGGCTCTCGGAGGAGGCGGACGCACTTTTTATCCTCTCCCTTATCTTCCCTGCTAGTTCTTATGTCCTTGTCTAGTCTCGTGTCTTTTTTGTATTACTTTCCCTGGAACACTCTCTCATAGTCTGTGTCTAAAACCTAAAAGAGAATTATGGATTTGATCAACTGGTCTCTGAATGCTATTGACACCCTTTAACGAGAAGTCTGGGCTCGGGAGAA
Source organism: Mchenga conophoros (assembly GCF_057382185.1). Taxonomy (NCBI): domain Eukaryota; kingdom Metazoa; phylum Chordata; class Actinopteri; order Cichliformes; family Cichlidae; genus Mchenga; species Mchenga conophoros. The sequence goes on from NC_140529.1 coordinate 20,110,778, forward strand.
CCCGAGTGCCCTGGAGGGACTTTCCCTGCCGGATACACGATGGACGGGTGGCAGAACTGGAGGGTGGTGTGCCTGGCGGGACTGTCGATCGAGGACGCTTAAGATATCTACCTATTTGGAACCATGATAACAGGGTTCTTGCTGATCGGAGCTGGCTTGGCCCTGGCTTATCGGAGAATTAAGAGAGCGGAACCGGCTGTTCAAACCCCCACAAGGCTGCCCACTGGGATTGGAACGACAGGTGCGACTTCTCAGAAAGGGCTCACTGAAGGCAGCATGGTTAAGAGCTTGGAGGCATTTATGACCAGTGTTGGTCAAGTTACTTGAAAAAAGTAATCAGTAACTAATTACTGATTACTTCCCCAAAAAAGTAATCCCGTTACTTTACTGATTACTTATTTTCAAAAGTAATTAATTACTTAGTTACTTAGTTACTTAGTTACTTCGTTACTTTTTAAAAACACGATTTACAACCTGAAGAGGTGATAAAGCGATAGATCTTTCAGCCCAATTCTACTTTTTCTACATAATCCATCATACAAAATGTAATAAAATGGAAAAGTCCCTTTTTAAAACTTGTTTTATTAGTTTTAATCTTTTAATTTTATGCATCAAGCAAAAATTTAATTATATGCAACATTCTCTGACTGGAAGAAATTTGTTTAACATTTAAACCTATTTTCTGCACATTCCAGCACATAATTTATTTATTTTTTTGTGTTTACACTCAGTCTTTCAAATAGATGGAAGTAAAACACAGCAGAAAATAAATAAAGTCAAAGACTAGCGGTCCTTTTGCTCTATTTTCACCTGTAAAGCAGGAGCAGGGTAGGCGGAGGTTTACCCTGGTGCAGGTGTGCCGCGGTCAGTGGAAGGATATGGCAGCTCTGTGAGTTTCCCATTACGTTGTTGCGCACTCGGTGCTTGCTTGGAAGTTTAGGGGTTTTTTTCGCTGTAAAAAGAAGTTTTCTTCCCACGCACAACGGACGCTAATGTTTTTGTCACTTTTTATGGAATCAAACTCAAAGTAAGGTCAGTACTTCCACGCTTTAAACGCTGCCCGCTCATACTCTCTCCCGCACTCGATATATGATCCATTGTTGATCTGCACACAGCTGTTGTCACAAACGTCGCACTTGCTTACGTCACTGTCATGAGACATTCTCGCAAAAAATCACGGTTTTAGTAACGCAGTAACGCAGCGTTCCTACGGGAAAGTAACGGTAATCTAATTACCGTTTTTGCCATAGTAATCCCTTACTTTACTCGTTACTCGAAAAAAGTAATCGGATTACAGTAACGCATTACAAGTTACTGCCCATCTCTGTTTATGACTGCAGTGAATGCTCAGAATAACACCTCTGAGCGTATGTATGTTGGATTACATCAGGAAAGAATCAACTCAGAACAACATCTCTGGGCGGAAGCTGGATTACATCTCGGATCAGTTGGCTGCGGTCGTGAGGTCTCAGAATCTGCTATGTGAGCAAAAGAGTAACAAGACCACGGAATCGACGGCTAATAACATCATGGAGAAACTCGCAGCTATTAACGGGAGATTGAGAGACCAGTGTCGGAGTGTTAAAAACAGCTTGAAATTCTCATGAGTTGTTTGCAAAAGAAAAATCACCATCATAATGCGGCTACCCCTTCGGCGCCAGCTTTGGGCTCAAGGCTGGAGCTGAACAGAAACTCCCTGATAACGACTGTGTTGAGTCTGTTCCTTCCCATTCCCTACAAGGCCACCTGGGTTGGCTGGAAGACTGTTTACTTAGCCTGGCGGGGCGAAGGACACTGTCTCAGCTGAACTATGGACACGCACACACATACATATACTGATACTGATAAGCACTCAATGACACATCACCCTCCCTATCCAACGCCACCTCCAATGCTTACCTCCCCCATGATGTGGACATCGCGTCAGCTGGAGGCGGAGTCAAAGATTGCAGCGGTCCCAGATCAGATGTACACACTGGAACACTTTCCCATGTTGCTTGTCTGTGTTTATTGTGTTATGGTGTGTTGATACCTGTGCATTCCTGTATTATCCTTTTGTGTTGCACATTTCGATGTTTTTTTCCTCGCTACCTGGCCTGACCTGTCTCCCCAATGTGATGTTTGTGTATTGTATGTACGGTCGGCAAGGTCTGTCATCTCGGTTGTGGGCAAAAGACCTGCAACTGACAAATAAAGGATATCTGAGAGATGATGAGATGCATCATCTCTCATCTCATCTTTGAATATGTGCAGCAGAATATAAAAATGGGCATGAAAAGATTGAGCTGCACCACTGAAGACTGGCAGGAAAATGGCTTTGATGATAAACTGTCATGAGTTTATGGTTGTTATTCTTCTCTTGTCAATTTACAGGCCTGGTAAGAACAGCTTAAAAAAAGTTTAAGATAAATATTTTGATGGCAGAAGATAATTCCGGTTGACTGTCTGTACCAAGGGTCAAATGCTGACTGAGTCTGAGGCTGAGGCGGTAGTAAAAAGCCCTGGAGGACCTGTACAAACTCAGGGTTCAGTAGCCATCAGAGGAACAAAGAAAAAAAGCATTTAAACTGCATTTCAATCCAAAACAGATAGACAAAAATGGGGAGACATAAAAATAAAGTGCTATTTTGAGTACTTCAAGTACATTTTCAAAACGGTATTGTCTTTAAATACTAATAATAAAAATTTTAACATAAAGTGCAGTTTTTCTCCTTAGAAAATAAGGGAAAAACATAAAAGGTTATTTGACCAGCTTCACCTTTAAACTCTGAGTAACCTTAGCCAAAATTATTTTGTACATTAGGCTAAAACAGTGTGATCATCAAACATTTTAGTGCAAAAAATAACAAACTCATTGGACTCACAATACCTCCATGCTTATTTACTGTCCGTCTCTTTCAGCCTGTTACTTAGACGAACTAGCCTGTTCACATTTTCAGAGCTCAAGGCAGCTCTCTTTTTTGTTACTATATGACCTGCAAGTGAGAACAATCTCTGACATGAGACAGAAGTGGCAGGACTAATCAAATGGTTGCAGGCCAGGACAGACAGCTGTGGGTGGGTCACTGCTCGAGTGGACCACCACTGCAGTCTGTCTCACTGATGGTGGATTGTGCTCTGTGCAAACTCAGGGCCCTGTTAAAAATCATCTGAATCTGTGTAGTGGTCTACAGTCCAGAGCAATCCATTTTGCAAGAGAATGTTTAAGTTTGTCCAATGTTGACTCACTAATTTTGATCTTGAAGCCAGTCAATTCCTCAAGTTTGGGCTGCTGACACCTTTTGTTCGTACTCGAACTGCTAGCTCTAACAGCTCCCACAGGTTCTGTGCTGCAACATGTTTTGCATTTAGATGGTACTGTAAGGTCGAAGTGCTTCGGTGGTGTGCAAACTCCTTTTTGCACAGTTTGTACAAAACCATGCGTTAATCAAAGCTTCCATTGGGTAGTCTTTTGAAATGAAATTTGCCTCCGGTCAGTCCTAGCAACACTCTTTCTTCTTATTAGCTGTGTCCTAATTCAAGGGCCACATCCTTCGGAGGACCGGGCGCTCGCAGTCCACGTTGGCAGGGTCCTCCGAAGACTGAGAAGGCCGTAAGTGTGAGGCTGTGGAATGGGACCGTTTAGCCTTCTGATGTGCGTCACCACTGTGTCGGTAGCCAGCTGCTCCTTGCTATCTAAAATATAACAGGACATTGGAGTAAATTCTGTACCATCTCACACTTCTGTTTAATCAGTTTTCTGTTTGACGTTTATTCAGCCGTGTGAAAACTATAAATGTAATCGCAGCCAAACCGATTTACTCAGGAACAAATAAAACACTGAAAAACACTGAAAAAAGTTATCTAAGTGACTTTCGCTACTCATGTTTAACCTGAGCAGCGAAAGACTGCAAAGGGTCTGAAAACGATGTGCTGGTAGTCCGATGTTCTTGCCGGCTCTAGTGAGCCTTGACCATCCGGTCAGTGATTGAGGTGGTGGGGTAACAGACGTCTCCGAAAACATCAGAGCGCTTTTGCACATACGTGATGTCTTGATAAACCGAGCAGATATTTGAAGTTTACACACCTGAAAATATGTTAGAAGTTCATTTTGTGACCCAGAAAGAGTAATACTCCAAACTCTTTAGCTGTGCTTCTCCGCCATTGCTGTGTTTGAAAATTATTTTTTTTATTATTATACAAATATTATGAATAATAATTTAATTAATAAAGTATTGAAAAGCGTAATAAGAGTAATATTAAAACTAAGTAGCTACCGCCATTGTTGGAAACTGGAATTGGCTGGGCCGCGTTATGAATTCTGGGCCAGGGTGGGCCACAAAGGATACACCCGACCCATCCTTCAAATTCATATTCATATTCATGAATATTTGTTAATTTTTTTATTCTTTTAATAAACTGTTCTGGTAAGGATGATACGTTTACTTTCACTGGTGAAAAGACAGAATATCTGCATCATTGTGTCTAATGAGCTTTTTTTTTTGAAGGTACTGACGATTGTTCTTTTTTGTGGAGGTTTAGATGTCTGATAAAATGGTTTACTCATTTAGTGCTGGTCTTTAAGCAACAGCTGTTGTTTGTGAAACTTTTTCAGAGATGCCTTCAACATGATGACATTCACACTCTGTATAATTAACTTCATAGAACATGTGTTTAATAATTATTACATATGGAGAGTTTTACTAATGTATCAGAAATTCATACATTTTGTGAGAACCTTATTATTTCATAAATAATAAACATAATTTGTGCATTTATAAGATTTACTTGACTAATATAAGTGATGTGCAGAAGTTTGTGTGACATGACATATGTTCCTCTTTGAGGAGAAGAAACTGATGCAAATTCAGAGTTTTACATAAATGTTGCCAAATATAACAAAGCGACTACATGGTTGATTTACACGACTGTAGACTGAGCAGAGGGACATGACTTTTACAATGAACTGTCCCGAGTTTACCTTTATTTTTCTTATAGTGTCAGTTTACTGGGCTGGTAAGGACAGCACATTTCTTCTGCAAACATTAAGATATGTTTGATATAAAGAAGCTAATTATGTTTTTGTCTGTAGGTACTGAGGGTCAAACGCTGACTGAGTCTGAACCAGTGGTTAAAAGGCCTGGAGAATCACACAGACTGACCTGTACATACTCAGGGTTCAGTGATAATAGACATGCTGCTTGGATCAGACAGGCTGCTGGGAAAGGACCGGAGTGGGTTGCCACAATCTGGAGTGACAGTAGTGGCAGCGTCTACTCTCAGTCAGTCCAAGGCCGTTTTACCATCTCCAGAGACAACAGCAGAAAGCAGGTGTATCTGCAGATGAACAGCTTGGCAACTGAGGATTCTGCTGTTTATTATTGTGCCACAGAGCCACAGTGACACAAGAGGAAGAAACGCTGTACAAAAACCCATCAAACTAAGTCAAACACTGATTTTTTTTTCTCCCAAATTAAAGAAAAATACATTTAATTGACTTACACTCAAAACAACAATAAACTTGGTTTTGTATAGTGTTGCAATAAATAGTTTTTTGTAGATGTTTAAATGTAAATGTTTTCATCTGCCATGTCGGAATTGAAAAGATTTTTCCAACACTACAAAGAAATCCAACACTATATTTGTTTTTTAAATAATATTTCCTTTTATTTGTACTTTTGTTTGTACTTCTGTTTGTGTGTGTGTGTGTGTGTGTGTGAGAGAGAGAGAGAGATAGATGTACAGTAAGAGTGCCACATTTGTGTTTTTTCCTCCCATCATCTCACTGACTGGATTACGGCATAGTACTTTTATTTGTACCTCTGTTTGTGTGTGTGTGTATTGGCGGTTTGCAAACAGCAAAATTGTGCATTACTACGGTGGCCCCTAGAGACAAAGCACGTACAAACTCCAAAACACTTGCAAACTCCAAAGCACATGCAAACTCCAAAACACATGCAAATTCCAAAACACATGCAAACTCCAAAACACTTGCAAACTAAAAAACACATGCAAACTCCAAAACACTTGCAAATTCCAAAACACTTGCAAAATCCAAAACACATGCAAACTCCAAAACACTTGCAAACTAAAAAACACATGCAAACTCCAAAACACTTGCAAATTCCAAAACACTTGCAAACTCCAAAACACAACGGAAGTGTTCCAGGACGCTAGGGGCAGTGTTCCGAAGGGTTAAAGAAATCTGAGCTGGCAGCAATCACTTCAGAGTGTCGGGTCAGAACACTTGCAAATGTTCAGATGTGAGAGGAACAAACAGGCAGAGTCCAGGAATAAAGTTGTCATTCTTTGTATTTCCAATTGAGAATGTGCCCGCAGCTAGGCGAGAGAGTGTGTGTGGGTGTGTGTGTGTGTGTGTGGTTTGGTCTTATGAACGCACACACTGTCCGTTGTTCAGCTGCCGTTTGTCTCTGAACTAAAGTTGCGGACATGCACCCCGATGGTGCATTCAGGGGGCATAGGAAATCCCATACACAAACCTAACCCTTTTGTACAGGCAGTGTTGAGCTCGATTTGCAAAATAAACGGCAAGTTTGTCTGTATGGGACGGTCTAGTCTCCGTCGCGCTTCCCAGGTTGCCTAGCAACCATGATACTAACCGCTGGAAACGTGTCATACAACTTGGTTTGACAGAAATGAGGGAGAACATATTTTGTTCATTTGTTTGTTTGTTTCTACAAGAGCTTTGTGTGATTTGATAAGTATCTGAGGCTGAGACCACAGGACAGTAAAACATGATTTTTGGGCTTCATTTCTGTACTGAACAGTTATTTCAAGATTAGTTAGTAAATAAGAATTAGCTGATGTTGTTCATGAGACTAAAGTCATATCACTTTGGTAATGTAAATATAATATGGCCAATATTATAGTTATTATATTAATCATTATTAGCTATTACAGCAGTGAACATGAACTCTGTGCCAAATACTGAGCTTCAGTACAGATTCAAGTTGCAGTTATTTATATGTCTTAACACCTCATTGCTTACATATATTTATAAAAAGAAAATGTACAAGCTGTGATAACTGTTTCTGATAAAATGAAGAGTAGACTGATATATGAAATATTCCTTTACTGGGTGAGAAAATCAGACCATGTCATAACTGCTTTAAGTCATACAGAATAGATATCAGAGCCTTTAACAGGCTGACTTCTGCTAAATGGGTCAAACTGGGCAGAAAGTATACAAACACATAACATCCTTATAGAATATGATGTAACACTATAGATCAACTTACCTCAGAATATATAAAGCATATAAACAATTACAAGGAAACAGTTCATAGATAAACTTTTCAGTTTGTGTGGAAATTCTACAAAACTGATTTTGAAATATTTGATAAAAAATGTCACAGCATGAATAAGCTTTACTGTGTTCTTTAATATAAATGATTTCAAATTGTAACTTAAAATGTTTTCATTGACAGGCTAATTGTTTTTAAAATTGTATTTTGACTGCATCATCTACAACTAAAAGCAAAAACCTGTACAGATACTTGTGAATGAATTGTTGATTAAAGTTAAATATAGAAAACCACATTTATTGACAGAAAAAAGGTTCCCTTTGTCTCAGAAACCAGAGAATCCTGATTGTGAAATGATAGAATAATGATCAAAAATCAGAAAGAACAGTTTTATTTGTTGTCACATGGACTCTTGGATTGTGTTGGAAACTCTTGTGTAGATAAGATTGTTTTGTACATAAGATTTTTATCTTTTTATCTTTTATGTTGTTTTAGTGTAACACTGAGGGCTGTGGGGGCGCTGTAATTTCAAATTCCTGTCTGTGATCTGTACACATGGTTTTTGAAAATAACGCTGACTTTGACGTTGAGTAATGAATGAGCTGCATCCGACAGACTGTTGGAAAATGGGTCCAGAGGGTGATCACTACCATCACTGAAGTAGTAGTAGCAACAAATGCTACCCACACAAATTTAGAGACAGTTTATCATCTTTATAGACAACAAAGACAGCAGCTGTATCTGCACATAAATAGTCTAAAGCAGGGGTCTCAAACTCACAGCCCAGGGGCCACTTGTAGCCCACATCACCCCTACTTGCGGCCCAAATATTGACATGAAAAAATATAATACAATTTGGCCCTTGAAGTTACTTTTTTGTTAGGGAGGATTTATTTGTTGTTGAGTGCAATGTTAAAATAAGTTCTTTAAAAAAGTTATTTAATATGAAGACAATATGACCAAAGAGTACAAACATGTTGAGGGTTCGGCTGTGTTAGTTCAGTAAGAGAGATATTTGTGAAGAAAACAATTTTCACTAGCAGTTCACTTTTGAGTCTGTGTTTCCACAGGCCCTGCTAGTTTAGAGACTTATTCCTCATGAAGAACGAAAAAGAAGACAGAGCATCTTCAATCGGTCTTTTACTCGCTAACGAGGGAAGCTTTGGTCAGAACCAGGCGGTCGGGCTTAATGCTCCTCACCTGTCTCTAGCCCAAATCCTTCCAAGAGCAGCTCTCCTCGCAGCTATTTATTCCCATGACAGTTACAGTTTACACAATATAACACAAGCACCTCCCACCGTAGAACCCCCTTGGTTACAAAAGACAAAGCACTGTGTGTGTGTATGTGTGTGTGTGTATGTGTGTGCAAGAACGTGTGTATGTGTATGTGTTTGTGTGACCTCCTGCTCACCAAAAGGATCATAAAAGCAGGAAGTTTACAACACAAGAAAGAGATCTCTCAGATAGGATGCGTCTACAATAAAACCTCCATCAGCCTCCCCCAACACCAAATTGGCTGGAGAGGTGGTCAGACACAAAGGAATGTCTTTGATCCTATAGTTTGAACTAAGACGAATCCTAAACAAATGCAGTGGTCTGTCAGGATTTGATTTACAAACAGACCTTTGTTTCCATAGAAGTTGAAAGACTGAATAAATAAACCAACAATTTTTTCAAATTATTTAAACTCCCATTTTTTGTACAAACAACCGTACTACTGTATATTTCAAATTTCATGAAGTATAACAAAACAGGCAATTTAACTCACTCTGTTCCAAAGGAAGAATGCTGCTCTAGCACACGGACACAGTGTTACTATATGTGGTGTATTTTCATCAACCAGAGCTTGTGCCCAGAGATGCCAGAGAGCTTTTCTGGATACTACATTTTTATTTTCTTTAGGAAGAGTGTTGTTGAAAAATTAATGCATGCAGGAAAGGAAACCGAGCCCATAAAAAAATGTTCACAGTCCTATAATAAAATACAGCAACTGTAAAAGGAGGGAATTCAACTCATTTGAATTTTATGTGACCCAGACATTTTAGCCCCTCCCTATTTAAATCCAGACGGCTTACTTAGGTTCTGTTATGACTGGCTGTCCTCTCACAGCACTTCCTTCACACCTTCTCTTTCAAGATGATGCTCAGACTGTCTGTTCTGCTGACAGTGCTCTGTCTGCCCTGTAAGCTGCTTCATTTTCTAACACAGCATGTGGAAATTAGTTCATCAAATGTTCCTGCATGTATTTATAACTTCACTGATCTGTTTTTATTTCTGTTTTATTTTTGGCAGGTTTGAATGCTCAGGCTATGGAGTCCATTCCTTCCACTCCAGTGCTGAAAAAGCCTCAGGAAGCTGTCAGTCTTTCCTATAGAGGAAGTGGTTTCAGTTTTGGCAGCTTTGGAATGGACTGGATCAGACAACCTGATGGAAAAGCATTAGAATGGTTAGGAGTCATTTCGTCTGATGCAAGTAGAACTGCTTATGCGAGCAGTGTGGAAGGACGTGTAGAAATCACCAAAGACAACAGCAACAGCATGGTGTATCTGAGACTGTCCAACCTAAAGCCAGAGGACTCTGCTGTGTATTACTGTGCTAGACACTCTCACAGTGGTGTAAATACTCAGGGAGGCTTTACAAAAACCTCTTAACTCAGTCTTGCAGTCAACAAATGAAGGAAGCAGTTTGAAGATAAATTTAAGATATTATGTCTGGCACCATGCTTTTACATACAGAATGAAAGCTGTGGACTTCCTGTTTCTGTAAGAACATATTCATCTGTTGTTGTTGGGAAAAATGCCTGTACTTGAAAGTTTTACTGCACTGTTGAATTCATTACTTGTTAATTCATAAATAAACTGTTTGAAAACATTACATTAACACAATTAAAAACATGATATTTGGCAGAAATATTTTGAAGCCAAATGTAGTGAACTGGTTTTCATGCACAGCAACATACATCACTCCAGAAGCTACAAAACATCTACTTCTGTGTGTTTTAAGATACACAACATTAAGTAGTTACATGTTAAATTTTCAGGGGCATCATACAGATGTGAAATATGTACATACCTTCAAATTCTTTAACAGCCAGGTTTAAAAATAATACATAAGCAATAAGGCCTACAGGAGCTGACATGTACTTGAAGAAGAAAATGAACTCTATCTGACACTTGGGGTGAATTTGAGCAAACCAATAATTTAGTGAAGGAGCCTTAAGTACTTGTGCAATGAAAAGCACTTTATATCCATGAAATTTTCCATTCAAAGTAATTTCTTTAACAGTCTTCTATAAAGACTTGACCTCATCATGTCAGTTTCAGCATTAAAAGTGAAGCTCCCATCAGGCCACTTTTATTTTCTCTACAGTTCTGCAGCTATTGGATACTGAATCCTGTGAGCCTCACAGCTTCAGTCAGCCAGCCAGCAGGAAAAAGGACTGGGGTGGATTTGTATCTAATGTGCTGCATATACCTGTGCCACAGAGTCATAATAACACAAACCACCAACACCAATATTTTAATTTTCTGTACTTCTGATTTTAAATGTTGCACAGGTTAAAATTCAGCATTTTCCACACAGAACACATTCAGCCTCTGTGCTTTTTTAAACATATATTAGACTAAAGAGACAATCCATAATTACTAAAACCCTGTTGGATTTATACCAATAGTAAGGATTGGGGAACTTCTGAGCATGTAAGACTTTATCTAATTAAGGAAGCACAGCTGATTGTGTAATTTAAATGAATTAAGAAATGACTTCATCAAAATAAAGAATGAAGAACAAATGAAATCATTCAGATTCATATGTTTTTAAAAATTTATGTAATAGTTATATAGTACTTGTGTTTATCCTTAAGACTTTGGATGAATGGCATATTCAGCAATTATTTAATTATTTTTGGTTATTATACTGCATGATGAAGAAGTTGTTTCAAATAATAAATGCTACAATGAAAGTCTGACTTATTAATCATAAGAGATGCCAGCACAAGAGCCCCTCCCTCGCCATAATATGCTAATGCAAATCTTCAATGTGTGCAGTGTACTTCTGTGCTGCTCACTTGTCTTGTGCTGAGTGTTGATTGTTGGAGCAGCAGTGAACAATCTCTAGACTCACAATGACACAGACACTCACTCTGCTGCTGGTTGCTTCTTTGCTTCACTGTGAGTTCTTCTGCTTCTTATTGTTTAATATTTATAATATAACATTTTGCAGATGTCTGTCTCACTGGTTCCTTTTTAACTCCTCAGGTGTTACAGGTCAGAGTATGGAGTCCATTCCTTCCAGTCCTGTAGTGAAAATGCCTGCGGAGACTCTCAGTCTCTCCTGCAGAGGATCTGGTTTCACCTTTAGCTGCTGTACTATGCACTGGATAAGGCAAAAGCCAGGAGAAACACTGGAATGGATAGGAATTGGCTACTCAGATTCCAGCAGCAACAGATATGTGAGCAGTCTGAGTGGACGAATACAAATCAGTAGAGATGACAGCAACAGCATGGTGCATCTGAGCCTTTCCAATCTAAAGCCAGAGGACTCTGCTGTGTATTACTGTGCCAAATACACACAGTGGTTTAAGTAATGAGAGAGGCTTTACAAAAACCTTCAGACATACAGTTTCACAGGAACCTACAGGGGGCAGCAGATGACCAAGGATATGATGTTGAACTCACTGTCACAATAACACCTGTGACTGTACCATCTGTGAATAAATATTAGTAAAACACACAGAATCTAAAAACATGTTATGGTAACAATGTGAAAAATAAAATTCATAAACATTTAACCACAATTTAAAGAAGAAAACAAGAAAATATCAATGAAAATATAGGATATGTAGAAAAATAAATATTTTCACTACTTTTCACATGAACATATCATGATGTTTTAATTAATTCTCTTTAAATTCTTAGTTAATGTATTTAAACTTATTCTGAGTTAACTTGGTGAAACCCTTGTTGAAAGATAAAACACTAAAAAAAGGTCACTGAAGCAGAAACAAAGGGTAATGAAGAAAAACATGGTACTTAAATAATTGAATTTATAAATAAATAAATACCTTTTTTCAAATTTACTTCAGGGTAAAGTCAGGAAATACTAAAACCAGGAAACACTAAAAATTAGTGATGGCCTGCTTGAAGCTGACGCTCCGGAGCGTGTGTCGAAAAAAAACACACTGGTTCAGAAGCACTGTGTCGAGGCTTGCTTCGTTTGGCAAAAGTCACGTGACCAGTGACGTCCGAAGCTTCATTACGCACGTAACTACTTCGGTACCTGATTCTAACGGATATAAGGAAGTGAATCATCCACGGGATTCGTGGAGTGTGTTGAGGGTGACAGAGAGCGAAGAGGTGATCATTCCACTGACAGATATGGAGCCAGCGAGGAAGAGAGGACGTTCTGGCGTGTGGGAATATTTTGAGTTGATTTTGCTCAATTCATTTTATCTGCCGAAGTGAAAAACTTGAAATGTCCAAAATCATGTTTTCATAATGGAAATGCCATTACAGCATATGACTTTAGGAACACTTCCATGTGAATTAAAGCTGATGAAGACTACAAAAATGTATTTGACACTATACGTACATTACATTGCTACAGTTTAGAAAATCATTTTGTTTATTGTTTTTAGGTGATAGTCTGCAGGACCCAGGAATACCTGCATATCTACCAGCTTGCAGTGTAGTTCCTGCACTCCACAGCCTCTTCTGTTCCATGCAAGTGGATTTTCTCCAGGGCAGGAGAAACTATTTCTAAGAAAAGAAACAGACTCAGCCAGCGCACAGTAACACTAATCCTCTTTTTAAATGTAACTAACAAAAGGGCTACCTGACATAGATCATGTTTTTACTTTGCAAGTTCTTGATTAGGGGTGGGTTTTGATTATCGCCTTTCTGATTACAATCCATGCTAAATTGAATAAAGTGATATTGATTCATTAAAATCCCGTGTCGATTTGTAAATTAACGTTATTATGCCTGAAACGCCAGCATCTCAGGTTAAACCTCACAACATGTCGTCAAACACCATACAGCTAAAACAGTAACTGGGAGCAGGTTTACGGATTCTGCATACAAACGTGAACACAGAGCGCGGACCCGATGCGCCAGAATCAGATTTTGGTGTGTCGTCAGGTCCGCCCTGTGTTTGCCTCTTTTTTCTTCGCTGGCTTCTGCAGCTGCAGCTTTCATAACTCTCTGTTTACATCTCTAATTAAGGCTCACATGTGTCAGCTTTCTTTTAATAGATACGAAATTATGGATATATACTGATACATGATCAGAATTGTAATATTTCTGACTGAGGCAAAACTTTCCAGATTCCAATCAAATTGAATCGGATCCTGTATCGAATCAAAATGATTCTACAAATCAGTAACGATGCAGCCGTACTCAGCTCCCTAAGCATTTTCCCTTTCCAGTTCACAATCAATCCCACCCCTAGGTCAAAAATATGTATAGGACAATTGGCCTCATCTAATATTTTGTATGAACCTGTCCAGCTGTCCAGTGATTAAATGACAAGTAGATGGAGGCAGGACTCCACAGCAGGGGCATACTCCATAATGTGCTGTGCGTTATCATATGTATAATGTATATATTGCTCACTTATTGTATTTACCAACATCAAGGAGTTATGAGCAAAGAAAGGCCACACCATAGTGCATGTTTAAATAGGGAAAGTTTATTGATCAAAATGTATTACGCAAATACGCATTACATTTTTTTCAGCCCCCCAATCGAGAAAACAAAACCAATTACATGTTCAAAGCAACGGAACGGTGGCCCAATATCAGAGAGAACTCCACTCTTGAGTGAGCAGTGATGATTGAGCAGTCCGTTTTATTTTGCAGATTCAAGCTGCTCTTCAAAATTTTCACCACCAGATGTCACCGGAGAGGACTGTGTTGAAAAGCTTCGAGTAATGAACCGTTTTTCAATACAAGCTTCAGTGCTTCGGAAAGCTTCATTTGGCCATCACTACTAAAAATCATTTTCTTTCTTTTTCTGCTGAACATACATGATGATGTTAAGTGACGGCTGTGTGCGGACAGGGATAGGACCCAAGATGCAGACTCCAGAGAGAAACTTAAACCAAAACAGCTTTAATGCTGAACTCAAACATAACATAACTGGAAAAAGATCAAAAATAAACTAACACCGGCAGATTGACAAAACACACAGCAAAATAAACGGTAGATCGCGACACGGACACAGAGAAACACAGGGCTTAAATACACAGAGGGAGCAATCAGGGAATGAGTAACAGGAGGGAAACACATTTCTTTTGTTTTGATTGATTGATAAGGAGGAGCTGATGCAAACTCAGACTGCTTCCATCTTTGAATATGTGCTGCAGAATATGAAAACGGACATGACAAGATTGAGCTGCACCACTGAAGACTGGCAGGAAAATGGCTTTGATGATAAATTCTCATGAGTTCATGGTTGTTTTTCTTCTCTTGTTAATATACAGGCCTGGTAAGAACAGATTAAAAAATGTTGAAAGATACATGTTTTAATTACAGAAGATAATTCTGGATGACTATTTGTAGGTACTGAGGGTCAAACGCTGACTGAGTTTGAGGTGGTGGTAAAAAGTAAGGGTGCAACAATACTCGTATCGATATTGAACCGTTCGATACAGTGCTTTCGGTTCGGTACGCATATGTATCGAACAATACAAATTTTTAAATTTATTTTATCAACTTTTTTTCTGACGATGCTGTCTGTGTCGATCACTCAGTGGATCTACGTTCGACTACTCTGCCCAGGCTGCACTGTCGAGTGCAGATCCACTGAGCGCAGCGCAAGCTAGCAAGACAGAAGCTAAGCTCGTTGCAACATGGCAACTGCCTCAACGCTACCCGAAATTGAACCTCCCCCACCCTAATTCAGATCTGGCCTTTGGAACTATTTTGGTTTTTATGTGACGTATGACCCTGATGGTAAGCGCGTCATGGACAAAAGTAAAACAGTATGTCAGATGTGCCACGCAATGCTCAATTGGTGGGAAATAGTGCGTTAGCGCAGTTAGCTTGTTAACGTGTTGACGCCGCCCAGCCCCACGCACGGGGCGATCCGCGGTAACTCGTTAATGGAGATTTGCCGTGTTATGGCGTTAATGTCATTTTAACGAGATTAACGCTGACAGCACTAGTGGGAACACAACAAATATGACTGCACATTTACACCCACATCATCCTAGTGCAAAGACAAGTGGAAGCAAACAAAAACAACAAGCACACATGCTACAAACTTTACCCGCGTCATTTAGACAGCCGTTAGCACATGATTCTCTTTATGGGGACCTGATATGTTTAATATGCTGCTGAGAATATAGCCCAGAAGAAGGGTATAGCATAGCTTTTATTTCGGAAAGAGCCATTTCTCTGTAATAAACTCTCAAACAGCAGAAAGTCGCTGTGTAATGTCAAGTTTATCATATTTAAAATATGAGTTCTTTTGAACAGTCAACACCAGAAAGCAGTTGTATCTGCAGGTGAACAACTGGATGATTGAGGACCCTGCTGTTTATTATTGTGCTCGGGAGCCACAGTGACACAAGAGGAAGAAACGTTGTACAAAACCTCAACACATCAAGCCAAGTCATAATTTGGTTTTAGCTATTCAGAAATTAGCTGAAGACTGGCTATCACGTGTCATCTTGGACAGCTGAGCACACAGCCTGCAGGCAAAGGACTGGAGTGGATTGGAATGAAAAGTAGTGAGAGCTCTCCCTATACAGACTTACTGAAGAATAAGTTCCGCATTGATGTAGACACTTCAAGCAAGCTTCTGTGGTTAAAAGGCCTGGACAATCCCCAAGACTGACCTGCACATACTCAGGGTTCAGTCGTGATATTCATGTTGTTTAGATCAGATAGGCTACTGGAAAAGGACTGGAGTGGATTACTTAGAACTACGATACTGGTAGTGACATCAACTACTCTTAGTCAGTCCAAGGCCAGTTTGCCATCTCCAAAGACATCAGCAGAACGCAGGTGTGACTGATCAGTTAATATGATCTATAGTCCGCCAAAAGCCTGTGCAGACCACAGTTTCTCACTAAATAACAAAGTAGCAGTTTTATATGAGATATTTTCATATGATAAAGAAAAAAAATACATAGGTGCTTAGATAAACATATTCTTTATAATTTAGAAATGTGGTCAAATGCTTTGCTTTTGAATGGATAGGATTGAAACAAAGTGATGCTGTTGCAGATGGATAGGCAGCAGTGTGCACAGACTAATACCAGAGCACTGTGCTGTATGTTACTATACCAGATACACTCAATAGTAGAAGAACATGGTTTGAATATTTAAGGGATGGCATAAATATGAAAATACAAATGACATTAAAGTCAAAGGAGCTTGCAAAGAAAAGCGTCTGGACTTCTTTAAGTTACTTGAAGACGTTTCACCTCTCATCCGAGAAGCTTCTTCAGTTCTAAGGTCAAATGGTGGAGAGTCCCAGATATAAACCTAGTGGGAGTAACCCCCCACAGAGGGACAAAAGGACCCCTGATGATCCTCTAATCGCCTGAGCCAAGGTGTGAAATTGGGTGTGGGCCCCAATCAGCCAGAGTTTCGGGTGAGTTCATTGTGAAACCTGGCCCCACCTTATCATGCGAATTCCTGAGATCAGATGGCCCAGGATGTGAGTGGGCGTTAAGGCGTCTGGGAAGGGATCTCAAAACTGGATTATAGATGGCAGAGAGTTGGTGTCGTAAACCACCGCCTGTGTTCAAAGATGGTCGCTCACAGTGGACATAGATGGCTTCTTTCACTCCTCTTTCAAACCATCTGTCCTCTCTGTCCAAAATGTGAACATTGGCATCCTCGAAAGAGTGTCCTTTATCCTTAAGATGCAGATGGACTGCTGAGTCTTGTCCTGTGGAGGTGGCTCTTCTGTGAGCCACCTTGTCAGGGGTTAAGACATTTGTTCACAAGTAAGAGAAATAAGACACTGCAGACCGACTCAGAGAGTTTTAAGACATGCGCATGGGTGTGTGCCTCTCAGCAAAATCACACACACTCAAGCGCAGGCTGGTTGCTTTATTTATAAGGCAAAATGGGTTACATAGTACTTCCTCTTTTAACAGAAAGGGGAGAGGTCAGGCATTATCTCAGCTTATCTAACCTCTGCACACATACACTGAAAATAAAAATACAGAAGTATATCATGCTTATCTGACATCACACACACTGGGTTAAAGAATACATCTTATATCATGACTTGTCAAACATCTCAGACACTGAAGTAAGGAATGCATTATGTTCTCCTTAACAATAAGCTTGGTTATGTGAAAATATATGAACACTCGATTATAAGGCACACTTGATTATACTTGATTTCATAAAAATCCTCTCACATTTCCCTCCTGTTGTTAATATATTTCACAGGTTTTAATCAATGCATAGTCACTTGTTAGTCACATTTTCAACTTGCATGTCATACAGTGAAGTATTTAAACAACAGCTCCAAGAAGACTGGAGTATGGATTTTCCACTCTTTCCTCCATGATCAGCATATCATAATTGCGATAGGGATCCTCCATATTCCTCTGAATCAGGACATAATTTCCTAACATACGCTTAAACATGTTTGACATTATGCTTCTCAGACATGGGATAATACAAGCAGTGAAAAGGCAAAATAGTAACATCACATTGAAAAGGGCCAACAGGCCTTTAATCAGTAAGGATTTCCAGGAGCCACTCAGCAACCAGTCCCACCAGCCTTGCTTAACGGCTACGTAGTCCTGCTGCTGAGCATCTCTCAACTGTTTCAGAACATTCAAAGCATTTGTCATGTTTAATGAATGGATGTTGTCAGGTATGTATGTGCAACAGGTAGTGTTAAACAACACGCAGAGACCTCCTTTCTCTGCAAGAATAATGTCTAAAGCCACTCGGTGTTGCATGACAGTGATGCGGATTGCATCAATTTCTTCATTCTGTCCTTGGTTAATGCGGGTGGAAGCATTCAAAAACAGTCCAAAACGATAGTCTAAAGTCTCTATTTCCTACTCCGATCCAGGGAAACAAAGCGTGCATTACCTTCTGGCCGGTGTTCCAGAGTTTGAAGTTACAAGCACCTAAGCACAACAGCTTTGGGGCTGGGGCTGGTGCTGGTGTTGGTTCTGGGGCTGGTTCCTCTTCTGGATTCATCAGGTTGTTTTCCTCAGTCATCTTGTTGAGTTTTTATTCAGGCGTCCCTGGTGTTGTTATTGGTTCTTCTCTTTGGTGGGATAGGTCACTCTTTTACTATGTGTCTGTTCTTCAGGATGACCTGGTACACCTAAACTTCTGGTGAGTAGACTACCAGCGAAGTGGAGTGGCGGGATATACCCAATCAGCCCTTCCCCCACCGGTAGATCACCTGGAAGCTAGGGGAACCGGCGTCTTATTGTGGTGCAAACACTTTCTTCACGTGGCTTTGATGGATCCACTAAGGTCGTTCGGCTATCTTACAAGCTGTCGGTGTAGTAAGCAACACCTGGAAAGGACCCTCCCACCGTGGAGCACTCCAGTTTTTCCGCTGGAGGACTTTAATCAGAATCCAATCACCGGGGTTCAACCTGCAAGAGACTGGAGATAGATCACTCGGCAGTTGATTGCTTAGTATCACTTCTTTATTCTCAAACAGTTTTGTCATCCATTCTGCCATCGTTGTTTCTGCAGCAGATTTATTAATTGGCTCGCTAGTTATTGGCAGGGGAAACGCTCTGCCATGCATAATTTCAAATGGGGTCAGACCACTTGCTCCTTGAGTTATTCTCATCCATAGCTTAACTAAGCTCAAACATTCAGGCCATGGTCTTTTAGTTTCTTCCATAAATTAGGTCCTGTAGTGGCTGGGCCAGCAGTGCATACTCTGGAATCCAGCACCTACAGAAATTGCACAGGCCTAAAAAACTCATCATTTGTTGTTTAGTTATTGGTTTTGGTGCATTTTGGACTGCTGTCTTTCTGCTCTCTAGTAAGGTGCAGCCTTGGCCTGTTAGTTGATGTCCTAAGTAGATGACTTTATCACTCCACAATTGTAACTTGTGTTGTGATACTTTGTGGCCTTGTTCTGCCAAATGTTGCAGAACCGTCATTGTGTTTTCTCTACAATCATCTTGTGTATGGCCTGTAATCAATATGTCATCTACATACAGCAGAAATTTTCCTGGAGCAGGAAGAGAGCAAAATGACATTGATTTCTTTAGAGCTTCTGCATACAGTGTTGGGCTATTTTGAAATCCTTGTGGTAGCCTCGTGTATGTGTATTTTTCATTATAAAAAGTAAATCCAAATAGATTCTGTGAATCTTGGTGTAAGGGAACAGAGAAAAATGCATTTGAGAGGTCAATCACCGAGAACCATTGTTCTTTTGGTGTTACTTGATTTAAAATGGTATGTGGATTTGCAACCACTGGAGGTATTTGCTCTGTTACCTTATTTATTGCTCTTAGGTCATGAACTAGGCGATATTTTCCAGTATTGGCCTTTTTTACTGGAAAAATTGGTGTATTACACGTGGCTTTACTAGTTTTCACGAGAATACCTGCTTTCTGCATGTCTGCTATTACTGGCCTAATTCCTTCCTTTGCTTCTGCACTCAAAGGATATTGTGGTTTCACAGGCCTTCTGGCCCTGATGCTGACCTAACTATCAGAGTGTCATTAGAGAATCTCATTTTCACTTGAGGCATTTTTAGATACCTTCTAGTTTTTCAAAGAATTCACACATCTTACATATTTCAAACTTTGAAGTTTTTTGTTTTGTGTATATATATATTTTTTCCTAAACTTTGCATTGTTCATAGCTCACAGTTCTAAAACTGGGTATTTGTAAATCATATGCATTTGTAAATCATATGCCTAATCACTATGTGTCACCGTAATCCACAAGTATTGGCACAAATTTGTTTCCAAACTAACAAAATAATCAAAAAAACAAAAACATACATGAGTCAGGATACAAAAAGACTAAGAAAAATGCTGCCAGAAACAAAGCAGAAGTGTGAGGGGAAACTGAGCTCACAGACAGCTGCATGTGTTGGCTTTTAATAGCATGCAGCCTCTGCTTTAAAAAAACCAATAAATAAAAAATAAAAGAAAATGTGTAACATGCTCATCAACTTAGCGGTGTCCACACATTTAATTCAGCTTCATAATCCTGTAGGTTTAGTTATTATCTACAGGGTTTGGCTTATTAGTTGTTATTATAGATGTGCTCTGTATCTCAGTAATATTTATCTAGGATAAATGACAGGTTTTCAAGCAGGTTAAGTGCCTCTATGCACCTAATTGGTTTAATTATTGCCTTTATTTTCTTCATCTCATATGTCATTATACTGAGTTTGAGCAAACCTTTAAGCTTGATGCAGACTACTTCATAACAATTGTCCATCTCACATCATACTGGCTAAGATACTTCTTGTCAATATTAATATTATATTTTTATTAATTATTATCATCTTTTTCTGTCTATATAATAACAATAGTATATTACAATATTTTATTAGTGTATATCACTATATTACTACTGAGCCAACTTAATAGTTAGGATCATCTTACTCAGCAAACAGATAATTTATAGTTCATCCAATCTGTACAAATTTGCTCTTTCTCTGAACAGGTTTGTGCCTACTTTTAGACTGGTCTTCTGTTTGCCTCATCTCAGATCCAACCTTCAGTCACATTCATTCTCTCTGTTGCATGTCGAACCAAGTAGTTTATTATTATATTTTATTTTGTATCCATCAGGGACTGTGAGTGAGCTGCAGTCTCACCCACTTCCAGGATGGAAACATTTATCTTTTCACACACTTTCCTTGGCTGAACAATCACACAGCCTTAATCTACCTTATGCATCTCTTTTTTTTTATAGAAAAGGTCTTCATATGAATGATTTCCTTTTATTTATTTCATACAATCTGGGCATGATGGGTCATAAATGCACTGATTTTTGCAGCCACGGCCACTATCTCTATGTGACATAAAAAGGGGATCGGTTAGATGCTGTTTTGTCACATGACCTGAGGCTGATTTCACAATTATAGTGTTTTTTGAGAATGTTACATTTGGGACTTCTACAGTTAAAACAGTTTTACAAGCTCCTGTGTCTCAAAACATTTTTTAACGGCACACCTTTCACATATATTACAACTGCTGGTTTGGCTTCTGACTTTTTTCCACATATAGCTCTTTTTGCAAAGCGGCTTTTAAAGCATTTATTGAGTCAGGGGTGCATTTGCCTTGCCAAGCTGGACAATATATTTTATGTGGATTTCTCCACCTTTTTGCACTGATTTTTCCTGCATTTGAACAGTTTTTTTTTTTTCTAACCACTCTTCATCTGCTGTTAATTTTACTTTAGTTTTAGAATTACCCATTTTGAACTAATTACGTCAGAACTGTGACACTGTCTCTGGTATGACGAAGCGGGCAGGTTATCAATAACAGCCTTCTACTCACTCGCTATTCGAGTGAGCGGTTAATGATTTTACGTGATGACGCACAACCTTATTTTCCCACTTCAACCAGTACGTGAGTGTGCACAGGAAAACAACTTTGAGGAGTAGTTCGACCGCTTATTGGGTCGTAAATGACAACTTACTCCTCTTAGTTAACACAATTAAAGCGCGCTTTTATAATTTTTATTGAGATTTTCCGTATTTTTATTGTGCAACCTTCTACCTGTTCCGTTGCAGCCACTCCCAGAGCGACCGGAACTCGTTCCGTTCAGCTGCTACCCAGAGCAACCGGAACTTTTAATAGCGATTTCTAGAATCTCGCTCTTGCCTGTTGTCTCTAAGTCCCTCTTGGACTGAGATCTGTCGGCACTAACCAGGTTTACACACTATTTTAAAGGAAAATCTCAATATCAACGTATTTTAGCGCTTGATGGAATGCAGTGTTTCATATTCACCTTACTGTGGCGCTGCGTTTTGAATTCGGTTCATCTGGTCCTGGCGCCATGGGGCCTGTATAAGACGCTGACCGGAGATCGAATGGTCCCGGTTTTTTCTCCTTTACTGTGCACAGGTTTTTTCCAGCGCAGGCAACACGACGTCAGGATCGATGAAGACCGTCTGTGGACAACTAGACGTTAAAAATGTCTGTCTGTTCTTTGTGTGTTTTGATTAAAGGATGTTAGCTACAGCTCACCACTCATCTGCAGGCTTTATTTAAATGGAAAACTTCCACAACATCTCACCACTTCATAAAGGGGACTAAAAGGAGCTGTTAAATTCATTGAACTCATCCGTTGAAAACATTGTGCTAATCACTGTTAGGTTTTAGATCTTTCCCACTGAAAACAACTGACTGCAAAAAACTTTTTTCTTACTAATAATTTTCCACAGTGTGATCTGTTTTCTCTTATAATCTGTCAGCATCCATCTGGATGCAAAGCAAACTTCCTCACAGGCTGATATAAAGTCTGATATCATGCTGTCAGTCACAGAAGAAGATGAGAAGCTCCCATCAGATCATACTGAGCACCAACATGTTCTCTGTAGCTCTGCTGCTTCTGCTGCTGGATCCTGTGAGTCTCACTGAACAGAAACACTATGATCACAGCTGACTGATTCTTACTTTTACTGCATTCAACATGTTTCCTCCACAGGTGTGAAATGTGAACAGCTGACACAGCCAGCCTCTGTGATTGTGCAGCCAGGCCAGCGTCTGACCATCACCTGTCAGGTCTCTTATTCTCTTGGCTGGTACAGAGCTTGGATCAGACAGCCTGCAGGGAAAGGTTATTCATTGACTGTTATTAAAAACACTTTCACATCTGAACAAATCTTTGTATGGAAATAAAAATCCTGCTCTTTTCCACCTGAATTCTGTGATCGTTCAGATGAAAAATAAAAATAGCTGGAATAAAATCTAACAAAAAAACAATGTGAATGTATTTACATTACACTTCCTAAGCATAAATTCACGTGTTCATTTATGCTTAGGAACATCATTTTAAGGCTTTAATCTCAAAATATTTTTATTCAGTTTATTTATATCTTTGAGAATCCTCACAGAGTGTGATTAGCAGAAAGTAAATTGCTGAGGTTACTGTGGTACTCTGTCATGGTACTGGGTCTGTGATCCAGTGTGTGTTAACTCTAGTTTAAGTTATATTCTCTGATTTATTGTTATTCATGGTTTTGTTCTCCTTATTGTTCTCTGCATATGTTATATCCATAGTTCCTATTTTTTAGGTTTCTGTTACTGTGCCTTACCTGTGTTCCACATTTCATGTGTAGTCACCCTTGTGTCCAGACTATGTTCCCTCTGTCTCCCCAGTCAGTCATATCTCCTTGTCTCAGTGTCAAGCCCGTGTGTGAAATTGAAACTGGTTCCTCTACAGGAAAGACTGAGGGCTTTTTGGGGCTTTTTAAACACTGGAGTGGAGGGAATGGACTCCAAAGACTGACCATTCAAACCTGCTGAACAACCAGAAGAAAAAACAGATCAATGAAAATCAGGGATAAATAATGACTTAAACAAATGATCTAAATAAAAATAATAATTGATGCATTGCAACGTGAAGCAATTCACAGGGCAGACAGACAACTGTCAGCAGGACAGACAGTCTGAACATCATGTTGAAAATGAAGCTGTGAGCGAAGAGCTTTAAATCAAAAGGACAGAGTCTGCCACCTGGATTTTATTAGGCAGGGCCAAAAATATGCGGCTTAAACATTATTCAAATATGTCTACAAATAAAATTTTACATTGATTATCACATCGTTCAGTATTGGTTTAACGCCTAAATATACTGTATGTTTGCTTATGTAATACAATATAATCCAATGATTTAATAATGACATTTCTTTTCAAATTCTCATTTAATGTAAAATTACCACCAGAATAAAATAAAGTCACAATTTTTCAGTTTATTTGTTTTTTCAGGTTAAGATATGTTTTGCTGAGGAGGAGGAGTCAATGCAAAACTGATGTTTTCAGCAGCTTTTTATGGGTTTGAGAGTAAGACTCAGGGACTCAAACTAATATACACACAGCAGGCTGGACAAAGGCAACTGACTCTTAGAATAATGAGAACTTTTTATGCAGTCGTTTTCCTGATTCTGTTCTGCTTCATGACTGGTAAGGACATATATTTCTGGTATACAAATGAGCATGTGAAAAAATATGACTGGACTAATGACCTGTTAACATTTCTGTAGGTACTGATGGTCAAACACTGACAGAGTCTGAATCAGTGGTTAAAAGGCCTGGAGGCTCCCACAGACTGACCTGTACATACTCAGGGTTTAGTGGTGATTATAATAATGCTTGGATCAGACAGGCTGCTGGAAAAGGACTGGAGTGGATTGCTGTCATCTGGGGTGACAGTAGTGGCAGCTTCTACTCTCAGTCAGTCAGAGGCCGGTTTACCATCTCCAGAGACAACAGCAGAAAGCAGGTGTATCTGCAGATGAACAGCCTGACAACTGAGGATTCAGCTGTTTATTATTGTGCTCGAGAGGCACACTGAGACAAAAGGAAGAAACGCTGTACAAAAACCCATCAAACTACGTCAAACTCTGATTTTAGGTTTTTCCCCCAAATTAAAGAAAAATACATTTAACTCACTCACACTCAAAACTACAATAAACTTGGTTTTGTGAAGCCTTGGTGTTGTACAGTTTTACAATAAATATTTTAAATGTAAATGTTTTCATCTGTCATGTGTGAATTAGGATGATTTTATTTTCCAAAACTACAAACAAATCCAACACTAAATTTGTTTTTTAAATAATATTTCCCTTTATTTGCACTAAAATTTTTACTATTTGTACTAAATGCCACAGTGTGACCTGTTTTCTCTCATAATGTGAACAGCTGACACAGCCAGTCTCTATGATTGTGCAGCCAGGTCAGCATCTGACCATCGCCTGTCAGGTCTCTTATTCTCTTGGCCACTGGACAGCTTGGATCAGACAGCCTGCAGGGAAAGGACTGGAGTGGATTGGGATGAAAAGTACTGGGAGTACTTACTACAAAGATTCACTAAAGAGCAAGTTCAGCATTGACTTGGACACTTCAAGGAAGACAGTGACTCTAAATGGACAGAATATGCAGCCTGAAGACTCTGCTGTGTATTACTGTGCCAGAGACTCACAGTAACACAAACTGTTAGGAAGCCTGAACAAAAACCTCTCAGTGCCTGAACAACTGGAGCATGAAGCCACCAGAGGAGGAGCTCTAAGACCATGAATGAAACTTAACTTAATCTTCTAAGAAACTTCTTCTGCTTGTTGTCTCATAACCGTTAAAATATGATGGGTTTAAATTATGCCTAACGAATCAAGTGCTTTTATTGTCATTTCAACCATGTGCGGTGGTAGAGTACACAGTGAAGTGAGACAGTGATCCTTCAAGGCCATGGTGCCACATATAACAGACACGCAGCACATGACTATGTGAAATGCAAGTGTGCAAAAATTTGCAAAAAAGAAACAAAAACATGAATAAAATAATTGAAAAACAAAGCTCAGAGACTCATTTTCTTTACTTCTGTAATTCAAGATACAATCAGTTCTCAGATACAATTTGAGATTATAGCACCAACTACTGTATAGTCCAATAACGTCACACTACATACAATACTTTCAGCAGTCACTTTATTAGGTACACCTGTTCAACTGTCGTGACGGTCCTGGGTCGGTGACCCAGTGTTTTCTGTTTTGTGTTATTAATCCTTGATTTCATGATGTGTTATTGTTAGTCTGTTGGTTTTGGTTTCTGTCTCAAGTATTCCTAGCTGCTCTGTGCTTTAGTATTTTCCGAGTTCTAGTTCTTAGGGTTTGTTTCTGTGTTCCCTCTGTTCAGTGTTGACACTGTGTCTGTGTCCCTCTCATATCCTTCCTGTTTTATTTTAATAGTCCTGCTCTGTGTCAGCTTCGGTCCCCCATCTCGTCTGCCTAATTAGTTCTAAAATGCACTTTTAGTTGAAAAGTGCATTTTTGAGGAATCATAAACAGTGACACTGTGTGCGTCATGTCTGAGTGTATTTTATTATGGGACAGCAGTGAAAGGGTTCAGGGGGATTTTGACACTGTTACAAGAACTGTCTGCATTCCCACCACATTATACGATATATAACTGTCACCTCCCTGCTCTCTGAAACAGGGTAATCAACCATTTATTAATGTCAGATAGGCTATTTGTGCATTCAAAATATATCTGTAGCTCAGTATGGTGGAAAAACCTATTATGAGAGGGAATTCCTGGGCCTGGCAAAATTGACAAATAGGTGAGTTTGTGTAATGAAAAATGCCTTAACTGTTTTGACGACTGCATTAAGAGCAGTGAGAATAAAATTTCTGCTGTGAGAACTGAACCGAACTGAATGAGTAAAACCTGTAACAACATATTAGGTAAAAGTATAAGTTCAGATTGACTATTTACTGATATCTTGCTCAGTTGTTCCCTGATCTCAAGACTTTCATTTTCTCGTTATGTCAACGTATTAAAAATTGCATGAATGGGTGACCTGAGGAAAAAAAGTCAATACATATTGTTTTCATCACATTCAGAAGGTTGGCCTGAATAATTCAAAATGTAATGTGTTAACGTAAAGGAGAGGATTTGTGTTCGTCTTTGAGGAGGAGGAGCTGATGTAAACTATGATCTCTACCATGAAGACATGATGCAGAATATAAGACAGGGAATACACGATTAACCACCACTGTACACGGAGCAGAGACAAATGGCCTTGACAATGAATCATCCTGAATTTGTGGCTGTTTTTCTTATCATTTATATTTACTGGGCCGGTAAGGGAAGTGCAGTCGTTTTACTAACATTGTTGTGAAAGTGAAATGATAAGCTTGGAAAACAGTCCCTAATTATTCTTGTTTGACTGCAGGTACTGAGAGCCAAACACTGACAGAGTCTGAATCCGTGATTAAAAGGCCTGGAGAACCACACAGACTGAGCTGTACATACTCAGGGTTTAGCAGCGATATTCATGTTGGTTGGATCAGACAAGCAGCTGGGAAAGGACTGGAATGGATTGTTTTCATCTGGAGCGACAATAGTGGAAGCTTCTATTGTGAGTCAGTCAGAGGCTGGTTTACCATCTCCAGAGACAACAGCAGAAAGCAGGTGTATCTGCAGATGAACAGCCTGACAACTGAGGATTCAGCTGTTTATTATTGTGCTCGAGAGTCACAGTGACACAAGAGAAAGAAATTTTGCACAAAAGCTTATCACACTAAGTCAAACACTGCTTGATTGCTGCTCAAATTATAGACAATACATTTAACTCCATCCTCACACTCAGAAATATAATAAAGCTGGTTTTGTGAAGCCTTTGTGTTGTAAAGTTTTACAATAAATAGTTTTTTGGTGGATGTTTACATTTAAATATTGTTATCTGTATGCAAATCAAACTTCCTCACAGGCTGATATAAAGTCTGATATCATGCTGTCAGTCACAGAAGAAGATGAGAAGCTCCCATCAGATCATATTTAGCGCTAGCTGCTGGATCCTGTGAGTCTCACTGAACACAAAAAATATGATCACTGCACACTGATTCTTACTGTTACTACATTCAACATGTTTTGTCCACACGTGTGAACAGCTGACACAGCCAGCCTCTGTGATTGTGCAGCCAGGTCAGCCTCTGACCATCACCTGTCAGGTCTCTTATTCTCTTGGCCACTGGACAGCTTGGATCAGACAGCCTGCAGGAAAGGACAGGAGTGGATTGGGATGAAAAGTACTGGGAGCTCTTAGTAGAAAGATTCCCTAAAGAAAAAGTTCAGCATTGACTTGGACACTTCAGGGAAGACAGTGACTCTAAATAGACAGAATATGCATCCTGAAGACCGCCCCCCCAAAAAACAAAAAAAAAAACAAACAGTAAATGAGCAGCTTGACATCAGAGGACTCTGCTGTTTATTAATGTCCTCAAGAGACACAAAGCAAAGACTCTATCCTTTCATAACTTGTTAGAACTGTTTTATTATTATTTTATTAATTTTCCTTCTTTATTTATTATGAAAAAAACTAATTTCAGTCTAATGATACAGTAATTTGGTCCTATTTTTAGAAAATACAACATTTGTTTTCATTCATATGCCGATGATACTCAGATCTATCTTCAATTGAAGGGAAACAGTCCTGCCTCACTAGAACCCTTACTTCAGTGTCTTGGTGAAGTTAAATCCTGGATGGCCTCTAATTTCCTTAACTTCAATGAGAACAAAACCGAAGTGATAATTTTTGGACCAAGCGGCAATCCCAACACTTCTAATTTTAACCTGCACAGTCTTGAGCCTTTTGTCAAATCACATGCCAAAAATTTGGGGGTTATATTTGACAGCAATTTCACCTTTGAAAAACAAATTAGCTCAGTTGTACAGCGGTCTTTCTTCAAACTGAGGCTTTTATCTAAGGTGAGATCATTTTTATCTTTTAAAAACTTTGAACGAGCGATTCATGCTTTTATTATATCCCAGCTGGACTATTGTAACTCCTTATATGCTGGAGTCAGCCAGACCTGCCTGGCAAGGCTGCAGTTGGTCCAGAATGCTGCAGCTTGTCTTCTGACACGTACTAAAAGATGTGAACACATTTCCCCGGTACTTGCCTCCCTTCATTGGCTCCCTGTCTGCTTCAGAATTAATTTTAAAATTTTATTGTTGACTTACAAAGCCCTGAATGGACAGGCTCCCGGGTATTTGTCTGACCTCTTGCAGACTTATACCCCCCTTAGATCTCTTAGATCAAGTGATCTTTTGCTTTTAGCTGTACCAAGGTCGAGGCTGGTTCATAGAGGTGATCGAGCATTTGCAGTCGTAGCGCCTAAGCTGTGGAATCATTTACCCCTACACATCAGACAGGCTCATACTGTCAATCTTTTTAAATCTTATCTTAAAACGCATTTTTATTTACTGGCTTTTAATACAGCATGAGAGTTGTTTGTTAATTCATATTTGGTGTTTGCTTTTAATACTCTAAGTTGTTTTATTATGTATGTTGTATTCTTGTACAGCACTTTGGTCAACGCTCCTGTTGTAATTAAATGTGCTATATAAATAATTAAACTATTAAACTATTAAACTTTATATTCAATGAAACAGAAAAAACTGAATTGAAAAATGAATTTGAAAAATCGGCTATTCTATATAAATGCAAACTGTGTTCTGTTACATTGTGCCGTCTGCAGCAGAGACATCCTACAGTAAATGGACAGAATATTCAGCCTGAAAACAGTGCTATGTATTACAGGGCCAGAGTCACATTCACAGAAAAAAAAGCTCTAAGACTGCTAACAAATTCCTATTTTTTTAGTGTCTGTTTATTTTTTATAAATCCTTGGCAATGACTTTATTGTGATTTTGTAAGTATTGATAAAGCCCTAAAACAAAATGCCAGTACATGAAACTGAATTTAGTTATCAATAATGTTATAAAGTGATTAATTTATGACATAAAATGATTTCATTAAAATAATATTTTGGTTTGTGAGATTGTATTTATTTATTATATTGTACATTTTAATCTACAAACTAATAAGGTGCAAATTATGCAAAGTACTTGTTTATATACAGAAACATAGAACCCAACATTTACATGTACAGTAAATGTTATAACAATGTTTTTTCTTTCAATTTTATTAGCAATCATATCAAACTTTGTTATGTTGTATGGATTCAACATACAGAGTCGAGCAAGGTCATGACCTCTGAAGTTCTCCTCTTCCTCTCATATTGATGTCTGCACTGTAGACTGGGCAGAGACAAATGGCTTAAACAATGATCAGAAATTATATTTGGCTTTCTTTTCTCGTTTTTATTTATTCCAGCCTGCATAAGCCAAAGAGGCAGAGTTCACCCAGGACATGTCAATAACTTGTCACAAGGACAAGTTTAAATTTTTCTTTTAAAATTCAGTTTTTAATGAACCTCAGAGTTATTTTTTTAAGATTGTTTTTGTTTTTCATCTTTTAAAAATGTTAAAAACACAGTCTCTTTCACTGCTTGAACAATCAATGTATCTCCAATAATGTATCAGCGTCTATCTGTATGCAAAGTAAGCTCCCCCACAGACTCGATATATTGCTGCTGGTTGCAAAAGAAGAATAGAAGCTCCTGGGAGATCACCTTCAGCACCAACATGTTCTCTGTAGCTCTGCTGCTGCTGCTGGCTGCTGGATCCTGTGAGTCTTACTGAACACAAACACTGACAGCATGAAAACTACACACTTTTAATTTAAATGCATTCAACACATTTTCTTCACAGGTGTAAACTGCGAGCAGCTGACACAGTCACCCTCTGTTATACTGCAGCCAGGTCAGCGTCTGACCATCACCTGTCAGGTCTCTTATTCTCTTAGCTGGTGGACAGGCTGGATCAGACAGCCTGCAGGGAAAGGACTGGAGTGGATTGGGGTGAAAGATACTGGGAGCTCTTACTATGAAGATTCACTAAAGAGCAAGTTCAGCATTGACTTGGACACTTCAAGCAACACAGTGACTCTAAATGGACAGAATATGCAGCCTGAAGACTCTGCTGTGTATTACTGTGCCAGAGAGTCACAGTAACACAAACTGTTAGGAACCCTGAACAAAAACCTCTCAGTGCCTGAACAACTGGAGCATGAAGCCACCAGAGGAGGAGCTCTAAGACCATGACTGAAACTTAACTTCATCTTCTAAGAAACTTCTTCTGCTTGTTGTCTCATAACCGTTAAAATATGATGGGTTTAAATTACGCCTAACGAATCAAGTGCTTTTATTGTCATTTCAACCATGTGCGGTGGTAGAGTACACAGTGAAGTGAGACAGTGATCCTTCAAGGCCATGGTGCCACATATAACAGACACGCAGCACATGACTACGTGAAATGCAAGTGTGCAAAAATTGCAAAAAAGAAACAAAAACATGAATAAAATAATTGAAAAACAAAGCTCAGAGACTCATTTTCTTTACTTCTGTAATTCAAGATACAATCAGTTCTCAGATACAATTTGAGATTATAGCACCAACTACTGTATAGTCCAATAACGTCACACTACATACAATACTTTCAGCTGTCACTTTATTAGGTACACCTGTTCAACTGTCGTGACGGTCCTGGGTCGGTGACCCAGTGTTTTCTGTTTTGTGTTATTAATCCTTGATTTCATGATGTGTTATTGTTAGTCTGTTGGTTTTGGTTTCTGTCTCAAGTATTCCTAGCTGCTCTGTGCTTTAGTATTTTCCGAGTTCTAGTTCTTAGGGTTTGGTTCTGTGTTCCCTCTGTTCAGTGTTGACACTGTGTCTGTGTCCCTCTCATATCCTTCCTGTTTTATTTTAATAGTCCTGCTCTGTGTCAGCTTCGGTCCCCCATCTCGTCTGCCTAATTAGTTCTAAAATGCACTTTTAGTTGAAAAGTGCATTTTTGAGGAATCATAAACAGTGACACTGTGTGCGTCATGTCTGAGTGTATTTTATTATGGGACAGCAGTGAAAGGGTTCAGGGGGATTTTGACACTGTTACAAGAACTGTCTGCATTCCCACCACATTATACGATATATAACTGTCACCTCCCTGCTCTCTGAAACAGGGTAATCAACCATTTATTAATGTCAGATAGGCTATTTGTGCATTCAAAATATATCTGTAGCTCAGTATGGTGGAAAAACCTATTATGAGAGGGAATTCCTGGCCCTGGCAAAATTGACAAATAGGTGAGTTTGTGTAATGAAAAATGCCTTAACTGTTTTGACGACTGCATTAAGAGCAGTGAGAATAAAATTTCTGCTGTGAGAACTGAACCGAACTGAATGAGTAAAACCTGTAACAACATATTAGGTAAAAGTATAAGTTCAGATTGACTATTTACTGATATCTTGCTCAGTTGTTCCCTGATCTCAAGACTTTCATTTTCTCGTTATGTCAACGTATTAAAAATTGCATGAATGGGTGACCTGAGGAAAAAAAGTCAATACATATTGTTTTCATCACATTTAGAAGGTTGGCCTGAATAATTCAAAATGTAATGTGTTAACGTAAAGGAGAGGATTTGTGTTCGTCTTTGAGGAGGAGGAGCTGATGTAAACTATGATCTCTACCATGAAGACATGATGCAGAATATAAGACAGGGAATACACGATTAACCACCACTGTACACGGAGCAGAGACAAATGGCCTTGACAATGAATCATCCTGAATTTGTGGCTGTTTTTCTTATCATTTATATTTACTGGGCTGGTAAGGGAAGTGCAGTCGTTTTACTAACATTGTTGTGAAAGTGAAATGATAAGCTTGGAAAACAGTCACTAATTATTCTTGTTTGACTGCAGGTACTGAGAGCCAAACACTGACAGAGTCTGAATCCGTGATTAAAAGGCCTGGAGAACCACACAGACTGAGCTGTACATACTCAGGGTTTAGCAGCGATATTCATGTTGGTTGGATCAGACAAGCAGCTGGGAAAGGACTGGAATGGATTGTTTTCATCTGGAGCGACAATAGTGGAAGCTTCTATTGTGAGTCAGTCAGAGGCTGGTTTACCATCTCCAGAGACAACAGCAGAAAGCAGGTGTATCTGCAGATGAACAGCCTGACAACTGAGGATTCAGCTGTTTATTATTGTGCTCGAGAGTCACAGTGACACAAGAGAAAGAAATTTTGCACAAAAGCTTATCACACTAAGTCAAACACTGCTTGATTGCTGCTCAAATTATAGACAATACATTTAACTCCATCCTCACACTCAGAAATACAATAAAGCTGGTTTTGTGAAGCCTTTGTGTTGTAAAGTTTTACAATAAATAGTTTTTTGGTGGATGTTTACATTTAAATATTGTTATCTGTATGCAAATCAAACTTCCTCACAGGCTGATATAAAGTCTGATATCATGCTGTCAGTCACAGAAGAAGATGAGAAGCTCCCATCAGATCACCTTCAGCACCAACATGTTCTCTGTAGCTCTGCTGCTGCTGCTGGCTGCTGGATCCTGTGAGTCTCACTGAACAGAAGCACTATGATCACAGCTGACTGATTCTTACTGTTACTACATTAAACATGTTTTCTCCACAGGTGTGAAGTGTGCACAGCTGACACAGCCAGCCTCTGTGATTGTGCAGCCAGGTCAGCGTCTGACCATCACCTGTCAGGTCTCTTATTCTCTGAGTGGCACCTGGACAGCTTGGATCAGACAGCCTGCAGGGAAAGGACTGGAGTGGATTGGGATGAAATACACTGGGGACTCTCACTATAAAGATTCACTAAAGAGCAAGTTCAGCATTCAGTTAGATACTTCAAGCAAGACAGTAACTTTAAATGGACAGAATATGCAGCCTGAAGACACTGCTGTGTATTACTGTGCCAGAGAGTCACAGTAACACAAAACATCAGCAGACCTGAACAAAAACATCTCAGTGGCTGAGCAGTTGTAGCATGAAGCCACCAGAGGAGGAGCTCTAAGACCACTAAAGAATTGATGGGTGATTTTACTCAAAAAAATAAATTGGGAAATTCCTTACTGGTCACTATTCTTTTTTTTTTTTTTTTTGCCTGTCCCGTTTGGCTCTTTTGCCATCAGAATTATTGTCTAAAGGCAAAGAAAGATGCCCAACGGATTTACTTTACCAAATTGTCCATTTGATTCACCTTTTATTGTTTATTTTATTTTCACTTGCTGAATACGGGACAGACTTGACTGGGGGAAAGAAGGGGAGAAAGAAAGAGGGAAAGAAAAACAGCTGAGAAGAGGGACAGGGGAGAAGGGCAAAAAACAAAAACCAACAGAATAAGCAGACAAAAAAATAAATAAAAATACATATATCGATCACCTGGATCACCTGTTGAGAAAGAAAAAAGAAAACAAGCAGAAGAAAACGAGAGTAATAGAATAAACAACATCACAATGATATATGGGAATATGAGCAGTTCTCACGGGTTGCCAAGACCAGAATAAACCCTGTTTTATAACTACATCATGCATACGTCAATCCTTGAGGGTGCTACATATTAAATATTATTGTGCAGCACGTAAGATCGACAGCGCACAGTGTGCTTTGAGGTAGGAGCCAAAAAGGGTGTAGTTTGTGTGTGAGCACCCATGTGTACACCTGTGAGCATGGACGCGCTTGTATTTAAAAGGTTCCTTCATGTAATGATCTGCTAGAGGGTGTGGGGGAGCCACAGCCCCGTCCTCCAGGGCATGAAGCAGGTATGGAGGAGATCAAAACTCCAGACATCTAGAGGCCCCCAGAACACAAGAGACCAAGGAAGACCAACAGAGGGGCAGCCGCGCCACTGTCCCAGAAAGAGCTGAGGAGAGTCCCAGATGAGGGGTCACTCAGCAGCTGCGGAGCAGAAGCCAGGGGGGGTTGCAGTGACGCGCCCATGAGCTCCGCCGGCAGCCAGCTGTGCCTGACCCCACCTCCGAAGTGGCCTGAGCGAGCCCCAGGCTCCAGGCCCCGATAAGCAGCCGCCAAGGAGTGAGCCGGCGTGTACCTGGACGCCCATCCCCAGACACAAAGAACCACCAACGCACCGATGTCTGAGGGAGTCCGCCACCGGCAGGGGAAGTGGTGGGGGGAGATAGGCCTCCAAACCTTGGAGGGCCTGAGATGTCCCCAGAGAGGTGGCGTCTGATACCCAACCTGACATATAGACACAGACATATAGGCACACACAGACACAAACATCCATTCCCACCCTCATGCTCTCATATGCACTTACACCACACTCAACCGACGTGGAGACAGACATAAAGAGATGCTGTATACACGATCACACTCCCCAAGCGTACTCTACCAACCGGGTCTAGGTACCCTTGCCCCTGGAGGGGGGAACTGCACCCAGACCCAGGTGGTGTTACCCTTTTCCCTGCGGTGGGGAGAAGCAGACTGCCCTGACTGGTCACTATTCTTGATCGAGATAGTCGTAGTAAGAAATTATGCTCACGGCAGTTCAGCACCAGTTTACCATGTCCAAAGGAAACAACAGAAAGCAGCTGTATCTGCAGATGAGCAGCTTAACAGCAGAGGATTGTTTATTATTGTCCTCAAGAGACACAAAGCAAAGACCCGATCCTCTCATAATCTGTTAGAACTTTTTTATTATTATCTTTTAAAATGTTTATATTAATATTATTATGAAAGAAAATTCAGACTCTGATGTTAAGTAAGTTGTTCCTTCGGATCTCCTTCAGAAGAAAGTTTGGCTGAAGGCATTGCGTGCTGACTGCTCTGAGCCTCACTAAGGCAGAGAATCTGATAAAATGACCACAACATACTGTTAAGATTTCTACAATAAACTTAAACTTGTTTTGCTCCACAAGTGTGAAAAAGTTTGATCAGTTTACACAGCCAGCCTCTGTGAGTGTACAGTCTCATGATTATATGTTACCTATCAATTTCTCTGAGCAGGTATACAGTTCAACAGGGTGAAAATAAATGGACAGAATGTGCAGCCTGGTGGCAAGACAGAGACACTGAAACACAAACAATTAGGAGACCTGAGCAAAAAAGTCTGTACTGTTGCACCCAGTGTGACCCCGTGTCCTATATTGAGATTCACATCCAGCTAAACTCTCTCTTGCATCACTTTCTCCAAGGAACAGGCATGTGCTGTATTTGGACAGGATTTCATGCAAAAAAGTGTGAAACTGAATGGATGATCAGCAGATGGATGATATGTCTGTCTTGTGCACTGTAACTGATGACCTTTGGTTGTGGTTGCTTAACGGTTTTTCTTTTCTGTACATGTGGTTAACATAGGAAAGAGTTGTGTTTAAAGGTGTGGTAAAGCTTGCATCATTCCTTGCTTTGGCTTGACATTTTACAAATTCAACAAAGACTGAGAATGGTGGGAGGCTAACATTGTGGTGTTCTTTAAACTTTGACCCTACCATTGTCCACTTCTCTTGAAGATGGAAGGGCAGCTTCTCCACAATTGGATGTACTCCCCTAGCTGTGTCAAGGTAACTTAAATCAGATAAATAACCATATAGCTTTGCAGCTTGGAGTTCACACAGTAGACCTGACAGGTCACAAAGCTTCTGTGGTTCTTTACTGGAGAGCTTTTCTATTGCTTCTGGTAAGCCGTAATGTTCCTCCAGTCTCAACCATATCATCTTCAGACCGGCAGGTGGATGCTTTATGTGGACTGCTTTTAATCTCTTGGCATGTTCAGAAGACTCTGGGCCTAACCAATTCATAAGTAGGTTGATTACTTCATGGCGGTTAGAACAAGGTACCTAATAGTGCTCTGGAATGTGACTTTCCAACTAAAGTAATTTTCTGGCTTAACACAGCTAGTTTGTGTGAATGTGCAGCCAGGCCAGCCTCTGACCATCACCAGTCAGGTCTCTTATTCCGTGAGCAGCTGGTGGACAGATTGGATCAGAGAGCCTGTGGGTAAAGGACTGGAGTGTATTGGAAGTGCACATTATGGATACAATGCATCATACAAAGATTCACTAAAGAACAAGTTCACCATCAGCTTGGATGCTTCCAGCAATACACAGCAACAGCTATTAAAAGGCCTGGGGACTGTCACAGACTGATCTGTACATATTCAGGGTTCGGTGGTGATATTCATGCTGCTTGGATCAGACAGGCTGCTGGAAAAGGACTGGAGTGGATTGCTTAGATCTAGATGGCAGATGTTTATATTTTATTAATTTTTTAAATCACTATTATTTAAGTTAAATAAACACAGTATAAACATAATATGATGAATCAGTTTTTCCTTTTTCTTGCACACTCTACATGATCTTTTTTTCTCTCTCATGAGAGGAGTCAATGTAAAATTTCAGGTCTTCAGTCTACTTATCTGACTGCTGGGAACAGTCGACACAGTTTAACATGATGGACTGAAAGTTAGTCATCTCATGAAGTGAGAGGAAGAATATCTCACATTTGTGCATTTCTAAGGTCAGTCTAAACTATTTAACTTACAATTTGTTAGAAATTGCAATGACAGAGGTTGTGTTTGTCTGTCTGTGAGGAAGAGGAGCTGATGCGAACAACGACCTATATGAAACTATGATGGCTGAATGTGTGATAAAGAATATAAGGCAGGGAGTACATGATTAACCTCCAATGTAGATAAGAGCACACATGAGAACTCAAAGCCACCTGAGGAATTGTATTCCCAGTAAAACTAATTTTATTATCGTTCAGAAAAGCCTCAGTGTTGACAAGGCAGAGTCATGGCAAATTAATCTCAATAATAATTTAACGAATTAGATCAAAATAAGACCCGAGTTGCAACAAAAAGGAAAGTTAATCCACAGTTAATACCACCAATGACAACGTGCCAGACACAAACAGTTTGATGCTGAGTCAAGCAAAGTCACAGCTATGCCATTTGAGACACACTTATGTCTGTGGTGTGCTGTCAAATACTGTACATTTATGTGTTCAGTAGAAATAAAGAATAACAGTGAGCAGAAAAAAAACCCAATGAGTGTATACAAAAAATGATGAAGTACAGGTAAAGCATAGTGGCCAGCACTAGTAGTGTGTGAGTGACTGTCTTAATACACTGTCAGTTTTAATATGTAAATTAATTAATAATAAATATTCTATTTTTTAGAATTACAAACATAATATAATAAAATCATAAAAAACTGGCAAATTGTACATGATAATTTTCTACTTTTGTAGCTTTGACTTTGTGAAACAGCAGTATTTTTTACTGAGGAGGAGGAGTCAATGCAAAACTCCAACATTCAGTAACTTTATAAATGTTCAAGAATACGAGTCAGGGACCCAATCTCATATACCCACTGTAGATTGGACAAAAACAACTGATTCTTACAATGGCCGGACCTGTTCATTTAGTTATTTTCCTTATTCTTTTTTTTTCCGTGGCTGGTAAGGACTTGTTTTCTTTTGTTTTGTTTTGTTTTAATTTAACAACTGATATGAAGAAAAGTGATTAAACGAATAAGTTGTTAACATTTCTGTAGGTACTGAGGGTCAAACACTGACAGAGTCTGAGTCAGTGATTAAAAGGCCTGGAGACTCCCACAGACTGACCTGTACATACTCAGGGTTCAGCAGTGATATTTATGCTCACTGGATCAGACAGGCTGCTGGAAAAAGACCGGAATGGATTGCTTATATCAACCCTAGCAGTGGCACTGCCCACTCTCAGTCATTGAGAGGCCGCTTTACCATCTCCAGAGACAACAGCAGAAAGCAGGTGTATCTGCAGATGAACAGCTTGACAACTGAGGATTCAGCTGTTTATTATTGTGCTCGAGAGTCACAGTGACACAAGAAGAAGAAACGCTGTACAAAAACTCAGCACATCAAAGTCATAATTTGCTTTCTGCCATTAACGACTTCATCATGAAACAATGAAACAGCTTTTTTAATTAAACATTTTAAAAATGCCATAAAAACTTTGGGTTCATGTTTTTTTTATTATTTATATATTTTTCACACACTAGTAAAAAAATTGGATGGGACTGGCTGGTGCTGACTAGTAGTGTGATCTGGTATCTTTAATTGCTAAGCCCCTCTCTCTCACCTCAGCGGAGGTGTTTAGCTGGTGTTTCTGCAACATAGTATCAGCTAAATTATGGAGGACCACAAGAGCCATGCGCATCGAAATAAAGAATTCTGTGTTTAAAAAATGACTTGTAGAATAAATTCTGCATTTGTAAAGTCATTTTTGAATTCCAATTTAAGGTGAACTGTGGTCCCCGGTCGGAGACGATGTCGGCCGGAATTCCATGGAGCCAGAACACGTGGATTGAAACCGGGCGGTTTCTAAGGCTTTGGGAAGCTTGGGCAAAGCAACAAAATGTACAGCTTTGGAAAAACGGTCAATAATTAATAGAATTACTGTGTTACCTGCAGAGAGGAAGGCCAGTGATGAAGTCGACCGCTATATGAGACCAGGGGCGGCCTGGGGTTGGCAGGGGCTGACTTATTTTGGGCACACATGGAGCAGGCGGAAATATATTCACGGACATCTTTGACTACCAAGCGAATTGCTGGATAAAAGAGGCATTGCAATGGATTAGGGGGTGACATGTGAACTTAGAGGCGTGTCCCAGTGTAGTACCTGCGACCGGAGTGCGGCAGGGATGTAGAGTAGTCTGGGAGGCCCGGTTCCCGGGTCTGGGTCAGTGCGCTGCGCCTCCCGAATGGCAGATTCGATCTCCCAAGAGATGGCCCCCACGATGCAGGATGGGGGAAGGATGGGAGACTCGCATGTCACTTTCCCGGAAGCAGTAAATTGTTGTGAAAGTGTGTCTGGTTTGACGTTGCGAGACCTCGGTCTGTGAGTGATGGTGAAATGAAAGCGAGCTAAAAACAGCGCCCACCTGGCTTGATGTTCGTTGAGCCTCTTTGCAGACCGGAGGTACTCCAAATTCTTGTGATCAGTCCAGACGATGAAAGGCTGGACTTTTCCTTCTAGCCAGTCCTGCCACTCCTCCAGGGCCAGCTTGATGGCCACCAGCTCGCGGTCCCCGATGTCATAGTTTTGTTCTGCTGGGGAGAGACGGCGGGAGAAAAATGCACAGGGGTGGAGTTTACCTTTACTACGTCGAGAAAGCACAGCTCCTACCCCTTAATCAGAGGCATCCACTTCCACAATGAACTGCTGGTTAAGATCTGGTTGTGAGAGAATCAGAGCAGAGGCTTCTTGAGTTGTGTGAAGGCCTCCTGAGCTGGCCCATCCCACAGAAAGGGGAGGTGAGACGGGTTAGGGGAGCAGCAATCTTACTATAATCCCGAATGAAGCGTCGAAAAAAGTTTGCAAAGCCCAGGAACGATTGGAGTTGTTTACGATTGACTGGAACCGGCCAGTTCAGCACTGCATCCACCTTAGCAGGGTCAGCCTTAAGGTTTCCCCGTTCAATGATGTAGCCCAGGAATGACACAGTGCTGACATGGAATTCACATTTCTCAGCTTTGACAAACAAGCGGTTTTCCAGGAGATGCTTAAGGACGTTCGTGAAAATGAGCATGTCGTCCAAGTAGACAAAGACAAAATACAGAGGACGTCGTTGACAAGAGCCTGAAAAACAGCTGGAGCATTAGTTAACCCAAATGGCATGACTAGATACTTGAAGTAACCAAGATGAGTGTTGAAGGCCGTCTTCCATTCATCTCCCTCCCTTATCCTCACCAGATGATAAGCATTGCACAGGTCCAGCTTAGTGAAGATGGAGACTCTCTGAAGCAGTTCAAAGGCAGATGTTAGCAAAGGCAGTGGGTACTTGTTTCTCACATTGATCTTATTAAGACCCCGATAGTCAATACAAGGCCTTAAACTCTATCTTTCTTTTCTACAAAGAAAAACCCAGCCGCAAGAGGAGAGGAAGATGTATCTTTCCAGTGCCTCACGTTCAGGTTGAGAAATACTGTATAAACGGCTCGTAGGAAGGGGAGTGCCAGGGAGGAGGTCAATACCACAGTCATAAGGTCTGTGAGGGGGCAACAAAGATGCACAGTCTTTACTAAACACCTCCAGGAGATCATGATAGATGGGAGGGATGGAGGAGAGATCAGGAGAATCAGGGGCAGAGCCTGGATCTGAAGAACTGATAGGCGATATAGTGGCCTTTAAGCAGGTCATGTGACACCCCTCCCCCCACCCCGAAACCTTAGCTGTCTTCCAATCTAGTGTGGGATTGTGTTGTTGCAACCAAGGAAATCCTAATACCAATGGCGTGAGCGGAGCTTTAAACACAAACAAGCACAGGGTCTTGGAATGATTGCCGGAGGGTGTTAAAGAAATAGGCTCAGTGATATGGGTGATGTCAGGGAGGCGTTGCCCATTGAGTGCCGTAACTTTAAGTCTGTGAGGAAGGAGCTCAGTTGGAATGTTTAATCGGCGGGCTAAAGCTGCATCAATAAAATGTTTGCTCTGCTCCGGAGTCAATTAAGGCACGGAGCGCGTGAGAAGTCGAACACAGTGATTTTTGTGGGGATTAAAAGGTGTGAGGGAGAATCTCTACAAGAAAGTTCGCCCACCCGTACTCCCCTCTCTACTGGCGGGCAGAGAGAGTTGAGTTAAAAAGCCTGTACAGTTTTCCAATCCACCAGAAAAAGGCTCGGGGGTTGGGAATGGTCGTTCAGGAAGCGCTGGTGGTGCTGGTTGCGAAAGATTTGCGAAAGAGGAGATTGTGGGATGTACTTAGCAACGTTGTGCGCTGGGCCAGTGCCGGAGTGAGAGCTGCCAGCTGTTGGTTGATATGCTGCAACATTTGCTCGTGCCGTACCAGTATGACTTCAGGCGAAACAGCAGGCTGATCTGGCTGTGGCACGAATTCCGAGTCCGCTGAGTCCATACTGACTGGATCGTTCTGTTACGGTCACAGGGGGGACTCAAACGCAGGACTCCTTGCTTAACCCTTTGACTGCCTGCTCAACCATTTGGTTTAGCATATTTTGAGAGACTATATATAATGAACTGGAGTACTTGGCTTAACTCAACCTTATTGAGCCATCTCTACCACTTGGTTGAGTTATGTTATCCTAAAAAAAAACACTAGATGGCACTGTGTCAGGATATGGCAGGCCTCATCTGCCACCCTCCAACCAGGAAATCAGAAAGCAAAAAATCACTCTGGACACATGGACTGTTTTGGCTAAAAATTTTAAAGGTAAGTACATTTTTCTGCAGTATAAACATGTCAGAGTCTTTACTGAACATGATTATGTCATTTGATACCAGAAAATAGCTGTAATAAATCCATAATATTTTTTTAAAAACATGCTCAACCAAACGGTTGATTTGTCAATTGATGGTAAGAGTAGCAAAACTTAGCTAATGTTTAGAACTGTTGTTTTAACATATGAAATTGACTATTTACTATTGAATATAAATAATTTAATGATCTATACATGTAAAT
This sequence comes from Mchenga conophoros, assembly GCF_057382185.1. Classification (NCBI taxonomy): domain Eukaryota; kingdom Metazoa; phylum Chordata; class Actinopteri; order Cichliformes; family Cichlidae; genus Mchenga; species Mchenga conophoros. The sequence continues at coordinate 20,152,857 of NC_140529.1, forward strand.
ATGACATGTTTAAATTTTTCCATGACAAATACTGTATGTTACAAAATGTTCTAATGTTTAAAGATTTACTCACTTTCTGTGATTATTTTTTAAAGTACAGTTTTAAATGACACATGGAAATCAAACCAACTATATTTCTACAATTTTTTTTTTTAATGTTTATTAGATGGATTGCAAATCCTTTTATGGAGCAAGACAACGCACCTACCTGGCCCTTGTACCTGAAAATTCTCAGGACTCCGATGGTGAACTGAGTGATGATGACCCAATAGAGGATCCAGATTTTCAACCCAATTTTGCAGATGATAGTGATGAAAGCTGCTTTGATGTTTCCCTGGATGAAGATGCTCCTTCAACAAGTAGATCTAATAAACTTTCGCGTAAAATGAGCAAAAAAGGGAAACCTATCCTAAAAACAGTTCCCTTGGATGAAGCAGAGGATACATTAGACCCATCTTCCAAGACCCCAGCCAAGTCTACAAGATGGTACCTGCCACTCTTTGGTTACATGCTTGATCTGTCCATTGCAAATTCCTGGCTGGTCTACAAGAGGGAATGTGGACAACTAAACCAGAAACCAATCACACTCAAAAGGTTCTGCCTGGCAGTTGCGCATAGCTTGAAACAAGTCAACAAGCCAGCATCCAAAGTTGGCCGACCATCATTCAGCTCTCCACCACCACCAAAGAAACGATACACCCCAAGACCCTCACATCCACAGCCAGATGTGCGATATGACTGCTTTGGGCATTGGCCACTTCACTGTGACAAGCGAGGCCGATGCAATTACTGTCCAAAGGGCGTCTCAAGATGGAAATGCCAAAAATGCAATGTTTTCTTGTGCTTGAATGCCAGTCAGGAATGCTTTGCAGTGTACCACCAGAAGATCTAATCATCAAGGGGTATTGGTGAAGTTGCATGAACGGCAAAAGAAAAGAGCCAGAACTGTTTCAGTGTGTTCTCAAATTCTTCAGTGCAAAATGGCAATGGTATATAATATACCACCAGAATTTTCTGGAAAATAAAATAAAAAATGTTAGTGCTGTTCCAACACTACAGTGAAAAGTTTATGTTACAGTTTTTGCCCGTTGCTTGAACACTATAAACCCATGCTCAGACTAAAGTAACACAACGTGAAGCTTTTGTTACCATACCTCAAACACATGTACCCATACCTTAAACAAAAGCGCTGCTTTGCACCCCAGTACCAATTATGCAACACTCCTACTCCTTTATGCAACACACCTACCCCTTTATGCAACACACATGGTCCTGCATGCTACACTCTATTTCATACATAAGACACTTCGCTCACAAAATGAAATCTCAGGGTGCCATTCGGAAAACACATGTATCCAAAATACAAAACACATCGGATAATTGCAACCACTCAAATACACACCTGAAGGCACGTACTTGCAAAACCGAACACCAATTAGCCAACTACAAAAAGCCCTCAGTGTAGCCATTTCAAGAACTTTGCAAGCATGGATGGAGGGAGAGCAAGAGGAAGAGGAAGAGGTAGAGGAGGAGGAGGAAGAGGAGGAGAAGGCCGAAGAGGCCATGAACGGACCCATATTTCTGATGAAATAAGAGCAACTTTGGTGGACCATGTCATCAACCATGGCCTGACTATGAGGGAAGCTGGGCAGAGAGTCCACCCACATCTAAGCCGCTTCACAGTGGCATCTGTAATACGAACATTCCGACTAGAAAACAGGTATGTCTTCACCTCCATACCTTCTGCTCTACTCAGATGGTTTCATAGCACTGTTCTACAGTATATCACATTACCATATCAAGTGTACGGGGTGCTAATGCTCCTTTTGCAGCCAAAGTGGCTGATTCCTTATATTGAAGTACAGTGTTGTACAGTGGATGACACAGTACAGACAGTAAAGTACTGTAAGAAAAATAAGCAAACCGATGACAATATGTGGTTGTATTTCTCCAGAATGACCCGAAGACCTTCTGGGGGAGGACGGCAACGCCTGTTCACACAACAGCAGGAACTTGCCGTTGTGGACCTAGTGAGGGCAGACAATGCCATCCGTCTCCACCAGCTACGACGGAAAATACTTGCAGACAGGCGAGTGTTCAGCAACATAAACCATGTGAGCATCACCACCATCAGACGCATCTTGGGTAAACTCAGCATCACCATGAAGCAGCTCTACAGAGTCCCATTCGAGAGGAACAGTGACAGGGTTTCGACATGCAAGAGGATATTTTCCCCGGTGCCCAGCGGGAGAGGACACTGCTTGCGATGTTGATGAGGTCCTGTGGCCAGACCCCAACAGACGGCGGGATCCATGAGCCCACTTATGCACACTTGTCATGGTTTTTTGTGTTTACAGTATAGTGTTTTTTCTATTGCAGTATTATTGTGTTGTGGTTTTTTTTTTTTTGCTTTATCTGAATTCATGGTACTGCGATGTACACTATTGAGTAGGTCTATTTGCGTTTTTGGTTGTTTGGAAATGTGTCTCCTGTAAATGTGCCTTCTGAATACACAATGGAAATCAAGGACTGCAGTGTTTTATGTAAAGAAGACTAGTGTGTTCCCCCTGATCTGTAAGTGTTTGCATATGATGCAAGTATGTGTCATTTTGTCAACAGAGTTACATTTTGACAGAGGAATGTTAGGTTTTGACAGCAGAGTTTAGGTTTTGGGAGTGGAGTTTCATTTTGGCACAGATGTGTATGGTATATTTCCCAGTGTTGTGTCGTGTTTACTTGTGTTTAGAGTTTTGGCACAATGAGCGACGTTTTGCCAAATGTGTTCAAGCAACGGGCAAAAACTGTAACAACAGGTCAAAAGTGAATTTGTATGTTTATGAATTTTCGGTAATTGCAGATCAAGTTTTTGATCAAATTTACAATATTTTTGTGTTTTATACATTTTGTGGTTTGTTATTATAACGCCCACTGTTGAAATGGAATCCAACAATGTTTGATGTTTTACTACCACAACAAAGTGGGTCAAACACAAAATTTGGTAGTTATTGTTTTGCAAAATGAGTATAACCTTTACTTTTTTCTACCAGTTATGTCTGTAGAACTTTATGTAGTTGTACCATAGAGAGACATCTCAACCGTTTGGTAGAGGGTAATATTTAAAAAACTATAAGGTGTGTATAATTTTTTTTTTTGATTGTGATCATTATTGACCTAAAGGAATAGAAAATATGAACAAATAATTTTTTCATTGTATTTTTCTTGGTGAGGCAGTCAAAGGGTTAAAGGAAGAACAGAGGGTTTTTATTTACAAACACCAGGTGAAATGTGTAACAGTGACTCAGTGCTATGTACAAGCGTGCGGGGATCAAGCCTCCAGGGAATCCACGGGGAAAAGCAGGGGAACACTCTCACTCCTCTTCAGTCTCTCTTGGCATCTCACCAGTCATTTACTCCTCTCTCGGACCAGAAACTCCGTAGGGAACAAGGGCAGGTCCAGAGGTCTGTACACAGGGAAACAAAACGTTAGCACAAGAAGCTGAAACGCGGGAACTAGACTGTAGTGTCTAAGCCAGGATTTCACTGACACAGGTCAAGCAACGATCCAGCGAAGAGCAGTGTCACTTCTTCCCTTTAGTAGAGGCCAGTTAATGAGACGCAGGTGTTGATCATCTCCCAGGTATGTAGGCCAAAGGTGGGAGCCCACAATGAACTCCGCCCAGGCAACAGGGGGAGAGAGGGAGAGAGAGAGGGAGAGGAGGAAAAAAAAGAACACAAAGCAAAACTTCTCAGGCAGATCTGTCGGACCATGACACTTTTATACTCAGCTCTCTCTTCACCACAACAGACTGGTGCAGCATCCGCTTCACTGCGGCCGCTGCACCAATCTGTCTGTCGATCTCCGGCTCCCTTCTCCCATCACTCATGAACAAGACCCTGAGATACTTAAACTCCTCCACTTGGGGCAGGAACTCATTCCTGAATCAGAGTGGGCACTCCACCCTAAGCTGTTTAAGTTCCTTAAACAGCTGTACAAAATCCAGTAGTCTTTATCCTGTCTACATGTATCTGATAATCAGTTGTATATTTTAGTTTTTCTCATTTTCTGAATTTTTGTACAAAATAATACACAATAAATTATTTGTCCCAATTTTTAGTCAGTGTAAAAATGACATATTTAAAAACATTCAACATTGTAGACTGTTGTTGCGTGAGTTATCTACTGAGGGATGTATTTTTGTTACATCATCTCCGTTTATAACCTGTAGAGTGACAAATTTCCAAAGACAAGAAGAGAGAGCAGCTAAATTGGGTCTTAATGGTAGTGCAAACAGAGGAATGGTTAGGGCCACAGCGATCCACTGTGTAACTCAAAAAACTTTCAGACCGTGGTTTAAAACTCACACATGATTCAGAAAAATAAACTGCATGTGGCATAAACGCTAATCACACTTGGCAATCTTTCTTCTGTAAAAAACTTCACATCAGATTTACAGAATAATTTATCAGAGCAGATATTAGATCAGATATTGACAGTGGCTGCTAGAATAACACTAAGAAAAGAGCAACAGTGAATAATTCATATGCTTTACACAGATGCTTAAAATATAGTAGACAAAAAAAAAAAGCATTAAAAGTTCTTATTATTAGATAAATACAGGGCAACCCACATCCACAGCGCTGGGATCAGCAGCCCATGTGATACCAAAAATGCAAAATGTTAGCTTTTAAAACTGGTTGCATTTTAGTCTATTATTACAAGATTTGAGAACTAAAATCTTTGGCAAATTGATAAGAAAATATGGATGTGGTGCACATGCAAACTGATATGAGAAATTTAAATGTGCACTTTGTTTCTCTTACTGGCATAACCACACCTCACACCTGCTGTTTGTGATGCTCCGTTGCTCTTTGCATTCTTTCACTTCTGTGTTTTGGTACTTTTTTGAGACCTGGTTGTTACTCAGTGCTTCCGCTTGCTTCTTGCCCTGATCACTCTGTCTTATCATGCATAACAACTGTGCAACAGACTTCCTGCCATATTTTCGCCTTGCTGAACAACACTAAACAATGTAAAAGTACAACTCTAACATAACTTAATGACAACTGAAATTGAAGAGTTCTGCATTTACCAGAATCTGAAGGTATGTATAACTTAGATAAGATTAATGTTTTTCCTTGTTGTGTTCACACATGATATTTATAATGAGTTATGTAAATCAAATTAATCTCTTCTTTATTTCAGTGCCATGGATTGTGTCGCCAAACATCACATTGTACCCAGTCTCAGAAGGGGAATTTGGAATCTCACCAGTAAGGCTCATCTGCTAAATGGCTTTTTTCCAGACAACCTGGCTTTGGAGTGGTTTTAGGACAAATCACCACTGAGTCAAAACAAGAAGCCAAGCAGAACGAAGCTACAAAGTGAAGGGACAGAGCAGAAAACCTTCAGCCTGAGCAGCAAACTCTCAGTGTGGGGACAAGGATCAACTTTTACCTGCAAAGCTAATCACAATTATACTGAATATAAGAAGACAATGAGCATTTGTCACAGTGAGTATGTACAGCTACTGTCTCAAAGCACATATTCAACATGAACATTTGCAGGAATATGTAAAGCAAATTAAAAACAGTCTTAAGATAAAGCTTATTAATTAGCATGTTTTTCTTTAATTCCACAGACATTCACCTTCCATTCATGTGGAGATTCCCAAGTTTAAGACTTTAGCGTCAGACTCTAATGTGCAAGGAACATGTTGGGTCCACACTAATTTTGATGCCATGATCTCCTGGCTGATTAATGGAGCGCCACAAACAGCTAATAAGAGTAAAACACAACTCTTATTATAAGTATAAAAAAGATTTTGAGTTGGCGGAAGCAAGTAAAGCATTTAACATGCAGAGGAGAGCAAACGTGTGTCACATCTGCTGAGAAGACTATAAATATTGCAGGTAAGATGATATTAAGATTACAGGAAATTCAGGCATCTTATGACCAAAGAGGACCTAAATAATATTTTTGCTTTTTTTTTTAAATTGTCCTCCAGTTCAAACTCCATAGAAATCAGGATCTTGCCCAGATCTGCTGAAGGGAAAAACTGTCCTCATGTGACCTCTACATCACCTTACAAGTCAATGGTGATTAAAGTAAAAAAAAAAAAAAAAAAAAGATTTTCCTGAAGGCTGAAGGCGCTGGCCTCCTTTTAATCAGCAGTCAATTCACAGTCCCTCAGATGTACTGGAAAAAAGACAGAAAGTTTACCTGCAAAGTCAATAAGTTTATAGTCAAACTCTACCAGCTATATTTTTGGTAACAAGCTACTCTTGCTTCCCTTTTAGGCAGCTGATTTAACTTTGTTGATTTATACTTTAATAGTTTCTGTTAAATAGATTAATTGATGCCCTGATTTGTTTCACTTTAGTGGAGCTTCTTCTGGTCCAAAGTACTAAAAATCAAGAATGTGGGATACTGTTTGTCCGTGATTTGAACAGCCCAGCGCACACTCCCGACACAGGGAAAACCAATTCTGCAGGGGAGACCTACCTTGGCACTTGTGCAGGTGAAACCAAAGGGAAGATATGCTTCACCCTCATTGTTTTTTTTTATCATCACCACCTTATATGGTATCATAGTTACATTGATTAAGATAAGTGCCTGTCATTTGATTGTTTAAAAGTAAGATTCCAGTCCAATTTTTAAATTATACTGGGCATTTTTACTATAATAATAATAATAATAATAATAATAATAATAATAATAATAATAAACACCATGTTTATCCTTCAGAAAATTGCTTCGTGCTCCAAGATATTGTAATTCTCAGATTTTCCACAAGAGTGAGACAAAGCTCCATGTGCAGAAGCAGCAATATAGTTTCCACCTCTAAGTAAAAAAAAACTACTAATGTTGTGATTTTAAGATGCCGATAAATGTGTTAGTATGCCAGTGGTGTTATGAAGAGGTGCAGTCATTTGAAAGCACAAAGACTGTTGTTGTAACTCTTCTTCTTTGCAAACACATGTAGTGTCCTTGTAAATCTGTACACTCCCTGTCTTTGAATGAAATGCATTTGTGTACTTTGGGGGTTTACAGGAATTCACAACTGGCAGGGAGAGCACTAAACACACTAAAGCTTACTATTGGCAACCTCTGAAGTGATCTGTTGCACTTTCAGACTATCCCATATTTTCACGATAACAAAAACACATTTATTAACATTGGAAATATCAGTATTTAATACACTACCAGGACACACCTTCTCATTTATTATTCACATTGTAGATTCTCACTGAAGGCATCATAACTATGAATGAACACATATGAATGACCTGACGTCCTGCCTCGTCCTTGCCATAGCATTTGTGCTGTACCTCATCGATTGCTTTTTTGCTTCCCCCGAGTTCCTGTGCTGCTCACTATTTCACCATGTACCAGGACACACTGATTGATGGTGAGTTAATGATACTTAACATTTTATCTGTCTCACTCGTTCCTCTCTGTTATCATCTCATCAAATGTTACAGGTCAGAGTATGGAGTCCATTCCTTCCAGTCAGAGAAAAGGCCTGGGGAGACTCTCAGTTTCTCCTGTAGAGGATCAGGCTTCAGTTTTCATTGCTGTGTTATCTGGTCTTATCTGATCTGGGACAGAGAACCTGCAGGAAAACCACTGGAATTGATTGTGAGCGGCTTTTTCAACTTCCAGCAGAAATAGTTATGCAAGCAGCTTGAGAGGACGTGTAGAAATCAGCAGAGATGACAGCAACAGCATGGTGTATTTGATTTGGTTTGATTCCAATTTGAGGCCAGAGGATTCTGCTATTTATTACTGTGCCAAAGAGAAACACAGTGGTTAAAGCAGCTGAAGAGGCTTTACAAAAACAGCCTGCCATCTACTTTTAGAAGATCCCAAAGGAAGCAGTTGTTCCTCAAAAACAGGGACACCGGCTGATGAGATAATTGTAAGAAATTTCTTTAATAAAAGAGATGATAATGGTAATAAGAAACATTATTTAGAAAAAAAGCAAATATTGAAAATAATGGACATGGATAAAAAAAAAAAAGATTGCCACCTATCAGACATTTATTAAAACAACAGAAGCTCCCATGCTATCACCTTGAGTACCAACCTGTTGTCTGTAGCTCTGCTGCTGCTGGATCCTGTGACTCTCACTGAAGTCGAGACACTAACAGCAAGATCACAGCACATTAAGTGTTACTGTTATTACAGTGATATTCAATGTTTTTTCAAAAACATTTAAATGTGAAAAGTTGTCACAGCTTGCCTCGTTTTTTGTTTTTTTTCTTTTCTTTTTCTTTTCTCTTTTTTCTTTTTTTCAGCAGTGTTTCCCAAATATTACAGTAAAGACGTCATCATCCTCACCATCACATCATCATCTACGATCAGTTACGCAGCTGTGTAGAGCTCCTTCCCAAAACCATCATTATGGACCCTTTGTTTATGTCAAGAAAGGCTTTGCTGATCGACAGAATTACACAATAAACCATCGAGAAAGTGATAAGATGAACACCGAGTGCTACATGTCTATAATAAAACAAATGGACTGATGATGAACCCAATTATGATCCTCTGATTTAATCATTCAGTCATTTTAATTAATTGGCTATCGCTACAACCATCATTAAGCCCAACAGATAATACCTACTTAAGTGCGTCTTCTGGTTGACGTGGGTGTCGCATTATCTTTTTTTCCTACCTGCTGAATCACAGTGGCAGATTGTTAAGACAGAGCTCGCGGTCCTCAGTACTTAATTACAACGTGATACTCCAGGTTTGTGCTGCAGACAGAAAGTCAGCACAGCGTCTGCTGCTTCACGTTGTCTGTATGGAGGAGAGTAATTGTGAACAAAGTGCCAGGGGGCTGAACTCTATCAAATTTATTGACTGCCTCTCACTGTTGCATGACAATAACCCTTCTCTGGAGTAACCCACCTGCCCGCCCTCATTGCTCTGCTGGCAGTTCTAGAGGTTAAGGCCACAACAAACCACTGATTTACTGGGCCCCAGAACAAATGGGAGCAAGCACCAAGGGGGTTTCAAAGTAGCCTGCAATATTCGATTTCTTCTGCCTCCCCGTTCCAGGCCACTGACTTTTCAGAATAAGCAGATATTCTCTAACCTCAAGGCTAAAAGCAAGGCATATGAAGTCAGCCGACTACAAGAGCCTTTAATGAGCAGATATACTGTTTGTTAGGTAAATTTCCCGGATATTTTGTTTCACTTGTGCCAGCTTCGGGCAGAAATCTCTCAACTTGTTCCTGCTGTAGCAAACGGTCTCTCCAGGGCTTATCAGGCGGGTGCAGATGAGGAGCACTGTGGTCTGGAGAAGGTTCTAATCTGTCTTCTCTACTGTGCTGAAGCAGATACATGCTGTGGGTTTGTGTATGATGTGTTGGGAGAGATGTGTGTATATGAGGACTACTTAAAGGGACGCCAACAGAACGTACGAGTTGGAGAGAAAGGATCTAGCCACGACACAGTCAGCAAAACTAGTTTTCATCAAAAGGCTTTCCTTTCTGTCACATATGGGCTGTTTTAGTGTTGGCAAATATTACTGTCATTTCAGAGTGGATTAAAAAAGCACCTATTTCAACTTTTTCTTTGGCAATGTAAGCAGTTTTACCTTTTTATGAGTCAAATAAGGTAGAATTGGAGAAGCTGTCTCAGCTTGCCTTGTTAAATGTGCACTCACTAAATGTGCAACTCACTGAATACTGAAAACAACAGAACTGAAAAAAAGGGAACTTTTTTGGCACGGGTCTAACTGTATATCTTTGTGATTTTAGAATAAGATTTGAAATGTCAGTTTTATCTTTTATTTCCTGTTTATGTTTATTTTCTGTTTTTCTGTTTATTTTTTGAATACAAGAAATGAATTAAAGAATGTCTGAACTGATTTGACAAAACCACTTTTTTTTTTTTTTACAATTCTTTATATCTCTTCAGATCTCTTATAATCTGTCAGCATCCATCTATATGCAAAGCAAACCACCTGATAGTCGACTATAAAGACTTGAAATCATGCCACCCGTTAAAACAGAAGAAGAAAGGTTCCCATCAGATTATCTTGAGTACCAAAATGTTCTCTGTGTCTCTGCTGCTCCTGCTGGCTGCTGGATCCTGTGAGTCTCACTGAAAAAAAAATCACTGACAGAATGATCACAGCATACTGACTGTTACTGTTAAATAAAACATGTTTTCTCCACAGGTGTGAAGTGTGAACAGCTGACACAGCCAGAGTTTGTGACTGTGCAGCCAGGTCAGCATCTGACCATCACCTTTCAGGTCTCTTATTCTCTAAGCAGCTGGAGGACAGCTTGGATCAGACAGCCTGCAGGGAAAGGACTGGAGTGGATTGGAGGTGCACATTATGGACACAACACATACTACAAAGATTCACTAAAGAACAAATTCACCATCAACTTAGACACTTCAAGCAAGACAGTGACTCTAAATGGACAGAATATGCAGCCTGGAGACACTGCTGTGTATTACTGTGCCAGAGGGTCACAGTAATACAAAACATCAGTGGAGCTGAACACAAACCCCTCAGAGCTTCAACATGTGTAACATCCTCCACCAGTACAGGAGCCCCCAGACTACAGAACACTGTTATCTGCTGCATGTCTCTGTTTAGCACTGGAGATTGCCATGATAATATATATTTTTTGAAGTTATAGTTATGAATAAAGTTTTACATTTTCAACCTTAGTAACTTGCTCAATTTGACATTTTTTTCTGTAATTAAGTGACAATAATATATTTTGATACTCATTTATATGATAAGTTTTTCCAGCTAAACCTTTGTGTTAAACCACCTGTAATGAAGGTTAGAATTGGTTGGTTTTCATTATTTGCAAAACTAAAATAATACAAATATGTAATGATCACTAAGCAGGCAGGACTCATGCTAAAGTTCACTGAATTTATTTAAAGTGAATTAAAATACAAACTAAACCTTGGCACTAATGAAGGTCCCAGTAGGACAGGGCTGACTTTTCCACAAATCCACACTGATACAGATTCTCTCATAAAAACACCAAATAGCTCTCCTCTCCTTAGCAGAAATTTTGAGAAGGACAAAGGTCTAGGAGCCAAGTTTTGCTAACCGATGCAATGCAATGATCCAGCAAAGACTGATGATCTGACGTTACATCAAGTAGTGGCTGCAGAGAAGTACATGAGGAACAGGTGTGTGCACGGATAACCTGAGATGTGTCCCACCTCCACACAAAAGCAGCACAAAGGATAGAAAGAGAGAAAATAGAGCGAACTGAGGACAAAGCAATATTCCTGAAATATGCACATTATCTAAGTCATCACAGGGGTAGATGAGAGAAGCCTACTGTTTATTGTTTAAGATAAGATAAGATAAGATAAGGTAAGATAAGACTTTATTGATCCCACAACGGGGAAATTTTTGCGTCACCTCAGCTCAGGTACAGATATCAGAAGGAAATACAAAAATACAAATAAGTACAATCAATGAAAAAAAGTAAGATAATACACTATATACAATGGTAGCATACACAGTATGTGATTATGGATATAGTTGGAAATATGGAAGACATAAACTATATAGCTTGATATAGCTATTGTACCACTACTATTCCTATTTATAGACATGTACACATACACATGTACACACTTAATATACATATGTATACATACATACATATATACCTGCACATGTCCATACACATGGAAGGTCCATTATGCATGAAGTGGTGACCGTGGATGTTCACAGTGTCCAGTGACTTATGACATCGTGATTGAGGAGTTATAGAGTCTAACTGATGTTGGGATGAATGATCTGCGAAAGCGCTCCTTCCTGCAGCGAGGGTGTTTCAGTCTCTGACTAAAGGAGCTGCTCAGCCCACTCACATACTCATGCAGTGGGTGATGTGGGTTGTTCATGATGGATGTCAGCTTTACTAACATCCTCCCCTCACCAAAGTTTAGTCAAAGTTTTACAAATAAAAACATGTTTTTAATTTAATTTTAAAAAAAACTATAAAATATACAGTAAAATTATATCTGTCACTTCCCATATATTTGTCCTCCCATTGATATCCTGATATTAATCTTCAGGCTTTGCAGTTTGCATGTTTTCTCTGTTTCAATCATCAGAAAAGATGCAAAAGTTAATGACCCTGTGTTTCTGGCTGCCTGGAAATTAGGTTGGGCCATCTGGCTTTTTAAAAGAAATCTTAAGGGCACTTCAGATACAATGTGACGACAGCACTGCTGTGCCCAGAAACCCATTATGTCCAGTGGCTTGCTCCTCATCAGGAATGACAGGGACCGGCTGAAGATCATAGCAGAAAAAACCCCAAAATAAATTATGTGCTACATGCTGAACAGGGCAGCCAGTGCAACAAACATTTCAGGTCATTTACTCAAACTAGCAGTCTGGGCAGCACGCTCTACTTTTTATAGAAAGCTATTATAACATATCATTCTATTCATCTGTTAGTTGCTAAAAATATTTACTAAGTTCTTTATATACTGCTGAGTTTACTTTGTAGGAGGAGTCTATGTAAAACTGATACCTTCAGCAGATTTATATATCTTGGTACTCAATCTACCAGAGACACTGCAGAGTAGACAAAGACATCTGACCTTAACAATGATCAGAAAAGTTTATTTTGCTATTTTACTGATTTCGTTTTTTTTCTTGACTGGTAAGGACATTTTTTACATTTTTTGTTCAAATTAATTGTTATGAAGTAAACTTTTTGGAATAATAAGCCATTAACATTTCTGTAGGTTCTGAGGGTCAAACACTGACTGAGTCTGAATCAGTCATTAAAAGGCCTGGAGACTCCCACAGACTGATCTGTACATACTCAGGGTTCAGTGGTGATTATAGTAATGCTTGGATCAGACAGGCTGCTGGAAAAGGACTGGAGTGGATTGCTTGGATCAGCAGTGGCAGCAGCAGCTGGTACTCTCAGTCATTCAGAGGCCGCTTTACCATCTCCAGAGACAACAGCAGAAAGCAGGTGTATCTGCAGATGAACAGCTTGACGATTGAAGATTCAGCTGTTTATTATTGTGCTCGAGAGTCACAGTGACACAAAATGAAGAAATGCTCTACAAAAAGTCAGCCCATCAAAAGATGGAACAATTTGTTGCCAGCTGTTTTTCCCCTTAAAGTTACAGAAATTACAGTTAAGTTATCGAAAGATGTAATAACACTGCCTCAATGGGAAATGCTTTTATGATGTCTTGTCTTAATTTAATTTTTTATCAATTAAAAAAAACAAAGACAAAGACATATTAAAATCTAAATTTCTGTTTTAAATAATTTTCTTTTAATTATGCCCAAACCAATACTACAGTACAACCACAAGGCCATTCATTCTCTCTTATAGTTGGTCATTGTCCTTCTGTACAGAAAGCAAAGCTCCTCACACACCGATATAAAGATTAATATCAGCCTGGTGCAGGAGAAAATGAGAAGTTTTGGGTTATCACCCTCAGTACAAGTTCTCTGTAGCTCTGATGGCACTGTTGGATCCAAAGAGTCTCACTGAGGCAATGACAGTATGATAAAAATACATGGTTTTATTGTATTGTTTTATTATATTAGGGATCTTGCAGGGACAGAACTGGATTGATAATACAAATTATACTGCACAAGGACAAGTTGACTATCATCTTAGACACTTCAACCAGGACGTGTATTACTGTGCCAGAGAGTCACAGTAATACAAACCATCAGTATAGCTGAATGAAAAATCCCTCAGAGCCTCAACACTGGTAAGTGTTAATAACTCAATAGGTCAGTCATGACAAAACAAGAAAATGTCCATAACTAGGTCACAATAATGAAAATGACAAAAAAATTCAATGTCACATCCCTGATCAAATTCCCACTCCCTCACTGTGACATCCTGATACAAATCTTTATGCAGTTTATAGCAGCACAAAACATCCAAACTCCACTTGTTGCTTGCAGGTTAATCCATATTTCTATTTCATCCTGTCCCTTGTAATCTGTATTAAAAATAAGCTTCCTCAGACACATATAAGAACTTGACATGGTGAATTTTGTTGAACCAGAACAAGAGAAGCTTCCAGAAGGTCACTTTCAGCACCAACATGTTCTCTGTAGCTCTTCTGCTGGATCCTGTGAGTCTCACTGAAAAGAACCACTGACATCATGGATGCTACGCACTGTTACTTTATGTACAATTAACTACAGTGTGAACAGTTGACACAGCCAGCCTCTGTGACTCTGCAGCCAGATCAGCGTCTGACCATCACCTGTCAGGTTTCTTATTTGCTGAGCTACCACACAGCTTGGATAAAAAAAAAAAAACCCTGCAGGGACAGGACTGGATATTCTGCAGACTGCAGATTCATACTGCAAAGATCCACTGAAGAATAATTTCAGTATCGAATTTAAAAACTTCAAACAAGAATGTGACTTGAAAATTGACCAGATTTCCAGACTGAAGTCACTGGTGTGTATTACCATAGCGCCAGAGAGACACAGCCCATCAGCTTAACAAACCCCCTCAGTTGTAGCATCAAACTACCAGAGGAGGAGCCCTCAGATCATGAATGAATTCAAGATTATTTTTCTCTGGAAGTCAGTTTGTTGATAAATTCTCCAAGGTGAGTCTGTAAGCACATCTTATAATAATAATGATAATGACGATAAAATGTCACAAAATTAAAATAATTTCAATGAGAAATTTAAATATAGTGAGATTAAATGATACTTGTTGATTTGAGGTTTTGTTTGAAATCTCACCATCTTCACTTTTTCAAAGAATTTGTCTCTTTTGAAAGACAGATAACTTGTTTTTAGGTTGATATAGAAATTATTTAATGAATTAATATAATATATCTGTAAAGAGAAATCATCATCATCCACAGACCTCCAAAAACCTGTGCAGATACTCAAAATGCAGACCAAAGTTTTTCATGAAATACTTCATCATCCTTTATTTTTTTTGCTTCCACAGAAATCATTAAAATATCTATAATATTAATTATAAAACTGGAGCACTGCAGTTAATGTTCCCATGACTCTTCATTTATGTGTTATCCAATATTTTTATTACTCATATGATCATGTTTGTGTTTTATAAGTATTAATCAATAATCGTCATTAATCTTCACCTTAACCTGTTTTATTGATATAATCAGACTTTAAAACAGATTTATATATTACATATCCTAACTACATGGCTAATTGTGACTGGTCTTAAAAAATTGTGAGGTGAATGCAAAACCACAATATTTTTGCATACTGCTCCTCCTCTATAAATCTGACTTCAGAGAAGATGACAGGAAGCTAAGGACAAACAGTTTGACAGTATGGACTACAGCAGCGGTCCCCAACCTTTTTTGCGCCACGGACCGGTTTATGTCCGACAATATTTTCACGGACCGGCCTTTAAGGTGTCGCGGATAAATACAACAAAATAAAACTAGCACCGGTACCGAAAAAAAGAAGATTTATTCATAACACACGTGAAAAGACCCAGGAAAACCGAGTTAACGATAAAAATGATAACAAAATAACGCTAAAAACCGATAAAAACCCTGAAAACCATACATTTCACACCCGAGCCTCAAGTCTCGCGGCCCGGAACCAAACAACTGGGGGTTGGGGACCGCTGGACTACAGGACAGGACTGCTGCTGTTAACTATCTGCTGGGCAGGTGAAAATACTCATAGACCTGATATTACACAACATTTGTTTCTCTCAACAAACTATTTAACTCAGTGTGATTTGGTGCTGTTGACAGGTGTTGTTGGTCAGACTCTGATTGAGTCTAAACCAGTCATTAAAAGGCCTGGAGAATCCCACAGACTGACCTGTACAGGCTCTGGATTCACATTCAGCAGCTACCCTATGAACTGGGTCAGACAGGCTCCTGGAAAAGGCCAGGAGTGGATCGCTTTTGTACACACAAGCAGTTCTCATTTCTATTACTCCCAGTCAGTCCAGGGTCGATTTACTATTTCCAGAGATGACTCCAGCAGTAAAGTCTATCTACAGATGAACAATCTGAAGACTGAGGACACAGCAGTTTATTACTGTGCCCGACAGACACAGTGAGAAACAATAACAGGAGAGTCATACAAAAACTACTTCCTCTATTTACCAATAACGTGGAATACTGAATTTTATCAAAAAAGGTGGCATTTTCTTTAGAAATGTGAGATGAAATTTTCCTCAATGTACTCTGATGCTAAGTGGTAATACACATGTCGCATACAATGCTATTCTGTATTAAAAAGTGGAAACAACATTTTCAGAATCAAAAAGTTATTAATGAGCAGCTATGGCAAAACTCTAACTGTGTATCTTCATGAATGTGCAAAGAGTTTTGAAATTTTCCAGTTAAAAATAAAGTAAAATACTGTCCACTTCTGTTTTGCAGTATTTATATATTAAATAAATCTTTTTTTAAAACTTTATTTAAAGTCAAATTGATATAAAATTCAGGGAAAGCACAAAAATTTAAATTTTTTAGATTGAATTGCAAAATGTTTCAAGGGGAGTGTTTTTTTGTTCTTCTAATCCAGGGGTGTCAAACTCAAATACACAGTGGGCCAAAATTCAAAACTGGAACAAAGTCGCGGGCTAACATTAATATTTATTGAAAAAAAAAAATCTTCCTCCAGATACAAGAATGAATCTTTTCTTATGGACTCAAATACGTTTTGCTGGAAAACTGAATATGGAACAAGCAAAGCTTAATACTAAACAATATATATATTAGCTGTATAATACCGGTAGGCCAGCTCTAATAGTAATTTGGTATGGCTTCGCGGGCCAAATGTAATTAGGCTGCGGGCCAAATTTGGCCCGCGGGCCAGAGTTTGACACCTATGTTCTAATCCATTGCAGGTTTATAGAAACCTGGCCTGTATTAATACACCAAGACAATGAAACACTCTTGATATATAAAACATTTTCTAGAAACATTTTTTAGAAAGATAAACTGAAATTAAAGGACAAAAAACATTGCATTAGATAAAATGTATTTCATATGAGGAAGCTGCAGATTAATTTACATTTTTAAGTTATTTTATATAAAACAAGATGTTAAAATAGATCCACTTCTTAGAAAACATCTCATTTGATTACTTGCACATTCAGGATTACCATTTTTAACAATAATTCATTTGAAGTTGTGTGTGTGGCTTTCTGATAAATAGGTCCCTCCCTGGCAATGTGATAGTGACACAGTTTGTTGCTGAGAAAAGCAAGTTATAGCCAAGCCATCTGGTGTGCACTTATGCCTGTGGTGTGCTATCAAATACTGTACATTTGTGTGTTCAATAGAAATAAAGAATAATAAAGCAAATCATTGAAAAAAATGACAAAGTGCATGAAGAGCACATTGGAAAGCACTACTAGCTGTATAAAACACAATGGTATGAAAATTGTGTATGAATGATTGTCTTGAAAAAATGGTCAGTTTTATATTTGAAAATTAGAATTTGCTTTAAAATTACAAACAATATATATAAAACTCACAGAAAACTGGCAAAGTGTACATGTTCAATTTTTAAATTTTTTTACTTTGTCAAACAGGAGTATTTTTTCCAGGGAGGAGGAGTCAATGCAAAACTCATATATTAACTAACTTTATAAGTGTTCAAGCCTAAGTCAGGGACCCAACCTCATATAGACACACCAGACTGGGCAAAGACAACTGACTTTAACAATGACCAAACCTGTTCATTTAGTTATTTTCCTGATTCTGTTTTGTTTCTTGGCTGGTAAGGACATATAAGGACATACATTTTGCTGAGCAAATTATATGATATTAAGAAATGTGAAAACTAATGAGTTGTTGACATTTGTGTAGGTACTGAGGGTCAAACACTGACAGAGTCTGAACCAGTGGTTAAAAGGCCTGGACAATCCCACAGACTGACCTGTACATACTCAGGGTTCAGTGGTGATGACAGTTATGCTTGGATCAGACAGGCTGCTGGAAAAAGACTGGAATGGATTGCTTTTATCAACCCTAGCAGTGACACTGCCCACTCTCAGTCATTGAGAGGCCGCTTTACCATCTCCAGAGACAACAGCAGAAAGCAGGTGTATCTGCAGATGAACAGCTTGACAACTGAGGATTCTGCTGTTTATTATTGTGCTAGATACGCAGTGACACAAGAGGAAGAAACTCTGTACAAAAACTCAGCACATCACAAAAGGAACAATTTACTTTATGCTGTTCACAATGACAGTAATGAACTGCAGTTCAACATCATTAACACAAGAAGAAACAACAAAGGCACAAGGATCTGCAAAATATTTAACAGTATCAATTGGGATTAGTAATCAGTTTAATAATCTATTTCAAATATTTACTGAAATTACAGTCTTATTTAGTTTTCAGTCCACATGTTCTAATCTTTAATAGTATCTTTTTTAATGATATTTCTGAATTACGCCAAAATACAACAGAGAAAAGAGTATGTTGTTTTTCAGACTCTCCAACTTTAAACCAGAGGACTATTCTGTGCACAGTATTACTGTGTCTGATACACACATTGGTACGAGGAAATGTTGAAGATATACAAAAACTCAATCAGTTCCTTTGTTGTTTAAAAAGTACGGCTCTAAATATGAATGTACAAATGCAAACTAAGAGGGAGCAGCTGGTGTTGTGGTTTGTGGTCTTCTGTTCCTTATTGTCAATACAATGTTATTTTCTTTAATATGCATACAGGTACACACAACAACAGCTCATCATATAGTTTATGAATTCCTGTTTCCATCACTCTGAACGGTCCTACATACTCAAAAGAGTCAAAAGAGATTCAGAATCTCAAGAGTTTCTTTTCCTGGTTAATATCAGTACAAAAATTCTTTCTGAGCAGAAAAAACAGACAAAAAACCCCATAGATGCTTTAATAAATGTAATAGACCACCACCCAGTGTAAGGTTTATGACACAGCTACCCTAAAGTACTTATAATAATATATATTTTTTAAATGTTGTTAATTACTGATCTTATCCATGTAGTTTTTAAATTATGTTTTATTTAAAAATAGCAAAAAAAAGAAATCACATTATTATATTTTATTAAGATGTTAAATTACAGATATTTATTTCCTAAATTGAAAAAAAAAACAAAAAACTTTTTTTGGTTGACTGTTAAGCTTGATTAATTTCTGACATTTCTGACAGAGGAGTCATGTGTACCAGCTATTTCCAAAAAACAGGTTTTTGACAGATTTATAATTTTTTTTTATGACAAGTGCTGTAATAAATATTTTAAGCACTGTAGTATTGATTTCTTTATAATGATAGCCTGAATACTTGCTGAATGCTAAATTTCTGTGACCTGGAGTGTGGTTCTCTTTGAGGAGGAACACATGCAAAATTATATCTTCCATCTTTGAATATGTGTCACAGGATAAAAAAACAAGGACTACATGATTGAATCACACCAATGTGGACTGGGCAGAGACAAATGGCTCCTATAATGAACCGTTTGATGGCTGTTTTTCTTATCCTGTCAGTTTACTGGGTTGGTAAGGACAGAAGTATTTCTTTTACAAACATTATGACTCAATGA
Organism: Mchenga conophoros; assembly: GCF_057382185.1. Lineage (NCBI taxonomy): Eukaryota > Metazoa > Chordata > Actinopteri > Cichliformes > Cichlidae > Mchenga > Mchenga conophoros. Next base: position 20,172,403 of record NC_140529.1, read on the forward strand.
CAAATTATATGCTTGAAATACAAAGGCTAACTAGAAAAATTTGCATTTCCTGCGAAAATGCAGTGTGGATGCCTTAACGCTGAAGATGTCTGCTGAAAAAAGCTGAAAAAGTTGAAAAAAAAAAAAGCTGCCCTGAGCAGGATTCGAACCTGGCCCTCCTGGTCAAAGGGCAGCTATTTAACTCACTGAGCCAAACACTTTCTCACAAAGAAAAGGTGGAGAGATTGACAATTGTGCTGAAATGAGCAGAAGCTGCTGAGAATTGTGCTGATAAGAGGTGGAAAGGCTGAAAATGTTTCAGAAGAGGTGAATAAGCAGAATTTGGGCAATAAAAGAGGTGAAAATTCTGCTGAAAAGAGTTCAATCAGCAGAATTTCTGCTGAAAAGAGGTGAATGAGCAGAATTCTGCTGAAAAGAGTTTTTTTCTGAAAACAGCAGAAAAAAATGAAAATTTTGCTGAAAAGAGTTGAATGAGCAGAATTCTGCTGAAAAGAGGTTTTTGCTGAAAAAGAGCTGAAAAAGTTTGGATTTGTGCTGCAAAGGGGTTAAAAAAACTGAAATTTTTGCTGAAAAGGGGTGAAAAAGATGAAATTTGTGTTGAAAAAAGTTTAAAAAAAGTTTAACTGTTAAGTGAAAGAAATGTTGCCATAAGCTGGATTTGAACCCAGGCCTCCCAGTCTGAGAACGGATGCTTATCTCACTGAGCTAAAACACAGCTCAGCCCATCATGCAAAATCAGTGACCACATTGATAATGTGTTCCATTCATTTCAATGGTCAAAAGTCATAACACACATCAGCAGAAATAGCAGAATTTTTTAAAGTTTAAACATAGTATTTCTGCTCAAACTTAGTATTTATACTAAATAATATTTTTTTCCTGCCAAATCATAGCATTTGTGCTGGAACACAGAAAGTTCTGCCAAATCATACAATTTGTACTAAAACATTATTTATGATTTAGCAGAAACACTGGGACTTGGTAGAAATACTATGATTTACATGAAATACTTTGACTTAGTAGAAGTACTACAATCTAGGAAAAAAGTACTACAGCATAGCAGAAATTCTATCATTGAGCAGAATTACTAGGATTTAGAAGAAATACTAAGATTTGGCACAAACACTGATGTGGCTCAAGAACCTTTATTGTGCAGTTATACTATGATTTGGAAGAAATACTATACTTTGGCACAAATACTATGATTTGGAAGAAATACTATGTTTTAGCACAAATACTATGATTTGGCTCAAATACTATAACTATCCTCGGTCAGAAGGAGAGGCTGACATCCAGGGATTAGATTACCACAGGTGGAGTTTATTGCGGTCAGATGGATGGTACAGGGAGGTATGGCATACAGTAGGAGGATGTGGAGAGGTGATATGGTGTGGTTTCTATGATTAAGAACAGGGTATGCATTACAACATGCATACAGATTAAAGATTAAGAAAACTGGCAACAAATTCCTCCACTACAAATCAGTCTGATGCCACTTTTTACAGGGTTCCCATTTACTAAGGCACTACCCAAAAGGCACCACAAGAGGGCACTCCAACACAAGAGATGACCTATTTGCACTGATGCACTTAGTAAACAGCCCCTACTTAGCCACTACATAATACAGTGATATTACAGTATACAAATTCACACAAATACTATGATTTGGCAGAAATACTATGACTTAGTAGTAATACTATAACATAACAGATTTCCTAAAAAAACTATGAAATTGCAGTAATTCTATGAATTGGCAGAAATACTACGTTTTAGCACAAATACTATAACAACGCAGAAATACTATGACTTAGTAGTAATACTATAACATAACAGTTCAATGTTCTTGCACAAATACCACAATATGGCAGAAATACTATGTTTTAGCACAAATACTGTGATTTGGTATAAATACTATGATTTGGCACACATACTATATTCCGCAGATACACTATAACATAACAGATATTCTACAACTTAGTAGTAATACAATAACATAACAGAATTATTATTTGGGCACAAATACCACGATTTGGCAAAAATGCCATGATTCAGCACAAATATGATGACATGGCAAAAATACTATGATTGGGTACAAATACTATGATTTGGCAATAATACTGCATTTTAACACAACTACTGAGATTTGATTGAAATACTATGATTTAGAAGAAATACTATGACTCCATACAAATACGATGCTTTTGGACAAATACTATGTTTTGGTTCCAATACTATGATGTGCAACAAATACTATGATTTGGCACAAGTACTATGATTTAGTACAAATACTATGATTTGGCACAAGTACTATGATTTAGTACAAATACTATGATTTGGCAGAAATACTCTGATTTAGCAGAAGTACTATCTTTTGGTAGAAATTCCTGCTAAAAGGTAGTATTTCTGCGTTTTAGCATAAATACTGTAATTTGGCATAAATACTATGATTTGGCATAAATACTATGCCTTAGTAGTAATACTATAACATAAGAGATATACTATGGTTTTGCAGACATACTATGTTTTTGCACAAATACCATGATTTGGCACAAATGCTGTGATTTAGCAGAAATACTATGATTGGGTTCAAATACTATGATTTGGCAATAATACTGCGTTTTAACAACAACTACTGAGATTTGACTGAAATACTATGATTTAGAAGAAATACTATGACTCCATACAAATACGATGCTTTGGCAGAAATACTATGATTTGGCAGAAATACTATGACTTAGTAGTAATACTATAACATAACAGATTTCCTAAAAAAAACTATGAAATTGCATTAATTCTATGACTTGGCAGAGATACTACGTTTTAGCACAAATACTATAACAACGCAGAAATACTATGACTTAGTAGTAATACTATAACATAACAGTTCAATGTTCTTGCACAAATACCACAATATGGCAGAAATACTGTTTTAGCACAAATACTGTGATTTGGTATAAATACTATGATTTGGCACACATACTATATTCCGCAGATACACTATAACATAACAGATATTCTACGACTTAGTAGTAATACTATAACATAACAGAATTATTAATTGGGCACAAATACCACGATTTGGCAAAAATACTATGATTGGGTACAAATACTATGATTTGGCAATAATACTGCATTTTAACACAACTACTGAGATTTGATTGAAATACTATGATTTAGAAGAAATACTATTACTCCATACAAATACGATGCTTTGGGACAAATACTATGTTTTGGTTCCAATACTATGATGTGCAACAAATACTATGATTTGGCACAAGTACTATGATTAAGTACAAATACTATGATTTGGCAGAAATACTATACCTTAGTAGTAATACTATAACATAAGAGATATACTATGGTTTTGTAGACATACTATGTTTTTGCACAAATACCATGATTTTGCACAAATGCTGTGATTTAGCAGAAATACTATGATTGGGTACAAATACTATGATTTGGCAATAATACTGCGTTTTAACAACTACTGAGATTTGATTGAAATACTATGATTTAGAAGAAATACTATGACTCCATACAATACGGTGCTTTGGCACAAATACTATGATTTGGCACAAATACTATGATTTAGTACAAATACTATGATGGTGCAGAAGTACTATGTTTCAGTACAAATACTATGATTTGGCAGGAATACTATGTTTTACCAGTAATACTATGTTTTGGTACAAATACTATAATTGAGTACAAGTACTATAAGATTATAGAAATACTATCATTTAGCAGAAATGCAATGTTTTTGCAGAAACACTGTAATTTCGCTTAAATATTATGAAATAGCAGTAATTCTATGACTTGGCAGAGATACTACGTTTTAGCACAAATACTACAACAACGCAGAAATACTATGACTGAGTAGTAATACTATAACATAACAGTTCAATGTTCTTGCACAAATACCACAATATGGCAGAAATACTATGTTTTAGCACAAATACTGTGATTTGGTATAAATACTACGATTTGGCACACATACTATATTCCACAGATACACTATAACATAACAGATATTCTACGACTTAGTAGTAATACTATAACATAACAGAATTATTAATTGGGCACAAATACCACGATTTGGCAAAAATACCATGATTCAGCACAAATACGATGACATGGCAAAAATACTATGATTGGGTACAAATACTATGATTTGGCAATAAAACTGCATTTTAACACAACTACTGAGATTTGATTGAAATACTATGATTTAGAAGAAATACTATTACTCCATACAAATACGATGCTTTGGGACAAATACTATGTTTTGGTTCCAATACTATGATGTGCAACAAATACTATGATTTGGCACAAGTACTATGATTTAGTACAAATACTATGATTTGGCACAAGTACTAAGATGTAGTAGAAGTACTTTGCTTTAGCAGAAATACTATGATTGAGGAGTAATACTTAAACATAGCAGAAATACTGATACACAGACACACATACACAGACAGTAAAGGGAACAGGAGCTGTTGAGTCTGGGCTTGGTATATGTAGGTCAGTTAAATTAGCTGCACCTGCTGTAGTCAGCCCTTACACACACAGACACAGAGAGAGGTGTGAGTTTTCTTCAGTGTATTTCTGACATTCAGGATTCCCCTCGAACAAATGGCCATAATTTCCTAACCGTAGAGGCTAGAACGGTCATTCAGACATCGTTTTGTTCAGAAGAGATGGGGGAATCTTCAGGTCTTCTTAATTCAGAGATAAAATATAAATTATTAAAGATATATGACTTGTAATACACTGTAACTGTGTAGAGGCGAAGCAAAAACTGCCTTGACTTGCTCTCAAACAACCTTTGGTAACTCTAAATCTATATGGAGCATCAAAATCATTCTTTCACCGTAAGAAACAGCAGGCTTTGGTGAACAGTCATGGAAATTTTCAGGGCTCTGTGGAAATCCATCGAAAAGATATGATGAGAGAAAAAAGTGCCTCATTTCCAGAATTTGAAATCTGATGAAATCTGAGCGAGGGACAAATTTCCACCCCTCAATCAAGTCTAACTCATCTCAGAACGGTAATAGGTGAGAAAATAATTCTTGAATTGTGAGCATCAGGAGTGTCTGAAGATATACAGGGACAAGCCTTATGTCTTAACTTCGCTTCGTTAAGGAGATATGACAATTTGAAAATGCCTCTCATTACAGAAATCCAGCGGTGATTTTGAACAAACTCTCCATTGAGTTTATATGGAGAGTTTTCACACTTTGTGTTACTCTGAGGAGATTTGCAAAATATCTATGAGTCCCACAACAATGATAGGGGCATTTTCTGAAAGCCAGCAAAAATACCTACGTTTTGATGTATAATTTGTGGGGCTTGAGTGGAAATTGAGCGAGTAGCAAGAAGTTGTTTGGACATGAAGAGAAAATTCAAACAGTTTCACTGTCCCCTCTGAGTTAATTGCATAGCAACCATAGCAACGCATGTATTTTCTGAAAAATCACAATTTTGCCACTGAAGACTTAAAGAGAGATAAGATGAAAACGGTAGAAGATCTGAAAAAGCTGAATCACACAGGAATAGCCCAATAATTTGAGAACGTTTTAAAGTTTGAATGGAGTTTCTAGGTGAAAGTATGAGGCAGTAGTTAAGTTTCAAAGACAAGAAAGTTTTAGCAGAATTGTGGAAGTTTCCCATTCATTTCAATGGGACAAATTAAAGGAAAAAAGTGTAATATTTTAAAAAGTATAATAGTAATAAACACCAAAAGTCATAGCCGGCATTAGCAGAAAGAGCAGAACAGTTTAGAGTTTGAACGGTGAAAATAGCACAAAAATTGTGGAAGTAGATCCACGGCGAAAAGTGTACGGAAACACCCGGAATAATAAAGAATAAAGAGAAACAGGAACTCAATAGTGTGGATGCCTATTAAGGCATCCACACAATTATGTTTTTATCTGCAGGTACTGAGGGTCAAACATTGACTGAGTCTGAATCAGTGATTAAACAGCCTGGACAATCCCACAGACTGACCTGTACATACTCAGGGTTCAGTGGTGATGACAGTTATGCTTGGATCAGACAGGCTGCTGGAAAAGGACTAGAATGGATTGCTTGGATCCGATATGATGGTGGTAGCATCTACTACTCTCAGTCATTCAGAGGCCGGTTTACCATCTCCAGAGACAACAGCAGAAAGCAGGTGTATCTGCAGATGAACAGCCTGACAACTGAGGATTCTGCTGTTTATTATTGTGCTCGGGAGCCACAGTGATACAAGAGGAAGAAACTCTGTACAAAAACTCAGCACATCACAAAAGGAACAATTTACTTTCTTCTGTTCACATTTATAGTAATGAACTGCAGTTCAATCTCATTAACACAAGAAGAAACAACAAAGGCACAAGAATCTCCAAAATATTTAACAATATCTGTTGGGATTAGTCATCAATTTGATAATCTATTTCAAATATTTACTATAAATTGCATTCAGCATCTTGTTTAGTTTTCAGACCACATGCATTAATCTTTAATAGTATCTTTCTTAAACATACACTTATTTATCATTACTTATTGCTGCCTGCAGGGAAAGGACTGGTATGGATCTGAATATAATCCTGGTGATTCATTCAGCAAAGATTTAGCAAAAATAAGTTTAGCCTCAACTTAGACTCTTCCAGCAAAGCACTGACTGCAAGTGGACAGATTGTGCAGACTGAAGACACTGCTGTGTATTACTGTGGAAGAGAACCACAGCATCAAAACATCCATAGAGTTGAACAAAAACCCCCTCAGTGCCTAAACAGTTATAACATGAAGCCACCAGAGGAGGAGCCCTCAGACAACTGATGAATTTAAGATATTACATTAATCAAGTGATTTTATCATGTAACTCAATGTGAGTTACATAATGCTAGAAGAATGACTGATGTGAAAATACGTGAGTCAGTAGATATTCCTTTATTATATTTCACTTTGACATCTACAAACTAAAACTCTGCACAGATACTTTGGGGCTACTGTGTTTACCTCTGATTGTTATTAAATAAGCAAACTCAGAATATGTCTGAGGGTGTTTTTATTGTTGTTGTTATTGTTTACTAGCTGTCAGAAATCCCATTTAAAGATAATTTTAACAGACTTTGCACTGTTTAGAAAACAGGTTAAATAACATAGTTAAGACTAAAATTATTGACATTTTAACAAGTTTATTGTACCTTTGCTGTTACACCCTATCTTGATTGTGATGATCCATTTATAAGCAGTATGTTTGTCACTGTTATGTTGTCATGTTATATTACAGTCATAGCTGGACTGGCCATCGGGCATACCGGGCATTTGCTGGCGATTTTTTGTTTTTATGGGCCGATGGATTTTTTTTTTTAGGAAGGGTATATATAATGAAAGGTGTTGGATTGGCCAATTGGTCATGATCGACTCTGGGCTGGACCAATTACAGCCGAGGAGGCTGGATGCACCCTCCCCCTTGTTTAGCAATCACGTGATTTTCGCGCATTGCATGCCGGGAACTCGTGGCAAAACAATTCAAGTACCGCATCAAATGCATTTGCAGCACCGCAAAACGTTCATTCTCCGGTTCCAATACCTTCTTGTTTTTTCTTTGCCGCACAAAAAAGGAATGTACTAAACAAAAGGAGAACAATGCCGTACAAAGACAGACTCGACGAAAAGACAAAGAAAAGATACGAGGAAAAAATCCAAGGAGTGAAAGTGTCAGACCCTTACGAGCACACAGAGTGGACAAAAGACGTCAGTGTGCTGCCCAACTTTCACCACGCTCAGATTTATAATTATACGGTTCTTGGAGTGAGTGCATACACTCTTGAAGTTTAGTAACTTCAGGTCACTGCAACAAGCCCAGGTACAGTTTACCGATGGATGGGTACAGGACCTTGAAATGCACCGTGTAGAACGAAAGACCATCGTACGAACAAAGGTAAGTTTACCAGTCTCACAAATCGTTGTCATAAATACACATTCGTTAACCGTTTATTAATATAACCTTTGAGCTCAACGGTAATTAATTAGTAGTGGAAATAATTTCTGGTAGCATTACAGAAATGTAGCAATGACAATAATATTGTATGTTGTAATCGTACTGGACAATTAGTGATAGAAAACAACTGTTTTATCCTGTGAATAAAAGTATATGGTTTTGTCAATGTACCATGGTAATAACAGAAGCGAAACGCAATATTGTGTCAGGACAATTCACTATTTATGCACAATAAATAAAGGAGCATAGCGTGACAATTTCTGTTCAGCGCAAGACTTGCTTGTAACCTATATCACCAATTATGTTAAGAAAAATGACGTATTACAGTTTTTCTCGATTGCTTAAACACTATAACCAGGCCTCTAAACTAAAATTTCAAAACCGTAACGCTACTGTTCAAAAAGCTCACCCATTTCCCTGAACTATAAACACTATTCCCTGCTTTGACACATGACTCAAATTTGGTGAACTGCTACTGCAAAACTCTACACACAAATCCCTACATTTTACAGTGCTTACACCATGTAGTCATTTAGAAAGCACTAGCATGCAATAATGTTAACTTAAGTCAGCATAGCTTGAGCTCAATTAGCACACAATTAACCAGGTGGAAACACTAGGAGTCAAAATTTAGCACACACCAATCAGAACCTGCGATAGATAGATAAAAGGGCCAAAGTCAGCTCATTCAGGTTTGAAACAATGGATCCAAAGAGATGCAAAGGAAGAGGACGTGGTGGAGAAAGAGGACGTGGTGAAGGAGGTGGAGAACGACGGCGACAAGGAAGGGGAAGAGCAAGGGCAAGAAGACAGTCAGTCTCGGATGAAATTCGAGCCACTTTAGTTGACCATGTCCTTGTCCATGGGATGACTATGAGGGAGGCTGGGCAACGAGTACAACCAAATTTGAGTCGCTTCACTGTTGCCTCCATCATCAGAACCTTCAGGGAGGAAAACAGGTAGGTGTACTTGCAGTAAGACTGCTTTGTACAGTAACGTTTAAGTTACTGAACTTATGTGTCTTGAGTTTCAGTATGTTTCCATTATTTGCCTGTAAAATGAATGTGTGACAGTTACAGTAATGAGTGCTTCTATTTTTGTAGGACACAGAGACGACCACCTGGTGGAGGCAGGTTAAGGCTTTTGTCGGAGGAGCAAGAGAGGGAACTTGTAAACATGGTAATTGCAAATAATGTAATCCGCCTGCAAGAGATTCAAAGGAGAGTGATTGAGGATGATCATCTTTTTTGAGGCATAAATGCCATCAGCCTCTCCACAATTGACCACATCCTCCGAAAGAATCAATTCCGGATGAAACAGGCATACCGAGTCCCTTTCGAACGAAACTCTGACAGAGTGAAAAACCAACGTGTGGAATATGTTCAGGAATGAGTTTTGATACTGTATAAAGTATTGTGTACCATCACAGCATGGCAGTTTATGCTGCCATTTCAGCACTCTTGAACTGTGGTTCAGGGTACCGATTGACTCTACTGTGTTATGTGTTTTGCAGAGAATCTTTGAGATTGAAGGACGGCCTGTTCCCCATGAAATAATCTTTGTGGATGAAGCAGGTTTTAACCTGACCAAAAGAAGGAAAAGGGGGAGGAACATAATTGGCCATCGGGCTATTGTAAATGTCCCTGGTCAGCGTGGGGGGAATGTCACTATGTGCGCAGCCATCAGCCAACGAGGGGTACTCCACCGCCATGGCGTACTAGTACCCTATAACACTATGCTTCTCCTTGCTTTTCTTGATGGTTTAAGACAACATATGTTCCAGCTGGACTACAGGGAACCAGCACAGCCAGAGCAGCCTCACTACGTTGTTGTGTGGGATAACGTCAGCTTCCATCGCGCTGCTCTGGTTCGTGACTGGTTTACCAATAACCCAAGGTTTTCTAATATCTTTCTGCCTGCATACTCTCCCTTTCTAAACCCGATAGAGGAGTTATTTTCGGCATGGCGGTGGAAAGTGTATGACCGAGAACCTTATGTCCGTGTTCACCTCCTTCAGGCCATGGAAGAGGCCTGCCTAGACATATCAGTAGATGCATGACAGGGGTGGATCAGGCATGCAAGAGGATTTTACCCCCGCTGCCTGGCTGGGGCCAATATAGCCTGTGATGTGGATGAGATTCTCTGGCCTGACCCAGACCAAAGACAAGATGCTGAGGTGGGATAATGTTTCTGGTGTGTGTTGTACTGTATAGTACATGAATGACAATGTGCCACTGTACATACATTGGTTGTGTCTTTTGTGTTTATCATGTGACAAGGGTTTTGAAGGGGAGAACCATAAGCAACCTATTTGTTTTCGAACTATTGTTTTGAATTAATTGTACCAGTGTGCAAAACTCTGTTGTAGTGTGTGTGTTTTTGAGGGCTTGTGTTTGATGTCTGAGGGCAAAGTTTGGTTTTTCAGCAGGAGTGAATAGTTTTGGGTGTAGAGCTTCATTTTGACCTGGAAATAGGATGTTTGGGAAATTGAGTGAGATGTTATGGATTTGTGTTTACTGTTGTGAGGATATGAGGCGTAGTTTCAAGAAATGTGTTTTAGCAATCGAGAAAAACTGTAATAGTATCTTTTTTAATGATATTTCTGAATTACGCCAAAATACAACAGAGAAAAGAGTATGTTGTTTTTCAGACTCTCCAACTTTAAACCAGAGGACTCTTCTGTGCACAGTATTACTATGTCTGATACACACATTGGTACGAGGAAATGTTGAAGATATACAAAAACTCAATCAGTTCCTTTGTTGTTTAAAAAGTACGGCTCTAAATATGAATGTACAAATGCAAACTAAGAGGGAGCAGCTGGTGTTGTGGTTTGTGGTCTTCTGTTCCTTATTGTCAATAAAATGTTATTTTCTTTAATATGCATACAGGTACACACAACAACAGCTCATCATATAGTTTATGAATTCCTGTTTCCATCACTCTGAACGGTCCTACATACTCAAAAGAGTCAACAGAGATTCTGAATCTCAAGAGTTTCTTTTCCTGGTTAATATCAGTATAAAAATTCTTTCTGAGCAGAAAAAACAGACAAAACCCCCATAGATGCTTTAATAAATGTAATAGACCACCATCCAGTGTAAGGTTTATGACACAGCTACCCTAAAGTACTTATAATACAGTTTTTTCTGATTGCTTAAGCACATTTTTTGTAACCATTGGCTAATTTTGCAAAACTCTTCACACAAATAAGAAGACCTGTCACCCAATAATCAAAACATTGTAGTTCTCTTGCAAAAGCAAACACAGCTAGATTAACTCTTCACACCTTCGTAAAAATGGTGTTTCCGTATCAAACAGTACACACAAGCCATCATCTACTAAGCACACAATGCGCCAACTGCACACTGATGGTATGAATACAAAACACATCTGGCTTTTGCTTTCTCTGTGCACAAGGTAGGCTATGTCAGTTTGAGCTCATACTTCTGTCATAGATCCATAAGCATAGAGGGATCCAAACTTCAAGTACTGCTGTTTATTCAAACACATCAAAACAAACACAAGTGTTTATTTCCAAGTACAGGATTATTTGCAATCGCCATAATGACTATATGGGTTACTTGGTCTGCAGTGAACATGCTTCCTCTGCCCCCAGCATCTGGTCATCTAGCAATTCTGTAAAGTAACAATTTCAGTATTTTTACATCAATGGTATTGGTGTGTTTCTCATTGGCATATGGCAGTGCTACAAATCTTTGTGCAAAGTGACTGTACTCACCGATTCTCATTTCAAGATGTCCTTATGGTACTTGCTACAGTGTAGCGGCTCAGTTTAGGCTGGACCCGTTGGCCAGCTACCCTCAGGGTCATTCCACGGTTGATGACATGGTCCACTATTGTAGCTCTGATGTCATCAGCAATTCTATTTCTTACTCTTCCTACCCTTCCTCTCCCCCCTCCTTATGTTCCTCTCCCCCCTCCTCGTCTTCCTCTTGCTCCTCCTTGTCCTTGTCGTCCTCTTCATCCTACTTCTTCACCTCCACGTCCTCTTCCTCGGCCTCCTCTACTTCTCACTCTTCCTGCTCCCTCCATTGTACTCCGCACACACAGCTTACCTGTATTATAGTGCTTGGGCTGATTGCAAAGTGAACTAATTATCTAAAAAAGTTTTCACATGTGAAAGTGTGCCAGACAGTTGGCAAATTAGTGTTAATGATAGCCATACATGTGTATACTTTTGCTAGGAGTGTGTTGGAAATTTGGTAATTGAGTGTTGTGCAGTGAATTGTGCCTACAGTTTTGCAAAGTGTGTGTTACAAAATTGCAAACTGAGTGCAAAGCAGTTTTTGTGCTTTTAGTTTTTGGAAACTCAGTGAGTGGTTTTGCTATAAGTCTGAATAGTTTTAGAGATTGTGCTACAGGAATCACAGTTAGGGTTTGAGCATTCAGAAAAAACTGTAATATATATTTTTTGAATGTTGTTAATTACTGATCTTATCCATGTAGTTTTTAAATTATGTTTTATTTAACAATAGCAAAAAAAGGAAATAACATTATTATGTTTTATTAAGATGTTAAATTACAGATATTTATTTCCTAAATTGAACAAAAAAAATACTTTTTTTGGTTGACTGTTAAGCTTGATTAATTTCTGACAGTGGAGTCATGTGTACCAGCTATTTCCAAAAAACAGGTTTTTGACAGATTTATAAATCTTTTTTATGACAAGTGCTGTAATAAATATTTTAAGCACTGTAGTATTGATTTCTTTATAATGATAGCCTGAATACTTGCCGAATGCTAAATTTCTGTGACCTGGAGTGTGGTTCTCTTTGAGGAGGAACACATGCAAAATTATATCTTCCATCTTTGAATATGTGTCACAGGATAAAAAACAAGGACTAGATGATTGAATCACACCAATGTGAACTGGGCAGAGACAAATGGCTCCTACAATGAACCATCCAGCGTTGACGGCTGTTATTCTTGTCCTGTCAGTTTACTGTGTTGGTAAGGACAGAAGTATTTCTTTGACAAACATTATGACTCAATGACAAATAATATGCTTGAAATACAAAGGCTAATAATGTTTTTATCTGCAGGTACTGAGGGTCAAACATTGACTGAGTCTGAATCAGTGATTAAACAGCCTGGACAATCCCACAGACTGACCTGTACATACTCAGGGTTCAGTGGTGATGACCATTATGTTTGGATCAGACAGGCTGCTGGAAAAGGACTAGAATGGATTGCTTATATCAACCCTGGCAGTGGCTACATCTACTACTCTCAGTCATTGAGAGGCCGGTTTACCATCTCCAAAGACAACAGCAGAAAGCAGGTGTATCTGCAGATGAACAGCCTGACAACTGAGGATTCTGCTGTTTATTATTGTGCTCGAGAGTCACAGTGACACAAGAGGAAGAAACTCTGTACAAAAACTCAGCACATCACAAAAGGGAACAATTTACTTTCTGCTGTTCACATTTATAGTAATGAACTGCAGTTCAATCTCATTAACACAAGAAGAAACAACAAAGGCACAAGAATCTCCAAAATATTTAACAATATCTGTTGGGATTAGTCATCAATTTGATAATCTATTTCAAATATTTACTATAAATTGCATTCAGCATCTTGTTTGGTTTTCAGACCACATGCATTAATCTTTAATAGTATCTTTCTTAAACATACACTTATTTATCATTACTTATTGCTGCCTGCAGGGAAAGGACTGGTATAGATCTGAATATAATCCTGGTGATTCATTCAGCAAAGATTTAGTAAAGAATAAGTTTAACATCAACTTAGACTCTCCCAGCAAAGCACTGACTGCAAGTGGACAGATTGTGCAGACTGAAGACACTGCTGTGTATTACTGTGGAAGAGAACCACAGCATCAAAACATCCGTAGAGTTGAACAAAAACCCCTCAGTGCCTAAACAGTTATAACATGAAGCCACCAGAGGAGGAGCCCTCAGACAACTGATGAATTTAAGATATTACATAATGCAAGTGATTTTATTATGTAACTCAATGTGAGTTACATAATGCTAGAAGAATGACTGATGTGAAAATACGTGAGTCAGTAGATATGTCTTTATTATATTTCACTTTGACATCTACAAACTAAAACTCTGCACAGATACTTTGGGGCTACTGTGTTTACCTCTGATTGTTATTATTTTAAATAAGCAAACATCAGAATTTGTCTGAGGGTGTTTTTATTGTTGTTGTTGTTGTTTACTAGCTGTCAGAAATCCCATTTAAAAATTATTTTAACAGACTTTGCACTGTTTAGAAAACAGGTTAAATAACATAGTTAAGACTAAAATTATTGACATTTTAACAATTTTATTGTACCTTTGCTGTTACACCCTATCTTGATTGTGATGATCCATTTATAAGCAGTATGTTTGTCACTGTTATGTTGTCATGTTATATTACAGTTCAAACAAGTGTGTATCACGTGCCTGTAGTGTGAAGTGGAAGTCTAGTTGTGTAATTATGCAATATTGAGAAAATATAGATGTTTGTTTAAAGAACTGTTTTTGTTTGTTTGCACATATCATTGACAGTCGCTGAGAGCAGGTTAACCAGCGAATATTTATAAGAGTAATTTGATTAAATGACAAACAGTTTAAACAGTTTAAATCTAAACATAAACACTGTGTGATAAATTAAGATCTGATAACTGTAAAGATTTCAGGAACTGAAAATATAACTTTATTGCATGCAACCAATGTACATATTTTTTCATGTTCTTGATAACTTGATAGCAGAGGATTTTATTGTTTATTACTGTGCTGGAGACTCACAGCGTCACAGGAGTGAGAAACATCATTTTCTCACAGAAGTTACAGAGATGACATTTAACTCATCAACATACTGGAAGATTGAGTAAAGCTGCTTCACTGTGAGATTGTTTTTGTGAAGACTCTATCTCCAGTTTTACATTAAATATTTTGTCTGTCCATGTGTACATGCCAATGTGACTATTTTCATCGGCCTTGTCTAAATAGAGTTTTTAAGGAATGAAAAACACATCAAACTTTATATTTGTCTTATAAATAATATTTTTATTGGAATTATCTCCATTTTTAAATTGTTATTACTGATTGCCACAGTGTGATCTCTTATAATCTGTCAGCATTCATCTATGTGTAAAGCAAACTTCCTGACACTCTGCTATAAAGACTTGAAATCATGGTGTCAGTTAAAGCATAAGAAAAGTTCTCATCAGATTATCTTGAGTACCAAAATGTTCTCTGTGGCCCTGCTGCTCCTGCTGGCTGCTGGATCCTGTGAGTCTCACTGGAAAAAAAAAAAAAAACACTGACAGGATGATCACAGCATACTGACTGTTACTATCACATAAAACATGTTTTCTCTACAGGTGTGAAGTGTGAGCAGCTGACACAGCCAGCCTCTGTGATTGTGCAGCCAGGTCAGCATCTGACCATCACCTGTCAGGTCTCTTATTCTTTTAGCAGCTACTGGACAGCTTGGATCAGACAGCCTGCAGGGAAAGGACTGGAGTGGATTGGGGTGAAAAGTACTGGGAGCTCTCACTATAAAGATTCACTAAAGAGCAAGTTCAGCATTGACTTAGACACTTCAAGCAAGACAGTGACTGGAAATGGACAGAATATAGAGCCTGAAGACACTGCTGTGTATTACTGTGCCAGAGAGTCACATTAACACATAACATCAGCAGACCTGAACAAAAGCCCCTCACTGCATGCACACATTTGAAACATGAAGCCATCAGAGGAGGAGCTCCAAGACCAATAATGAATTGAAGGGAAGTCTGCTGGACCAGACGGAGTGAGTCCCCTTGTCCTCAAGACCTGTGCCCCCAGCTGTGTGGAGTCTTTCATAAACTGTTTATGCTGAGTCTGAGTCTGCAGAGGGTCCCGGTGATGTGGAAGACATCATGCCTCGTCCCTGTACCAAAGACGCCACGTCCCAGTGGCCCCCAGGATTACAGGCCCGTGGCATTGACCTCCCACATCATGAAGACCCTGGAAAGGCTCATCCTGGACCAGCTGCGACCCATAGTAAGACCACACCTGGATCCCCTTCAGTTCGCTTATCAGCCTCGTCTCGGAACTGAGGACGCCATCATCTACCTGCTCAATCGTGTCTACACCCATCTGGACCAGCCGGCGAGCACTGTGAGGGTCATGTTTTTTGATTTTTCCAGTGCTTTCAACACCATCAGGCCGACCCTCCTGGGTGATAAGTTAGCAGCGATGCAGGTGGATGCTTCTCTGGTGTCCTGGATTGTTGATTACCTGACAGGAAGACCACAATATGTACGTCTCCCACAGTGTGTGTCTGACAAGGTGATCAGCAACACAGGGGCACCACAGGGGACTGTCCTCTCCCCCTTCCTCTTCACCCTCTACACCACAGACTTCAGCCACTGCACAGAGACCTGCCATCTTCAGAAGTTTTCTGATGACTCTGCGGTGGTTGGATGCATCAGCAGGGATGATGAGACAGAGTACCGGGCTGTGGTCGACTCCTTTGTCACGTGGTGTGAGCAGAATCATCTGCAGCTCAACGTGGCAAAGACCAAGGAACTGATCGTGGACTTCAGGAAGACCAGGAAACACTTGACCCCTGTTTCAATTCAGGGGGTCAGTGTTGACATTGTGGAGGACTATAAATACCTTGGAGTACACATTGACAATAAACTGGACTGGGCTAAAAACACCACAGCACTTTACAGGAAGGGCCAGAGTCGTCTCTATTTTTTGAGGCGACTGAGGTCCTTCAACATCTGCCAGAAAATGCTGAGGATTTTCTATGAGTCTGTTGTGGCCAGTGCGATCCTCTATGCTGTTGCATGCTGGGGGAGCAGGCTGAGGGTCGCAGATGCCAACAGACTTAATAAACTAATCCGTAAGGCCAGCAATGTTGTGGGGATGGAGCTGGACTCCCTCAAGGTGGTGTCGGAGAGGCGGATGCTGTCCAAGATAAAGACAATGTTGGATAACACCTCCCACCCACTCCATGACATGTTGGTCAGTCACAGGAGCTCGTTCAGTGAGAGACTGAGATTACCGAAAAGCACCACTGAACGACACAGGAAATCATTCCTGCCTGTGGCCATCTCCCTGTACAACGCATCCACTTAACACACTGTTTGCTGCTACAACTACACATGTTTCTTTTCCAACTATTTATTTATGAGTGACTTATGTATGTATGTATGTATATATATGTATATATTGTACTATTCTTAGTTAGTGTATTGTCTGTCTTGTCTTAATGTTGGTTTAAAATGGAGCACTGTAACAAAAAATAATTTCCCCCAGGGATCAATAAAGTATTCTGATTCTGATTCTGATTCTATTTACTCAAAACAAAAAAATTTGGAAATTCCTTATTGTGTTGCTATTCTTGATCGAGGTAGTCGTAGCAACAAATTATGCTCACAGCAGTTACAGTTTTTTCTGAATGCTTAAACCCTAACTGTGATTCCTGTAGCACAATCTCTAAAACTATTCAGACTTATAGCAAAACCACTCACTGAGTTTGCAAAACTAAAAGCGCAAAAACTGCTTTGCACTCAGTTTGCAATTTTGTAACACACACTTTGCAAAACTGTAGGCACAATTCACTGCACAACACTCAATTTACAAATTTCCAACACACTCCTAGCAAAAGTATACACATGTATGGCTATCATTAACACTAATTTGCCAACTGTCTGGCACACTTTCACATGTCAAAACTTTCTTAGATAATTAGTTCACTTTGCAATCAGCCTAAGCACTATAATACAGGTAAGCTGTGTGTGCGGAGTACAATGGAGGGAGCAGAAAGAGTGAGAAGTAGAGGAGGCCGAGGAAGAGGACGTGGAGGTGAAGAAGTAGGATGAAGAGGACGACAAGGACAAGGAGGAGCAAGAGGAAGACGAGGAGGGGGGAGAGGAAGCATGTTCACTGCAGACCACGTAACCCATATAGTCATTATGGCGATTGCAAATAATCCTATACTTGGAAATAAACACTTGTGTTTGTTTTGATGTGTTTGAATAAACACCAGTACTTGAAGTTTGGATCCCTCTATGCTTATGGATCTATGACAGAAGTATGAGCTCAAACTGACATAGCCTACCTTGTGCACAGAGAAAGCAAAAGCCAGATGTGTTTTGTATTCATACCATCAGTGTGCAGTTGGCGCATTGTGTGCTTAGTAGTTGATGGCTTGTGTGTACTGTTTGATACGGAAACACCATTTTTACGAAGGTGTGAAGAGTTAATCTAGCTGTGTTTGCTTTTGCAAGAGAACTACAATGTTTTGATTATTGGGTGACAGGTTTTCTTATTTGTGTGAAGAGTTTTGCAAAATTAGCCAATGGTTACAAAAAATGTGCTTAAGCAATCAGAAAAAACTGTAAGCACCAGTTTACCATCTCCAACGGAAACAACAGCAAGCAGCTGTATCTGTAGATGAGCAGCTTAACATCAGAAAACTCTGTTTATTAATGTCCTCAAGAGACACAAAGCAAAGACCCTATCCTTTCATAACTTGTTAGAACGGTTTTATTATTATTTTATTTATTTTGTTTTATTATTTGTTATGAAAAACAAATTTTACAATCTAATGATGCAGTAATTTTCTTTTCCTTCAGATTCAATGCAATACAAAAACAGAATAGAAAAATGATTCAAAAGAATCTGTGCTATTTTATATAAATGCAAACTGTGTTCTGTTATGTTGCGTATTTATGGAGTCTGCAGCAGAGAGACCCTACAGTAAATGGACAGAATATTCAGCCCGAATACACTCATGTGTATTACAGGACCACAGTCACATTCACAGAAAGAAAAATCTCTAAGACTCTAATAAACTCCTGTTGTTTCTGTTTATTTTTTAAAACTCCTTAGCAAGAACCTTTTGTGAGTTTGTAAGTATTGATAAAGCTCTGAAATAAAAGGCCAATACATGAAACTGAATTCACTGATCAATGTTGTTATAAACTGATTAATTTATGACATAAAATACTTTTGTTAAAATAATATTTTTGTTTGCGAGCTTGTATTTATTTATTATATTGTACACTTTAATCTATAAACCAATAAGTTGTGCAAAGTACTTGTTTATAGAACGTAACATTTACATGTACATTAAATATTATAACATTTTTTTAATTGACAAAAAGTGTTTTTTTCTTTCAATTTTATTAGCAATCAAATCAGACTTTGTCTTGTTGTATGGATTCAACGTACAAAGTCAAGCAAGGTCGTAACTACTGAAGTTCTCCTCTTCCTCTCATATTGATGTCTGCACTGTAGACTGAGCAGAGACAAATGGCTTAAACAATGATCAGAAATTATATTTGGCTTGCTTTTCTCATTCTTATTCCAGCAGCCAAAAGGCAAAGAGGCAGAGTTCACCCTGGAGAGGTCAATAATCTGTCACGGGGCAAGTTGTAATTCTCCTTTTAAAATTCAGGTTTTGATGAATGAAATACCCTTCAACCTCAGAGTTATTTTTTAAGATTGTTTAATTTTTTCATCTTTTAAAAATGTTAAAAACACAGTCTCTATTAGTGCTTGAACAATCAATGTATCTCTAATCATGTATCAGCGTCTATCTGTATGCAAAGTAAGCTCCCCCACAGACTTGATATAATGCTGCAGGTTGCAAAAGAAGAATAGAAGCTCCTGGGAGATCACCTTCAGCACCAACATGTTCTCTGTAGCTCTGCTGCTGCTGCTGGCTGCTGGATCCTGTGAGTCTTACTGAACACAAACACTGACAGCATGAAAACTACACGCTTTTAATTTGACTGCATTCAATGTGTTTTTTCCACAGGTGTAAACTGCGAGCAGCTGACACAGCCACCCTCTGTTATACTGCAGCCAGGTCAGCGTCTGACCATCACCTGTCAGGTCTCTTATTCTCTTAGCTGGTGGACAGGCTGGATCAGACAGCCTGCAGGGAAAGGACTGGAGTGGATTGGTGTGAAAAGTACTGGGAGCTCTTACTATAAAGATTCACTAAAGAGCAAGTTTAGCATTGACTTAGACACTTCAAGCAAGACAGTGACTCTAAATGGTCAGAACATGCAGCCTGAAGACTCTGCTGTGTATTACTGTGCCAGAGAGTCACAGTAACACAAACTGTTAAGACCCCTGAACAAAAACCTCTCAGGGCCTGAACAACTGTAGCATGAAGCCACCAGAGGAGGAGCTCTAAGACCATGAATGAATTTAAGATGTTTTTCTAAGAAACTTACTCTTGTTGTAGTCTCATAACTGTTTAAATATGGTGGGTTTAAATGATGAGTAACAAACACTTGAATAAAATAATTGGGTGAACAAAACTTAAAGAGTATTGAGAATGTTATCTGTTCAGATGGATTTTAGATCTATGATTTTGGGTCAAACAAAGGAAATCTGCATCTGTAAGGAATATTAATACAGTACTAGTTTAAAAGAAATTAGTGGTGGGGGGGGGGGGGGGGGGAACAGTCGGAGTCAGTTGTGGATTTAGTAATCCGCGGGTTCATCTCCTGAGTCATGTCTGAGTGTGCGTATACAAACACAGCTTTGTGTACGTAGCTTAATGTTTAGTCAAAATTATAAATTATAAATAAAAAAAACAAATGAAAATAAGATCATGTAGTTTTATTTCATATTTTAAAAAAAATGTTTAAAGAGACGTAGCCACATAAAAATAAATTAAAAAATAACTGGTATAACTGGGTACAGTATTCTGTGTTTGTCTGATATCAGACAAACACTGAAAAACAATCTCTCAGAAGAGATCCTTGATCTTAAGGTTTTTATTTCCTTGTTAAGTCAACTTATTAAAAATTTTATGAATGGTTGACCTGAGGAAAAAGTATAGTTTCTGCAGTCAGAAGGTTGGCCTGAATAATTCAAAATGTGGAGTGTTGACTTGAAGGAGAGGATGTGTGTTTGTCTTTGAGGAGGAGGAGCTGATGCAAACTATGATCTCTACCATGTTTGAAGACATGATGCAGAATATAAGACAGGGAATACATGATTAACCACCACTGTACACGGAGCAGAGACAAATGGCCTTGGCAATGAATCATCCTGAATTCATGGTTGTTTTTCTGATCCTTTCAATTTACTGGGCTGGTAAGGAAAGTGCAGTCGTTTTACTAACATTGTTGTGAAAGTGAAATGATAAGCTTGGAAAACAGTCACTATTCTTGTTTGACTGCAGGTACTGAGAGCCAAACACTGACAGAGTCTGAATCAGTGGTTAAAAGGCCTGGAGACTCCCACAGACTGACCTGTACATACTCAGGGTTCAGTGATAATAGACATATTGCTTGGATCAGACAGGCTGCTGGAAAAGGACAGGAGTGGATTGCTTGGATCTACTATGATGGTAGTGACAGCCACTACTCTCAGTCATTCAGAGGCCGATTTACCATCTCCAGAGACAACAGCAGAAAGCAGGTGTATCTGCAGATGAACAGCTTGACGATTGAAGATTCAGCTGTTTATTATTGTGCTCGAGAGTCACAGTGACACAAGAGGAAGAAACGCTGTACAAAAACTCAGGACATCAAATCAAGTTAGAAAAACAAAACAATGCTCAGTTTGCTTTCTGCAGTTCACTTTGAAAAATTATTAAAGATCAGCGCACCGAAAGAAAGAAATAATACGGGATTATCAGGACCTCATATCATTAAATATTGTATCTTGTGTGTGCTCATTTGATCTATGTTATTTTATAACATAATAATAATAATATAATCAGAACTAATGTTGGGAATTATAATTTTCTTTTGCATACACCAAAACATTTTTAGAACTGCCAGTTTAAAAATTTGAATTTGAAATTTGTCAGCAAACTTCCTCACTCACTGTTATATTTATCCTAAACAAGTGTTGTTAAACCTAAATAAATTCTCCCTGTTCACTGAAACATTTATTAATGATGTCTTGATGGATGCTCAATCGTCCGGGTTAGGAAATCCCCAAAAGTTGTTTCTGTTCATCTGGACGTAACGTTTTCAGTGGGAGAAACTCATCAGAGTGACATCTTCAGTCTCAGCTGACTGCAGGTTTTCCCAACCTTATAAACAGTACATGTGCACAATGATAAACAATGAGCTCTGAGATCAGTTTCTTCATCATTTATATGGAAATAGTCATTCACTTTGACCAACAACCACTGACCAAAGACCATGGATGAGTGACGAAACGTTTGTCATCCATGGTCCACTGAAAACGCAATGTCCAGATGAACAGAATCAACTTTTTGGGATTTATTAATGATTAATCATTATTTATTAATGTCAGAGGTCAGACTATTTACACCGTTTTAACAGATATGTAGATCAAAATCAGGTAGACATTTTGTAATAACAGAAACTTATTATGGGACCTTGGTCAAAGTTTGAATGGTATGAACAGTTTATAAGGGTTTAAACTAATATTTACTTGAACATTTTATAGCATATTAGAATAATTCATTTCTGTTTCCTGTGGAATTGATGCAAAAGCCTGATTTATTTCTTTTCTACTTATCTGACTTCAGTAAAGTTGACAGCGAGTTAAGGACATGCAGTTTAACAGTATGGACTACAGGACAGGACTGCTGCTGTTAACTATCTGCTGGGCTGGTGGTTAAGAATACGTAGCCACATAAATATCAATAATGTTAAAGATCCATGCTACATATTTTCTGAAATCAAAAGTGTTGTTTTTATTTAAAAAAATATCAAACTCAGTCATACTGTGTGAGTTTAATTACAGGACTTTGTTTTATCACATCCAGTGATTCTTTTCCTTCTCCCTTTTAGGAGAAAGTGAATGATTAATCTTAATGATATTTTATACTGGGACTGTCAAGCAGTGTGTCTGTAGTGCTGTTAGGTTTTCTTTACAAATCCTTACAGCACTTGGGTGATACAGTGTGTGTGTACTAATACCCTGCTCCAGTCCTGCTGCTGGTGAGCCCGATGGTTGTTCCTTACTCACACTCACCTCAGAGGAGGCTCATAGGTCCACATGTTTCCAATAGGATAGCAACTCAGTTGGATTTGTTTAAGTTTTGATACATTTCTGTTTTAACACTCAAATTCTTAACCCCTTAATGCCCAGTGTATCATATTTGATTCATACAGTTTTTGTGTTTTTGTGTTTTTGAGACATCTACATCATCAGTGCGTTTCCTCCCCCAAATAAAAATCTAAATAAATTTCATATTTTAAAGCAAAAAACTGCACAAAACAACGCTGGATGTAGCAAATATGATACAAAATAAAATTCATATGTTTTTTTAAAATATATTAATTTTTTTATTGCAAATTCTGTAGTCATGAATGCAAAGTTTCTTTTTGTGTTGAAACTATGACGTCTCTTACTGTGATAGTCATCAAACCTGTAGTTTCCTGTGTGCCCAGGTGTCACTGTTGCAACAAAGGTTCACAGTTCTCCTGCTTCTTTCAGTTTTAACTCTGGACCAAAACACTCGGATGTAACAGAAAACGTCCATCTAACTTCTCAGTGTGGGATTTCTTGGAGGCGAAAGTAATTGATCATCAATCACCAGCCACAGAGAGCTTTCACTTCATATATATTTCAAACTTTTGCATCTGAAATCCAAATGATCTTACTTAGCTAATGTACTTTAAGATTTTGTTTATTTATTTACAGGACAATGAAAAAATGAAAATACTGCAAATGGACTTAAATATATGATATTCAGTAACTGAACTTAACTAGTTGCTTTTGTCGTAGATTTTTGTGATAATAAAGTCTGCAACCAGTTGTGGTGAAGCTATTTTATTACTGCATGCAGCAGAGCAAACACACACATCAAAACATCACGGTTATACAGTCATAAGAGCTCTAACCTTGGGGCGTCACAGTGTCCCTTTTATAACATCACACAAACTCTCTGTATGTCTCACCCAGGCTGCTGCTGGACAGGGAAGACTCCCACTATCATTTCCCAGATGCTGGCCTTCCTGAGAGTTCATCATTCTGAGCGATAGTGAAACATCCTTAGGCTTTGCTAAGCTGTTTTTCAGCAGGTCATACTGACACATACTTCATGTAAGCAAACAAAGGTTATACAAAAATCCTACAGTGAAGTTATAAACACCTAAATGTAAATGTGAGGGTTAACTAGATTTTTCCCCATTACACTTTCCAGAGCAAATTTAGGTATTGAAATAAGTTGTGAAAAAAGGTATTATGACCTTTTAATTAGTTAGGAAACATGTTATTTTATTAGTTATTTAGGCAACTATCAGTTAGTTTGACTGGCTTGAAGTTGTGTTTTTCATGTCCAGAAATGATTTTATTTCTTTTTGGCTTCACCAGTTTGTTAAAAGGAACTTTAAGGGCTCTTTATGGCACTGTTGTGCCCTTGAAACCAAGATTTCCAGTAGCTACTGCTGCACATAAATGGTTTACAGCTGAGTCCCCATATTACACACAAGTGCTGCAGTAGAAATAATGAATTACAGGGACTGGATCCATATAATGCACACAAATACTATCAGCATGTTGCCAGTGGAACATAAATTTTGGGTCATATACAACACAGCACATACCTCTTTCTATGTAAAGGAGTGGCTTGGCTGCTAAATGCTTAAATCCTGCCATTAGTAGTCACACAAAAACTTGGGCAACTTTCTTTGAATACTTCTGAGTTTGAGATCTTAAAAAAAGACCTTTGGTATGAAACAAGTCTTTTGATGTAATTCAAGTTTTAATATTTGAAAATTTATGTATTTTAAAGTAAAAATAAACTATAATCAAAAACAAGAAAATGATACTTTTCTGTTTTTTCAAGTTTTTACTTTGAGAAAACTGGTATTTGTCAGTGAGGAGGAGGAGTCGATGCAAATCCCATTCTTTCAGTTCATTTATATATGTTGAAGAGTAAGTGTGGTGACTCAATCTAATAGACAAGCTTTTGACTGGACAACAACTTTCACGACTTTAACAATGATCACATCTGTTTATTTAGTTATTTTACAGATACTATGTTGTTTCTTGGCTGGTAAGGACACATTTTGTTGAACATTTAAACTGACAAAACAAAAAGTGATTGAACTAAAAAGTTAACATTTCTTTAGGTACTGAGGGTCAAACGCTGACTGAGTCGGAACCAGTGGTTAAAAGGCCCGGAGACTCCCACAGACTGACCTGTACATACTCAGGGTTCAGTAGTAATTATGATACTGCTTGGATCAGACAAGCTGCTGGAAAAGGACTGGAGTGGATTGCTTATGTCAGCAGTGGCAGTAGCAGCATCTACTACTCTCAGTCAGTTAGAGGCCGGTTTACCATCTCCAGAGACAACAGCAGAAAGCAGGTGTATCTGCAGATGAACAGTCTGACGACTGAGGATTCTGCTGTTTATTATTGTGCTCGAGAGCCACAGTGACACAAGAGGAAGCAACGCTGTACAAAAACTCAGCCAAGTCAGAATTTGCTTTCATGTCCAGCACATTAAAAACAACAACAACAACAAAGATCAAACAGCTTCATCAAGAACTTTGAAGATTAATTCTGTTTTCCTATTTTTAAGTGGAAATTTTTTAATTAATTTTGTATGATTGTGTTAAAAGTTTTAAAGAAGTCATAAAAAAATCCTCTGAAAACTGTTAGTCTTTTAAAAGTTTCTTTTTTCTATTTTATACATCCGTCGGTATGCAAAATAAACTTCCTTCCAGACTAACATAAAGACTTTATTTAATATACTTGGTTGCAACAGAAGGAGATTAGCTCCCTGTAGAAAACTGTAGCTCTGCTGCTGGATGCTGTGAGTCTCATTGAGCACAAACACTGACAGCATGGACACTACACATGGTTACTTGTATTAGAACTGTGTTTAGCATGACCTAAACAAAAACACACATAAAATGTGCTTGAACAGTTATACCATAAAATCACCAGAGGGAGAGCTCTAAGACCATGAATGAATTGTAGATTGTTTTTATGATATCATCTTATGTGACTTTTAGTGTCTTTTGTGTTCATGATATCGTCAGTTTAAATTATGCCCCATGAATTAAAACGTTATAGCACGAAACCACCAAAAAGAGGAGGTGTCACGGTCCTGGGTCTCCTGACCCAGCGTTTTTAGTTCTTTGTGATTTTTGTATTATTGTACTTGTGTGTGATTTATTCTATGGCTTCTAGTTTTGATCCCTTGCCCTTCATGTCTCTCTGTGTCCCCTCTGTTCTGTGTAATTGTGTGTCTTTGCATGTTTGAGTTTCTTGTTTTCTGTCACTCTGCATTGTGCATTATGTTCTCATGGTTGGTTTTTTGTTACTCTCTCTAGTCTAGTCTCTTGTGTTCCCAGCTGAGTATTTTCCTGTGTATTTTGGTTCTTAGACCTCTGCCTTATGGTTTATGTCTCTGTATTTCTTAGTTGCTGTCTCCACTGTGTCAAGTTCGCGTCTCTGTGTGATACTTCCTGTTTTACTTTGATGGTCCATGCCTCATGTGAGTGTTTCTAGCTTTGCTTGTCTCGTCAGTCCTGATTTCTCCCAGCTGTGCCCTCCTTCTGTGTCTCATTCCCCTCGTTACTTCCCAGTGTATTTAAACCCTGTGTTTCTCTGAGTCAGTGTTGCGTCGTCCCTCATGCTGTGTGGATCTCCCTGTGTGTCTCTCTGTGAGTTTTCCAAGTTCCCAGTTTAGATTAGTTTGTATGTTTTTTCCCTGCCAGCAAATAAAGCTGAGTTTTGAGTTCACCTCCCTGAGTCTGTGAGTCCTGCACTTTGGGTCCAACTCCTGCCTGCCGCACAGCGATTCATGACAGGAGGAGACTGCAAAACTGCTAATGTCACTTGATATATACAGCAGCACAAAACACAAAGACTCAACATACACTCTGCAGACTGAACAACAACAACAACAACTGTTACAATGATCAGACCTTTTTATTTAATATTTTTTCTTTTTCTGTTTTATTTCTTGGCTGGTAAGGACAAACAAATTAATTGGAAAAATAAAACTATGTGAGGAAAATTTTATTACACTAATGAACTCTTAACACTTTTAGATACTGAAGGTCAAACACTGACTGAGTCTGAATCAGTGGTCAAAAGGCCTGGAGACTCTCACAGACTGACCTGTACATACTCAGGACTTGGCGGTGATATTGCTGCAGCTTGGGTCAGACAGGCTGCTGGAAAACGTCAGGAATGGATTGCTTTGATCTACAGTGATAGTATCACCTTCAACTCTCAGTCATTCAGAGGCCGGTTTACCATCTCCAGAGACAACAGCAGAAAGCAGGTGTATCTGCAGATGAGCAGTTTAACAACTGAGGATTCAGCTGTTTATTATTGTGCTCAAGAGCCACAGTGACACAAGAGGAAGAAACTCAGTACAAAAACCCATCAAACTACGTCAAACACTGATTTCAGGTTTTTTTCCCCAAAATTACAGAAAATACATTTAACTCAATCCTCACACTCAGAAATGCAATAAAGTTGGTTTTGTGAAGCCTTTGTGTTGTATAGTTCATTTTTTTTGGTGGATTTTTACATGTAAATATTGTTATCTTCTGTGTCTGAATTGAGAGTTGAAGGACTTTTGTTTTTAAGAAAAATAAATCCAACACTATATTTGTTTTTAAATAATATTTCCTTTTAATTGTACTAAAATTGTTTCTTACTACTTATACTGAATGCCACAGTGTGATCTGTTTTCTCTTATAATCTGTCAGCATCCATTTGTATGCAAATCAAACTTCCTCACAGGCTGATATAAAGTCTGATATCATGCTGTCAGTCACAGAAGGAGATGAGAAGCTCCCATCAGAGCATCTTTAGTACCAACATGTTCTCTGTAGCTCTGCTGCTGCTGGATCCTGTGAGTCTCACTGAACAGAAGCACTATGATCACTATGAACAGAAAGACTATTGTTACAGTCTGCAATGTTTTCTCCACAGGTGTGAAGTGTGCACAGCTGACACAGCCAGCCTCTGTGATTGTGGAGCCAGGTCAGCGTCTGACCATCACCTGTCAGGTCTCTTATTCTCTTGGCTACTGGACAGCTTGGATCAGACAGCCTGCAGGGAAAGCACTGGAGTGGATTGGGATGAAGTACACTGGGGACTCTCACTATAAAGATTCACTAAAGAGCAAGTTCAGCATTGACTTGGACACTTCAAGCAACACAGTGACTTTAAACCAACAGAACATGCAGCCTGAAGACTGTGCTGTGTATCACTGTGCCCAATACCACAGTAACACAAAACATCAGCAAACCTGAACAAATTGAAGTGTCTTTATTCAAAAAAATTAATAAATGGGGAAATTCCTTAGTGGATCACAATTTTTGATTGAGGTAGTTGTAGCAAGAAATTAAGCTCACGGCAGTTCAGCACCAGTTTACCATGTCCAAAGGAAACAACAGAAAGCAGCTGTATCTGCAGATGAGCAGCTTGACATCAGAGGACTCTGCTGTTTATTATTGTCCTCAAGAGACACAAAGCAAAGACCCTATCCTTTCAACTTTTTAAAAATTATCTTTTAATATTTTTAGGGCTCTCAAAATTAACATGATAATCACGATTAATGCGATTAAAATTAAATTAATTTTAATTATTAAATTAAAAAAATTTACGCAATCAACCCATCTGGAGCACAGAAAGGACAAACTTTGGACAAACTGCCCGAAATGTGTTTACAGAGACATTTACAGAAAGCATGGACAGAATATGCAGCTTAAAGACGATGCTGTGTATTATTGTGCCAGAGAGTCACAGCATCATAAAACCATTAGGAGACCTGAACAAATACCCTTTATTGGCTGAACAGCTGTTTCGAACAGCTGTTTCTTCAGTTCACCAGAGGAGGCCATAAATGAATTCTGAAACTCTGTGACATTTTTTTTCCTAAGATGAATCTTAAAGCTGATCCTTAAAATGTCGCAAAACAAAACTGAAATCACTCATAAGTTTAAATTATGCACTACATTTCAAACAAGAAAAAAGGAGGCGTTTGCCTGCTGGAGTAAAATCTATTTTTTTCTAATATTAGGCTTGATAAAAGAAACAGATGTTAAGTTGCACTGGTGAAAACTTAAATAACCTTTTTATAGATATTTAACAGAATACTTAAGATGTTTACATGTTAGAAAAAATTCTCTTGAAAAAAAAAAGCTATTTGCATAAATCTCCTGCAGCTCCGTGTCTTTGACAGATGTTTGGAAACAGACTAATATAAAGTTTTATACTTCTGTTAAACAGAACTCATTTTTATTTACTTTGTTCATACTTTACAGTAAAATGAACCATTATCATAAACACAAACACTGATGCTTCACAAAAATCTGACAAAACCTAAAGGTGCCAGTAGATCAGCATTTAGAAAACTTTAAACAAAAAGACACACATGTATATTGTAGTTTTGAATTCCTGATTTCCTGGCTTCCAAAAACAAATGCTTAACCATGATGTACTTTTGAAGGGAGTAACAAGTATAATTTTTACTATTTACTATAATTTTTACTATTATACTATACTAACAAATAAATAAATAGCTTGGGGAGTCTTACCTGAAAACATTTGCTTAACAAGTAAAACATTTCAAATAATAATGCAATGAAATGATCAGTACTACAAGTTACAGTGTGGTTCTGTATTTGAGGGAGGAGCTGATGCAAAACTGTGTTCTAGTTTATCTTTACATAAAACAGAGAGTAAATCATTGATGTACCCACTGTAGACTGAGCAGAGATAAATGGCTTTCATCATGATCAGACCTTGTATTTGGTTCACTTTTCTCATTCTTTTAGTGAACTGGGCTGGTAAGGATTATAGATTTACTGTTACTGATGAAAACACATGAAATGTCTGCATCATTGTATCTATTGAGCTGGGGTTTTTTTTGTAGGTACTGAAGGTCAAACACTGACTGAGTCTGAATCAGTCATTAAAAGACCTGGAGACTCCCACAGACTGACCTGTACGTACTCAGGGTTCAGTAGCAATCACTGGAACGCTTGGATCAGACAAGCTGCTGGAAAAGGACTGGAATGGATATCTGCTATCAGTGATAGCAGTACCTACATCTACTACTCTCAGTCAGTCCAAGGCAGATTTACCATCTCTAGAGACAACAGCAGAAAGCAGGTGTATCTGCAGATGAACAGTTTGAAAACTGAGGATTCAGCTGTTTATTATTGCGCTCGAGAGTCACAGTGACACAAGAGGAAGAAACGCTGTACAAAAACTCAAAAAAACAAAAATGAATAAATAAAAAAGCTAAATTTTATTTTCTGCAATTCACATTTACAATTTATTAAACATACACACACTGAAAGGAACAATAAATGTGCCTTACCAGGAACGGTGAACCCTAAATATTGTATTCATGTATTTGAAAGTGTAAATGTTATAATTTGCTTTTTCTTTATGTTACATAACATAACAGCTTATGTTGTGTATATGTTAATTTTATATAACATTTGTATAATAACAGACACATTTATGGGGGGATTACTGACATTGGTGAAGTTAGCCAGAGCCTGGATATCATACTAAATTGTCTTTAACTCCTAACTGACTGAGGACCACAGTGATACAAGATGAGAAACTCAAAAAACTCAGCACGTCAAGTTAAAATCAGAAATTCTCATTTACAGAGGATATGAATAGGAAGTCATCCAAGGTAATCCAGTAAAACATTTACCCAAGCCATAGAAACGTAACCATTACTTTACCACCCAAACCAATGAGAGGTGGTGGTATAAAACATGAAAGGGGATTAAATATCCAATATTCAATCATAATTCAGTACATTGAATTCAGCCCTTTTATTGGTATGGTGAATGTTATTGCCTCAGTTTTTTGTTTGAAAGACACTTAAAGGCAAAAGAAAAAGAAAAAAAGAAAAAGAAACAAGCCAAAACTATATTATATATTCAGCCATTATCTGAATTTACATCTGTAACTATTACATGAACATAAATCATTATCATATAAAGAAGTTCTGTGAGATGAACAATTTTGTATTTGGTATTTTTGAACATATATTTGCTTGGCTGATTTTCCATTCACACAAGTTCATCATGTTCTCTCTTGCTTACAGGTTTTGGACCCTGGGAGAAGCTTTTAAGTGCATTCAATCTAATAAACACTATAAAAACAACTGAATAATCAGCTGAATTGTAGAGAAAAAAAATCTTTTTCCACAGTATTGACCTCATCCAGTCAGAATCAGTGGTTGTACAGCCTGGACAGGCTTTAACATGCCTGGTTATTCATAGACTGA
The DNA here is from genome assembly GCF_057382185.1 of Mchenga conophoros. Lineage (NCBI taxonomy): Eukaryota > Metazoa > Chordata > Actinopteri > Cichliformes > Cichlidae > Mchenga > Mchenga conophoros. The sequence continues at coordinate 20,203,613 of NC_140529.1, forward strand.
TCAGAAAGAATGAAGAAAAATGAATGAACTAGATTTTGGTTCATTATGGAGGATGAGACTTTCACAAGGCTTTGAAGAAAAAGTGCAACTACCACACATATACTTCAAATAGTACAACGACATTCACAGTGGTAAAATTGCAGTCTGAAGACACAGCTGTTTATTTCTGTGTATGCGGCCCCTCAGTGTTACCAGACATCCATAAACCTACACAAATATGCAGTACATGAGACTAAGCCACCAACAATTAATAATAAAAACACAGGCTAATGCATAAATTAATATATTTTCATTCTGTTCATTAAAAAAACAAAAAATGTGTTGACATATTTTAGTTGTTAGATGTCTTAAAAGCAGTTTTCATCTTTTTCATATGTTTTTGTTTTGTCTCATTTGACATGTCTGTGAAATTAGAAAATGCGTTTCAGTGGATTTAAGCTAATTGTTATTAATGTATGTTGTACTTCTTTGATTACTTTTATTTTCTTGTCTTTTTTGTCTTCTCTCAGGGTATTACTGATAAAATCCATGTTTTACATATTTTACAGATTTGTATCATTATTAGTCAAGTTAAATAAACAGTTTAATCATAATTTAATGAATCAGTTTATTTTCTTTTTCTTGCACACTGTACATAATGATTTTCTCTCTCACATGGGAGGAGTCAATGTAAAACTTGAGGTCTTAAGTGTACTTATCTGACTGCTGGGAACAGTGGACTCACAGTTTAACATGATGGACTGCAGGACAGGACTGCTGCTTCTAGCTGTCTTCTGGGCAGGTGATAAGTCCAACAGATCTTTTATTAATATAGTATATCTTTAGCCTTTTTCAACATTTTTGATATGTTTCACAATTTTTTTGGTTTTCCTTGACAGGTGTTGATGGTCAAACTTTAACAGAATCTGAACCAGCAGTTAAAAGACCTGGAGATTCCCACAGACTGACATGTACAGCTTCTGGATTCTCATTCAGCAGCTTTGAAATGAACTGGGTCAGACAGTCTCCTGGAAAAGGACTGGAGTGGGTTGCTTATATCAGTAGTGGTGGTGGTAGCAAACACTATTCTCAGTCAGTACAAGGCCGGTTTACCATCTCCAGAGACAACAGCAGAGAGCAGCTGTATCTGCAGATGAACAGTCTGAGGACTGAAGATTCTGCTGTTTATTATTGTGTTAGAGAAGCACAGTAACAAAAAAGAGAGAAATGCTGTACAAAAACCCATCACGACAAACTAAGTCAAAATTTGCTTTTCGGTGACAGAAATTAAATTTAACTTATGAACAAACTCAAAGATAAAATCAATTTGCATTATTGGTGTTTAATAAATATTTGCATTTGTTTTTGTGAACATTATCACCTTTCTTGTTTGAAATGTGTTTTTAAGGAATGGAAAAACAAACAAACAAACAAAACCCAAAATGCTATGTTTCTTTTTATGGTTGCAAAACAATTTGTCTTTGCTAATAATACTCTAAGACCAAGGAAAATCTGTATTTCAGTTCCATTAAATTCAGTTCAATTTTATTTGTATAGCCCCAAATCATGACAACAGGTACCTCAAGGCACTTTATATTGTAAGGTCTACAAAGGAGGAAGGCATGACAAAGGCACACTATGAAAGAGAGCCAGAGATTAACAATAACTAATTATTAAATGCAGAGTGATGTTTAAACACATAGAGTGTAAAGAGGTAATTGAAGAAGAAAAACTCAGTGCATCATGGGAAGCCAGTTGCAGCATAACTTAGGGAGGATTCAGGGTCACCTGATCCAGCCTTAACTATAAACTTTGTCAAAAGGAAAGTTTTAAGCATAATCTTAAAAGCAGAGAGGGTATCTGTCTCCTGAAACCAAGTTCAAAGTTTGTTCCACAGAAGAGGGGCCTGCAAGGTGAATGCTGTGCCTCCTATTCTACTTTTAAATAAACTATGAACCAAAAATAAACCAGCAGTCTGAGCATGAAGTCAGGAGAATCCCACACACTGACATGTACAACCTCTGGATTCACATTTAGCAGCTACTATATGGGCTGGATCAGACAAAAGGGCTGGAGTGGGTTTCCACTATTGATAGTGGCAGTGGTAGCAGTAAATTCTACTCTCAGTCAGTTCAAGACCGGTTTGCCATCTCCAGAGACAACAGCAGGCAGCAGCTGTATCTGCAGATGAACAGTCTGAACACTGAAGATTCTGCTGTTTATTATTACACTCGACACTCACATTGACTAAAGGTGGTACAGCAGCTTTACAAAAACCTTCACAATTTTCGTAAATTATGGCAATCTTTACTTTGTCATTATGGACTTGGTCAAGGTGTTAGCTTTGGACAGGCTACAAACTATTCTATGAAGAAAAGATTTCTGTTTCTCTTCTTCTGATGAAACTCACTTTGTCTGTCTTGTTTAAATGCCCATATTCATCGACAAGCTCACGTCTAAAAACACAAGATGTTTAGACTTAAAGATAATTTCATTGATGGATCCAGATCAGGCAGATTTAAAGGATACCAGTCAAGTTTTGTTTATTGATGGCAAAATTTACCAAATAAAGATCACAGTCAGTGACTAGGACAATGTGACAAAATATTTATTGGAGCAATAACAGAAGGCTGTTGTGCCTGACCATTGTTGTGGGTTGTTGTGCTCATCCCTCACCCTGAGTCTCTGCACCAAGTGGAAGAGTTTAACTATTCTCTATTCTCTGGGTCTTTTTCATGAGTGAGGGTAGCGGGAAATCGACAGACGAATTGATGCTGTGGCTGTAGTGATGCAGATGCTGTACTAGTGCATCATGGTGAAGAGGGAGCTGAACGTAAAAGAAAAGCTCTCGATTTACTGGTCTTGACATGATCACCTATGAGGTTGGGAAGCTTTACATGACTGAAAAGACCGAGGTCGCGAATACAAGTGGCAGAAATTAGCTTTCTGCTGAGGGTGGCTGGGACTGAGGGTAGATCTGCTACTCCTCCACATTGAAAGGAACCAGTTGATGTGGTTCAGGCATTTGGCAAGGATGCCTCCTATGTGCCTCCTGGGTGAAGTGTTTCAGGCATGTCCCACTGGGAGGAGGCCCCAGGGCAGACCCAGGAGATGCTGGAGAGATTATATCTGGCCGGGGAATGCTGGGAAAGCTACAGTTGTAGCCACTGCCGCCCTGGGGCAGACTGACAGAAGCGAGGCTGCCACATCGCACCATCGGCCCCTCTGGCCATCACCAGTAGGCGTTAGGTGAAGTGCCCAAGGACACAACGACCAAGACAGACAGAGCTGGGGATCGAACTGGCAACCTTCCGATTACAAGATGAGCTTCCCAACCCCCTGAAACATGGTCACACTTAATGCAAATTAATTCAGAATTCTAAAAGCTGATCCTCATAATATGGAGAGTTTAAAAATATGCCTGATGATTTAGAAATGCATAGAAAATGTTTTTTTTTTGTGTTTCATTTTTCAATTTTAAGCTCGGAGACTCATTCTTTTCACTTTCAACTCAATGTAACATTCATTTAAAGATTCACCATGGTCATCTACAAATATTACAGTTTAATTGAGTGTGAGTTGATCCTCTTGACATGTTTTGATGGCCTCTGACAGAATCTGAATTAATGGTAAAGAAAAAAAAGGTCTGGAAAATAACACAAAATGAACCTGTACATTCTCTTACTCTAAGTCTATCATCTCCAGAGATGACTCTGACAGGAGTTTGCCTGCTGGAGTAAAATACAGTCAGAACAAAGAGCATTCAACAGCTCATCCCCTGAACCCCCCCCCCCCCCCCCCCCCCCCCCCCCCCCGAGAGAGAGAGAGTGTACAACCTTTATGTCTGTGAAGGTTCTCAGTCATTCAGGTAGACGTAGTCTATAGGGAGCTTGGAAAGAAAAGCATCTGGACTTCTTTAAGTTGCCTTGAAGATTGGTGGAGAGTCACAGATTTTAAGCCCTATGGGAGTGTCCCTAAGAGGGTCATGGGTCCCCTATTGATCTTCTACCTAATCACACAAGCCAAGGTGTGAAAACGGGTGTGGGTCAGAATCAGCCAAGGTTTCGGGTGAACCCATTGTGAAACCTTGCCCTACCCTATCATGTGATTTACTGAGTTCAAATGGCCCAGGATGGGAGTGGGTGTTAAGGCGTCTGGGAAGGAATCTCAAAACTGGATTATATAGATGGCAGACAGTTGGTGTCGTAAACCATCAACTGTCTGCAATCAAAGATGGTTGTTCACAGTGCACATATATCACTTCTTTCACTCCTCTTTCAAACCATCTGTCTTCTATGTCCAAAACAGAGAACAGAGAAGACAGATGATAATCACATGATGGGGTGATTATCAAAAATTCCAAAGCAGGTGTATCTGCAGATGAATAACTTGACAACTTCTGATTCTGCTGTTTATCACTGTGCCTGTGACCCAAAGTGACACAAGAGGAACAAACTCTTTACAAAATTTGATTCAGAGAAATTAATTGCTATTGAACTTCAGCAACACTATGAAAGAAACAATAAATGTGTAAGGATCTGCAACACATTTAACAGAATTCATTAAGCTCAGACTAATTGGAATAATTTTTCATACATAATTTGCTCGTTGTTCCACCATAGTATGCACTGTAAATTGTGCAGATACAGTTAAGTCCTTAAGGATTTGGATTAACTTTTGGTTCCAAATACTTCTGGACTTATCTGTACCTGCACAATACAGACACTAATTATTACTGTTTGTCTGTAGGTACTGAAGGTGAAACTAGTGATCTCACAGACTGACCTGTACATACGCAGGGTTCAGTGGTGATTATAATAATGCTTGGATCAGACAGGCTGCTGGAATGGACTGTTAAAGTTGTTAGTGTAGGAAACAAAATTTTATCACAGTTTTTATACACTTTGCTATTAGTATTTATTTAGAAGATTTTTTACATGTTTCTGTGATACATTGAAGATTCAACACTCATTTTTTGGTTAAACAAAGGTATTGGGGAAAAAAAAGATGCACTGTACAAGTGGTGAAATGAATAAAACCAGCACCTGTTTATTTATAAGTTTAGTATCAATAAGCAGAAATGGAAAAGTGTATTCCTCTTTGAGGAGGAGGAGCTGATGCAAACTGATCTGCCATATTTGAATATTTTTGTAGACTATAACACAGAGACTATATGACGGACATACACCACTATAGGTTTGTCATAGAAAGGGCTTTGATCATGGATCGACATGAGTTCATGGCTGTTGTTCTCATCCTGTCAATTAACTGGGCTGGTAAGGATAGGACAGTGCTATTAGAAATAATTAAAGAAAAATGACATGTTTTAAATACAGAAGCTAATAATGTGATTGTCTGTAGGTACTGAGGGTCAAACACTGACTGAATCTGGACCAGTAGTCAAAAGGCCAGGAGACTCCCACAGACTGACCTGTACATACTCAGGGTTCAGTGGCGATATTTATGCAGTTTGGATCAGACAAGCTGCTGGAAAAGGACTGGAGTGGATTGCTAGAATCAGTGATGATAGCAACTATATCTCTTACTCTCAGTCAGTCAGAGGCCGCTTCACCATCTCCAGAGACAACAGCAGAAAGCAGGTGTATCTGCAGATGAGCAGTTTGACAACTGAGGATTCAGCTGTTTATTATTGTGCTCAAGAGCCACAGTGACACAAGAGGAAGAAACTGTGTACAAAAACTCAGCCCAAGTTAAAATGGGAAATTTACATTCACAGAAAGGAGCTGTAATTTAACATGTTCAGTAAAGTCATAGAAACAAAAAAATTTGTATGAATGATGGACACACTTATTCTCTCCTTGCTGCTCTCTTTATGCCCTGTGAGCGATTTTGTAGCTGTTTATAGTGATGCCAGTGGAAGTGTGAGGACATATAGAGGTCACCAAAGGTAACAGACCCAGTACGATCTATCACACTCATGGCCAGAGGAGTCTGTATTTTCCAAACTGTGAACTTTGCATATCTCTCCCCTTGACATGAGATTTTAACACAATGGGAACTCCTTCATTGTCTTTTTTCAACATGCAGGGTAGTCCAATAAAATCGTGCATCTTAACCCAAACCAAGAGCTATTCACAACATAACCATCATCGCCTGTCAGAGACTGGCTGCCAAAAAATCACCAGCAGGAATCAATACAGTCAGTTCAGCCCTTTTATTGTTATTGTGAATTTTGCCTCACAGTACCTTTGTTGGTTGGTAGAACATAAAAACATAAAATCAGAAGCAGGTTTGATTTATCAGGAATCATAACTGCTCAGTGAACACAAAATAACAAATATTCAACATACAAAGAAGTGTTTAAAGCTGTGATTTAAGCTCCACCTTCTCTTTCTAATCAGCTGAGTGACTTTGATTATGTATATAACAGTATGGATTAGAAAGAGTGCACAGGAGACTTTCATAAATACACATTGAACATGAAACGCAGCCACCAACACACTTCATAACTGGGGCATAGCCATGAATTTAAATGTATTTACCCTCAAATTATAAAGTAAATAAATAAATGATAAAAAAAATGTGTTTGTCATTGTTTTACATGCCTGTGTTTAATCTATTTCAATAAACACATAATATAATGAATCAATAACTTTTCACACACACACACACACACACACACACACACACACACACACACACACACACACACACACACACACACACACACACACACACACACACACACCCATCCTGCACATATTTTTTTTCTCTTAATCTCATGGGAGAATTCAATGTAAAACTTGTGGTATTGACTCTATTTATCTAACTTCTGGGGGGAGTGTGCACACAGAGTAACATGATGGACAGCAGGACAGGACTACTGCTTTTAACTGTCTTCTGGGCAGGTAAAGAGTCTAAAATATCTCATTTTAATATAGTTTATCTTTAACCTTTTTCAGCATTTTTGATATATTTCACAAAATCCATTCTTGTGTAATTGAAAGGTGTTGATGGTCAGACTCTGACAGAATCTGAACCAGTCATTAAAAGGCCTGGAGAATCCCACACACTGACATGTACAGCCTCTGGATTCACATTCAGAGACTACTATATGGCTTGGGTCAGACAGGCTCCTGGAAAAGGACTGGAGTGGGTTGCTTATATCAGTAGTGGCGGTGGTAGCACCAAATACTACTCTCAGTCAGTCAGAGGCCGGTTCACCATCTCCAGAGACAACAACAGACAGCAGCTGTATCTGCAGATGAACAGTCTGAGGACTGAAGATTCTGCTGTTTATTATTGTGCTCGAGACTCACAGTGATGCAAAAGGGAGAAATCCTGTACAAAAACCCAGCACATTAAACTAAGTCAAAATTAGATTATCAGTGACAGAAATTAAATTAAATTTATGAACAAACACAGAGACAAAAAACAAAAAAAAACTGTTGTTGGGAAAGGGCTAATGATTGTTTTCATTTGTATTTGGGAAAACCAGAGTCTGGTTTGTTTGAAATATGTTTTTCAGAAATTGAAAAACAAGAAAAAAACAAATAATAAACAAAAACACTATATTTCTCTTTATGGTATCAGTGTTTTTGCTTAGATTACTCCATGTGGCAGGAAAATCCATGTTTCTCTTATAATCATGTCTACATTCAAACTGGGCTAATTACAGACTGAAATAAAGACTCATATGAAACCCTCAATTACATCAGAAGAGGAGAAGCTTCCATCTGAAGCTGTTGCTGCTGGCTGCAGGACACTGTAAATGCTTTTATGGCATTTACACCAACCATGTATTTTTTCACAGGTGCAGAGTTTTAAGAGGTGAGACAGCCAGCCTCTCTGACTGTGCAGACAGGTCAACCTCTGAGTACTCGACATCAAACATGTTTTCTATGATGATTAGTAAGAGGAAAAATATTCTGGGATCATAAATCATTAATTCTACTCGAGTAATTCTCTCATTACTTGCAAATGCTAATTTTGTTTCCACATGTTTCTAGACATATGATAATGCATGCAATACCATAGCTGAACTTCTAGCAGTGAAAGAGCCAGAGGCACCTTGTGTAACATGCTGATATAATAGCACAGGGCTATTGTTTCATGTTATAATCACATTTATTTTTAAAATCGTACAAAACGCTGTAACAGAAATGAGCACTCTTTTCTGATACAAATCTTCAGTCTGTGGAGTGGAGTGCCGAGTGGTCCTTTGTATTGTGTGGAGAGCAAGAGGGCGCATCTTCAGACTCAGAGTGATGAACATAGTGATGTTTCTGCTGCCACTCTCTATTTAAAAAAAAACCCTGTGGTAATAATGTAATTTTAAAGACCTCAGACTAATAATATGTCACATGCTAAAGATAGTGATCTGTGCTGGAGGTCAAATTCCAAATCAATCTGAATGCAATACCTGAAGATGTTCTATGTTTTGTTTTATAAGTCACAATAACAGAAAGCACCAGAGCTGAATTATACAAAAAAGCATCAGCAACTAACCACCACACATGCCAAGAGAAACTTGAACCACATTTTTATATTATATATCTCACATTTCGTCAAAAGTTTTGTTTGAAATTTTCTGTCACACCAATCACAGCTGAAAATAGACTACTGTATTAATATGGCGTTATTTTTGTGCCAGTATTCTGAGCACACATAAAAAAAATTTGAGCGCATGTAAAAAAAAAAAGCATTTTAAGGAGAAAATTATTTTGAGCGAAGAAAAGCTTAATTTGAACCAACAAAATTCATTGCTGCGTGCATAAAATGTATTTCAGTGTTTGTTATTATCCATATACACACACTAACAGCCCGTCTCGCTCAGTTTTTGCATTTGCTCTTTCTCAGATCTCTGTGGACCTGCTCGCAGTGTGTTGCTTCCGCTCTCAACATATCTGCTCCCTGCTTGCTCAACTCTTTCTTTACACCATTATATTTGTGTCACAAAACCAACCAATCACAGACTTGGATGCAAAAATTCAGATTGGCTGTTCTGGTCTCCAATCAGCTCGCTAGCTACTGTAGCTAAACCCAGCCAAATATCCCAGAATGCATTTCGTCCAAAACTCAAACGTGGCAATGGCCGAGGAAAGCGGCTAAAAGGTTTAAAATATTAGACATCACATATTTAGAAAAGTGCTCTGATGTTTACGGAGATGCCTGTTACCCACCAGTTGACCGGGTGGTCAAGGCTCACTAGAGCTGGCAGGAGCATTGGACTCCCATCACATCGTTTTCAAACCACCCGCGGTCTTTCGCTACTCAGGTTAAACATTATATATAAGTCACTTGGATAACTTCTAAATGTTAATGTTTGGTTTATTTCAGTGTTTGATTTGTTCCTGAGTAAATCGGCTTGGCTGAGATTAAAGTTAAGCTTCATAACTGGACCGTTTTATTTAATACTGAAGTCTTTACTTGGAGAGCTGTCAGTATATTTTGAATTTCACCCATCATATCCCCCAATGTAAAATGTTCTGTTCTTATTTAAACAGCTGACTCAGAATTAAATCTAAGATTAAAAACATTTAAATTCAGGAGCAAACATTTTCACCGGGAGCAAAAACAGCATGTTAATATGTAGAGATCCTGAAGGCTGCTCCAAAAATGATCAGATTATATGTTAAATATTTGTTCAATTCTCTTCCAAAACCCAGCTGTCTATTGTAAGTTTTGAGTGTCTACTAAAGTAAAAATAAAAGCATTCAAACATCTCACCTGTTTGTTAATATTCAGGCATACATGTATACTACTTTTATTAATAGAGAGATTAAGCTTGTGTTTCTGTCATGTAGTGATTGTGCTTAACTGTATGAAGCTTATTAGACATTATGAAACAGATGATACGTAAAAGTGAATTTTGCCAAATTGCTTTAGATACTTTTTGAAATTATCTTTAAAAAAAAAATCGACATCATGTGTAATTTCCATTGCAAATATTAATCACAGTTAAATTAAGAGGGAATGGCAGTAAAAACTCCAGAATGGAGATGTCATTCTCGCGTTCTCGGGAATTTCGGACTCCCATGTGAACTTACAAAGTTTTTTTAGCGAGAACGCGAGTACGGACTCGCTTACTTGAGAATTTAGAAACAGACCCATTTTCGGTTAGTATGATTAATTATTTTATTTTAAAATATGTAATTTTTTAAGACCATTGTTGGTTTTAATCTAGCTTAAACCAAACCACTCCACTGGATTTAGCTACATTTTGGACAGTGCTCCCAGAATGCAGAAGCTAGCGAGCTGATTGGAGACCAAAACAGCCAATCAGAATTTTTGCATCCAAGTCTGTGATTAGTTGGTTTTGTGGCACAAATATAACAGTGTACAGAAAGAGTTGAGCACGCAGAGAGCAGAGATGTTGAGAGTGGGAGCAACACACTGTGAGGAGGTCCACAGAGATCTGAAAAAGAGCAAATGCAAAAACTGAGTGAGAGGGGCTGTTTTTGTGTGTATATGAATAATAACAAACACTGAAATACATTTTATGCACACAGCATTGAATCTTGCAGGCTCAAATTAAGCTTTTCTTCGCTCAAAATAATTTTATCCTCAAAATGAAACACTTGTACTTGAAAATCTTTTTTTTTACGTGCGCTCAAATTTTTTTTATGTGCGCTCAGAATACTGGCAAAAAAATAACGCCATATATAAAACAAAATGAGGCAACACTGTGCAAATTAATGCATATTTAAATGCAGTTTCCCCCCTCCCTGTCAGGAGGAGTCATGCAAAACCTAGATGTTTCCCCCTTCTACTTATCTGACCACCAAAGAACAGTGGACACAGATCAACATGATGGAGTATTTGAAAGGACTACTAATTTTATTTATCTGCTGGGCAGGTGAAAACGTCCTAATATAACACATGCTGGTCTTATTTTCCATCAACCTATTTATGTTATTTATGTTCTTTTAAAAAAAAATTCTCTTGACAGGTGTGACAGGTGGTCAGACTCTGACACAATCTGAACCGGTGGTTAAAAGGCCTGGAGAATCCCACACACTGACATGTACAGCCTCTGGATTCTCATTCAGTGGCTACTGGATGGGCTGGGTCAGACAGGCTCCTGGAAAAGGACTGGAGTGGGTTGCTACTCTTGATAGTGGCAGTGGTAGCAGCAAATATTACTCTCAGTCAGTCAGAGGCCGGTTTACCATCTCCAGAGACAACAGCAGACAGCAGCTGTATCTCCAGATGAACAGTCTGAAGACTGAAGATTCTGCTGTTTATTATTGTGCTCGAGAGTCACAGTAACTGAAGGTTAAGCAGCTGTACAAAAACCAAAAAAACCTTCACAATTGTAATAAAGCAGGAATATTCAACTACAAGCTAAAAAGGTCCAGTGAGACATTTTGTTGATACAAAGGTCCCTAATGATCATAAGTATTTAGTGTGATATATAAATAACACACCTGAGTGTCAAATGAAATTAAATCAGTACAATTAAAAAAAAAAAACTTCTGACAAGAAATTTGACAAATAATTCAAAACCTCAAGCACCATAGAACTGAACATATATGTATCACTGCTGAAAATTCCCACCATTGAAAGGTGAAACTTGTGCATGTTCAAATGAAGTGCTTAACTTCAGGGAAGCTTCATGCGAGAAGCTTCTTCATTTCTAACTGAAGAACTGAAGAAGCTTCATGGATGAGAGGTGAAACGTCTTCAAGAAACTTAAAGAAGTCCAGACGCTTTTCTTTCTAAGCTCTTTAGACTACAAAGACCTGGATGACTGAGAACCTTCACAGACATGTTACATATTGATACTTCTTAACCAGGCAACAGTGTACGCGTGACTTTCATCAAGCAGGGTGCAGTTTTCCCCTTTCTTCCTGTGAGATACATGCAAAACTTGTTTTTAGCTTTTTTCTCTTCTTTTTTAATTGTTCCTTTTTCTAGGGTGGGATGACCATACGCTACACATGTTTAAAGATGCAAAAAAAAAAAAAAAATAGAATTATGTAAATAAATTAGAATTTATTTTGGATCTTGAAACACATACAGGAATGAACGCCATGTAAAAATTTCAATAAAAAATTTTACCATCAAGGAGAAGAAAAGTTTTCTCACTGATTAAATTCATTGCTTAAACTAAACCTCACAGAGAGCCTTAATTTAATAAAGATCGCATTTAAAGATGGCATTGGATTTCTGCCTTTAAATACCTAATTTAATAATGTATTTATATATTTACTCGTTATTGTATTTTATCATGAGCTTTTATATTAATTTATATATTTACATAACACAATAAATATTAGGTTTTGCTTCCTGTGAGGAGGAGTTAAGACTAAACCCAAATGTCTTTCACCTATATATATATATATATCAGTACAGAAAGTTTGACAGACAGCAGCTGGCACACAGTTTACCAGTATGGGCTACAAGACAGTAGTACTGATTTTGACGATCTGCTTTGCAGGTGAAATAGATTCTATTATTATGCTGATTTTAGATCTGAATCCAGCACATTTAATCAGGTTTTTTTAAATTCTCTTTATAGGTGTTGATGGTCAAACCCTGACTGAATCTGAACCAGCAGTTAAAAGGCCTGGACAATCCCACAGACTGACCTGTACAGGCTCTGGATTCACATTCAGCAGCTACGCTATGAACTGGGTCAGACAGGCTCCAGGAAAAGGACTGGAGTGGATCGCTTTTATACACACACGCAGTTCTGAAATCTATTACTCCCAGTCAGTCCAGGGTAGATTCACCATCTCCAGAGATGACTCCAGCAGTAAACTCTATCTACAGATGAACAATCTGAAGACTGAGGACACAGCAGTTTATTACTGTGCCCGAGACAACACAGTGAGAGAAAATAATAGGAGAGTCATACATAAACTTCCTCTTTTACAGCAACGGGGAACAGAAGAGAAAAGATTACTTAAGCTTTAGAAATAATGTTGTTTATCATGAAATTATCTTTGTACTTTGTATTATGTGGTTTAAAATATCTACATATTGCAAATATTATAATATCTCAAAATGATTAATTGATTTAATTAAAAAAAAATTCATTCATTGCCTATCGTCAAAAGATCATGCTTTATTAAAGAAAGAAGATCAATCAGTACATTTAGTTTTTTAAAGACTTTTAACTCTTTAATGCTATGAGTGCTGACTCAGCTATAAAAACTTTATCACTGACGTCATGCCAACACATCAGTTTGAACATAAACCATGTTTCCTGTACCTCTGTTACTGTTTTGGGGGGCCTGGATTTGAGTCTGTCTGGCCACAGTTGTTCTTTTTTAGTAAATTTTGATATCTTGCAACAAACAATTTTCTTGTTTTTAACGATGTGAAGTGTGAACATCTGACACAGTTATCCTCTGTCTCTGTGTATCCGACCATCACTTGTCAGGTCTCTTATTCTGTTAGTAACTATCACACAGCCTGGATCAGACAGCCTGCAGGGAAAAGGACTGGAGTTTTTTCAAAGTGCATGTTTTGGATCCATGACATACTACAAAGAATAATTAAAGAACAAGTTCAGTTTGGACTTACAGTCTTCCAGCAACACAGTGACTCTAAATGGACAAAATATGCACCTGAGCATGCTGCTGTGTATTATTGTGCCAGACACTGACAGTAACACAAATCATCAGCAGGCCTGAACAAAACCCCTCAAAGTCTGAACACTCGGAACATGAAGCCACCAGAGGAGGCGCCCTAAGACCACTAATGACTTCAGGACCAGACCAAGTCTCTTTACAGTTTTTTCTGATTGCTTAAGCACATTTTTTGTAACTATTGGCTAATTTTGCAAAACTCTTCACACAAATAAGAAGACCTGTCACCCAATAATCAAAACATTGTAGTTCTCTTGCAAAAGCAAACACAGCTAGATTAACTCTTCACACCTTCGTAAAAATTGTGTTTCCGTATCAAACAGTACACACAAGCCATCATCTACTAAGCACACAATGCGCCAACTGCACACTGATGGTATGAATACAAAACACATCTGGCTTTTGCTTTCTCTGTGCACAAGGTAGGCTATGTCAGTTTGAGCTCATACTTCTGTCATAGATCCATAAGCATAGAGGGATCCAAACTTCAAGTACTGCTGTTTATTCAAACACATCAAAACAAACACAAGTGTTTATTTCCAAGTATAGGATTATTTGCAATTGCCATAATGACTATATGGGTTACTTGGTCTGCAGTGAACATGCTTCCTCTGCCCCAGCATCTGGTCATCTAGCAATTCTGTAAAGTAACAATTTCAGTATTTTTACATCAATGGTATTGGTGTGTTTCTCATTGGCATATGGCAGTGCTACAAATCTTTGTGCGAAGTGACTGTACTGACCGATTCTCATTTCAAGATGTCCTTATGGTACTTGCTACAGTGTAGCGGCTCGAGTTAGGCTGGACCCGTTGGCCAGCTACCCTCAGGGTCATTCCACGGTTGATGACATGGTCCACTATTGTAGCTCTGATGTCATCAGCAATTCTATTTCTTACTCTTCCTACCCTTCCTCTCCCCCCTCCTCATCTTCCTCTCCCCCCTCCTCGTCTTCCTCTTGCTCCTCCTTGTCCTTGTCGTCCTCTCCATCCTACTTCTTCACCTCCACGTCCTCTTCCTCGGCCTCCTCTTCTTCTCACTCTTTCTGCTCCCTCCATTGTACTCCGCACACACAGCTTACCTGTATTATAGTGCTTAGGCTGATTGCAAAGTGAACTAATTATCTAAAAAAGTTTTCACATGTGAAAGTGTGCCAGACAGTTGGCAAATTAGTGTTAATGATAGCCATACATGTGTATACTTTTGCTAGGAGTGTGTTGGAAATTTGGTAATTGAGTGTTGTGCAGTGAATTGTGCCTACAGTTTTGCAAAGTGTGTGTTACAAAATTGCAACCTGAGTGCAAAGCAGTTTTTGTGCTTTTAGTTTTGCAAACTCAGTGAGTGGTTTTGCTATAAGTCTGAATAGTTTTAGAGATTGTGCTACAGGAATCACAGTTAGGGTTTGAGCATTCAGAAAAAACTGTAATTACTGTTTAAAGCATTCTTGATGTGGAATCATATAAAACAGATAAATGATTCTATTCATAATAGAAGACATACATTGTTTTTTAACTTGTTCATTTATTGACAGTCTGTGAGTTGTTAGTGTCCAAGGATTGTTTTTTTTCATAATAATTTATATTAATTTGGCATATTGAGGAAAATATCTGTGACTGAAATATATGAGCATTTTGAACAAAATGATTTGAAAATACTGGCAGTTTAGTTTGCCTTTAATCACTCTAACAAGATTAATAGAACATGCATTCTAATAATGGATTTCAAAAATTTTGTTGTTGTTTTTTTAATTCGGAGGGTTCATCTTTTTGAATGCATTAAACTCTTTTATTTAAAACTTTTAAATCAACAGTAATTGATATTTTACTAAATAGCCTTATCATCATTATCCTCCTTATTATTCTTAACAAAATTCATTGTAATATATTAATAAAAGCAAAATGTATTTTAGGACTATGGGATTTTCATGTTAAGGTCTGCAAAATAAACAAATCAACTTAACTTAGCAAGCGCGTCATGTGCTGGATTAATTCTATGCAAATTCTGTGGCCTTTCCTTTAACACAGCTATAAAAATTTGACAGAAAAACGTCAGTTTGCTTCACAGCAGATCAGTTACAACATAAAACATGTTTTCTGTGGCTCTGCTGCTGCTTTTGGCTGCTGGATCCTGTAAGTCTCTGTAGACTTTTCAGTGGTTAATTCTTTTGTGGTACAAATTTCTTATAAAACATGTTTATTTTTCTTTTAACAGGTGTGCAATGTGAACAGCTGACACAACCAGCTTATGTGACTAAGCAGCCAGGCCAGCGTCTGTCCATCACCTGTCAGGTCTCTTATTCTGTGGGCGGCTACTACACAGCCTGGATCAGACAGCCTGCAGGGAAAGGACTGGAGTGGATTGGTAGCAAATATACTGGAGCTTCATACTACAAAGATTCACTGAAGAGCAAGTTTAGTATAGACTTAGACTCTTCCAGCAACACAGTTACTCTAAATGGACAGAATATGCAGCCTGAAGACACTGCTGTGTATTACTGTGCCAGAGACCCACAGTAACACAAACCATCAGCAGACCTGAACAAAAACCCCACAATGCCTGAGCAGCAGGTTTGAGAGACAGTATACAAAAACATGTTTCTTTAATTGAACCATTTACATCATCCATCCATCTCTACTTTTCTTCCCTCCTAAAGACGACGGTAAAAATGTATGAAATGAGATGAACGGAAAGGATGAAACGTATGTAAATATGTTAATAATTATAATATAATAATATAATAATAAACTGTTTCTGAGTGCTAGAGTTTTTTAGAGCAGTAATTTGTTTTTCAAATGTTAACTAGAAATTGAAGTGTTAATGTTACAGTAATAAATATTGTGTATAAATGATAGTATTAATACATTTTAATAAATACTCAGTTTATCAGCAGATACAGCTGTTCACATTGTGATTCTGTGACTCTGCAGCCAGGTCAACTTTCTTTCAAGTCTCTCAGCAGTTATTGGACAGCTTGTGTCAGAAAGCCTGCAGGGAAAGTATTAGCATTGTTTGAAATAAGATAAACCCAAGATTCAAACTACAGTAAGAGTCACTAAAGAATAAATTAATATTAACTTGGAGACTTCCAGCAAAAGAGGGCAATAAGCCATGAGAGCCATACACACAGATCTGTGTATCATAGTTTGTTTGTTTTTTTGTTTAAAAAAGATCAAATTATGAATCAGACAGCCTGTTGGCTGATTGGCTGCTCAAACTGAAAATAATAACTGAAATAATTTTCTGCCTCACAGCGAGGGCAAATCATAATGAGAATCCATGTAATCTACACTGTTTGTCACATACACTGGATTTTGTGAAATTTTGTCACAAAATTTGTCCCAATTTTTTATGGGACAGTAGTGACAGGTTTGCAGAGAACTTCTTGTATTCTCACCATATTTGCCCAGTTTTCTGCAGAGACTGGCGCTGGCTGGTTTTTGAAGGTTCAAAAGGGGAATCTAGAAGCAGTTTAATAGTGAAATACCATGAGAGTGATCATATATGGTGTGCAAAACCCCCCAATGTAATTTAGAGATCAGAGTGTTCCTTGAAACAGGCAGAGTTGAAATAGCATGGCAAAATGGTGGAGTGGTTTGGACTGTTGCCTTGTACTGTATATGGTGCCGTGTATGCACTAATGATGATATAACATCCTTAAACAATAACGTTTTGTTAAAACACAAAGTTAAGAATCATCATCCAATATTCAACCCTTTAAGAGGAGGAGTCTATGCAAAACTGATATCTTTAGTCGGTTTATATATTCTGCAATCAGGATCTGACAAAAACAAAGCAAATTTAGACAATTTTAACAATGACCACCTTTGTTTGTTTTCTTCATTCAGTTTTTCAGATTGACTGGTAAGTACTTCAAATTATTTAAAAAAAATAACCTGGCAAAGAAAAAGTGACTACATTAATGGACTGTGAAGGTCAAACACTGACTGAGTCAGAACCAGTGATTAAAAGGCCTGGGGACTCCCACAGACTGACATGTACATACTCAGATTTCAGTGTTCATGAAGACAATGTTTGGATCAGACAGGCTCCTGGAAATGGACTGGAGTGGATTGCTTACATCAGTGGTGGTGGTAGCTATATCCACTATTCTCAGTCAGTCAAAGGCTGGTTTACCATCTCCAGAGACAACAGCAGGCAGCAGGTGTATCTGCAGATGAACAGTTTGAATAATGAAGACTCTGCTGTGTATTATTGTGCTCGACACTCACAGTGACACAGGAGGGAAAACACTGTACAAAAACCCCTAAAACACCCATGTCAAGTGGAGTCATTGCTTTATAGCCTCTTCCTATTCATGACTCAAAGCAAACTTCCCAACAGTCTATTATGAAGCCTTGATATCACGCTGTCAGTTGCATCAGAACAGAAGCTTCCATGAGAAAATGAAAAGCAGCATTGCATTAAAAAAATATTATTTACATAAATTGAGAAAAGTAAAGATCCTGGGGTCCACCTTTGTATAGAGGGAGCAAGAAAGACGGAAAAGAAAATTTGTGCTCAGGTATTTGCAACACTGTGACTTTGAGTTACGTTCAAAGTAACATGAGACCAAATGTTCATCAAGCTGTGAGCTGTAACAGGTAGGACCCTTAGACTAAAATACATTCCTAACGTTTAATTTTGAGTATTTTGTTTTAATTCTTATTAAATAAGATAAAACAAAGGTCAAATTTGAGCGCATTTGAGTCAATTCATACATAAGTGCATTAATGGTACTTCATACACTGAAGTTGCATTAAGTGCATAAAGTACATTTTAGTTTATCTTTTTTATTTTTTGGCTTATTGTCACACATAGTTTCAGTTTCTCTGCAGTTTTGTTTTTTTATCGCCACATCTTTGACTTTGCACAGCTGCAATAACTGAAAACATTGAGTGTCTTTTTAGGCTCACTGAGAAAAAGGGAACCTAGCAGTTGCTTGCATTTGGTGAACAAAGGTCTTTAAGTGTTATAAACAAGAACATACCAAAGTTTCAAATACACTGTGTTTATGTTTACTTTTGTGATTACTTTGTTTAGGTAGTAAAGGTAATCATAATTCTAGGAAACAAGCACTTCCAGGAAACACACATCATAATAAAAGGAGGATCAGCAATTTAAAAATATGGTAAACACACTGGAGAACTTTATAAAATATCCTACAGCAATCCACAGTTTTTTACTAATTAACGGCAACTCTTCCCGTCAAGTAGTGGATAAAAGAAGATGTCTTTGGGTACTTTAGGTGCTCCCTCATTTCCCAAGTTGTCACCACAGTGGATGATGGGGAGGAGTCCATGCAAAATGGACATCTTTAAAATCATTACTGTATATGTTGCAGAGCAAAGGCGAGGGACTCAATCTGATAGACAAACTGTAAAGTGGAAGTTAACTGACTTTTACAATGATCAAATCTGTTTATTTAATTGTTTCTCTCTTTGTGTTTTCTACCTTGTCTGGTGAGGATATAAAAAGCTGTTGGATAAGAAGACATATGTATATAAATGATTGTGCTAATGAGCTGTTAATATTTCTGTAGGTACTGAGGGTCAAACACTGACTGAGTCTGAACCAGTGGTTAAAAGGCCTGGAGACTCCCACAGACTGACCTGTACATACTCAGGGTTCAATTATAATATTGATGGTGTTTGGGTCAGACAAGCTGCTGGAAAAGGACTGGAATGGATCGCTTATATCAGCAGGAGCAGTGCCATCTTCTACTCTCAGTCATTCAGAGGCCGGTTTACCATCTCTAGAGACAACAGCAGAAAGCAGGTGTATCTGCAGATGAACAGTTTGACAACTGAGGATTCTGCTGTTTACTACTGTGCAGAACAGCCACAGTGACACGAGAGGGAGAAACACTGTACAATAACTTAACATGCCAGGTGTAGGGGAGACCGGGGATAGTTGTAACGTGGGTCAGTTGTAACACTTCCAATTTCTCCAATCAGGGCTAAGTTTCAAATGATGTGACTCATCCTGTGCATGCCCAACTCAGTTCTGCTATCACATGTGAAAAATCAGCACATTTTGTCAAACACAGACAATTTAACATGAAAAAAGTAATTTGTATGCCAAAAAGTAAGTTTTTCTACTTTATTTCAATTTGTAATAGCATTATCTGCTTTGCAGTTAAACCCATCAAACTTGAATTATGTTATTTGCATGTCTATGGGGATATATTCTGTGTAGGTCTTTAGTGCTAATGTTTTAGCTGTTGGCTGTAATGTTAGCTAGTTCATGGCTATAGGAGTCTGGGTCAGTTGTAACAGCAACAGTCTGGGTTAGTTGTAACAATAATGCAGATGTTACCACACTATTACTTTAACTTATATTAAACAAGTTGGGGCAACGACATCAGCAGAGAGAGGTTCACTGGTCACATTTGTATATGTGGTTAATGCCATTGGCAACACAATTCCTCCATTATGCAGACCTCTGTGTCAGAGATGGACCAGTATAGGAAGTACTGGTAGTGGAAATAAATCAGGATGGGTGCAAGAAACAGATTTCCTCATCTTTCTGAAGCACTTTGCAAACCACACCAAGGTAAGCCATGATAAAAAGTAATGGAATTGCGATGCTGGTGAACAACTACATTTTTTCAGCTTCATTGTTATGTTCAAAATTGGTGCAAGAGTTGTAGGTTATAATGCCCACTGAGCCAATGAGGCCAAACTCAAGGAAAACCAACCAAAATTAATGAAATATTCAGTTGCAGAAAATTCCATAATTTGTCTTTTTGGGGGGTTGGAATATGTTCAAAAGCTAGATTTCTGCATTCTGTCACACACACACACAGCTACATAAATGGCTCTAAGTGCATTCATGTGTTGAATAAACAAAGATTACATGTTAATGTTTTGTTAGTACCCTTATTTCATTGTGTTACATTTCACCCCAGGATATGTTACAACTAACCCAGACTATGGGGTTAATTGTAACATTTCACTCTTTGTGTTTGAGACCATACCATGCAATGGGTAATTGTGCTGCAGAGAAAATAGCTGCACTATTTAATAGCCGAGACATGTAAATACTTTGCATTACATTTTGAATCCACTACCTTAAAAGAGCTCCAATTTACAGACAGAAATGTCAAAAATGTTACAACTATCCCCGGTCTCCCCTACTTTTGCATCTTTTCTGTGATGTTCACTTTTTTATTCAACTGCAAATTTTCTTATCAAAAATATTGCAATTCATGACTCTCAACACTACACTGAGTATTTAATCAATTAGGTAATAAAAAAGAAACTAAAAAAGCTTAGCAGTTACTTTTCATATCAGTCTTCAGGAAGCTTCTTATTGATTTCAAATATAAAAATAGAAAAAGTGCTCCCATATGAAGGCGTAGTGGTCAGCACTGTTGCCTCATAGCAAGAAAGTCCTAATTTCAAATCCATCATCTTGCTTGCACGTTCTCTCCATATCCATGTGGGTACTTCAGCTTCCTCACTTCAAGTCACCTTTGACATCAGCCATGTTCTCTGTATGATCCATCTGCTGGCAGCTTGACTCTGTGAGGAGCTGCATATGAATAATAAATACAGAAAAAATGCTAAATATTGAGATGAATGACTGATAACCTACAGTGATGCAAACCACACACTAACCTGCACAAATACCCAGCAATTAAAAAAATGAATCATGGCTCTTCATTCTTAAATTCTCATGAACATGATAATATTATTACTATTATTATGTTATTACTTTTTTCCAATCTCTGAATGTTTTTGTTGTTAAAATATATAGTCTTAGTGTGAGTCAAACATCTCTTCAACTCGAAAAGCCTGCTTATAATATGTCCCTTTAAATAAACTCACACTGGCAATATTCTGCAAAGCACTGATGTATTTATTGCCAATCTGTGCTGCTATATTAATAAAACTTTTCAATAATTTTGTTCACATGGAAAAATGAAGGGCAATGTGTCAGGACTATTTCAGCTGTTTGTGCATGAATGAAATGGATCCCACAGTGCATCCTGTTTAAAATATCGCTAAGCTGCCCCAAGTGCCTTGTACAAGCTTTATTTCCTACTAAAATATTACAGCGAACAGGCAAAGCAATACTAAATCCAAACAGTAAAAAGTGCAATTTTTGCAGATCTGCAACCTCTGAAAGAAGTAACATATTTCCTGTGAAAATGCAGGAAATAATGTCTTTCTGCAAAGCTTTCACCATGTTTGTATAAGGCTGGAAGACATAACAATAATGTGCTGAAAAAAAATAAGGACAGGATGTACCTACTCATATTTCTGTTGCTATATTTAAGAATCTTATGGTCCTGAAATGAATCAAGTGCCTTTTGAAATAATAGATAAGTAGTTAAATTGTGTAATTAAGAGGCACTTATAATATATTTCTGAATCTGACAAATGACTGAATTAGTCAGTTTTGTCAAGAAAATAGCAGACATTTTTAAAAATCACAGGTGCACAGATGTGTTATAAGAAAAAAAACAAGAGATTAAACTTTCCTTTGGATTTGAAAATGTGAATGAGTAATATGGTACAATAAATGCTAAGCAAAGATGAGTCCTGGCAAGTTTATATCACACTATTATGCTATGACTTTTCTGTTGGCTCTAACTGTACCAACACTGGTGCCTCTTGTGTTTGATTCTATGCAAACTCGGTGTCCTTCCTCGCTACTCAGCCATAAAAACTCCTCACATCCTTGGGGTGGAGATACCAGAACATCACCCTCAACATAAACCATGTTTTCTGTAGCTCTGCTGCTGCTGTTGGCAGCTGGATCTCGTGAGTCCCTTTTTATTTGTCAAACTCAATAGTTTATCATTAACGGCTTTACCTAATCATCTGTTAAAAATAATATTCTCTATTTACAGGTGTAAAGTGTGAGCAGTTGACACAGCCAGCCTCAGAGACAGTGCAGTCAGGCCAGCGTCTGACCATCACCTGTCAGGTCTCTTATGCTCTTAGCAGCTACTGGACAGGCTGGATCAGGCAGCCTGCAGGGAAAGGACTGGAGTGGATTGGAATGAGATGTGATGGATGCAGCAGCTCATATTACAAAGATTCACTGAAGAACAAGTTTAGTATCAACTTAAACCCTTCCAGCAGAACAGTGAGTCTAATTGGACAGAATATGCAGCCTGAAGACACTGCTGTGTATTACTGTGCTAGGGTACCACAGTAACACAAACCATCAGCAGACCTGAACAAAAACCCCTCCAAGCCTGATCACTTATGAAGCTGCCAGAGGAGGAGCTCTAGGATCACAAATGATTACTCAACATGGTTGAAGGAAAAAGGAAAATCTAAAAATGCTATGGTCCATATGTTCTTATCAACAAATCAAACTTTGTTCCTTTTATTCTACACGGATTTCGCTTTCATATATCATGTTTGAAAGTACTATGAAGTCAGGTTTTAGATCTTTGCACAGCAGATAAACTCCTCTAAATGAAACCAGCAACTTAAAACTTCTTTTGTTATTATCTCTAGTGACATTTCACTTTTGCAGGTGCATTTTTGAGAAATATTTAATTTCAAACATTTGTATTACTAAGAATAGAAGTTACACGTCCCTTTAGAGTTAAATGATAAGAGACTGCTGAGCTTGTGGTGTATTGTTGATTTTGAGAGTGTTATTGGCATAAATACCTGCCTACTAAAAGATTTTCTATGTATAACCATGAATTAACAGTTTTTTGTGTTTTTTTAAGGAGGAGTTGATGCAAAGCTGATACCTGTGATGTATCTATATATGGTGGATTGCACAGACTTCTAATGTTATGGTCTGTTGTGTGGCAAGATGATTGTGGACCCAGATCAGGACTCAGCAGACAGACTTGAACTCTAACACAGCTTTATTTGCTGGTTACAGGCAGATTGCACTAATGAGCTGTTTCCGTGTCTTTAGGTATTGATGGTCAAACATTGACTCAGTCTGGGCCAGTGATTAATCAACAAATCAGTCCTTAAGTTGACCAAAAACCCCAAAGACCTAAAACTTATCACTGATTTCAGCAGGAGGAAGTCCGACCTTCAGCCCATCTTCATCATTGGGAAGTGTGTGGAGAGGCTGACCAGCTTCAAATTCCTGGTTTCTGAGGATCCTCATGAGGATCAACCTGAAGTTGAAGCTGCTGACCATCTTCTACCACTTCTCCACTGAGAGTGTGCTGACGTATTGCATCTCTGTGTTGTTGTCAAGCTCCACTATGGCACACAATAAGCCACTAAGAAGGGTCATTAATAATACCAGAAAATCACTGGACACCTGAAGGACCTCTATAGCACTTGCTGTCTGTAAAGGGCACAGAGCATTTTGCAGACGTGAACACTCGTGATCTTATACATGATATATCTGTAATTATGATCATAAATTAAAGAAATTCAGCAAACAATAAACTTAAATAATCTTGTATGAAAAAACGGAAAGACAGCACACTTAACAAAACTGAAGTAAATTAAACTTCAGTTGCATGTTTAAAGTCATATCACTGGCTTGTGCCGAAGCACTTTGTGACAGTAGTGAATCAAAGACATAAATCATACGGCTAATATTCAATTTGCATTTATTCACTATCATAATAAGAGCATTATGGGCCAGAAGTCGAAGGTCTAAAAGAAACAGTAACAGTGCTGGAGGAATATACTCATAAATCCTTCCAATGAGGAGGAGCCAATGCAAAACCTACATATAATCCAGCACTTCTTATCTGACTGGAGAGAGGACGACAGACACTTCAACATGATGGGCTGTAACATGAGACTGTTGCTTTTAACTGTTTGGTGCACAGGTGAGAAAATATCCTCTGTCTTTTAAAATTTGCCATTTTGCAGAAAATGACAATTTTCTTGTTTTTTTTACCAGGTGCTTGTGCCCAGACTTTAACAGAATCTGAACCAGCGGTTAAAAGGCCGGGACAATCACACACATTGACCTGTACAGCCTCTGGATTAACACTGAGCAGCAACTATATGGCATGGATCAGACAGCCTGTTGGAAAAGGACTGGAGTGGATTGCCTGGCACGATAGCGGCAGTGGTAGCAGGAGATTCTACTCCCAGTCAGTCCAAGGTCGCTTCACCATCTCCAGAGACGACAACAGACAGCTGCTGTTGCTGCAAATGAACAACCTGAAGACTGAAGATTCTGCTGTTTATTATTGCGCTCGAGAGCCACAGTGATTAAAGCTGTTTTAGTTCCTGTACAAAATCCTCTAGCTTTCTACATACAGTTTACGTTTACTTATTAATATAGATAAATTTCTTGTGTAGTTGTATAATGTAGTACACAACTACACACACACACACACACATACATATATATATATATATACACACACACACACACACACACACACACACACACACACATATATATATATACACATATACATATAGGCCTAGCAATTACAAACAACTTAAGTACATGTTGTGTTGTTTTGTAAGAAGATACATTCTTCATGAATGGGTTTCTCAGTATTAAAGACAATGGAATCATAAATGACACACACAAAGACAAAGGAATCATAGATGACACACACACACACACACACACACACACACACACACACACACACACACACACACACACACCATAAACATTCAAACCACCTCCAAACTTGTGTGAAATGTAAAATGATTACTTATCCTGTGTCCCTTACAATACACTCACATTGATAAGATCTGGCACACTGTTACTTTACCTGCAGCTGTTTGTGGCTTGACCAGATCATGTATGTTATTTAGTCTGAAAATAGCATATATAAATTAATTTATAAAATGTTATAACTTGTTCATAACAACTTGGTTCCTGTTTTTATCAGTTTTCCCAATAGGTTTGCTGCCTTAGAAATACAGACACTGAAGTGCATTAGCACAATACGGCTGTCTGTGCACTAAATAACATAAGTATTCAAGGCATAAAGTGCCTTGATTGAGCTTTACCTTTAGACATGATAATTAATCTACTAAAATATTACAGTTTTTATTGCAAATTCTGTGTTACAGGGCAAATTTAAATAATGCAAAAAGCTGTTCCTGATATCACAGGATAAATAATTAAATGCTGCAGCACATTCTTCATGCATATGTTTCAGTCAAGTAAACAGCAAACATGATTTTAAAAAATCAGCAGTACAGTGATCCTTTCCATAAAAAAGCAATTAGACTTTTATGTATTTTCATTAGGTAATACGGTTAAACAAATTTTAGGCAAATGTGATCTTGTAGCAAGTTTGGCAGATAGTATAGTGGCCGCGCTACTTGCTCTAGTTTACAAGCACGTGTTTTGTTCTATGCAAACATCACTCAGCTTCCTCGCTACTCAGTCATAAAAACTGCTCAAATTTTTGGGTGGAGATACCAGAACATCAGTCTCAATTAAACCATGTTTTCTGTAGCTCTGTTGCTGCTGTTGGCAGGTGGATCATGTGAGTCTCCTATATTTGCCATATTCATCAGATTATCTGTAACAACACAATTTAATCACATGTTAAAAATAACCTTTTCCTACTTGCAGGTGTACAGTGTGAGCAGTTGACACAGAAAGCCTCTGAGACTGTACAGCCAGGTCAACGTCTGACCATCACCTGTCAGGTTTCCTATTCTGTGACCAGCCGCTGGACAGCTTGGATCAGACAGCCTGCAGGAAAAGGACTGGAGTGGATTGGAAGCAGAGTTGGTGCAACTTTAGCTTATAAAGATTCACTAAAAAACAAGTTCAGTATCAGCTTAGACTCTTCCAGCAACACCGTGACTCTGACTGGACAGAATATGCAGCCAGAAGACACTGCAGTGTATTACTGTGCCAGAGACCCACAATAACACAAAACATCACTAGAGCTGAACAAAAACTGCACTCTGCCTGAACATCAGTAAAAGCACCACAGGAGGCGCTCTAAGACCACTAATGATTTTAAAGAGCATCCTCACTCTAACAAGATTTATATGAACTGATTGCTTCATAGTTGTCTCTTCATGTAATGAAAAAAGAAACAACAACAACAATACTACTACTACCACCAATTATACAATTAATTACAATTATACCATTTTTTTCAGAAGGGTGGAGGGTTATTAACTAAAAAAGGATGCAAATGGAAGCTCAACTGATGTGTATTCTCAACATAACATATTATTAGTATACATAAAAGTCATTTTTTCACAGTACAATTGAACACGGAAAACAACAACAAAATATTGTTGTATAAAAATAAAATCTGTGTGAATGTGCTTTTGGTTTGGCCCATTTTGTGAATGCACTGAATACAATAATTTTTTTTTATCAGTAAACCAGTAAAATGATCCACGTTCTTGTTTGTCTTTTCCATATTTGGAAAGAAGCAGGAAGATTTCTTCACTCAATGAAAGATGTAGTTGTTCATCTTCTGAAGAAGTATTTTCAAGCCTTCAGGCAAGCTTGAGGCCTAAACTGTGCACTTGACTTGTAGTTAGTCTCCATAGTGTTCTTTCTATGCTATCAACAACATGAAGAGTGCATGATAGAGGATGATGATAATGAGATAATACAATAGAACCAATATCATAGCAAAAAAAAAATAAGCATGTGTCATTGGGGTCAGGAGCAGAAAGAACAGTAAATAAAAGATAAAGAAAGCAATAAATAAATAAATACAATTCTATTCATATCCTGAATGCTGTATCATAGATTGCAGAGAGAATTGCTGCTTGTAGCTTTTGTTGGGCAGATGATGATTTTCCCTGATCTTTAGTTAACATGCTCTTATTTTCTTTGAAGAACAATTCATTTGATTTCTTTTTTTTTCTTTTCTTATTTTATGTCTTTACAGGTGTTGATGGTCAGACTCTGACAGACTCTGAACTGGTGGTTAAAAGGCCCAGTGAGTCTCATACAAAAGTGTGTTGTAATTTTGCAAGACGAGTGAATGTGCACTCAGTTTGAATACTGGAGACACTGATTGCAGAAATTGTAAAAAAGAGATAACATTTATAAACATTAACATTATGTCTATTATTTGTTTTTACTGAACAGAAACTTGGTCTCAAGCCTCAGGAAGTGGCAAATCAAAATGGTTCACTTAATCAAACAGATCACATATTTATTTCTTTATTTGTTACTGAAGTGATGTCCAAAACTGTCACTCAATTTAAAGTTTATGCAAACATTTACTTACATGTAGCATCCACTCCAGTTTCTCCAGTTAATATGTGACGCTCAGTTAAAGTGAGTTCACATGAGTCTAGTTACCTAATGTGAGGAGAAGTCAATGCAAAACTTACATACCTTACACATGTACTTATGTGACTGCAGGGAGCATAACAGAGAGCAGAAGTCACAAAGTTTAACACAATGGACTGCAGGACGGGGCTGCTGCTATTAGCTATCTGCTGGACAGGTGAAGATCTACAAGATTTACTCATCAATAAAATTCTGATAAACCTAAAGGAACTGATTATTATTCAATTCTGTTTTTACAGGTATTGATGGTCAGACTCTGACACAGTCTGAACCCGTTGTTAAAAAACCTGGAGAGTCTCACAGGCTCACCTGTACCACCTCTGGACTCTCATTTAGTAGCTGGTGGATGGCCTGGATCAGACAGGCTCCTGGGAAAGGACTGGAGTGGATTGCAACTGAGGCTAATGGAGGCACCAACTACTACTCTCAGTCAGTACGAGGCAGGTTTACTGCCTCCAGAGACAACAGCAGAGAACAGCTGTTTTTGCAGATGAACAACTTGAAGACTGAAGATTCTGCTGTGTATTATTGTGCTCGAGACTCACAGTGACTGGAACTAGTTGAACAGCTGAACAAAATCCTCCAGTGATCCTCAGACATTTTTCACTCATATGTGCTTGTGCGTGTGATTTTGTTTTGTGTTCTTTTTTTTTACTTACAAATCCATTTTCATTTTTTCTTTGTTCATAAGACTTTGACAGGCTGATTAAAAGATCCAGCTAATCTCACAAACTGTCTACTGACTTCAAGCTTACACAAAGTACTTAAGTGTGAGCTACTGAGTTTCTGTTGATTGTGTTTAATCCATGGCCCTTCAATTAAGATGTACAACAGCAAAGGAATTACCAAAGAGGTCTCTTCTATTTATTTCTTGTCAGCAGCTGTTCATCTCATATGATGCTAAATTGAATATTACACTGGATATCACATAATACATAACATACAAAGATATATTTATTGAATAAATTATTCTACAAATTTGTTAGAAATCCTGCCATAAGCCTGGGGTTCTGGTGAACCTCCCACAATGCATCAATAACTTCTCTTCCTCTCTTTTTGTATTACATGCTGCTTTTACAAGTTAATATTTTTTCCAGTATTTTTCCTTGTCTTTGTTCTTTTCTTTTTGATATTCTTTTTGCACTTAATTGAGTAGTGGAGCAGTGATGAAGTCTGCTGCACCCCAACATGAGACATATGGTTACCTGGTCACACACCATGGTAAATTTGCACCCTAATATTTCAAATTAATATGCAAACCAAGTGACTTCCTGTGACACAGTTATAAAGGAGTCACTTAAAGTGAAACAGTGATCAGAAGGTCATACAGTCAGCTTCAATCAAAAAACATGTTTCCCCATTGCTTTCCTACTGCTGTTGGCAGCTGGATGCCGCAAGTCACTGTAAATTTATAACCTGTAAATGTGCATCTTTTCTTTTAAAATAAAATTCAATCATTTGTCCTGCTTTATATCCACCGTTTTACAGATGTAACATGTGCAGAGTTGACACAGCCAGCCTCTGAGACTCTGCAGCCAGGCCACAGTAACATAAACCATCAACGAACCTGGACAAAAACCCCTCACAGTCTGTTTTAATAAAAAGCTTCCAGAACTGGAGCTCTCAGACCACTATCCTGTTCACTTCCACTTTCAGCTGACAAGTTGGCTTTTAGCATATGTATTTAGTAGGGGAGACCGGGGATAGTTGTAACGTGGGTCAGTTGTAACACTTCCAATTTCTCCAATCAGGGCTAAGTTTCAAATGATGTGACTCATCCTGTGCATGCCCAATTCAGTTCTGCTATCCCATGTGAAAAATCAGCACATTTTGTCAAACACAGACAATTTAACATGAAAAAAAAGTAATTTGTATGCCAAAAAGTGTCACGGCGGGGTGCGCCGATGTGTGTGGAAACAGGACCCAAAAGCAGATGATGACGAGTAGTTGAAAGTTTGAGCAGAAAAGTGATCCTTTATTAGATGACGGCAGGAGTAAACCAGGAAACCAAAGTAAACTGACAAAACACTAAGAAACAAAACACTAAACGGTACAGAGACCAAAACCTAAACTATGACTGTGATGGAAAATAACCAGCAAATACTATGACTAAGACTAATCATGAATAACAGACAAAAACCATAACTAAGACTGAGGTCAAAATAAACAGAACCAGGCTAGAACTAGGGCAGAATAAACAGACAACCCGACAATGGCATGCAGAAAACAAAGGGCTTAAATACATACAAGAGGTGATCAGGGGAAGTGGAGACACATGGGGGAACAGCTGACTGACATAAACCTAATGACAGGACCAGGAGAGGAAAGCTAAATACAATGAACAAAGAACACATGACACTGTCAGAATAAAACAGGAAACACTAAAACTAAACATGACAACACAAACTTAACAGACCTAATACGTGATGAATAATACAAAACCCCAAAACATAGAAAACCCAGGAACAATAACCAATAACTGCCCAAACTAAAGGCAAATAGGAAATAACACAAAACCTAATCACATATCAAAAATGAGAAAAATACAAAAAGAACTCAGAGCGCTGGGTCGGAGACCCAGCCTGTGACAAAAAGTAAGTTTTTCTACTTTATTTCAATTTCTAATAGCATTATCTGCTTTGCAGTTAAACTCATCAAACTTAAATTATGTTATTTGTATGTCTATGGGGATATATTCTGTGTAGGTCTTTAGTGCTAATGTTGGCTGTAATGTTAGCTATTTCATGGCTATAGGAGTCTGGGTCAGTTGTAACAGCAACAGTCTGGGTTAGTTGTAACAATAATGCAGATGTTACAACTTACCACACTTTTACTTTAATTTATATTAAACAAGTTGGGGCAACGACATCAGCAGAGAGAGGTTCACTGGTCGCATTTGTATATGCAGTTAATGCCATTGGCAACACAATTCCTCCACCGTTTGTGTTCCCACACATACATTATGCAGACCTCTGTGTCAGAGATGGACCAGTAGGAAGTACTGGTAATGGAAATAAATCAGGATGGGTGCAAGAAACAGATTTCCTCATCTTTCTGAAGCACTTTGAAAACCACACAAAGGTAAGCCATGATAAAAAGTAATGGAATTGCGATGCTGGTGAACAACTACATTTTTTCAGCTTCATTGTTATGTTCAAAATTGGTGCAAGAGTTGTAGGTTACAATGCCCACTGAGCCAATGAGGCCAAACTCAAGGAAGACCAACCAAAATTAATGAAATATTCAGTTGCAGAAAATTCCATAATTTGTCTTTTTTGGGGGGCTGGAATATGTTCAAAAGCTAGATTTCTGCATTCTGTCACACACACACACAGCTACATAAATGGCTCTAAGTGCATTCATGTGTTGAATAAAAAAGATTACATGTTAATATTTTGTCAGTACCCTTATTTCATTGTGTTACATTTCACCCCAGGATATGTTACAACTAACCCAGACTATGGGGTTAATTGTAACATTTCACTCTTCGTGTTTGAGACCATACCATGCAATGTGTGCAATTGTGCTGCAGAGAAAATAGCTGCACTATTTAATAGCAGAGACATGTAAATACTTTGCATTACATTTTGAATCCACTACCTTAAAGAGCTTCAATTTACAGACAGAAATGTCAAAAATGTTACAACTATCCCCGGTCTCCCCTATAGGTATTGTTGTATTGTAAGTTTTATTATTTGAAAAATTAGAATTTTCCATTTTTCCCTGATTTTTACTTTAAAAGAGTGGTATTCAGTTTTAGGTACTGAGTTTCTCAGTCTGAATCAGTGGTTAAAACGTCTGGAGACTCCCACAGACTGACCTGTACATACTCAGGGTTTAGTGGTGATATTAGTGCTGCTTGGATCAGACAGCCTGCCTGAATAGTCTTGCTAGACATGTACTGCAGTCATGAACTGGCTGTGTGGAGGCAGATGAGGACCCAAACGCAAAACTCACGGAGACAAAAAGCTGAACTCAAAATCACTGCTTTATTGCAGGCTTCACAAAGAAACAGAACTAAACTGGGAATGCTAACTGAGGACCGAGGGAACACAGAAAGGCACACAGGTTCGGGAGGAGACATTGACGACGCGACACCGAACTGAGGGAGACATGCACATAAATACACAGAGGGTTAACGAGGGAAGTGGGAGCACACGGGGAACACAGCTGACAAGGATAATCATAACGAGACACGGCAGGAGTAACACAACACTGACGGGAGACTGTCAAAGTAAAACAGGAAGTACACAGAGTTGCAGACAGGAGGAGAGAGAGAGACAGGAGAGCACAGGCATAGCGGGCTGGGGAAACATGGAATAAAACACAAGGAGGGGAGACGAAGGCTCACAGATACAGAGGGGCACACAGGGGGTAAAAGTCACAAGGGGGAAATCAAATAAGGAACACCTTAACAGAGCAACCCAGGAACCGTGGCCAGAATAAAGAACAAAATACAAAAATACATGAAAACTAAGAATGCTGGGCCAACATGGCCCAGGATCATGACAACTGCAGTTGGTTGCAAGAGATACAGAAGCTTTGACGATGAATTTCAATATCAACATGTTCTCGCTGAACATAAACACTGAAAGCATGGACAGAGTGTTCATGTCTTTAGAACTGGACTCGATTTTTCATGTTTATCACAATCTCACAGTATCCTGTCAGGTCTCTTATTCTCTGAGTATTGTTCATTATGACATCTCCTGTCTTTGATTTTATTTACATTTTATTTTAAAAGGGAGAAGTGCGAATATTGAAAATAAAACTGGACAACTTTAGTTGCTCCTTAATTAATTTTTAATTTTCCAGTGATTTTTGTTAATCCTGATTGTGGATTAGAAACATCATCATAACTGCTGTTAACT
The DNA here is from genome assembly GCF_057382185.1 of Mchenga conophoros. NCBI lineage: Eukaryota > Metazoa > Chordata > Actinopteri > Cichliformes > Cichlidae > Mchenga > Mchenga conophoros. Next base: position 20,236,226 of record NC_140529.1, read on the forward strand.
ATTTGCTTGGGAGTTGACAGCATTAATAATTCTTGATATTACAGTTTAATTTAGTGTGATTTGATGCTCTTGGCATGATTTTATGGTCTCTGACAAAATCTGAATCAGTGGTAAAAAGACCTGGGAAAAAATCCAGAATTAACCTGTACATGCTCCAGATTCACATTCAGCAGCTATAATATGAACTGATACACACTGGCACTGCTGATAGTCCCAGTTCATCCAGGGTAGGTCCATCATCTCCAGAGATGACTCCAACAGTTTGTCTGCTGGAGTAAAATCTATTTTTTTGTAATATTAAGCTTGATAAATGAAACAGATGTTAAGTGGCATTTAGCAGAAACCTCACTATCCTTTTATGAATATTTACATATGACAGTAAACAATCCTCCTTCAAGAAATTTAGTTCAAAAACTCAGCCGATCAAAATGATATTCACATTAATCACCTGCAGTTCAATCTCTTTGACAATCTCTTTGGAGACAGACTAATAGAAAGATTTATGCGCATGCTGAACAGAATTAATTTTTATTTACTTTGCTCATACTTTACAGTAAAATGAACAATAATCATAAACACAGAAACTCTGATGCTTAAACAAATGTTTCAACACAATGTACTTTTCTAAATGCGTATCAAGAAGGATTTTATGATCAAAGAAAAAAGAAAAGAAAAAATTGTAGAATTATAAGGATAGGACTGTCTTACCTGAACACAATTAGTTAACAAATAAATACATTTCAAATAATAATGTAATAAAATGATCAGTACTACAAGCTACAGTGTGGGAGGAGCTGATGCAAAACTGTTCTAGTTTATCTTTACATAAGTGTTAGAGAGTTTAAGACAGAGTGTAAATCATTGATGTACCCACTGTAGACTGCAGAGAGAAATGGCTTTCATCATGTTCAGACTTCATATGTGGTTCACTTTTTTCATTCTTTTAATGAACTGGGCTGGTAAGCATTATACGTTTACTTTTAATGAATGAAATGAAAACACATAAAATGTCTGCATCATTGTATCTAATGAGCTGTTTGTTTGTAGGTACTGAAGGTCAAACACTGACTGAGTCTGAATCAGTGATTAAAAGGCCTGGAGACTCCCACAGACTGACCTGTACATACTCAGGGTTCAGTAGCGATCACTGGAACGCTTGGATCAGACAGGCTCCTGGAAAAGGACTGGAATGGGTTGCTACTATCAGTGATAGCAGTAGCAGCATCTACTACTCTGAGTCAGTCAGAGGCCGGTTCACCATCTCCAGAGACAACAGCAGAAAGCAGGTGTATCTGCAGATGAACAGCTTGACGACTGAGGATTCTGCCGTTTATTATTGTGCTCGAGAGTCACAGTGACACAAGAGGAAGTAACGCTGTACAAAAACCCATGAAAGTCAAACACTGCTTTCAACTTTCAACATTACTTGTCCAGAGACTCACATAAAAGAAGCATCAGTAGAGTTGAAAAAGAACCCCTCAGTGCTTGAACAGGAAACAAATCTAAATCATACAGTATGAGTTGCACATAAAGGATTTAATTTGATCACATCCAATGATTTTTCCCCTTCACCCTTTTCGGAGGGTGAATGCTAATCTTAATGATGCTTTATACTGTGTGAACTGATGGTTTTCTTTCACAAATCCTTACAGCAGTTGGGGGCACAGTGTGTGTGTGTGTGTGTGTGTGTGGACCAGCGCTCCATTCCACTCTTTGCTGGACTGATAAGCGCTATTGTTCTTCCTTACTTCCAATCACCTCAAAGGAGGTATGCTCACATGTTCTCAAGATGACTCAATTGAATTTGTTAAAGTCTTAATAATTTGTAATGATAATAATAATACTGGATTGCATTTATATAGCGCTTTTCGAGACCCTCAAAGTGCTTTACAATCCACTATTCATTCACTCTCACATTCACACAATGGTGGAGGCAAGCTACAGTTGTTTCATTTTCTTTCTTTTTTTTTTTTTGCCTGTCCAAGAAAGATGCCTAGCGGATTTACTTTACCAAGTGGATCATCATGGCCTTGCCATATTGGTTCAATTGATTGACCTTTATTATTATTATGTATTTATTTTATTTTATTTTCAATTGTTACAGACGGGGCAGACATGACTGGGGGATAGGAAAGGAAGAAAGAAACAATGAAAGAAAGAGAGGGAGAGAAAGAAAAAAGAGGGGAGAAGAGATAGTGAGAAAGGGGGGAAGAAAAAAAATCATCTGGATCACCTGTCAAGAGAAGAAAAAACAGAAGAAAAAACAAACAACAAAGAGCAACATAATAAACACAAAACCATCACAATAAACTAGCTAACAGTAAATACTAAATATTAAATGTTATTGTGCAGCACGCAAGATCGACAGCGCACAATGTGCTTTGAGGTAGCAGCCAAGAAAAGTGTAGTTTGTTTCTGTGAACACCTGTGTGTACACCTGTGTACCCAAGAACCCAAGGAGGACCATTAACCATGCCGCCCTCCTGGGAAGAGCTGAGGAGAGCCCCAGACGAGGGGTGTTAGGTTTGTAGCATAAACCTATTCTCTGGAACGTTCAAGACAATTCTACTACACAGCAAAGCAAGACACAAGTCGGTAAAGTTTTTTGTATTGCTCGTGTACGAGGGAGAGACCTGTGACAAGCGTCGTTCCTTCGCTTGACCCCAGTTGCTCTCGTCTGCTCCCTCGTAACACTGCTCTTTATTGCGGTTACATGACTATGCATAGGTTCATTAACCTATGATGTCTTACATAGACGTACATGTGAACAAAGAATACCAGTCTGTGCATAGTGTAGGTATGTGTGTGTGTGTGCATGTGTGTGTGTGTGTGTGTGTGTGTGTCAAGATGTGACCCTGTGAATGACTCCCCCAAAGCTGGAGCCAGGAGTCCAGCGGTCCACCTAAACAACAGGCACTTATAGTTAAACAGATACAGAGTAGGTGTCCTCCCATAGCATAAATCAGTAAGAGAAGGTACAACCTCTCTTAAGACCTTAAGATGTGTGTGTATGCCAGAGTGCTCTGGGAGGCACACAGAGTCTTTGCAGACTGCTAAGGATCAGACCTCTATCATTATGCAATCGATTATAAAACTCTAAGCATATATGAGTACATATTTCTAAGCATAAATGACAATCCACAATATAAACCTAACAAGGGGTCACTTGCCGACGGGCTCTGCTGGCAGCCAGCTGTGCCAGAGAGGACCGAGCTCCAGGCCCAGAGGCCAGAGGCCTGAGGGCCCCCCACCCCCTGGAAGGGGCCCAACCGGGTCACAGGCTCCAGGCCCTGCCAAGCGGCCACCAGGAGTTAGCCGGTACATACGTGAGCTCCCAGCCCCAGACACCAAGAACCATCAACGCACCGATGTCTGAGGGCATCAGCCTGGGTGCGACATCACTGCAAAGTTTGAAATAGACACGCACTTGCAAGTGCTGCAGTAGAAATGAAGAATGACAGGGACTGGGTCCATACGTATAATGCACACAAATATAAACCTTGTACTACTTCTTTTAAATAGTTTGGAGTTTGAGATCTTTCCTAAAAACACAGATGGATAGAGCATAGGTCCTGTGATATGAAAAAGTCTCTTGATGTATTGTAAGTTTTAACATTTGAAAATTTCTGTATTACAAAGTAAAAAGAGACTATAATAAAGTCACTGAAAAAATTATACTTCTCTATTTTTTCACCTTAACATGGTCTTTGCGTGTCTTAGTGACCATAAAAGCTAGACCAGCAGAAGCTTAGCCTTCAGGTGGGACACCCAAGTTGGTCAGGTCTTAGGGTAGAGGCCTGACAAAGTGCAAACCAATTACATGACAAAAACTGTTACCCAGAGTAGGGCTGCTATAATTAGTTGACCAGTCACGATTACGTCTATCAAAATCGTCAACGACTAATTTAATAGTTGGCGCGTTGTTTGAAGCTTTGTAAGATCCTGAAAGACGCAGGAATAAGTAGCAAGTAAATCAGTAAAGCGAGTAAATCGGTTTGACTGAGATTAAAGTTTCACACAGCTGAAAAAACGTCAAACAGAAAACTGATTAAACAGAAGCATGAGATGGTAAAGAATTTACTCCAGTGTCCTGTTATATTTTAGATAGCAAGGAGAAGATGACTGAGTTTATTAAACTCCACCGAGACAATCTGCAAATTTCATTAAGAGTTTAATAAACTATGATCTTGTCTTTATTTTTAGTTAGCACATACCTTTTTAGTTAGCACATACCTTTTTAGTTAGCACATACTTCAAGCTGTAAGCTAATGATAGTTATATAAAAGCAGATGCATGCTGGTGCAATAAGATGTTCGTTTTATGTCCAATGGATGATTAGTCGACTAATCGCAAAAATAATCGGCGACTAGTCGACTATCAAAATAATCGTTTGTGGAACCCTGAATCCAGAGCACCCCACACAGCCCCCACACCTTTCTCGCCTGCATTGCCACCTTGTGCCCCCTTTACATTTCTGTCTGCCCCCTCATATATGCCTGTCTAGAACCGGCCCGGAGTACAAGGACAGTTTACCATCTCCAGAGACAACAGCAGATAGCAAGTGTATTTGCAGATGAACAGTCTGAGGACCGAAGATTTTGCTGTTTATTCAGGTGAAGGCAGTTTTCCCATCTCCAGAAAAACAACAGACATGTGCAGATGAACAGTGCAAAGAATGACTGACTGAAGCTGTTTGTACAAAATCTTAGAGTCATCCTCTCTATACGACAGACATTTATCAAGTGTTATCTTTAATTTTAGTTTTAAAATAATTTTAATATATAAAACAATGTCAATTTTAAGAATATTTTAGTATATCTGACATGTTAATGTGTTATATTCTACACTTTTCATTACAAATGTATTGTTCCATTAATTATTATTTATTTTGAAGTAACTAAAACAGAGCCATCTTTCATCTTTTATGGAATACAGTATTCAAATATCCAACTCCATGTTTTAATTGTACCAGAATGTGAAGAATTCTAAATTTAGTATTGGCTAAATCAATTTGTTTGTCACGTTTTTATTTATTTTTTGTTCATAACATGTTAAAAACAGTACAATTAGAATAATATTGGTGATAAAATTATAACCAGTGATATCACAATACTCAGTGACATTTGGTTGTGAGCAGTTTTTGATTTCTGCAGCCATATAAATGTGGATTTAAAATGTACAAAATGATAACTGTTTAAAAACCACTCATAATAAGTACTTTTGGGTAAAATGATCTACCACTGGTTTATCCCAGCAAACCAAAGCATTAGTAAGCAATTACAAGGTTTAAAGATTTTTGAAAAAATACCAAAACATGTAAAATTTATATTATTTAATATTCTTTTTAATTACTAGATGGTCTACAAAAAGGAAAAAAAAAGGAAATCTTAATACTATATTGTTTTCAGATATATTAAATGCAATGAAACACTCATTTGTTTCATTGCTGTTATACTGAATTGTGAAATAAAAAAAATTACGTATGTAGGTCTAAGTAGGTGCATAACAGACGTAACACGCACACTCTTTGATTGGCTCCAGTTAGACCAGCTATGATGTGTATGATCCTATGCAAACTCATAGGCTTTCTCTCTTACAGGGTTATAAAAACTTTACATCAGATTGTGAAGCAGAGTTCACAACACAACAGACACCAAACAATATGTTGTCTGTAGCTCTGCTAGTGTTCTTAGCTGCTGGATGTGAGTCTCTGTAGATTTGTTATATCCAGCATTTCTTCTTTGTGTTATAATTTACAACAACACATGTCTTTTTTCAACAGGTGTCAAGTGTGAACAGCTGACACAGCCAGACTCTTTGAGTGTGCTTTTAGGTCACCCTCTGACCATCACCTGTAAGGTGTCTTATTCTGTGCGCAGCTATTGGACTCACTGGAATAGACAGGCTCCAGGAAAAGGACTAGAGTGGATTGGAAGAGCAGCTTCTGGAAGCACACCTCACTACAGTCCTTTACTCAGAAATAAGTTCAGCATTTCCACCGACTCTTCCAGGAACACAGTGATTCTAACTGGACAGAATGTGCAACCTGAAGACAGTGCTGTGTATTACTGTGCCAGAGACTCACAGTGACACAAAACACTAGTGGACTTGAACAAAAACCATTCAGTGTCTAAACAGCTCTAACATTAACAAACCACAGGAGGAGCTCTTGGACCACTGATGCTTTCAAGTTGTCATCAGTGTTAAAGGAAGTAACTGTATATATGGCAGTGATGCACTACTCACAATATTAAAAAACATGCTTCAGTTAAGATGAGCATAGTACGTGATTTGACTGAAGACTTCAACAATCTTGAGACAAATATGTTTTAATGCACTTCTATGTAGAAACAACTACAATCATTCATTAATCCAGACATGACTGGAACATCTGTGTGGCTGGTTGATTTGTGTTCTCTTTACGGTAGCAACTACTTGTTGATAATCTAATTTAAAATAGGGGATCAGAAGAAAAAAAGGATAAACACTATATCCTTTCTGTGGGGAGGAGTTAATGCAAAACTTGGATGGTTTTAAAGAATACTCTTGTGACTGAAGTGTGAATGACAGGAGTGAACTCACAGTTTAACATAATGGACATATCGGCCAGACTGCTGATTATCTTACTGTTCTGGGGAGGTATAGTTTCAGTCATTTTGAGCTGAATTTCTTTTAATGATTTTCCAACTCACAGCAGGTGACAATGTTCTTGTTTGTTTTGACAGGTGTTGATGGTCAGACTCTGACAGAATCTGAACCAGTCATTACAAGGCCTGGAGAGTCCCACAGACTGACCTGCACAGCCTCTGGATTCACATTTAGCAGCTATGATATGCACTGGGTCAGACAGACTCCTGGGAAAGTACTGGAATGGGTTGCCGAAGTTAGTGCTGGTAGTAGCAAATACTACTCTCAGTTAGTCCTAGGCCGGTTTACCATCTCCAGAGACAACAGCAGACAGCAGGTGTATCTGCAGATGAACAGCCTGAAGACTGAAGACTCTGCTGTTTATTATTGTGCTCGAGACTCACAGTGACACAAGAGGAAGAAACACTGTACAAAAACTCAGAAAACCAAAAATGAATAAATAAAAAAAGCTAAATTTTATTCTTCAATTCACATTTACAAACTGAAGTTCCTTGAACAGTACAAAATCCAATAGTCTTTATCCTGTTTACATGTATCTGATAATCAATGTTTGGTATAGTAGAGAAAATTATGTATTTTAGTTTTTCTCATTTTCAGAACTTTTGTAAATATTAATACACGGTAATTTCTTCATCCCAACTTTTAGTTAGTGTAAAAATGAGATATTCAAGAAGATTCAACATTGTAGACTGTTGTTGCGTGAGTTATCTACTGAGGGATGTATTTGTGTTACATCGTCTCCTTTTATAACCTGTAGAGTGACAAATTTCCAAAGACAAGAAGCGAGAGCAGCTAAATTGGGTCTTAATGGTACTGCAAACTGTGTAACTCAAAAAACTTTCAGACCGTGGTTTAAAACTCACACATGATTCAGAAAAATAAACTGCATGTGGCATAAACGCTAATCACACTTGGCAATCTTTCTTCTGTAAAAAACTTCACATCAGATTTACAGAAGAATTTATCAGATCAGATATTAGATCAGATGTTGACAGTGGCTGCTAGAATAACACTGAGAAAAGAGCAACAGTGAATAATTCATATGCTTTACACAGCTGCTTAAAATATAGTAAACAAAAAAAAAAAAGCATTAAAAGTTGTTATTATTAGATAAATACAGGCCAACCCACATCCACAGCGCTGGGATCAGCAGCCCATGTGATACCAAAAATGCAAAATGTTAGCTTTTAAAACTGGTTGCATTTTAGTCTATTATTACAAGATTTGAGAACTAAAATCTTTGGCAAATTGATAAGAAAATATGGATGTGGTGCACATGCAAACTGATATGAGAAATTTAAATGTGCACTTTGTTTCTCTTACTGGCATAACCACACCTCACACCTGCTGTTTGTGATGCTCCGTTGCTCTTTGCATTCTTTCACTTCTGTGTTTTGGTACTTTTTTGAGACCTGGTTGTTACTCAATGCTTCCGCTTGCTGCTTGCCCTGATCACTCTGCCTTATCATGCATAACAACTGTGCAACAGACTTCCTGCCCTATTTTCGCCTTGCTGAACAACACTAAACAATGTAAAAGTACAACTCTAACATAACTTAATGACAACTGAAATTGAAGAGTTCTGCATTTACCAGAATCTGAAGGTATGTATAACTTAGATAAGATTAATGTTTTTCCTTGTTGTGTTCACACATGATATTTAGAATGAGTTATGTAAATCAAACTAATCTCTTCTTTATTTCAGTGCCATGGATTGTGTCGCCAAACATCACATTGTACCCAGTTTCGGACTGGGAATTTGGAATCTCACCAGTAAGGCTCATCTGCTAAATGGCTTTTTTTCCAGACGAACTGGCTTTGGAGTGGTTTTGGGACAAATCACCACTGAGTCAAAACAAGAAGCCAAGCAGAACGAAGCTACAAAGTGAAGGGACAGAGCAGAAAACCTTCAGCCTGAGCAGCAAACTCTCAGTGTGGGGACAAGGATCAACTTTTACCTGCAAAGCTAATCACAATTATACTGAATATAAGAAGACAATAAGCATTTGTCACAGTGAGTATGTACAGCTACTGTCTCAAAGCACATATTCAACATGCACATTTGCAGGAATATCTTGAACAAATTAAGAACAGTCTTAAGATAAAGTTTATTAATTAGCATGTTTTTCTTTAATTCCACAGAAATTCACCTGTCATTCATGTGGAGATTCCCAAGTTTAAGACTTAAGCGTCAGACTCTAATGTGCAAGGAACATGTCGGGTCCACACTCATTTTGATGCCATGATTTCCTGGCTGATTAATGGAGCGCCACGAATGAAAAAAATGTGCAGAGAGTAAAACACAACTGGAAGCAAGTAAAGCATTTAACATGCAGAGGAGAGCAAACTCTACCATCTATATTTTTGGTAAAAGCTACTCTTGCTTCCCTTTATGGTTTCTGTTAAATAGATTAATTCATGCCCTGATTTGTCTCACTTTAGTGGAGCTTCTTCTGGTCAAAAGTAAGGAGTCAAGATCACAGACACTCTTATGCTCTGGATGGGTCTTCAATGATCATATTAGATGGTTTAACGAGTCTCAGCAAAGATCAACAACCACTGATATCAGCATGAGTGTAGATGGACATGCTGGAGTGACCAGCCAACTTATAATTGATCACTCTGAGTGGGAAACAGGAAAGATCTTTTCTTGCACAGTATCTGACAGATCTCTGAATAGAAATATCACAAGAAATGTCAGTCTCTGTACAGGTAAAGTGAAAACACTATTATTGTGATACACATTAAGAATTGTTTTGTTTTTTTGTTTTTTTTTTAGTACCTCCATCATCCTCACAGCTAGTTGGGGTTCATGTTCAGGGACCATCATCACTGTAGCAGCCTGAGAACAAAGGACCCGTGACTGTTATCTGTCTTCTGGTTGCCCCTAGTCTTAAAGATTTCTCCATCACCTGGAAATCAGCTGGCAACAAAATTCCTGACTGTTATGTCCTAACTAATCCTGCAGTGAGTTACAACAATGGGACAGAGACTCAACAGAGCTTCCTTAATGTGTCAGCAGAAAATTGGGATGCAGATAAACAAGGGTTTTGTGAAGGAAAACATCCATGTTCCAATCAGGGCAATGAAGACCATATAAGCAAAACCAGAGGTAATGTTAGAAAGGTAACAAATATATTACAGCTCTTTCTAAACTTCATGTTCCTCTGGTTGTGACTATATTTTTATGGTTCTGTCCCTTTAGTGTTTTTCAAGACCTTTGTGTGCCAACAGTGAAGACAATGCAACCAACTGCCTCTGAAGTTTCAGTGTCTGACATCCTAACGCTTATTTGCCTAGTGTCTGGAGTTTTCCCTGCAAACATCATAGTGCACTGGGAAGAAGATGGCCAGACTCTCCCATCCATGCATGACGTTAACAGTCCTCAATGGAAATACTCAGGGAGCAGCTCTTACTCTGTGAGCAGCAGACTAAACATATTCAAAACTGAAGACAAAAGGTCTACGTATTCCTGTGTTGTCACACATGAGTCATCTGAAGCACTTGTTGAAGCCACCATAACTGATGTGTTTGGTGAGCTGCTGTTTAGCATTTAACATTAATCTTTTATTTCCATTATATTAATTTTAACAAAACTGATTAAAATGATTAACTGATTACTAAAACTGTAATGCACATCTTTCCAGCCTCAGTGATCTACAGCCAACCATCTGCCTACTTGCTTCAGGGCTCTAATGAACTTGTGTGCCTGGTTTTTGGCTTCAGTCCTGTATCCATTAACATCACTGGGTTTCCAAATGGACACACAGAACTGTTGAACTACAACACTAATGACTCCAAAGATGCCAAGATGGAAAGTTCAGTGTCCAGAGCCACCTTGACCTGTCCCAAGTAAAAGAAGTGTGATTTATTTGATGATATTGAGCATGCTGATATGAGCTGAGGAAAGCTGGAATGCGGTTTTCACCCTCATTGGTTTTTTCATCATCACCACCTTATATGGTATCATAGCTACATTGATTAAGATAAGCGCCTGTCATTTGATTGTTTAAAAGTAAGATTCCAGTCCAATTTTTAAATTATACTGTGCATTTTTACTATAATAATAATAATAATAATAATAATAATAAACACCATGTTTATCCTTCAGAAAATTGCTTCGTGCTCCAAGATATTGTAATTCTCAGATTTTCCACAAGAGTGAGACAAAGCTCCATGTGCAGAAGCAGCAATATAGTTTCCACCTCTAAGTAAAAAAAAACTACTAATGTTGTGATTTTAAGATGCCGATAAATGTGTTGGTATGCCAGTGGTGTTATGAAGAGGTGCAGTCATTTGAAAGCACAAAGACTGTTGTTGTAACTCTTCTTCTTTGCAAACACATGTAGTGTCCTTGTAAATCTGTACACTCCCTGTCTTTGAATGAAATGCATTTGTGTACTTTGGGGGTTTAGAGGAATTCACAACTGGCAGGGAGAGCACTAAACACACTAAAGCTTACTATTGGCAACCTCTGAAGTGATCTGTTGCACTTTCAGACTATCCCATATTTTCACGTTAACAAAAACACATTTATTAACATCGGAAATACTAGTATTTAATACACTACCAGGACACACCTTCTCATTTAATGCTTTTTCTTTATTTTCATGACTATTCACATTGTAGATTCTCACTGAAGGCATCATAACTATGAATGAACACATATGAATGACCTGACGTCCTGGCTCGTCCTTGCCATAGCATTTGTGCTGTACCTCATCGATTGCTTTTTTGCTTCCCCCTGAGTTCCTGTGCTGCTCACTATTTCACCATGTACCAGGACACACTGATTGATGGTGAGTTAATGATACTTTTATCTGTCTATCATTTTATCTGTCTCACTTGTTTCTCTCTGTTTTCATCTCCTCAGTTAGATGTCGCCTTTCTCACAGTCGGGGCTGAAAGCCGACAGCTCGCTGATTCTGATCTGTCGGCGGGTCCGCGCTTTGTGTTCAACAATATTGACCGAACCAGCACTCTGACTTTTACTGTTTACTGTTTTGCTTCCATCTCTCTCTCTCTCTCTCTCTCTCTCTCTCTCTCTCTCTCTCTGTGTACTTCAAGAACAGTTTCCCTTTCTTCATTACTGAACAAATTTAAACTTTTTAAAATTATTCAAAATGCAAAACGCTTAGCTGTCTCTAATAAAACCGCTGTAACGTCAGAGGTAATGTTCATATGTTGATTAATGGTTTTCTTTCGTTTTTGATGTACTGCAGAATATTTTTATAAAATCCCAGGCCAGGAAAATCACCTTCATGTTTTTCTGTGTTTTATTCTCAGCTACTTTGACACAAAGGCATCTGCTGTGACCTCACACCTGTGATAAAGTCTTGCGTGTGTCAGCTTCCTTTTTATTGATACAAAAATATGTAAATGTACTGATCTGAATTATATTTCTGACTGTCAAAATTTCCCAGAATTAAATCGAATCGTGGATCGAAGCGATTCGGGACCTTGTGAATCGGAATTGAATCGATTCTAGAAATCAGTGACGATACCCAGCCCTAATTATAATCCTAAAAGAAACGTGTGACTTATGAAGATTCACACCTCTAATCAATAGCATGATTTGTGTCCTTGTGGGGCTGAACTCATTCTTGTATTATTTTTGTTTTGCAGTCAGCAGATGGTCCAGACCTCACTGACACTCCTGTGGCTCTGCTGACAGTTGTCACGGATGACACTACTGATTCGGCCCTCTTCAGTCCCGAAAGCATCTGCATCGTCGTTGAGGATGAAATACTTGTGAATGGTCCCACAAATCTGGCTGAGTCATTTCTCCTGCTTTGGGTACATCTATGCACTAGACCTACAATACCCAAAGAAACTTGAGCTTACATTCACATTTATCCAGAAGGTTGTGATGTGCCTTGAGGACAACAAACCACTGAAAGGGCGTCTACTGATGCTGAAGAATGATTTGTTCAATGAGTGAATCACTCACAACGGACTACTTGTTGAGCTGAGTATTGAGGAAGCTTTTTTGTTTGTTTGTTTTTCCTAATCATTTGCCTCTTCTACCTCACATTTAAGATGAATGACTGTTCAGTTCACTATTCATGTTTAATGTTCTGTTGCCTAATACGTAAATGCACTGCCTTGATGTTTGTTCCCTATAAGTACAGCAGTGGAAACCAGTACTGTTTTGTTTTTTTTTTATGTATTTTTAAAAAAGAAAGTGAGCTGCAGCTGTCAAGGTACAGTAAGTGTTAAATGCCTCAATGTTCTAATAGCTGCAATTGCTGTTAATACTGAAAATGTTATTGAATTTTAGAATTGAGATGGAGACCCTTGGAGTCTTTTTCTCTTGTTTTATTTATGAAGCACTTTTTTATGAGTGAGCTCTGTTGTTTGTGCCTTTTTAAAAGCACATTGTGTTTAATAAAAAGTTGTTAAATTGTTAGTGTTGTTACTTTCATGTTTTCTAACACTTTTAGCTGATTATAATTTACTGGGCAAACAGTTTAGTATTATTTGTAAGTGTATTTCCCACAGTATTTTAAAAATATTGAAGATTAAGTGTTATTTCCCATATTATAAGTTAGAAAATATGAAAAGTTTGAGTTTATTTCCCACATCGTATGAGTTGCAATATGTAAAATATTTTAAGTGTATTTCCCACCTTAATTAAGTTGAAAAATATTGAACATTTTGAGTTTATTACTCCCTAATTATAAGTTGAGGAATATCAACATTTATGAGTTAACATTGAGGTAATTTAAGGCAACTGCAACTATAATTTTTATTTTAGTTAAACTTAAAACTTTTAAAAACATCACTAAAAAATTGTTGTGTAATCTGTTACACAACAATTTTTGAGTTCTGTGAACTTATTAGGTTTTACAGTGCAGAGACAACAGCAACAGCATGGTGCATCTGAGACTTTCCAGCCTAAAGCCAGAGGACTCTGCTGCGTATTACTGTGCTAGAAAGCCACAGTAACACAACCCTTCACTAGAGCTGAACAAAAACCCCTCACTGAACAGTTCTAACATGAAACCACCAGAGGAGGAGCTCTCAGACCACTGATGATTTCAGATCAGCATAATAAGTCAATACATAACATTGAAACATAATCTCGAAACAAAGGTGATTATTAATTCCAGTTCTCATAAACATTATTTCTCACAGACGAAGGTTACTTTTCTTAATCCCTCTTCTTTTCTTCAACAACCAAAAACATATTCTGGTATACATAACCCTCAAAATAAACCACATTGCTGTGTTTCTTCGAAAGCATAAAAAATATGAAAGTGTTGCATAGTTTAGTAGTTACAAGTTCATGAGTCCATGTTTACAAACAAAGCAAAATAATGCAATTTAATGCTTTTTTTTATTTAAAAAAAAAAGGAAATGAAAAATATTTCAGTCAACTATTTTAGAGGCCCAAGGACTTTGCAACCTGGTCTTCTATTGTGTGCCTTTCTCTTGTTCTGTCTATATTTCTGCTGTTTGTATATATCTCTCATGTTTTTTATTTATTTCTGCTATCTTACTATTTATATTTTATACCTGCATAGTTGGTGTGGAGCACAATTTTGTTGTGCATGTACAATGACAATAAAGGACTGTTATATTCTTTTCTGTAGCTCTTCGTTTTATACTGATTTGATATTCAGCATTTGACACCCAGCCTCTATTTCAGGCTTTAATTTATTTGTGCTTTTTATCCAATTTAATTTATTGCTCTACAGTACAACTGTACATCCCTCATGAGTTATGGATAAAGATATAATTTTCCCTTTTTTGCAAGTTGCCATTCTTCTAAGGGATAAAACCTAGAGTTTTAAATCTAAAACACATTGAAGTGTGCAAAAAATTACTCATACTCTATATGCATTCAAACAGTAAAGACTGAACAACACTGCAGAAAATAAAACACCTCAACCAATCACATAAATGTACAGGTTAAATTTGCCATGTGAAACAAATGAAATCAACTTTTTTCACCCAAATTTAAATTTTAATGTTGATTCAGATGTTTTTTTTTTTATCTTTAAATCTTAAGTATGTAATACATATGTAGCATATATATCCTTAAGACTTCACAAGTAATGCTAGCAATCTGTATGCTTACCATTTATTCCACTTCATGTGTATTATTCACAACAAAGCCAAATAAAAATGTAAATTAACTTTCTCTTTCATTACTACTCCTGTTGTTTTAATTTTAATGAACCCTAATAAAATACACATTTTGTCGTTACACTACACATATGATAAACCAGCTATATTAAACATCATTAACTACTAAAAGCTACAATTAAACTAAAGAATAACTATCTTTTTGAGCCCCTCCCTTCTCTGATATCATGATGCAAATCTTCATCCCGTGCTGGTCTTTTATCAGAATCAGAATCAGAATACTTTATTGATCCCTGGGGGAAATTATTTTTTGTTACAGTGCTCCATTATAAACCAACATTAAGACAAGACAGACAATACACTAACTAAGAATAGTACAATATATACATATATATACATACATACATACATAAGTCACTCATAAATAAATAGCTGGAAAAGAAACATGTGTAGTTGTAGCAGCAAACAGTGTGTTAAGTGGATGCGTTGTACAGGGAGATGGCCACAGGCAGGAAAGATTTCCTGTGTCGTTCAGTGGTGCTTTTCGGTAATCTCAGTCTCTCACTGAACGTGCTCCTGTGACTGACCAGCATGTCATGGAGTGGGTGGGAGGTGTTATCCAACATTGTCTTTATCTTGGACAGCATCCGCCTCTCCGACACCACCTTGAGGGAGTCCAGCTCCATCCCCACAACATTGCTGGCCTTACGGATTCGTTTATTAAGTCTGTTGGCATCTGCTACCCTCAGCCTGCTCCCCCAGCATGCAACAGCATAGAGGATCGCACTGGCCACAACAGACTCGTAGAAAATCCTCAGCATTTTCTGGCAGATGTTGAAGGACCTCAGTCGCCTCAAAAAATAGAGACGACTCTGGCCCTTCCTGTAAAGTGCTGTGGTGTTTTTAGCCCAGTCCAGTTTATTGTCAATGTGTACTCCAAGGTATTTATAGTCCTCCACAATGTCAACACTGACCCCCTGGATTGAAACAGGGGTCAAGTGTTTCCTGGTCTTCCTGAAGTCCACGATCAGTTCCTTGGTCTTTGCCACGTTGAGCTGCAGATGATTCTGCAGATGATTTTTATATTGCATAGAGCACCAGAAATCACATCTCCACCGGATGATGAATACACTCACTCCCCTGCTCATTGTTCTCTCTCTGCCCTGTAAGTTGTCTCGATTCTTATTTTTCTCATATCAAAAAAAACCATCAAGTCATACTCATTTGTGGCCCCATTACAACTTTCCAGGTGTCTCACTTGTTCCTCTCTTCTTTCATCTCATCAGGTGTTACATGTCAGAGCATGGAGTCCATTCCTTCCAGTCCAGTAGTGAAAAAGCCTGGAGACACTCTTAGTCTCTCCTGTAGAGGATCAGGCTTCAGTTTTGATTGCTGTGTTATGATCTGGGTCAGAGAACCTGCAGGAAAACCACTGGAATTGATCAGGAGTGGCTTCTCAAGTTCCAGCAGAAACAGTTATGCAAGCAGTTTGAGAGGACGTGTAGAAATCAGCAGATATGACAGCAACAGCATGGTGTATTTGAGGTTGTCCAATTTGAGGCCAGAGGATTCTGCTATTTATTACTGTGCCAAAGAGAAACAAAGTGTTTAAAGCAGCTGAAGAGGCTTTACAAAAACATCCTTTTAGAAGAACCCAAAGGAAGCAGTTGTTCATCAAAAACAGGGACACCGGCTGATAAGACAGTTGTAAGAAATTTCTTTTTAAAAAAGATGATAATGATAATAATAAAACATTATTTAGAAAAAAGCAAATAATGAAAATAATGGACATAGATAAACAAAAAAAAAAAAAAGATTGCCACCTATCAGACGTTTATTAAACCTTTTAAATAAAAATATTTTTAATAGGACCAGAATCTCCCATGCTATCACCTTGAGTGCCGACCTGTTGTCTGTAGCTCTGCTGCTGCTGGATCCTGTGACTCTCACTGAAGTCGAGACACTGACAGCAAGATCACAGCACATTAAGTGTTACTGTTATTACAGTGATGTTCAATGTTTTTTTCAAAAACATTTAAACATGAACAGTCGGCACAGCTTTCCTCTTGAAATGTGCAACTCACTGAATACTGAAAACAAATTTATTGAAAAGAAAGAACTTTTGTGGCACAGGTCTAACTGTATATCTTTGTGAATAAAGAATAAGATTTGAAATGTCAGTTTTATCTTTTATTTTCTGTTTATGAACGCCCACATAAACGTGGGTTGTAAAACATATATTTGAATAAAAGAAATCAATTATAGAAGTTCTGAACTGCTATGAAAAAACATTTTTTTTTTACAATTCTTTATACTATAATTAAATTATTTTATGTATATGATATAAAATGAAAGCTTAGACAGATGGATTCATCTTTTTTTTTAGCTTTCAGTGTGTATCAAAAGTGTTTAGAAAACAAAATCTGCAAATTCAACACTTAATTAAATAAGACAATAAATAAGACATAAGCTGAATTTTTTTTTTCCTTTTTAGTTCATATAAACCTCCACTGTTTTAAATAGTTTAAGTGTGTAAATGTATGTGTGAATGGGTGGATGACTGGTTGTGTAAAGCGCTTTGGGGTCCTTAGGGACTAAGTAAAGCGCTATACAAATACAGGCCATTTACCATTTAAGCACTAATTAAGCACAATAATGTAGCACCTTTTTTGCACAACCCATTTTCCATAGTTCCATTTCATTGGAAAACACCTAGCTATGACCCACATTTTTCTGCAGTCAGAAACATATTTAACTTAAGGGTTGCCTATGAGAGTTATTTTTACAGGTGGAAACTTCAGTAACCTTTCTGCTATAACATGTTTGTATCCATGTATGCAAATTGCACTTCCTCACAGTCTCCTATAAGAGTTGAGATCATGCCATCAGTGACACAAAGGAGGCAACATGTTCTCTGTAGCTGTGCTCCTGCTGCTGCTGGTTTTTGGAACCTGTGAGTCTCAATACGGAAAAGACAGAATATGATTATAAGATTCTGCCGAAACACAGATTCAGTATTCAACATGTTTTCTCCACAGGTGTAAAATGTGAGCAGTTGATACAGACAGCATCTGTGACTGTGCAGCCAGGTCAGCGTCTGACCATCACCTGTCAGGTGTCTTATTCTCTAAGCAGCTATCGGACAGCTTGGATCAGACAGCCTGCAGGGAAAGGACTGGAGTGGATTGGAGGTGCACATTATGGACACAACACATACTACAAAGATTCACTAAAGAACAAGTTCACCATCAACTTAGACACTTCAAGCAAGACAGTGACTTTAAATGGACAGAATATGCAGCCTGGAGACACTGCTGTGTATTACTGTGCGAGAATGCCACAGTAATACAAAGCATCAGCGGAGCTGAACAAAAACCCCTCAGAGCTTCAACATGTGTAAAATCCTCCACCAGTAGAGGAGCTCCCAGACTACAGAACACTGTTATCTGCTGCATGTCGCTGTTTAGCACTGGAGATTGCCATGATAATATATATTGTTTTAAAGTTATAGTTATAGAGAAAGTTTAAAATTTTATATTTCCAATTCAACCTTAATAACCTGCTAAATTTTTGACATTTTCTTTCTGGAATTAAGTGACAATAATATATTTTGATACTCATTTATATGATAAGTTTTAAAAAAGTTCTTAAAGTTCATTAAAAGTTCTTCCAGCTTTGTGTTAAACCACCTGTAATGAAGGTTAGAATTGGTTGTCTTTCATTATTTGCAAAAAAAAAAAAAAGGCAGGACTCATGCTGAAGTTCAGTGAATTTATTTAAAGCGAATTCAAATACAAACAAAAGCTTGGCACTTTTCCAAAATCCACGCTGATACAGATTCTCTCCTAAAAACACCAAATAGCTCTCCTCTCTTTAGCAGAAATTTTGAGAAGGACAAAGGTCTAGGAGCCAAGTTTTGCTGACCGATGCAATGCAATGATCCAGCAAAGACTGACGGTCTGACATTACATCAAGTAGTGGCTGCAAAGAAGTGCATAAGGAACAGGTGTGTGCACGGATAACCTGAGATGTGTCCCAAGTCCACACAAAAATAGCATAAAGGATAGAAAGAGAGAACATAGAGAACTGAGGACAAAGCAATCTTCCTGAAATATGCACATTATATAAGTCAAAAAAAGTCATCATGAGGGTAGATGAGAGAAGGCTAATGTTTATTGTTTAGTCAAAGTTTTACAGATAAAACATGTTTTAGATTTAATTAAACAAAAATAAATAAATAAACGGTAAACTTATATTTGTCACTTCCTCCCAATGATATCCTGATATTAATCTTCAGGCTTTGCAGTTTGCATGTTTTCTCTGTTTCAATCATCAGAAAAGATGCCAAAGTTAATGACCCTGTGTTTCTGGCTGCCTGGATATCAGGTTGTGCCCTCTGGCCTCTTAAAAGAAATCTTAAGGGCACTTCAGATACAATGTGACGACAGTACTGCTGTGCCCAGAAACCCATTATGTCCAGTGGCTTGCTCCTCATCATTCTACTTATCCTAGTAGGAAAAAGGAATGACAGGGACCGGCTGAAGATCATAGCAGAAAAACCCCCAAAATAAATTATGTGCTACATGCTGAACAGGGCAGCCAGTGCAACAAACATTTCAGGTCATTTACTCAAACTAGCAGTCTGGGCAGCACGCTCTACTTTTTATATAAAGCTATTATAACGTATCATTCTATTCATCTGTTAGTTGCTAAAAATATTTACTAAGTTCTTTATATACTGCTGAGTTTACTTTGTAGGAGGAGTCTATGTAAAACTGATACCTTCAGTAGATTTATATATCTTGGTACTCAATCTACCAGAGACACTGCAGACTAGACAAAGACATCTGACCTTTACAATGATCAGAAAAGTTTATTTTGCTATTTTACTGATTTTATTTTATTTTTTCTTGACTGGTAAGGACGTTTTTACATTTTTTGTTCAAATTAATTGTTATGAAGTAAACTTTTTGGAATAATAAGCCATTAACATTTCTGTAGGTTCTGAGGGTCAAACTCTGACTGAGTCTGAATCAGTCATTAAAAGGCCTGGAGACTCCCACAGACTGACCTGTACATACTCAGGGTTCAGTGGTGATTATAGTAATGCTTGGATCAGACAGGCTGCTGGAAAAGGACTGGAGTGGATTGCTTGGATGAGCAGTGGCAGCAGCAGCTGGTACTCTCAGTCAGTCAGAGGCCGCTTTACCATCTCCAGAGACAACAGCAGAAAGCAGGTGTATCTGCAGATGAATAGCTTGACGATTGAAGATTCAGCTGTTTATTATTGTGCTCGAGAGTCACAGTGACACAAAATGAAGAAATGCTCTACAAAAAGTCAGCCCATCAAAAGATGGAACAATTTGTTGCCAGCTGTTTTTCCCCTTAAAGTTACAGAAATTACAGTTAAGTTATCGAAAGATGTAATAACACTGCCTCAATGGGAAATGCTTTTATGATGTCTTGTCTTAATTTAATTTTTTATCAATTAAAAAAAAACAAAGACAAAGACATATTAAAATCTAAATTTCTGTTTTAAACAATTTTCTTTTAATTATGCCCAAACCAATACTACAGTAGAACCACAAGGCCATTCATTCTCCCTTATAATCGGTCATTGTCCTTCTGTACAGAAAGCAAAGCTCCTCACACACTGATATAAAGATTAATATCAGCCTGGTGCAGGAGAAAATGAGAAGTTTTGGGTTATCACCCTCAGTACAAGTTCTCTGTAGCTCTGATGGCACTGTTGGATCCAAAGAGTCTCACTGAGGCAATGACAGTATGATAAAAATACATGGTTTTATTGTATTGTTTTATTATATTAGGGATCCTGCAGGGACAGAACTGGATTGATAATACAAATTATACTGCACAAGGACAAGTTGACTATCATCTTAGACACTTCAACCAGGATGTGTATTACTGTGCCAGAGAGTCACACTAATACAAACCATCAGTATAGCTGAATGAAAAATCCCTCAGAGCCTCAACACTGGTAAGTGTTAATAACTCAATAGGTCAGTCATGACAAAACAAGAAAATGTCCATAACTAGGTCACAATAATGAAAATGACAAAATAATTCAATGTCACATCCCTAATCAAATTCCCACTCCCTCACTGTGACATCCTGATACAAATCTTCATGCAGTTTATAGCAGCACAAAACATCCAAACTCCACTTGTTGCTTGTAGGTTAATCCATATTTCTATTTCATCCTGTCCCTTGTAATCTGTATTAAAAATAAGCTTCCTCACAGACACATATAAGAACTTGACATGGTGAATTTTGTTGAACCAGAACAAGAGAAGCTTCCAGAAGATCACTTTCAGCACCAACATGTTCTCTGTAGCTCTGCTGCTGGATCCTGTGAGTCTCACTGAAAAGAAACACTGACATCATGGATGCTACGCACTGTTACTTTATGTACAATTAAATACAGTGTGAACAGTTGACACAGCCAGCCTCTGTGACTCTGCAGCCAGGTCAGCGTCTGACCATCACCTGTCAGGTCTCTTATACGCCTTTGATGCTTGTTTCCTGCGGGGGAACACAGCGGGTCTGTGTGCTGCGCTGTAATGGTAGCACTGTGCAGGGCAGCTGCTGTGTTCGCTTCGGATTACTCCTCACCCCCCACCCAATCCTGTGGCTTGTCATGTCTTTCACAATGTTGTGCTGTGGACATTTATGTGCATTTTGTGCAGAGGAGTTTTTTTGTTTCCTGTTCTCATGCTGTCCTACCATGGAAGCACGGCATGAGTAGAGGTCTCTTTTTTTTCCTCTTGTACTTTCCCATTGTAGTGTACATTTCAGTGTTTTTCTGTAACGCTAACGATCTCCGACTTGTATCCCCATGTAATGTCTGTGTTGTGTGTGTAAGGTCGGGGGGGGTGTCCCCATTTCACTTCAGGGCAACCTGCATGTGGCGAATAAAGCTTTGATTGATTATTTGCTGAACTACCACAAGGCTTGGATAAAAAAAAAAAACCCTGCAGGGAAAGGACAGGATATTCTGCAGACTGCAGATTCATACTACAAAGATCCACTAAAGAATAATTTCAAACAAGAAAGTGACTTGAAAATTAACCAGATTTGCAGACTGAAGTCACTGGTGTGTATTACAGTTTTTTTCTGATTGCTTAAGCACATGTTATGTAACTATTGGCTAATTTAGCAAAACTCTACACACAAATAAAACAACCTGTCACCCAATTATCCAAACATTTTAGTTCTCTTGCAAAAGCAAACACAGCTAGATTAACTCTTCACACCTTTGTAAAAATGGTGTTTCCGTATCAAACAGTACACACAAGCCATCATCTACTAAGCACACAATGCGCCAACTGCACACCGATGGTATGAATACAAAACACATCTGGCGTTTGCCTTCCCTGTGCACAAGGTAGGCTATGTCAGTTTGAGCTCATACTTCTGTCATAGATCCATAAGCATGGAGGGATCCAAACTTCAAGTACTGGTGTTTAGTCAAACACATCAAAACAAACACAAGTGTTTATTTCCAAGTATAGGATTATTTGCAATCGCCATAATGACTATATGGGTTACGTGGTCTGCAGTGAACATGCTTCCTCTGCCCCCTCCTCGTCTTCCTCTTGCTCCTCCTTGTCCTTGTCGTCCTCTTCATCCTACTTCTTCACCTCCACGTCCTCTTCCTCGGCCTCCTCTACTTCTCACTCTTTTTGCTCCCTCCATTGTACTCCGCACACACAGCTTACCTGTATTATAGTGCTTAGGCTGATTGCAAAGTGAACGAATTATCTAAGAAAGTTTTCACATGTGAAAGTGTGCCAGACAGTTGGCAAATTAGTGTTAATGATAGCCATACATGTGTATACTTTTGCTAGGAGTGTGTTGGAAATTTGGAAATTGAGTGTTGTGCAGTGAATTGTGCCTACAGTCTTGCAAAGTGTGTGTTACAAAATTGCAAACTGAGTGCAAAGCAGTTTTTGTGCTTTTAGTTTTGCACACTCAGTGAGTGGTTTTGCTATACGTCTGACTAGTTTTAGAAATTGTGCTACAGGAATCACAGTTAGTGTTTAGGCATTCGGTAAAAACTGTAACATTGAGCCAGAGAGACACAGCCCATCAGCATAGCTTAACAAACCCCCTCAGTTGTAGCATCAAACTACCAGAGGAGGAGCCCTCAGATCATGAATGAATTCAAGATTATTTTTCTCTGGAAGTCAGTTTGTTGATAAATTCTCCAAGGTGAGTCTGTAAGCACATCTTATAATAATAATGATAATGATGATGAAATGTCACAGAATTAAAATAATTTCAATGAGAAATTTAAATATAGTGAGATTAAATGATGCTTGTTGATTTGAGGTTTTGTTTGAAATCTCACCAGCTTCACTTTTTCAAAGAATTTGTCTCTTTTGAAAGACAGATAACTTGTTTTTAGGTTGAGATAGAAATTATTTAATGAATTGATATAATATATCTGTAAAGAGAAATCATCATCATCCACAGACTTCCAAAAACCTGTGCAGATACTCAAAATGCAGTTTTGTTTCTCTTGAAATACTTCATCATCCTTTTTTTGCTTCCAAAAAAATAATTTTAACATCTATAATATTAATTATAAAACTGGAGTACTGCAATTAATGTTCCCATAACTCTTCATTTATGTGTTATCCAGTATTTTTATTACTCATATGATCATGTTTGTGTTTTATAAGTATTAATCAAAAAACGTCATTAAGAAAATTGACAATAGTATCTTCACCTTAACCTGTTTTATTGATATAATCAGTGGCTGACTTTAAAACAGATTTATATTTTACATATCCTAACTACATGGCTAATTGTGACTGGTCTTAAAAAATGTGGGATGAATGCAAAACCACAATACTTTTGCATGCTGCTCCTCCTCTATAAATCTGACTTCAGAGAAGATGACAGGAAGCTAAGGACACACAGTTTGACAGTATGGACTACAGGACAGGACTGCTGCTGTTAACTATCTGCTGGGCAGGTGAAAACACTCATAGACCTGATATTACACAACATTTATTTCTCTCAACAAACTATTTAACTTAGTGTGATTTGGTGCTGTTGACAGGTGTTGTTAGTCAGACTCTGATTGAGTCTGAACCAGTCATTAAAAGGCCTGGAGTATCCCACAGACTGACCTGTACAGGCTCTGGATTCACATTCAGCAGCTACCCTATGAACTGGGTCAGACAGGCTCCAGGAAAAGGACTGGAGTGGATCGCTTTTGTACACACAGGCAGTTCTCATTTCTTTTACTCCCAGTCAGTCCAGGGTCGATTTACTATTTCCAGAGTTGACTCCAGCAGTAAAGTCTATCTACAGATGAACAATCTGAAGACTGAGGACACAGCAGTTTATTACTGTGCCCGACAGACACAGTGAGACACAGCAACTGGAGAGTCATACAAAAACTACTTCCTCTATTTGCCAACAACACAAGGAATACTGAATTATATCAAAAAAGGTGGCATTTTATTTAGAAATGCAAGATGAAATTTTCCTCAATTACTCTAATGCTAAGTGGTAATACACATGTCACATACTCATACTCTCAAATTTTTCTGTTTGTAAACAAAAAATGTGAAGAAAAAGACTCTGGAAGATGAATTAAATAAGTGATAGTGATTGTGATAGTGTTTTTGGACAGTAAGAAAAAGTGCTATACAGTGCTATATAATATATTCTAATATATTGCAAGTTTATAGAAACCTGTGCTGTTTTAACTGATTATACACTGAGACAATGAAACATACTTGATATATAAGTAGATATATTTTCTAAAGTTGCTTTGTGCCACTGTGCTGAGATCACAGGCACTACGGAGCTGACTATTTTATTTACATTTTTTAAATAATTTTATACAAAACAAGCTATTAAAATAGAGTCATTTATTAGAAAACATCTCATTTGATTTATTAAACACCGAGCAATACAATTTTAACAACGATTCATTGGAGGCTGTGCATGTGGCTTTCTGATAATAGGTCCCTCTGGCTTTCCTAACAAATGAGAAATTAAGGTCCCTTCCTGACAATGTGACACAGTTTGTTGCTGAGAAAAGCAAAGTTATAGCCAAGCCATCTGAGGCACACTTACACCTGTGGTGTTGTCAAATACTGCACATTTGTGTGTTCAATAGAAATAAAGACTATTAAAGGAAATCTGTGCCAAAAAGAGTACATAAAGAGCCCAGTGGCCAGCACTACTAGCAGTATAAGACATAATGTTCTGAAAATAGTGTGGGAATGATTGTCTTGAAAAAAATGGTCAGTTTTAATATTTGAACATTCTAATTTCCTTTAAAATTAATTTAATTTAATACATTAAAAAAAGAATCAAAAATTGGCAAAATGTTTATTATCATTTTTTAGTTTTTTTACTTTGTCAAAGAGCAAAATTTTTGCTGAGGAGGAGGAGTCAATGCAAAACTCCTGTATTAACTAACTTTATATGCGTTCAAGCCTAAGTCAGGGATTCAACCTCATATAGACACAGCAGACTGGGCAAAGACAACTGACTTTAACAATGACCAAACCTGTTCATTTAGTTATTTTCCTGATTCTGTTTTGTTTCTTGGCTGGTAAGGACATACATTTTGCTGAACAAATGAAATGATATGAAGAAATGTGATAACTAATGAGTTGTTAACACTTCTGTAGGTACTGAGGGTCAAACACTGACAGAGTCTGAACCAGTGGTTAAAAGTCCTGGAGACTCCCACAGACTGACCTGTACATACTCAGGGTTCAGTTATGATATTGCTGCAGCTTGGATCAGACAGGCTGCTGGGAAAGGACTGGAGTGGATTTCTTGGATCGAGAGTGGCAGTGGCAGTAGCAAGTACTACTCTCAGTCAGTCCAAGGCCGGTTTACCATCTCCAGAGACAATAGCAGAAAGCAGGTGTATCTGCAGATGAGCAGCTTGACAACTGAGGATTCTGCTGTTTATTACTGTGCTCGAGAGTCACAGTGACACAAGAGGAAGAAACTCTGTACAAAAACTCAGCACATCAAACTAAATCTAAATTTACATTCAGCTTTTCTTCCCCAAAGGGGAACCAGCATTGATTTTTGTGGAGCCTTTGTCCATATGTATGGTAAATCACTTTTTTCTGCACATGCTGATCTGCTGCCAGGGCAAACAGATCAGACCTCAGGCTTAGTTATCTCTGTCCCATCTCCCTGTACGCACAGTCCTGATCAGTTCCACTGATATTTGAAGAAGGAGGTAAGTGAAAAACATTTTGTCTAAAAGTGTCTAACTGCAGGCTAATTGCCCTTGGTAAAGGTATTTTATTCTATACATTATTTACCCCATTTTATATACAAAATGTGAATTTAAATTTACCTACAGACAAAAATCAATGTTTAAACGCACACACACACACACACACACACACACACACACACACACACACACACACACACACACACCTACACGCACGCACACACGCACGCACGCACACACACACACACACACACACACACACACACACACACACACCTACACGCACGCACGTGCACGCACGCACGCACACACGCACGCACACACACACACACACACACACCCCGTTCAGCTATCTTAGTGAGGACGTTCATTGATATAATGCTTTCCCTAGCCCCTTACCCTGACCATAACCATTAAAAATGAATGCCTGACCCTAACCCTTACCCTAAACCTAACCAGAGCCTGATTGTAACCCTGACACTAAAACCACATTTTGAGCCTCAAAAAGGCCTTCAAACTTGTGAGGATCGGTGTGTGTCCTCACAAGTTGGTTCTCGCAAGTATAGTAGAATGTAGATTTTGGTCCTCTCAAAGATAGCTAGGTAGGAACACACACACACACACACACACACACACACACACACACACACACACATACACACACACACACACACACACACACACACATATGTATGTTTGCCTGGCAGCACCCCTGCTCCTCAGTGCCTGAACAATTACGGGAAGTCATCAGAGGAGGAGCCCTCAGACCACAGATGATTACAGTACCAGGCCACTAACACAAACAGTCTGTGTTCTATGCCACTCTGTAGCACTAGTTTTAATTTTATAGGTAATAAAGCAGTACTAACTGAATTACAATTTAAGGTACAGTATACAATTCAACTTTAATAGCTCAAAGCTCAATTGTTGACAAAAAAAAAACAAAACTTTTATCTGTAATTAAGTCCTAGTAACATATGACATGTATATTTGAAGCATTTGAACTAAGCTTCTACTTAAAAATCATCCTGTAACTGAGTTTTGAATTGGTTTTATTTCTATTTTTGGAAACAAATCAATGCAGTGTTCATGAAATAAAAGTATTATCTCCATTATCGCCACTGTTTAGTAAAAGATAATTCATTTTGATTTAATATTAGATTTCACAATTAAGGACACTTTGTCACATTCTCACTCTCTCCAAATGATATTCTGATACAAACCTTCAGGCTCTGCAGTTTGTGCATTCTCTGTCTTTTTTCTGGGTTTTTATCTGCCTTCAGAAAAGATGCTGAGTTAATGGTGTCTAAGGCACTGTCTCAGAACAGATCCTTCATCAAAAGATGCATAAATATAAATCTATGCAAGGTGGTAAGCTAGTGAATTGAGGAGAAAAAGATAATAAATAATTTTTGTGCATTTTTAATGTTAGCCTGGATAATTCAAATTCTGTTCTGTTTGGGGAGGAGCCGATGTTCGCTAACATGTTTAAGTACGTGATGAAGAATGACTGCCGGTGACTACATGATTAGCCACCCATGTACACAGAGCAGAGACAAATGGCTTTAACAATGAATCGTTGTAATTTTATGGTTGTTTTTCTCACCCTTTCAATTTGCTGGGCTGGTAAGAACGGCACAGTCCTTTTACATTATTGTTATAAAACAATACAGAAGTTAATTGTTTCTGTTTGTTTGTAGGTATCAAGTGTCAAACACTGACTCAGTCTGAACCAGTGGTAAAAAGTCCTGGAGAATCCCACAGACTGACCTGTACATACTCAGGTTTCAGTGGTCATTCTGCAACTGTTTGGATCAGACAAGCTGCTGGAAAAGGACTGGAGTGGATTGCCTTCATCTGGGGTGATAGTAGTGGCAGCTTCTACTCTCAGTCAGTCCAAGGCCGGTTTAGCATCTCCAGAGACAACAGCAGACAGCAGGTGTATCTGGAGATGAACAGCTTGACAGTTGAGGATTCTGCTGTTTATTATTGTGCTCGACAGCCACAGTGACACAAGAGGAAGAAATGTTGTACAAAAACTCAAGACATCGAACCAAGTCTGTTGTTACACAGTCACACAAACACCAGACATTACACACTGTTACTTTAAGAGCTTACAGACCTCTCATCACTTTAAGAAACTCAAGTTAAACAGTTCCCCCTCCGTGGTCCATGCTGCAACGGCCAGCCCTTTTGCTGTTCCTTACTCCCCACTGACCTTAGAGGAGCTACTGAGGTTTATATAGTATCTATGCATTATCTTCTCATGCGCAATTGTTCAGTCAAAAACTTTTTTCTTTTTCTTTTTAAATCACATCTCCTGCCAAGTCTTTTTTTTTAATCATCCCCTTTAATTTCAACTATTCATATCATCCTTACAGTCTACTTCTCAAGCACTAGTCAGAAGTTTACTGTTGTCCACTAAGAATTTCATTCAACAAAGCACAACAAATATTAGTAGTAACTCGATCAATTGGAGCAATTATAATTCACAATAAAAACTACACTACCATACCGTTGTGCCCAGAAACCCATTATTTCCAATGAGAATGTGGGCCACACAAACAATGTGCATGCACATTTTCTAGTTGTTTTTTTTTTTTTTTACTTTGTAAAACACTAGTATTGTTTGCAGTAAAGGAGTTAATGCAGAGCTCATATGCATTCTAATACACACACTGCAAACTGTACAAAGAAAACTGAATTTAAAAATGACCAGATCTGTGCATTTAGTTATTTTCCTGATTCTCTTTTGTTTCTTGGCTGGTAAGGACATACATTTATGTTAACAAATTAAATGATACGAAGAAATGTGATAACTAATGAGCTATTAACATTTCTGTAGGTACTAAGGGTCAAACACTGACTGAGTCTGAGTCAGTGGTTAAAAGGCCTGGAGACTCCCACACACTGACCTGTACATACTCAGGGTTTGGCTATGATATTGGTGCAGCTTGGATCAGACAGGCTGCTGAAAAAGGACTGGAGTGGATTGCTTGGATCTATGATACTAGAAGTAGCACCCACTACTCTCAGTCAGTCAGAGGCTGGTTTACCATCTGCAGAGACAACAGCAGAAAGCAGCTATATCTGTAGATGAGAATCTTGACAACTGAGGATTCTGCTGTTTATTACTGTGCTCGAGAGTCACAGTGACACAAGTGGAAGAAACTCTGTGCAAAAACTCACGACATTAAAATAATATTTACACAAATTACCTGCATTTAAATGTATTTTAAAAGAACAAAGAATGGAAAGTTTAATTTATACTTGTATGTTAAGCATATTTTATTTTGATGTACTTTGTTCGTCCTCACAGTCAAATGAACCATAATCATAAACACAGAAACTCTGATGCTTTACAAAAACTTGGCAAAACCCTAAAGTAGGAATAGATCAGCATTTAGACAAACAAACAGACACACATGAAAGAAAGTATGTCGGAGTTTTCAGTTTATGACTTTCTGGTTTCCAAAAACAAATTCTTCAAAATAATGTACTTTTCTAAATGAGTATCAAGTAGGATTTTATCATAAAAGAAAAAAATAAAAAAAATTTAAAAAAATAAATTACGTAACTATAGCGGATAAGACTGTTTTACCTGAACACAAATGCTGGCCTGGGGCAATGGCCTGGAGAACATCCAGAATGAACCTGTACATGCTCTGGATTCAGCAGATACAATATGAACTGATACACACTGGCACTACAGATTTCTGTTAGTCCAAGTTCATCCAGGGTAGGTCCATCATCTCCAGAGATGACTCCAACAGTTTGCCTGCTGGAGTAAAATCTATTTTTTTGTAATATTAAGCTTGATAAATGAAACAGATGTTAAGTGGAATTGAGCACAAGCCTAACTATCCTTTTATAAATATTTAACAAGATATTTATGGCAGAAAACAATCCTCTTTCAATTTAGATCATAAAACTCAGCCAAACTGATATTTGCATAAATCACCTGCAGTTCAATCTCTTTGGAAACAGAAATTTTAGAAATATTTATGTGTATGCTAAACAGAATTCATTTACTCCGTTCATACTTTACAGTTAAATGAACAATAATCATAAACACAGAAACTCTGATGCTTAAACAAATGCTTCAACATGTACTTTCACAAATGAGTATCAAGAAGGATTTTATGATCAAAGAAAAAATAAAATAAAAAATGTAGAATTATAAGGATAGGACTGTCTTACCTGAACACAATTACTTAACAAGTAAATACATTTCAAATAATAATGAAATGAAATGATCAGTACTACAAGCTACAGCATGGTTCTGTATTTGAGGGAGGAGCTGATGCAAAACTGTTCTAGTTTATCTTTACATAAATGTTAGAGAGTTTAAGACAGAGAGTAAATCATTGAGGTACCCACTGTAGACTGAGCAGAGATAAATGGCTTTGATCATGTTCAGACTTCATATGTGGTTCACTTTTCTTATTCTTTTAATGAACTGGGCTGGTAAGCATTATACGTTTACTTTTACTAATGAAAACACATAAAATGTCTGCATCATTGTATCTAATGAACTGTTTGTCTGTAGGTACTGAAGGTCAAACACTGACTGAGTCTGAATCAGTGGTTAAAAGGCCTGGAGACTCCCACAGACTGACCTGTACATACTCAGGGTTCAGTAGCGATTACTGGAACGCTTGGATCAGACAAGCTGCTGGAAAAGGACTGGAATGGGTTGCTACTATCAGTGGTAGCAGTAGCAGCATCTACTACTCTGAGTCAGTCAGAGGCCGGTTCACCATCTCCAGAGACAACAGCAGAAAGCAGGTGTATCTGCAGATGAACAGCTTGACGACTGAGGATTCTGCCGTTTATTATTGTGCTCGAGAGTCACAGTGACACAAGAGGAAGTAACGCTGTACAAAAACCCATGAAAGTCAAACACTGCTTTCAACTTTCAACATTACTTTTCCAGAGACTCACAGAAAAGAAGCATCAGTAGAGTTGAAAAAGAACCCCTCAGTGCTTGAACAGAAAACAAATCTAAATCATACAGTATGAGTTGCACATAAAGGATTTAATTTGGTCACATCCAATGATTTTTCCCCTTCACCCTTTTCGGAGGGTGAATGCTAATCTTAATGATGCTTTATACTGTGTGAACTGATGGTTTTCTTTCACAAATCCTTACAGCACTTTGGGGGCACAGTGTGTGTGTGTGTGTGTGTGTGTGGACCAGCGCTCCATTCCACTCTTTGCTGGACTGATAAGCGCTATTGTTCTTCCTTAATTCCACTACCCTCATAGGAGGTATGCTCACATGTTTTCAAGAGTGACTCAGTTGAATTTGTTAAAGTCTTAATTAATTTGTTTCATATTCTTTACTCATAAAAGCAACCTTCCTTTTTCTGCCAAACCTGTGAAGTCTCTCACTGCTAAACTGCAGTGATATCAGGTTGTGCAACAACCGCACCCAGAAAACTATAGGTTGGATGACTACTGTGTTTGAAGTTTGAAATAGACACGCACTTGCAAATGCTGCAGTAGAAATAAAGAATGACAGTGACTGGGTCCATACATATAATGCACACAAACACAAACCTTGTGCTACTTTTTTTTGAATACTTTGGAGTTTGAGTTTGGACTTCTCTATTTTTTTTTCAGATTTTCACTTTGTGTTTGTTGTTGAGGAGGAGGAGTCAATGCAAAACTCATACTTGATTTATATATGTTGAACAGTAAGGGTCGTGACTCAGTCTAATAGACACACTGCTAACTAGACAAAGACATATTACTTTGACAATGATCAAATCTCTTTATTTAGTTATTTTACAGATTCTGTTTTGTTTTTTCTTAGTTGGTAAGGACATGCATTTTCTTGGACATTTAAACTGATATAAAGAAAAGTGATTCTACTAATGAGTTAGCATTTCTGTAGGTTCTGAGGGTCAAGCACTGACTGAGTCTGGACCCGCTGTAAAAAGACCTGGAGACTAGGGTGAGGTGGTAATATAAGTGCTGCTTGGATCAGACAGCCTGCTGAACAAAGGACTTGAGTGGACTGCTTGGATCCGCTATGATGGCAATGAAATCACCACCTATATACCACCACCAGAGACAACAGCAGACAGCAGGTGTATCTGCAGATGAACAGTTTGATTACTGAGAATTCTCCTGTTTATTATTGTGCTCGAGAGCCACAGTGATGCAAGAGGGAGAAACTGTGTACAAAAACTCAGCACATCAAAAACAGGAACAATTTGCTGCCAGCTATCGTTTTCCTTTTAAAGTTACAGAAATTTCATTTAAGTTAGCGACAGATGTAATAAAACTCCATTCATGGGAAATGCTTTTGTGACACCTTGTCTGAATGGAATTTTTGATGAATTAAAAAAAACAAAGACACATTTAAATATAAATTTCTGTTTTAAATATTTTCTTTTAATTATGCCTAATCCAACAGCCATAAGGCCTTTCATTCTCTCTTATAATTAGTCATTGTGTATCTGTATGGAAAGCAAAGCTCCCCACAGATTAATATAAAGATTAATATCAGCCTGGTGCAGGAGAAAATGAGAAGTTTCGGGTTATCACCCTCATGTTCTTAGCTGGCACTGGATCCTAATAGTCTCACTGAGGCAATGACAGTATGATAAAAATTCATGCAGATTATATTGTATTTCTTGTTTTATCGTAACAGAGACCCTATAAGGACAGAACTGGAGTGGATTGAAAATACAAATTATACTGCACATGCAAAGAACAAGTTCACTATCAACTATCAACTTGTTGATTTGGGGTTGTTTTTTAAATGAGAGATGGAAGCTTAGAGACTCACTCTCTTTACTGTTTCGAGAAATTGGTCTTTTTTTGAAAGACGGATAACTTTTTTGCTATGATGAGATATAAATTATTTAATGAATTCATATAATATGCAGACCATAGTTTCTCATTGAGAACTTAATCGACCTTTTTTTCCTTCCACAAAAAAATTATTAATAAAAGTCATTAAGAAAATTGACAATAGTATGTTCACCTTCACCTCTTCTATTGATATAAATGAATGGCTGACTTTAAAACAGATTTATATATTACTTGTACTAACTATATGGCTAATTGTGACTGGTCTTAAAAGATTGTGGGGTGGCGTTAATGCAAAAACAAAATATTTTTGCATGCTGCTCCTCCTCTATAAATCTGACTTCAGAGAAGATGACAGGAAGCTAACGACACACAGTTTGACAGTATGGACTACAGGACAGGACTGCTGCTGTTAACTATCTGCTGGGCAGGTGAAAATACTCATAGACCTGATATTACACAACATTTATTTCTGTCAACAAACTATTTAACTTAGTGTGATTTGATGCTGTTGACAGGTGTTGTTGGTCAGACTCTGATTGAGTCTGAACCAGCAGTTAAAAGGCCTGGAGAATCCCACAGACTGACCTGTACAGGCTCTGGATTCACATTCAGCAGCTACCCTATGAACTGGGTCAGACAGGCTCCTGGAAAAGGACTGGAGTGGATCGCATTTATACACACATATAGTACTCATATTTATTACTCCCAGTCAGTCCAGGGTAGATTTACTATTTCCAGAGATGACTCCAGCAGTAAAGTCTATCTACAGATGAACAATCTGAAGACTGAGGACACAGCAGTTTATTACTGTGCCCGACAGACACAGTGAGACACAGCAACTGGAGAGTCATACAAAAACTACTTCCTCTATTTGCCAACAACACAAGGAATACTGAATTATATCAAAAAAGGTGGCATTTTTTTTTTAGAAATGCAAGATGAAATTTTCCTCAATGTACTGCAATTCAAAGTGGTAATACACATTCACATACAATGCTATTCTGTGTTTATTTATGAGCAGCTATGCCAAAAATCGAACTATGTATCTTCATGAATGTGCAAAGAGTTTTGACAGTTCTGACAACTTGTCAGTTAAAAATAAAATAAAATACTGTCCACTACTGTATTGCAGTATTTATATATATATATATATATATATATATATATATATATATATATATATATATATATATATATATATATTTAAACTTTATTTGAAGTCAAATTTTTATAAAATTTAGGGAAAGCACAGAAGAGTGAATTTCTCTTTTTTTTCAGATTTTTCTGTGTGTAAACAAAAAAGTGTGAAGAAAAAGACACTGGAAGTTTAATTAAACAAGTGACTAAAGCTTTTTTGTTATACTGTTTTTGAACAAAAAGTGTTATAAACTACCAAATGTCAATTTGAGTTTTTGTTTTTCATCATTTTTTTAACCTCCTAAGACTCTTTCATGGCATGCATTTTTAATTTCTCTTTGCTATTTGGGCTGATTGGGACCCGATGAACTTAAAAATAAAGAATTACCAGATTTTTTTTTTTTTTTTTACCTGATTTTTGTTTCTTTTTTTTTCTAAGCTTTATTTTCATTTTTAAATTAGAAAACGAACACAAACAAACAGACACACAAAGCAAAAAAAAAAAACAAAAAAAAAAACAACCAAACAAAAAAACAAACAAACAAACAAACAAACAAACAAACAGAAAACTCACAACTATGGGACAGAGCAAGTATCATCAAATAACCACAGCATGGCAGGCCATTGTGACCACAGAGGCACTCCCAGGTGCACACTCTTGTATCTATGCCTTTCAAGGATAACCTCAAACATCTGAAAACCAAACACAGAAAATACAGGCATAATAATAATAATAATAATAATAATAATAATAATAATAATAATAATGATGATGATAATAATAATAATAATAATAATAATAATAATAATAATAATAATAATAATAATAATAATGACAATATTGATAATTACAGAAATTTAAAACAAACACACAAGCAAACAAAGAACAAAGAATTTAAAAAAAAAAAAAAAAAAAAAGCAAAACAGAAAACACATCATGTAAACCCCTTTATGTAACCTATAACGAGTGTAATATATCCTGTGAAATATATTAAATTGCATTTGCCTGTGATTTGTAGAAATTAACATGGTCTGTGCCTGTTCCAATAAATGGTGCCATTCTACCTCTTCATAGACATAGCCCAGGTCTGTCTCCCATTTTCTTTTTAAAGACGCTTTATTATGGTCAGGTAATTTTTCATTGATAATAGTATATATAGAAGATGCTATTCCTTTTATTGACTTCCATGGTTTGGTGCAAAGGTGCATTTCAAGAGGAGTTTCTTTAGGTATCTCGGGGAATAATCCTTTGGATCTCTCTTTGACCCAATCTCTTATTTGTTGGAATTTGAAGAAACTTTGTCCTGGGAGTTTGAATTTTTCCTTTAGTTGTTGAAAGTCAATAAATGTATCATTATTGTATAAGTCGGCAACAGTTCGAATATTTCTGTCCTTCCATCCCTGCAATATTGGGTCAGCAATATGATGAGAGAGATCAGGGTTGCCCCATAAGGGTGTCCTTCTAAGAAAAGAGATATTTATTTTCAGAAGTGAGTGGGATTCCTGCCAGGCACAGAAGGTGTTTAATATTATCAAATTGTTTGTGAGCTTGGATAGACATTTTTTTGTACCTAAAAATAGAACATCTTTTAATGGTATGGGGTTCACCTCATGTTGTTCTATTGGAACCCATCCAAACTCACTCCTCTCTGCATATAGCCAGATCCAAATTGGAGTGTGGAGTGTGGTTCTCTTTGAGGAGGAACACATGCAAAATTATATCTTCCATCTTTGAATATGTGTCACAGGATAAAAAACAAGGACTACATGATTGAATCACACCAATGTGGACTGGGCAGAGACAAATGGCTCCTATAATGAACCATCCAGCGTTGACGGCTGTTTTTCTTATCCTGTCAGTCTACTGTGTTGGTAAGGACAGAAGTATTTCTTTGACAAACATTATGACTCAATGACAAATGATATGCTTGAAATACAAAGGCTAATTATGTTTTTATCTGCAGGTACTGAGGGTCAAACATTGACTCAGTCTGAACCAGTGATTAAACAGCCTGGAGACTCCCACAGACTGACCTGTACATACTCAGGGTTCGGTGGTGATATTTATGCTCACTGGATCAGACAAACTGCTGGAAAAGGACTAGAATGGATTGCTTGGATCCGATATGATGGTGGTAGCACTTACTACTCTCAGTCAGTCAGAGGCCGGTTTACCATCTCCAGAGACAACAGCAGAAAGCAGGTGTATCTGCAGATGAACAGCTTGAAGACTGAGGATTCAGCTGTTTATTATTGTGCTCGAGTGTCACAGTGACACAAAAGGAAGAATCTTTGTACAAAAACTCACCACATCACAAAAGGAACAATTTACTTCCTGCTGTTCACATTTATAGTAATGAACTGCAAGTCAACATCATTAACACAAGAAGAAACAACAAAGGCACAAGAATCTTCAAAATAATTAACAATATCTGTTGGGATTACTCATCAATTTGATAATCTATTTCAAATATTTACTATAAATTGCACTCAGCATCTTGTTTAGTTTTCAGACCACATGCATTAATCTTTAATAGTATCTTTCTTAAACATACACTTATTTATCATTACTTATTGCTGCCTGCAGGGAAAGGACTGGTATGGATCTGAATATAATCCTGGTGATTCATTCAGCAAAGATTTAGTAAAGAGTAAGTTTAACATCAACTTAGACTCTTCCAGCAAAGCACTGACTGCAAGTGGACAGATTTTGCAGACTGAAGACACTGCTGTGTATTACTGTGGAAGAGAACCACAGCATCAAAACATCCGTAGAGTTGAACAAAAACCCCTCAGTGCCTAAACAGTTATAACATGAAGCCACCAGAGGAGGAGCCCTCAGACCACTGATGAACTTAAGATATTACATTAATCAAGTGATTTTACAATGTGAGTTAAATTGATAGAAGAATGATGGCTGATGTAAAAATCAAGTCAGTAGATATTCCTTTATTGTATTTCACTTTAACATAAAACTCTGCACAGATACTTTGTGGCCACTGTGTTTACCTCAGATTGTTATTAAATAAGCAAACATCAGACTTTGTCTGAGGGTGTTTTTATTGTTGTTGTCTTTGTTGTATTTTTTTAGTAGCTGTCAGAAGGCCGAGTTAAAAAACAACAACGACTATTTTAACTGACTTGGCACTGTATAAAAAACAGGTTAAATAATATGGTAAATAATATAATTTATTTTTTTATTCAGTCAGAAGCTAACTTCCACCTAGGCTAATATAAATACAATATATTTATATTATAATGTTTTAATAATATAAATATAATATATACATTTACAGAAGAATAGATACGTCTAGTTTTGTAACTGTGCAATATTGAGAAAATATAGATGTTTGTTTAAAGAACTATAACATTTTAGATATTTTTAGTAAACTTTTAAAGATTTACAAAATGCAAGTATCACTGACAGTCATTGAGAGCAGGTTGACCAGCAAGTATTTATAAGACTAATATGCAACCATGTTAAAAAGCAGTTTATATAACTGAATATCCAATTGTCAAAATTAAATAATTATGGTGCATTAACATAAGGTGACTAAAGGCATTCATATAAAAAAGTTTAAATGTAATCATAAACACTGTGTGATAAATGTAAAGTTTTCAGGTACTAAAGATATAAAATTATTTTTACTATCAAAATTGTACTGTTTTAACACAGAATATATAAACTTTATTGCATGCAACCAATGTACATATTTTTTCATGGTCTTGATAACTTGATAGCAGAGGATTTTATTCTTTATTATTGTGCCTGAGACTGACAGTGTCACCGGAGTGAGAAAAACGTTTTTTTACATAAGTTACAGAGATTACATTTAAGTCATCAACATAGTCAAAGATTCAGTAAAGCTGCTTCACTGGGAGATTGTTTTCGTAAAATTATTTTTGAATGAAAAACACATCAAACTTTATCTTTGTGTTTTAAATAATATTGTTATTTTAATTAGTTAAAAAAAAATTGTAAATACTGATTGCCGCAGTGTGTTCTCTTATAGCCGAATATAACACATTTCCTACGTGTGGGACTAATAAAGGTTATCTTATCTTATCTTATAATCTGTCAGCATCCATCTATATATATGTAAAGCAAACTTCCTGACAGTCGACTATAAAGACTTGAAATCATGGTGTCAGTTAAAGCAGAAGAAAAGTTCTCATCAGATTATCCTGAGTACCAAAATGTTCTCTGTGGCTCTGCTGCTCCTGCTGGCTGCTGGATCCTGTGAGTCTCACTGGAAAAAAACACTGACAGAATGATCACAGCATACTGACTGTTGCTGTTACATAAAACATGTTTTTTTCCACAGGTGTGAAGTGTGAGCAGATGACACAGCCAACCTCTGTGATTGTGCAGCCAGGTCAGCGTCTGACCATCACCTGTCAGGTGTCTTATTCTCTGGGCAGCTGGAGGACAGCTTGGATTAGACAGCCTGCAGGGAAAGGACTGGAGTGGATTGGAATGAAATATACTGGAGATTCATTTTACAAAGATTCATTAAAGAACAAGTTTAGCATTGACTTAGACACTTCAAGCAAGGCAGTGACTTTAAATGGACAAAATATGCAGCCTGAAGACACTGCTGTGCGGTCGCACTTTTCTCCTCTCCTCCTCCTCCTCTCCCTTAGCTTTCCTGCTTAGCCTCTTGTGTCCTTGTCTAGTCTTGTGTTTTTTGTATTACTTTTCCCTGGAATACTCTCTCACAGTCTGTTCTCTAAAACCTAAAAGAGGAATTATGGATTTGATCAACTGGTCCCTGAATGCAATTGACACCCTTTCCTCAATGAGAAGTCTGGGCTCGGGTGAGCCTGAGTGTCCTGGAGGTACTTTCCTTGCACACGATGGACGAGTGGCAGAACTGGAGGGTGGTGTGCCTGGCGGGAGTGTCGATCGAAGACGCTGAAGATATCTACCTATTCGGAACCATGATAACAGGGTTTTTGCTGATCAGAGCTGGCTTGGCCCTGGCTTATCGAAGAATTAAGGAAGCGGAACCGGCTGTTCAAACCCCCACAAGGCTGCCCGCTGGGATTGGAACGATGGGGAGAGGCGTGAGTTTCTCGAAATGGGCTCATTGAGTCAGCACAGATAAGATCTTGGAGAACGCACGGCTGCTGTGAATACTCAGAATAAGATCTCTGAGCGCAAATTGGATAATATCTTGGAGAAGCTCACTGCGGTCGTGAGTTCTCAGAATCTGCTCTTTGAGCACAAGAATGACAACATCATGGAGCGCAAGGTTGATAACATCATGGAGAAGCTCGCGGCTCTCCAACGGGAGATTGAGAGACCAGTGTCGGACTGTTAGAACAGATTTGAAATTCATATGAGTTGTTCGCACTAAAGTAAACACATCATCACTTCATGCGGCTACCA
The DNA here is from genome assembly GCF_057382185.1 of Mchenga conophoros. NCBI lineage: Eukaryota > Metazoa > Chordata > Actinopteri > Cichliformes > Cichlidae > Mchenga > Mchenga conophoros. The sequence goes on from NC_140529.1 coordinate 20,275,567, forward strand.
CTCGGCGCCAGCTGTGGTCTCAAGGCTGGAACTGAACAACAACACCCTGATAACGACTGTGTTTAGACTGTTCTTCCTATCCTACGCAAGGCCACCTGGGTTGGCTGGAAGACTGTTTACTTAGCCTGGCAGGGCGAAGGACACTGTCTCAGCTGAACTCTGGACACATACACACACACGCACATATATATATATACACACGCAGATGTACACTCATCCCCCCTCCCCCTCCAAACGCCTTCGACGCTTATTCCCCTCCGATGCTGACGGTGGATCAAGGGGACCAGCGCATATGCTGCAGGCCCGGATGTACTGTCTACACTGGCTGTCTCTCACCCTTTACCCATCCCTGTTGCTTGTCATGTGTTTCTTTGGTGTATTAAGAGTTTTTTCATGTGTTATGTGCAGAGGTGTTTTCTTCTGTTCTCAAACTGATCTCTCTGTTGAAGCTCAGTCTGGGGGGAGTTATTTTATCACTCATCTTTCCTCATGTTGTGCATTTTCCATGTTATACCCCTCTGACCTGTCTTCCCCATGTGATGTTTGTGTAATGTATGTATGGTCGGAAGGGTAAGATGGCGCTGGCACGGCTGGCAGCCTTAACCCAATTTCCCTCGGGATGAATAAAGTATGATCAATCAATCAATATACCACATACTACAAAGATTCACTAAAGAATAACTTCAATATTAGCGCTGACTCTTCCAGCAAGACAGTGACTTTAAGTGGACAGAATGTGCAGGCTGAAAACACTGCTGTGTATTACTGTGCCAGAGAGTCACAGTAGCAGAAACCATCAGCAAGCCTGAACAAAAACTCTTCAATGTCTGAATAGTTGTAACATGAAGCCACCAGAGGAGGAGCCATTAGACCATTTATGGTTTTGGAGTGGTTAAATAAGAAAGGCTTGTATACTTTCTATAACAATGAAAACTTGAAAAACAAAAACAAAGAAAATATGAAAATTACACTAATGATATATGCTACACCCATAACTTAACTTGCTATGCCTAAGATTAATCAAACTAGCTTGTGCCCAACATAAAGACATAACATAAACAACTATAATGCAAGTTTGTAATGAAATGTCTTCAAATTAGAACTTAAGATAAGATTAGTTGTTATAACTTCAATGAAGTTTGAGTTTATAAATCTCCATAGATGTCATTAAAATAAAAAAGTGTGCATGCTTCAAAGCCTCTTATTCTATATTCTTCCATTTTATGAAATTAACAAACAAAAATGTGCGCTTTTTAATATTAGCAGTGTAAGAGCACATATTCCAGTGTTCACAAATAATAGCAAAAGATTACAGTAGAAGAATAAGATGAACACATACGCAGACATGCTGCAGTTCATGAATTTCTACAAAAAATGCAACATGATGAAAATCATGAGTGCTACTGACTATTTTGCATGAGCTAAGGTGTGGTCCTTTAACAGATGGAGGAACTGATGCAAGGTTAACTTTTCCCTAATTAATTTCCCCTAATAATTAAATATTTGTTTGTAGGTACTGTTAAATCCTAACTGAGTGTGAACCAGTGGTCAAAACGCCTGAAGAATCCCAGAGACTGATGGGTATAAAGTGAGAGTTTGACAGTCATTACTGGAACCCTTGAATCAGACATGCTGCTGGAAAGGTAGTGCAGTGCTACTCGGATTGAAATGAATATTACTCTCATCTTCATAGACAGCAGACAGAAATTCAGTCACACTGTCTTAATAATTGTTCATTTGAAACATTAGAAAATTCTGCATCGCAATTATTTATAGTACATGGTTATATTACTGACAAATGTCATTTATACATTTTCCAGCTTTTGCTTCTCACTTTGTGAAAAAGAGTTTTTTTGTTTTTTGTTGAGTAGGAGGAGCCAATGCAAAACTTATATGGCCAATGCCTTCAAATGTTCATCTGCAGAGTAAAAGTCACAGACTGCAGAGTGGACAACAACAATGACTTTTACAATGATCAGACCAAACTGTTTAGTTGTCTCTCTTATTTTGTTTTCTACCTTGGCTGGTAAGGATACATAAATCTGTTGGACAAACAAACATTTTTCTAATGAAGATGTGATCACAACAATAAGTTAATATTTCTGTAGGTACTGAGGGTCAAACACTGACAGAGTCTGAATCAGTGGTTAAAAGGCCTGGAGACTCCCACACACTGACCTGTACATACTCAGGGTTCAGCAGTGATATTCATGCTGCTTGGATCAGACAAGCTGCTGGAAAAGGACTGGAATGGATTGCCTATCGCAGCAGTGGCAGTAGCACTATAGCCTACTCTCAGTCAGTCAGAGGCCGCTTCACCATCACCAGAGACAACAGCAGAAAGCAGGTGTATCTGCAGATGAACAGCTTGACGACTGAGGACTCAGCTGTTTATTATTGTGCTCGAGAGCCACAGTGACACAAGAGAACGAAACTCTGTACAAAAACTTAACACCCCACGTCAAACCAAAACTATTCTTTTCTTTACTTCATTATCATATACACATTCAGAAAAAAGCTGTATTTAAAAGCCATGTTCTCATATAATAAATATTATCAACACTTCATTGATTTGAAATTTATTGTTAACCTGAGTTTTACTGATTCACTGTTTCTTTATTCAGTGAATAAAAAAGTTACTAACACATTCCAATAATATATTGACATTAACAGTGGTGAAACTGCATCCTGAAGACACTGTCTATTACTGTGTATGTGGCACTGTTACCAACCATCAACAGACACGCACAGATGAAACGTATCCACTGACACAGGAAAAAAAATAACCAAACACAAAAAAATAAACACACCAAAAAATTATAATTAGATATTTTAGATTGTAGATATTTTAATTGCAGATGTCTGTTTTCGTCGTGTTTCAACAGTTTAATGGTGTTTTTCTTTTCTTTTGTCACCCCCTTTTTTAGGATATCACAATTCATGCCAGGTGCAATTTTCCAGTCAACTGGGGTGCATTTCATACATTAATCAAGCATGTACTTTCATGGACTGTCAGAAAAAAAAAACATTTAACAGGAAAGGCAATTTTGGATAGTTAGATGACTTAATTGAAAATGTTTTAATGTAGAACTGTTTAATAAACATTAACATATTTTTTTCCCCCCAAGTAATAGCTTTCAAAATGACAATGAAAAATACAGTATTTTACAATGACCTGATTTTTAACATGAAAATAAACTTCTCAGTGGTAGACATTGTTGGGGTACTTGTACCACACCCTCTTTATGATGTCTTTGTAGTTTACTACTGTTTTGGTGACTTTCACTTTGTTTGAAACATCAGAGGCCTCATCTCCAGCCTCAGGATGATGAATGAACTCACTTTTCTGGTTGTTTTCTGTCTGTCCTGTGAGTTCTCCAGCTTCTTGCTGTGTTTTTATCCTTAAGAGTTGTACAAGTAATTCCAGACGACATCCTTGCTGACCATATCATTCTTCCATGGCCTGTCTCTCCTTTTATGTCATCCGGTATTACAGGTCAGATGCTGGAGATGCTGAAGAGACTTTGAATCACTCCTCTAGATGATCTGGATTAGCATTTAGTTGCTGCAACATGCACTGGATCAGACACCATTCAGCAAAAGCACTGGAATAGTTGGGGGCGTATTTATAATGACGCCAGTGGAACTGCCTGTTCCAGCAGAATAGGCACAGAGGACGAACAGAAATCACCAGAGATAACAGCAACAGCCTGGTGTATCTGTGACAATCAAACCTAAAGTCAGAGGACTCTGAGGTGTATTACTGTACCAGATACACATAGTAATCAAAGTAATTTGCCTGGCTGTACACAAACTCCACAGAAAATGTATTTTACATTGACCTAAAGGTGGGACTGCAACAGTTGAGTTTGTGTCGTGTTTCTCATGGCCATCCATCTAATGCACAGTCCACACTGCAATAGCCGCACCCTACACCCATTTCTTAAGTTAAAATATTTAACACATAATCTTCATCCTTTAAAACTGGTTAATGAAGTAAAACGATATAATACATTCTTTTTTGCAGGAATGTGTAATATTTGTTTATTGTTATTTTTTTCCTCTGTGATAAAGTTGTTTACACAGGATTTATAGTTACATAAATGCCCGCTGAAGATAAACCATCAACACATTTAAGTGACACATCGTTTAACACAAACAATCAAGTAGTGGGTAGTGACCGAAAGAACGAGATCGCGGATACAAGCGGCAGAAATGAGCTTCCTCCGAAGGGTGGCTGGCCTCTCCCTTAGAGATAGGGTGAGAAGTTCGGCCATCCGGGAGGGGCTCAGAGTAGAGCAGCTGCTGCTCCACATCGAAAGGAGCCAGCTGAGGTGGTTCGGGCATCTGACAAGGATGCCCCCTGGGCGCCTCCTGGGTGAGGTGTTCCAGGCATGTCCCACCGGGAGGAGGCCCCGGGGCAGACCCAGGACACGCTGGAGAGATTATATCTCTCGGCTGGCCTGGGAACGCCTTGGTATTCCCCCGGATAAGCTGGAGGAGGTGGCTGGGGAGAGGGAGGTCTGGGCCTCTTTGCTTAGGCTGCTGCCCCCGCGACCCGGCCTCGGATAAAGCGGATGAAGATGGATGGATGGAATCAAGTAGTATTATATTATTAATTAAGTTTGCCCCGACCAAACCGAAGTTAAGAACACTTTATTTTACTTGTTTGTAACTGTAAGAGTAATTACATTTTCATCATATTTTTTTTTTCTGTAGTTTATTGGGATAAACACTGAAAAAAACTATGAAAAAACTATGAAAAAACGTCTTCTTACCCTAAAAAACAAACAAACAAGCAAACGAAATAATCAAATTAACTTTTTTGATACTTGAAAAGTGATGATCTTACTCTGTTTTACAGGGGTGTATAAGAATTCATTTCTCCATGATGAGGAGTCATCTAGAAAACTGACCTTTTTATATCTTTGGTCAAGTCCACTTCGTATCACACTTTAAAACATTATGTCCCACTTCAAGCTAACATCCCAGGTAGTACAATAAAATGGTGTATCTTAACCCAAGCCAGGATCTTTTGCTAAATCTAATCACAAAGTTTCAAACTGTAGCTGAAAAACAAAACAAAACTAAATAATTAAACAAACAAATAAAACATACACAAAAATGTTGTTACATCCATTTTATGTAACATGATCATATCAGTTTGATATTCATAACTTATGTGATATATTTGCAGATGATCGTTCTCTCAGGACAGTGCTTGTCATCACATTTAAAGCCATAAAAATGACTTAAAGAAATATAAGAAGGTCCTGGTGGTTGCTCCTCTGTTTTCTATCAGTACATAACAAGTTTTATGACAGTGGTAAGTGCTATTTTTTGAAGATAAGATCATTATAACAAATGCTATTTTTCCTTTGAAAATATCAATAACTTATTAAAAAAAATTCAATACTGAAGTGTTGCAAAGGCAATAGTGTGTTTTAAGGCACTGATAGTGGATATAGAGACAGTGCTTTTTATTAAATGAATTTAAATAGAGCAGCTTGAGTTAACAACAACATAATTTTAAGTCTTTAGATTTCAAAATGAAAATATGAAAATGCAAGTGAGTGACTGACTCTGCTGGGCTATTTTCCACTCCCACCCAGTGATATTCTGATGCAAATCTTTAGTCTGTGCAGAGTACTTCTATAATTCTGACTTGTCTTGTATTTTATGTGGAGCATGAGAGGTCACATCTCCAGCCTCAAAATGATGAATGTAGTCACTCTGCTGCTGGTTGCTCATTTTCTGCCCAGTAAGTTTTGCTTTTTGCTTTGTCTCTATAAGACATTCTTAAATCACATTCAAGCTGTGATCCATAATATATGCCAGATAACTGTCTCAGTTTGTTTTTAGACTCTTCAATTCTTAAATCTCATCAGGTGTTACAGGTCAGAGTATGGAATCCATTCCTTCTAGTCCAGTAGTGAAAAGACCCGGGGAGACTCTGAGTCTTTCCTGCAGGGGATCTGGCTTTACATTTAGTTGCTGCAGTATGCACTGGAATCGACAACCTGCAGGAAAAGCGTTGGAATGGTTGGGGCGCGTTCATAGCTCTGGCAGTGGAACTGACTATTCAAGCAGTCTGCGAGGACGAATAGAAATCACCAAAGATAACAGCAACAGCATGACCTATCTGAGACTATCAAACCTAAAGCCAGAGGACTCTGCAATGTATTACTGTGCCAAAGAGTCACAGTGTTTCAAGTAATCTGAGAGGCTGTACAAAAACTCCACAGAAACCATTTTTTACAAAGACCTGAGGGGGGCAATGGAGAATCACACCGAACCCACTATGAATGCACCACCAGGTGACTTTGTGTCTTGCAACACAAATTCAGGAGGTATAAATTAAATATATTAATATAAATTTAACTTTAAATCAATCAATTTAAATTTTAAGTTACATTTTTTTAATAATTGCTTTCTTTGACAAGTTGGCAATAATGTATTTATGTTTGCACGAATTATTATTAAGTTCGACCAGGAGCACCTTTCAAAGCAGGAATATTTATCAGATTTAACTGTTTTCATAAGTACTGACACATTCTTTTTTGATACAACTATTCATTTTTAGTGACCTAGCAGGCTTGAACCAAGTAATATCTTATTATGAGGTGACAGGTGTACCACGGTGCTGCCCATTAGTGTATAGAAACGCTGACAGAAGTCAAATATTTGTATTAATATTCAGCATGTTTCTTCTTCTTCTTCTTCTTCTTCTTCTTCTTCTTCTTCTTCTTCTTCTTATTATTATTATTATTATTATTATTATTATTATTATTGACTGCATCTGAATTTATATTACTGTTTGTTTGTTTATTTATTTATTTATTGTAAAAAATGGCAATGTTGCACGTTGGCCCAGGACACTTTCAAATTAGATTCTCACCCTTAACACTTTTGTGGTTAATGAAGGTATTAAAACATGGATGACCAGGTGATGTCATCTGCTAATTTATAATGTCATCCTGTGTAATCGAAAGCATCATTATTCAGAATAGAATACAGCACAGAGACTGTGTGACTGACCTACATGACTGTACATTTAGCAGAGAAATGGCTTTTATCATGAACCCACCTGAGTTTATGGCTGTTGTTCTTATTCTGTCAATTTACTGGGCTGGTAAGAACATGATATTACTTTTACAAACATTATCAAAAAAAGACAAACAACATGCTGTAAATATAGAAGCCAGTAATATGATCGTCTGTAGGTTACGACAGTCAAACACTGAGATGGACCCACAAACTGACCTGTACATACTCAGGCTTCAGTAGTGTTGTCTATGCAGCTTGGATCAGAAAACAACTGCAACTCAACTCAGACTAACAGAAACAATACAGCAGAAGCACTGCAGCACATGAAAAGGAAACATGATTAAAACACAACACGTCAAACCAAGTCAAAATTATTTTTCTGTTATAGAAAATATATTTAGCTTATTAACAAAGTCAAAGATCCAGTAAAACCAGTTTATTCAATTGTGCTTTGAAAAAATGGAAAAATCTCAGTATTTTCTGACTTAAAAGTAAGTTTATAGTGACCATCCAGGGCATTATGTCTTTAGATTAACTAGCTGTTTTGTATCATCTGGCTTAATGTATTTTTCTAACAATATTGCCAAAGGGAAGAGGAAGCATTTATAATGTAAATACTACACAAATACACCCTCTGTTGTGAGCACGGTAGTTTCTTGACTGAATGCATGCCATATGTAAATCAATCTTCTCACATATCACCTTATAAAAGAGTGAAGTGTATCCGTGCATCAGTGAGAGAACAGAAGAGCTCACATCAGTTTCTTTAACATCAGCCATGCTGTCTGTGACTCTGATGCTGCTGCTGGTAGTTGGATCCTGTGAGGAGATGAATAATAAATGCAGCTGAAATGCAGAACATTCAGAGGAATAATGGAAATAATGTTTATTTCTTTTTCTACAGGTGTGTACAGTATTGATCTCATCCAGTCAGACTCAGCGGTTGTGCAGCCTGGAAAATCTGTAACCATCACCTGTCAGGTCTCTGGTTATTCTTTGACTGATCATAGCTGTGCAACAGGATGGATCAGCGGTGTATATAATCAAAACAATGCTTTGAAGAACAAGTTACTCCACCACACATACAGTTCTACTTCATCTGTAACACTAACAGGATTGAATTTGCAGCCTGAGGACACAGCAGTTTATTATTGTGTGCGTAGCCCACAGTGACACAAGTCTCCCAGAGCCCTGCAGAAATACCTCAAAATAATGAGAATCCACCACAAATTGCACATCCAATCAACTTAACGTTAAGTTAATAATTCCTCTTTAATCTTCTTTTATTTATTTATCTATTTATCTAAATTTGTACCACATGGCTTAATGGATTTTTCTAACAATTTTGCCAAATGGAAGGGGAAAGGGAATCATGTGTAAATAGTACACAGATTACCAAACTGAATGTATCTTGTTCAAGTTTAGTGGTGAGAAAAAATGCCCATAGTGTTATTGTTCCTGTTACACTGGTAGATGAAATTAGACGTTTTTTGGACTTTACCTTGTTTGACCTTGTATCTTAACAGTTAATGCAATACTTTTGACAAATTCCTTGAATAAGGCTGAAGGACTGAATTTTCATCATCTATTGATTGTTTGATTTAGAATTAACTGTGGGGCTGCACAGAGGCAAAAGTACAAAACTTTGCCTTTGTACAAGAAATTATGTGCATCCTTGTAGAGATAAATACATACTATAAAAGTACAAGTAATTAATGCTTGTGCCAGTGTTTACAATAATCAATGATCTATTGTAAAATTATATTCATACATGATATCATAAAATGAATAATTATTAAAAATTGTGTATGGAGCACTTAAAGCAAGTTTCTGACATAGAGAACCGATTTTTGAGATGATCTAACAAAATAGTTCTTTATTTAGATATTCACTACAAGATGGAGGTACAATTGTTCTGTAGTGTGGCTTTTTAGGGGTTTTTGGCAAAAAGCTACTTATGACTGTCTGAAAACTATGCTAAGAAGTTATAATGGTGGATGAACTGAAACATGGTTTTTGGTTAAGGAGGAGGGGTTCATGCAAACTTAAAATTTAGAGTATCTTCATATATGGTATAAACAAAGGTCAGGGACTGGCTCTTACAGACACACTGCAGATGGTAAAACTGACTTAACAATGATCCGATCGCTTTATTTAGTTGTTTCTCTCATTGTGATTTTGGCCTTCCTTGGTAAGGATATAAAAATCTGTCAGATTAACGAAGACATATTCATAAAATATGATTGTACTGACTGCTGTTAACATTTTATAGGTACTGAGGGTCAAACTCTGACTCAGTCTGAAGCAGTGGTTAAAAGGCCTGGAGACTCCCACAGACTGACCTGTACATACTCAGGGTTCAGTAGTGATTATGATACTGCTTGGATCAGACAGGCTCCTGGAAAAGGACTGGAGTGGATTGCTTGGATCAACTATGGTGGTAGTAGCACCTACCACTCTCAGTCAGTCAGAGGCCGGTTTACCATCTCCAGAGACAACAGTATAAAGCAGGTGTATCTGCAGATGAACAGCCTGACAACTGAGGATTCAGCTGTTTATTATTGTGCTCGGGAGCCACAGTGATACAAGCGGCAGCAATGCTGTACAAAAAGTTACCATGCCAAGTTTTAGATCATGGAATAAAATTCTGTTTATAATTTGTATCAGAGTAATTAGACTAATTATTCATCTTGATTTGAGTGTATGCCACTGCGTTTTGTTTGTTTGTTTGTTTTTAATCCAGTTCCTTCCACCTTTACTTACTTGGCTGGAGACAGGAACAGTGGAAGCACGATGATGATAACTGTATGCCCATCACATTCAAAGATATTAATTTGAGTTTAACTGTTTAAGTTGTAAACTCAATCTAGCCAATTAATTTTTTTCCCTTTTCACAAATTTTTGAATATACTTTTGAATAATATAATGAATATTCTGCTGTTTATTGTTGTTTGTTAGAGTCACAGTGACTGACATTTGTTCAGCAGCTATATAAAGCAGTACACACATATGAGGAGGAGTTAGTGCGACCAGACATCTTCTATTTCTATTTATCTGGCTGTCTATACACTCACCAGCCTTTTGTTAGGCACAACTAGTCAACAACTTGCTAACATAGATATCTAATCATTTAATCACATAACAGCAACATGGCCATGATAACCTGCAGTACAACATGGTTGCATGTGTCATATGGTTTCCTGTCTTGTATCAATAGTTCAGGGTTTTGTTGCTGTTGTAATTTTCAGCATATTTTCTAGGAAGACTTTGGGTCTTTTAATACCAACTGAGCATGATTTAAACTCCACTGCCCACCTGAGTATTGTTGCTTAATTTTATTAATGTTGCTAAATATTAATATTAGATAATAAATCTTACCTTACAACTAATAGATATTACCATATGCACTGTTTGTAAATATATCACTCTTGCAACATGCATATTCATTGGGTATTTGTGGTAACTAAGAAGGAACTTGAAGATACGGGTCAAATGTGTTTGGTTATATTGTAGAAAGATCGCATTGATCATAACATTTTAATTTTTGATCATTTATTTATTTATTTAAAAGTTGCCAGCTGTCATACACAGCTTCAGTTCCTCAAAAGCTATTTTCCTGCAGTATCAAATTCTGGTCTTTGCCTCACACATCTGCAGAAACTCAAAACAAGAAGGTTATTTTATTCAAACCAGTAACAACAAACGTTTCGTTTTTATATAAATTTTTATGCAATCTGGGATGTCAGCTGTACTAACAAGGTCAAAAGGTTTATAAACTCACTACAAAAGAAATACTTTAGTTTTATCATGCTGTTAAAATATCTTGATTTTGATCATATCTCTATAGAAGGAGGGCTTACAGTCAATTTAGTACATTTGCTGCCCCCACTAAATAATATACCTTTTGTTTCCATGAGGACACTTTGTGATTCTTTTTTTTAAATTCTTATTTATATTAAATAGCTTCCATTAATGTTATTTTTATTTGCTAGTGCTTCACAAATTACCTTTTGAATCTTTGTCAGTAGAATACCTTTTAACAGTATTAGTTTCTAGTATCAGTAGGGTGGTGCTGCCAATGCTGGCAGGGATCTACCACAGGGAAGACCCCTGGTGCAAGCTGTGTAAAGATGCCCCTGAGAAAATCCAGCATATAACAGCAGTGTGCAAGATGTTAGGAGGCAGGTCATACATTGAACATCATAACCAAGGGGCACAGTATACAGAAACAGAGTATGCAGAGTATGGTCTGGAAGCCCCAAGGTCAAAATGGGAGATGCTCCCTAGGGTGGTCGAGAAAGACCAAGCTAAGATCCTGTTGGACTTCCGGATACAGATGGACAGACTGGTGATGGCTAACCACAGAAGTGGTAGACAAGCAGAAGAAGACGGCCGTAGTGATAGACAGAGAGCTATACAGAGTGATATTAACATCAGAAAGAAGGAATATGAGAAGCTGAAGAAGTACCAAGGGCTCAGACAAGAGCTTGAGAAGATGTGGGAGGTGAATGTAACAGTGATGCCAGTGGTAATCAGAACACTCGGTGCAGTTACCCCCAAGCTAGGCGAGTGGCTCCAGCAGATCCCAGGAACAACATCTGAGATCTCTGTCCAGAACACATGAGACTTCTACAGAAGAGGCTGTATATGAGACTATCAAACCTAAAGCCAGAAGTCTCTGCAGTATAGTACTGTGCAATGTTTAAAGTGCACTGACAGGCTGTACAAAAACTCCACAGAAAATGTTTTTGCTAAGACCTGTGGGTGGCAGTAGAATAGGAAGCCACTAACAGTGCAATATATGGCAGTGGGTAAAACACACAAACACCAGTAGATACAAAATGTGATGTGTTTGGTGTTTTATTATTATTTTTTATTTCTTGGTGTTTTTAGGGCCATACATGTTGTTATTAGTTAAGAATATTATCCTAAAATCTATCAATAATATTAATAGATAAAAAAGCCTTTAAAAAACGTCATTATCTTAAACTCACTGTCAAGGTGTTTCTTCTCAAAACAGTACTCAGTCGCAGTACTTATTCTTAAGTGTTTAGTAGTGAATTTATTTACAAGGAGAAATTCGAAATCCGAACACGGTATCCACAGTGGTGATATTCTTTTTCCCACATCCATTCTTTTTCTCTCTTTCATGAGAGTAGTAAATGTAAAACTTCAGGTGTAGATTGTACATATCTGATGGCTGGGGACAGCGGATTCAATTTCCATAATAGGACTGGTGTACTTAAAACATTTATAAAATCCTCCTGGTTATTAATATGTCACACTTTAATGATGGTGAATCTTTGACAGAAAAATACAGTAAATGTTGAATAAGACAAATTGCAAGAATAATAAAACATGAAATTAACCACTTTTGTTGCCATTACTACTATTACCATTCCTACTAATACTGCTACTACTACTTATAATATTAATAATTTTTTAATTAAAAATAAGCTATTTGAAGTGAAAGTTAAGTGTAACAAAGTGTTAATAATAGTAAATGGATTGCAAATAAAGCGGGATCAGGAAACACCTGATGTTTTTACATGCGTCACTGGTTTCCATTTTGTCAACAAATTTCTATTCCCAAAACATGAATAATTAAAGAAAAACAAAAACCGAATGAGTCAATGTAAATCAGCTTTACCGTATCACCTCTACTTATCTGACTGCTTTGAACAGTGAACTCACAATTGAACATGATGGACTGCAAGACAGGACTGTTGCTTCTAACTATATTCTGTGCAGGTGAAGAGTCTTACTGATCTTGATGCAGTTAATTTTTTTCTCACTAACTCATTTCACATAATTTTTTATCGTTTGGCTTAACAGGCATTGATGGACAGACTCTGACAGAATCTGAACCAGTGGTTAAAAGACCTGGAGAGTCTCACACATTGACATGTACAGCCTCTGGGTTCACATTCAGAGACTACCAGATGGCTTGGGTCAGACAGGCTCCTGGGAAAGGACTGGAGTGGATTGCTTTATTAAGTAGCCCAAGTGGTAGTAGCAAATACTACTCTCAGTCAGTCCAAGGTCGGTTTACCATCTCCAGAGACAACGACAAACAGCAGGTGTATCTGCAGATGAGCAGCTTGGCAACTGCTGATTCTGCTGTTTATTATTGTGCGCGACGCACACAGTGACAGAGGGTGTTATAGCAGCTGTACAAAATCTTACTGTACTCATTTTTCAACCTTAGCATTATGCATCATTGGTATAATTTTATTATCTATTTTATGTATTATGTTATAAATATTCAAGTACAACATTTGTATTTCACAGACATTTCAATAAGTTTTTGATATTCTTTGTGTTATATATTCTATAAAACAGAGTTATGTAGGTATACGTCTAATTATATGAAAATCATACACATATAGGTCCTAAAAGCTCTTCCCACATCACTTAAAGGTCACCACCAGTTCATCACTGGGCTAACATGGAGTGACAGAAATCCTCACATTCTCACATCCACATACAAAATTATACTTGGCAAGAGGCAGAGTGTGGGGATCATGCTATGCTATTATATTGGTTGCAGTCGAATAGTCTGGGATTGTGACTAAACAGCTCACATTTAAAATAACCATCAGAGCCTGCACTTGTAACTTGAAGCCACCAAAGGAGGAGCTCTAAGACCAGACAGCAATGCAATCTTTGCAAGTACTGTATCAAGCATAAATTTGGAAAACTGTATTTTGTACCAACTTGGCAAAAAATAAAGAACCCACAATATCAGAAAGAAACACCAACAATCATGTGACCCCTATGAGAAAGCACTTAGCAACAGTGGGAAGGAAAAACTCTGTGTAACAGGCAGAAACCTCCAATAGACCTAGGCTCAGAAAGGAAGCCAATCTGGAAAAGATGATTTGGGACAAATGTGGTTTGTCTTTCCAGTGCCTAATAGTACTCTCTGTGCAGTATTTTAGATGTTAGGGAGATTTTAGAGTTATCTGACAATTAAGAATTGTAATACTCCACCCTTAATACATGCATGGCTTTTCATCATCACGCTGAGGCAGCATGTTTCTCATTTTAATTGTATAGTATAAATACATGAATACAGTCATATAAAAACACCCAGCACGCCCCTGCGGGCGGTTTATCCTTCAAGCTCGGGTCCTCTACCAGAGGCCTGGGAGCTTGAGGGTCCTGCGCAGTATCTTAGCTGTTCCCAGGACTGCGCTCTTCTGGACAGAGATCTCCGATGTTATTCCCGGGATCTGCTGGAGCCACTCGCCTAGCTTGGGAGTCACCGCACCTAGTGCTCCGATTACCACGGGGACCACCATTACCTTCACCCTCCACATCCTCTCGAGCTCTTCTCTGAGCCCTTGGTATTTCTCCAGCTTCTCGTGTTCCTTCTTCCTGATATTGCTGTCATTCGGAACCGCTACATCGATCACTACGGCCGTCTTCTTCTGTTTGTCTACCACCACTATGTCCGGTTGGTTAGCCACCACCATTTTGTCCGTCTGTATCTGGAAGTCCCACAGGATCTTAGCTCGGTCATTCTCCACCACCCTTGGGGGCATCTCCCATTTTGACCTCGGGACTTCCAGGTTATACTCGGCACAGATGTTCCTGTACACTATGCCGGCCACTTGGTTATGGCGTTCCATGTATGCCTTGCCTGCTAGCATCTTGCACCCTGCTGTTATGTGCTGGATTGTCTCTGGGGCATCTTTACACAGCCTGCACCTGGGGTCTTGCCTGGTGTGATAGACCCCAGCCTCTATGGATCTTGTACTCAGAGCTTGTTCTTGTGCTGCCATGATTAGTGCCTCTGTGCTGTCTTTCAGTCCAGCTTTGTCCAGCCACTGGTAGGATTTCTGGATATCAGCCACCTCCTCTATCTGCCGGTGGTACATACCGTGCAGGGGCCTGTCCTTCCATGATGGTTCCTCGTCTCCCTCCTCTTTCTTGGGTTTCTGCTGCCTGAGGTATTCACTGAGCACTCGGTCAGTTGGGGCCATCTTCCCAATGTATTCTTGGATGTTCGTTGTCTCATCCTGGACTGTGGTGCTGACACTCACCAGTCCCCGGCCCCCTTCCTTCCGCTTAGCGTACAGCCTCAGGGTGCTGGACTTGGGGTGAAACCCTCCATGCATGGTAAGGAGCTTTCTTGTCTTTATGTCAGTGGCTTCTATCTCCTCCTTTGGCCAGCCTATTACCCCAGCAGGGTACCTGATCACGGGCAGGGCGTACGTGTTGATGGCCCGGATCTTGTTCTTACCATTCAGCTGACTCCTCAGGACTTGCCTGACCCTCTGCAGGTACTTGGTGGTTGCAGCCTTTCTAGCGGCCTCTTCATGGTTCCCATTTGCCTGCGGGATCCCCAGGTATTTGTAACTGTCCTCTATGTCTGCAATGTTGCCTTCTGGTAGTTCAATCCCCTCAGTTCTGACTACCTTCCCTCTCTTTGTTACCATCCGACTACACTTCTCCAGTCCGAACGACATTCCAATGTCATTGCTGTATAGCCTGGTAGTGTGGATCAGTGAATCGATGTCTCGTTCACTCTTGGCATACAGCTTGATGTCATCCATGTACAGGAGGTGGCTGACAACTGCTCCGTTCCGTAGTCTGTATCCGTCGCCAGTCTTGTTAATGATCTCACTGAGGGGGTTCAGGCCTATGCAGAACAGCAGTGGGGACAGAGCATCTCCTTGGTAGATCCCGCACTTGATGGTGACTTGTGCTATGGGCTTGGAGTTGGCCTCTAGTGTTGTACGCCACATCCCCATTGAGTTCCTTGTACAATTCTAGGCATTCCAGTATCCAGCTGTGGGGCATTGAGTCATAGGCCTTCTTGTAATCAATCCAGGCAGTGCACAGGTTGGTCAGTCTGGTCTTGCAGTCTCGGCTGACTGTTCTGTCTACCAGTAGCTGGTGTTTTGCGCCTCTGGTATTCTTGCCAATTCCTTTCTGTGTCCCACTCATGTGCCTGTTCATCTTAGCCGATATGATGCCTGACAGGAGCTTCCATGTAGTACTGAGGCAGGTTATTGGTCGGTAGTTGGAGGGGACCGGTCCCTTCTTGGGGTCCTTGGGGATCAGGACCGTCCGACCTTCGGTTAGCCATTCCGGGTGTCTCTCGTTAACTAGCAGCTGGTTCATTTGTGCTGCCAGACGCTCGTGGAGTGCAGTCAGCTTCTTTAGCCAGTAGGCGTGAACCATGTCGGGCCCTGGTGCTGTCCAACTCTTCATACTGGAGACCCTTTCTTGGATATCTGCCACTGTGATGGTTACTGGACCCTGTTCAGGGAGGTCGCTGTGGTCTGCCCTCAGATCCACTAGCCACTGAGCATTGCCGTTATGGGTTGCGTCCTTCTCCCATATGCTCTTCCAGTATTGCTCCGTCTCCAGCCTTGGTGGTGCTGTTCTCTTATTATTGTTCCCTTGCCACTGAGAGTACACCTTTGCTGGTTCTGTGGAGAACAGCTGGTTTATTCTCCTGCCTTCTATCTCTCTGGTGTACCTCCTCAAGCGGCTGGCCAAGGCTGTGAGTCTTTGCTTGGCAGTTTCCAAGGCCTCAGGTATGGACAGCTTGCTGTATTTCTTATGCACCTTCTTTGTCGCACCTTTCTGCAACTCCGTTAGTTGGCTAACCTCCCTCCGTGCTACTTTGATCTTGCCCTCTAGCCTCCTTCTCCATGGAGGGTACTGCCCCTTGTGGCTGTTCAACTTGTAGCCAAGCATCTCACTGATCACTGCTGCCGTATTGTAGATCAGCTTGTTAGTGTCGGTAATCGTGGTTGTAGGTATTGTCCGTAGTGCTGCATTAACATCATCTAGCAGACCTTCTGAGGGTACTTCACGTAATCTTGGTAACCGGCTACGGGGGATCCAGGTTTATATATATATATATATATATATATATATATATATATATATATATATATGTATATATATATATATATATATATATATATATATATATATATATATGTATATATATATAATTTGTGCACTGCAAGACATTCCTCACAGTATTACTGGAGGTAATGCTGGCTGTAGGAAACATCTGGATAGACACAGAGTAAGATTTGCAGAGTTGTCCAATGAATTTGGTATTGACTGATTTTCGAAGTAGCTTAGTAGTGACCATCCAGGACATTATGTCTTCAGTTTAACTAGTTGTTTTGCATTATCTAGCTTGATGGATAAATGGATCTGGGAGGAATCTGCATAACAATGAATAACAATAGTGTGCAGTATTGCCAAAGAGAAGGGGAAGGGTAAAGTATATAATGTAAATAGTATTGGTCTGAACACAGAACACTGTAATCTCTTCTTGTGAGATGAAGAATGCTAGAGGACTATGATCTGATGAAAAGTAGTTTCCTGACTGAATGTAAGTCATATTCAAATCATCCATCCTGTTTCTCACCTTATAAGAAAGTGAAGTGCATCCGTGCGTCCGTGAGAGAACAGGAGAGCTCACATCAGTTTCTTTAACATCAGCCATGCTGTCTGTGACTCTGATGCTGCTGCTGGTAGTTGGATCCTGTGAGGAGATTATTAATAAATGCAAGTGAAATGCAGAATATTCAGATAAATAATGGAAATAATGTTTATTTCTTTTTCTACAGGTGTGTACAGTATTGATCTCATCCAGTCAGACTCAATAGTTGCGCAGCCTGGACAGTCTGTAACTATCACCTGTCAGGTCTCTGGTTATTCTTTGACTGATCGCAACTATGCAACAGGTTGGATCAGACAGAGTGAAGGAAAAACTCTGGAGTGGATTTTGCATCGGTGGGGTAACGGTGACATGGCTCAAAACAATGCTTTGAAGAACAAGTTACTCCACCACACATACAGTTCTACTTCATCTGTAACACTAACAGGAGTAAATTTGCAGCCTGAGGACACAGCTGTTTATTATTGTGTGCGTAGCCCACAGTGACACAACCCACCCAGAGACCTGCACAATTACTGAAAAGCAGTTTGAGCTGACTCCTCCCTGGCTCAGTCTATGCTCTGTTTGCCCACTGCGTGATACCATCAACAGAAGCTAAACAAAAAGCTCTGAATGCCTTTGTAACATAAATACACCAGAGGAGGAGCCCTCAGACCACTAATAATTTGAAGAGCACATCAGTCCAATTATAAGGTCTTCTTGTTTACTGTAAAATAACTGTTGATGTGGAAATAATACAAAAAAGATACATTATTATAGTGGTGATAGTCACATATGGTTTCATAACTCATTCATTTGTTGAAAAAAGGGTTTTTTCCATCCTAAATGCAGATATTTAACTAAATGTTAGAATATAAGTGATTTGTTTTAGTCATTTACTTTCACCTGTAATTAGGTGACAAACTATGGTTTGTCAGATTATTATAATTATGTTATTATTATTATATAATAACGGATGGATGAAAGCATTTGAAAAAAATCTGTTCCAAAGCATGCAGATGTTGCACCCTCAGAGTGTCATGATGCAGCTTTTGTTTTTTCATTTCCAACAATTTGGTTTTGGAGTTTACATGAAGCAGGCATGCCATCGCTAATGGTGTTCTCTATTGTCAAAAGTGTTTAAAAAAATCTCCACAGAAAAAGCACTTGCAATAAACTAAAAGTGGTGAATGTCAATTATGTATGAACACATAGTATAGTTGACTAAATTCTGCTTAAATATAGAAATCTATTCTTTCAAGCTGCTGGAGCAATTTCAGGCTGATCAGGAATTTGACTTACTTATGATTAAAGTCTTTAACCATGTTTGGAAAACCTCAAAAAATTATCCTCTGGTCAAAATTCTTTGGTAAGATGGAAATAATTTGAAAAAATTCAAAATTCAAGTGGCTGATGGGATTTTTCAAATTAATGGCTCCAGATTTCACTTAATGACACCCAGAGAGAAACCATTCAAGCACAGATAAACACCCACAGCTTTTGATGTGTGAGGTGACTATGTAAATAAAATAATAGGTTCTCATATCATGAATAATTCCAGTACACATGTAGACTGCTTTTCTTTGGGGTAGGAGGAGTCAGTGTAAAACTTTCTGATCTCACCTCTACTTATTTGACTGCTTGGAGCAGTGTGCACACAGTTTGACATGATGGACTGCATGACAGGGCTGCTGTTTTTAACTCTCTGCTGGGCAGGTGAAGAGTTTGATCTTACTTTAATAAAGTTTTCTTTGTGTTATCGACATATTTCACATTCTGTTTTCTTGTTTGTAGGTGTTGATGGACAGACATTGACAGAATCTGAACCAGTAATTAAAAGGCCTGGAGAATCTCACAGACTGACATGTACAGCCTCTGGATTCACATTCAGCGACTATGAGATGGTCTGGGTGAGACAGGCTCCTGGAAAAGCACTGGAGTGGATTGCTCATTTAACTAAACCAACTGGTAGCACTAAATCCTACTCTCAGTCAGTCCAAGGTCGGTTTACGATCTCCAGAGACAATGACAAACAGCAGGTGTATCTAGAGATGAACAGCCTGAAGACTGAAGATTCTGCTGTTTATTATTGTGCTCGAAGGCCACAGTGACTGAAGTCATTTTAAAAGCTGTACAAAATCCTGTACTCATTTTTGAGCTCATTCTAAATATAGAAATATATTAATATTCAGGCACAACATTTATATTTCACGAGACCTTTATATTCTTCATATTGAATTCTTCATATTCAATGTGTAGATATACTATCTATCTATCTATCTATCTATCTATCTATCTATCTATCTATCTATCTATCTATCTATCTATCTATCTATCTATCTATCTATCTATCTATCTATCTATCTATCTATCTATCTATCTATCTATCTATCAGATAGACAGACAGATAGATAGATCGATCGATCCTCAAGGTTGGCAAAACAACATCTGACTTTAGTACTTCACCTGTTCACCCTTGGGTTTAATTTAACTTAAACTTTAAATTTGACACATCCTAGTTTTTATCTGTTCTTAAAAATATGTTTTTATTTGTTCTTACAGTTGTGGTCAAAAGTTTACATACACTTGTAAAGAATATAATATAATGGCTCTACTGAGTGTCCCGTTATTTCTAAAACTCAGATTTTTCTCTGATAGAGTGATTGGAACATATACTTCTTTGTCACAAAAACATTCATGAAGTTTGGTTCTTTTAAGACTTTATTATGGGTTAACAGAACAACAAAAAGTGATCACATCTGCTGGGTCAAAAATATACATACAGCAACATGAATTAGCAATTTTGGTGACTTAGAAAGTTGTCAGTGAATTGAGCTTCATAGCATGGCCTCTTAACTTCTTGTGAGTGGTTATGAGTGACTACAGCTGGTAACTTCTCTTAGGCCAGTTAAATATGGCTCACTGGATACAAATACCCACAAACGCTACAATGGGAAAGTCAAAGGAGCTCAGCATGGATCTGAAAAAGCGAATTATTGACTTGAACAAGTCAGGAAAGTCACTTGGGGCCATTTCAAAGCAGCTGCATGTCCCAAGAGCAACAGTGCAAACAATTGTTTGTAAGTATAAAGTGCATGGCACTGTTTCGTCACTGCCAAGATCATTAAGAAAACGCAAGCTATCACCTGCTGCTGAGAGAAAATTGGTCAGGAGGGTAAAGAGTCTACCAAGAATCACCAAAAAAGCAGATCTGCCAAGAATTAGAAGATGCTGGAACACAGGTGTCATTGTCCACAGTCAAACGTATTTTGCATCTCCATGGACTGAGAGGCTGAAGGAAGCCCTTGCTCCAAAAGCGGCACCTTAAGGCTCGACTGAAGTTTGCTGCTGATCACATGGACAAAGATAAGACCTTCTGGAGGAAAGTTCTGTGGTCAGACGAAACAAAAATCTAGCTTTTTGGCCACAATGCCCAGCAATATGTTTGGAGGAGAAAAGGTGATGCCTTTAATCCCAAGAACACCATGCCTACAATCAAGCATGGTGGTGGGAGTATTATGCTGTGGGGCTGTTTTGTTGCCAATGGAACTGGTGCTTTACAGAGAAAAAATGGGATAATGAAGAAGGAGGATTACCTTCATATTCTTCAACATAACCTAAAATCATCAGCACGAAGGTTGGGTCTTGGGTGCAGTTGGGTGTTCCAACAGGACAATGACCCCAAACACACATCAAAAGTGGTAAAGGAATGGCTAAATCAGGCTAGAATAAGGGTTTTAGAATGGCCTTCCCAAAGTCCTGACTTAAACCCCATTGATAAGAAGAAACAAGTCCATGTCAGAAAACCATCAAATTTAACTGAACTGCACCAATTCTGTCAAGAGGAGTGGTCAAAGATTCAACCAGAAGCTTGTGGATGGCTATCAAAAGCGCCTAATTGGAGTGAAAATGGCTAAGGGACATGTAACCAAATATTAGCACAGCTGTATGTATATTTTTGACCCAGTAGATGTGATCACTTTTTTCTGTTAACCCATAATAAAGTCATAAAAGAACCAAACTTCATGAATGTTTTTTGTGACAAAGAAGTATCTTTTCCAATCAGAGTTTTTTTAAATAACGGGACACTCGGAGGAGTCATTATATTATATTCTTTACAAATGTATGTAAACTTTTGACCACAACTGTACACATGGTTTCAGTTCCTCAGCAATTTTGCTGCTTAAAGTATCTCTACACCTTTGTCTTCACACAGCTGGAAGACCTGAAGACATATTTTTTAATGCAAAACTATATGCACCAACAAGAGGGCACCAAAGCAACAGGTTGCACTGTAACCCTAACTGTATAGAAATAGACAATCAAATGCTTATAAAAAATAACAGTGCCAACTTTGACATAAAACAGAGGTGCACACCACTGATGTTGCCAAGACAAAATCTTCATTTTCTTAATCCACATGTTATTATTGTTGGAAATTATATTTATTTAGGCTTTTTTTCCAAGTATGTCCAGGATTGTTCTCATTCAGTCAAAGTAATAGTTGTACAGCCTGGACAGTCTAAAATAAGTCTAACCACAACTGGGTGAGGAGATGATGTTGCACCTGTTCTGTACTTTTGTATTTTAGAGGTTTACTGGCAAAAAACAACTTCTGGCTCTGTCTGGAAACTGTCCTAAAACGTACAACTTTGAGTGAACCAAAAATATTTTTTCTGCTAAGGAGGAGGAGTCCATGCAAAACCGATATCTACAATATCCTCATATTGGTGTAGAGCAAAGGTCAGAAGCTCAATCTAATACATACATACTGCAAACTGGACAAAGAAAACAGACTTTTACAATGACCAGATCTGCTTATTTAGTTGTTTCTCTCATTGTGTGTTCTACTTTGGCTGGTAAGGATATATAAATCTATTGGACAAACACATGTAGATGTAATTGTTCGTTGTCCTAATCCGTTGTTGACATTTGTGTAGGTACTGAGGGTCAAACACTGACTGAGTCTGAACCAGTGGTTAAAAGGCCTGGAGACTCCCACAGACTGACCTGTACATACTCAGGGTTTGCTGGTGACATTTATGCTGACTGGATCAGGCAACCTCCTGGAAAAGGACTGGAATGGATCGCTCATATTGAATCTAGCAGTAACTCCTACTACTCTCAGTCATTCAGAGGCCGCTTTACCATCTCCAGAGACAACAGCAGAAAGCAGGTGTATCTGCAGATGAGCAGCTTGACAACTGAGGATTCAGCTGTTTATTACTGTGTTCAAGAGGCACAGGGACACACGATGATGCAATGCTGTAGAAAAACTTTATGTGTCAGATTCATTTTTCAGAGATACAGAGTCATTATTAGTTATTTGTATCTGGTAACATGAATATTCATTAGTAAAAAAAAAGCTAACATATTGACACACACAGTTTTAGTTCCTCCAAAGCTATTTTCCTTCAGTGTCAAGTTAATCCTTTGTTTTCACACATCTGTAGAGACTGAAAGCATCAAGGGTATTTTATGTAAACCAGCAACAACAAAATATTAGTTTATGTAGAACTTAGTCTTGGATGCTAGCAGTGTTAACACTTGCACAAATACGTAGTTTAAGTAACAAAAAAAAAGAATGCTTTAGGTTCAATTTAGTTCAGCTTAGTTAAGTTTCAAATATGTTGTTTTTAGTTCAGTTTTTATCCCCAGTGAAAACTTCACATTATATTTAGACAACACCCTTTGTTTTCATGGGGGCCTATTATAATTTTTATTGCAATTCTGATTTTAAAAAACATCTTCCATTAAACATATTATTTGCTAATGCACAAGAAATTAGGAGTTTGTGTCAATGTATGTTAATACAGTAAACAACACTAAATAAATGAGAAGTGAACCTGCCTACTATTTGGGTTCACAGTATGTAAACTTTCTCATAAACCATGTTTTCTATAGTTTTGCTGCTGCTTTTTACACCTGGATCCTGTGAGTCACAGTCATCATTCTTTTGCAGTATAAACTGTGAACAAAAAAGCTTTTTGCAACAGATGTGAAGTGTGAACAGACGGTCACTGACAGCCATCCTGACTTTGACAGCATCAGGGCATCACCTGTCTATTACCGTTTATTGGGCAGCTCCCAGCATGATATTCACAATATTTCATAACCTGCAACCATGAGAGGAAGAGACCTGCAATCTTTTATGACAGACATCAGTTTTTTTATTATATAAACAACAGCAAATCATTGCCAGTTATACTCTGCAACATAAAATCTTTATTGTATATAATGTAAAACATTTAACATTTCTAGTAGTTAAAAATTTCAGTTCACATCTTTGTTCAAAATGATGAAAATCTACAAAGTAACCTTTTCCTTTATACATCAGTATTTCAAGAAACATCAGAGCTAAATTACTTACTTACCAAATTACTGTCACATATTTAACTATAAAAAGCTATCCTCTCTCTGTCTCTGACATGAAGAAAAATGCCAGAACATTTTACAACCTTTAGAAATGTCACTGTGTTTGCAGATTCATTGTCACTGGTGCAGATGGAACACTTTTAAATTTACGCTTATAAACACAAAAGAAATACTGAGTTGTGGCATGATTGATGAAAATGTGATTTCTGTCACAGGTGTGTAAAGTCAATCAGTATGACTCTTGTGTCTACTGTGTGTTATTGTGTATTACTGTACTTTAGAGAAAGTAAGACCATAAAAATACGTCATATTTTAATATTTTTTAATATTTGACATAACAAACAACTGCAGGTGTTGGAGTCAAATTGATAAATGTTGTCATTGTGTTTCTTAAATTTGTAAAGTCTTAGTTCAAGTAGGATCAAAGACATTCCTCTTTCTCTCCAGCCACTCTGGTGCTGGGGGAGGCTGAAGTGTTTTTATCAGGCACATCCTATCTGAAAGATCTGTTTCTTGTGTGGTAAACTTCCTGCTTTTATGATCCTTTTGGTGAGCAGGAGGTCACACAAACGCACCCCATGACACAAACACACACACACACACACACACACACACACACACACACACACACACACACACACACACACACACACAGACATTCTTGCACATGCATACACATGCATACAGTGCCTTGTCTTTTAGAACCATAGGGGGGTTTACAATGGGAGGTGCTTGTGTGTACTGTTGTGTAAACTGTGTGTCTTAGAAATAAGAGAATGCGAGGAAGGCTGATTAGAAGAAGTTGGCTAGGGTGACGGGTGAGGAGCGTTGAGCTCCAAGAGCCTGGTCCCGACCAGCCTTCCCTTGCTAGCAAGTAAAAACCGGTTGAAGATGTTCGTCTTGTTTTTGTCGTTAAGGAGAATAAGCTTCTAAACTAGCGGGGCTTGTGTAAGTGCAGACCCAACAGCAGGTGTCAGTAAAACATGCAAACGGGAAAGAAATAAAAACATGACACGCATGTTAATATGTCATGAGTGCAGCTGCTGTTGTGGTTTCTGACTTCCTTTTCTTAAAACTATAAATAAGTTGTTTTACTTACAACAATAAAGGGGATTTATTTTCTTGAAAACTGATTTTATATAGCATCTGTAAATATATATTATATTGTACATTAGACACATGCTATGACAAGACCAAGAATTTCTAGAACAGGTATTTGTTTGAACATTCAGTTATGAAGCAACATGATCATTTATTTATTTGTGTATTTTTTTTACTCTTTTCAGCGTTCTGTCAAGTCCCTTTCAAGTTTTCCAGTCTGTTCACCATTGCTATTGTTGCTACCCGAGCTCTGTTCAGATGATGATATGCAGCATATTTATTGCTTTAGTACAGTAAATAACTGATCATTGTATATAAATAGGTTAGTATGACAGTACAAGTGTGAGTGAATCAAAAAATTGTTTCACTGATGAAGTGGAGAGGAGTGTATGCAAAAAAGAACATGTCAAGGAGACAGGGTCATGCACCTATTCAGATAAACACTGACACAAAGACAACACCTTTGACCATGATCACTGATGCCATAAACTTCCACAGTACTAGAGAACTTATGTCAAACATTAAATGCCTGCTAACACTATATTTATACTCACATTAACAATATTCTGCACATTATAACAAGTAAAGCGTCTGTTGGGTCTGTGTTTCCACAAGCCCCGCTGGTTTATAAACGTATAAACCATCTTCAACCTTGTTAACAACAAAAACAAGACGAACATCTTTTACTTGCTAGCAAGGGAGGCCCCAGCCGGTGTCTCAGAAAGCACTCTGAATCCTACCGCAAAATGACCCCAACGACGGCCTCCGCTTGCTGCCTTTTATTGGGAAAACAGTTCACACAATACAAAGGAATGTCTTGATCCTATAGATTGAACTAAGACCTTACAAATTTAAGAACCACAATGACAACATTCAACAATTAGACTTAACAGCGTTTATATGTCTATATTACAATTAGCTACTGTAGGTGAGGCAGTGTTTGACAAAAAATAATCATATTTATTATTTAACTAACGTGTCATTAGCATAAAAATTGGATTTACACACTGATACTGTATTTACGTGACTATAACTATTACGTGGTTTGTTTGAGTGCCACAGCTTTAGAAATGGCTTTATAACCTTATAAACTTCTCCAGACTGAGAGCTCTTAATTACTTGTTTGTTGTTTTTCATTGTTCCTGATTTTCCTTGGATTGCAGTGTGATGTCTGGCCTTTGAGGAATTTTTGGTCTAGTCCACTTTGTCAGGGAGGGCCTGTGAGATTATTCTGTTATCATATGTTATCTTATATCTGTAGTTAAAGTAGTTGAATTATGTTAACAGCTGTAGAACATATATGTATCCCTTAGTCTAGATTGTGTGCTGTGTATGTAGCTTAGTTTCCCTTATATTTTGGGGTTAAAAGAATGTGACCATTTTTGGATTTGTTAGACAGGTGTGGATTACCCTGTACCCTTGATCTGCTGTGAATGTGTTACACTGTTTCTTGACATTTCATACTGCTGAATCATGAAGAGAATGTTGTGTGCAGAGGACCTTGTGCCGATAATAGAAGAGACAGACCACATTCCATACCCCCACCTTTACAGAGAGCAGAAGGACAGGGAGCCGAGGTCATAACGTAGGCGCCATAACAGAGAAAGAATGTGAATGTTTAGGCTTTTACGACTAGGTGGGGGCCACTAGAGGCTATAAGAAGCTGAGTAACCCATCACCATTTTGAGATTTGCTGTGACCCTCTGCATGCATGTCTCCCCATCCGGATGGTTTATGCTCATTGTATGGAAATAAATGATTGTTGATTGAGCATTTATACACCGAGTATTGTCCTTCCTTCAGCCCAAAGATTCAAAGAATTGGGAGATCTTAACAACCTTTTAAGTGATTTCAGGTGAACAGGTGTGGCACTAATCAGGCCTGTGTGTGGCTAGAGAAATTAAACACTTTCCAAACATGTGATAAACCAAAGGTAATTTACATTATAACACCTTCATAAGCATATTCATATAGAAACTGCATTTTGTGTTTACTTGTGCTATCTCTGTCTAATATTGAAATTTAAGTGTGAAAAACATACCAAAAAAAATAGGTAATCAGATAGAGGCAAACATTTTTTTACACACCACTGTATAGTGATGAATATAGTAATGAATGAAATGCATACAAAGTACTTTCTGTACACTTTTCATCATCTTTAAATCTGGGTCTGGCATCAAACTAAAATTGTTATCATAATATGACCTTTAGTACTTCTATGCTTTAGGGCTTTCTGGCTGATCCAAAGCTGAGACAAATCTAAAATTGAACTTAAACTATGTTTTCAAAGACACTATAATATTAATTAGCTTATTATTGTTACTGCTGAATGAGTACCCTGGTATAGTGAAGACTGTAACATGAATGCTATGAGAGAAAGCAAAAATAATATCAAATCTGTGTAAAAATCTGTAATTGTTATGGCAAACATGCATTATTAAAAAAGTGATATTGTCATCATTTTTATTTAATATGCAGAGGTTTGGAGGAGAGATTAATTCTTCAGACAAAATGTGTGTTCATAGCACAGACTTGCTATCATTTGAAAAACTGTGAAAACAGTTAAAACATTTCCTTCAGTTATCACTTTCCTGTGAGGTGGAGTCAATGCAAAGCATCTTCCACTACTACTTAACCCTCTTTGGAGAGAATAACAGACAACTTTGTGCACTTCTATAGCATTATGATGGATTTCAAGGCAGGACTGCTGCTTTTAGCTGTTTGCTGGGCAGGCAAGGTTTTTCTCTGAGCTTAAATTGACATTGACATGAAATTTTGAAGAATAAGTCATTTGATTTTTTTCTAATGTCTTGACAGGTGTTGATGGTCAGACTCTGAGAGAATCTGAGCCAGTGATTAAAAGGCCTGGAGAATCCCACAGACTGACCTGTACAGCCTCTGGATTCACATTCAGCAGCTACAGGATGGTTTGGGTCAGACAGGCTCCTGGAAAAGGACTGGAGTGGATTGCTTTTATACACACAGGCAGTTCTCATATCTATTACTCCCAGTCAGTCCAGGGTAGATTCATCATTTCCAGAGATGACTCCAGCAGTAAACTTTTTCTACAAATGAACAGTTTGAAAACTGAGGACACAGCAGTTTATTACTGTGCCCGGTGTGACACAGTGACAGCCAGTAATAGGAGAGTCATACAAAAACTACTTCCCAGATTCACCAATACCCCTAGTAACACACAGTAGTCTCATAGTGGTTGCCCTGAGATGCTAAATTTATTCATTTACCTGTGGATGAAAATTCTCAAAACAGGCTAAACTACAATAATTACTTATTTATTTGTGATTATTTAGGTACTATCATGGAGAACATAAACTACTTTTGCAAAAAGCAACAAAGTGACAGCTAAAACTTGCATCAAACCAACAAATCATTGCACAGGTCTTACAATGATTTTTGCTCCTTTTTATTTATTTATTTTTTCATAGTTTTAGGTTCAAGGAATTAGATATGTACATATAAGAATATATATATACACTTATATGAGCCCACCAGAGGAAGAGCCAATGATGATTTGAAGGAAAAGTTTTTTTCAAAGCAGAGCTTTAAATCATTTAGACCCAAGTGTAGCATTTCTGAAAGAGACTTAATTAGTCACTGTCTGCAGCTCACATTAATAGGAATATAAAGCAACAATTGAACACTGTGATATGCCACAGTGTTGATGACACTGAGGAAAAGGTGATATTTTTTCCTTTCCTTATCTTCTTCCTGTGAGGTGTCCATACAAACCAGCAGCTCTAACTGCTACCTAATGACAGATAACAGACAACTTTGGGTGCCATATTGTATGATGGATTACAAGACAGGACTGCTGCTTTTAGCTGTTTGCAGGTCTGGTCAGGATTTTCCCTGATCTTGATTGTCAATGTCTTGCAAGGTCTTGATCATCAGATTCAGAGAATCTGAAGCAGTGATTAAAAGGCTCTGGGTTTACATTAAGCAGCTACAAAATGAACTAGATCAGACAGGCTCCTGAAAAAGGACTGGAGTGGATTGCTTATATCAGCACTTACAGTTCTCCTAGCTCTCACTTCGAGTCAATCCTGGGTAGATTTACCATCTCCAGAGATGACTCCCGTAGTAAAGTGTATCTATAATTAAGAGTTTGAAGACTAAGGACACAGCAGTTTATTACTCTGCTCGATGAGACACAGTAATAACGTTTTTGCAAGTAATTCATGCAAAAACTATTCCCTTTTACTCTTCCTTGTCCTGATATGTTGTCCTGATAAGCCCATTTATTATGTATGTATGAAAATTCACAAAACAATATAAATTACCATGACTACTTTTTACACAAGGGCACTATCTGTGTAAACATAGACTACTTTTGAAAAACACTACACAGTGACCACAAAAGCCAGCAAAACACTGCACCGGTGTTAGAAGTGCAAACAAGTTTTGATAAAGGTTGATTTTTCTTTTTATATTACATACAAACCACCATTCAAATATCCAGATGGAACACATTACAAACTAACTTTTAAAAAATGGATTTGATTTGATCCGTATACAGGGCAAAGTAGTTTGTAATAGAGATCAGTTAGATTCGATGAGTAACTGATGGATGAGTATTCAGAAGAAAACAGGTTCATCTCAGGCTCTCCAAAGTATGGAGGCCTATCACCCCTCACCACTCTGCCTCAGGCGTCGGTGCATTGGTAGTTCTTGGTGTCTGGGGCTGGGCGCTCAGGTATGTACCGACTCACTCCCAGTGGCTGCTTGGAGGGGCCGGGCGTCCGTAGCTCGGTTGGGCCTCCTCCGGGGGGTAGGGGGCCCAGGAGCCTCCGGGCTCTGGACCTGCTGCTCGGTCCTCCTTGGGCTCTCGCACTCTGGGAACTCTGGATATCTGGAGCCTGGATCTCCTCCATGCCTGATTCATGCCCTGGGGGGACGGGGGGCTATGGCTCCCCACACTCTCTAGCAGATTGTTATATGGAGAAACCTTTTGAATATAAGTGCACTGATCCACACAGGTGTGCACACAGGTGTTACATGGGTGTTCACAGACACAAACTACACCTTTCTTGGCTGCTACCTCAAAGCACATTGTGCACTGTCAGTCCTGCGTGCTGCACAACAACATTCAATATTTAGTATTTACTGTTATTTATACTTAGCTATGATGTTGTGTTTATTATGCTGCTCTCTTTTTTTGCTTTTTTTCTCTTTTTTTTTCTCTCAACAGGTGATCCAGTGGACCAATAAGGCAAAGCAATGAAGATCCACTTGGTAATGTTGGGTATCTTTGTTGGCCTTCAGACAACAATTTTGACGGCTAAAGAACCAAACGGGACAGGTGGGGGAAAAAAGGGAGAAAAAGAAGAAGAAAACAGGTTCTGTTATGTGTAATAGCTGTGCTAATAGTTTTGCAAAGTGTGTTATAATATTGCAACAACAGAGATACTAAGTGCACTCAGAAGAAAATGACCTCAAATTTCTAAATATTAAACTTTTTGTCTTTTCAACACAGTGTCAAAGCTCAGTATGTGACAAAGCAAAATATTTCACTTAGTCAGATTATATATTCAGTGCTATAATTGTTGTTGAAGAGACATTAAAAATGTTGCTAATTTTTAAGGTTGTGAAAACATTTTAAGACATTTGCTTACACCGAGCATTTATTCTAGTTTCACCATGAAAAGAGTTCATGCAGAACCAGTCTGATAGTACAATGTGAGGAGGAGTCAATGCAAAATTTATCTTCAGCCTCTACTTATCTGACTGCAAGGAGCATGACAGAGAGAGCAGATGTCACACAGTTTAACATGATGGACTACAAGAGCGTATTGCTGCTTTTAACTATCTGCTGGGGAGGTAAAGCTAAATGACCTTTAATTATCAATAAAATGCTGCAAAATGAAAGAAACTGACTATGATTTGGTTGTTATTTAACAGTCCATGCCCAGACTCTGACACAATCTGAACCAGTTGTTAAAAAACCGGGAGAGTCTCACAGACTCACCTGTACCAGCTCTGGACTCTCATTTAGTAGCAACTGGATGGCCTGGATCAGACAGGCTCCTGGGAAAGGACTGGAGTGGATTGCAACTGATACTAATGGTGGCAGCAACTACTACTCTCAGTCAGTACAAGGCAGGTTTACTGCCTCCAGAGACAACAGCAGAAAACAGCTGTATCTGCAAATGAACAGCCTGAAGACTGAAGATTCTGCTGTGTATTATTGTGCTCGACACTTACAGTGACTGGAATCAGTGAAGCAGCTGAACAAAATCCTCGAGTGGACCTCAGACATATGTTTTAAAACCCTGTTAAGAAAACAATAATGAAATTATTATTTCATTATAATAATTACATTATTGTTTTCATATTTACATTTTTTGGAACAACCTCTTTGCTTTTGCAAGTGTCATTACCTTCATGTACATCTATTAAAGAGATGGGCTTTGATGATTTGTAAGATTTTCTCGTTGTCTATGTAAAAAAAAAAATATATATATATATATATATATATAAATATGTATATATATGTATTTATATATATCCAAACACAGCTTACTAAATAAAAACAAAAAGTCCAAAGATGACACAGACAACACGACAACGAACAAAGGGAGACAGAGGACTTGAATACACGCATGACTGAAGTTTCCAACTACAAGTGAGTAAATATAATCATTTCCAGTGGACGACCCCGTCGATTAAAGCCTAAAGCAGCCAAATAAGTCAGACCATGAGTATGCTAATAATTTTTGCACAAACTCACAGAGTTGCACTTCATGAATTTGTGCCACAGAGTGACTCTGTTAACAGGTTCTATGACTTACTGAGGTCTAAATATGACTTATAAACAGAGGTGGGAAGAAACAGAAATACTTTGCTAGTGTATTTAAGCAAAATTTTCAGGTATATGTAGTTTTATTTATTTTTTTTTATTTTTGACTGATTTTAATTTTACTCCCTAAATTAAGAAAGAAATATCTCCTTTCTACTTCTTACATTTTCAAAACAAAGTCTTATCTGATGCAGTTGAGGGACATTTTATTTTATACCACTCCAGCCCCTCAAACTAATCTGAATTCCCTAAATAGAGGGAACAATATTGTAACACATAAAAGTTCATCCTTGTGGTGTATCCACAAAGAATACAGCACACAAGCACATAAAGAAAAGACACAAAAGCATATACAGTGGTGTGAAAAAGTGTTTGCCCCCTTCCTGATTTCCCATTTTTTTCATGATTGTGAAGGTGTTTATGATGAAGGGGAAAAAACTTACATGGCTCTTTAACATGATAACTGGTTGGGCCACCCTTAGCAGCAAGAACTGCAAACAAGCGTTCGCAATAACTAGTAGAGCCATTTTTAAATGATATTTAACCTCCTAGGACCTGGCGTCCACATATGTGGACATCACATTTTGGGTTATTTAGACCAAAATACTAAATTTTGCTCTACAAGGGCCTGATATCCACTTACGAGGACATTATACTGCTACTGTTCTATCAAAATTTTAGACGAATACCCTCATTTGTGGCTCTTATTTTTCTTAAAAACAAAAATAAGGTAAAAAAAAAAATCTGGTAATTCTTTGTTTTTAGATTTATCAGGCCCCAATATGCCCAAATATCAAAGAAAAATTAAAAATGCATGCCGTGGAAGAGTTCGGGTCTTAGGAGGTTAAAGGTATGGACTGCTTTGACAAAATGAAAATGAAAAGTACATGGGTAAATCCAATATAACATCTTTACATAGTGTGATGTATGGTTTTTGCATGTTGTGAAGCAAAAAAAGATCAATATATTACTGAGCATATCACATATTCTCAATAAATTATTAAAATGAAGCATATACACTTCTGTTATACCCTTGTATTCCAATATAAAGTAAATTTTGCTAATCACAAAATCACAACATTTTGTTTCTCTCTGATATATCAACCAAACATTTTGTTAAACCCAAAAATGTTGTTTCAAATAAAACTCATTTAAACTAGCCTACATTGTTTTTTCACTCTTTCATTATTAACACTTACCTCATAGTTTCTGAATGTTATTCACAGTCCGGTTGCAAATCTCTGAGAGGAGGAGTTCATGCAAAAATGCTGAGAGCGTCTTCATCTTCATATCTGACTGCAGGGATGATGACAGAGAACAGTGGACTAATCTCAACATGATGGACTGCAGGACAGGACTGCTGTTTTTAACTCTCTGCTTAGCAGGTTAAGAGTTATTGTTTTTTCTTTTGTTTTTTCTTTTTTTGATGGTCTAAATATTTTGTCACATGCTTTAAAGTTGTGCAAGTTATTCATTTTCTTATTATTTTGTAGGCGTTAATGGTCAGACTCTGACAGAATCTGAACCAGCAGTTAAACAACCTGGAGAGTCTCACAGATTGACCTGTACAACATCTGGAATCTCATTCAGCAGCTACTGGATGCACTGGATCAGACAGGCTCCTGGAAAAGGACTGGAGTGGATTGCAACTGAGGCACTTGGTAGTGGCAAATACTACTCTCAGTCAGTACAAGGCCGGTTTACTGTCTCCAGAGACAACAGCAGAGAGCAGCTGTATCTGCAGATGAACAGCCTGAAGACTGAAGATTCTGCTGTTTATTATTGTGCCCGAGAGTCACAGTGATAGAAGTTGGTTACGCAGCTGTACAAAATCCTTCAGGTTTTATTATACTCTCTCACCTAATGTGTACCATATAGAGAACTTATTCACACCCAATAAAGAATAACATACATTTTGAAAAAAAAAATCACACACCATTTTCTATCTTATAAGAAGTTTAAGCTGTGACATTCTACAATTATCTTCACTAAGGGGTACACAGGAAAATTTACTGCTAATTCTGGAGGAAAGCTGGCACTTCTCCTAACTCTGAGATTACAGTTTGGCTCCCCACCTGCAATATAACAGAACAACTTTACACCACATATAAATGAATCTCTACTGACAGTCTGCACATATGTTTGTTACATTACCTCCTCGACACCTGATGAAACAGTCTGAGTAGCAACAGATGTCCCCAGTTCAGTGAAGGATTTAGGGAGAGGAGGCCCATAAAAATGTGATTTAGAAAGTAAGAATTTCTCTACGAAATGGCATCGCACAAGTTCCAATTTAAAATAAATAACTTAGATCTTAATAGCTGCAGTGTTATTATCAAACTAAACTAGTTGAATTAGTTTTTAAACTTTTAAACTTCAGCCACTATCTGAGCCATAGCTGACCTTTAAAACAGTTTGGAGACCAACAAATCCTGAATCAAGTGATGTGTTCAGTTTAGAGTGATATACTCTTAATGCTTAAAAAAAATAGTGTGAAGTTGAAGATAAAGTTAACTTTATACAGTGCTAGAAAATTACTTATTTTAAATACAGTTGTTTTAGAACTGTATATAAAACACTACAGATTATTAGATATTAGAGTAAAAGCAAACTATAACCGATAACTATATCAGTAAGTTCAAGGAGTTACTCTTTATTCATTGTTTCCATGGTAAGAAAATTATACCATGGAAAATTATACTTTCAAACACAGAAGACGACTATATATATTTTTTTATCTCCTTTCTTTTTTACAGGAGTTTGGAGTGAGATCAAACTGGAGCAGGATCCCTCTGAGGTGAAAAGACCTGGAGAGAGAGTGAAGATGTCATGTAGCCTATCTGGTTATAGACTGACAGGTTACAATACTGGCTGGATACGACAGAGACCAGGGGGAGCTCTGGAGTGGATTGGGTGGATGAATACGGGAAGAAACTCTGCTACCTATGGCAGTTCTTTTCAAAGTTGTGTAATCACGATTGAAGAAGACTCCGGCAGACAGTACACCTGTTGTTTACTTCTGTGTCCAACACTGAACACAAACTGCTGCACGAAAACCTCAGCATGTACTAATATCAAGTAACAATGTGATCTTATAACTTCTGTCTTTCCTCTGCAGATGAAAAGAGTTTTTATTTATCCATATTTATTATTTTATTATAAAATGAGGATAAAATATTAACGATTCATAGCAGTTAGGGAAAGGAAAGCAAGCTCAAAATAAAGTCGTTGTTATTTCAGCTTTAGTTGTCATATGTAAGTTAGCACAGGGTCAGATTAGTAGCTTTAACACGGTGGGCACAACCAGACTGTCAAGGAGAGTAATGTGAGGTTGTTGCGATTCTTAGCACACAGCTCATCCTTATCGATTTCCAGGCCCACCTTTCCCTAACCTAGATCACGTTGTCAGTGAGATTAGAGAAAAGAGGTGGAGGTGGAGTCAATGCAAAGCACTGATAGCTTCTATCTCTTTATGTCTGACTGCAGAGATGATGACAGAGAACAGTGGACTCACAGCCTGACATGATGGACTGTAGGACAGGACTGCTGCTTATAACTCTCTGCTTGGCAGGTGAAAAGCTTGGTTGATGATAATCTAAAATTATATTTTGGGCCATCCTTTTTAAGTTGTGCATTTGTTATTAATTTTCTCTTTACTGGGGCAGGTGTTAATGGTCAGACTCTGACAGAATCTGAACCAGCAGTTAAACAACCTGGTCAGTCTCACAGATTGACCTGTACAACATCTGGATTCACACTCGGCAGCTACTGGATGCACTGGATCAGACAGGCTCCTGGAAAAGGACTGGAGTGGATTGCTGCTGATACTAGCAGTAGCACTAATTACTATTCACAGTCAGTCCAAGGCAGATTTACTGTCTCCAGAGACAACAGCAGAGAGCAGCTGTATCTGCAGATGAACAGCCTGAAGACTGAAGATTCTGCTGTTTATTATTGTGCTCGAGACTCACAGTGACAGAAGTGGCTGAGCAGCTGTACAAAATCCTACACAACTTATTACATCCACTCATATATAATGGTCCATTCAGTTGTAATCATTCCTTCACTGCAAATAAAGTAAAACAAAAATGTAAAAAATTCCAAACTCTATTCTTACAAAAAAATTAGGGTGTAATTATCTTCACTGAAGAGCACAAATTTTCCATCATATGCTAAATTACTTAGAGACTGTGTTTTAAATATAAAATTGTTCCTGTAGCGAGAGCTCTATGCAATCTTTTGCGCCTTTATAAACACACCATCACCAATATTTGTCACATTGCATCTTGGAAACTGTGTTTTGAACCATGCAAATATTTTGATTTAAACTGCTGTAAAATATGGCACATATTATTTTGTCAAGTTTATTATTTATTGTTTGTTTCCATGGCATGAAAATGATGTATTCTTTAAAATACTGAAGACAAACGTGGTGAGTGACAATCACTACTTTATCCTTTTGTCCTTTTTGGGTTAGGGTTACGAGTGAGATTAAACTGGGGCAGTCTTCCTCTGTTCTGAAATGACCAGGAGAGAGAGTGAAAATATCATGTGTTGTATCTGGTTATATTCTGACAGACTACACTGGATAACAGAGAGACCAGGAGGAGCTTTCGGCTGGGTAGATGAACACAGGTTTAAACTCTGCTACCTATGGCAATTCAATGTCATTTCATCATGACTGAAGAAGACTCTAGCAGCAGACAGTACCTTGAGATCAAGTGTCTGACAGCAGAAGATTCTGCTGTTTATTCCTGTGCTTGATCAAACAATAACAGACAACAGAGGAGCAGCTATACAAAACCTTTAAGTACAGTGTAGTTCCCGTAGTTTTGCTTCTTGTGTTAACACATTGTTTCCCTGTGTACACATACCCTGGACCTACCTTTGTACCCTACAGAGACTCTGGTGCGAGAGAGGAGTGAAAGACTGGTGAGACACCAAGAGAGACTGAAGAGGAGTGAGAGTGTTCCCCTGTGTTGTGATATTTTGATACCATGGTAGCATTTACAGGATATTGTTTTATTGTGATATTATACAGGAAAACTATTACTCAATAAGGCCCATTTACTAGTTGTTTTTCTCTTTCTCTCTGACCCAAGAATTGATGTGTAAGAATCACAGGCTGGTACCCCAAGGTCGAAAATACCACAGAGACGAGACCACTTCCTTACTCCCATCCTCCCTTCCTTATCTTTTAGAAAAGAGCTTGTTAAAAAGCCAGGTGGTTTGTTTCAGAATTCACTAATGAAAGAACTCTGTATTCTATGTCTAGGAGTGTATTTTGCTGGGATGATCATAAATTGTAACTGAAGAGATAAACTACACAAAGGATACTTCTTTGCTCACAAGGCAGGAAGACGTTTCCTTATTTGGTCTGTACCGGTTTGAACTGAGAACCTGCTGACACACGAACCTTTTTCCTCTATATAAGCTGTTGTCTGATGAATAAACCTTTGAGTTGATTATGGGAGAGCAATCTGAACAGTCTCTGTCACTTTGTTCTCCTAACTGCTCCCGGCGCTTTAACTAACCCGCTGAACGGCATACCTGAGTGTTACTTTGAATAATTAGGAGTCTTATAAGGAAAGGACAAAACTCTGCTTATCAGTGCTCACGCCTCGGAGGAAACCCGGGAGGGAAATTTCCTTCAATTTTGGTGTCAGAAGTGGGATTGCTGACGAAGGTAAATATGCGTCTTTTATATTTATATAAGACCGTATTATACCTCTCTCAGTGATCAACCTATAAAAAAAACGGGATATGCTGACGAAGTTTCACTTAGTGATCCAGAGAGATACACTGACGACTTCCTTAGTCCCCGGATAAAGTAAATTAAAAGCAGAAAGACACAGGAAGTTGCCTGTTGTATTGCGAGAAGTTGCTCGTTAAGTGAGAAGTTGCTCACCCAAACAAAAATTGCTAGCAATAAATTTAAAGTAACCTCAGCTGTGCCACAGCAAAATACTAACATAAATCCTTCAAAGCGTGTAAACCCCTCTGGAAATCACTGAACATGGGTCAGAATAATTCAAAAAACTCAGACAGGTCCGAGAAAAAATCGAAATCAACTGTAAAACCAAAAAAAATAAAATATAAAGTTTCAAATAACGGCTCAGTACGCCTCCCACTTCCGGTCACGTGCAACTCACGTCCGCGAATCGGTGAAGACTTCCATGATTACGTATCCAGAACATGCGGAAGTACTTACGTGACTGACTTTGTTTACAACTTAAGAACTGTAAGTTCAATACATTCTAATTTATTTCCGGAGCCCTATCCCGAACAATTATCGCCAGAAAACAGGTCAGTAAAACTGAAGGCTAGTGCAGATACTACCACAAAAGCTAAAAGTGTTAAGATGATGTTGAATTTTGATGTTGAAGGCTCAGAGGAAAGTGAAAAAATGATGTATGCAGGATCTGCTCCAGCACAGCAAGGAAGTTTCAGAGGACGGAAAGATAAGAGTAGAGACGTATGTTTTTATTGTGGAAAAATAGGACACTGGAGGAGGGAATGCAAATCAGCAGCACATAGGTCTCAACCACAAAACACAGGACCAGTTCCTGCCACTAGGCGTCAGCAGAGCTCTTCCAGTCAAGGTAACTGGCAACAACGGGAAGCACGCAATACTGGCTCCACATCTAAGCAGCCTTACAATCCACAAGGTAGACAAGCTAGAGGTGCAAATTTAGCTCAGTTTTCCAGCAGCCGCAGACACCCAGAGCAAAAATGAATTTGTGTATTTAATTTAACACAAAGGGTGAAATGTTTGCTGACACTGATAACAGCTTATGTTTTCTCTGCCCTATGTACCGACCTGATGGAGAAGGAACAGCCTCTGTGTCAGCTGGACGCCTCAGCAGAGAATGAACTCAACATCCTTTTTTCTGGTATTCCACGTCACACACTGTGCCAAAAAAAAAAAAACGTGTACAAATATAACAAGCCACACTTTTGTTTCTCTCACACTGTTCAACAACATGATAACTGCTCACACAAGTGAAGGTCAAACAGTGATTTTGTCACATAACTCAGACATAGGTTACGACATATGTCGACACATAGATCTAACCTACCTTATATTGACTTTACACCTCATCACGCACAGCTCATGAAATGCAACAAGCCAGTATATGTCAAGCAATGTCCCATTTCTGCCGAAAAAGCCTCAGCTCTAGATGTCATCATAGGAGATTTATTGACTACAGGAGTAATAAAGCCCACACTCCTGTCAATTCTGTGCCAAAGCCTAACAAACCTGGCGTATGG
This sequence comes from Mchenga conophoros, assembly GCF_057382185.1. Lineage (NCBI taxonomy): Eukaryota > Metazoa > Chordata > Actinopteri > Cichliformes > Cichlidae > Mchenga > Mchenga conophoros. The sequence goes on from NC_140529.1 coordinate 20,314,596, forward strand.
CGTTTCACACAAGACTTAAGGCAAATTAATGCAGTCATTATGCCTCTGCCACCGCTCGTTCCAGGCGTTCGCAGGATATTGACATACATTTCCATCCACATTTTACTGTGGTGGATTTATGCTCTGCCTTTTTCTCAGTGCCTGTGCATGAAGACACACAGCCGTTATTTGCATTCACACATAGAAATAAGCAGTACACTTGGACCCGTTTGCCCCAAGGCATGGTAGACAGCTCTGCTGCTTTCTCAATGGTGGTCCGTGCTACCCTGGACAGCTTCACTCCTCCAGGGCTGTACCCTGATCCACACGTGGATGACCTCCTCCTCTGTGCTCCAGTGAGGAACTATGTCAAACTGCTACACACATGCTTCTCCAGCACCTCCAACGGACTGGCCACAAAGCATCGGCAAAGAAAATGCAGTACTGTCAGACTTCCGTTCAATATTTGGGATTCACATTGTCTCACGGAAAACATTCCATGACTGCAGACAGGGTCAAAGCTGTGACCTCCGTCCCTCGGCCCACTACACAGAAGGAAATGCTGTCTTTCCTAGGCATGGTGAACTATTGCAGACAGTGGATACCAGACTGTTCTTTTCATGACCACATTCTGCGTGACTGTTGTAAAAAAGACAAGCCTCCTCGAATACTGTGGTCCACAGAAATGACTGCCTCTTTCAATGCATTAAAGGGAGTGCTGACCTCCGCCACTCAAAGGTGCTGCCTGTGGGGATGCCGGCCTGCCTGAGGGCAGTAGCAGCTTGCTCTATCATGATAAGGGACTGCGAGAAGCTCACACTCTCACATGACACTATTCTACACACCACTCACCAGGTCACGACCATTCTAGCAAACATAACTACACAACATATGACCGCACAACGTCGCTCAGGTTATGAAGCTACACTGACCTCCACAGCAAGCCTCACCATAAAAGCGAGCAGCACACCCAATTCGCCAGCACATTTATTGATCCATATGCTGTGTTCTTCTGACCGACAGGATGGCTCAGACAGGCTTGATGTTCATGACTGCATGACACGTATACAGGAATCCACAGCACCACGTCCAGATTTAGAGCAAACACCTATCTCAGACTCAGCCACGGTTTATGTGGACGGGTCCTGTTCAAGGCCGAATGACAACTCATTTCTTTGTGGCTATTCAGTGGTGACATTGCCTGACATCATACTAGAGGCTCACTCATTACCATTTCACTCAGCACAAAAAGCAGAGCTCATGGCTTTAATACGCGCCTGTGAGCTACATGTGGATAGACGTGTGACGATTTACACAGACAGCCGCTATGCGTTTGGCGTTGTACATGACTTTGGCACATTGTGGAGACAAAGAGGATTTAGATCTGCTGATGGAAAACCGATTGCTAATTCTGATCTTGTGCAAAGACTTTTGCAGGCTATACAGCTGCCATCGGCCATTGCAGTTGTGAAAACGAAAGGACACAGTACAGCTGATACAGACAAAGCAACAGGTAATGCCTTAGCAGACGTGACAGCCAAGGCTGCAGCTGCATCACAGCTGCAGCACCTCCACAGGAAGTATTATCTGTGCCCGTACAGCTGCCACTTGTTAAACTCCCAGACTATTTAGACACAAATGTTGATTTAAAATTCATACAAGAGCAAGCCTCTGCATGTGATTACACCTATTGGGAGAATAATGACTGTACCTTAGATGACAAGGATGGCCTATACAAAATCTTGAGGGTTTGATTGCCCTCCCATCTTCCCTGCTGCCAGTCCTTGTCCGACATTTTCACGGTGAGTCATGTCGGACAAAGAGGGGTAATAGGGGCAATAAAATCAAGATTTGTAATTGAGAAAACATTGTAAAAAGCATATTAGCAACTTGTCTAACATGTGCACGAACTAATGTAGGAAAACCAAAAGCAAAACATCAGCATTTACCACAACCAGATTTTCCATTTCATACATTACAAATTGATTTTACACACATGCCAGTACAAGGAAGCATCAAGTACTACCAGGATCAATTTAGTAAATGAGTAGAAGCTTATCCAACCTCAAAAGAAACTGCAGAAGTAGTCTATCAAAAGTTGAGCAATGAAATAATACCCAGATTCGGAATACCTCACCAAATTAACAGTGATAGAGGACCTTCATTCACATCAGAAGTAATTCAAAAGTGTGCTAAAACTTTAATGACCTGGGTCAAATTACTTCCTCAAGTCCTCTGTGAGATTAGAATGACTCCATCTGCAGTAACCAAATTATCTCCATTTGAAATAAGACCATTTCCAACACCATGGTCAGCTTCCAGAGGGGCACCGCTATTAGAAGGTGATGTATTTTGCATTGTCCGACTATGTTCACAATCTGGTAGAAACACTGAATAATAACTATCAGAAAGTTTGTCTCTCTAAGCCTTTCCCCTCCACAGTTCCACCAGTGGAGACCAGGAGATGCGGTGTTGGTGAAGCCGCTAAAACCAAGGACACTCTGGGAGGCCGCGCGTTTTCCAGCCCCCAGGCTGTACTGGCAGTGACGAGAACCAGCATCCTTACGGACGGACAACCTCAGTGGATTCATGCCAGCAGGGTTAAGACCAGCCCAATCGGACCATCTCAGGCATCGGATCAAGCAGACGACATCTCCGGCGAGCCAGCCAGCGAGTAATTGCGTGTGTACATACACACACGCAATTACTGATTAACACACAACGCCTGAAAGAGCCAAGGCTCAGAGCTCTTTGATCCTTCACGTGAACAAGAACAAGGTACTCAACATCCAGCAGGAACAGAAAGCCGAGAGTACCACATGATGTCTAATCTGATAAAGCTAGACTCATTCCATCCTGATAATGGAGAAAATGAAATGCCCATTGTCATCACACGACGCTTATTCAATGTCTCTCGAACCTGGGACCAGGCCAGGAGACGACTGAAGAACTGTGTTTTTTCTTATATATTTTCTTATATATTTAGGTTATTTATCATATCTATCGCATTAACTTTAGGATTTTTCTTTGCTATTTTGTATTGTAAACTGCAACCATGTTCACATTTCTGCAGGTCGTATTTTGCTGACGATACCTCATGCTCTATTTTGCAAGACACCTACTTAATGCACTCCTCACGCTCCCTAAAATCAGTAAATGACAACATAGACGCCACTAATAAACCATTTTATGCGCCCCCTAGAGCAGGAGTTAACGCCTGGTATGAAAATGCCAGAATAGCCGCTCGTGACTTAGGAAACAGTAACTGTTATGTCTGTTCAAAAGGTAATCCAGAACAGGTTATAGTAGGATACCCCATATCCGGTTTCCCCCTCACTGAGGGACTAGAGAAAATCGGCGGAGATAATGCTCTCCTTAAAGACACTTTACAGTTGACTCTGAGCCCTCTCGACTGCCTACTTAGACACACACACACACCAACTAACCCTGAGACTCCATTAGGCGAATTATTGAAGTTATCTAATGACACCGCAGGGACCTGCGCCCCAATGAAACGCCCCAAGAATAGGTTAAAACCCTCACTGCCCTTAGGACAGATCCCTCTCCATTTTAACACTAGTATGATATGTCTGCGCAGACTAAAGTTAACTGGCCCAGACACCCACATAGATTATACAAAGGATAACTAAACATTCTTCTCTGACTCCCCAGGTGCACGCTGTAATGAGACATGGCTAGCTGTCTCTGTGGCTAAAGTTGTATCATATCTGGAGGAACACACACACAGTTCAAGTTCGAGCGGAGAATCGATCATTGTTCCCCCAGAGGGTGTATTAAATGACACTGACTGGGGGGAGTTAGTTAAATCACACATGGTCACGCGCCTGACCAGACCAATCCCACATGGTTATTGGTTGTGCAATAATACCCTTAGATTAGCTTTACCTGTTAATTGGACCGGTACCTGTGGTCTAGTAACCGTTGATGTTTGCTGTACTTTCATTCCCAATAATACCGCCCCTAACGGTTCATTCACACAAGCTATGAATAAACTTGAAGCATTACAGATAGAACTAATTGCCAATACAGGCCATGGTCAGTGGCTAGACAAGTGGCTGCAGGACACGTTTGGAAAATGGAAGGAACTAATTGTAGCCTTTGTAACCGTTGCAGCATGTTTTCGATGATTATTGTCTGTTGTGTGATACCATGTATACGCTCTCAGAATTTTTGATATTAAGCTTGCTCGAAGGACCAGTTACATTTATGATTTGTTTTATGTTTATGATTTGTCTTTATATTATGTTATTACATTCTGTCTTTATACTATGTTATCATTTCATGATAAAAGGGGGGAACTGTAGTGATATTTTGATACCATGGTAGCATTTACAGGATATTGTTTTATTGTGATATTATACAGGAAAACTATTACTCAATAAGGCCCATTTACTAGTTGTTTTTCTCTTTCTCTCTGACCCAAGAATTGATGTGTAAGAATCACAGGCTGGTACCCCAAGGTCGAAAATACCACAGAGACGAGACCACTTCCTTACTCCCATCCTCCCTTCCTTATCTTTTAGAAAAGAGCTTGTTAAAAAGCCAGGTGGTTTGTTTCAGAATTCACTAATGAAAGAACTCTGTATTCTATGTCTAGGAGTGTATTTTGCTGGGATGATCATAAATTGTAACTGAAGAGATAAACTACACAAAGGATACTTCTTTGCTCACAAGGCAGGAAGACGTTTCCTTATTTGGTCTGTACCGGTTTGAACTGAGAACCTGCTGACACACGAACCTTTTTCCTCTATATAAGCTGTTGTGTACTTAATAAACCTTTGAGTTGATTATGGGAGAGCAATCTGAACAGTCTGTGTCACTTTGTTCTCCTAACTGCTCCCGGCGCTGTAACTAACCCGCTGAACGGCATACCTGAGTGTTACTTTGAATAATTAGGAGTCTTATAAGGAAAGGACAAAACTCTGCTTATCGGTGCTCACGCCTCGGAGGAAACCCGGGAGGGAAATTTCCTTCACCCTGCTTTTCCCTGTGGATTCTCTGGAGCCCTGATCCCCGCACCCTTGTATATAGCACTTTGCCACTGTTGCACATGTAACCCAGATCATTGTTTGAGTATGGGATTTCTGATTATTTGTGGTCACTGAATGCACCACTGTGCCATGCGCATAGCCACTCTCTAGTCCAGCTACAGAGTTTTTCCTTCCGTTCGTCCGATGAGGCGCATGCTGCTCTCGTGCCCTCTACGAGCTGGAAATTCGGGTACAGTAGACATTTGAGTCGCTGTAAATAGTTTTAAAAACCTTTATATGTGAAGCTAATGATTTAAGATGTTGTTAGGAAAAGGTCTTGTAGCAGTTACAAACGTGAAGCGGAGCTGAGTCCGACAGCATTCGCCATTACATGAACCCCTCTGGTGAGTTAGCGTGCAGCTCATGTTCGTATGAAATGTTTTGTGCCTTATTATACTGCAGCGAGGTATCAAATCTACCGCTGTCATGTTGTTAAGAAAGAGGCTAAATATTGTATAACGTGTGTTATTGGCTGACTGTTAGCAAGCTAGCCGTTAAGTGAGCCTAGCTAATGTCCTAAAATGGCGGCCGACACGAGGTCAGTTACAGTGTTATTATGTTATGCCTAAGAGAACAGCATTAATGAGCATTGTTAACAGCATTTATGTTCTGTTATATTTTTATTTTGACAAACCTGTATTATTATGATGGTAAGTCTGTTAAATAAGCCATTAGTGACATGGACACTGAGTCAGTGGTACTGAGACTTATGAACATTTTAGTTAATTCTTCTGCACACTTGTGTGTAGGCTGGTTTGTTTGCCCTTTTGGTGCCCTGGATCCTACTGGATGAACTGCCTTGTGGAAGTCCTCATCTGATGACTCTGCCGAACCGTCCTGGCAAATAGATGGTCGTTGCTGCTTGCTGGATGCTATTATTGGATGCTACACCGTTCCAACAGAGCGGTAGGAACAATTCAAAGGGCCCCAACGATGCGCTTTATTTTTCCCTGAGCTCAGGTGATTTTCTTTTGGCCAAAGGACCTTAAAGGATACATATTTGATTTTATTTATTTATTTATTTTATTTTTCTTATGACACTGAGTGGAAAGACACTACAAAAGAAGGGTTTATTATTTAAAATTGTGTCTAATAAATGTGTTTATGTTAAGTAAGTGTGGTGTCCATTGTGTGCTGGAAGCCTTATTGTTCCTGTGGTGGAGCAGCTACTACCAATCTCCTTTACGAAACTAGCTTCTGACAGGATATAGATATTTGGGATACATTTGATTTCTTGTAACCTATTTTTAGAGAAACTGTGATTCTGGGTTAAACATCGGGGTGAAATTGATGACACCGACACCTAGTGAACTGCCCAAGGTCAACAGTCCTGATTTCCACGCATTAAAGGTTTGGCGTAAGTACAGATTGCGTTACAAGTGGCGAGCCAGCCAGGAGATTGGTGAAAAGTAGCACCTTGACTTTCCAGCTCACAACACCTACCTCTTTTCCTTGACCCTATTGTGTTGGACATGGATCTTTGCAGACGTTTTGATGTAGATGGCCAGTGCTCACTTTTTGTGACTGGCGTTGAAGGGATTTACACAGATGATGACATTGCTAGTGTTTTTTCAGTAAATGGTAAAGTTTCTCGGATAGTTCGAATTCCAGATGAATCAAACCAGCCAGAGGGTAGAGTCCTGATACAATATTTGTCCGATCAAGCCATTTCCAAGATCAACCCCCAGATCTTAGGCGACTTGCCGAGCCCCAAGGATCCTGCTATCGGTTGGTCTGTCAAAACCATTCGAGATGTTGCTCAGGAAGAGGTAGGCAAGGAGTTAGCTCGTAGATATTTAGAAGAACTGAAGGCTGTTGGAGATAGTGGTAAAGCAGGTTTCTTGAGTGTTATTCAGAGTGAGGTCAAAGAAGTTCGACATAACTCTGAGATTCCTGACACACAGCCACACACAGCTCAGGATGGTGACACATCCCTCCATGACATTGTAGCTAGTGATCATGATGAACCTAATCACTACACACAGACCCACAATGCACCTGATAGTGCTGTGGTGAACCCTGTTAATATCGACCGCAGTCTCCTTAACCCACCTCAGATTCAAAAAGTTGTCGTTGAGCACGTTATCAGAAATGACTCAACAGCCCCGTGGTCTACACAAACCAGACTGCGCACCTTTTCTGGCCGTGCTCCTAGGCCCAATGGTGAGGTAGACTATGAAACATGGCGCACACAAGTGGACCTTCTTGTCAGTGATTGCTCTCTTAGTGATGTGCAAAAGGTTAGGAAAATACTTGAAAGTTTGCTAAGTCCAGCAGCCGATGTTGTTAAGTTGCTTGGTGTGAGTTCACCACCCAGGGCTTATGTTAGGCAGCTCGATTCCGCTTTCAGTGTTGTAGAGGACGGAGAAGAGTTATTTGCAACCTTTCTCAGCTCCAACCAGAATAGCGGAGAAAAGCCCTCAGCATATTTGAACAGACTCCATAGCCTCCTTACTCGAGCTATTTCTAGAGGGGGAGTCTCTGTCGAAACTTTGAGCGAACACCTACTCAGACAGTTTATTAGAGGCTGCTGGGACCAGAGTCTCATTATAGCTCTCCAACTAGAAAACAAAAAGAACAGTCCACCAACATTCCCAGATCTACTCCTTATGTTGAGGACCGAGGAAGGTCGTAGATCTGCAAAGCTAGACAGGATGAAAAAACATCTGGGTGCTACAAAAGCAGCTGTACATGCTCACTCCATTTTTGATGTACCCTCCTATGATGATGAGCCCGTTCCAACACAGACTGCAAAGCAGAGCGAAGCATCTAAGCTTGAGAGGAGAAGGAATGAGCTTTCAAAGCAGATAGAGAAACTGAGTCAAAGGTCCAAGAATTCTCCTTTTGACAGTGAGCTTAGTGCAGCGTTAAAACAGAGACAAGAAGAAACTGTTAAACTTGAAAGCAAAATAGATGAGTTGTCTAAACAACTCAGAGAGCTCACTCAGAACCAAAAATGTCCTAAAGAGAATAATAGTGGCAAAGACTTCCTTACGGCAAGAAATAGCAGCGCCAGGAGACCAGTTAAGGTCCCCTCTATGCCAAAAGCATGGTTCTGCTTTAGATGTGGTGAAGATAACCACATTGCCGCTCGATGCCCAAATGAACCCAACCAGGCACTAGTCCGCCAGAAGAATGCTGAGTTAAAGGAAAAGCCAGGAAGGTTCCAAGCCCAACAGGTTACTGAGCCTTTTGCTTTAAACTTGTAGCGGCTCCTGCTGTGGGACGTCCAGGAGCTGAGACCAGCATTAGTCCCGCCTCAAGTGACCAAAGGATTGATGTTCAGAGCAAAATAAAGACCCAGACAACGGTTCAAGATTTCAGTTCCCAATCCCGCTTGCCACCCGGTCTGATAGGTCCTCGTTGTTCAGCTTCTGTTTTGGTTGAGGGTGTGCAATGCAACTCTATCATGGATAGTGGTTCACAAGTCACTACAATCTCCGAATCATTTCACAAGGATAAGCTGGCACATCTCCCCATTCAGCCCATTCAAGCATTGCTTGAGATTGAGGGTGCAGGTGGACAGCACGTTCCCTACCTTGGTTATGTTGAGACCCACATCACTTTTCCTCACAACATTACAGGCAAAGAGGAAGAGTTGGTTGTTTTGGCTCTTGTTGTGCCTGAGTGCCATTTTAACAGCAGAATACCAGTTTTGATTGGTACCAATGCACTGTTAAGACTCCATGATAAGTTATCTGAACGTGACGGTCCAGATTTCCTTCACAGACTGTGTTCCAGAGATGTAGCACTGGTTCTCCAGCACTTGGCTAAACAAATGGATGATTGCCACATACACCCAGTGAGGTTGCACGGGAAAGTACCAGTCACCATCCCTGCCAACCACAAGTGCTGTTTAATGGGCGATGTTAGGCTGAGAAAGAACACTCCTAACGTAAGTTTTGTCCTTGAACCAAATGAACACGACAAGTTACCTGGTGGTTTATTTCTTGAAACTGCTTTGATAGACATCCCTTACAAAGCTAAGAGTAAGGTTCCAGTCGTCTTGCAGAACTTGAGTGGGCACAGTATTGTATTGCAACCAGGAAGTACAGTTGCCCAGGTATGTGTAGCCCAGCACATTTCACCCCTGGTGCCTGTTTCAAATGCTTCTTCTCATGACAAGTTTGATGGAGAGAAGCTTAAGTTTAATCTTGATGAGTCACCCATCTCTGAAGAATGGAAAGAGCGCATCACCACCAAGCTCAAGTCTATTTCAGAAGTGTTTGCGGTTGATGATCTGTCTTATGGTCACACCACTGTGGTAAAACACCACATTCAGCTGAACGATGACACGCCGTTTAAGGAACGGTCGAGGCCCATCCACCCAAGTGACAGAGAAGCTGTCAAGCAACACCTCAAAGAACTGCTTAATGCAGGGGTTATTAGGGAGTCAGAGAGCCCCTACGCATCTCCAATAGTAGTTGTGCGTAAAAAGGATGGTTCAATCAGGTTGTGTGTTGATTACCGCAAGTTGAACGCACGGACCATTAGGGATGCTTATGCCCTCCCAAACATTGAGGAGACCTTCACGGCCCTTAGTGGTGCCAAGTGGTTCTCGGTCATGGACCTCAAATCAGGCTATTATCAGGTTGAGATGGCTGAGGAAGATAAAGCTAAAACTGCTTTTGTCTGTCCTCTTGGGTTTTATGATTTTAATCGCTTGCCTCAGGGCGTTACAAATGCCCCAAGTACGTTTCAACGACTGATGGAGAAGTGTGTTGGGGATTTGAACTTGAGTGAGGTACTTGTGTTTTTGGATGATCTGATTGTGTTTTCAGACACCCTGGAGGAACATGAGGTGAGACTCATGAGGGTGCTGAACCGGTTGAGGGACTTTGGGTTGAAGCTGTCCCCAGAAAAATGTCATTTCTTTAGGCCCTCGGTGAAGTACCTTGGCCATGTGGTTGATGCCCAAGGAGTTCACACAGATCCTGATAAGATCTCAGCTTTGAAAACATGGCCTCGTCCTACAAACAAGAGAGAGTTAAAATGTTTCCTAGGCTTTGCCGGTTATTACCGGAGATTTATTGATGGATACTCAAAGATCGCAAAGCCTTTAAATAGTCTCACGGCTGGTTACTACTCACCCAAAAAGAGGGGTAAAGTGTATCTTGGAGAACATTTCAGACAACCATCAAACATTAACTTACCTTTTGGAGAGGAGTGGACACCTGAATGTGAAAATGCGTTTAAGACTTTGATTGAGAGACTGACATCGGCACCTGTCCTTGCTTTTGCCAACCCACAGCTACCATATGTCCTGCACACTGATGCCAGTCGTGAAGGCTTGGGTGCAGCGCTCTACCAAGAGCAGGACGGGAAGCTGAGAGCTGTGGCTTATGCAAGCAGGGGACTTTCCAAAATTGAGAGAAACTATCCCACTCACAAGCTTGAATTTCTAGCTTTGAAGTGGGCAGTTTGTGAGAAGTTTAACAGCTACCTTTATGGCGCTAACTTCACCATTGTGACGGATAACAATCCTCTCACGTATGTACTGACATCTGCAAAGTTAGATGCTGCTGGTCATCGCTGGTTAGCTGCGCTGTCTACTTATCAGTTCACCGTTAAGTACAGGGCCGGTCATGCCAATCGCGGGCTGTCCAGACGACCACAAGCTCCTCCTTTTGAAGATGAGGATTTCATCAAAGAAAGGGAGAGAGTTGATGACATGAAAAACCGTCTTCTAGAGGTGAGCAACGAGATGAGTCACGAGGTGGTATCTGCCTTATGTCAACGCCATCTTGTGGTGTCAAAGATCGAGCACTGTTCAAATCTAGAACAACCTTTGGCTGTAGAGTCTCTTGCTGTTGATCCCTCAACAGTTGCGGATGTATTTGGAGAAGACACATTACCATCTATGACAAGCTCTGACTGGTATAAAGCTCAGAGGGATGACCCGGTTGTCTCACGTGTCATTACCTTCGTTGAAAGAGCTCAAAAGCCCAGCTTCAGAGAAACAAACCTTGAAGTTCCTGATGTTAGGCTCCTTCTCAAGGAGTGGAGAAGACTCGAAATGAGAGATGGAGTATTGTACAGGAAATGGACAAATAGAGACAACACTGTATGGCAGTTAGTCCTACCTGAACAGTTCAGAGGGAAAGCGTTGCGTGGAGTGCATGATGAAGTTGGTCATCTTGGTTTTGAACGAGCACTGCATCTTGCCCGTTCCAGATTCTATTGGCCAATGATGACAAAGTCTGTAGAAGAGAAGTGCAGACAGTGTCCACGCTGTGTCAGGAGGAAAGCAGTGCCTCAGAAGGCAGCGCCTCTTGAAAATATTATAGCAACTTACCCGCTTGAACTCGTCTGTATGGACTATTTGTCAGTTGAGCCAGACAACAGAGACACCCGGAACATATTAGTTATCACTGACCATTTTACAAAGTTTGCTGTGGCAGTGCCAACTAAAGATCAGAAGTCCAGGACCATTGCAAAAGCTCTGTGGGAGAACTTCATAGTTCATTATGGGTTTCCCAGTCGTCTACTCAGTGATCAGGGTAGAGACTTTGAATCTCAAACAATCAAAGAGCTATGTGCTTTGATAGGAGCAGACAAAATCCGCACTACACCTTATCATCCTCGCGGAAACCCGGTGGAAAGGTTTAACCGGACGCTTCTTGATATGTTGGGTACGTTGGAAGAGGAAGGCAAATCTCACTGGAGGGACTTTGTTAAACCCTTAGTTCATGCGTATAACTGCACGAGGAACGACACAACTGGTTTCTCTCCTTATGAACTGATGTTTGGCAGACAACCCCGACTACCCATTGATTTAGTCTTAGGTATCCAACCTGAAAATGCCAACCATAAGTCTCATTCAGAGTATGTGAACAACCTTCGTCAACGTCTGGAGGAGAGCTACACTCTAGCTGCAAAAAACTCCCAGATGATCGGAGAAAGGAATAAAGTTAGGTTTGACAAGAGGATTAGAGTGGCCGAGCTCTGTGCAGGTGACAGGGTTTTGGTTAGGAACATGAGTATCAGAGGTAAACACAAAATCTCAGACAGGTGGGAACAGAAAGTACATGTTGTGGTTAAACGAATCAATGATGGCCCTGTCTATGTTGTGGAACCCGAGTTGGGAGACGGACCAAAACGCACCTTACACAGGGATCTCCTTCTACCGTGTGGGTTCTTACCTGTGGAAGAAATGGCAGGGAGCAGATCTCATGGGCCCTCTAAAGGGAAGAAACCAAGGAACAAAGCCGAAAGAGAAGTACAATCTTCTGATAACCCTGATGGTCAGGAAGATGAGGTATACAGTGATGAGGACGAAGTGTATCCAGCTTTTGTGGTTCCAGAAATAATAACCAGAGGTCCTTTTATCCAGACTGAAAGGTAGGTTATCACACCTCAGCTGTCCACTGGGGATGTGCATTCTAGTTTGCCCCGTGCAGAGCCACAAGACGAGTCACACGCATGAGAAACACCCAGTCATGTTTCTGAACCTGAGCCTTTGTTACACTCAGAAAGCAATGAGGTGACCACATCTCCCATTCCATCTGATGAAGGTCCAGGTTGGGTTGTTATTGACATTCCTGAACAAACAGAACCTGTTGAAATGAATCAAGAAAGCAGCGACACTGCTGAGCAGAGTTCAGAGCCAGAGACAGTAGAGTTGCGGCGTTCTGGGAGAGAGAGACGCCAACCTCGTAAACTAACTTATGATGAGTTAGGTGAGCCTTTAATTTTAGCTCTCAGTTCCTTTTTGTCAGAGTTTCGCAATTGTATTCTCTCAGAGCACTTTCCTTCACACACCTGTTAAGTCAAGTGTGCATGCAGAGACTCATGCACTTTAGAGGGGGAGAGTGTAACCCAGATCATTGTTTGAGTATGGGATTTCTGATTATTTGTGGTCACTGAACGCACCACTGTGCCGTGCGCATAGCCACTCTCTAGTCCAGCTACAGAGTTTTTCCTTCCGTTCGTCCGATGAGGCGCATGCTGCTCTCGTGCCCTCTACGAGCTGGAAATTCAGGTACAGTAGACATTTGAGTCGCTGTAAATAGTTTTAAAAACCTTTATATGTGAAGCTAATGATTTAATATGTTGTTAGGAAAAGGTCTTGTAGCAGTTACAAACGTGAAGCGGAGCTGAGTCCGACAGCATTCGCCATTACATGAACCCCTCTGGTGAGTTAGCGTGCAGCTCATGTTCGTATGAAATGTTTTGTGCCTTATTATACTGCAGCGAGGTATCAAATCTACCGCTGTCATGTTGTTAAGAAAGAGGCTAAATATTGTATAACGTGTGTTATTGGCTGACTGTTAGCAAGCTAGCCGTTAAGTGAGCCTAGCTAATGTCCTAAAATGGCGGCCGACACGAGGTCAGTTACAGTGTTATTATGTTATGCCTAAGAGAACAGCATTAATGAGCATTGTTAACAGCATTTATATTCTGTTATATTTTTATTTTGACAAACCTGTATTATTATGATGGTAAGTCTGTTAAATAAGCCATTAGTGACATGGACACTGAGTCAGTGGTACTGAGACTTATGAACATTTTAGTTAATTCTTCTGCACACTTGTGTGTAGGCTGGTTTGTTTGCCCTTTTGGTGCCCTGGATCCTACTGGATGAACTGCCTTGTGGAAGTCCTCATCTGATGACTCTGCCGAACCGTCCTGGCAAATAGATGGTCGTTGCTGCTTGCTGGATGCTATTATTGGATGCTACACCGTTCCAACAGAGCGGTAGGAACAATTCAAAGGGCCCCAACGATGCGCTTTATTTTTCCCTGAGCTCAGGTGATTTTCTTTTGGCCAAAGGACCTTAAAGGATACATATTTGATTTTATTTATTTATTTTTCTAATGACACTGAGTGGAAAGACACTACAAAAGAAGGGTTTATTATTTAAAATTGTGTCTAATAAATGTGTTTATGTTAAGTAAGTGTGGTGTCCATTGTGTGCTAGAAGCCTTATTGTTCCTGTGGTGGAGCAGCTACTACCAATCTCCTTTACGAAACTAGCTTCTGACAGGATATAGATATTTGGGATACATTTGATTTCTTGTAACCTATTTTTAGAGAAACTGTGATTCTGGGTTAAACATCGGGGTGAAATTGATGACACCGACACCTAGTGAACTGCCCAAGGTCAACAGTCCTGATTTCCACGCATTAAAGGTTTGGCGTAAGTACAGATTGCGTTACACACATTTCACCTTGTGTTCGTGAATAAACCTGTCCTGCGTTTGAGTCCCTCCAGTTACTGTAACAAAAAGTGACAGAGCTAAAAAAAAAAATCTGTTGGAAACAGAGCATTTTTGATTACAGCCTGAAGCTTTGACTCATTGGGATTACTTGAAACTTTAGCTGAGAATAATCTGAACATCCACCTTTGCAACAGTAAATGTATTAAAGAATGTGAGGAAAATGATAATAGGTTTATTTTAAATAGTTTTCAAATGACATTCTTTACACATGTAGGGAAACATATTTCATTTGTTTGTTTTTGTATTTTTGACAATTACATGTTTCTCTACTTTTCTTTCAGTCACCTGCAGGTGCTTCCCAGCTTTGGGCATGAAAGGAGGGGTGATAACTGTGGGAAACAGCTCCACATTTAATGATGGAAAGGAAATTAGAAACGCCCAAGACCTTGTTGCTGGTGTACAGTGAGTATACATCAGTGGACTTTGGTTACACAGCTAGTTTTCAACTACATTACTTTGTCTTGGTCTGTGTCAACCTGCCACTACAAATAACGTGTGATGAGAAATTCCTCAAGCAGATAAACGCACGTGGCTTTCTCCACAGGAATGTCACTGTGGTAATGGGAGCTCATCAGGTGGTGATGAAAACCTTTGAGGATTTCACACATTCCTGGCTGCTGGTCAATGTTAATAAGAAATGAATACTCCTTGGAAAGAGAGGTGTGCTGCTCTTTCCAATGGGATGCCAGGAAAGTGTACTACCAGTGATAAAAGAAAATTGCGGCCACAAGATGGAAAGATTGATGAAAATAGGCTAGAAGTTTTATGACAGAACTAGTGGTAGGAATTCCGGCTCTTTTTAGTGAGCCGAGGCGAAAGAGCCGCTTCTCTAAAAAGAGCCGGCTCTTTCGGCTCCGAACTGGCTCTTCAGGTTGTTTTGTTGCTTTAATTAATTTATCATTAACAACAATATAAAATTATGCAGAAAAGGAATTACTAATGTAAAAAAAGTGGTTTTATTTATATATGTTTATATATGGCCCCTAGAGACAAAACACGTACAAACTCCAAAAAGCACGTACAATTTCCAAAACACATTTCTAGCGTTAACTGAACTTCCAAAACAGAGCTACCCAGATCACTTAAATTACACAATTGAAAGCATGTGTGTATTGTTTGTGTATTTATAGACAAGCACTCATATTTATTCAAATAATTTAAAAAAAAAGTTCATTTACCTGTTACTACCACACACCAAATCATGGGCTGTGTCCCAATTCAGGGTCTGCACGCTTGAAGTACGCGAACTACGCGTACTACGTACGGTGCGTACTATAAGTACAAGAAGTGCGGAAGTGAGAGACACGTTACATACAGCATGGTTTGACAGAAATGAAGGAGAAAAATGTTTTGTTGGTCATTCATTTTTGTCGTGACATCACTTTGATTAGTTGAATATCTGACATTGAGACCACAGGACTGTAAAATTGTTGGGCTTCATTTCTGTGCTGAACAGTCATTTAAGATTAGTTAGTAAATAACAA
This sequence comes from Mchenga conophoros, assembly GCF_057382185.1. NCBI lineage: Eukaryota > Metazoa > Chordata > Actinopteri > Cichliformes > Cichlidae > Mchenga > Mchenga conophoros. The sequence continues at coordinate 20,330,331 of NC_140529.1, forward strand.
TTAGTTAATGTTGTTCATGAGACTAAAGTCATCTCACTGTGGTAATGTAAATATAATATGACCAATATTATAGTATTGTCAGATTATTATGATATATATATATATATATATACACACATATATATACATATATACACACATATATATATACACACACACACATATATCACTGACTTTCAGCTTGTTGTGTTTGTGGATATATGACTGACTTTAATTATTAAACATTCGCACATAAATAAGTGACGTCATATTCAGTACTTTTGACAGTTCACTCTTCGGCCGCTCCATCTTATTAGGGAAATTCCATATACATAAATGTAAATTTCAAAACTCAACCCCATCATTTAATTTGTTTTTGATTGAAATTGAATATTACTTAAACTCTCTTAAATTAACTTCCAATAAGAAAGGTTTATCATTGATTGAAATGCATTCAGAAATGTTTAACGAATGAGCTGTCACAACTTTCAAGTACAAAGTTGTTATGAAGTCTGTCACATTCCCCCCCTTTTTTTTCTTTTTTTCCCCTTTATTTATTTATCCTTCTTATTTCATTGTACTGTATATTGTTACTCTTATTTGCCTTGTATATCTACTGTGCAAACTGAACTGGAATGACTGACTGTTCGCTTTATAATTTCAATAAAGTTTGGAAAAAAAAAACCTCTTCAGCCGCTCCCTTCTGCCGTATTTTGCGGCAAAATTCTCCACACCCACCGCCGCGCTATGAATTGTGGGATATATGGGATCACGAAGCGTGCACCGGACTTGATATTTGGGGAAATCGATGGCGCATTTGGAGTATGCATTTGAAGTGCACTTCGAATTGGGATGCGTGGCGGTGACGTAACCGCACTTAAAATGCGTACTTCAAGTGTGCAGACCCTGAATTGGGACACAGCCTGGTTGTTGATACTTCCTGGTTTGTGTAGCCACTAGGTAACAAAAGCTCAACACTGCGCCCTGGCATCCTGGAGCACTTCTGTTGTCTTTTGTACGTGCTTCTGAGTTTTTACGTGTTTTGGAGTTTTTACGCATTTTGGAGTTTGTACATGCTTAGGAGTTTGTACGTGTTTTGGAGTTTGTACGTGCTTTGTCTCTAAGGGCCACCATAAATATACTTTATTTATTCACTCCACATAAAATGTAATAAATAAATCATATAATACAAAAAACAACTATTTACATTTTAAACTTTTAACTATTTAAATTTTCAGCTTTTTCCTTTTAAACAAATTTAACGTGAAACAACACAAAACACTGCAAACCACAACACAATTAAATATAAATTAAAATATTAAAACAAAAAGAAGATGCATATTCTCTGTCATATGGGCCTGCATGATTTCTGAATCCTTTATCATCTGCAACTGAAAATAGTGGATGATTACTATACCTTTCTAATGTGATGTTGTTGTCCCTCGCTCTCTTTCTCTCTGGCTCTGTTCCTGTGCTACTGCAGTGTAACTAACGCCCCTCCCCCCTCTGCCCAGCGCAAAGTACAGGCCGCGCGTGCGGACTTTAGCGGAAAAAAGGGCGAGAGAGAGGGTGAGAGAAAGAAAAAAAAAAAGAGTCGGCTCTAAGAGCCATTTCGTTCGCGAACGACCCATCACTACTGAGGACACTGGAGCTTATTACTGTGTCAGATAAGAAAGTGAGATACTGTAATTTAAATACATAATAATAAAGAAGGTTAAATAATATAACTTACAGCTTCATTATCACTCATAGTTACATAATGCTGTTAAATATTTCATTTTCTGGATTCACACCTGAGTATTAACTTATTTTTTCCAGAGAAGAACTTGGTTATTATAAACTATTTCACAACACATAACTGAAATTTTTTGGTAACAGCTGACCAGTATGACGTGTAGAAGGACACAACATTATTTATTGTCAGATCATGAGTCAACTCTGTGAAGAGCTTTAGGACAGAGCCAAAATTTTGGCCTTTCACTCTCATCTTTGATCTACACATAATGTCACAATGAATGTGTCAATTAACCATTCATGCTGACATTTCACACTCTCTTTCCAAATATATAAACACTTCTGGAAGCAGCTATCACAACTACGTATATAAGATGTGTGTTTTTCAGTGCTGGATTTGTGTAGTAATAGTAAATTAAATATTTAACGCTTAAACATATTCTGTTCTTCTCCTGAAGGGGAAACTCTTGCAGATACAAATACAAAAAGGCCATCTGCAAAAATTACCTGTCCAGATTTTTTTCAGTCACAAAACATACACCACATCTTTTTAGTAAACCCAGAAGCTGTTTAGTGTTAAAGAAGGCTTATTGCTGCCACTGACCATTAGTAAATCTGGCACTAAATGTTCTTTCTTGAGTGATAACCAGCTTTTATTGCTGGTTATCACTCATTTATGTGACCCGCATAAAACAAATATGTGCTGAAGTGAGATATTGGTCTGTAGTCTACTGTTGTAGTTCCAACATGGTGATGTTGTTAAAGTGAATAGTGTAATAGTGTAAGGTTGTTGCGATACACCGCTCATATTAATTTCATCAGGGAAAAGGTGCCCTTCATTAGGAGGCGGAGTCAATGCAAAGCACTGACAGCTTCTATCTCTTTATGTGTGACTGTAGCGATGATGACAGAGAACAGTGGACACAGCCTGACATGATGGACTGTAGGACGGGACTGCTGTTTTTAATTCTTTGCTTGGCAGGTGAAAAGCTTTGTTGATTATAATCTAAAATATATATATATATATTGGTCCATGCTATTTAAGTTGTGCATTTGTTATTAATTTTCTCTTTACTGGGGCAGGTGTTAATGGTCAGACTCTGACAGAATCTGAACCAGCAGTTAAACAACCTGGTCAGTCTCACAGATTGACCTGTACAACCTCTGGATTCACACTCAGCAGCTACTGGATGGCCTGGATCAGACAGGCTCCTGGAAAAGGACTGGAGTGGATTGCAACTAATACTAATGGTGGCAGCAAATACTACTCTCAGTCAGTTCAAGGCAGGTTTACTGTCTCCAGAGACGACAGCAGACAGCAGCTGTATCTGCAGATGAACAGCCTGAAGACTGAAGATTCTGCTGTTTATTATTGTGCTCGACACCCACAGTGACAGAAGTTGCTAAGCAGCTGTACAAAATCCTGATGGTTTCATTAGATTCACTTAAATAAAATTTTAAACTCACTTTATAGAATATTTTTTCACTCCCAGTAAAGTAAAACATATATTTTATTAATTTTGCATACTATATTATACCTTACAAACACTTTAAGGTCTAACTCTGGATAGCAATTATCCACAGTACATGAGAAATATATCATCAAAAATATACTGGTGATTCCTCCGGCACTACATGCAGAGCAATGAGAAATGTAGATCAGCATCGCATCAATCCTGCAGCATTCACAAACCACCCCTCTGTAAATAATCTGGTCAGTTGAGAATGAGATTCTCATGGTGTTTATATGTTTAAGAATTACGACAAAAATACTCATGATATTGTATCACATAAAATACTTATCTGTGTAAATGAGTTTTTGAATAGAATACCAAATTTCTCCTGTAGAGGGAGATCTATGCAAACTTTTGCTCCATTATTACAATTGTCATTTTATTGATCACAGAATTTCTTGCAGTTCTTTTCTTTTTTAACCAGAAAAACAATATCTGACTATAAACAGCTTTAAATTATGGCAAATTATGTTTTCTTTAAAACACTGAAGACAAATTTGATGAGTGATTCTGGACTCTGTAGTCACTTCTGGGTTTTTTGCTATCCTTTGAACTGAAGAGAGCTAATGTTTAAATTTGACTCCTCCTCATATTAAGCACATTACTGAAAAATAACTTACTGAGATGATCACTGCTTCTACTATTTCTTCTTCATTTTGAGTTTGGCTCCCTCTGAGATGTAAAGACCTGGAGAGAGAGTCAAGATATCATGTATGCTGTCTGGTTATAGCCTGACAACCCATTATTTGCACAGGATACAAGAGAAACCTTGAAGAGCTCTGGAGTGGATTGGCAGAATGGACACAGGCTCAAACTCTGCTATCTATGGCAGTTCTTTTCAAGATCGTTTCATCGTAACTGAAGAAGACTCCAGCAGCAGACAGTACCTTGAAATCAACAGCCTGACAGCAGAAGATTCAGCTGTTTACTTCTGTGCCCGACAAAGCACAGTGATTGAAGACAGAATAGCAAGCTTAATTTGAGTAATAATTTTTTTTTAATTTATATAATTAAAATATATAATTTGTTCATTAAAAGATGATCAGAGCCATGTAACATGCATCATGTAAAAATAATTATAGCTAGAGCGTTGCTTTATTTATTTTTTTCAAAAATAAGCAATTACTGTAAATATCATTTAGAAGATGACAGTGTCACACTTCTGATTATTCTTTGACTTGAAACAGGCTCATTTTGTGTTTTGATTCATTTTATCAGTAATAAAATTTTAAATTTAACAGTATTACTCCTTTTCTTTCATTTGTTTGAGGAGATAAGGTGCAATAAACCCCAGTGAAAATGGTTACACAATATAAAAAGTGGGACTGACTTTTTAAAAATATTTAGTGATAGTTTGTCTCATGTGCAGAAAATTTGACATAATAAATATAAAAAAATAGACAGTTCATGATATTCTATGTCGTTATCTTTTTCTTGAAATACCAATTAGCTCCTGTTGTGGGAGGTCTATGCAAAGTTTTGCTCAGATATAAACACATCATCATCAGTTCTCATTTAGTTTATTTACAGAACAGCTTTGGACACGTTTTAACTGCACAAACATTCTGATTATAAAGTGTTCTAAATTATGGATTATATTACTTCCTGGAGTTTATTATTCATTATATGTTTCCATGGTAAGAAAAGGATTCATTCATTGAAACAGGAAGACAATACTTTGATTATGATGATAACTTTTGTATTTGTTTTTCTTTTTTTTCTTGCAGGAGTTTGGAGTGAGATCAAATTGTAGCAGTCTGCCTCTGAGGTGAAGAGGCCTGGAGAGAGAGTGAAGCTGTCATGCATCATATCTGGTTATACCCCGACAGACTACTATTTGCACTGGATACGAAAGAGGCCAGGGAGAGCTCTGGAGTGGATTGGGAGGATGAACACAGGCTCAAACTCTGCTCGCTATGCCAGTTCTTTCCAAAGTCGTTTCATCATGACTGAAGAAGATTCCAGCAGCAAACAGTACCTTGAAATCAACAGCCTGACAGCAGAAGATTCTGCTGTTTACTTCTGTGCCCGAGAAAGCACAGTGACAGAAAACAGAAGAACAGCTGTACAAAAACCTCAAATAGTCATCTTTCAGTTTAACATTTTCTAATTTTCAGCCTCTTTGGAGCTAAAAGAGGCCAACCAAACACATTAGATATCACTGGAAAAGCCAGGCTGTTCTCTATTGAGAACATCAGGACTTATTGGGTTAGCTGAAATAAGTCAAAGGATATAGACAAAAAACAAATATGTATTACAGAGGACATAAATGAATGGGCTGGATGTGAGAATGAGATAGCATGCACAAGATGTTGAGATGATGATGATAGAGCAGTTTTACTAACAGAAAGTGATGTTTTTCTTCTTTATCAGTTTTCTTTGAAGAGAACCAGGAACCAGAATGTCCGTCTAGTGAGTCACACAGATGAACTTTTACAGCTTTTCAATTAATGTACAGTAAAAAAACTAGATACAGAGGGTCAGATGGGGTCTTAGAAAAGGACTGAAGTGGATTCTGACTAAGTTATTAAATACCATAATACTATATTTTGCCAATTTAGCACAGGACCAAAAACTCACAGTGATTGTTGAGTTGTTTGAGCTGCTGTACAACCTCCAACAGTTTTCATCAGTACAACAAAAAAGAAAAAAAAAAAGATGTCCCTAATTTTAGAAAAAGAATGATTTTTATATTAAATATCCTGTGAGAAAACTCTGACTAGAAAAATATGTATAAGCAGAGATAAAAATGTAAGATATCCAGTTTACTACACTGGGAAGAAAGATTAAAAAGAGAAGAAATGAAAGTGTGATTTTTTTTCTCACAGGAGTTTGAAGTGAGATCAAGCTGGAGCAGTCTGATAAAAAGACCTGGAGAGAGAAAGAGTGAAAATATCATGTATGCTGTCTAGAGACCAGGGAGAGCTCTGGGATGGATTGGGTGGATGAATACAGGCTCAAACTCTCTTAGCTGTAGCAGTCCTTTTCAAAGCTGTCTTATCATGACTGCTTTGACTGCTTTCACACTCCAGCAGAAGTCAGTATCTTGAGATTAAGAGCCTGACAACAGAAATGATTTCCATATTAAGCTCTTGGAACAAACTGCCGGCCCACAATCGACTTTGTCAATTCAGAAGAGGACTGAAAACTGACTTGCTGTACAATAACCCCAACACCTTGTTGTAGATATTTATTAAAATCCATATTTTTTTTCTGTACTTCTAATGCTTAGGTTGGAAGGAGCCTTTAGTGGATTCACACTCCTAAAAACAAAATAAATACTGAATAGTTAGGTGACGACTGAAATTAAATTTGTTTCCACAGGTTTGTACAGTCCAGCAATATCACTCTATTGTCTATTACTGTGCCAAATATACTTTTGAAGAAAGTAAGACTATAAAATATTTAAAAATAACCTCCAGGTGGCAGTAAAACATGCAAACTGAGGAGAAAGGAAAGCATGACATGCATGTAAATATGCAGAAATGTTCATCTGTGCAGCTGTTCTTCTGTTTTTTTCACTTCCTCTTCTCAAGGCTATAAATAAGTTGTTTTTCTTAATACAACAATACTTGTTCTTACTTACTTTTTACTCTTTGATACTCTTTCGCATTTTTATTCTAATCTGTATTTTTTATTGAGTGAGTGTCTCGCTTGTTAGCAGCTAAATGTCACCACCTGGTGTAATTGCTACCTGAGCGTTGTTTAGATTATGATATACTGCATTTTCAGTGCTTTAACAATGAAAAGCAACACATGCAAATTGTATCTGAGAATGAATGTATGCTAAGTTTGAGTGAATCAAAACACTATTTCTTTGATGAAGAGGTGGAGTACTTACAAAACTGTCTTCAGTCTCCTCATATGTATTGCAGAACAGGTCAGCTGAGAGAGGCTCATGGACTCATTCATATAAACACACACAAAGACAAATACTGGATCACCCATGTTTATGGTTAGTTTTTGTTTTTTTGTTCTATCTTGCCTTAATATGACCCCAACAGAGCTTTCACAACCAGCCCTCTTTTTTTAGCAGCAGAAATTTGATGGTTTATTTCTATGAAATATGCTTTTCTGTTTACAGGTGTAAAGTGTGAACAGTTGACACAGTCAGCCTCTGAGACTTCAGAGCTTTGTTAATATCCTACCATCAACTGTCACTTATTCTGTTAGCACCTACTGGACAGCTTGGATCAGACAGCTTGCAGGGGAAGGACTGGAGTGGACTGGAAGTGCAGGTGTTGGATGGGCCACATACAAAGATCCATTAAAGAACAAGTTCAGCAACCTGATGACACCTCTGTGTATTACTGTGCCAGAAAAACACAATGACACCAAACATCTGTAGACCAACCAAAGAATAAGTTGTCAGACCCAAAAGGATATTAAAAAGTTTTCATGATTTAAAAAACAATAATAAGTAAAAAAACAAAAAAAAAACAGCAACTTTCTTTGCTCTAAAAATGTTTATGTAAATTTCATAATTGCGTCTTCACCTAATGAAAAAAATAAATAACATGACACAAATTATTGCTTCTTCATATTTAAGTGCATTTTGGTTCCTAACAAAAAGAAATGTGTCTTTGTTTGCCAGTTGGAAAAAGTCAAAGGTACACATGGATTTTTTTACATAACATGTTATTGATGCACAAGAATGGGGAAAGTTGTTTATTTATTTTTCACATTAAAATAAAATTAACCACTTTGTAACTGCACTTACTGCCACAAAGATTCATCATTTTTTTAAAAAGCTTTTCAACAATTAAGATCAGTGCATACATACATGTAAAAGAGACCTAAGTAAATATATTAAATTTTCTGAGCAGCTATTTTTCTCTGTAAGCTCTTTGTTTCTGTGTGTCTGACATCTGTAAACAGGGTATGTCTGCAAAATTCTCCAAACATGTTTAAGTGTATTTCCATGACGATACAGAAAATAAATAAGTAAGTAAAGCAATGTATGAATCAATAAATGTCACTGTTTAAAGCTTCTGTGGAAACAGTCTTTAAGATCTGAAACAAAGTGAATCGCTTCTGGTGCACAAATAAGGATATAAATACATCGTATTTGTTTAATAACATAAACATACAACGATGGTACACAGCCTCTTTGATGAGTCAGAGTTAGGTCAACAAAGATGCTTTGTATGTTTGATTTTATGCAAACTCGGATTCCTTTCTGCTCAGCCATAAAACTCTGCACATTTTCTTTGCGTGGAGATTCCAGAATATCAGTCTCAACCTAAATCATGTTTTCTGTAGCTCTGCTGCTGTTGTTATTAGCTGAATCATGTGAGTCTCTCTGGATTTCTCACAATCAGTAGTTCAGTTTTCTCAGCGCAATTTGATCATTCATTATGAAACATACTTTTCTGTTAACAGGTGTAAATTCTGAAACATTGACACAGCCAGCCTCCATGATTGTACAGCCAGGGGAACACCTGACCATCACCTGTCAGGTTTCTTATTCTCTCGGCAGCTACCTAACAGCTTGGATCAGACAGCCTGCAGGAAAAGCACTGGAGTGGATTGGAAGGGCAGGAGATAGATTGACAACATACTACAAAGATTCACTTAAAAACAAGTTCAGCATCAGCTTTGAATCTTCCAGCAAAACAGTCACTCTCAGGGGGACGAATGTGCAGCCTGAAGACACTGCTGTGTATTACTGTGCCAGAGAGTCACAGTAACATGAAGCATCAGTTGTCACGGTCCTGGGTCTTATGACCCAGTGTTTTGAGTTTTAGTTCATTTTGATGTTTATAGTTTATGTTAAGCCCTTCAGGTTTTCTAAGTTCATTTGTTACCATGTCTAGGTGATTTTAGTTCTTATTAATTCCCCCTCGTGTTTCCAACCCATGTTAAGTCTCCCCTGCTCTTCATGTGTTTCATGTCTGTGTCTTATGTTGTCAAGTTCTGGTTGTCATGTCTGCGTTTCATTATGTTTCCTGTTTTATTTTGGAAGGAGTCGTGTGTTCTTGGTTCTTTATATTTAGCTTCACTGCTCCTGTCATTAGGTTCATGTTAGTCAGCTGCTTCCTCATGTGTCTCCACTTCCCCTGATCCCCTCATGTGTATTTAGTCTCTGTGTTTCATACAGTCTGTGTCGCGTCGTCTGTGTTCCCACCCCCTGTGTTCTGTATCTCCAGCCATAGCCTTTCCATAGTTTGTCCAGTTTAGGTTTCTGTTGAGCTACAACTCTTATGCTGCCTTCACTCTGTTTTGTTCCTTTCATCAGCCATAATAAAAGGCTCGCTTTTGTTTAAATCCACTCCTGCATCCTCGCTTGTATTCGCACCTGGGTCCACCACACACATTTCCGCACGGTCTGCCTCCGCAGACCGTGACATCAGTAGGCCTGAACAAAAACTTCACAGTGCCTGAACATTACCGTATTTTCACGACCATAAGGCGCACTTAAAAGTCTTAGATTTTCTTCAAAAAGTGCGGCGCGCCCTATAGCGCAGTGCGCCCTATGTGTTGTAAGGAGGACGTAGTAGAGAACACCATGAGAATGTTAAAGGGTGAAGTGTGGGCGTTGATCGTATATACCGGGACAATCGCACATACCTGTATAAACAGGTATGTGCATTATGCAGGACATCGTTGTTTTAACAACCCTGAAAATGGCAAAGAGACACGCTTACGAAGCACAGTTTAAACTGAAGGCCATCAGCTACGCGGAGGAACATGGAAATCGAGCAGCGGCGAGAGAATTTAAGATTAACGAATCGATGGTTCGCAAATGGAGGAAGCTGGAAAACAAGCTCCGGCAGGTCCAGCCTGTCGCAGCCATGTCCTGTCCGTTTACGCGAGCAACCCATTGCGGAAGGTGCAAGATTGATAAGGAGAGTCCTCAGAATTCAGCGTATATTGCGGGACAGACAGGATCCTTTAGCTCAGCGCGACAGTGTGCTCATAGAGAGATATCGATTTTCCCGTGAGGGTATTATTCACTTAACCAACTTGTTGACGAGGGGGTGCAGGACCACCACCTGTCTTTTTTTGCTCTGCCCTTTTCTTGGTTGCTGTTATGAACAAACAAACAGATTATTTCAGGGTCTCTTTCCAAGAGACGAAAAGCAATATAAGTGATAAATATTACCATTCTATAGAATATTCTTATATTTCACTTTTACTTGTTCCCATGTTCTAGTGGGTCCTGTTGTGGCTCTAATGTGAAAGAGGATATAATATAACAATATAATATAATGTAATATAATATTGGATAATATAGTGTAATATAATAAATCTACCCTACCGCCTACTGGTGTTGGCCAGAGGGGCCGATGGCGCGATATGGCAGCCTCGCTTCTGTCAGTCTGCCCCAGGGCAGCTGTGGCTACAACCGTAGCTGCCTCCACCAGTGTGTGAATGTGAGAGTGACTGAATAGTGGCATTGTAAAGCGCTTTGGGTGCCTTGAAAAGCGCTATATAAATCCAATATATTATTATTATTATTATTAAATTACTTACGAGTTTAATTTGTCAGCAACTTTCTGCCAGCCCTCTCTCCTTGCTTTTGCAGCCTTTGCAGTGTTCCCTTGCGTTCTGATTAAACTCTGAAACTCCTGAAATCCCTCACTCAGGAGTTCTTGCTCTGCTGCCGAAAAATACCGAGCCGAGCGCACTCCTTCGACATTTTCGCCGACCAATCAGAGGGTTGCCGATCAATGTTTCTACTATCGATGCGTAGCCCCTTTTACGACACCCAGTGATGTCACATTACTGCGTCCAGCTGTACTAATCGTCAACGGAAGGTGTGTTCCGAGAACCGGATTAGCGAGCTCACGGTTAGCGCGATGGTTTGATCTTGGATGTGTCATTTGATCTTGGATGTAGTGAGCGACGTACGAAGAACGGGCCCCAGCTTCACTTCAAGCTGTTGATGTTTTTAGCTCAGTGTGTTATTGATGGTTGAACAACATAGTGTTGAACAAGCTTATTTGGAGTTTCAGATATGAGGTTAACCTTTTTGCCAAAGTATTCATTTGAAAAATTGTGAAAACTCCTCAGTTAAGTAAGGCGGAGTCTATGCAAAACATATTCCACCACTACTTATCCATCTGTTGGAGAAGATAACAGACAACTCTGGGTACTTTGCAGTACTGTATCATGGATTACCAGACAAGACTGCTGCTTTCAGTTATTTGGTGGGCAGGTGAGGATTTCCCCTGATCTTGATTTAACATTAATTATTTGGAGAATAATTCATTATTATTATTGGGGTTTTTTTTGTTTGTTTATGTCTTACCAGGTGTTAATGGTCAGACTCTGACACATTCTGAACCAGTTGTTAAAAGACCTGGACAATCTCACAGATTGACCTGCACAGCCTCTGGATTCACATTCAGAGACTACTGGATGGTTTGGGTCAGACAGGCTCCTGGAAAAGGACCGGAGTGGATTGCTTTTATAAGCACTTCAACTTATAGTTATGCTACCTCTTATTCCCAGTCAGTCCAGGGTAGATTCACCATCTCCAGAGATGATTCCAGCAGTAAAGTCTATTTACAGATGGACAGCTTGAAGACTGAGGACACAGCAGTTATTACTGTGCCCGAGGGACACAGTGAGAGAGAGCAATAGAAATGCCATACAAAAACCACTTCCTCTGTTTCCTAACTCCAGTGAATATTTGGTAAACTCAGGGCTTTTTTCCTACATGTTTTAAACATTCATGGTAAAACAATTTCATCATTATTAGTAATACAATATCTTTTATCCAGTGTCACCTAGTTTGAATTTAGGTTCTGAATGTACACTAACACGTATAATTGATATCAACAAATTATTACACCATTTCATCATGTATATTTGTGATGCAGACATTCACAGAGTTATGGATGAAGAGGTCAGTGTGACAGATCATTCTATAGTTTCAAGTGTGGTTTCAGAAGAAAGCACACCAAACAATTATTTAACTTTATTTGATTTCAGTGAATCAGCTGGTTAGGGTGGAGAGAAGTGTGCTGTTTGAAAAGCTGACACTGAATAATAAATAAAAAGTAGCTCCTAGGATAGACATCTGATTATGGGAGCATATGATGCTGATTTGTTATTTCTCTTACCTGACTGCCAGTATTCCAGTAGACATGTCTGTTTGAATATTAAACAATAATCTGCAGGCTGAGGAGAAGCCATCACCTCTAGAGTGATTTGAATAGTGTATACTATAAATCATTTTTTTTTTAATTTCAAGTTTTTTTTCCCTTTTTATATAATTCTGTGAAGTATATAAAGGCTAGAATATTAAAAATCTATTAAATCGAACAAACAAATAAGCACTGCAGGTCTTGAAACATCAAGCCAATCTGAGCTTAAATGGACAGAACAATAACACATAAATCACTGGCACTTATTGTATACAAGGAAATAAAAGAAACAAGAGCATGTAATTCATGCATCATTTATAGTGCTGTATTCAGCAGTTGAAGTTGGATGTAAAGACTTGGAAAGGGCATTTTTGGTCCATTAGTTGTTGCGTGTACTTGAACATCACTCTTTGGTGATACAGAACAACGGAATGTATAAATGGAGTAATGTTTTCTAAAGTGTCAGATAATTTCAAATAAAAAAATTCAATCAAATCAGCAAATATCAAACTGCGCAGAAACTGTTTCTGTGCATTTTGTCACACAGTGCGTCTGCCAGCTAAAGTTACAGCTGCTGTATTTCCCAGAGAGAGAAAATAATGAAAATTCTATTTGTTTTTGAGAAGTCAAGCAAACATTTTGGGAACCCCCCCCCCCCCAAAACAAAAAAAACAAAAACGCATTTTAGACAGAAATTTAAATAACCCTTAATTATTTGTCATGCTTTCATTGTTTTCTTCTTTCTCCTGCTGTTTTTTTTTCTCAGCAGGAAAAAACATCTATTTTCAACAAAAATAAATCTTATGTGTTAAGCAAAGACAAGGACTGAAATGGGTTTTGACAAAATTACTACCAAATACTACACTTTGTCAGTTCAGAACAGAAGTGAAAACTCACAGTGGACTGTTCCAATAACAGCAAAAATAAAACACATCAGTGAACACTTTAACTGCTTGTACATTTGCAGCAACATAACAATCTGGTTGTGAAGTAGCAGGAGACAAAACAAACACACAAATAAATAAATAAAGAAAAATCTCTTCATTGTGTCCTTTACTCCTTTCAATGCTTATAAAGACGGTTACCAAAAGAAAAAAATGTCTCACAATTCAACTGTTAACAAAGAGATGTGGGCATGAACACAAGTTGAACTGTACAGCCAGCAGCTACACTATGGTCTGTGTCAGACAGGCTCCTGGAAATGGATTGATTTAAAAGAAACTTTAGGTCATCTTACCTACTGCCCCCAGTTTGTCAAGGGTAGATTCATCATCACCAGACATGATTCCAGCAGTATCTATCTACAGATGAACAGTTTGAAGACCGTGTTTCCTTCTGAGAAAAAAAAGACCTAGCAGGAGAGAGAAGATGTCACGTATCCTATCTGATTATAACTAATTGAGTTGCAATATTGGCTGGATATGATAGAGACCACGAAAAGCTGTAGAGTGGACTGGGTATAAAATAGTTCATTTGAATCCGAAGTGTTAATATTAATTTTTAATATGAATGGATATTAATATTTTGTTAAAAGATGCAAAAGCCATTTACTTACAAAGCACTTATTCCAAGGACCATATGACAACATACAGGCACACTACAATATAAACAGGTCTGTGAGACACAACATACAGTATCACACTCACACACGTGTTTGAATCTAAAAACTGTTAAAAAAAAAAAAAAAAAAAAAAAAAAAAAAAAAAAATCACAAGACCATCATTTTAATACTTAACTTTTCTACTTTTCTTATACTATGGGGTTGACAGACACAATTTTTCACACAGTTTAACATGATGGCCATAAAAACAGAAATGCTTCATTCGTCTTTCAAAAAAAGACCATTTACAGCATGTAACTATTGTCTTGTTCTGACAGGTGTTGATGGTCAGACTCTGACAGAATCTGAACAAGTGGTTAAAAGACCAGGAGAATCCCACAGACTGACCTGTACAGGCTCTGGATTCACATTCAGCAGCCACTTAATGGTTTGGGTCAGACAGGCTACTGGAAAAAGGACTGGAGTGGGTTGCCACTATCGATGTTACTAGCAAATACTAAGCACAGTTAGTTCAAGGCCTATTCACGATTTCCAGAGACAACAACAGACAGCAGCTCTATCTGGACATGAACACTCTGAAGACTGAAGATTCTGCTGTTTATTACTGTATTCGACACCCACAGTCTGATGCTGGCTGAGCAGCTGTACAAAATCCTGCTCCACATATTTTTATTATTTTGATCAACTAAACATAAAGTCTGTCTTTATGTTTAGTTCCTCTTACTTTAATTGAACTTTAAAAAACAGCGAAACAGATCAACATTGTCCACCGACCCCAAAACACATAAATTACCCACATTACTGTGCTGTTTGCAGTGAAAAGCAACATGTCAGTGTGGTTATTGCTGAGGGTATGACCTACCTAAAATATAATGAAACGTAAATTCAAAAGCACATCTCAAAATTACATCAAATTGATACACATAGAGACAAAATATACATAAATATAATTTCAAGGAAGTCACATAAAAGTTTTGAGTGTCTTTCAGACACTAAGGAAACACTGGTGTTTCATAGAGCTTCACTAAATGGTGCTTAATCCTGGTCTCGTTTCAGGAAAGCCCAGGTTTTTTTTGTTTTTTAAAGGCCAATTACCAGTTTGTGCAGAGCCGGTTCACCAAAACAGTCGTTTCAAGGTCACAACTCCATCTTACATATCGTTAGCTTCATAGCATAAGTGCCTAAGTCATTGACTTAGTCAAATGACTTAGGCAATTATGCTATGAAGCTAACGATATGAGAACAAGTCACCACAACATATAGTAAGATGACATTTGCTTTTCTGCACTGCATAAACAAATAGTTTAGTTTAATGCAATGTAACAATTTTTATTTCTCACCAAGTTAAACCAAAGTGATTTCGTTGTCAGTGTTTCCTGTTAGGAGGAGTCTATGCAAAACTTAGGCACAGTCTCTCTTTTTTAATGAGCACAGAGGATGGTAGAGAACAGAAAACAACATGTTGGACTACAGGACAGGACTGCTGCTTCTAGCTCTCTGCTGGGCAGGTGAAGATTTTCACTGATCTCACTGTTGATATGCATTGTTTCTGTTTTTGACACAATTTTAATTCATTTTTTTAAATATCTTACCAGGTGTTGAAGGTCAGACTCTGACACAATCTGAACCAGACCTAATTAAAAGACCTGGAGAATCTCACAGATTAACCTGCACAGTCTCTGGATTCACAATCAGCAGCTACGCTATGGTCTGGGTTAGACAGGCTACTGGAAAAGGACTGGAGTGGATTGCTTACATAGGCACTTTAGGTTATCCCACCTATTACTCCCAGTCAGTCCAGGGTAGATTCATCATCTCCAGTGATGATTCCAGCAGTAAACTCTATCTACAGATGGACAGTTTGAAGACTGAGGACACAGCAGTTTATTACTGTGCCTGTCGCGCTGACCTAGTAGGTGTGGCTGTTATTCCTCTTTTCCTCCTCCTGCCCTCTACCTGTTCGGTGCTGCTGCTTGCCCATGGCCTCTGATTAGACCTTGGGTGCAATCAACAACTAAGCACAGCCTGGTGTGCGCCGCCCTGCCAGGTGAGCCACATTAGAGCAATCAAGGGTGGGCGTGCCTAGTAGACCTTAAAATGCATGCAGCAGTCATTTGACCTGTGTGCAACATACTGAGAGGACGGCAAACAGCACTTTTCCACTGTGAGGAAGCCTTTGAACAAGACAGGCTATCGGTAAGCTCTTGAGTTCACATTTTGCTTTTGCAGATGTATCTGGGACTATGGAAGCTCAGTTGTGCAAATGTTTTACGCTTAGGGAAATAGTTGCTGCATTTAAGTTTAATTATATTGACAAAAATGAATGTTTAAGTTTGAATAAATTGTTTGTGCAGTTAGTGTTCCCACATATTTATGTTAATTAATATTAAAAATTAATATTAAAAATAGTTACCCCAAATCCTTGGGTGGATTGTAAAACTAGTGAATAAATGTTTGGTTTTGATTTAAAGAAAATAATTCTTTGTAAAGAAAATCCTTAGTTAAAGTCTATTAAAATGTTGAACTCTAAAATGTATACTTTAAAATACAATTGTTTATAAAAAATGTTAATGCAAAGAAGACACATTTTGTATATTTAAGAACCACAGTTAAATTAACACAGTTAACCACATGGTAAATGGCTTTACTGAAGTGTATTTTGTTATTTTATCTGTCTTCTGTGTAATTTATCTGAATGGTTAATGAAATGTTCTTTATTTTTGTGTTGAAAGGTTTTTTACCTGCTGCTACCTACCAGCTATCAAACTAGTTGGTCTAAATAAAGTTGAGTGAAATTCAAAGTCTGGTCTTTTTCAAGTGTGGACACCTCACAGTCAGAGGAACACTTGACAGTGCCCAAGAGAGACACAGTGAGAGACAGCAATAGAAATGCCATACAAAAATTGGTTCCTCTTTTTACCATCAGCAGGGAATATTTGGTAAACTCAGGACCTTTAAAACTATACATTGAATGTCGTGCAAAGAGAAAATAAGTTTTTGTTTTCTGTTGTTATTGGCTTTTTAAAAAAAATCAGTATTAATTGTTCTGAAAGGATCTGATTGAGATCAGAAGGTAAAATAAACAGTGAATTCCACTGAGAACATTTACAGAAAGTGGTGAAAAGATTTCATTTTAGAAATACTTCATACTTTAATTATTTGATTGGTTTGTTTGTTTTTAATACCAAATTGCTCCTGTAGAGGGAGGTCTGCAAAGCTTTTCTCCCTTATAAACATCATCAGGATTCTCATTTAGTTTGTTATTGAACATCTTGGACACATTTTTAGCCACACTCAGACTCTGATTATAAAGTGGTGAAAAGTATGGAGCATAGGGTTTCTTTATGGAGCATAGTTTATTATTTATTTTTTTCCATAGTGAGAAAATGATTTCATTATATTATAGTACTACTACAGCAGAAGAGTCTGCTGCTTAATTCTGTGCCTGTAAAAACACAGTGGCAGAGAACAGAGGTACAGCTGCACAAACTTCAAGTATCCATTTTACGTCAATGATTTTACTCTTCACATGCAAAAGAAAAAAGTTATTTCAATATGAAGTAATAATGCTCAATTTAAATTAGTCTGGAAAGACTAAATACATAACTATGAGTAAGTGATTGGCATAAAAATATTTGTTAATTGTCCTTACATACTGCTATTTTTATAAGTATAAGACACAAATCAGTTGTTTTAAAAGAATTTGTGTCAGAAGAAAATGTGCAATAAATCCCAGTGAGAAGACTTAGTCAGTACAAAAAGTGGGGGTGAGTCTTTGAAATAGTGTTCATGTCTTATGTGCAGATTATTAAACATAGCAAACAGTTTTTTGAATAACAAATGGGTTTTGTCTATGGAGGTCTATGCAAAGTAGCTTCTTTATTTATACATCACATCCAACTGTCAACCATCATCTTGGACACTTTTTACCATATAAACACTCAGACAATTAAGTGTTTTGAATTATGGAATATATGATTCTTTGGAGACAGCTGGGATAGGCTCCAGCTGTCCAGTTCTGTCTCCAGTTCCGCGACCCTGAAAAGGATAAGCGGAAGCGAATGGATGGCTGATTCTTTGGAGTTTATTCATTATTTTTCTCCAAGGTAGGAAAAGTATTTATTCTTTAAAAAATGAAGACAAATCAGATTCATGATCATCGCACTCCTATCCTGGAGTGTGAATACCTCTGAGCTACTGAAAAAGACACAACAGAGACTGTACTTTCTGAGAGTGTTTAGGAAGAACAACATCACACAGAGACTGCTAGTGTCTTTCTACAGATCCTCCATCGAAAGCATACTAACGTACTGCATAGGCATATGGTACGCTAGCTGCACAGTGGCTCAGAGGAAAGCACTCCAGGGAGTAATCAACGCTGCCCAAAGGACAATCAGCTGCCCTCTCCTCAAACTGAAAGACCTACACAGTTCCCGCTGCCTCAAAAGAGCCCATAACATCATAAAGGACACCTCACACCCTGGACACTCCATGTTCGAACTGCTGCCTTCAGGTAAACGGTATAGAACAACATACACAAGGACTAACAGACTCAAACACAGTTTCTACCCAATTGCAATATCATGTCTCAATGCTACTAAAAGTAGATGACTTTCATTGCCCCTGTTGTCATTTGTGCCCATGAAGTTGGAATGCTTTCAGACATGTTTTGTTGGATGCGCTAACAAATTGATTGAGTGATTGATTGTTTGAGTGATATATCAACTAGGTCGTATGTTGAATGTCTGTATGGGGCCTTAGGCCTGGATTGCTTGGGTGTATCTACGGTATGAGAATACTGTATTTTATATGTATTTCTATCTTTTATATCCTATCATTATAGTTTTTAAGTATTTAATTATAGTTTTTAAGTATTTATCTTTTGTGATGTTGCACTGACCAGAGACATCTTTCAATTTCATTGTACCTGTGACAATGACAATAAAGAATATTCATATTCATTCATTGATATTTACTTACAGGAGTTTGGAGTGAGATCAAACTGGATCAGTCTCCCTCTGTGGTGAAAAGACCTGGAGAGAGAATGAAGATATTATGCACCCTTTCTGGTTATAGGCTGACAAGCTACAATATACACTGGATACATCAGAGGCCAGGCAGAGCTCTGGAGTGGATTGGGTATATGAGCACAGGCAATAATTCTCCTAGCTATGCCAGTTCCTTTCAAAGTCGTTTCATCATGACTGAAGAAGACTCCAGCAGCAGACAGTATCTTGAGATCAAGAGTCTGACAGCTGATGATTCAGCTGTTTACTTCTGTGCCCGTCACTGCACAGTGACAGAAAACAGAAGAACAGCTGTGCAAAAACACTGAAACAGCCATGTGACTTAAATGATTTTAAAGTATGTCTTCAATGAAAGAAAGAAATAAGAACTAAACAAATAAAAATCTCTCCATATCTAAGTTTCCTGTAACCAAATGCTGAGAATGGAAAGACAAGAAATCTGAAAATCTTTAACAGTAACTTTGAGTACCCTAGTGACATTACAACATTGCTAAATTGTTTGAATGTGTGGAAATTTTTTTCAGGTATTTCATAAAAGCAGAGAACTTCAGGATGTGCATACTCAGTATGAATGGGGAAGGACTCGATTGCAAGCGTTTAGAGGCAAGAGAACTTTCACAAAAGATGAGGTGTTTGTTAGGCTGAAACCCACATACAAAAGCCTGGGCCCTGTTTCAGGAAGCCGGTTTAGAAAACTCAGAGTGAAAAACGATACGCAGGGTTGAGTAACCCCGAACTGTCCAACTCGGAATATTCGGTTTCAGAAAGGCTGATAACAAGTAGTTCAGTCAACGCGGAGTTGCTTTAACCCCAAGTGAAGCGCGCGGACGAGGATACATAAAGCCCTGATCAGTGGAGCACAGATTAAGCGAGTCACCATGGAGACGGAGGGAAAGAAGGCGCGGTCAATGTATTTCACAGCGCTTGAGGCCGAAATTCTGATGGCAGCATATGCCGATAACATGCAAATTCCGCGGAAAAAAGTAACACAGCGACAGCTGCAAAAGAAAGTGAGCATGCATGGCAAAACATAGCCGACAGAGTCAATGCGTGAGTGTTACTTTAAACATTGATCTAGGGATTTCCACCCATTTAACACGTTATTTTATCATATGTTATTTTATTTGTTATTTTATACATTTTATTTTGTGATGTGATGTGAGCGCAGGTGCAACCCAACAGGCCCCAAACGTTCCTGGCAGCAAGTAAAAATGAAACATAAAAATATAGTCCAAACAGGTAAGGTGTAATTGTATTATGAGCCATAGTGCTTGGTCTGTTTGTCCGATGTAAATCAATTGCAGTTAGAGGCTACATTAATTTTCTGTCTGTAAGCACTTATTGAAATTATCTGAGCACATTACAAGTACATATTTGCTTACTCTGTATGCTCAAATGTGACCCGTTATAGCCAACAGAAAAAAAGCGGAGGCCCGAAAAACAGGTGGGGGTCCTCCACCACCACCACCACTCACAGAGGCTGAGCAGTTGGCCCTCAGCCAAAACAGTGGGCGCCCTGTGGCCGAAGGCATCTCTGCGGGGACATCCTCTGAGTCAATAACCCCGCAAGACACAAGTGCCTACATAGGGGGTAAATTCAAAATAATACATGATGTGCATACATCCTTTCTTCACAGTCACCTTTGCAGTGCTACTCATTCATTTGATAAACTCTTTACCATAATGAATTATTTTGTAGTGAAGTTATTTTCCTACTGATTTTGCCTTCCCTCAGTCTTGGTTGTCTTTGAGAGCATAATGACAATGAAGTGTAAGGTGATTGGTATGTTTGTTAATTGCCATTTGGTCCCTTGTAAGTTATAAGTGACCTGTATAAACCTCATATTCTATCAGTTGATGGTGATGGTGTACTGCATCTGGTGCAGCCTCCTGTTGAGCCAGACCAACATGCAGTTGTGAGTAATACTCCACAGATTACATGAGTTTACAGTAGAACAGCAATGTTGTTTATTTCTTTACTACAGGAAAATAATGAAGAAACATTGACAGCTGTTACAGAGGAGGAAGCAACAGAGACACTTTATGAGGTTTACATCTTTTAATACTTTGTGTACAGGAAACACAGGTGACCAATAAAGCCAGTTGAACAAAAAATCTGTTTATTCTTCTTTCAACATGTTGAGGTGATGGGTCAAAAGAAATGATTGTGACATATGGTGTCTCTGACTGCGCTTCCATCTTGTATGTCCGTGGGAGGGTCAGGATGTTCATGGTTTGGATCACTGCTGTTTGGTTCAGAAGGACAGTGTTCTCCTCTAATTGTGGCAATGTTGTGAAGAATCACACATGCCACAATAATGTCACATGCCCTTTCTGGGGTGACCCTGAGTCTTTGCAGGCACTGGAACCGGGCCTTAAGCATTCCGATAGTCATTTCAACTCTGGCTCTTGTCCTGCAATTAGCCAGATTATATCGCTGCTGTGGGCCCGGTTCAGGGTCAGAGTAAGGGGTAAGCAAATAGGGTAAACATGGATACCCCCTATCACCAAGCAAGTAGCCAGTGAACTCTCCTAAGACAGAAGGATACACTTCAGTTCAAATGTCCCTGAAGCAATTGGTCTTTATATATTTTAAAGTATTTTCAACTCACCATGTCCAAATTTTGTGCTCAGTGTACATTCACGGAATATTTGTGAGTCATGGACAGAGCCTGGCCACTTGGCTTCCACATTTGTGATAATGTTGGCAGCATCACATATGATCTTCACAGTGCAGAGAACACAAATTAGCATCCATTACTATGATGAAATAATTTGTTAGTTTGAAATGCTACAGGGAACTATGTACCTGTACATTAATGCTGTGGAAAGACTTCCTGTTCACATAGTCTCCTTCATTTACTGAAGGAGCAATGATTGGAATGTGAGTACCATCTATACAGCCAATCACGCCTGGGAACCCTGAAAATAAATGTAAAATTTAAGTAGTAGTTCAAGTATCACCACATCATGAATTAAGTTTTGGTCATCCTGATACCTGCAATTTTGTGGAATCCCTCTTTGATGAATCTTGTGGGTCTATGACCGGGGAACACCACAAACGAGTACAGGAGACGTTTCAGTGCAACTGTAACATTCCTGACTGCCCGACAGACGGTAGCCTTGGAAACGTGCTCAGCGTCACCAATATTATACAGAAAGCTCCCGTTTGCAAAAAACCGAAGTGCGATACAAATAATATGCAATGAACTGAGAGCATGTCCGCGATGTGTCACATGCGTAATATATGGCCTGAGGATGTTATCCAAATAAATTATAGATTGTGCTGAGAAACGGTAACGTTCGCACAGACAATCATCAGGACATGATAAAATGTCCAAACGCGCTCTGATCACTCTCTCCCGGCGGAGAGCTCTGCGGAGAATTTGGGCTTCACGATCTACTGGCTCTTCAAGGAAGGGACACGCCATGTCCGACACTTCCTACTGTCAGGTTTCCGACAAAGGGGCGGAGACAGTCAGGGTTAGTTGTAGTAAACCTGCTAGGGGGCAGGTTAGCTTCACGGCGTGTGTCGTCATAGTGACTCACTCAGGCTTCAGCTGAACTCGCTTTGTGAAACCGAAAACCCAGAGTTTTCGTTAACTCAGGGTATACTTACTCAGTTTTTCCACTAAACCGGCTTCCTGAAACAGGGCCCTGAACACGAAATACAAAAGAAACTAAATCTTCAAACTATGGGAACTAAACTGAGAAAATGATACAGGAGAATTTAATAGAATGAGTGGTTAAAGGAGCCACTCTTCCAGTTTTGGGGTTAATGTTCCTATTAGATTCAGATTCTTTGGGATTAATTAATCCCTTCTTTGGGAAGAGTGACTCCTTTAACCACTCATTAAATTCATCAAATTTTAGCTGAAATATGTTCCTATTTTTTATATCTTTTATTGTAATATAACTAGTTGTGAAATACCATGACCACATTAATTTGTGTTAATGGTAGCTTCTCCATTACTGTTCTGTCAGGACAAGCAAAGAAAGCAGTGCTTGCCTAGTCAAATCGAAAAATAGTTAAGTGGCTGTTTTGCCAACACACCTCCTTTGGGATGAATAAATTCCAAAGAAGAGCAGTTCTTCAGCCACTTTCCCACACAAACTACTCACACAATCAGACTCACACAACCTACAGTCCTGTACGTTCAAAATAAATTATTAACAGTTAATGGTAAATTTCAGAAACCATTCCGAACAAATACTGTAAATATAATTAAGAAGGCACAAAAAATCCATATGTATTTATACACAAGCACTCATATATATTCAAATAATTAAAAAAAATTTTCATTTAACTGTTACTACCACACACCATACCTGGTCATTGGTACTTGCTGGCTTGTGTAGCCACTAGGTAACAAAAGTTCAACACTGCCCCTAGCACCCTGGAGCACTTCTGTTGTGTTTTGTACGTGTTTTTTCTTTTGTGGGGTGGCTGTTGCTCAGGAGGTAGAGCTGGTCACCTACTGATCGAAAGGTTGGTGGTTCCATCCCTGGCTCCTCCACTCTTCATGTCAAGTATCCTTGGGCAAGATACTAACCCCAACTTGCTCTCCGATGCATCCATTGGAGTATGAATGTGTGTGAATGTACTTAGAAAGCACTACTTATAGATAAAGTGCTTGTGAGAATGCGTGTGATTGGGTGAATGAGGCATGTTGTATAGAGCGCTTTAAGTACTCCGGGAGAGTAGAAAAGCACTATATAAGAATCAGTCCATTTACCATTTGAGTTTTTACGTGCTTCTAAGTTTTTACGTTTTGGAATTTTTACGTGCTTTGTCTCTAGGGGCCACCGTAAATATACTTTTATTTATTCACTTTACATAAAATGTAATAAATAAATCATATAATACAAAAACCAACTATTCACATTTCAACTTTTAACTATTTAAATTTTCATATTTTTCCTTTTAAACAAATGTAAAGTGAAATAACACAAAACACAGCAAGCCACAACACAATTAAATATAAATTAAAATATGAAAACAAAAAGAAGATGCACATTCTCTGTCATATGGACCTGCATGAATAAACTTTCTGAATCCTTTATCATCCGCAACTGAAAATAGTTGTGGATGATTACTATACCTTTCTAATGTGACGTTGTTGTCCCTGGCTCTCTTTCTCTCCTGCTCTGTTCCTGTGCTACTGAGTGTAACTACCGCACCCCCCCCCCCTCTTCCCAGCGCAAAGCACAGGGCTCGCGTGCGGAAAAAAAGTGCAAGAGACAGGGTGAGAGAAAGAAAAAAAACCCCACGGCTCGCAATAAGGAGCCGGCTCACGTCGTTCACGTCAAAGATCCGGCTCTAACAGCCATTTCGTTAGCAACTGACACATCACTAGTGGTGGTTTTTACTTTAGTCCGAAAAACTCATGTGAATTTCAAAGCTGTTCTAACAGTCCGACACTGGTCTCTCAGTCTCCCGTTGGAGAGCTGTGAGCTTCTCCATGATCTTATTCATCTTGTGCTCCATGATGTTATCAATCTTGCGCTCAAAGAGCAGATTCTGAGAACTCACAACCCCCTTGAGCTTCTCCAAGATGTAATCCAGTTTTCGCTCAGCGGTCTTATTCTGAGTGTTCACGGCAACCTCAAGCTTCTCCAAGATCTTATCCGTGCTGCGTTCAATGAGCCCATTTTGAGAACTCATGTCTTGTCCTATCGTTTCAATCACAGCGGGCAGCCTTGTGGGGTTTTGAACAGCCAATTCTGCTTTCTTTAATCTTCGATAAGTCAGGGCCAAGCCAGCTCCAATCAGCAAGAACCCTGTTATCATGGTTCCGAAAAGGTAGATCTTTAATGTCCTCAATCGACAGTCCCGCCAGGCACATAACCCTCCAGTTATGCCACCCGTCCATCGTGTATCCGGCAGGGAAAGTACCTCCAGGACACTATGGCTCACCCGAGCCCAGGCTTCTCATTGAGAAGAGGGTGTCAACTGCATTCAGATTATTGTACTCGGCCCTGAAAATCTTAGAAATATGGTATCTAACCAGATTCTTACTCTGGATGGCATTACCTTGGCCTCCAGTAACATTGTGAGGAACCTTGGAGTCATTTTTGACCAGGACATGTCCTTCAATGCACATATTAAACAAATATATAAGACTGCTTTTTTCCATTTGCGCAGCATCTCTAAAATTAGAAATATCCTGTCTCAAAGTGACGCTGAAAAACTTGTTCATGCATTTATTACTTCCAGGCTGGACTACTGTAATTCATTATTATCAGGATGTCCAAAAAACTCGCTGAAAAGCCTTCAGTTAATCCAAAATGCTGCAGCAAGAGTACTGACAGGAACTAGAAAGAGAGAGCATATTTCTCCTGTTTTGGCTTCCCTTCATTGGCTCCCTGTTAAATCCAGAATTGAATTCAAAATCCTGCTCCTCACATACAAGGTCTTAAATAATCAGACCCCATCTTATCTTAATGACCTTGTAGTACCATATCACCCTATTAGAGCACTTCGCTCCCGCTCTGCAGGCCTACTTGTTGTTCCTAGAGTATTTAAAAGTAGAATGGGAGGGAGAGCCTTCAGTTTTCAGGCCCCTCTTCTGTGGAACCAGCTTCCAGTTTGGATTCAGGAGACAGACACTATCTCTACTTTTAAGATTAGGCTTAAAACTTTCCTTTTTGGTAAAACATATAGTTAGGGCTGTATAGTTAGGGCTAAAATAAAAAGTAAATTCAAAAGCACATCTCGAAATTACATCAAATTGATACACATAGAGACAAAACGATGGGGCGATCATGGCTCAAAGAGTTGGCAGTTCGTCAGTTCGGAAGGTTGCTGTTTCGAGCCCCGGCTCGGACAGTCTCAGTCGTTGTGTCCTTGGGCAAGACACTTCACCTACCGCCTTCTGGTGATGGCCAGAGGGGCCGATGGCGCGATATGGCAGCCTCGCTTCTGTCAGTCTGCCCCAGGGCAGCTGTGGCTACGACTGTAGCTTGCCTCCACCAGTGTATGAATGTGAGAGTGAATGAATAGTGGAATTGTAAAGTGCTTTGAGGTTTACAAGGCGCAAATTATAAATGCAATCCATTATTATTATTATTATTATTATAAAACATACATAAACATAATTTATGGTGGGTCTTATCACCAACGGTGATGAGACGGCTTACAGGGAGGAGGTCAGCGCCCTGACCCACTGGTGTCAAGACAACCATCTCACCCTCAACGTCGCAAAGACAAAGGAGCTGATAGTGGACTTCCGGAGGTGCAGAGAAGTACACACCCCCATCACCATCAACGGCGCTGCTGTGGAGAGAGTGAGCAGCTTCCGGTTCCTTGGAGTACATCTGGCTGAGGATCTTACGTGGTCAGTACACACAAACAAAACAGTGAAGAAGGCGCAGCAGCGCCTCTTCTTTCTCAGGAGACTGAAAAGATTCAGCATGAGCCCCCGCATCCTCAGGACCTTCTATCACTGTGCCATTGAGAGCATCCTCACTGGATGCATCACCACCTGGTATGGCAACAGCACCGCCTACAACTGCAAAGCTCTCCAGCGAGTAGTGCGGTGCTCTGAACGGATAATTGGAGGTGAGCTTCCCTCCCTCCAAGACATCTACAGGAAGCGCTGCCTGAGGAAAGCAGGGAGGATCATCAAGGACTCCAGTCACCCCAGCCATAAACGGTTCAGACTGCTTCCATCAGGAAGGAGGTTCTGCAGCATCCGGTCCCGTACCAGCAGACTGAGAGACAGCTTCTTCCATCAGGCCATCAGACTGCTGAACACGTCATAGACACCTCACCTTCACTACTGGAACTTTAACATTATGCACTCCACACTGTATATAAATGCCACTTGTTTTGCACATATTCAACTCTGTATATTTTATATATTTTATTATTATTATTATTATTATTATTATTATTATTATTATTTATTTATTTTTTTTTTCCTATTTAATTTGTAAAAATGTGTATACACACACACACACACACACACACACACACACACACACACACTGATAGGTTTGTAGCTTGAACCCATCTGCTGGAACGTTGAAGACAATATAATTACACTGCTAAGCAAGACACAAATAGGCAAAGTTCTTCATGTTACTCGTGCACGGGAGAGACCGGACAGAGCGCCGTCCCTTCGCTTGACCCCAGTAGCTCTCGTCCGTCCTCCCGTAACACTGTCCTTTTATTGAGGTTACATGAATATGCATAAGTTCATTAACATATGACGTCTACATACACACAAAGAGTACCTTGCCTGTGTGTGTGTGTGTGTGTGTGTGTGTGTGTGTGTGTGTGTGTGTGTGTGTGTGTGTGGACTGCTGATCAAAGGGTCAAACATCCTTGGTCAGGAAGAGGGTAGCCTCCCCCTCCCCCTAGATGGTTCATCCTAGATAACACGGTGAGGAAGTCCTGCAGTTCATCTAAACAAAGAGCACTTAGACTAGAACAGACGCAACTACGTTAATCCTACCATAAAACAATAAGACACGGTATGACCTCTCATGCTCCCAAAGTGCTGTCTAATACACACAAAGTTTGCAGACTATCAAGGATCAAAACCTCTACCAATCTACAACTAATTACAAAACTCTAAGCATATATAAGTAAATATTTCTAAGCATAAATGACAATCAACAATACAAATCTAACACACACATACACACACACGTAGGAAAATATTTAGTATACACATCCAGAAATGCATACACTATTATATATTGTACATATATTTATTAGTTTCAGGTTGGCCATTCTTGTATTTTGCTCGTTTGTGTTGTTGTGTTTGCACATCTCTGTTGCTTGTGGGGCTCACACACAAGAATTTCACTCGCATGTGCTGTGCCAGTGTGCCTGCACATGTGATGTGACAATAAAAGTGATTTGATTTGATAATTCCAAGGAAGTCACATAAAGGTTTTGAGTGTCCTTTAGATACTAAGGAAACACTGGTGTTTCATAGAGCTTCACTAAATGGTGCTGAATGCTGGTCTCATTTCAGGTCAGCTCAGGTTTTTGTTTTTTAAAGGTCAATTAGCAGTTTGTGCAGAGCCGGTTCAATGAAGCAGTCATTTTAAGGTGATCTATATATAAGGTAAATACTCAATCAGTGAGAGGAGAGAGTGAGAGACTCGGTTTATTCTCTCTGAGTAACCACTTGTTGCAGGTAAGAAGGAAAACTCCATTTTAAGAAAAAAAGACTTACAGACAGAACCAGACTCATCAACTATCTGCTTTGTCCAGCTGCAATAAGCAGTGGGGGGGGATAATAATTTTGTACGACTCATAATATTTTAATTTACTGTTAAGGCCGTATGATGGCATGATTTTAGCTAACAAATAAAGTTCCCAACTCCATCTTACCTATGAGAACAAATCAGTACAAAACATGGTAAGATGACATTTGCTGTTCTGCACTACAGAAACAAACAGTTTAATTTAATGCAGTGTAACAATTTTTATTTCTCACTAAGCAAAAGCAAAGTGAGTTTGTTGTCAGTGTTTCCTGTTAGGAGCAGTCTATGCAAAACTTAGGCGCCGTCTCTTTTTAATGAGCACAGAGGATGGTAGAGAACAGAAAATAACATGTTGGACTACAGGACAGGACTGCTGCTTTTAGCTCTCTGCTGGGCAGGTGAAGATTTTCACTGATCTCACTGTTGATATGCATTTTTTTTGTTTGTGACACAATTTAATTCAGGTGATTTTTTAAAAATATCTTACCAGGTGTTGAAGGTCAGACTCTGACACAATCTGAACCAGACCTAATTAAAAGACCTGGAGAATCTCACAGATTGACCTGCACAGCCTCTGGATTCACATTCAGAGACTATGAGATGGTTTGGGTCAGACAGGCTACTGGAAAAGGACCGGAGTGGATTGCTTTTATAAGCATTTCAACTCATAGTTATGCTACGTTTTATTCCCAGTCAGTCCAGGGTAGATTTTGTCACAGGCTGGGTCTCTGACCCAGCGCTCTGAGTTCATGTTTGTATTTGTCTCATTTTGTTATGTGATTAGTTTTGTGTCATTTCCTATCTGTCTTTAGTTTGGGCAGTTATTGTTTATTGTTCCTCTGATTTTCTATGTTTTGGGTTCTTGTATTATTCATCACGCATTAGGTTTGTTAAGTTTGTGTTGTCATGTCTAGTTTTAGTGTTTCCTGTTTTATTCTGACAGTGTCATGTGTTCTTTGTTCATTGTATTTAGCTTTCCTCTCCTGGTCCTGTCATTAGGTTTATGTCAGTAAGCTGTTCCCCCATGTGTCTCCACTTCCCCTGATCACCTCATGTATGTATTTAAGCCCTTTGTTTTCTGCATGCCATTGTCGGGTCGTCTGTTTATTTTGACCTTAGTCTTTGTTAGTTTTCCTCACCCATAGTTATGGTTTTCGTCTGTCAGTTCTACATTAGTCTTAGTCATAGTCTTTGCCTGTTATTTTCCACCACAGTTATAGTTATAGGTTTTTGGTCTCAGTCCCTCTTAGTGTTTTTGTTTCTTAGTGTTTTTGTCAGTTTGCTTCGGTTTCCTGTGCCGTCATTAATAAAGGATCACTTTTCTGTTACAACTTTCAACTCCTCGTCCGTCCTCTGCTTTTGGGTCCTGCTTCCTCACACATCGGCGCACCCCGCCGTGACAGAACGACCCGACCAGTATGGACCCAGCGGATGTCTGCGACCTCAGCTTCTGCTTCTGCCTCATCTGGTCCGGCTACGGCCTCAGCTTCTGCCTCGTCTGGTCCAGCTTCTGCCTGTGCTTCGCCTGGTCCGGCTTCAGCCTCAGCTTCTGCTTCGCCTGGTCCGGCTTCGGCCTCAGCTTCTGCTTCTGCCTCGTCTGGTCCAGCTTCTGCCTGTGCTTCGCCTGGTCCGGCTTCGGCCTCAGCTTCTGCTTCTGCCTCGTCTGGTCCGGCTTCTGCCTGTGCTTCGCCTGGTCCGGCTTCGGCCTCAGCTTCTGCTTCGCCTGGTCCGGCTTCGGCCTCAGCTTCTGCTTCTGCCTCGTCTGGTCTGGCTTCTGCCTGTGCTTCGCCTGGTCCGGCCTCGGCCTCGGCTCCTGCTTCGCCGTCGCCTGGTCCGGCCTCGGCTCCTGCTTCGCCGTCGTCGGGTCCGGCTTCGGCCTCGGCTTCTGCTTCGCCTCCGCCTGGTCCAGCTTCGGCCTCTGTTTCTGTGTCGGCCTCGCCTGGTCCCGCGGCTGTGTTGCCGCCGCCCAAGCCACGTTTTGCCCCTCGGAATCGCCGACCGCTTTTCGGGCCGTCAGCTGGACTTCGTTGCCATCGGGGTCGGCTGCCTGAACTGATGAACTGTGACCTGCTGTGCTCTCGACCTCCGGGTCGGCCCCCTGAGCTCATGGATTTTGGACTGCTGGACCGTTGGCCTCCTGGTCGGCCACCTGAACTTTTGAACTTTCTTTTGTTTTGCTGTCAACCTCCGGGGCGGCCACCTGAACTGCTTCGCCATTCGCTCCTGTTCTGCCGGGTTCATGGTTGCCCTCCTGAAGCTGGGTCTTGGACTTTTGTGCCCTTGTTGTGTTTGCTCTGTGTGTTTTTGCTTCTTTGTTTTTTGTGGTTTTGATTCCGATGGATGAATTGGATGAAGAGGTCATTGTCACAGATCATACTACATATGCAAAGTTATGGTGTGGTTTCAGAAGAGCTTGTCTGTAACTATTATTTGATTTCAGAGAATCAGCTGATCAGAGTGGAGAGAGGGGTGCTGTTTGACTAGTAAACAATGATCTGCAGGCTGAGGAGGACCCATCACCTCTTGAGTAACAACATCAAAAACATGAATTTAAATAAAACAAGGTATTTTTTCTTTTGAAAATAAAATATATCGCTATTACTTGGTTTGAAAGAACTGGTTTGAGATTAGAAGTTAAATAAACCCCTTATCTGGGGCTCTCCTTGGCTCTTCCCGAGAGGGTGGCACGGTTGAGATAAACAGTTTGAAAAATGAAGATTCTATTTGTTACTGTGCTCGAGGGTCACAGTGGCTGGACTGAACACAGTGACTCTGATCATGGACTTATTTAAAGTGTGATTCAAACATCCAGGACATACTTGCTACATTCTTACTTTGTCTTTCACAAAAATACACTTGTTATAACTGTTCTTCCAGGCACACTTAAAATTTTAAACCATTTAAATGATACTAATTGAGTCAAAATGTAAAATGTATTTCTGAAGCACTTAGGTAGAGTACACCTGGCTGTGTGTGTAACAGCAGTCTAATATAACATTAACTGAAATAACTCTCATAGTCCCTTTTCACCCTTTTCATGCAAAATAACAACAATAAAAAGAAGTCATCTTTCATAATTTATTTCTTAAATCTGAGTGAGCAATGAAATTAGAATCTAATAGAATAATTTTCCTTGCATGGTTTCATGTTGTTTGTATAGGCAGTTTTTTCAGCAGGCTTCAGTTAGACCCTAATGAATGCTTTATGCATTTGTATGCAAATTGACTTCTTCTGTTATGCAGGTATAAAAGCTTCAGATCAGACTGTGTTGTGGAGTTCGCGTCATGACACGTTCATCAAAAAACATGTTTTCTGTAGCTCTGTTATTGCTCTTAGCCACTTCATGTGAGTCTCTTTAACATTCACAGTATTTGTTTTGTAATATAAACAATTTGTCACAAATTTTTCACAAATCTTTTTTTTTTTTTTTTTTTTTAACAGGTGTGAAGTGTGAACAGCTGACACAGCCAGCCTCAGAGACTGTGCAGCCAGGTCAACGTCTGACCATCACCTGTCAGGTCTCTTATTCTGTGGGCAGCTACTACACAGCTTGGATCAGACAGCCTGCAGGAAAAGGTCTGGAGTGGATTGGGATGGCACGTACTGGATCTACAACATACTACAAAGATTCACTTAAGAGCAAGTTCAGCATTTCCACAGATTCCTCCAACAGCAGAGTTACTTTAACAGGACAGAATATGCAGCCTGAAGACACAGCTGTGTATTACTGTGCCAGACTCCCACATTAACACACACAATCAGCAGCTCTGTACAAAAACCAGTGAGAGCCTCAATACTTAAATTCACCAGAGGAGGAGCCCCCAGGCCTCTTATTATGTTTTGACGCAGATGATTATTAAAGGAAGAGACAGTCGATGAGAAAAAGAAAATTACTTGTCCAAATATACATTAAAAACACAAAAATTAAATATACCTTTTTAAGTGTCAACTTCAGAATGCAACAAATAAATTTGGAGGTGGAGCTTGGATCCACAGCAGCAGATGATGGAGCTGCGGCAGAAGTCAGAGCTCTACCCTGACACCCAGGGCTAGGAGACTGCCTGGAAGTGCTTAAGGTTATAAGGAGTTAAATAAATCATTGGCACAATTCTGGTGGAGGGTCTTTAGTTTCCATTTGTTGTCAATTTGCCGCAAAACATTTAGTCTATTAGTTGGTCCACTAATTTTCTTCACTGCTGTATGCATGTCAATGTTCCTTCAATTCTTGCTGTTTTATGTATTCTGTCTTTGTGCCTTTTAGACTCTCGTGTCTGTGACCCTTGACTCCCCATCTTAACCACATCCTGAGCTTTATTCAGTTATTCATTATGTATTATTCTGCATCTGGTCCATTTTCAGCATCAGGATATAGACTCTGGAGTTCTGTTTTACTTCCTACCAGTCTTGAGACTCCGCTTGCATGTTCTCCTCAGGTTATTTTGACTGACTGGGTCCAAAGCCACAGAATTAGTGATGTCAGGTTAATTGGCAATTCTTAATTGAATTTGAGTACAAATGTCTGTACTGTGTTAGTCCTGTGACAGAAAGACAACAGGTCTCACCCAATGCCAGCTAGTATAGGCTCCAGCCGTCTTGCAACCCTGAACGGGACAAGAAGAAGAAGAAGATGGATGGTTTGAAGGCTGGATGTGTTCTCCTTTTTTGGTTTTAGTAGGAAATCTGGCTGTTGCATTTTTTGGATTAAAACACCAACTATTCCCAAATTCTAAATAAAACGTATCCATCTAAATCTCTATTTTACAATTAAAGTTTAAACTCTCATGATGTCAAATTTAGAAGGAGAAGATTTACAGAAAGAAAAAAATTCCCTATAAAATCAAACTTCACTGTTTTATAATTTGTCAGTCCTCCAATGTTTTTTCTCAAAAATACTGGTTACACTAAAATATATATAGTTTTTTCATTTTATGCAAAAAATTCCTCCTATAAAGACAAAAATTAAAATTCTCAATAATATGTAAAGTGTGAGGTTACATATTAGAAACAGTGAGATACTTTTTGTTTAAATCATTCAATGGAAATTTTTACAGATTTTACAGCTTATTTTGTTCTTACATGTTTTAATATTCTACTATACCTCATATGGTCATTTCTCTATACTAAGTTTAGGTTTAGACAATATATTTCATTGAAAAAAGGCAGGAAACAGAAGTGCAAAATGTAAACCTATTTTGCACTTCTGTTTCCTGCTTATTAGACAGAAACTACCACAGGTAATTGAGTGGTAATGGTTTGAAAATCACAGCATTATTACGTTCTTGTTTCTGTCTTGTTACCCACTTTCCCCATTATTACGCAGCTATAATACAAAGTGCAACACAAATCTTGTCAGAAGCAGTTGATTCCTTTCTGTGAGGAGGAGTCAACAATTCAAATGCAAAAACTCAACTTCTACTTAACTGAGGGTTGAAGGGAACATTTAACACTCAGATCACACAATGGCCTATAGGGCAGGGCTGCTGATTTTAACTGTCTGCTGGGCAGGTGAAAATTGTATATATATATATATATATATAGTTTATATGTATTCTCTCTCTCTCTCTCTCTCTCTCTCTCTCTCTCTCTCTCTCTCTCTCTAATACATTTCTTTTTCATTTGGACAGGTGTTGTTGGCCAGACTCTGACACAGTCTGAACCAGTGGTCAAAAACCCTGGTAATTCACACAGACTGACATGTACAACATCTGGATTCACATTCAGCAACTACTGGATGCACTGGATCAGAAAGGCTCCTGGAAAAGGACTGGAATGGATTGCTATTATACGCACTTCAAGTTATAGTTATTCTACGTCTTATTCCCAGTCAGTCCAGGGTAGATTAACCATCTCCAGAGATGATTCCAGCAGTAAACTCTATCTACAGATGAACAGCTTGAAGACTGAGGACACAGCAGTTTATTACTGTGCCCAAGAGACACAGTGACAGAAAGCAATAGAAATGCCCTACAAAGACTACTTCTCTATTTATCAACACCAGGGAATGTTTCCTACATTTTTAAACATTCATGGTAAAAAATGTCATCATTAATTAGCAATTCTTGCCACGTGTCACCTTGTTTGAATTTAGGGTCGAAAAGTTAGCAAAAGTGAACAATTTAAACCAGATATGCCGACCAGTTTAAAGAAGGTCCCATTAAACTCACACTAGCCTCATCATCAAAACAGGGAGACGTTGGCATGGCTATTGAAACACCTACACCCCATTAAAAGACAATATAAACACAAATTCCAACACATTAAAAAAGAATAACATATACTCTTAAAAATCAATAAAGCATACAGTATCATTATCACTTACAGTTTAGATTACTGAGAAGTATGTCACTATCTAAACATGTATAAACAACATCAATAAATTATTACAGCATTTCACCAATGGGTTGCCAGTATTAGATATGATGGTGGGAGCACTTACTATTCTCAGTCAGACCAAGGCCGGTTTACCACCTCCAGAGACAACAACAAGGATTTTTTTTTTTTTTTGTGCGCAGCGCAGATTTTCTGTGCGGGGAGACCATGTCAGCAGTGTGCGATTGCTCACGCGCTCAGCTTAGAGGGAACATTTTCTTACTTCCCCTTTTCATTAGATAATTAATAGAAATTTAATTACCAACTAAAATTGACATAACTTCAAGATTCTCAAAGATTGCCTCTGCATTGTTTGAACTTCTTCTTCTTAATAGTGACCCTAACTGGTTGACCAATCCTGGACTCATCTAACTCTCCATTTAATCACAGACAGGAAAAGTCTGATCATCAATGTCTAAAATTAAAATATTAAAATATAATTTCTGTAGCTGGATGATTGTGGGGTTTTTTTTCTGGTACATGGACATTGACTATCTACTTCAAAACAGAGGAAAATACCCTATATATTTAATAGTCAACTCCACTTCAACTCCATATTGTTTCTCTAAGGAGGAGCTGATGCAAAACTTGTATTATTTAGTCTTGCTAATAATAATAATAATTTAAAAATAGTATAACAAAGTAATTTATAGACTATCCTAAATTTATAGACCATACCCAATTTTGGTATGGTTTCATTTTGTATTTTTAAATAGATATTTTTGGTCATTTATTTAAGCAGCAAACCAGTCCAGGTTAGACTTAAGAGTTTTTAAAAATTAAAAGAACTTTAGGAGGCAACAAATAAATTGGTGAAATATGATAATGATTATAAGGAAACTGATAAATAGTTATAGAAATGACTGAAAGATTTTTTTAGGCTGTGATTTGAGTTTTGTTCAAAAAAGAATAACTTCATATAGGAAAAAAGGCAGAACAAAATCAGGGCTGTATCAAGACACAGGGACTAAACCCCAATTCAACCAGACCCAGAACTGACCCGGAATTAAAACAGGACTACAACAGTTCAAAATCAGGACTACTGAAGACTTAACCAAGACAGAACCAGAATCAGAACACTGAAAATCATCATAGACCTGCACTACACTTATTTTTTAATTCTACCAAAGTACACTATTTATATTATATAGTTTATATAATTATTTACCATTGTTGTGCAAACAAGCCTGCATAACTTAATAAATGTAGAATTTGAAAAATAACAAATGGTGTCTAAAAAGATACACTTGGTACCAGATACATGTTCTGACGAGTTTTGGCAAACAACCATTTGACTAACATGTCTGTCTCACCTGCTCTTGTTCCATCTCTGTTCTGTCCTCATTCTGCCCTCTCTCCTTCTCTGTTCCTCTCTCTCCCTCTCTGTTCCTCTCTCTCCCTCTTTGTGCTGACAATCAAACCAAACA
Organism: Mchenga conophoros; assembly: GCF_057382185.1. NCBI lineage: Eukaryota > Metazoa > Chordata > Actinopteri > Cichliformes > Cichlidae > Mchenga > Mchenga conophoros. The sequence goes on from NC_140529.1 coordinate 20,366,259, forward strand.
CCAACATCATCAAATATACAGTTAAAACCAGATATTTACATACTCTTCAGATTAAAAACACAAACACTTTTTTTAATTGTAACATCAAATCAGAGCATGTTTATCATTTTTAGATTGATAAATATAAAAAACATATTTGTTAAATTTAAGAGTAAAGAGCGAAATTGTCTGTATTTCTTAATTGTAAATGGCACCAAATTGTATTCAAAATTGAGCCACACTTATGGAGCTCCACAATTCTTTTCCTGGTGTTTTGGTTGATATCTCTTGATTTTTCCCATGTAAGCTCTGTGCTCAGTTGGCTAATGCTTGAGCTCAGATCATACCAAAATTAGGGGGAATTTATGACTGTGCGCTATGTGCTTCGAATTTTGTGTGTAGTTTTTGTTTTATACAGTTGTCAGTCAGGCATCTAACTATGAAGCAAATTACACTCCAAAAGACCCCGGGCTTCTGAAAAAATGACCCAGGCTTAAGCCCAAGTAAGCCCCCCCCCCCCCCGGGCTCTGCAGATGTTGTAGATGTCTTAAGCTTTGTCATTCTGGAAAAAATTTACATTTGGATAAAAACCATTCAGTTTTTTTTTGGTTTTTTTTTTTGGTTTCTCCAGGATTGCAGTTTACACTATATATATATATCCATCCCAATGGCATAACACTAATCACATTCACTTTCAGGACAGCAAATACTTTTCTTCTAACAGATGCTGCATGTCATCCCAGTCGCAACAATTCTACAATATTGCTTCCCACTTAATAAATGTTCCTTTTTAGGTGGATGTCTGTGTGGTGACAGTTTTTCGCTTTTACTTACTGGTTTTAGACACCTAACCCCTTTTTTGTTTGAAACATATCAAATTTGTGCTGAAATGAAGCACTTTAAAACATTAACTCACACACGAAAAATAATGTCTGTCATAAAACCATGTAGTAGCAGTAAGAAGTTGTGTAACTCAGTTTTTGAATGCCAAATTCCTCCTGTAGAGGGGGGTCTATGCAAAGTTTTGCTTCCTTATAAACACGTTGTTGCCAATTCTCATTCAATTCATGAGAGAAAATCTCAAGAACTTTTTTACCAATTTACACATTCTGATTATAAAGTTTTCAAAATTATGGGATATATGATTTTCTTGAATTTATTCTTTATTGTTTGTCTCAAAGGATTCATTCTTTAAAATAGAAATTCATGATTCATGATGATCATGTTGTTTTTTTTCTGTTTTTGATTATTTTGCTCACAGAAGTTTGGAGTGAGGTCAAACTGGAACAGTCTCCCTCTGAGGTGAAAGGATTTGGAGAGAGAGTGAAAATGTCATGTGCCCTTTCTGGTTATACCCTGACAGAAAATGATATTCACTGGATACGACAGAGACCAGGAAGAGCTCTGGAATGGATTGGGTATATGAGCACAGGCTATAATTCTCCTAGCTATGGCAGTTCTTTTCAACATCGTTTCATCATGACTGAAGAAGACTCCAGCAGAAGACAGTACCTTGACATCAACAGCTTGACAGCAGAAGATTCTGCTGTTTACTTTTGTGCTCGACAAAGCACAATGATGTAAGACAGTGGAGCAGCTGCACAAAAACCTCACCATATACTAATATCATGTAGCAATATAATCCTGATGATTTCTGGATTCTCCTGCTGAAAGAGAACTTTATATTGTAAAAAGGAAAATAAAGATACTGAAGCCTGAGTTGTTCCTGGTGTGTTCATTGGAGTGTAAATATTAGGTACAAAGGTCTTAGACATTGAGAAAAGGAGAGTGCATGAGACAGGGCGTCTACAGTGCTTTGAGTGCTCAAGTAGAGTAGAAAAGCGCTAAATAAGAACGAGTCGATGCTTGAAGACAAAAAACAGGTATGTACACTGTGTAAAACAACCATGTATTCAAAAAGAAATAATGTTTGAATTCCAACCTGAATACATAAAGTATAAATTAAAAGTTTCAAAACAAATCTATTTCTATTCTTTCTCTTCTGTAAGAGGTCTTTGCAAAATTTGACATTTCACACTATCTCACGCATCATCTAACTATGTAATGTAATATATATATATATATATATATATATATATATATATATATATATATATATATATATATATATATATATATATATCACTGATCACTGCTGCTGTAGTGTAGATCAGCTGATTAGTCTAAGGTATTGCTGCGTTCACATCATCTAGTAGATCTTCTGAGGCTACAGAGGATCCAGGAGAGGAAGAAGAAATGTTATGTTTGAAGGTTTGGACTGCTTAGACAAATTGCAAATCTATAGTATTGATGTAAATCCAATACAGGATCTTTATATGGTGTGAAGTTAGGTTTTTACATATTGTGAAAAATCAAGCAAAAAAAGATCAATAAAAAAGTATTATTGGCCATATCACATATTCTCAATAAATTAATAAAAATAAAGACTATACACTCCTGTTATATCCTTGTATCCCAATATAAAGTAAATATCTGCTAATCACAACATTCTGTTTCTCTCTGATAAGTCAAGCAAACATTTTGGGAAACCCAAATTTGTTATTTTACATCAACCTATAATTTAAACTAGCCTATATTGTTTTTCACTCTTTCATTATTAACACTTACCTGTGTCTGAATTTTATTCACAGTCCTGACGCAAACATCCTAGGGGAGGAGTCAATGCAAAAACCCAGAGAGCTTCTTTATATTTCACTGCAGGGATGATGACACAGAACAGTGGACTCATCTCAACATGATGGACTGTAAGACAGGACTGCTGTTTTTAACTCTCTGCTTGGCAGGTTAAGAGTTTGTTTTTTTTTGTTTTTGTTTTTTGATGGTCTAAAATATTTTGTTACATGCTTTACAGTTGTGCATGTCATTGATTTTCTTGTAATCTTTGTAGGTGTTAATGGTCAGACTCTGACAGAATCTGAACCAGCAGTTAAACAACCTGGCCAGTCTCACAGATTGACCTGTACAACATCTGGACTCTCATTCAGCAGCTACTATATGGCCTGGATAAGACAGGCTCCTGGAAAAGGACTGGAGTGGATTGCAAGCATTAGTAATGGTGGGGGCAGCAGCTACTACTCTCAGTCAGTACAAGGCCGGTTTACCATCTCCAGAGACAACAGCAGAGAGCAGCTGTATCTGCAGATGAACAGTCTGAAGACTGAAGATTCTGCTGTTTATTATTGTGCCCGAGAATCACAGTGATAGGAGTTGGTTAAGCAGCTGTACAAAATCCTTCAGGTTTAATTTTAATGGCTCCCCACCTGCAATATAGCAGAACAACTTTGCACCACATATAAACGAATCTCTACTGACAGTCTGCACATATGTTTGTTACATTACCTCCTCGACACCCGATAAAACAGTCGTAGCAGTCGTAGAGTACCAACAGATGTCCCCAGTTCAGAAAGGATTTAGGGAGATGAGGCCTATAAAAAGTTGACATTCAAGAATTTTTCTAAGAAATGGCATCACATATGTTTCATCTTAAAATAACTAAATAATGTTCCAAATTAAAATAACTAACTTAGAGCTTAATGGCTGTATTGTTATTATCACTTAAACTAATTCAATTAGTCTTTTAAACTTCAAATATGTTTCCATCTCATTTACTGAACAAATAATGTGTTGAGTTTAGAGTGATATACTCACAGTGTGAAGTACAGCATTATTTGTTTTGAAAACAGTTGTTTTACGACAAAAACACTAAAGATTATTTGAATTAGAGTAAAAGCAAACTATACATAAGATGTTTTTTTTTTTATCAGCTCTTTATCAGCTGTATCAGCTTCCTAAAAGCCAAAGAGTTTTTTAATATCTTTGATGCTTTATTATTTTTTTTTAAAATAAAGTGAACTTATTCTATTTCATCCATGGGAGTTTATTCTTTATTCATTGTTTCCATAGTAAGAAAATTTGTTATACTTTAAAACACTGAAAATAAGTTTTTTTTTCTCCTTTCTTTCTATGCCAGTTATTTTTAGACACTACAGCAGCAGACAGTACATTGAAATGAAGAGCATGACAGCAGAAGGTTATGCTATTTACTTTTTTTCAACACACAGATGGTTGAAGCTGTCTTCAGCTTACCAGCAGCTAGGAGAGCCAAACAATCACACGAGCTGATTGGCTGAGGAAGAATCAAATTATCATGGTAAACCAATCACATGCCCAATTTAAGATGACATGGCAACAAGATGTTATGTCAGCCCAAGACAACCCTAATTTAGTTTATGTTTGATGACTGTTGATTTCTGTCCCCACAGGTATGTTTGAAATGATAGGGTCATACAGCCAGACTCAGCCTGGAGAGTCTTTTATCATGACCTGTCGGGTCTCTGGGTATTCTTTGACTGATGGCTATAGAACAGGTCAGATCAGACAGTGTGAAGGAAAACCAGTGGACTGGATATTTGATCATTAGGAGGAAATAGTAGTAGGCTTTATCAAAATAATCCTTTGAAGAACAAGTTCAGCTACAACAGAGACATATCTGATGGAATGGTCACTATGAAGGGACAAATCTGCAGCCTGAGGACACACAGCTGTTTATTACTGCGTGCATCACCCCACAGTGATACAAACCACAACACCCAAGCACAAGTGTAAAATAAGTTCCTACTGTACAGAGATGTTTAGTATTTAAATGTATTTTTTGAAACTTGCTTATGATAAAATAACTTTTAAGAACCTGACTCAGACTTAAACCTCTAAAGAAAGATATGAAGTATAATACAAAAAAATAATTAAACATTAGAACATACCGTGCAGCTTTTTAATACGGATGGTTACAGTATACAGGGAGTGCAGAATTATTAGGCAAGTTGTATTTTTGAGGAATAATTTTATTATTGAACAACAACCATGTTCTCAATGAACCCAAAAAACTCATTAATATCAAAGCTGAATGTTTTTGGAAGTAGTTTTTAGTTTGTTTTTAGTTTTAGCTATTTTAGGGGGACATCTGTGTGTGCAGGTGACTATTACTGTGCATAATTATTAGGCAACTTAACAAAAAACAAATATATACCCATTTCAATTATTTATTTTTACCAGTGAAACCAATATAACATCTCCACATTCACAAATATACATTTCTGACATTCAAAAACAAAACAAAAACAAATCAGCGACCAATATAGCCACCTTTCTTTGCAAGGACACTCAAAAGCCTGCCATCCATGGATTCTGTCAGTGTTTTGATCTGTTCACCATCAACATTGCGTGCAGCAGCAACCACAGCCTCCCAGACACTGTTCAGAGAGGTGTACTGTTTTCCCTCCTTGTAAATCTCACATTTGATGATGGACCACAGGTTCTCAATGGGGTTCAGATCAGGTGAACAAGGAGGCCATGTCATTAGTTTTTCTTCTTTTATACCCTTTCTTGCCAGCCACGCTGTGGAGTACTTGGACGCGTGTGATGGAGCATTGTCCTGCATGAAAATCATGTTTTTCTTGAAGGATGCAGACTTCTTCCTGTACCACTGCTTGAAGAAGGTGTCTTCCAGAAACTGGCAGTAGGACTGGGAGTTGAGCTTGACTCCATCCTCAACCCGAAAAGGCCCCACAAGCTCATCTTTGATGATACCAGCCCAAACCAGTACTCCACCTCCACCTTGCTGGCGTCTGAGTCGGACTGGAGCTCTCTGCCCTTTACCAATCCAGCCACGGGCCCATCCATCTGGCCCATCACGACTCACTCTCATTGGATTGGAGCACGTGCTGGACAGACAACACACTACAAAGATTCACTCAGAAACAAGTTCAGTATTTCCACAGACTCTTCCAGCAACACAGTTACTTAAACTGGACAGAATGTGCAGATTGAAGACACAGCTGTGTATTACTGTGCCAGAGAGTCACAGTAACACAAAGCATCAGTAGACCTGAACAAGAACTCTTCAGTGGAAGAGGAAGCTTACAGACCATTGTTGCTTTAAAATGCCAGTTCACTTTTAAACAGATCAAATACAGTATACGATGAAATTATAATAATAATGAATGATACTAAAAAAAGATCAAAATGTTTTTTATCATAATTATTGTAAAGCTTTTTCTTGCTTTGTCATTTTGAAAAAGAAAACACTTTACATTTGGATAAAGATATTGAATGTTTTCTTTTTTTTAAAAAAACACAGCAATTTTTGGGTTTATCCAGGATTGCACAGTTTACACTGTATATATTACCAAATGGCATAACACTAATCAAGTTCACTTTCAAGACATCAAATACTTTTCTTCTAACAGATGCTGCATGTCATTCCAGTCTCAAGAATTCTGCAATATTGCTTCCCACTTGTTCAGTTTTAGGTAGATGTCTGTGTGGTGACAGTTTTTCACTTTTACTTGCTGGTTTTACGCAGCTAACCCCTTTTGGTTTGAAAAATATCAAACTTGTGCTCAAATGGAGTCCTTTAAAGTATTACAGTTTTTTCTGAATGCTTAAACCCTAACTGTGATTCCTGTAGCACAATCTCTAAAACTATTCAGACTTATAGCAAAACCACTCACTGAGTTTGCAAAACTAAAAGCACAAAAACTGCTTTGCACTCAGTTTGCAATTTTGTAACACACACTTTGCAAAACTGTAGGCACAATTCACTGCACAACACTCAATTACCAAATTTCCAACACACTCCTAGCAAAAGTATACACATGTATGGCTATCATTAACACTAATTTGCCAACTGTCTGGCACACTTTCACATGTCAAAACTTTCTTAGATAATTAGTTCACTTTGCAATCAGCCTAAGCACTATAATACAGGTAAGCTGTGTGTGCGGAGTACAATGGAGGGAGCAGAAAGAGTGAGAAGTAGAGGAGGCCGAGGAAGAGGACGTGGAGGTGAAGAAGTAGGATGAAGAGGATGACAAGGACAAGGAGGAGCAAGAGGAAGACGAGGAGGGGGGAGAGGAAGATGAGGAGGGGGAGAGGAAGATGAGGAGGGGGGAGAGGAAGGGTAGGAAGAGTAAGAAATAGAATTGCTGATGACATCAGAGCTACAATAGTGGACCATGTAATCAACCGTGGAATGACCCTGAGGGTAGCTGGCCAACGGGTCCAGCCTAACTCGAGCCGCTACACTGTAGCAAGTACCATAAGGACATCTTGAAATGAGAATCGGTTAGTACAGTCACTTCGCACAAAGATTTGTAGCACTGCCATATGCCAATGAGAAACACACCAATACCATTGATGTAAAAATATTGAAATTGTTACTTTACAGAATTGCTAGATGACCAGATGCTGGGGGCAGAGGAAGCATGTTCACTGCAGACCAAGTAACCCATATAGTCATTATGGCGATTGCAAATAATCCTATACTTGGAAATAAACACTTGTGTTTGTTTTGATGTGTTTGAATAAACACCAGTACTTGAAGTTTGGATCCCTCTATGCTTATGGATCTATGACAGAAGTATGAGCTCAAACTGACATAGCCTACCTTGTGCACAGAGAAAGCAAAAGCCAGATGTGTTTTGTATTCATACCATCAGTGTGCAGTTGGCGCATTGTGTGCTTAGTAGATGATGGCTTGTGTGTACTGTTTGATACGGAAACACCATTTTTACGAAGGTGTGAAGAGTTAATCTAGCTGTGTTTGCTTTTGCAAGAGAACTACAATGTTTTGATTATTGGGTGACAGGTTTTCTTATTTGTGTGAAGAGTTTTGCAAAATTAGCCAATAGTTACAAAAAATGTGCTTAAGCAATCAGAAAAAACTGTAACTCACGCACTGAAAAATGACATCTGTCACAAGGACCCAAATACATAACACCATCTAGTAGCATATAATCCACATTCCAAACATTTAGCCTAACGACAGGTCACAGCCATAAACAGACTATTGGAAAACCCAGAAGACACAACTCCCAAGACCAGTTAACTGACCAAGTCTCTGCTACTGAGCTGTTAGCAAGACTGTTTGAATACATCAGCTGACTGGAGCATTTCTGTGTCGAGTTTGCATGTTCTTGCTGTGCTTGTGTGAGCTCTCTCCAGGTATTTTGGCTTCCTGCCACAATCCAAAATAGGTACTCTATGGTGACTGTATCTATGTTTGCCATGTTATAGAGTCTGTTAATTTGTGCGTAGTGTCCAAATAGCTAGCAGTAAGAAGTTGTGTAACTCAGTTTTTGAATACCAAATTCCTCCTGTAGAGGGGGGTCTATGCAAAGTTTTGCTTCCTTATAAAAACGTTGTTGCCAATTCTCATTTAATTCATGAGAGAAAATCTTAAGAACATTTTTACCAATTACACATTTTGATTATAAAGTTTTAAAAATTATCGAATATATCATTTACTTGAATTTATTCTTTATTGTTTGTCTCAAAGGTAAGAAAGAGATTCATTCTTTAAAATGGTGAAAAAGTCTGATTCATGAAGCTCATGTTGTTTTATTCTGTTTTTGTTTGTTTTGCTTACAGGAGTTTGGAGTGAGGTCAAACTGGAACAGTCTCCCTCTGAGGTGAAAGGATTTGGAGAGACAGTGAAAATGTCATGTGCCCTTTCTGGTTATACCCTGACAGTAAATGATATTCACTGGATACGACAGAGACCAGGAAGAGCTCTGGAATGGATTGGGTATATGAGCACAGGCTATAATTCTCCTAGCTATGGCAGTTCTTTTCAACATCGTTTCATCATGACTGAAGAAGACTCCAGCAGAAGTTTACTTTTGTGCTCGACAAAGCACAATGATGTAAGACACTGGAGCAGCTGCACAAAAACCTCACCATATACTAATATCATGTAGCAATATAATCCTGATGATTTCTGGATTCTCCTGCTGAAAGAGAACTTTCATACATATTTTAAAAAAGGAAAATAAAGATACTGAAGCCTGAGTTGTTCCTGGTGTGTTCATTGGAGTGTAAATATTAGGTACAAAGGTCTTATGCACTGAAAAAAGGAGAGTGCATGAGACAGGGCGTCTACAGTGCTTTGAGTGCTCAAGTAGAGTAGAAAAGTGCTAAATAAGAACCAGTCCATTTACCGCTGCTTGTAGACATAAACAGGTATGCACGCTATTTAAAACAACCATGCATTCAAAAACAAATAATGTTTGAATTCCAACCTGAGTACATAATAAATTAATCAATTAAAAGTCTCAAAAGAAATCAATTAGTATTTATTCTCTTCTGAGAGAGGCCCGTGCACAATTTGACACGTCACACTATCTCACACATCATCTAACAATATCATCATCTTACTAATACAATTAAAGATGTTACAGGAGTCTATTTCTAAAATGTTTCTCTATAGGTATGAAATAGCAGAAACAAACGGCAGTTACAGCATTATCTATGTAAAATGTCAAATATGTCACACAGACTGTTTCATCCTTGTTTCTATTAAGTCACTATAATGACACTTAAAGATAAACACTGATCTTGATTAAATGGCACTGACCCTGGACTCATTTAAAAGTTGATTTTAAACATGCAATATTTACTTTTTACATCCTTACTTATACTTCCCACAAAGAATTGAGTCTTTATAAAAAAATGAAGCAGAGTATAAACTAATTGAGTCACAATTTTACATTTATTTGTGCAGCGATTAGATGTAGTACAGCAAGTATATTATAATAATAATTTAATAATCAGACAATTAGCTGAATACCATGTCTCTTTAATGCAATATAATATACCATTAACAGAAGTGACAGTAGCAGTCCTTTTTACCTCATTGTTTGACTTATAATTTAAATGTAACTCAATGTAACCAACAGTGAACAGAAGTCAGCTTTTTTTTTTTTATTCATGTCTTACATGTGAGTAAGGTTTTTTTTAAATTTGTAATTAGGTGGCAGTTTCTGAAACGGCCACCAGTTAGATCCTCTTGAACGCTTTATGCATTCATATGCAAACTTATTGACTTCTTCTGTTACTCAGCTATAAAAGCTGTGGCAGACTGTGGTGTGAGGTTCACAATATGCGACGTTCATCAAAAAACATGTTTTCTGTTGCTCTCTTACTGTTCTTAGCCACTTCATGTGAGTCTCTTTAGACGGGTAACGTTGAACATTGCTTTGTAATATAACCTGCAGTTTATCACAAAATATTGCCTTCATTAACAGGTTTGAAGTGTGAACAGTTGAACCAGCCAGCCTCTGTGATCGTGCAGCCAGGTCAACGTCTGACCATCACCTGTCAGGTCTCTTATTCTGGCTATTGGACAGCTTGGATCAGACAGCCTGCAGGGAAAGGACTGGAGTGGATTGGAATGGCACTTGGATCTTCCACATACTACAAAGATTCACTTAAAAGCAAGTTCAGTATTTCCACAGACTCTTCCAGCAAAACAGTGACATTAACTGGACAGAATATGCAGCCTGACGACACAGCTGTGTATTACTGTGCCAGAGACTCACAGTAACACAAACAATCAGCCGACCTGTACATAAACCCCTGAGAGACCCAATCGTTAAATTCACCAGTAGAGGAGTCCTTAGACCACTTAAACTTGAAGGAAGAGGCAGTCTTATTATGAAACATTTTACAAAGAAAGTTCATTTACAGAGCTTCAGTCAAATGTAAATTAGATCTTCTGGTCTGCATTCCTGATTGTTTAGGCTGCTTATTTATTTCACTTAAGGTTTCCCAGTCAGTCAAACTGAAACTCTGCTTCCATTTACTTTACTTTAAATCTCAGTATATTCTGTCATTCTCTCTTCACGGAGTCTAGTTTCTGTGACCCTTTCTCTCCCGATCTTAAACTCATCCTGGTCATTCAAAGAGCCTTATTCAAGTCTTCATACCTTCACTATCATTAGCATATAGACTTCGCAGATTCTGTTTTACTTTCTTTGACTCTTGGGCCTCAGCTCTGTTACATTAGCTCTTTGCTTCATTCCTTTCAAATAATCTCTCCTTACTTAATACAGTAATGCCAATGAGATACCACGACTTATCGACTTCACACTTTGTTGTTTCTAAAAAGAAGACATCAACATTAATGCTAAAAAGATAAATTCAATATGTTTTGATGGTGTTTTTACGGTTTTCACCCCTACATCAAAGATCCACAGACATCAATATTGTATTCAAGAGACATTATATTTGAAACAATAGATATGGAATACTGGCTGCCCAGTGAAGAAAAGCAAAAGGAAATAAAAGGCAAATTAAAGAGTTACTATGTAATGTTTATGCATTTATATGCAAACTCGCTGACTTCCTCTGTTACTCAGCTATAAAAGCTTTACATCAGAATGTGGTGTTGAGTTCACATCATGACACGTTCATCAAAAAACATGTTTTTTGCAGCTCTCTTACTGCTCTTAGCAACTTCATGTGAGTCTCTTTTGATAACATTCAACAGTATCTGTTTTATGATATAACCTGTAATTTCTCACAAAAAATTTTCTTTTTTAACAGGTGTGAAGTGTGAACAGCTGACACAGCCAGCCTCAGAGACTGTGCAGCCAGGTCAACGTCTGACCATCACCTGTCAGGTCTCTTATTCTGTTACTGGCTACTACACAGCTTGGATCAGAAAGCCTGCAGGAAAAGGGCTGGAATGGATTGGGATGGGAGTTGGATCTACAACATACTACAAAGATTCACTTAAAAGCAAGTTCAGTATTTCTACAGACTCTTCCAGTAAAACAGTGACTTTAACTGGACAGAATCTGCAGCCTGATGACACAGCTGTGTATTACTGTGCCAGAAACTCACAGTAACACAAACAACCAGCAGCTCTGTACAAAAACCTGTCAGAGCCTCAACGTGTAAATCCACCAGAGGAGGCGCCCTCAGACCACTTTTAAAGGGAGAGGCAGTCTGAATGGAAAAATGTGGGTTGAAATAATAATGTAGAAATAGTAATAATAATATTAAACATTTTGCATAATAATAATGTTTCTATTCACCTCACAACAAAGATCTCTGTTTACTTTCTGGCCTGCATTCCCAGGTGTCTGGGCTAGTAGTCACTTCTTGCTATCACTGCAGGTTTGCCCTCTCAGTCAAACTCAATTATATTGCCATTACTCTGGTCCATTAATTTTCTTCATTGCCCTTTGCATGTCAATATGTCTTCATTAATTTTACTTTAAACTCAATGTATTCTGTCATTCTGCCTGTTTTGTGACTCTTTGCCTCCACATCTTAAACTCATACAAAGAGCCTTATTCAAGTCTCCATCTGCTTCATCTTTACCATGACTAGCCACAGGTTCTGTTTCACACCATTTCTGCTACATTAGATCTTTGCTTCAATCCTTTTAAAATAATCACCCCTTACTTAATATAGTAATGCCAATGAGATATTATAATTTTAGATACTTTGTACTTTGTTGTTGCTCCACATCAGTCCTGACATTGATAAGATAAACACAAGACACTAAATTTGGGAATATGTTTTGATAGTATGTTGTTCACCCCCCAGGAGAGTTACAGAGACATTCCTACTGTATTTAAGAGGAAACACAATTAAAACAGCATTAGGTATGGGAATACTGGCTGCACAAAGAGAAAAACTGGAATAGTAGAGAATAGAGAAGGAAAAAAGATAAATTAAAAGCAAACAAATAAATAATAAAAATGATTGAGATACAGTGGTTAAACAGTTATGTAGGCTGACATAGAAACAGAAATAATAACATAGAAATAATTAAATGGAGTCACAGGAAAACCTGCTTATAAAAATATGTCTTTAACAGGGATTCAAAAGATGAACGTGAGCTAACTGATCTCTTCGGGGAGAATATTCCAAAGAGTTGGTGTCCTGAGAGAAAAAGAAAAAAGAAAAAACAGATCACCCTTGGTTCTCAGTCATGATTGTGGGATGACCAGAAGAGCCTTGGGTGAGGACCTCAGGTCACAACTAGCGATGTAGGTATAAAGTGATCTAAAAGAAACCCTTAGATGCATAAACAGGTTAAAAATGACCCAGTGAGGTTGGTTTCTTGCAATATCTGATAAATATAAAGTTGTTATCATTTCATGTTCCAGCTATTTCTCAAAAAACATGTTTTTGATATCGTGTCCCTGACATTTTTAACTTACCTTTTATATATTTTACAAAATTGTGGTTTGGGGTAGTTCATCACCACTCAAAGCGTCCACATTCATTTCATGTGGAATTTCATGAGAACCTTTGATTATCATTAGTGTCACTGTCACAAATATATATTTATTTACCACAAAGAGTGTAATCCCTTATTTTCACCCACAAAATTATTTTTAAAGTCTGCCTGTACTTCTTTAATGCGGTCAGTTCATGTCACAGGGTGATCACCAAAAGCCTCGGAGTCCTATATTGTAGGGACCTAAAGGCAACACAGTATAACTCAGTGAATAGTGACAGAATAACTTTTTTTCTCATCAGACTGAATCCGCCCAACGAAGGTCTATGATTTTTGCTTCATGCAGAAGTGCAAACAGTAATTTGTCCCAAATCTTAAACACTCTAACACAATCTTTTAAAAGACTCTGTTTTAGTGTGAACGTCTTTAACGACAACATTTTATGCCACATCAGTAATACATTTCAGAAAGATTTCAAATTCAAAATGTATTTGTATAGCACATTTAAAAACAACAGATACAACCAAAGTGCTTCACAATCAGCTAAAAACAAGAGAAAACAATAGAGAAACAAATATAGATAAATTTGAAACAAATACAGATAAATAAGAAGAAAGTGAATTAACAATAAAAAACATAAAACAGGCCTGATGGTACTCATACTGAACTCGAATTAAAAGTCAAAGTAAATAATGAGTTTTAAGATGAGAATTAAAAGACTGAATAGACTGAAGTATGAATCTCCTCTGGCAGATTATTTCAGATCTCCTCTATACTTCAACTGAGACCTTGGCTGTGCTAAGAGCATCTGGCTATAGATGATCTCAGTGCTCTTTTGGGGTCATACATGTTGAGGAGTTTGTTTAAATAACTAGGCGCCGTATTATTTAAAACTTTAAAAGTAAGTAAAAGATTTATCAGTAGGAAAAAGGTCGGAAGAAAAGTCTTGTCAATATAAGAGTGAACTTCTCTTAAATATACAGACAGTTTCCTGGTGTTGCAAACAGTTCAGCATTTAAATACAGTTTTGTTTCAATATTGTCTCATTATCCTAATTTCAATTTTGACTATTAAAGCTAATAATTGTGTCCCAAGCATAACTCATCTAATTCAACATTCAGTATTCAAAATATTATATTTTTAATTTGCTACATGTACAGCACATAGGGGAGAATTGAAATACTGTTTCTCTCTCACATTATTCTTAGGAAGAATTAAGAAAGATAAAGGACACCGCAGGGAAATATATGAAAGTCAAACCTATGTACATAGTGCAGTCGTGCAAGATAGAAATCCAATTAAATAAAAAGAGAGCATCTCGTGTGTTATACATTGACAGTAGTGCAGTGACCAACAGCAGCAAGTATGTGGTGCAAATGTTGCAGTTTCATAGACAATTAAAGATATGATTGTAACTTGTATGAGAGAGTGTATTACAGCAGCGGGCAGAGGGGGGAATGAAGTTGGTGGATGATGTTATTAAGCGGTCTAGCGGACCGAGCCCGGAGGCTCTGGTTCATCTTTCCCAAAGGCAGAAAATCAACCAAGTTTGTGAGGAGGAGTCAAAAATCAAATGCAAAACTCAAATCTTCTACCTCTACTTATGAGACTGAAAAGTGGATGAGAGTGGACAGATGACAAACAACTTACATAATGTATTACAGAACAGGGCTGCTGCTATTAACTGTCTGCCTGGCAGGTGAAAACATCAACTGACATCTGTTTTATAAAACTTGGTTAAGATATGGTATATCATTTATTTTCTTTTGTGTTTTCACAGGTGTTGATGGTCAGACTCTGACTGAGTCCGATCCAGCAGTTAAAAGGCCTGGAGAATCTCACAGACTGACCTGTACAGCCTCTGGATTCACATTCAGCAGCTACTACATGGCCTGGGTCAGACAGGCTCCTGGAAAAGGACTGGAGTGGATCGCAAGAATTAGCAGCAGTGGGGGCAGCACTTGGTACTCTCAGTCAGTTCAAGGTCGGTTTATCATCTCCAGAGACAACAGCAGAGAGCAGCTGTATCTGCAGATGAACAGTCTGAAGACTGAAGATTCTGCTGTTTATTATTGTGCTCGAGAGGCACGCTGACTGGGGTTGTTCTTGCAGCTGTACAATATAATTCAGTAGTCCACCCTAGCTTGGTGCAGACCATACATACATGTTAAAATAAATTTTACCTTAACATTATTTTGACAGTGTTTTAGCCAATCCTGTTATATTTTATCTTATGCTTAATTTATTTTAATGTGCACCTTTTATTATTTTTGGTTCAAAATGTATTTAAAAATGGTTACAACTGAAAATATTTTTTGTCATATTTCAGGTCTTTGGTTTTTCTTTTTTTAATGGTTACAGTTTTTTTTAACTGTCTGTTCTTCTTTGAAAAAAAATTGTACCATCCATGTCAATGCATTCTTTTCTATTCTTTTGAAGCTTTGTCCCGTTTGTGGTTTGTCTTCTTTCCATGTGCTTCACTTTCTTCCTCTTCATGCTTCTTCTCTACGCAAACTAAGTGCAACTCTGCTGCTGCTGATATTAGCAGCTTGATTCTTTTTAGTTACTTTGGATGTACCTGTAGTATCTCTGTCCATCTGTCACCTGAACAATTGTCACACAGGATGTTCATCTTTTTAAGATGTAACACATGAACTATGAGCTATTGCATAGTACACTCAAGTCACACTACACATGGTACATTCTTTGGTGTAATTAGCAGTCCCATCAAGTACTTGTGATACAAGACTGAGAACATTTGCTTCAAGTAAAACTCTTCTGAAGATGTATGTTTATATTTGCTTTTAAGAGAAGAACAACTTTCACAGCTAACACAGAGAGTGTGTGACATGCCTTGTCACACACTATCTGTGTATAATTTTTCAATTATACATTGAAAAATTATACATTTGAAAAAAAAATAACATGTTTTTATTGAAAACTCAAATGCAGTGCTTGACAGTATTGCATTTTTTTAATTGTGTTGATGCTGTTGTCACATCAGTAACACATTTCCCCATCAACATCATGTTTGTACACACATATACTTCACCACTAAAGGTAGTTGTAATACTCAACATAGTGACAATAAAGTATATTTTGATTATAACACAAAAACATTTTAGTAATCAAAAAAATGCTATTTGTGAAACAAAGATCTAATAAAAATGCAGATATCATGCTGTTTGTATATCAGATGTGATAACAATAATGAATCAGGGGTTTTGATTGGTTATGCACTGGAGACCCCAGGGGTCGATCTTAAAAAAAGGTGTTACATGTCAAGGTGCAAAGTCAGTGCAAAACTTGAATGTGTTATAACTATTTATATAGTATGACTGCAGTGAGGATGACAGAGTGGAATCGTCACACAGCTTGATGTAATGGATGCAAGAACAGGGCTGCTGCTTTCTATCATAATCTGGGCAGGTGAAGAGTTTCTCTAATGTTTTGTCAAATTTGTAATCAAAACTTGATTAGAGATTATTTTCTTCATCTTCTTCTTTTTGTCCTTTTATTTGTTTGTTTTGTTTTGCTTTGACAGGAGTTAATGGTCAGACTCTGACACAATCTAAATCAGTGATTAAAAGGCCTGTAGAGTCACAGACTGACCTGTAGTTGTTCTGGATTCACATTCAGCAGCTACTGGATGGCCTGGGTCAGACAGGCTCCTGGAAAAGGACTTGAGATGGTTGCTTACATCGAAGTTACAAGCTACTCTCAGTCAGTTCAAGGAAGGTTTACCATCTCCAGAGACGAAGCAAACAGCAGGTGGAGCTGCAGATGGACAGACTGAAAACTGAAGATTCTGCTGCTTATTACTGTGCTCAAGAGACACAATAAGTGCACTGCTCAGTTTTCATTTTGTCAGCGATCCCAAGGCAGAATTAGGTTGTTTATCCTTATTTGCTGTTTGTTGTTTTAATTAAAGTTTGAAATACATTGAAAAATGTTCAACATTACCCAACAAGTCTAACCCCAAAACACAATGATTAATATATCATAAGGCAACAGAGCAATCTGTTGCCTTATGATATATCACACAAGTTATTTTGTGTGTGAAGTAGCAGAATAAAATAATACATGTGTTACAAATATTATTCAGTCAAAATTGGATCAAACATTCACGGATTAAAAAACTTAAATTCAAATTCAGCATATATGTTTCTTATTAGCTCTTTCTGGCTGTTCATTTTTAGCACTCTGAAATATCAGTCAGGTAAAATGCAAATTTAAATCCCCATTTAATTTGCCTGCGCATTATTACTAGATGTCATTTAAAGATTGGCAGATTAATAATAAATGGTGATAAATAATCATGGCTGGTTAAAGGATGACCTTGCAGCGATTATACTGCAAAAATTAAAAGAAGTTAAAGGAAAAAAAATGAAGTCTCTGTCATGCTGGTTGAGATATTTTGCTGGCTTGATTTGAATCAGCTTATTCCACTAGGAAAATGGCTCACCAATCACTTGTTTATTAATTTTTTTCTTTAATTGTTGTTAATTATTTGAACGAGATTTACCTTTTTGGATGGATCATGGAGTCTGTAATAATTAATGAACAATTCAAATAAATTGTTAATTTGAAAACAAATCTTTTTCTATGTCTACATTTCTTTCACAGTACAGTACTAGTTACTAGTAGTATTTATTTGTTTGTATGTTGCTATAGATTTTTTATGCCTATATTAAAAGGCATGATATACATGCAAAAGTAGACTATTTATGAACTTGCAAGTTCTTACCTGCTATACCCAAAAAACTGAAAAGCTCCACTTAGATTTTGAATACCAAATTTCTCCTATGTTAAATCTGCAGAGGGAGGTCTATGCAAAGTTCCCTCCCTTATAAACACACCATCACCAGCCTTCCTTTACTGTGTTACGCTGCGCTTATTGTGACGGGGGACTTTAATAGCGCCAACCTCAAACGCGCAGCGCCGAACTTTTATCAACACATCACCTGCCCCACCAGGGGTGAAAGGACACTGGACCACTGCTACACTACGGTCAAGGACGGCTACAAGGCACAATCCCGCCCCCCGTTTGGCAAATCTGATCACGCCGCCATCTTCCTCATGCCAAAATACAAACAAAGGCTGAAACAGGAAGTTCCGGTTCAGAGGAAGGTCGCGCGCTGGACGGATCAATCGGTGGCCGCGTTACAGGACGCACTCGATGACGCAGACTGGGGCATGTTCAGAAACAGCTCCGACGATGACGTCAACGTGTTTACGGAAGCGGTTGTGGGATTCATCGGGAAACTAGCGGATGATACCGTGGAGACAAAGACTATCACAACGTTTCCCAACCAGAAGCCGTGGGTGGATAAAACCATCCGCGACGCTCTGAGATCCCGCACCGCTGCCTACAACACGGGACTCATGACGGGGGACATGGACCCGTACAAAGCCGCGTCATATAACGTGCGGAGGGCGGTGAAAGAGGCGAAGCAGCGCTACGGGAGGAAACTAGAGTCACAACTCCAACAGAGTGACTCTAGGAGCCTGTGGCGGGGACTAAGGACAATAACGGACTATAAAGCACCAACAACCAGTATGACGAACGCGGCCGTGACTCTGGCAGACGAGCTGAACACTTTCTATGCTCGCTTCGAGGCTGCAGCTAAGGTCTCCAACAATGCTAGTGTTAGCGGCGCTAACGGCTGCAAACAGGAAGATACTGCCAGCACCGGAAACGTGCTCGTCATCTCCGAGCATGAAGTAAGGAGAGCCTTCAAGAGAGTGAACACCAGGAAAGCAGCAGGACCAGACGGCATCCCAGGTCGTATCCTAAGAGACTGCGCATACCAGCTAGCTCCTGTGTTCACTGAGATATTCAACATCTCTTTATCTCAGTCGGTGATCCCCACATGCTTCAAGGAGTCCATCATTGTTCCTGTCCCAAAGAAACCCCACCCTGCTTCTCTCAATGACTATCGCCCTGTAGCCCTCACCTCAGTAGTGATGAAGTGCTTTGAACGCCTGGTCAGAGACTTCATCATTTCTTCACTACCAGACACACTGGACCCACTACAGTTCGCTTACCGTCCAAATCGTTCCACAGACGATGCCATCTCTCATCTCCTCCACACATCACTCACTCACTTGGACACTAGAAGGGGGAATTATGTTAAAATGCTCTTCATAGACTACAGCTCTGCATTTAACACCATAATTCCCTCCACACTCACCACCAAGCTGGAGCATCTGGGACTCAGCTCATCTATGTGTCAGTGGATCTCCAACTTCCTAACTGGCAGACCACAGGCAGTAAGGATGGGCGGACATGTCTCAGCCTCCACCACTCTCAGCACTGGAGCCCCACAGGGGTGTGTTCTGAGCCCCCTGCTGTACTCTTTGTACACATATGACTGTGTGGCCACTACCAGCTCCACCACCATCATCAAGTTTGCTGACGACACCGTCGTGGTGGGCCTGATCTCTGATAACAACGAGACGGCCTACCTGAAGCAGATTAGGAATCTGGAGAACTGGTGCCAGAGGAACAACCTCCTTCTAAACGTCAGTAAGACAAAGGAGCTGATAGTGGACTTCAGCACTAAGCAGGAGAGGAACTACCAGACCCCCGTCATCAACGAGTGCCCAGTGGAGAGAGTGGACAGCTTCAAATACCTCGGAGTTCACATCACGCAGGACCTGTCATGGTCCTGTCACATCAACACCGTGGTGAAAAAGGCCCGACAGCGTCTCTACCACCTCAGACGCTTGAGAGACTTCCAACTGCCCTCCAAGGTGCTCAGGAACTTTTACTCGTGCACCATAGAGAGCATCCTGACGGGAAACATCTTAACCTGGTTCGGGAACAGCACCATGCAGGACAGACGAGCTCTACAGAGGGTTGTGCGGTCAGCTGAGCGCACCATCCGCTCCGAGCTCCCTGACCTGCACTCAATCTACAGCAGGCGGTGCTGGACCAAGGCCAGGAAGATCGTGAAGGACCTCAGCCATCCCAACAACAGACTGTTCTCTCTGTTGAGGTCAGGAAAGCGATTCCGCTCCCTGAAGACCAACACAGAGAGACTGAGGAGGAGCTTCTTCCCGCAGGCGATACGGTCTCTCAATCACACCACCACACAGTACTGACCCACACATACAGTTCTTACACACACACTGGACTTTCTGGACTTTGGTTTTGCACAACACTGGTCACTATATTCTTCATTTCCGGTTAATACTTGTACAGCTGCTGTTATTGTGTATATATTTATTTATATTTAGATTTCTTCATACATTCTTATATAGTTCTATATTGTGTATTGTGTATTTTGTTGTACAGTTATTTTATTTTCAACTTTAATTTATATATTTATCTTTATCTTATTCTTCCCAGTTAAATTTACCCTCATTCTAATTTGTGTTGTACAGTTATTTCATTTTTAACCTTAATTTATATTCTATTCCTTCCTAGTTAAATTTACCCTTTTTAATTTTTCATATTTATTTCCTATCTTATTCATAGCCTTTTCCTTTTTTGTTTTCTTTAGGTCACGAGCAGTTGTCCAAGCATTTCACTGCATATCGTACTGTGTATGACTGTGTACGTGACAAATAAAATTTGAATTTGAAATTTACATCTGTGTTACTGTGATTGTGAAAATATGGACTATATATTTTCCTGGACCTTTGTCCTTATAGTTTGGCTTCAGGGTAAAAAATAAAAAAAAATTTCTTTAAAACTACTGAATGAAAAAGTCTCATAGTAACTCTCTCTCTCTCCCCCCCTTTTTTTTTTTTTTTAACAGGAGTTAGGAGTGAGATCAAACTGGAGCAGTCTCCTTCTGAGGTGAAGAGACCTGGAGAGAGAGTGAAGATGTCATGTATCATATCTGGTTATAGCTTAACAAGCTACAATATTCACTGGATACAACAGAGGCCGGGCAGAGCTCTGGAGTGGATTGGGTGGATGAACACAGGAAGAAACTCTGCCTCCTATGGCAATTCTTTTCAAAGTCGTTTCATCATGACTGAAGAAGACTCCAGCAGCAGACAGTATCTCGAGATCAAGAGTCTGACAGCAGAAGATTCTGCTGTTTACTTCTGTGCCCGACAAAGCACAGTGACTGAGGACAGAGTAACACCTGCACAAAAACCTCAGTGACTGCTCAGTTTTCTCTTCACTTGTAAACAAACTTTATGTATCCATATTTGCTTTTATTCATTAATCACACATCAACTGATTATGTTTGTAACATATTAATGGTAATGTGCAAATATTTTTCTTTTTCTTTTTTAATGTTCCTACATTTTTTAATTTATTAATTAATATTTTGCTTGCAAAAGATAGCAGCTGAACCATAGCGCTTATTAAGATTTTTGTAAAATTGCTTGAGCAATGGTTGTTTAAGCAACAACTGCTTTTGCTGCTATTGGTCTACCAGTGGTTCCAGTGGAAACAGTGCTGTTGGCCGAAGAGAAGAGAGAAGACGGGTGAAGCATTTTAGGAGGCAGCAAGAGAAAAAGAAAGGCAGGAGAGGAGGTATTTTAAATGTAGGGACTATGACTGGTAAAGGTAGGAAGCTGTCTGATGGAGAGAGTAGCATGGATGAAATGGTAGCTAGTGTTCCTAGTGGAGAGAGAGAGAGAGAGAGAGAGAGAGAGAGGTGATTGGAGCAGACTTCAAGGTGATGAGGTGTTGGATAGGCATGTTGCTAAAGAGAAAAATGAAGAAAAATAGATGGTAGTGGATCTTGCCAAAAGCATGGAAATGGCTGTGGTGAACACTTTAAGAAGATGGAGCAACAAAGAGGGACCTATAAGACTGGATATGCACACAGGTGGATGCTATACATACGGTAGAGAGAGACGTGAGAAAATGTGGCTCATATTGTATGGTAGTCTTTGGTAATCAGGAAGAGGAAGCAAGTAAAGGTAAAGCTAATGATTAAATGGAAGTTGAATACAGAAGAATGTTGCACAGAGTTCAGGGATGACTGCAAACCTGCTTTATATCTTTTCCTGCTTGAATTTCAAAATTACCAGATAATTTGGAAAGTACAGCTGTAGTGCTGAGGTGAAAGGCCAATAAGATGTCTGATGTATACTCTGGACAGAGGAAAGATGACAAGTAGACTCGGTGATGGAATTGGGGAAGTACAGAAAACTATTTAAAGGACGAGATTAGCAAAAAAGATGCGGCACAGAAAGAGGCAAATGAAGAGGAAAATGCTGAAATTGAGTTGTATGTAAGGCTGGACACGCAAAGGAAATAATGTTATGATTTGTATGAGTTAGCGAGGAGGAGAGATCAAACAGGAAAAGGCACAGTTGCTTTTAATGGACAGAATGTGTAGCATGAAGACACTGCTGTATATTACTGTGCCAGAGAGTCACATTAACACAAACCATCAGCAGACCTGAACAAACTCTCGGCAGCGTTTAAACATTTGTAGGATGATGTCACCAGGGGACCACTCTCATCTCATTTTTAGAGTAATAAGAAACCGACTTTAACAGAAATCCATGTGGTTATCTTATTCTTCCAAAGAGTCTAAATCAAACATGTTTGTTTCTCAGTTTGTTTTCAGGGAGGTTTTTATAGCATAATTTAATATATATAGTGCAATATTCATTTGTAGACTTAAAGTGGTTGAATATGTTTCTTTTATGATAATCAGTTCTAAATAGAAACAAGAGAAGTAAAAAACATTTAGTGATCTACATTTGGCTAAAAAATCTAGACTAATCTTGGTTAAAAAAAGAAACATTTAAAACATTTTTGCGGCTCAGATCTGGAAAAACATTCTTCAGACAGATGAAACCAAGATCAACTTCTACCAGAATGATGGCAAGAAAAAAAGTATGGAGAAGAGATGGGACAGCTCATTATCCAAAGCATAACACATCATCTCTAAAACACTTTGGAGGCAGTGTGATGGCTTAGACGTGCATGGCTGCCAGTGTCACTTGGACACTAGTGTTGTGTGATGTAGACACAGGACAGAAGAAGTTAATTGAATTTTGAGGTTTTCAGAGACATACTGTCTACACAAATCCAGCTAAATGCAGTCAAACTGATTGGGCGACGTTTCATAGTACAGACGAACAGTGACATAAATTATACAGAAAAGGAACCCAGGAGTCTTTGCCAGCAAAATGTTTTCAGAAAGTATTAGAAATGAAAGTTTTATTTTCAAGTAATTGTATTTGTCCAATTCCTTTTGAACCCCTGAAATGAAGGGATAGTGTTTAATATGCTTTAGTTCCTCACAATTTTATGCAGTCTTTTTGTTCAACCCAAAGAATTAAAGATTTCAGTCTGTACTTCAACCACATCTGAGCTGTTTTGTTTAAAATTAATTGTGTTAATGTGCAACCCAAAAACAAAACCTTTTTCTCTGTCCAAATATTTATGGACCTAACTGTATCTATTTAACATCATTAGCAAATATATTCTTTACAATATGACATTTCATATCCTTTTATGCTTATCAAAGCAATCCTTGATTCTAAATTGTATGATAAAATTATAAATATAAATAAATATGTTTGAAAAAGTTTTAAAGAGATAAATGAAAAGTATGGTGTTTCACTCCCATAAACGACTCTATTTATCCCTCTGCTGCAGTGAGAAAAAGATTAGTCGACAGAGAGAGACACAACTGAAAAAGATGAACTGTAGGACAGCAATGCTACTTCTAGCTTTCTAGATTGGTTATACTTTTGTTGACATTTACTTTATTGAGTTGTACAGCCTCTGGATTGATTACATTAGCAGTGATGGGGGCATTGCTTGCTACTCTCAGTTATTTCAAGGTCTTTTGACATCAGCAGATAGCAGCTGTCTCTGCAGATGAACGGTCTGAAGACTGAATATTCTGTTGTTTATTATTGTGCTCAACACTCAGTGATCTCAACTGTGCAAAATCCTACAGTCCTCATCACTGCTACATGTATCTACTAGGATCATTTTTTTTCTTTTGAGTGGCTAAAGAAAAGTATATAGTTAAGATTTACTCAACATGTGTGTGTTCAGATCCCATACTAATATGAATAATTGTTCAATCAAAATTATATATCAAATGTCTTCCATTATTCTTTCCAGAATAGCAGTTCCGCCATTTTTTATTGTTATTAATGCACTTTTTTAACTCTAAAATCCAAACCAAATGCTCTGAGATTCGCATTTTTCACAACTGCATTCATCTTTTCTGTACTCTCTTCTATGATGATGAGTATAATCACTAATTCAGCAGGGATTGAGTGCTGATGGACACAAACTATTAAGCTATTAAAAAGTCAAAGAACTAGTTGTTGATTCAAACCATTTACACAGGAAAGCTGAAAACTGGTGAATTCATTTTAAAGATGGAAGACTAAGGAGATTGCTTCTGGGTAGACATTTGTGATCAGACAGTAGGTCAGACAAATGCAGGGAGGGCTGTTATTGCAGCCATTATTCCAAATACATTGACAATTTGTCTGTCAGTGATTATGAAACAGATAAAATGTTTCTTTCACTGAAAATATAGAAAAATAAACAGAATCAATTAGCTGCAGGGTTTAACTCTGCTGAACAGTTGAAAATGCACACATCTAAATGCAATAAAAGCCTGGACAGTCTTTGACACCTGATCACAGACCTGTGCAAATGCTCAGCATCCAGAAACACACAGCCCCAGAAAAGTAATATATGTAAATAAATTAGTACTACCAAAATTAACACGTTAACACAAAATCAATGCGATTCAAATATGTAACGCAATTAACGCATCTGGAGTGTAGAATGACTCCAAAGGGGTGTCCAAATTGCATCCTCCTGAGGACTCAGCCTTTGTGGTATACGTGGGCTGGGTCCTCAGGAGGCTGGGTAAATTCTCGATCATATCACACTTTTGTTTAATCAGTTTTCTGTTTGACGTTTATTCAGCTGTGTGAAAACTTTACAACTTTAATGTCAGCCAAACTGATTTACTCTAAACAAATAAAACACTGTAAAAACCCAAACAATAAAAATTTTAAGTTATTTAAGAAACTTACATATCACGTTTACCCTGAGTAGCGAAAGACTACGGGGGGTTTGAAAACAATGTGCCAGGAGTGCAACGGTGAAAACAGCCGGCTAGCTAATGAGCTAGCTGAGTGGGTAACAGACGGCTCCAAAAATGTCGGAGCACTTTTGCAAATATGTGATGTCTTGATAGCAGCAGCAGATATTTGAAGTTTACACAGCTACATTTTCCCCTGAAAATATCTTAAAAGTTTATTTTGTGACCCAGATAGAGTACTTAGACTAATATTAAAACTAAGTAGCTGCTGCCATTGTTGGAAACTGGAATTGGTTGGGCTGCGCTATGAATTCTGGGATATGGTGGGCCACGAAGAATACACCCGACCCATCCTTCAAAATGGGGAAAAGGAGGACGCATTTTTTGACTGCATTTTTGAGGAGTCTGAACAGCCTTCGTTGTGGCGTTGTGATGCGCAAATGTACCAGTTGATCTGGTAGTGATGGGCAGCTGAACTCAATATGGAAGATGATAAACGCACATTGGCCCTCTCGATGGGAAATTTGAGTATCAAAAAAGAACAAGACGGAACAGTCGACCGACATAAAGTGTTATGCACATTGTGCAAGAAGGAATTTTCTTTTCACCGAAGCACTTCCAGCTTAAAATATCACATTGACACGAAGCATACGTTAGTCGGGGATGCTGCTAGCACTTTGGCTAACGCGTCACCCAGCTTGCAACAAACCACTCACAGAGCATCAGGGACTCAGTAAGTCTACCTCTGAAATACTGACTCACACAATTGCCAAGTGGATTGCAACAAACTGCAGACCTTTTATATTGTTGAGAACACGCACTTTAGATAGCTTTGGTTCCTCATGTCAAGGACTTGAAGTGCCTCCCAAAGAGTGACAGAGAGAGAGTGGATAAATGTTTACAGAGTTTTTTGTTAACATGAATGTTCAAGATGTTAAATAAACATGTTAAGTGCTTATATTTTCCCTTTTTTTTCCAAGTCTGTTTGCTC
This sequence comes from Mchenga conophoros, assembly GCF_057382185.1. NCBI lineage: Eukaryota > Metazoa > Chordata > Actinopteri > Cichliformes > Cichlidae > Mchenga > Mchenga conophoros. Next base: position 20,392,291 of record NC_140529.1, read on the forward strand.
ATGCAAAAGGAAACACGAATAATATAGAATAAAAATGAATGATATTTAATCATGATTAATCAAAATTAAACCACAGCACTAATATATATTATAGATTAGTGTATACTTACCTATTAGTAGGTTTATAGGCTTTTTAAAATGTAGTATTCCACAGGAGAGAACCTTTGCTAACATTGAAGAAAACTATTCAAATTCTCTTTGAATTTAAGCATACATTCATTCTGTTTATTCTGCGTTTATTTATTATATTGCATAAATGTGAGTTACAAGCTTAAATATAAAGTTTAAAAAATATAATTGTAACCAGGATATTGATCAAGTAATTGCGATTAATCGTGATTAACTACAGAAAATTGTAAGATTAATTAGTTATGTTTTATTATATTTGACAGCACTAAAATAAATATAACAAATACTTTCTCAAATTGTTCCAAATAAATGTATATGTAAAGGTCTATACATGCCAAGGCTCAATAATAATAACAATAATAATATTCTAAGGTGCATTATAAAAGATGAACTGAACTACAGTTTTCTTTTGGTATAAAACTACTAATTTCTCTTTCATGAAAATGTGTGGGAGCCCCAACTTCATTGGATTACAATGTATTCATAATCTGCATCTGTTTTCTGTATTTGTGTGTGTTTTTCAAAGCTGCAATGCACTGAACTACCTGTGCTTTGTACTACAAAACAATGCTGAAGTTTAATATATTATACCAAACAACTCTTAAATGTGCTGACGTACAGGGTATAGAATGTGACCAAATGCAGTTATTTGTTAGCTGATCTGTTCTGAAATCAAAATGTCACACGCATATAGTCAGAGAATTATTTCACATGACAGCTTTTTTCCTGAGACCTGAGGATGTCCTAAAATGCACACCGTATCACAGTTTCCAACACCAGTGCTTTAAATGTTTGATTACATGCAAACTTTTTGACTTCCTGTTATTCATGTATAAAAATATGACATCTGACTGTGGAGTGGAGTTCGCAGCACATTGAGTGCACAAACAAAGATGTTTTTTGTAGTACTTTTAATGCTCTTGGCAGCTGAATGTAAGTCTGTTTAAATCGATCATAGTCAGCAGTTGTTCCTATTGTTAATTTATTACAAAACATTTTAATTTTTTTACAGGTGTGAAGTGTGAACAGCTGACACAGCCAGCCTCAGAGACTGTGCAGCCAGGTCAGCGTCTGACCATCACCTGTCAGGTCTCTTATTCTGTGAGCAGCTACTACACAGCTTGGATCAGACAGCCTGCAGGAAAAGCACTGGAGTGGATGAGTCAGGATACAGATGTCAAAGATTCACTGAAGAACAAGTTCAGCGTTGAATTAGACTCTTCCAGCGACACAGTGACTTTAAAAGGACAGAATCTGCAGCCTGAAGACACAGCTGTGTATTACTGTGCCAGACAGCCACAGTAACACAAACCATCAGCAGACCTGCACAAAAACCTTTCAGAGTTTAAGCTGCTGTACCACGACACCACCACAGGAGGAGCCTTCAGACCACTGATGCTTGCAGGGCCAGTTCACTCTTAAAAATGTCATTGTACAGTTTGCACTGATACAATAAATGCTAATAATATGTAATGAAACTTGTGAGAGTAGATTATCGCAGTACTAGGGATTTAGTTGTATTAATAGTAGTAAAACATTATATTCATTATTCATTTAAGTAGGTCATAGTTCAAGCTACTAAACATTCACACATAGAGCACACACACATAGAACTGGGAGAATAGGTCAGAGGTGTATGTGACAAGCAGAGGTGACAGAAAGCTGCCGTTAGTGGGATAAGAAGTTGGTAATCCAAAGCAAGGAGAACATAGTGTGCGAAGAAGTGGGCAGCAAGCAACGACACGAGATAGGGAGACAGGAGATAGAGAGGGATCCGCAGGCACCTAGTTTTGAGGGACAAGGGTTGTTGATGTCTGTGTATAAATGTGTGCTGCTGGGACTGCCCCAGCGGATTTCAATGTTGGATGCTGGACTGTGAAAATCCCCAAGTACATGTAATAAAATTAAATGATTGTTTATTTTGAAGAAAAACAGGAATGGAATATTACACTGTTTTATGATGCATTATACTGCTGATTTATAAGAAATGCTGTTTGTGTAGAATCATGGCCTTATTTCTGTGATTAGGAAGAACAAAACATACTGCACAGGAAGCCAAGGTTGTAACTGAAGCTCACTGAGAGGGAGAGAAAGAATGTGAATGTTTAGGTTTTATGACTTTTGAGGGGGGTTGAGGCTATAAGAGTTGGGTCTGCACATCAGCAGGCCCACTAGTTCAGACTTATTCCCATAAAGAAAGCAAGACAGAACAGCGATCGATCAGTTTTCACGTGCTGGCAAGGAGAGGATCTCAGGGCAGCCCTTCTGCCCTCGATTTTAGATAACTGGGAAGAACCAGCACCCCACTGCACCCTTTTATTGTGTGACACACAGCTTCACAAACACCCATTGTAAAACCCTCCTATGGTCAAAAAAGGTTAAAACACTGTGTGTGTATGCCTGTGCACGTGAGTGAGTGTGTGTGTGGATGGGGGTGCGTTTGTGTGTTGAGGTTGTGCCTACAGTTACACTATAGCCCCCCCCCACACACACACACACACACACCATTCAACAGGCTGGGGAGGGGAACAGAAACAGAAGAATGTCTTTGATCCTACAGTTTAAGGCAAGGCTTACAAATTTAAGTACAATAATGGCAAAATTTAACAATTTCAACCTAACAATCAGAATGTGTGAAACTGTCAAACACTTCGAGATCTGCGGTCCCCCTCCTGTGCACATCTCTCCTCCTGACGATTGAATTTTCCAAAGTGTTTGTATGGAATAAAGATTTGTATTGATTAAAGAGATTGTTGATTGAGCATTAAACACCGAGTGTTGTTCTTCCTTCAGCCCAAAGATCAAAGAATTGGGGTTTTGAACAAACTCAAAATAAAATAACAAAAATAGTCTGTTTGACTTATACTAAGTACTTACATAATTTAGCTGTTACAGCTGGCGTGGGTAGAAAACATCAAAGATACTTCAAGAACAAAAATGCAATATTCAAATGATTTAATGAAATGCAAATACAAAGTTCCCCTCTCAAAATTGAGGGGAAACAAGAGCTCACTGCTCTTCAGTTCCAACATCAGCGGCGTTCTGCTGCAAACAGCTAGATCCTGTGAAAAACTGCTGGATCCAAATAAACACAGTAGCAATGCTAGGTAATCAAATAGGTAAAGACTAAAATGTTGATTTCTTTTTTCCACAGGTGCGTACAGTATTGATTTTACTCAACCAGACTCAAGCATTGTAGAGCCTGGACAATCTCTGGCTATCTAGTTATTCTGTAACTAGCTATGCAACAGCTTGGATTAGATGGCATGAAACAAAACAAATAGACTAGATTCTCATGATACGGTCTGGTGGGAGCACTGACAAAAATGATGCTTTAAAAAACAAGTTCAGTGTTAGCAGAGACACTTCAGCTGAAACAGTGACAATAACAAGACAGAATCTGCAGCCTGAGGACACAGCTGTTTATTACTGTGCACGCCGTTAACACACAGTGATACAAACCACTGACAGACCTGCTTAAATACTCAACAGGCAGCAACACACAACAATACAACCCTCTCAACTAATGTCCTGTACAAAGATTAGCAGTCCTGTACATCCCTGGAGCTCGGGGTCAAAGGTCAAGACAGCAAGAGAATATCATGTCCTTTGTCTACAGATAGATCTATATGTATTTGTGCATGTATTTAATTATCAATTACTTTAAAATTTATATATTAAATATTTATCTTATTTTTTTGTTGCATTTATATCCAATTTAAAATTATACTGTAAAACAAACAAAGCAGCTTTAGGTTGTGTGAACAGTGACGATACAGTCAGATCCCTGTGCTTCTTAAAAAGCTCTTCCAGTGGAGACCTGTAACATAATAGAAGTTAGAGATTGTCATTAAAACTGTTAGTCTGAACAGCAGTTGATGCTATTTTTGTGCTGTTTTCTCGTAGGTGACAGAACTGAGGATGTTATTGAGCTCAGTGTGATTTTGACACTTAAAAGTGTTGACTATGTTAATTTCTGCTCAGTCTATTCAGTGAGGAGGAGTTAATGCAAACTCAGATGCTTTTTACTTCTACTTATCTCACAGTAGCGAGAATGACACATCAGTAGAGTCATATTTTGATATGATGGACTACAAGACAGGACTGCTGTTTTTAACTCTCTGCTGGGCAGGTGAAGATTTTCACTCGTAATTAGTTGTTTTGCCTTGAAAAATAACAACTTGTGTTGTAACTATGTTATTTTTCTTTTTCATTCGTCTGACAGGTGTTGATGGTCAGACTCTGACTGAGTCTGAACCAGTGGTTAAAAGGCCTGGAGAATCCCACACACTGACCTGCACAGCCTCTGGATTCACATTCAGTGACTACTGGATGGCCTGGGTCAGACAGGCACCTGGAAAAGGACTGGAGTAGGTTGCAAGCCATTATAACAGTGCTAACATCCACTACTCTCAGTCAGTCCAAGGACAATTCACCATCTCCAGAGACAACAGCAAACAGCAGCTGTATCTGCAGATGAACAGTCTGAGGACTGAAGATTCTGCTGTTTATTATTGTGCTCGAGAGTCACAGTGACTGAAGTTGTTTGAGCAGCTGTACAAAATCCTGCAGTCATTATTGTACTTCATTTATTTTGCATGGCAATTGTAGAATAACGAGGATTTTACTAATGCTACCAAGAAGTTCATATTGCTTCTTTACAGTACTTTCAGCCATGGTCTCCTCCAGTGGCATCATGTAAACGATCTCATTATCAAAGGTACCCACAGTTCAGATGGTGTGGTGATTGGATGGTGGTGAGTTAATAAGCAGTTGTTCATATGTGTGGACATCATTTCAGGCCTCATCAGATTTTCCAGCTGTTTAAAGGTATTTTCTCAGGATTTCAGTATTATTACATTTTCAGTAATCTATGTACAGTACAGTAGACAGTATAGTACAGTGCTCTGCAAAGGTCTTGAGATACTTCTCATTTCTTCATGTTTTGCTTCCAATGAGCCACATGTTCTTCATTTTCCTTCTTAACTTTATTGATTTTCAAAATGCATTTGCTTATAGGAGTTAAGGAGTTTATGAAAAAAAAAGAAAACAAAAATCATTTTAAACCAGAGAATATTATGAATACAAAAAAAGAAGTAGAGAAAATTCACATATTTTCAATCTGTATTCATTTTGTCGATTTCATTATTAAATTTTTGAATTGCAGATGTACAGTCCCTTTGTTCAAATGGACATAATGCATTTCTTCATAACTGTGATGTATAAGAGGACAGAAGAGCTCACCTTGGTTCAGTTCAACTTCATTATCAACCATGTTCTCTGTAATCAAATCAAATCAAATCAAATCACTTTTATTGTCACATCACATGTGCAGGTACATTGGTACAGCACATGTGAGTGAAATTCTTGTGTGCGAGCTTCACAAGCAACAGAGTTGTGCAAAATACAATAATGTAAACAAGCAAAATACAAGAATGGCTACATCTGAAACTAATAAATATATGTACAATATATAATAGTATATGCATTTCTGGATGTGGATACTAAATACTTTTCTACGTGTGTGTGTGTGTGTGTGTGTGTGTGTGTGTGTGTGTGCACATATTTTACAAATTAAATAGAGTAAACGCTTGGGGGAGCAGCTTGTAGCTTGTAGCTTGTAGCTCACGCTGCTGGCTTTGTCATCATGTGAGACGCTTTGGTCAATTCACGCTACTGAATACAACAGAAATCCTAAATAATTAAATAAATAATTTAGATTGGCTCAGACAAGTTGAAGAAAAAACACTGGAATGGATTTTCTACATATGGTTTAGTGGGGGCACTTACCAAAATGATGCTTTAAAAAGCAAGTTCAGCATCAGCAGAGACACTTCTGCTCAAACAGTTACAATAACAGGACAGAATCTGCAGCCTGAGGACACAGCTGTTTATTACTGTGCACGTTACAGTAATACAAACCACTTATGGACCTGTGCAAATACTCAGCAACCAGCAACACACAACCACACACATGCTGTAATTGTGAATCTGTAATGAGAGCATGAGATACAAAGCTTGTTGAGTATTCTATTTTTCAGCCAATATCACGACTCTATTTTTTTCACTTAATTTTAATCATATGCGGTACAAGACAGGGATGCTGCTTTTAACTTGTTTTCGTCTTGATATAGTTTCCAAGTTAAAGCAAATTTGTTTTCTTTTCTTTTATAAATTGAAAAGTGCTTACAGTCAGACTCTGATTCAGAACCCATAAAAGGCCTTGAGAACTGGCTTCTGAAAAAATATCAAAATATGATGCTGCTATTCTACCGCCAATCATGGCCAACGGATTCACATTCAGTAAATCTTGGATGGAAGAACTGAAGTGGTTTGCTGCTGTTACATGTGACAGTGATTACACCAATTATCAGCTCTTACAAGGTGAAGCCAAAGGTTGAAGCCAAAGGTTGAACCCAGGGTGCGGATTCACAAACACGAGTTTGAAGTAAATGCAGTCTTTATATACAGTAGCCGTGTATTTAAACAGACAGAAATGACACAGACTTCTCTGGAAAAATCTGAAACGGGGAGACCGGGAGGGGGGCTGGCAGGCAGGATGACAGTGGCGCCCAAACAACTGAGGCAGTGAAACGTCTGAGAACAGGCACTGAAGATCATACACAGATAGCTTAACAGGAAGCTTGGAATAAAGATGGTAAATAATGGATTGGGGAGACAAGTGTTACCATAGAGGTACAATGTGGTGGAATTTTCCTCTTAAGAAATGCTGAACTGATGAAAGCAATCCAGAACAGTTGTGGTCCTCATCTGAGGCAGCTCCACCCTGGTAACGCCTGCTTACGGAACAAAACACAAAGGACAAAACAATAACACATAACCCAGCCTGCTCATACCCTAACAGAGCTGACTCTTGCTCACAAAAATAACACAATTCAGAGATGTAAAACTGTTTGAATTCTAAAATCACTGTTTAGGGTGAAAACTAATGTTTCCATTTTCTGGAACACCAGAGGGAAGTCATAGTGAAGTCTCACCCTTTAGATAACAGCTAGATGAGCAGACTGCGAATTTAGCTGTGATTGCAAAAAAGTTAGGTACAGTTAAGTACATCTTCAATTTTTTTCTCCAATGTCTCTTGCGGGACTCAGTGTTCCTGTTAGCTGTCATTTTGGGGCAATACATTTTGTTTCCAGCAGACAAACAGAAACTTTGCTTTCGGTGATTTTTCACTGTCAATTAAAGATTAAGTTTGTTTTTTGTTTTTTTTTTTTGTTAATGCACTTGCTAGTACAAATAATGTCCAATTTTAAGTAACTTTCAAGTGTTATATCATGTACCTTTTTTATTATTTGATTTCTGTGCTGTGTTTTATTGTAGGTGACAGAATGAAGGATGTTATTAATCACCAGTGTTGGGTAAGTTACTTTAAATTAGTAACTTAGTTACATTACTAGTTACTTCTATCAAAAGTAACTCAATTACTTCAAGTTACTCGTTACTTTCAGAGTAACTAGTTACTAGGGAAAGTAACTTTGGTTTTACTCAGAATTCTCTTGTTAATGTGTTGCTTCCGTAACTGGATACCCAACAAGATTGCCAGTCTTCTAGCTTGCTTACTTGCCACAAGTGCACTGTGCCACCTACCAATAGAAAGGAAAAAATAATGTGCACATTTCCACAAGAGAAATCCCACGCCTGATTCTATCCTAGCCTGCTTTTTACATCAAACACGAAAACTGCAGTCGTGGTGCTTTCGATTGTACTCAGAACTCGGAAATTCTGCCTTCTGAATAGGAAGATGTAGGTAACACCAGACTGAAGATGAGCTGCTTACAGGGCTGGACTGGGACAAAAAAATCATCCTGGGCATAAAGCCTTTGAATGAAAATAAACACTGTTGTGACAGTGATGTACACTGTTCTGATGGTATATATGTATCAATCTATCAATTGTTTGTTGCAAGACTCAGATAATTATTTTTTTTTAAAGTGAGACATTTTAAATGAGAATAAGAAAGTATTTCTTTGTGCCCCCCTTTCCCTTTTAATGCCCTACATGGACCCCTGGCAACACTTTGCTAGACCCGCCCCTGCACAGTTACCAGCTGTCAGCTGCTTAGAAAAGGATCCTGGTGTTATTAGTCTCTCAGAAACAGTTCATAACTTCCCTTCAACTCATTCATGTTAACTAAAAGGTAAACCTGTTTCTCCATCACCTGTTCAGCTCTGATGATTCAGTAAGGACATCTCCTGGTTTCATCTTCATGTTTCCCTCTCATCACATAACCAAACCAATATCATAACCAGCAGGTTTACAGCTGTGGCTCCAGCAAACATCAGCTGATACTAGAAATTAATATTAAATAAATTCTAACAACAGCTGATCAAGCTTAAAAGTGCTGCTGTTGTTTACCGCGACATCCGCTGGTTTCCTCTTTCTGGCGCAAAGTGGGAGATAAACAAACAAGAGAGAAATGTCACGGTGCGGCATGGCACACCGTGGAAGGAGTGGGGAAGGAGGACCCAGGCGCGGTGCTCTATGTATAGGCAGTGTTTATTTACAAGGTGAAAAACAACGTAACAATAACTCCCCGTATTCTCCCAGACTCCCGTGTCGTGTCTCCCGTGAATAGTCCTCTGTGCTCTCTGCTCCCGTGTCAGCACCCCCCGGTGCTCGCTGCTCTCCGTGCCCTCCATGCTCTTCCTGCGGGAAACAATAACGGCAGCTGTCAGGACACTCAGAATGGCAGGCATACACTTTCAGACTTAGCTTAGACAGGGTGACTAACGTGGAGTCTCATGCAATGATCCCGCGTCGGTGGGAGCTCCAAGACTCTCTTAAGTAGCTCCCCCGACGAGGCCTGATCAGTAGCAGGTGTGTGGCTTCGGGTGTGGCCAGTCCCCTTGCAGGACCACACCCTCCAGGCCTGACGCCGCCTATAAACGGGTGCTCAGCCACACACACATATATACACACACAAGCACAGAGAAGGGAAGCAACACCAAAATACATATAATAATGATAATAATAATATAATTCATAACTGCTCAGAGATCCTGGGTCGCCCAGTCCCAGGACCCTGACAAGAAAAGCCGATCAGCTGATCATTGATCAGTTTCATGATTGAAGTAGAAACAGGAGAGGGAGGGTGAGAGGATGAGAGAAGAAGAGGCAGCTGTGCGGCGTAAACACAGAATAACTCCAGCTTTGTGTCTTTTTCATTGTAGCTGAAGTCCGGGACAAACTGTTCCTTTTCACCTCAATACGAAACGCTTAATATTTTCTCTGAATACGAGACGATTCCGTTTTTTACGGGACGGTTGGCAACTCTAATAATTAACCTTATGAACAAAATAAAGTTCAACATCAGTATCATAGCACCCACCCAGCTGTATAGAAACTCCGTCATGCTAGCTAGCACGCAGTACGAAAAAGTCAGCATAACGAAAATAAACTCCACCTAAACTTGGTTCATATCTGACCCAGATGGACTGCAGGTTATAACTTCTTACCTGAAGTTCAGTTCACCTGACACTCTCGGACCAGCGGCCGCTTCGGGTCTCTCCTCCTGCCTCCCTTTTTCTTCATCCACTTGCTGGCTTCCACCACTTGCTAATGTTATTGAATCTGTGGAAGCTCCGAGATAGCCACCACACGAAGTAACGAATAACGAGCCTATCTAAATCCCAGTAACGAGTAACGCGTTCCTGGTTTTGGCATAATAACTAGTTACCGTGCTCGTTACCACAATAATAACGTAGTTACTGTAACGCGTTACTTAATAACGCGTTAGTCCCAACACTGTTAATCACAGTGTGATTTTCTACTAGTAAAACTAGGAGGTAATGAAGCACCGCAGCAATTTCCTAATGTTGTAAACCCGCTCAACATTTGGCAATAAAAACCCTTTCTGATTCTGATTCTGATTCTAATGCAAAACTCAGACGTCTTTCACTTCTATGTATTTGACTCTAGAGACAGAATGTGACAAAATGTGACTACTGATCAAAATGTGATCAGTAGTCACATTTTCGTATGATGGACTGTAGAATTGTTGTTTTTCACTCCCTGCTGGGCAGATGAAGGTTTTCACTAGTATTTAGTTGTTTTTGTTGTGCCCTTAAACTGGAGAAATATTGAGGAAAGATGAATGAAGACACTGAAACGCAGCTCTCGCCTTCACTTGTCTGTACAGATTGACTGCTCTTCTGTCGCGGGGTCCTCTTTTAATCCTCTCCCGGACAACAAACACAGGCGTAGTCGGTAAGGTCTTTTAGTGTGGATAATTTATTTAGCCGGCCTCCCCAGTGCACAGAAAATTATTTACAGCAAATAGAATTGACTTGGGTCAGTGTCAACAAAACGTCTGTATCCCCGACCCAGCCTGCATGTTACCCTCCTTGTAACAGCTCACTGGACTCCCCGCCCACCCCGTATGACCTGTCTCTTATATCCCGTAGCCCCTCCCCCTAGACGTAACAATCATTTCTTTATTATTACTTTAATCCTCACTGTCCCCCCTCAGCTTCTTTCCCACTGTAGTCTCACAACACACATGTATATACAGACTCTTAGGCAACTTCCAATCAGCCTACAATGTTTCACAAAACATTAAAACAATCCAAACAAAGGATGCAGTTCACGTGACCGTCCAAGCCCACGTGAACCCATTATTTAAACCCCGGAACACCATACCATCGGCTTGCATCATCCCGCATCATTGGAGATCACAGCGCGTCTCCTCGACCGACTTTATTAACAAGGTAAGGGGAAATAAGTTGGCCACCCTCTATGCTGCTCCAAATCCCCCCCCCCCCCCCCCCTCACCCCTTTTTGTTTATTGGTGTCTGTTAGAACTAATGGTGGCGGTGCGTATATGCGCCCCGATCAGCTGTCTGCGGCTGGGCGATGTAACTCCGTCACACCTTCATTGAACAGCTCACAATCATCCAAGGCCAAACTCTTGACACTTATTTCCTTTTAGATTCCCACTGCATTTTCTCTACAGAAACACAGTCAAAACAACAATGAAGTTATTTTATTAGATATAAAGAACCAAAGTTCTTACTCAGAAAGGAATTACATTTCTAATCCACTACATTTTGTCTTAAAAAATACAACTTACTTTATAACTGTATTATTTCCCTTTTCTTAGTTTTTTTTCTTTCTCTTAATTTATCTGATATGTTTTGATGATTAGACTTTGACTGAGTCTGAACCAGTGGTTAAAAGGCCTGAAGAATCCCACAGACTGACTTGTACAGCCTCTGGATTCAGATTTAGTGACTACCAGATGATTTGTGTCAGACAGGGTCCTGAGTTGTAATAATCCGATATGATAGTGCTATCATCTATTAGTCTCAGTCAGCCCGAGGCCGGTTTACTATCTCCAGAGACAACAGCAGACAGCAGGTGTGTCTGCAGATGAACAACTGGAAAATTCTGCTGTTCATTATTGTGCTCGAGCGCCGCAGTGCCTGAAGCTGCTTGAACAGCTTTGCATGATTCTAATTACAGTTTATATATTTAACATCTTAATTTTAATGTAATGAGGATATTACTAAAACTAATGTTATTGTTACTAATACTATTAAGGTGTCTCTTTTGGACTTGTCTGAGAAGTTCTGGAAGTTCTTTTTTTTTCAGTTCTTTCAGCTTTCAACTATCTGCTGGCGAGGTAAAGCTAAATGACCTTTAATTATCAGTAAACTGCTGCAAAATGAATGAAACTGACTGTTTCCGTGTCCAGCTGTGACAACTTTTCCACCCAGAAGAAAAGAAACAAAACTACAACACACTCATCAAACTTATCATTTCATCTGTAGTAATCTTGAAAGAGGGAGTTCATTTTATTATCTCCTTTCTTATGGAATTCTTCTCACTGACACTTGCACACACACACACACACACACTCTCACACACAACCACATTAAATCTGAATTTGACTAAGGAGCAACCTGAATGTTTTTTTTTTCCTTTTGTTAAATTTTTGCTATTTCAATATTATAAGCAAAAAACTGTTATTTTGGCCAAGATATTCTTATAATCAAAATATGTTATTTTACAATCCTAATCAGCACAAATGGCAAATATGACCAGTAGGGATGGGTATCGTTTAGGTTTTATCCGATACCGGTGCCAAATCGGTACTTTTGAAACGGTGCCGGTGCTTAAACGGTGCTCGAACCGGTGCTTAAAGAATGGAGAACACAAACTTTGTCCAAAAACCTCTCATGTTCAGTTGGTTTTTTGTAAAAAGATAACAATGTTAGCCTTTTCTGCAGCTATGTGGCATATATGGCATCACTCTTGGCTGGAAGCAGTGCTTAAACTATGGAAAAAACACAAACTTTGTCCAAAAACCTCTCATGTTTAGCTGTTTTCCACTTTTTCTTTGGTCATTTTAGCCTTTTTGTCCAGGGTGAAGGGAGTATCTGCCATCAAACAAGAAGACAGCCGCATGTAGCTATGATGGTGTTTGCTAGTTCACCTTACATGCATTAATGTAATAACGTGGTTAGCCTACTCAACGTAAATTACACACGAACAACATGAAGCTACTCACGCAGAGAAGAACGGCTGCTGCTGCATCATCATCCTCATCATTTCTGCTACACTGGCAGGGCTAGGGGCCAGGACTCTCCTCTTCAGGTTTTTGGGGGATGTTGCTCCGGGTCCGATAACTGGCAACCCACCCGACGTGCACAGTGTGAGGTCTCGCAGCAAGCTATCAAATACGGCGCATTTCTGGGCTTTTAAAAAAAACGCTATGCGTCGCCAGGTGCTTCATCGGATTCGAGGTGTTACCTCCTTTGACAGTATCACAGTATCAGCTTAAAGCACTTGTTGCTGCTGAGTTTGCATATTTTTCTGTGAAGTACAGCCAGACTTTGACCGCTTCGCCTTGGGCATTTTAAACCTGTAGCTCTGCTCTAAAAGAACGTACGTACCTGGACCCGCCTACTATCCTCGGAAACGTAAAATGATTGGCTAGAAGTGTATCACAGCTCAGGAAAAAAAAGCACCGAAATAAAGCACCGAAATGTGCGCTGCTTTTCGGTCTGGTTACTACCGTTTATGTCAGAACCGGTGCCATCATGGCCGGTACCCATCCCTAATGACCAGTGTATTCATTTGTGTGAACAGGGTGGCCTGGAGTATCCCAGAGTGAAGCACCTCTAAGAAGCATAATGGCACAGAACTCACACTTTCATTAAACTGTTAGTCTGAACAACAACTGATACTTTTTGCTATCTGACATAATTTCCTTAGGGAGTATTAAATTAAATTATATCAAGTACTCTGGATACAATTTGGTTTATTTGTGATCATGATACAATATTATTCATTATTATTATTAGCAGTAGTAGTACTTGTACTTGTACTTTGGATTTTATTTGAGAGCCACAGTGACTGGAGCTAATTTAACAGCTACACAAATCCCATCACAATCAGTGTTGATTATGCGGGTTTTATTGAAACTGGTAATATTTAATCTTAGAAAGATGAGGCAAAAAGAAAAAGAAAGCAAAAAAACACTCAACTTTTGTACAGTAAATTGAATTGTTTAATGCATTGTCCAAGTATCAGGAAAAAAACAACAACAACAAAACAAACAAGCAAAAATACAAACCCCAACTAGAGGGCAGTCAATGTCAAGTTGCTCCCTATAGAGAACAGTGAGTGTAGCTGTAGTTCACTATGTTAAATTTGTAAAGCAGCAGTCAGAAGACTGTGAAAGCCGATGCTTAGTAAACCACAATAACTGTGATATTTTTAAAGATGCAATAGCCTATATTAGATTGGAGTGTAGAATGAAATATTTAATATGCTGTTTCTTTTTTTTCTTTTTAATAGAAAAAAATCTTTATTGCATCAAAACAACAATGATTTAAAAACAAATATGAACCATAATAGATACATTTGTTCCAACAGAAGTTTGGAGAGTTAAATGAAATGTTGAAAAGACCCCAAAATATCATATCTGGGTTTGCTGCAACAGAAAAAATTCAGAGTATGGCCAAAGTCAGGAAAGTGTTTCGAATGGATACAGGTGGAACAGCATTCCCCTCACTGTCAAATCTACTCCCTCCACTGATTCTTTTAAAACAAGGCTCACAAAACTTTTTTTCATTAGCATATGAGTCTGAATTGCCCACCGTCTCTTTTGTGGCTTTATTGCCACTATATGTTTAGCACCTACTAACATGTATTTTACTTTCCATTCCCTCATGTTTTTTATCCATTTTATATTTCGCAGAGCACGTTGGTTAATATGAGTTGTTTTATGTGCTTTATAAATACACTTGAGTTGAGAACTTGAAAGAATCACTTCCAGCTGTTGGATCTTCTCAAAGCAGTTTTGTCAGAACTAAAGATGTCCTCAGCAGCATTCCGTACCTGAAAGTCAAACATGTTACAGCAGATAGCTTTATAGTGTAAATGTTTTGTTTTTTATTTGGAACCACTAAAAACTACTGGTTTCACACTGAGGTTTTTGTAACTTCACAATACAGTAGTTCATTTTAAGTTAGAACCAATTGTTAATGACTTACTAGTTCTTTCCTGCTTTTAAGGAGGAGTCAATGCAAATGTTCCATTGTCTTCTATATTTATTTGTCTGACTGCTTAGAATATGACAGCACAGTGGGCAGGAACAGTTATACATGATGGACTACTGGACAGCACTGCTACTTTTAACTGTCTGCTGGGCAGGTGAAACTTTTTGCCGATGCTCTTATGTTTTTTTAATTTATGATAATACTTTTTTGTCATGATTTTTTTTATTTCTGTTGACAGGTGTTGATGGCCAGACTTTGACACAATCTGAACCAGCAGTTAAAAGACCAGGAGAGTCCCACAGACTGACCTGTACAGCATCTGGGTATACCTTTGGAGACTACAGCCTGGTCTGGGTCAGACAGGCTCCTGGAAAAGGACTGGAGTGGATTGCTTACATATACTATGGTGATGGCAGCACTTCCTATTCTCAGTCAGTTCAAGGCCGGTTCACCATCTCCAAGGACAACAGCAAACAGCAGCTGTATCTGCAGATGAACAGTCTGAAGACTGAAGATTCTGCTGTTTATTACTGTGCTCGAAATCCACAGTGACTGAAGTTGTTTAAGCAGCTGTACAAAATCCTGCAGTCCTCATTATGCCACATGTATCTTTCATCATAATTGTAGTATAATGAAAACATTATCCATACTAATACTAATACAATTAAACCTGATCGTGGGCACATCCCCTCTCTCAGAAGTTATAATGTAGCAGCAGGCTATAGTCCAACACGGGAAAGAAGAGCAGAGAAAAAGACAAAATGTATAAATCCAGTTTGTGAGTCCACAGTGTTTTTCAGTGGTTGATCATCTCGTGTTTCTTGGTTCAATATAAGACATTGATCTTAGGAAGCTATTGTCTGCCCATCGAGGGAAATTGGAGGAAGAATAACTTATTTCTTTAGTCAGCAATCCACAGCCATGCCACTCTCTGTCCCTCTCAACACTCATATTGTTGAATATGTAAGGATCTGATGTTTTCAAATGTCTGACTCGCTCCAGTTAAACTGCAATACAGATCAGAAACTAACCTAAACGGGGCTTCACCAAAGAGGTCAGGGCAAACTCTGGATTGGACTGGGAAGATTAATCAGGTTTCAGACTTTGTGAGTGATGTGAGTTTTCTGCAGAGCTTTGACTTAACATGTGTCAACCAGTACTTTTTACCTTCAGGTCAAACAGTGGAAGAACTTCCTGCTATTCCTCTGTACAAAACCTCCAGAGCACCGCCATATTCTAGATTCATTTTTAAACAGCTGCTGCTGATTACTAATGTTATTGTCAGCAAATATTACTCTCAGTAGCAGTCATTCACTTCAACAGCTCCACCTCCAGAGTTGACAGCAGATAGCAGCTGTTTTTACAGGTGCAGTGGAGAAATGTGAGATTAACAAATTTAACAGTTTCAGTCCTGCAAAATCTAAAGAGCAAATTAGTGACCAAAAAATATTTTTGGTCACAGCAAAACACTGCGCCGGTATAGGAAGTGCAAACATACGGAGCCTAGCAAAGGGCCTTGAGAGAAAAAAAAATTAAGATGAAGTTTTGCAAGATCTCGCAAAACTTTTGCAAGTAAGTATGCAGTTTATTTTTCTCAAAAAAATAGACTGCATACTTTGCAGGTCGTATTTGAAAGCCGAGTCGGTACATCCTTCATGACCCAATCTATCCCAGAATTCATCCCAGCCAATTTGTTTCCAACAATGGCGGCAGCTACTTAGTTTTAATATTACTCTTTCTGAGTCACAAAATAAACTTTTAAGATATTTTCAGTTGTGAATGTAGCTGTGTAAAGAAGTTTTGGTAAAGGTTGATTTTTCTTTTTATATTACATACAAACCACCATTCATATATCCACATGGAACACAAATTAACTAACTTTTAAAAAATGGCTTTAATTTAATCCGTCTACAAGGCAAAGAAGTTTGCGATAAAGATCGGTCAAACTGGATGAATAATTGATGGATGAGTATTTATAAGAAAACAGGTTGTGTTATGTGTAATAGTTGTGCTAATAGTTTTGCAAAGTATGTTATAATATAGCAACAACTGAGATACTAGGTGGATTCAGAAGAAACTAATGCGCTAAAATTTTTAAATATTAACTTTTTGTTTGTTCAAATCAGTGTCAAAGCTCAGTATGTGAAAAAGTATAATGTTTCACTTTCAGATTACATTTTTACTGCTATAATTGTTGTTGAAGTGACATAAAAAACGTTGCTAATTTTTAAGGTTGTGAAAACATTTTAAGACATTTGCTTACACCCAGCATTCATTCTAGCTTAACCACAAAAAGAGTTCACATGAAACCAGTCTGGTAGTACAATGTGAGTCAATGCAAAATTTATCTTAAACCTCTACTTATCTGAGTGCAAGGAGCATGACAAAGCGAGCAGATGTCATACAGTTTAACACGATAGACTACAAGAGAGGACTGCTGCTCTTAACTTTCTACTGGGGAGGTAAAGCTAAATGACCTTTAATTATCAATAAAATGCTGCAAAATGAATGAAACTGACTGTTATTTGGTTCCGATTTAATAGTTAATGCCCAGACTCTGACACAATCTGAACCAGTTGTTACATAACCTGGAGAGTCTCACAGACTCACCTGTACCACCTCTGGACTCTCATTCAGTAGCAACTGGATGTCCTGGATCAGACAGGCTCCTGGGAAAGGACTGGAGTGGATTGCAACTGATACTGATGGTGGCACCAACTTCTACTCTCAGTCAGTACAAGGCAGGTTTACTGTCTCCAGAGACAACAGCAGAGAACAGCTGTTTCTGCAGATGAACAACCTGAAGATTGAAGATTCTGCTGTTTATCATTGTGCTCGACACTCACAGTGACTGGAATCAGTGAAGCAACTGAACAAAATCCTCCAGTGTGACTCAGACATCTGTTTTACATCCCTGTTAAGAAAACAATAATGCAATTATTACTTCATTGTAATAATTAAATTGTTGTTTTCATATTTATAGTGTGTAACCTCAAAGTTATATAGAGTCGATCGTCAGTCAAGTCAGAGAACAGATCAGATCAGGGAATTATCTGTAATAATCTGTCAGTCAGCAACTTGGGCACTGCAGCACAAAAAAAATCTAAAAATCAAAGTCAGCAACGTCTAGAGAGTTTAAAGTCTACAGCAGTTTTACGCCTGGTGTATTCAGTCTGAAGTGCGCTCTTCTTGTCTGTTCACTGTTGCCAGTCAGGATGACTCCTGGAATCCTTCCAGAAACTAGATAAATCATTCACCGTCTGAGTGGTTGTGAACATCTGGATCCTGAAGATCACACTGGGAGGCTCGCCATCAAATGGAATGACCGGACTTTCCTCATGGAGCTCATAGCTCAATCAAAGACCTGACCTGTATTTGGAATAAAGGTTTATAGTCTCTATATTATATTCATATAATATATAGATTACAAATATGTTTAATTTTAAGTAAAGTTCCACTTAACATTCTCTTTTACAGTATTCGAGTGAATAATACATTCAACAATTAAACAGCAACTGCACTTTGCAATTACTTAACATCCTGAAAATGTGTCTGTCAGGATTCCTGGGTCATTGACCCAGCGTTTTCAGGTCAGTTCTGTTTTTTCCACTCCTACCATTTCCTGTTTCATTATGTTCAGCTGTGTATTCCCCTGTGTCCAATTATCGTCATCATCCAGTCTGTGTATTTAAGTTCCTCAGTTTTACCAGTTCTCTATCGTGTCATTGTCGCTGTTAGGTTGTCCTATGTTCAGTTCCGTCAGGTCAGTCAGTCGTTAGTCAGTCATTCGTTCATTCAGTCAGTCGTCCAGCCAGCCAGCCAGCCAGCCAGCCAGCCATTTCCTACTTCTGTTCTGTTTGTTCACTCAGTCTACAATAAACACCAACCTTCAGCTACCTGTGAGTCCAGCGTTTGGGTCCTCCTTCCCTCATCCGCATTGCAACCCCTGACAGTGTCGTACTCTTCAGGTAACAGATTAAATTGTAACTTTTAGCACTTCTGTCTAACCAACATTGTTGCAATACACACACACACACACACACACACACACACACACACACACACACACACACACACACAAACACACACGTAACACAATTATTAGACAAATAAAATAACAAGTTAGAACAAATTAACAAGTTAAAGCTTAAAGTTTCCATAGACCACACACCACAACTAAATTCTGTACAAAAAGTTATTAAATTGCAGTTGTTTCCTCATAACACTAGCAGTCCTTAGTGAAATGACAGATACAGTAGAAAAAAGCATTTTATGCATCAACTACTATGATTAGCATAATCAAAAGTAACATCTGCAACTCACAAAGAAAATAAAATGAGTTCAACATTTAATTACTCTTGTTGTTATTCTTTAACTCAGATGGTAAATAATTTAGCTTACCGAGACACACGGGATGCCATTAATTTTGCTGCCACTTCTGCTGATATCAGCAGCTCTGCCTGACCTTCATCTCACTTTTGAGATGTTAGCCAATAACTTCTGAAACACTTTTTTAACAACTTTTATGAAGCTTTGCTTCAGTCACAGAGGCAGTTTCTGCTAATAATAAGGAAAACGTTTTCTTTCCCTTCCAGTTATTTGGAACAACACTCCATGTTAATGCACAACTTCCGGCAGATCTTCAAAATAAAAGCTCCTTCTAGGCACAGCAGGAAGTGTAGAACTCAAACACCTTTTTTTCCACATCATCACTTATTGTAACAATAATATAAAACAAATAAAAGAATGATTTTATTACTAAACAAATCATTTACAAATCTTATCTTATTTAAACCCATTTCGCGAGCAGAGTGACATTTTTTTGGAATGGCTTTGCTTTTGCAAGTGTCATTAAAGCCAGTCTTGCCCTCATGTATATATATTAAAGAGATGGGCTTTGAGGATTTGTCAGATTTTTTGTGGAATATGTGAAATATATGTTTTGGCCTGTTGAAATAAATTCTTACTGTGAAAGTTAGTAGCTGTCATGGAATGCTGTGTAGCAGGCAGAAGTAGGACCCAAGATGCAGGCACTCAGACTCGAGGGATGAACTCAAAAAACTCAGCTTTATTTGCTGACAGGGGAAAAGCATACAAAACTAAACTGGGAAATATAAACTTGCAACTGATACTACTGGTGCCACCAACTACTGTCAGTCCGAGGCAGGTTTACTGTCCCCAGACACAACAGCAGAGAGCAGCTGTATCTGCAGATGAACACCCTGAAGACTGAAGATTCTGCTGTTTATTATTGTACTCGATGGACACAGTGATAGGAGTTAATGTAGCAGCTGTACAAAATCCTTCAGGTTTTATTATACTTTAGTTTAGAGAAATCATTCACACTCAAGAAAGTATAACATATATATAATGAAACACCATTTTCTATCTTATAAGAAATTTAAGCTGTGACACTGTACAATTATCTTCACTAAGGAGCACACATGAAAATTTACTGCTGATACCTGATAAAACAGTCTGAGTAGCAACGGATGTCCCCAGTTCAGTAAAGGATTTAGGGAGAGGAGGCCCATAAAAATGTGATATTCAAGAGTTTCTCTAAGAAATGGCATCACACAAGTTTAATCTTTAAAAGTTCCAATTTAAAATAAATAACTTAGACTTTAATAGCCTGTAGCATTATTAAGAAATTAAACTAGTTTAATTACTTTTTAAACTTCAGCCACTATCTGAGCCATAGCTGACCCTTAAAACAGTTTGGAGACCAACAAATCCTGAATCAAGTGATGTGTTCAGTTTAGAGTGATCTTAATGCTTAAAAAAATAGTGTGAAGTTGATGATAAAGTTAACTTTATTCAGAGCAATACTTTTTTTAAACACAGCTGTTTTAGAACTGTATACAAAACACAACAGATTATTAGATATTAGAGTAAAAGCAGACTATAACTGATATGTTTTTTTTCTTTCTCAGCTTACTAAAATACTTTAAAGTTTAATGAGTTATTCTTTATTCATTGTTTCCATGGTTAGAAAATTGGTTATACTTTAAAACACTGAAGACAACTTTCTCCTTTCTTTCCTACAGGAGTTTGGAGTGAGATCAAACCGGAGCAGGGTCCCTCTGAGGTGAAAAGACCTGGAGAGAGAGTGAAGATGTCATGTATCATATCTGGTTATGACCTGAAAAGCTGGATTGGATTAGTAGGAGGAAAACAGGCTCAAACTCTGCTAAATATTCCAGTTCTTTTCAAAGACTCCAGCAGCAGACAGTACCTTGAAATGAAGAGCCTGACAACAGAAGATTCTGCTGTTTTCTTCTGCTGCTTCGCTGCGAAGCATTGCACCTTCAAATGCAACCACGTGTAGAGGAGTGTTATTGTTATGGATATTGTTATAGTTAAGGAAGAGTATCCCCAGTCGTATGTTTATGTATATACCTGTATCTGTTGTTGTATAGGATGGTTCTATTAAACCATCAATACCATCTGTTGCAAAGGTATTGGACAGCTACTTAACTTAACTTATCTTTGTCAGATAAGTAAACACTGTAAAATTCAGGTTTTCACGACCCATCAAGTCTACTTTAATTTCTTCCATCTAGGGCATTTTTTAAATTCATAAAATACTTTATACAGGGAGTGCAGAATTATTAGGCAAGTTGTATTTTTGAGGAATAATTTTATTATTGAACAACAACCATGTTCTCAATGAACCCAAAAAACTCATTAATATCAAAGCTGAATGTTTTTGGAAGTAGTTTTTAGTTTGTTTTTAGTTTTAGCTATTTTAGGGGGATATCTGTGTGTGCAGGTGACTATTACTGTGCATAATTATTAGGCAACTTAACAAAAAACAAATATATACCCATTTCAATTATTTATTTCTACCAGTGAAACCAATATAACATCTCCACATTCACAAAAATACATTTCTGACATTCAAAAACAAAACAAAAACAAATCAGCGACCAATATAGCCACCTTTCTTTGCAAGGACACTCAAAAGCCTGCCATCCATGGATTCTGTCAGTGTTTTGATCTGTTCACCATCAACATTGCGTGCAGCAGCAACCACAGCCTCCCAGACACTGTTCAGAGAGGTGTACTGTTTTCCCTCCTTGTAAATCTCACATTTGATGATGGACCACAGGTTCTCAATGGGGTTCAGATCAGGTGAACAAGGAGGCCATGTTATTAGTTTTTCTTCTTTTATACCTTTTCTTGCTAGCCACGCTGTGGAGTACTTGGATGCGTGTGATGGAGCATTGTCCTGCATGAAAATCATGTTTTTCTTGAAGGATGCAGACTTCTTCCTGTACCACTGCTTGAAGAAGGTGTCTTCCAGAAACTGGCAGTAGGACTGGGAGTTGAGCTTGACTCCATCCTCAACCCGAAAAGGCCCCACAAGCTCATCTTTGATGATAGCAGCCCAAACCAGTACTCCACCTCCACCTTGCTGGCGTCTGAATCGGACTGGAGCTCTCTGCCCTTTACCAATCCAGCCACAGGCCCATCCATCTGGCCCATCAAGACTCACTCTCATTTCATCAGTCCATAAAACCTTAGAAAAACCAGTCTTGAGATATTTCTTGGCCCAGTCTTGACGTTTCAGCTTGTGTGTCTTGTTCAGTGGTGGTCGTCTTTCAGCCTTTCTTACCTTGGCCATGTCTCTGAGTATTGCACACCTTGTGCTTTTGGGCACTCCAGTGATGTTGCAGCTCTGAAATATGGCCAAACTGGTGGCAAGTGGCATCTTGGCAGCTGCACGCTTGACTTTTCTCAGTTCATGGGCAGTTATTTTGCGCCTTTGTTTTTCCACACGCTTCTTGCGACCCTGTTGACTATTTTGAATTAAACGCTTGATTGTTCGATGATCACGCTTCAGAAGCTTTGCAATTTTGAGACTGCTGCATCCCTCTGCAAGATATCTCACTATTTTTGACTTTTCTGAGCCTGTCAAGTCCTTCTTTTGACCCATTTTGCCAAAGGAAAGGAAATTGCCTAATAATTATGCACACCTGATATAGGGTGTTGATGTCATTAGACCACACCCCTTCTCATTACAGAGATGCACATCACCTAATATGCTTAATTGGTAGTAGGCTTTCGAGCCTATACAGCTTGGAGTAAGACAACATGCATGAAGAGGATGATGTGGACAAAATACTCATTTGCCTAATAATTCTGCACTCCCTGTAGTCATCTTGGCTATGCATTATATAATTTCCTGCTGCTCTGTTCTTTGTTGTATATTTTCACAGTTAGGAACAGATTTATTCTTTATTCTGTTTTTAATCATGATCACATGATTTTTTCTTTCTCATTGAAGTTTGGAGTGAGATCAAACTGGAGCAGTCTCCCTCTGAGGTGAAAAGACCTGGAGAGAGAGTGAAGATGTCATGCATCATATTTGGTTATAGACTGACAGGTTACAATACTGGCTGGATACAACAGAGACCAGGGGAGCTCTGGAGTGGATTGGGTGGATGAACACAGGAAGAAACTCTGCTGCCTATGGCAGTTCTTTTCAAAGTCATGACTGAAGAAGGTTCCAGCAGACAGTAACCCTTTTACTTCTGTTTCCAACACTGAACACAGAACTGCGGCACG
Organism: Mchenga conophoros; assembly: GCF_057382185.1. Classification (NCBI taxonomy): domain Eukaryota; kingdom Metazoa; phylum Chordata; class Actinopteri; order Cichliformes; family Cichlidae; genus Mchenga; species Mchenga conophoros. The sequence continues at coordinate 20,415,516 of NC_140529.1, forward strand.
AAAACCTCAGTATGTACTAATATCAAGTAATAATGTGATCTTATAACTTCTGTCTTTTGTCTGCAGATGAAAAATATTTTTTAACCATATTTAGTTTTCAGTTTTCAGTTTTATTTGTCATATGCAAGTTAGCACAGGTCAACATTGCAATGAAATGTGTTTGACGAGCAGCAGTCACTCAGCAGCATGATACAGTAGGAGAAAATAAAATAAAATAAAATAATAAAGAAAATAGAAAAATAGTAAGGAGCAAAATATTAGAGAGACATGGTAAAAGAGAAAAGATGACTAAATGTATATGTATCTATAAGTATAAATATATGTACACTAGTGATTAAATAAGAAAATCTTGAAAAGAAATATGACGGGAGGGCAGATGGGATATTGTACAGGAATGAACAGCAGAAAATTACAGTATTGCACTTTTAATTAAAATATCAATGACAATAAAGTGGAGTGACCAGTTTATTTATATATATATATATATATATATATATATATATATATATATATGTCACGGTTTGCGGGGCAAGCCGTGTGGATTTGTAGTAAGGACCCAAAAGGCGGCAGCTCTGGTGCAGGTGAGTGTTTATTTACAGCAGTGGGTACAAACAGCAATGGGGTGTGAACATGAAACCGAAACCTAAACTGGGTAAACTAACAACACAAACCAGGAATGACGGTGCAGGGAGGTCCAGGGAAATACATACAGGGAGACCGAGGGGAAACAACACAGACGAACCAGCAACTACTATGACAGAAGACACAACTCAAATACACTCAGAGAACACAGGGGGATTACATACAGGTGGGAACACAGCTGGGAGTAATCAACATGACGAGACTAGGGAGGCAAACTGAAAACACTCACATAAGACACAGACCTTCACAATAAAACAGGAACTTTCACATGAAAGGACACAAACTAAGAAACGCGGACTAGATACAGGAACACACGGGCAGAACAGAGTAAACACTAACCAGAGGAAGAACAGAACCAAAATCGCGAAGAGAAAACACAAAACGCTGGGTCAAAAGGACCCAGGATCATGACAGTACCCCCCCCCCCCCCCTCAAAGGCTGGCTCCAGACAGCCCAACAAGAAACAAAACAGCCAGAAAAAACAGAAAACAACCCGACCAGGGCGGGCGGCGGGGGCCCAGGAAGGAGGGCACGAAGCAAAACAAAACCGGAGCACCAGGGCCCTGTTTTAGGAAGCCGGTTTAGAAAACTCAGAGTGAAAAACGACACTCACGGTTGAGTAACCCCGAACTGTCCAACTCGGAATATTCGGTTTCAGAAAGGCTGATAACAATTAGTTCAATCAATGCGGAGTTGCTACAACCCCAAGTTAAGCACGCGCACGAGGATACATAAAGCCCCGATCAGTGGAGCACAGATTAAGCGAGTCACCATGGAGACGGAGGGAAAGAAGGCGTGGTCAATGTATTTTACAGCGCTTGAGGCCGAAATTCTGATGGCAGCATATGCCGATAACATGCAAATTTTGCGGAAAAAAAGTAACACAGCCTCAGCTGCAAAAGACAGGGAGCATGCATGGCAAAACATAGCCGACAGAGTCAATGCGTGAGTGTTAATATAAACATTGATCTAGGGATTTCCACCCATTTAACACGTTATTTTATCATATGTTATTTTATTTGTTATTTTATACATTTTATTTTGTGACGTGATGTGAGCGCAGGTGCAACCCAACAGGCCCCAAACGTGCCTGGCAGCAAGTAAAAATGAAATATAAAAATACAGTCCAAACAGGTAAGGTGTAATTGTATTATGAGCCACAGTGCTTGGTCTATTTGTTCTATGTAAATCAATTGCAGTTAGAGGCTACATTAATTTCCTTTCTGTAAGCACTTATTAAAATTATCTGAGCACATTACAAGTACATATTTGCTTACTCTGTATGCTCAAATGTGGCCCGTTATAGCCAACAGAAAAAAAGCGGAGGCCCGAAAAACAGGTGGGGGTCCTCCACCACCACCACTCACAGAGGCTGAGCAGTTGGCCCTCAGCCAAAACAGTGGGCGCCCTGTGGCCGAAGGCATCTCTGCGGGGACATCCTCTGAGTCAATAACCCCGCAAGACACAAGTGCCTACATAGGGGGTAAATTCAAAATAATACATGATGTGCATACATCCTTTCTTCACAGTCACCTTCGCAGTGCTACTCATTCATTTGATAAACTCTTTACCATAATGGATTATTTTGTAGTGAAGTTATTTTCCTACTGATTTTGCCTTCCCTCAGTCTTGGTTGTCTTTGAGAGCATAATGACAATGAAGTGTAAGGTGATTGGTATGTTTGTTAATTGCCATTTGGTCCCTTGTAAGTTATAAGTGACCTGTATAAACCTCATATTCTATCAGTTGATGGTGGTGGTGTACTGCATCTGGTGCAGCCTCCTGTTGAGCCAGACCAACATGCAGTTGTGAGTAATACTCCACAGATTATATGAGGTTACAGTAGAACAGCAATGTTGTTTATTTCTTTACTACAGGAAAATAATGAAGAAACATTGACAGCTGTTACAGAGGAGGAAGCAACAGAGACACTTTATGAGGTTTACATCTTTTAATACTTTGTGTACAGGAAACACAGGTGACCAATAAAGCCAGTTGAACAAAAAATCTGTTTATTCTTCTTTCAACATGTTGAGGTGATGGGTCAAAAGAAATGATTGTGACATATGGTGTCTCTGACTGCACTTCCATCTTGTATGTCCGTGGGAGGGTCAGGATGTTCATGGTTTGGATCACTGCTGTTTGGTTCAGAAGGACAGTGTTCTCCTCTAATTGTGGCAATGTTGTGAAGAATCACACATGCCACAATAATGTCACATGCCCTTTCTGGGGTGACCCTGAGTCTTTGCAGGCACTGGAACCGGGCCTTAAGCATTCCGATAGTCATTTCAATTCTGGCTCTTGTCCTGCAATTAGCCAGATTATATCGCTGCTGTGGGCCCGGTTCAGGGTCAGAGTAAGGGGTAAGCAAATAGGGTAAACATGGATACCCCCTATCACCAAGCAAGTAGCCAGTGAACTCTCCTAAGACAGAAGGATACACTTCAGTTCAAATGTCCCTGAAGCAATTGGTCTTTATATATTTTAAAGTATTTTCAACTCACCATGTCCAAATTTTGTGCTCAGTGTACATTCACGGAATATTTGTGAGTCATGGACAGAGCCTGGCCACTTGGCTTCCACATTTGTGATAATGTTGGCAGCATCACATATGATCTTCACAGTGCAGAGAACACAAATTAGCATCCATTACTATGATGAAATAATTTGTTAGTTTGAAATGCTACAGGGAACTATGTACCTGTACATTAATGCTGTGGAAAGACTTCCTGTTCACATAGTCTCCTTCATTTACTGAAGGAGCAATGATTGGAATGTGAGTGCCATTTGTACAGCCAATCACGCCTGGGAACCCTGAAAATAAATGTAAAATTTAAGTAGTAGTTCAAGTATCACCACATCATAAATTAAGTTTTGGTCATCCTGATACCTGCAATTTTGTGGCATCCCTCTTTGATGAATCTTGTGGGTCTATGACCGGGGAACACCACAAACGTGTACAGGAGACGTTTCAGTGCAACTGTAACATTCCTGACTGCCCGACAGACGGTAGCCTTGGAAACGTGCTCAGCTTCACCAATATTATACAGAAAGCTCCCGTTTGCAAAAAACCGAAGTGCAATACAAATAATATGTACAGAACTGAGAGAATGTCCGCGATGTGTCACATGCGTAATATATGGCCTGAGGATGTTATCCAAATAACTTATAGATTGTGCTGAAAAACGGTAACGTTCGCACAGACAATCATCAGGAAATGATAAAATGTCCAAACGCGCTCTGATCACTCTCTCCCGGCGGAGAGCTCTGCGGAGAATTTGGGCTTCACGATCTACTGGCTCTTCAAGGAAGGGACACGCCATGTCTGACACTTCCTACTGTCAGGTTTCCGACAAAGGGGCGGAGACAGTCAGGGTTAGTTGTAGTAAACCTGCTAGGGGGCAGGTTAGCTTCACGGCGTGTGTCGTCATAGTGACTCACTCAGGCTTCAGCTGAACTCGCTTTGTGAAACCGAAAACCCAGAGTTTTCGTTAACTCAGGGTATACTTACTCAGTTTTTCCACTAAACCGGCTTCCTGAAACAGGGCCCAGAAGGCCAAAAGACAAAAACAAAGAACGAGCCCAAAACCAAAAGAAACGAAGCACACCAGAACACAGGAAAAAACAGAGTCCAAAACAGAAGAGTTCAGGGGGCCGACAGCACAGGAGTCCAAAACAGTTCAGGGGGCCGGCCAGGGGGCCGACAGCACAGGAGTCCAAACAGTTCAGGGGGCCGGCCAGGGGGCCGACAGCACAGGAGTCCAAACAGTTCAGGGGGCCGACAGCACAGGAGTCCAAACAGTTCGGGGGGCCGACCGTGCGGACGGCAACGGCGGCGACGTGGACACAGTTCGGGGGGCCGACCGTGCGGACGGCAACGGCGGCGACGTGGACACAGTTCGGGGGGCCGACCGTGCGGAAGGCAACGGCGGCCACTCAGGTGATGGCGGTCCGGGGGCCGGCCGTGCGGAAGGCAACGGCGGCCACTCAGGCGATGGCGGTCCGGACCAGGCGAGGCTGCAGACTCGGATGAGGCTGGACCAGGCGAGGATGAAGACTCGGATGAGGCTGGACCAGGCGAGGATGAAGACTCGGATGAGGCTGGACCAGACGAGGCTGAAGGCTCTGAGGCTGGACCAGACGAGGCTGAAGGCTCTGAGGCTGGACCAGACGAGGCTGAAGGTTCTGAGGCTGGACCAGACGAGGCTGATGATGATGCTGCAGCCGGCGAGGATGATGATGCTGCTGCAGCCGGCGAGGATGATGATGCTGCTGCAGCAGGTGGCTGGACGGGCTCCTCGGGCCCTCCAGCTGAGACAGGTGGCTGAACGGGCTCCTCGGGCCCCCCAGCGGAGACTGGAGACAACGGCCGGAGCGGTCCCTCGGACCCTCCAGCGGAAACAGGAAACAAAGGCCGGAGCGGTCCCTCCGACCCTCCAGCGGAAACAGGAAACAAAGGCCGGAGCGGTCCCTCGGACCCTCCAGCAGAGACACGGGACGAAGGCCGGAGCGGTCCCTCAGACCCTCCAGCGGAGACACGAGACGAAGGCTGGACGGGCCCCTTGGACCCTCCAGCAGAAGCCATCACAAAGCCAGCAGGCATGGAGTCCTCTGGCAGACATGAAGGCAATGGGTGCTGTGCTGAGCACTGGCCCTGCTCAGACAGCACTGACACGGAGTTGTTCTCTGAGGGCTGCTTAATCTTCAGGGGTCCAGAATCAGCTGGGGACTGAGACCTAGCCTCTGGGGAAGCCCTGGAGTGCAGAACGGTGCCTGAAGCAGCTAAAGCGCGAGAAACTCCCTGACTGGACCTTAAATCTTCTCCCTGCATGGAGTGAATGAGTGGAACCGGTACTGCTGGAGCCAGAGCTACGGGTAGCGGGGGCACTGGAGCTACTGGGGCCTGCGCTACAGGCGGCACTGGAGCCACTGGGGCCTGCGCTACAGGCGGCACTGGAGCCACTGGGGCCTGCGCTACAGGCGGCACTGGAGCTACTGGGGCCTGCGCTACAGGCGGCACTGGAGCTACTGGGGCCTGCGCTACAGGCGGCAGTGGAGCTACTGGGGCCTGCGCTACAGGCGGCACTGGAGCTACTGGGGCCTGCGCTACAGGGGACACTGGAGACTGAACTGAGGGGGACACTGGAGACTGAGCTGAAGGGGACACTGGAGACTGAGCTGAAGGGGACACTGGAGACTGAGCTGAAGGGGACACTGGAGACTGAGCTGAAGGAGACACTGGAGACTGAGCTGAAGGAGGCACAGGAGACTGAGAGCTGAAGGAGGCACAGGAGACTGAGCTGAAGGAGGCACAGGAGACTGAGCTGAAGGAGGCACAGGAGACTGAGCTGAAGGAGGCACAGGAGACTGAGCTGAGAGGAGCACTGGCTGCGGGGGAGCTAACTGAGCTGAGAGTGGCTGCGGGGGAGCTAACCGAGCTGAGAGTGGCTGCATAGGCGATAAGCAGCTCGCGTTGACATCCGCCACACAAAACGCAGCCCCTGAATGAACAGTCATGCAGTCTGAAAATGAAAAAGAGTCCTCACTCACCACAGCCGGCGATTTAGAAGCCCGAACGTCCGGCTGTGGGGTGGCGCGCTTGCGGCGCGATCGGCGTTTCCTCCCCGCAGACGGCTCCGACGGGCCGGGCAACATCACATCCGGCGAGTCGGGCAGCGAGGCAGGAGTGGCTGAGAGAAGGTGAGGTGTGTGCCGGAGAAAAGCCTGTATGGTCGGAGGAAGTGAATTCAGTAGCCATGGCAGGCCGGAAAAGAGACGTTGTAGCCGACCTTCCACGGCGCGGCGAAGCTCGTACGGAGGATTCTCCAGCCACAGCCCGAGGAGGATCTCCACATTGTAGCCGATGTCATCCTGGAGCTCCTCGGACGGATTGACTGCCGCTGGGTCCATGGTGGCTGGTTCATTCTGTCACGGTTTGCGGGGCAAGCCGTGTGGATTTGTAGTAAGGACCCAAAAGGCGGCAGCTCTGGTGCAGGTGAGTGTTTATTTACAGCAGTGGGTACAAACAGCAACGGGGTGTGAACATGAAACCGAAACCTAAACTGGGTAAACTAACAACACAAACCAGGAATGACGGTGCAGGGAGGTCCGGGGAAATACATACAGGGAGACCGAGGGGAAACAACACAGACGAACCAGCAACTACTATGACAGAAGACACAACTTAAATACACTCAGAGAACACAGGGGGATTACATACAGGTGGGAACACAGCTGGGAGTAATTAACATGACGAGACTAGGGAGGCAAACTGAAAACACTCACATAAGACACAGACCTTCACAATAAAACAGGAACTTACACATGAAAGGACACAAACTAAGAAACGCGGACTAGATACAGGAACACACGGGCAGAACAGAGTAAACACTAACCAGAGGAAGAACAGAACCAAAATTGCGAAGAGAAAACACAAAACGCTGGGTCAAAAGGACCCAGGATCATGACAATATATATAGCTACTGGTAGACAGAACAATCAGCCGAGACTGCAAGACCAGACTGACCAACCTGTGCACTGCCTGGATTGATTACAAGAAGGCCTATGACTCAATGCCCCACAGCTGGATACTGGAATGCCTAGAATTGTACAAGATCAATGGGACCCTAAGAGCCTTCATCAGGAACTCAATGGGGATGTGGCGTACAACACTAGAGGCCAACTCCAAGCCCATAGCACAAGTCACCATCAAGTGCGGGATCTACCAAGGAGATGCTCTGTCCCCACTGCTGTTCTGCATAGGCCTGAACCCCCTCAGTGAGATCATTAACAAGACTGGCTACGGATACCGACTACGGAACGGAGCAGTTGTCAGCCACCTCCTGTACATGGATGACATCAAGCTGTATGCCAAGAGTGAACGAGACATCGATTCACTGATCCACACTACCAGGCTATACAGCAATGACATTGGAATGTCGTTCGGACTGGAGAAGTGTAGTCGGATGGTAACAAAGAGAGGGAAGGTAGTCAGAACTGAGGGGATTGAACTACCAGAAGGCAACATTGCAGACATAGAGGACAGTTACAAGTACCTGGGGATCCCGCAGGCGAATGGGAACCATGAAGAGGCCGCTAGAAAAGCTGCAACCACCAAGTACCTGCAGAGGGTCAGGCAAGTCCTGAGGAGTCAGCTGAATGGTAAGAACAAGATCCGGGCCATCAACACGTACGCCCTGCCCCTGATCAGGTACCCTGCTGGGGTAATAGGCTGGCCAAAGGAAGAGATAGAAGCCACTGACATAAAGACAAGAAAGCTTCTTACCATGCATGGAGGGTTTCACCCCAAGTCCAGCACCCTGAGGCTGTACGCTAAGCGGAAGGAAGGGGGCCGGGGACTGGTGAGTGTCAGCACCACAGTCCAGGATGAGACAACGAACATCAAAGAATACATTGGGAAGATGGCCCCAACTGACCGAGTGCTCAGTGAATACCTCAGGCAGCAGAAACCCAAGAAAGAGGAGGGAGACGAGAAACCATCATGGAAGGACAGGCCCCTGCACGGTATGTACCACCGGCAGATAGAGGAGGTGGCTGATATCCAGAAATCCTACCAGTGGCTGGACAAAGCTGGACTGAAAGACAGCACAGAGGCACTAATCATGGCAGCACAAGAACAAGCTCTGAGCATAAGATCCATAGAGGCTGGGGTCTATCACACCAGGCAAGACCCCAGGTGCAGGCTGTGTAAAGATGCCCCAGAGACAATCCAGCACATAACAGCAGGGTGCAAGATGCTAGCAGGCAAGGCATACATGGAACGCCATAACCAAGTGGCCGGCATAGTATACAGGAACATCGGTGCCGAGTATAACCAGGAAGTTCCAAGGGTGGTGGAGAATGACCGAGCTAAGATCCTGTGGGACTTCCAGATACAGACGGACAAAATGGTGGTGGCTAACCAACCGGACATAGTGGTGGTAGACAAACAGAAGAAGACGGCCGTAGTGATCGATGTAGCGGTTCCGAATGACAGCAATATCAGGAAGAAGGAACACGAGAACCTGGAGAAATACCAAGGGCTCAGAGAAGAGCTCGAGAGGATGTGGAGGGTGAAGGTAATGGTGGTCCCCGTGGTAATCGGAGCACTAGGTGCGGTGACTCCCAAGCTAGGCGAGTGGCTCCAGCAGATCCCGGGAACAACATCGGAGATCTCTGTCCAGAAGAGCGCAGTCCTGGGAACAGCTAAGATACTGCGCAGGACCCTCAAGCTCCCAGGCCTCTGGTAGAGGACCCGAGCTTGAAGGATAAACCGCCCGCAGGGGCGTGCTGGGTGTTTTTTATATATATATATATATATATATATATATATACATACACATATATACATACACACACACACACACACACACACAAAACATGTTAAGGATTGTACATTAATTACATTAAATGAAGTGCACAGTGCAGAGTGTAGGATGTACAACACAAGGCTATCTGCAAAAGACTGGGCAAAACTTTTAGTCACAAAATTGGTACCACATGTTATTATTATAACTCAGAAAATTTTTAGTGTTAAAGACGGCTTTGTGCTTCAGTAAATCTGGCAGTAAATGTTCTTTCTTGAGTGATAACCAGCTGTTCCTATTTATATGACCTGCATAAAACAAACACGTTGTAAGAAAGTAAGAAATCATTTTGTTGTCCATCTACTGTGATTAGTAGTTTCAAGATGGTGGGCACAACCAGACTGTCAAGGAGAGCAGTGTAAGGTTTTTGCGATTCTTAGCACACAGCTGGTTTACTGTCTCCAGAGACAACAGCAGAGAGCAGCTGTATCTGCAGATGAACAGCCTGAAGACTGAAGATTCTGCTGTTTATTATTGTGCTCGAAACCCACAGTAACAGAAGTGGCTGAGCAGCTGTACAAAATCCTGCCATTATTCTTTTTTATTGTATTAATTGATCCCAAGGAAGTGCTACGTGCTTATGTTTATTTCAGAATCAGAATATCTTTATTGTCATTGTACTAATACTTAGTGCAATACTTTACAGTCGCTTCATTCACAATATTGCACTTTTCCCTTTAATTCTTATTCCTAGTAAAGTCTGCAAAGGACGTAGATCATCACTTAGTTACACAATGTTTAATCCTAAAAGATGACAATCAAGAAACTATAACCTTAAATGCATCCATCATTAGTTATTATGAAAGTGTTAAAAAATACCCTAAATGTCATTCTTTTAGCCTGAAATTGTATGATTTTTACTATAATGACTCAAAATGCACAAAAAACAAAAACTGTCTTCCTGTTCAAAGGTCAAATTTGACCAGTATCTATTGAAAAAGAGGATAGAGCTATTGGTGTATGTTGGTTGTTTTAGGAAATCTGTGAAACTGTACATGCTCTTTTTGTGTCTATATGGGGCAGTGGTGACAGTAATCACATTTGCTCAGCTCCTTTGAAGAATCTCAAAACAGTTAAATAGTAAAACAGCATGAAAACCTGTTCACAAACAATATGACTACACCACTGTGCTCTAAAGTCCATCACACATGAAAACACATGAACAGAGGGTTACCGACCATTTCTACAAATACAGCTAAATTATTCAGTTTGCTTCTGTAAACCAGTGATTCTACATGTTATGTATGTTAAAGCAGGAATAACATAATGTTTATTTGTTAAACTAGAGTCGAATTATAAATAAAGAAAGAAAGAAAGAAAGAAAATAAATGAACCGTTTGAATTAGAAATCAACAAATTATTTTCTGTTATATTATTATTATTATGAATTTGATGCCAGGCTGAAAGCAGTGACCAAGAAGGGCCATCATTGCTTGTGCTTTCACAAGTAAGGTGTAATAGGACCAAACACTTAGCTGGTCCCAGTCGAATAGTGTTCTTAAATTGCTTCATGTGATACCTGTACTTGTATATCTTAGTAATTTTTACTGATTAATATCGTGTGTTTTTGTATGTTTTGTGCATTTTTCTGTATTCTGTGTGTGAATACAATTTTTGATCTACATTTGTATTGTTTTGTTGTTTTGATGTTGTTTTTGTTCTTCTTCTTTTTGTGGATGACTTTTGTGTGCCTGTCTGTGAACCAGGTTTTTCAGTAGGAACAATACAATGACTGAAGTGAATTGAACTAAATTAATGAATAAATCAAATGTATTGAAAAATCTAAATGTGAACTATAAGAGAATAATTGTCACATCTACATCAGCTCTTTCCTTTCTGTGAGGAGGAGTCAAATCAAAACCTGGCTGTCTTAAACCTACTTAAGTGACTGCAGGGAAGACGAGAGTGTGGGGTCATAATTCAGTTTGACATGATGGACATAACGAGAGGACTGCTGCTTTTTATCACTTGGGCAGTTTCACTGATACTGAGTTATATTTGCCTTCATTTTTTTTTTTTTTTTTTTTTTTTTTTCTTTTTTGCCTGTCCCGTTTGGCTCTTTTGCCATCAGAATTGTTGTCTAAAGGCAAAGAAAGATGCCCAACGGATTTACTTTACCAAATTGACCATCCCAGCTTTGCCGTAATGGTCCATTTGATTCACCTTTTATTGTTTATTTTATTTTCACTTACTGAATACGGGACAGACTTGACTGGGGGAAAGAAGGGGAGAAAGAAAGAGGGAAAGAGAAACAGCTGAGAAGAGGGACGGGGGAGAAGGGCAAAAGACAAAAACCAACAGAACGGGCAGAGAAAAAAAATGCATATATCAATCACCTGGATCACCTGCTGAGAAAGAAAAAAGAAAACAAGCAGAAGAGAACAAGAGTAATAGAATAAACAACATCACAATGATATATGGGAATATGACAGTAAATACTAAATATTAAACATTATTGTGCAGCACATAAGATCAACAGAACACAGTGTGCTTTGAGGTAGGAGCCAAAAAGGGTGTAGTTTGTGGGTGTGATCACCCGTGTGTACACCTGTGAGCATGGACGCGCTTGTTTTTTGTTTTTTAAAAGGTTCCTTCATGTAATAATCTGCTAGAGGGTGTGGGGGGGCCACAGCCCCGTCCTCCAGGGCATGAAGCAGGTATGGAGGAGATCAAAACTCCAGACATCCAGAGGCCCCCAGAACACAAGAGACCAAGGAAGACCAACAGAGGGGCAGCTGCGCCACTGTCCCAGAAAGAGCTGAGGAGAGTCCCAGATGAGGGCTCACTCAGCAGCCGCGGAGCAGAAGCCAGGGGGAGTTGCAGTGACGCGCCCGTGAGCTCCGCCGGCAGCCAGCCACGCCTGAGTGACCGAGACCGAGTTATATTTGCCTTCAAACAATTAACCAGTTTACAGCAAGTGACTGTTTTACTTGTTTAACAGGTGTTGATGGTCAGACTCTGACACAATCTGAACCAGTAGTTAAAAGACCTGGAGAATCTCACAGACTGACCTGTACAGGTTCTGGATTCACATTCAGTGACTACTGGATGCACTGGATCAGACAGGCTCCTGGAATAGGACTGGCGTGGGTTGCTGGGATCAGTGAGACTAGTGGTTATATCCACTACTCTCAGTCAGTTCAAGGCCGGTTTACTATCTCCAGATACAACAGCAAACAGCAGGTGTATCTGCAGATGAACAGACTAAAGACTGAAGATTCTGCTGTTTATTATTGTGCCCGACAACCAGAGATGGGCAGTAACGCGTTACTTGTAACGCGTTACTGTAATCTGATTACTTTTTTCAAGTAACGAGTAAAGTAAGGGATTACTATTGCAAAATCGGTAATTAGATTACCGTTACTTTCCCGTAGGAACGCTGCGTTACTGCGTTACTAAAACCGTGATTTTTTTTGCGAGAATGTCTCATGACAGTGACGTAAGCAAGTGCGACGTTGGTGACAGCAGCTGTGTGCAGATCAACAATGGATAATATATCGAGTGCGGGAGAGAGTATGAGCGTGCAGCGTTTAAAGTGTGGAAGTACTGACCTTACTTTGAGTTTGATTCCATAAAAAGTGACAAAAACATTAGCGTCCATCGTGCGTGGGAAGAAAACTTCTTTTTACAGCGAAAAAAACCCCTAAACTTCCGAGCAAGCACCGAGTAGCTACGACGTGATGGGAAATTCACAGAGACACTCGCGCGGATTCTTCAACTGACCGCAGCACACCTGCACCAGGGTAACCCTCCGCCTACCCTGCTCCTGCTTTACAGGTGAAAATAGAGCAAAAGGACCGCTGAGTCTTTGACTTTATTTATTTTCTGCTGTGTTTTACTTGCATCTGTTTGAAAGAGTGAGTGAAAACACAAAAAATATTTTATTTTATGTGCTGGAATGTGTAGAAAATAGGTTTAAATGTTAAACTAATTTATTCAAGTCAGAGAATGTTGCATATAATTAAATGTTTTGCTTGATGCATAAAGTTAAAAGATTAAAACTGATAAAACAAGTTTTAAAAAGAGACTTTTCCATTTGATTACATTTTGTATGATGGATTATGTAGAAAAAGTAGAATTGGGCTGAAAGATCTATCACTTTATCACCTCTTCAGGTTGTAAATCGTGTTTTTAAAAAGTAACTAAGTAACTAAGTAACTAAGTAATTAATTACTTTTGAAAATAAGTAATCAGTAAAGTAACGGGATTACTTTTTTGGGGGAGTAATCAGTAATTAGTTACTGATTACTTTTTTCAAGTAACTTGACCAACACTGCCGACAACCACAGTGACCAGGAAGGAACCAAATCATTTATGGTTTAAACAGATATCAAATAAATAGTTTTCAAAGGTTTTCAGTCAAGGTCACATAATGACAGTTGAAGAAATTATCTTCCTGTCAGCTTTAATTTCAGGTGGGTGAAGTCAAGCTGAAGTCAAGAAGTCAAGAAGAAAAGTGCCTTTGGTTATCTAAACTCTGCACCACCAGAGGAGGAGCCCTAAGACCACAGATTGTTTCAGGATCAGTTCACTGGTAAATGTAGATGAGTTTCTTATAGCAAATAAAACACAATATGTATTTTATACATAATTGATTCATATTATGCACTCAAACCATTTTTCTATAGACTTCTGCAAAGTATACAAAGGCTAATCCATTAAAAAAATACACACAAACAAACAAAAACTGAGCAATACAAACTAGCAAATGATCAAACAAACACATAATTTAACTGGCCATCTCCCTTTCAAAATCTTAGTTATGTCCAGTGTTTATGTTTAGAATCCTTCTAAACACTCCTTCAGACGTCTGTCTAAAGATATGGTGATGAGACTGGAGTGTCCAACTATAAATAGACTGAATAACTTTAAGTGGAAAAGTCCACAGATTAAAGCCTAAAGCCAGCATGAGACCATGAGTATGCTTCTTTTTTTTTTTTTACAATTCACATGTTTTTGTTTCATGAATTTATAATTTTATTTAACAAATAAAAGTAAATTCTATTGCATATTCATCACTAAGACTTAAAGAATACAAATAAATGTAAGAGACAAAAACATGTAATTTGTGCATCATTTATGGTGCTGTATTTAGCATTACAATTAGACTTCTGATGTAGTCTGTTAGTTGTGTGTGTGTATCTAGCTAATATTACAGAACGGGAGAAAGTATATCCCAGGTACATCCCAGGGAGAGAAAAGGATGACAGAAATGTTATGTTTAAAGGCATAGACTGCTTTGATAAACTGTCTGATATATGATCCAGGTAAAGTTATATAAGTGCGAAGTTATGTTTTTACATATTGTGAAAAACGGTTGAAAAAACAATAAAAAAACAACCTAACTCATTAATATATTATTGAGCATATCACATCTTCTCAATAAATTATTTAAATTAAGAATATACACTTCTTTTATACCCTCTCATCCCAATATAAACGTAATATTTGAATATTTGCTAATCACAGGATTTTGTTTCTCTCTGTGAAGTCAGGCAAACATTTTGGGAAATGCCAAAAATGTTAATTGAGATAAACACGATTTAAAAAAGCCTTAATTATTCTTCACTCTTTAGATGTTGGACACAAATGTCTGAGAGGAGGAGTCAATGCAAAAACACAGAGAGCTTCTTCATATCTGACTGCAGGGATGATGACAGAAATCAGACTCATCTCAACATGATGGACTGCAGGACAGGACTGCTGTTTTTAACTCTCTGCTTGGCAGGTTAAGAGTTGTTTTTTTGATGGTCTAAAATAATCTGTTACATGCTTTAAAGTTATGCAAGTCACTCATTTTCTCATTATTTTTATAGGTGTTAATGGTCAGACTCTGACAGAATCTGAACCAGCAGTTAAACAACCTGGAGAGTCTCACAGATTGACCTGTACAACATCTGGAATCTCATTCAGCAGCTACGATATGGTCTGGATCAGACAGGCTCCTGGAAAAGGACTGGAGTGGATCGCTTATATCAGTAATGGCGGTAGTAGCATCTACTACTCTCAGTCATTCAGAGGCCGGTTTACCATCTCCAGAGACAACAGCAGAGAGCAGCTGTATCTGCAGATGAACAGCCTGAAGACTGAAGATTCTGCTGTTTATTATTGTGCCCGAAGGCCACAGTGATAGAAGTTGGTTAAGCAGCTGTACAAAATCCTTCAGGTTTTATTTTATTGCCTCCTCACCTTCAATAAAACACAACAACTTTACACCCAATGTAAATCAATAAATGACACGAAAACTGACGGACCTTTACTGACAGTCTGCACATATAATAACAATGGATACTTTATTGATCCCCATGAGGAAATTACTTGTTTTTCTCTGCATTTGACCCATTCACTCAGTGAAGCAGTGGGCAGCCCACTAAGCAGGCGCCCGGGGAGCAGTGTGTAGGGACGGTACCTTGCTCAGGGGTACCTCAGGGTAGCCGTTAAGTGGATTCGAACCGCCGACCTTCCGATCATGGGGCGACCACTTTACCTACTGAGCTATCCCTGCCCCATATGTTTGTCACATTACCTCGATACTTTAAAAAAAAGTCTGACATTCAAGAGAGTTTCTCCAAGAAATGGCATTACATATTTAAAACTCTTTTTTTGTTCTTGCAGGAGTTTGGAGTGAGATCAAACTGGAGCAGTCTCCCTCTGAGGTGAAAAGACCTGGCGAGAGAGTGAAGATGTCATGCATCATATCTGGTTATGACCTGACAAGCTATTATTTGCACTGTATACGACAGAGGCAGAGCTCTGGAGTGGATTGGTAGGATGAACACAGGCTCAAACTCTGCTGACTATTCCAGGTCTTTTCAAAGTCGTTTCATCATGACTGAAGAAGAGTCCAGCAGCAGACAGTACCTTGAAGTAAAGAGCCTGACAGCAGAAGATTCTGCTGTTTACTTCTGTGAAAGACAAAAGGGCAGTGATTTTGATGAAATGAAAAAAAAATTACTCATTTTGAGAAGAAAGAGAGAGTCCTTTCAATTATGAAGGGAAGAGTTACACAATGCAAAAAGTAACAAGGAAAAAGCACCGATAGAAATATAACAGTGAAAACCAGCTAGTTCATAACATCATATGCTTTTATCTCCTTCCTAAAATAACAAGAAAATAAAGAATAGAGAATACGTTGTGTAAGTGAGTTTTGAATACCAAAAGGCTCCTGTAGACGGAAATCTTTAGTAGGTTGTATAAAACCATTACCATAAACTCTCATCTAATTACTTCCAGAACAACATTTCATTCATACAAATACTTAAATTTTAGTTGTCTCGGTTATATGTGTTATATTCTTGATTGTGTAATTATTTTCAAAGTTAAGGAAGGATATATTCATTATTCTATTCTTTTTATTCATGATCACATGATTTTTTTCTCACTGGGATTTGGAGTGAGGTCAAACTGGAGCAGGATCCCTCTGAGGTGAAAAGACCTGGAGAGAAAGTGAAGATGTCATCTATCATATCTGGTTATACCTTGACAGGTTAAAAATATTGGCTGGATATGACAGAGACCAGGGGGAGCTCTGGAGTGGATTGGGTGGATGAAAACAGGCTCAAACTCTGCTACCTATGCCAGTTCTTTTCAAAATCGTGCAATCATGACTGAAGAAGACTCCAGCAGAAAGTGCACCTGTTGTTTACTTATGTAACCATAAGAACTGCTGCTCAAAAACCGCAGCATGTACTAATATCAAGTAACAATGTGATCTTATGACTTCTGTTTTTTCTCTGCAGATGAAAAAGAGTTTCGATAAAGTGATATTGTACACATCCACACATTTACCCATGACTTTAAACTGAACAGGCAAGCAAGTTGAAAATGGTTCAACCTAATTTTAACTGGCGAAAGCTGAAATGAGCATAATCCAAAATTTATTAAAATCCTGGTTAAGTCTACAATAAAGTTTTACTAAATGAAGTCAGATTACATCATATTTCAATCTGTTCCCTTCTGCTCATCCCAGAAGAATAGTATGTTTAGTTTGAAGAAGAAACCATAAGCATTAGCTACCTGAACCATCCCTTAGTCAGGTTGTTATCAGCTGCTGGGACTCTATGGCCACCAACTCTGTGTATGAACTAAAAAAATAAGATCACAGAAGCAAGTGATGGAAATAAGTTTCATCTGAAGGGAGTTTGTGCTCAGAGAGTGAGGAGCTTGGTCATTTGGGAGGAGCTCAAATGACTCTGGATGGATCCATACCTGATTTTACTCAAACATGACAGTTATCCATAGAAATGTATTCAGTTATTAACTTAGTTATTGCATTAGATAAATGTTTACTACCAGTACTGAGAATGTTTCCAATGAAAAGGGGTCTGTGTTTTTTCCCTAACAGATCTATGATCAAGACTCTCCTCCAGCAGTCACACATATCAACTTTTACATTCTCTCAATTCGAGTGAATGACCACATCAGACACTGAATCAAACAGGATCTCAGAAAAGGCCTGAAGTGTATTTTAAAAGTTCCTTTTAATATGAAGACACGTCCAGGCAGACCCAAGCTCACGAGCCATCTACCACAACCTGTTGTGGTAAAGAAAATACATTATACACTATGACTAATAATACCTTTTATGTACTGTAAAGGCAATATGACTTCATGATGTCCTTCCTGACGTCCAGAATTTGATTGCAGTAATACATAAAGTTTTTAAAGCAACATAGCAGTTTTTAATTTCTCACCAAGTAAGGACCCAGTCAGTTTTTTTCAGTAATGTGTTTCATATGAGGAGGAGTCTAATTTAAACAATAGCTCTATTCAGCTCAAAGGACAGCAAAAACCAAAAACTAACACTATGGACTAAAGAATCTGCTGGTTTTATCTTTCTACTGGACAGGTGAAGATTTTCTCTTACTAGTTTTGATATACATTGTTAAACCATCACTTTCTGCTTAAAACTTCTTCTTTTTTTTAAACCCATGAATTAAGTAAGGTCAGAAACAAAAACAGAATATGAAATCATTAAAAAGCCCACAGATTGATCTGTACAGCTTCTGGATTTGCCTTCAGCAGCTACACTATGGTCTGGGTCAGACAGGCTCCAGGAAAAAGACTACAGTGGATTGCTTTTATAGACACTTTGGGTTTTCCTACTTAATACTGCCAGTCAGCTCAGGGTAGATTCACCGTCTCCAGAGATGATTCCAGCAAAAAAGTCTAGATACATATGAATAGTTTGAAGATGTAGTTTATTACTGCATCAAATAAGAAAGTGAGAGACTGTAACTGAAATACAAAAAGTGCTTTCTCTATTTACCATCACCAATTAATAATAAAGAAGGTTAAACAATATAACATACAGCTTCATTATCGCTCATAGTTACATCATGCTGTTAAATGTTTTATTTTCTGGATTCACACCTGAGTATTAACTCATTTTAAGACTCAGGTGGAGTGCAGGAGTTATCCAGAGAGGAACTTGGTTATTATAAATATTTCACCACATATAACTGAAATCTTTTGGTAACAGGTGACCAGTATGATTATGAACATTTTTTATTGTCAGATCATGAACCAACTGTGTAAAGGAAAGCAGCGGGTCCAGATAACATCCCTGGTAGTGTGCTGAAAGACTGCGCAGAGGAGCTGAAGAATGTCTTCACAGACATCTTTAACACCTCCCTGAGGCAAGCCACTGTTCCATCATGCTTCAAGACTGCCACCATCATACCTGTGCCAAAGAAACCATCCCCAGCCTGTTTCAATGACTACCGCCCTGTGGCACTGACACCCATTATTATGAAGTGCTTTGAACGACTAGTCATGTCACACATCAAATCCACCCTACCTCCCACCCTGGACCCACACCAGTTCGCATACAGAGCGAAACGATCCACAGAGGATGCAATCTGCTCTGCCCTCCACCCAGCCCTAACTCATCTGGACAAGAAAGACTCATATGTGAGAATGCTGTTCATAGACTTTAGCTCAGCATTCAACACCATAATACCACAACAACTCATCTGTAAACTGGACAGACTGGGCCTCAGCACCTCCCTCTGCAACTGGCTGCTGGATTTCCTCAGCCAGAGGCCTCAAGCGGTGCATGTGGGCAACAAGGTCTCAAACAGCATCACCCTGAGCACGGGGGCTCCACAAGGCTGTGTGCTCAGTCCTCTGCTCTTCACCCTGTTGACACATGACTGCACACCAACCTACAGCTCCAACCACCTTGTGAAGTTTGCGGACGACACAACGCTGGTGGGGCTCATCACCAAGGGCGATGAGACCCACTACAGGAAAGAGGTTGAGCTCCTGACCACGTGGTGCAGAGACAACAACCTCCTGCTAAATGTCAGTAAGACCAAGGAGATTATTGTCAACTTCCAGAGAGGCCACACCTGTCACCCCCCATTGACCATCGACGGCGCTGCGGTGGAGAGGGTGAGCAGCACCAAGTTCCTGGGGGTGCACATCAGTGAGGACCTCTCTTGGACCACCAGCACAGCATCACTGGCCAAGAAAGCACAACAGCGCCTCTACTTCCTGCGCAAACTCAAGCGGGCAAGTGCTCCACCACCCATCCTGACTACATTCTACAGAGGCACTATTGAAAGTATCCTCTCCAGCCGCATCACTGTGTGGGGCGGTAGCTGCACTGACTATAACAGAAAAGCTCTACAACGCATTGTGAGAACAGCTGAGAGGATAGTTGGTGTACCACTCCCCTCCCTGCAAGACATTTACACCACTCACCTCACCCGCAAAGCCATCACAATTGTCAACGATGCAACCCACCCCGCACACTGTCTGTTCAGCCTCCTGCCCTCTGGAAAGAGATACAGAAGTCTCCACTCCCGCACTACCAGGCTCACCAACAGCTTCATCCACCAGGCTGTGAGACTGCTGAACTCTCTTCCCTCCCGACTCCCAGCCAGCAGAATCACCAGATTGGCAGAAGTATAGGAAGACAGATTGGACTCTACTCCCCCCCACCCACCCACCCACGCACACTCTCCAACAAGGAAACACTCTCTGAACCAAGAACTGAAAACATTCCTGACTTGCATTGCAATTGCACACACCTGCTACTATATATATATTTTTAGTATTTCTTTTAGCACTATTTATATTATTATATTACTATTTATTACTTTATTGTTAGGGCTGTTTTTGTTGTGCATCTGCACCTTATTGTTGTCAATGTCTACGCATGGGACAGTGTGAAACGTAATTTCAATTCCTTTGTATGGCAAGTACATTTGAAGAAATTGACAAATAAAAGTATTCTATTCTATTCTATTCTATTCTAAAGAGCTTTACGACAGAGCCAAAATTTAGGCCTTGCACTAACATCTACACAGAATGTCAGAATGTGTCAATTGAACATTCATTCTGAAATACAATTGATAAATACATAAACTTCACATTTCTAGAAGCAGCTATCACAACTATGTGTATACGGTGTTTTTCAGTGCTGGATATATCACAATAAATTACAATTTTCCAAGATGGCAGCACGAGCAGTCGCAACTGCCCGGTGCTCTCCACAACTTAGCAGCTTTCTTTGTATATATATATATATATATAACTTGTACATATCTTCTTTTTTTGTGTAGATAAAAACAACTATGTAACTTTGTAGCTACTTACATTGTAAGAATCTGAATGTAAATCTATATGCTGCCAACAGAGAGATGCCAAACTGTGGTTCGTTGTTCTTGTAACAGTGACAAAAAAGTTCTATTCTATTCTACTCTTTATGGTGTGTAGTAATAGCAAATTAAATATTTAACTCTTAAACATATTCTGTTATTCTCTCGAAGGGGGAATACAAATACAAAAAGGTCATCTGCAAAAATTACCTGTTCAAAATTCTCAGTCACAAAACATACACCACATGTTTTTTGTAAACCCAGAAGCTGTTTAGTGTTAAAGAAGGCTTATTGCTGCCACAGGCTGTTAGTAAATCTGGCACTAAATGTTCTTTCTTGAGTGATAACCAGCTGTTCTCATTTATGTGACCCGCATAAAACAAATATGTGCCGAAGTGAGATATTGGTCTGTAGTCTACTGTTGTAGTTTCAACATGGTGATGTTGTTAAAGTGAATAGTGTAACATGGTTGCGATACTCAGCACACCACTAATTTTAATTTCATCAGGGAGAAGCTGCCCTTCACGAGGAGGCGGAGTCAATGCAAAGCACTGATAGCTTCTATCTCTTTATGTCTGACTGTAGTGATGATGGCAGAGAACCGTGGACTCACAGCCTGACATGATGGACTGTAGGACAGGACTGCTGTTTTTAATTCTTTGCTTGGCAGGTGAAAAGCTTTGTTGATGATAATCTAAAAATATATATTGGTCCATGCTATTTAAGTTGTGCATTTGTTATTAATTTTCTCTTTACTGGGGCAGGTGTTAATGGTCAGACTCTGACAGAATCTGAACCAGCAGTTAAACAACCTGGTCAGTCTCACAGATTGACCTGTACAACCTCTGGAATCTCATTCAGCAGCAGCTGGATGCACTGGATCAGACAGGCTCCTGGAAAAAGGCTGGAATGGATTGCTGCTGATACTAACAGTGCCACCAAATACTACTCTCAGTCAGTTCAAGGCAGGTTTACTGTCTCCAGAGACAACAGCAGAGAGCAGCTGTATCTGCAGATGAACAGCCTGAAGACTGAAGATTCTGCTGTTTATTATTGTGCCCGAGACCCACAGTGACAGAAGTTGCTCAGCAGCTGTACAAAATCCTGATGATTTCATTAGATTCACTCAAATAAAATATTCAATTCAATTTATAGAATATTTTTTCACCAACCCCAATAAAATAAAAAGTTTTATTTTATAAATTTTGCATACTATAGTATACCTTACAAGAACTTTAAGGTCTACCTCTGGATAATAGTTATCCACAGTACATGAGAAATGTATCATCAAAAATATACTGTTGATTCCTCCTGCACTACATGCAGAGCAATGAGAAATGTAGATCAGCATCGCATCAATCCTGCAGCATTCACAAACCATCCCTCTGTAAATAATCTGGTCAGTTGAGAATGAGATTCTCATGGTGTTTATATGTTTAAGAATTACGACAAAAATATTCATGATATCGTATCACATCGTAAAATACTTGGAAGCTGTGAAACTAAGTTTTTGAATACCAAATTTCTCCTGTAGAGGGAAATTTGGTATTTGAGACAGAGTTTAGATAACCAAATTTGGTATTACATTTGGTATTCAAAAACTTAGTTTCACACTTCCATTATTATGCTCCATTATTACAATTGTCATTTTATTGATCACAGAACTTCTTGCAGTTGTTTTCTTTTTTAACCAGAAAAACAATCTCTGACTATAAACAGCTTTAAACAGAAGCTTCTTCGTCTTCTTCTGTTTTACTGGCAGTTGGCAACCCATTTAATTAGAGCAGGTAGTTGTACTGCCTTCTAGTGGAGGGGAATGTAATTCCTCTGCCCGTTGCTCACGATGGTTGCTTAGCATACCAATCAGGTGAAACCAGATAATCTCCATGGCACACTTGATCATTTCTCACGGCACACCTATGTGCCACAGCACAGTGGTTGGGAAACATTGCCCTACAGGTCCTATTAGATCCCCCCCACTCAACTGATGCTATCAGTTTTTGATTGCATTAATTACACCCATAATATATATTTTAAAAATGAAAAAAACAAAAAACAAAAAACTACTTGTTGTGGTAGCTTAGACATGGTGCTGATATTTCTCCTTCCTCACTTGTTTCTGTTACATGTTTCTGAACCTGCAGTTTAACAGAACAATGTTACAACAGATTCATTAAATACATTACACATTAATACCCATTATCACTGTGTAGCAGTTATTAGTAGTTGTAGTGACAGTGTGTGCATGTGTTTCTTACATTGCCTTTTCTAAAACACAAAGAAAACTAAGTTTGAAACTTATTTTAAGTTCAGTAATAGAAAAATTGGGCAGAGTCCCATTAAAAGTTTTAGATTCAGGAGGTTTAATTTGAGTAATGGTGTCTGACAATTTTTTTCAAATGTATATAATTAAAATAAATACTTTGTTCATTAATAGATGCGCAGAGCTATGTAACCTGCATCATGTAAAATAATTATAAGAGTTTACTTTTTTTCAAAATTAATTTGCTCTTAATATAATTTTAAGCACAGTGTGTGGGGGTCAATTAGATGATAACATCTTCCTTAAAAAGAACAGTAGAAAGACTGAATGATCAGATACATGAGTATGACGATGACAGTGTCACACTTGTGATTATTCTTTGACTTGAAACAGGCTCAATTTGAGTTTTGATTAATTTTACCAGTATTTTAAAACATGTAGAACACACTAAAGTGTAATATGTTCTGATTTAATGAATGTTTAAGGGTGGGGACAAACCACCCTCATTTAAATAATATTTTAATTCTGGCTAAATTTAACAGTATTATTTCTTTTGGAAGCATTTGTTTGAGGAGATAAGGTGCAAAAAAGCTAGATGGAAATAGTTGCACAATATAAAAAGTGGGTCTGACTTTTTAAAAAATATTTAGTGATAGTGTTTGTCTCATGTGCAGAAAATTTGTTATAGTAAATATAAAAAAATAGACAGTTCATGATATTCTATGTCTTTATCTTTTTCTTGAAATACCAATTAGCTCCTGTTGTGGGAGGTCTATGCAAAGTTTTGCTCAGATATAAACACATCACCATCAGTTCTCATTTAGTTTATTTACAGAACAGCTTTGGACACTTTTTAACTGCACAAACATTCTGATTATAAAGTGTTCTAAATTATGGATTATATTGCTTCCTGGAGTTTATTATTCATTATATGTTTCCATGGTAAGAAAAGGATTCATTCTTTATAAAAATGAAGACAATACTCTAATTATAATGATAACTTTCTTTTTCTTTTTTCTTTTATTCTTGCAGGAGTTTGGAGTGAGATCAAACTGGAGCAGTCTCCCTCTGAGGTGAAAAGGCCCGGAGAGAGAGTGAAGATGTCATGCATCCTGTCTGGTTATAGCCCAACAAGTTATAATATTGGCTGGATACGACAGAGACCAGGGAGAGCTCTGGAGTGGGTTGGCTGGATGAGCACAGGCTCAAACTCTGCTCGCTATGCCAGTTCTTTTCAAAGTCGTTTCATCATAACTGAAGAAGACTCCAGCAGAAGTCAGTATCTTGAGATTAAGAGCCTGACAGCAGAAGATTCTGCTGTTTACTTCTGTGCTCGAATAAGCACAGTGACACAAAAAAGAAGAACAGCTGTACAAAAATATCAACTAGTAAAGTAACCTCGAAGACTTTTGGGTTTCTCTTCACTGGAAAACTAATTTCAATATTCTGAATGTGAAGTGTAAACAGAAAATATTTATTAATCATATAAATGATTTCCATATTAAGATCTTGGAACAAACAACTGGCCCATAATGTACTTTTTCCAATTCAAAAGAGGACTGAGAGCTGAGATGCTTGGGTTGGAAGGAGCCTTCAGTGGATTCACACTCATAAACACAAAAGAAATACTGAATAGTTGAAGGTCTGTAAAGTCCAGCAGTATGACTCTATTGTATATTACTACGCCAAATACCCTTTCAAAGAAAGTAAATACTAAAAAACCTCCAGGTGGCAGTAAAACATGCAAAATGAGGAGAAAGGAAAGCATGACAGGCATGTAAATATGCAGAAATGTTCATGTGTGCAGCTGCTCTTGTGTTTTTTCTTTCACTTCCTCTTCTTAAGGCTATAAATAAGTTGTTGCTTTTCATACAACTTTTTTTATTACTAAAACTGGCCCTCTATCTTTAGAAGCAGAACTTTGATGTGTTATTTCTATGAAATATACCTTTTTGTTTTCAGGTGTAAAGTGTGAACAGTTGGCACAGTCAGCCTCTGAGACTCCAGAGCTTTGTTAACATCTGACCATCAACTGTCAGGTCACTTATTTTGTTAGCATCTACTGGACAGCTTGGATCAGACAGCTTGCAGGGAAAGAACTGGAGTGGATTGGAAGTGCAGGTGTTGGATGGACCACATACTACAAAGATTCATTAAAGAACAAGTTCAGTATCGGCTTAGACTCTTCCGGCAATACAGTCTTAATGTACAAAATGTGCAACCTGATGACACCTCTGTGTATTACTTTGCCAGAGAAACACAATAACACCAAACAGCTGTAGACCAACCAAAGAATGAGTTGTCAGACCCATAAGGATATTAAAGAGGTTTCTTGATATAATAACAAAGATAAGTACAAAAACAGCAGATTTATTCACTCTGAAAATATTTTTCTAAATTTCATAATTACAATGACAAGAAATGTGTCTTTGTTGGCCAATAATACTCATTTACTGCTACAAGTATTTATCATTTTACAAAAAAGTGCTTCGAGATTTAAGATCAGTGCATACATTTTGGAAACTTGTAAAAGAGAGTAAAATAATTAAGAGATCATATCTTAAAACCATGTGTGAATAAATAAATCAGTTAAAAGCGTCTGTAGAAACTGTCTTTTGTATCTTAAACAAAGTGAATCTCTTCAGTTAAAAAAAAAAATAGCACAATAATAATAATTCTTGGGAGTTTCTGAAAACCAAATGGTTGATGAAGAAGGAGGTTTAAGGTTTAACTTTTGCTCCAAGATAAACCTATCATTAATAGTTCTCATTTTATTTGTCAAATAAATCCTGGTCTTGGACCAGACAGGTTACAATATTCGCTGGATACAATAAAGACCTATGGAGCAGACAGAACATAAACTCTCCCATCTATGGCAGTTGTTTTCAAAGTCATTTAATCATGATTAAAGAAAACTCCAGAGGACAGTAACTTAAAATTGATTGCAGGACAGCAGAAGATTCTGCTCTTTACTTCTGTCCCCGGCATGATATAACATTCATGATGTAAAATTACTATAAACTATGACTAGTGTTGTCTTCATTAACATTAAAGAATAAATATTTATACTTGTGTGTCAGTGAGATGATAGAAGACTTCTTAATGGTTTAGCTTTAAAAATGTTGAATTCTGTGAGAAGATTAGCAGCTTCCTTTGAAAAAAAAAAATCAAAAATCTGATGTTGATTATAATGAGAGTGCCACATGTCTGGTTATTCTTTGTCTTGATATGTGAAATCAGAGGTTTAGAAAAACTATGCTCCAGAGAACATACTCAGCCACAATATACCCCATCAAGCTTGACTGCTATTTAAAGTTAAAGGCTCAGGACAAACCACCGTCACTTGAATGTGTTAATTCTGGTTAAAGTGCAACAGTATTTCTTCATTAGAAAACATTTGTTTGAGAAGAGAAGCTGCAATAAATCCCAGTGAAAACAGTTAAACAATACAAAAAGTGGACTGACTTTTTTTCTATTGATGATTTTGTAAACCATTGCCTTCTCCAAAAATACCAAATGGCTCCTGCAGAGGGAGGTCTATGCAAAGTTCTGCTCAGATATAAACACATCTTCATCAATTCTCATTTAGTTTCTTTACACAACAGCTTGGGACACTTTCTAACCACACATACGTGCTGATTATAAAGTGGTCTAAATTATGGAATGTATAAATTCCTGGAGTTTATTATTCATTATATGTTTCCACGGTAAGGAAACAGTGTATTATTTAAAACATAAAGACAATACTCTGATTTATGTTGGTTACTTTTTTTTCTTGTGTTTGCAGGAGTTTGGAGTGAGATCAAACTAGAGCAGTCTCCCTCTGAGGTGAAGAGACCTGGAGAGAGAGTGAAGATGTCATGCATCATATCTGGCTATACCCTGACAGAGCACTATTTGCACTGGATACGACAGAGGCCGGGGAGAGCTCTGGAGTGGATCGGTAGAATGGATACAGGAGAAAACTCAGCTATCTATGGCAGTACTTTCCAAAGCCGTTTCGTCATGACTGAAGAAGACTCCAGCAGCAGACAGTATCTTGAGATCAAGAGTTTGACAGCAGAAGATTCTGCTGTTTACTTCTGTGCCCGTGAAAGCACAGTGACTGGAAACAGAGGAAGAGCTGTACAAAAACACCAACTACTAAAGGGATCTCACTGACTTATGGTTTTTCTCTTCACCTGAAAAATGACTTTGTTGTCTACATGTCACAGAAATTTTACTGTAAAACCGATGAGAAAATGTCTATTACTCATCATTTCAATATTATGTAATGATGCTAAACTGACACTGTAAAAAGCACACTTGAATTCACACTTGAATTCTGACTGTGTTACTCCTACATATTGTGACAAATCAGGACTGGACTGGAGATCCACTGTGGCTGTTGAATTGTTTGAGTTGGTCTACAAACTCAACTACAAACTGCTACAATAAAATTATACTCTACACTTCTTGTCAGACACTCTACAGTTCTTATTAGACCCCACTAAATAATTGATAGTATCAGTTTCAATGCCAGTTACACCCATTAATATGCAAAATAAAAGTAAAACTGATTTTTTTTAGCTTAGACATGGTGTTGTTATTTCTCCTACCTCACTTATGTTGGGTGGCATGGTTCTGAACCTGCAGTTCAACAGAACAAGGAACAAGGTTACAAATGGATTCAGTTTATTCAATCAATCACATACAGCTTTATCAAACTTAATACTTAAAAGTAATAATTCCAAATTGGCATGCTTAAATTTAGTCTTGAATCTCTGAAAATGCAATGGATCAGGGAAGATCTTGGAAGTTTTAAGAACAAAATATAGTTTCTAAGTTCAGTACAAGACTGAAAACTCACGGTGACCATTGCTGACTTTTAGTTTCTGTACAGGCTCCACACCATAGTGAAACTAAATGATGTCCTTGCTTTGAGTAGTAAAAATGTGACACAATACAATTATACTAAACACCTTGGGAAAAAAACTTTTCCCAATCAAAAAGACAGCTTCCAAGGATTTGAGTGGATTAGTAGTGACTCAAACTTACTTAACTTAACTGAAGAACAAGTTCGGTGTCTCTACCAGCAAGACAGCGTCATTAAATGGGCAGATTGGTTCAATATCTTATCTTACAAGTCAGTTTTCAATAGAGGCTTTGTGTCAGCTGAGCAGAATATCAAAGAATACCAACATAATCTTTGTTCAGCACCTGCACTATTAACCTGATTTGTCCCTCTGTGACTTGAATCAGCTGTTTTTACACAATGGAGGAGATTTGGAAGCATTACAAAGGCTACAGGTACAATAAGACATAATGGAAGTTGTAACAAGACATTTAGAAATAGCACCTGGGCTGAAAATGCCACAGAAGAGCAAGAGAAGATGATCCTGATCAACCAAAGCTAATTTCAAAAGGTTTTGGATTATTAGGGGCTGGTTTCCAGTTTTTGATTATGCTTCGTTCAGACCAGGTTCAGAGTTTATCAGACAGAGAACTCTGTTGATCCTGTTTAAGCAAAAACCTGTTGCAGGTAATGAAGAAGAGGAAGAGATCTCCAGGCAGAACCAAACTCACCAGCTGTTTGCAGTGACAGAGGGCTGGTGAAGTGGAGGGAAAAATAACCACAAAAGGTGAACTGCAGTTTATAGTTCAGTCAGTTTATATTCAAATGGTCCTGGCAAAACATGTCCCAAATAGAGTGCATTAAAAAAGGTTCTGGTTACACAGAAAATTTTTTGGATCATGTTGGATGTTCAATAATCTCTGAACAAATACAACCACATATGCTGAATATTTTAGTCAGGCTCTCAGTAAAATTCATCCTAACAGAAATTGTCCTGCTGCTGTGTCTTATATCCTATTAAAAGTGTATAAAGAAAGAAAACACAATTCTCAAAAAAGAAAAAAAAGCTTTATACTTATTGCATAGAGTGCTGATAAGTATGTCACTATATAAACATTATTTACAAACAATATCAACAAATTATTTCAGCATTTCCACATGTACAGTTTTATTGATGGCATTCACAAATTTCTGTACTTGTACTTGAGATTCCATTTGTCAGTGTGTACAGTATTAAAGGAAGGTTTGCTAAAACTAATTTACCTAATCATCATTAATAACTGTAATACTTTTGAAAGGAAAGTAAAATAGGATTGACTTGAGTACTTTTTTAAAGTTAGTATTCGTGGTAAGAAAAGAAAAACTGCAGCTATAAAGAAAAAAGGAAACAAAACAATAATAATAATTGCGTTACCTTATTAAGATGTGTGGAGTAAGATTAAAATTGACCAGCCTCCCTCAGTGATTTAAAATAAACTGCTGGAAGGTCTACTATACCACATCTAGTTATAATATGACAAGTTACAGCATTCAACATAAGCCAGAGAAAGAACCGGAGTAGAACTGGTAAATATCACTATCACTGTATTGTAGCTCATTACAAAATCATTTCAGGTTTTCTCTTAATGTGTCCTGAAGTCAAGTCAACGGGCATAAAATTGAAGATTCTGTTTATTATTATTATCACTGAAGATTCTATTTATTTCTTTGTTTATCTCTTTTGTTTGACGTATGCATTTGCTGAAGCACAGAAACACCTGGCGTCATCATAATTATGTTGGAAAAGTTTTCTAATTAGCATTATGCGATATTTAATTTGTTTGTTTTTGGTTTCAGTTACAGCAATGGCCTGGCCTCCCTAAGACTGAATCTGCTTAGTCATCCCCCCCCTCCTTGCCTCTGATTCATGAAAAGAAAAAAAAAGCATGCAGTGCTACTCTACTCTTTTCCAGCTAATATAAAGCAACATTAGCTGTGCAAATCATTGTCTCTCTCCGAGAAGTCAAGCACACATTTTGGGAAATTAATTAAAGGAATTTTAGAGAAACATAAACAACTTATTTGTTTTTCCTTCTTTCACTTATTGTAAAACCATCAATCGATAGCATGTTAGTCATGATGACGTGTTTGGATTTCAGCGCTCGTCTGCTCACAGTTTCTCCGTGCCCACCTGCCTGCCTCCCTGCCCAGCGTTCAGTTCATCCTCGGATTACCGTCTCCTCTCACCCAGACCACCTCCCCTCTAAGCTTCGCCTCCGGCTGCGCATGATGACTACACCTTTACCTCTCTCCCCCTCCCCGGGAGTTCCTGCACTGGCTGATTACCAAGTGTCGGGTTCTCCATCCCGTCCACAACAGCCCCACGGCTTCCCCATGGACACTTCTAGTGCTCTTAATAGCTTTTTGTTTCATAGAAATGGCAAGTCGGCCATGTGTGTTTCAAAGTAAAGAGTTATGAATCACTGAGTTAAACAAGTGTGTCTTTAAGTGTAGGATTATGAATCATAGTGTGCCTCAAAGTTAATGTTAGTGCCAATCATGTTCTAAGTTCATGTTCCAGAGTAGAGTTTCTAGTGTGCTTTAAGATTATATTAGTTTGCTGGCAGCCTTCAGTTCCACAAGAGTGTTTTGAACTATTCCATGATTACTTTGAGCTATTCTAGGTTATGGTACGCACTTTAAGCACCTCTCACCTTCATTCGCTTTTGCATCTATTGTACCACTGTAAATAAAGCTTTGTCACCCTCGGTCCCTGCGTCTCCAAGTGCTGTCTGCCTTAGAGTCTGTTTCCCACACTGGCCTCTGGCCGTGGCAGAAAGCACTACTTTTTAAAATGATATGTATGTATATTACGCCTGGCTGGTGACATTTGTAAAAAATATTCCAAGAAACCAGTATTGTCTGTATTAATCAGGTGCATAATTTTACAAATGAATATTTTCTTTCACTATGATTACTAGATTGCTGTATTTGTTGTTTACTTGTGTAACTGAGGAGTGAAAGGATAGTATTCATTGAGTCATTTTCTAATATTTGATGCCATTATAAACACACAGTATGGACATTTTTTTACCGGTTTCACATTAGTTATGTCCTTCCTTCAAGGAGGAGCCAATGCAAAACAAAGGTGCCCTTCACCTTTACTTCTCTGACTGCAATGGGCCACAGAGAGCAGTGGACATTAAGTTTAACATGATGGACTGTAGAATAGGGCTGCTGTTTCTAACTCTATGTTGTGAATGTGAAGGTCTTTTGGTAATTGTTCTTAGTTTTTACTGATAGTGTAAATTGACTATCCCTTTTTCATCTTTTTTTGTTTTCTTTTCACAGGTGTTTTTGGTCAGACTTTGACTGAGTCTGAACCAGCAGTAAAACAGCCTGGAGAATCTCACAGATTGACCTGTAAAGCCTCTGGATTCACATTCAGCAGCAATTGGATGGCCTGGGTCAGACAGGCTCCTGGAAAAGGGCCGGAGTGGGTCTCCACTGTCAGAAATGACAATGGCAACAGTTACTATGCTCAGTCAGTTCAAGGCCGGTTCACCATCTCCAGAGACGACAGCAGGCAGCAGGTGTATCTGCAAATGAACAGTCTGAAGACTGAAGATTCTGCTGTTTATTATTGTGCTCGAGACTCACAGTGATTAAAGTTGGCTTAGCAGCTGTACAAAATCTTACTGAATTCATCCTAACTCATATGCACATATGCATTTACAGACTTTACAGTGACGGTGGCAAGGTGCAGTGCAACCAACATACAATAGACCAATTCAAATTATTTTTTTAATAACGTCACATCTATTAAGCATTATTACGGTATTAGTAAGTTATTAGCAAGTGTTTAAATTATTATTTATATAGAATTACTCCTCCTATGAAACTTATAAATACAGATATGCTATTATGATTATTATTATTACTAGCAATAATTAAGTAGCAGTGTAGAGCAGTGATAGTGATGGTGTAACAGTAATAGATGGATAAACATAAATGTATTTATAAATGACAATTTTTAAATACAGATCAATACCTTACTGATGCTAATAGTGTGACATTATTAGAAAGCGTTACCCAAATCCGTACTTCTATCTGATTTTGTCACAAAAACTGAAGTGGACTCAAGAGCAGGACAGAATAAACGCACAATGTGTTTAAAGTGATCACCAACTATGTGCTACATGCAAAGTGCAGGCGGGGATTGGCTCCAGGGGTCAGCGAGAACAGTCATCCAAAACCACACTCCAGTAAGGGATTCCAGGGAAGGTCTGTACACAGGGAAACACACAGTGAGCAAAAACACAAGCAAAGGAGCAAGCAGCCATTTCTAGGACACATCTGATAAATTGATACTATCCAGTGAGTGACAGTTCTCTAGGGAAAAATACCTTGATGATGCTGGATGTTAGAGCCCATCACCAAATGGAGCTGATAGAAGTGCAACATACTTTGGTTGTAATCACTCATCACCGCATCTCTGAAGGAACAAGATATCAACCTGTAAGCAGATGTGTAATAGTAGAAGACCACACCAAGTGCCACTCCAGCTAAGAACAGGAAGCTGAGGCTACACACAGGACACAGGCTCACCAAACTGGACAACAGTTCAAATCAATGAAATGTTATTTATATACTTTTTATAATCCGTTTATGAATCAGTGGTTACAAGACCTGGAGGGCTGCATGCATTGAACTGTACAGCTTTGAATTCACCATCAGTTGCTTCTTACAGTAAGTCAAATATAAAAAATAAACAAATAAATAAATAATATTACATATTTACAACATCTCCCACCCCATGCAGCAGACTGTGACAGCACTGAGCAGCTCCTTCAGTGGGAGACTGCGGCACCCACGGTGTGGGACGGAGAGATTTCACAGGTCTTTCCTCCCCACTGCTGTCAGACTCCATAATAAAGACTTTAACTGATCAAGCACACACATCCATACATATGCAATAATACTAAGTGCAATAATCCTTTCTGTCATCGTTGTATTTTTACTCAGTTGTATATAGTATTTGTATTTGTATTCTATTTTTATCTTATTGTATATTTATTTTATTTTATTCTACTGTATATAGTATTTTATTTTATTCTATTCTGTACAGTTGTGTACTGTATTTATTCTTATTGTATTCTAATTTTTGCCTCATAACTTTTGCACTGTCCACTTCCTGCTGTGACAAAACAAATTTCCCACGTGTGGGACTAATAAAGGTTATCTTATCTTATCTTATCTTATTTATTTGTCTCTGGTCACATGCATATTCATTAGCTCATAAGGCTACCGTGCTTTCACACAGTTTCAGTTCCTCAGAAGTTATTTCCCTATAGTATCACGTTAGAGCTTCGTTCTCACACATCTGCAGAAACTGAAAACATCAAGGGTACTTCATGCAAAGCAGAAACGACAAACCAAAGTTTACATACTACAGAATCTTGTATGTTAGCAGTACACCTGCACAAATACATTTAAAAGTATTCCAAGCAAAAAATAATAATTTTTCCAGTATGTTGTTTTGATTTTTGAATTTTTTTATCATGACTGCATTAAAGGAGGGCATATAATGAGTTTATTATCTCCAGTAAAAACATTAAAATAAATGTAGTCAATAACCTTAGTCTATATGGAGGCCCATTGAATTGTTTATCTTTTAATAAACATATTGCATTAGGATTTATATTATTTGTTAATGCACAAGAAATTATCAATTGTTTTAAAAATAAATCTTTTAATTTTGACGTTATTAGTTTCGAGCAAGAACAGAGTAAATTCAGTCGTTCAGTTATTGTAAATGCTGCCTTTTCAAAAAGAATACAGTTGGGTGAATAATGACAATAATGAAGCTGATGTGATTTCCAGGTACGTGATCCCTTTTCCAGACAGAATAATAGAATCTATCCAAACTCAATACTCGAGTTACCAATCTTCTCGTGACAACATGTTGTCATCACCTGTCAAGTCTCTTATTTTTTGGCAGATTTCACATAGCCTGGATCAGCCAGCATGCATGGAAAGGACTATTAGTTATATAGGCTGTTGTATATTTGTTAGATTAGTTGAACTTATACCTAATTGCTTGAAAGTAATCCGATGGACTTGGAGTTGAGTCAGAGGGCATCCAGTGGTTTTCTTTTAGGCAGTGTTTTTTCCTACTCTCAGACTCATTTCTCCTTCAACATATTAATCACTTATACTTTTATTTATCTCTTTAATTAAATAAATAAAGATGATTTACTATTAGTAAATATGACTCTCTCAGATTTAGGGAGAGAAGCCAGGGGGACTTCAATCTCTCTCTGTTCCACCTATCTCGACAACATGAACAAAAACCTCACATCACCTGAACACACGTAAATCAACCAGAGAAGGAGTCATCAGACCACTAATGGCCTTAAACAGGGCTCAAACAAAGATCAATACAAAACAGCTGCAGATGATGTCTCTTATCTTATCACTTTAAGTAAAATGCTTTGCTAAATCAACACTTAGCTGTGGACACTTACTTGTTTGGTTTTACTTAACAAGAAGGGAATGTGTTGAATTTTCTGACGAGCGCTACATGTTTTTCTGTGTCTGACATCTGCAAACAGAGAGAACAACAAACATGTTTGTTAACAAAAATCTCCTAATTTTGTTTAGGTAAAGCTAAAGTAAAGTGTATTTGCATTTGCATTTGATATCACAAAAAAGAAATAAGAAAGTAAAACAATGTATGAATAAATATTGCAGTTATTGCATTGCTTCTGCAGAAACAGCCTTTTGTATCTGAAATAAAGTGAATCACTTCAGGTGAAAAAATGAAAACAGCCTTTATATGAGTCTAGTTAGATCAACACAGAATCTTATATAATTTATAATTTATTATAAAATATACTTTTCAATTCACAGGATTAAAATTTCAACATTCCCACATAGCCCCATCCATGATTATGCAGCCAGGGGAACACCTGACCATTAACTGTCAGGTTTCTTATTCTTTTGGCAGGGGAGGAGCTCCCTGACTACTAATGATTTTAAAGAGTCTCCTCACTCCAACAATATTTACATTTATATTTATGTGACTCATAATTTTGTAAATGCATAATTATTTAATGAAGAAATGGAAATAAAAAAGTGTTATCATTCTGTTTCATATTTTAACCAAATGAATGGATGCTCCATAGATGTGTATTTTCAACATAAATTATTATTAATACACACACATAGGGGAAGTATCTTTTTCACAGTATAAGTAAACACTGAACATCCACAAAATATTTTTGAATGAAATTATAAACTGCGTGTAAAGCAGGGAATCTGCTTTCAGTTTTATCTGACAGAGATTATGTCTCTCACCAGGCCTTGGAAAAACTGGAGGAGGTGTCTAGGTAGAGGGAGGCTGCTGCCCCTTCAGAGATTCAACATAAATATCAGAGAAAGCAACAAATAATTTGCATGCAAAAACCTGTAACACATTTGCTCAAGTAAAGTACATTTTTATGAACAAAGAACAAATAATTTTCAAAAGATCCAAATCATTTCAAAAAGAGAGTCAGTGTGTCATTATCTTCGGTTCATATTTACTATAGTATGTTGCAGTTAGACTGTGATGTTATCTGTTGGATGGCACATACTTTTCTCAAATTAAATACCAAAATAAAAAAAAATTGAAGTCACATTGTCCAGTCATACAAATCTAATAGTTACTACAATCCTTTCCTTTCTGCTATGGATAAACAGTCATTCTCACATCCAACTGCAATCCTCCAGATTAGCTTGTTACTGCATTAATTTCATTTGTTGTGATGTTACCTGAAATAGTGCCTGAGTAAAAGCAATCATTTGCTTGCCTTAATTCTTGTTTGACGACAGCTGTGCCCTGTTGTCTCATCTAAAAAACAAAAATATTTTGCAAGCATCTTTACAATGAGATGCATCAGCTACTATCCATGTCTTTCATTTTCTGTTGCACTCATTGTTATCCTTCTTGCAGTTATTTCACTAAGCCAGTGGGGTGATTGCAGGTTAAACAATCATCCTTTCGACAGCAGAACTGCTATACCGAAACATTATTCAAACCACAAAGATAAACTTACATTACTTTATACCCAACTTCACTTCCAGATGTTTTTAGGTCAGTGTGTTATTGATGGTTGAACAACATAGTGTTGAACAAGCTTATTTGGAGTGAGTTTCAGAGATGAGGTTAACCTTTTTCCCAAAGTAATCACTTGAAAAATTGTGAAAACTCCTCACTTAAGTAAGGCGGAGTCTATGCAAAAAATCTTCCACCACTACTTATCCATCTGTTGGAAAAGATAACAGACAACTCACTCTGTAGTACTGTATCATGGATTACAAGACAAGATTGCTCCTTTCAGTTAATTGGTGGGCGGGTGAGGATTTCCCCTGATGTAACATTCTCTTATTTTTGGAGAATAATTCATTATTTATTTATTTATTTATTTGTCTTACCAGGTGTTAATGGTCAGACTCTGACACAATCTGAACCAGTGGTTAAAAGACCTGGAGAAGCTCACAGATTGACCTGCACAGCCTCTGGATTCACATTCAGAGACTACTGGATGGTTTGGTTTAGACAGGCTCCTGGAAAAGGACCGGAGTGGATTGCTTATATCAGCACTTCAACTTATAGTTATGCTACCTCTTATCCCCAGTCAGTCCAGGGTAGATTCACCATCTCCAGAGATGACTCCAGCAGTAAACTCTATCTGCAGATGAACAGCATGAAGACTGAAGACTGAGGACTTTATATAAGTTTTTTGAAAGTTGTATTTCACAGGAGAGAACCTGTGCTGTAAGATTGAATGAAAACTATCAAATTCTCTTTGAATTTAAGCAGACATTCTTTGTGTTTATTCTACATTTACTTCATTATATTGTATATAATCAGTTAGAAGCTTAAACATAACGTGGAAAAAATGTAATTGAAACCAGGCTATTGATTAAGTAATTGCGATTAATCACGATTAATTACAGAAAACTGTGCAATTAATTAGTTAATTTTTTTTGATCTATTGACAGCACTATTTTTTTCTTAATTAACATGTGTTAATATGTAGACAGGTTAGACTAGGAAAAGACAAGGATTGAAATTGAGTAAATTACTAGCAAATACTATACTTTCTCAGTTCAGAACAGAAGTGAAAACTCACAGTGGACTTTCCCAAAAACAATAAAAATAAAACAAATCAGTTAACACATTAACAGTTTGTATATTTGCAGCGACATAACAATCTGGTTGTGAAGTAGCAGGAGACAAAACAAACAAACAAACAAACAAACACCCAAAAAATAAATAAAGAAAAATCTCTTCATTGTGTCTTTTACTCATTCCAATGCTCAGAAAGACGGCAAACAAAAGAAAAAATGTCTCATAATTCAACTGTTAAAAAAAGAGATGTGGGCATGAACACAGAACTGCACAGCCTCTGGATTCACATTCAGCAGATATGCTATTCTGTGAGGACAAAAAGACCTAGCAGGAGAGTCATGTATCCTATCTGGCAATAGTCCAGCGAGTTCCAATATTGGCTGAATATGACTGAGACCAGGAAGAGCTGTGGAGTGGATTGGGTATATGGGCACAGGCAGTCCTCAAATACTTGATTTTGTAATTTGAATTCAAAGTATTAATATTCATTTTTTAATATTAATTAATATTAATGTTTTGTTGAAAGATACAAAAGCCCTTTACTGACAAAGCACTGATTGCAAGGACCAATTGACAACATACACACACACACTGCAATATAAACAGGTCTGTGAGACACAACATACAGTATGTTCACACTCACGCATGTGTTTGAACCTGAAAACTATACAAAAAATGCAAAAGACCATCATTTTAATACTAAGCTTTTCTTACTGTCTGTATTGTGATTAATATTTCTTTTTTAAATTTTACAGAGGAAAATGGAAATGCAATTTTATCTGAGTGTTATTATAGTAATTAATCTCAATTATAAAGAGCAATAATAGAATACAATAATGAAATGTTTACAGTGAGCACCTGCATTAAAAAATAAACCATTTGTAGCTGGTACCTGTAACCTAGTAAAGCTGTTGTGTTTGTAGAACAAGAGCATGGCTTAAAAACCTGTGAGGAGGAGTCAATGCAAAACCTGGATGTCTTAAACCTACTTTAGCTGCAGAAGGGTTGACAGAGACAACTGCTCACACAGTTTAACATGATGGCCATAAAAACAGGAATGCTTCTTTTTATTGCTTTATGGGCAGGTGAGACCTTTCACTGATGTTGAATCAAATTTGTCTTTCAAGGATAAACAATTTACAACATGTAACTGTTGTCTTGTTCTGACAGGTGTTGATGGTCAGACTCTGACAGAATCTGAACCCGTGGTTAAAAGACCAGGAGAATCCCACAGACTGACCTGTACAGGCTCTGGATTCACATTCAGCAGCCACTTAATGGGATGGGTCAGACAGGCTCCTGGAAAAGGACTAGAGTGGGTTGCCACTATCGATATTACTAGCAAATACTACGCACAGTCAGTTCAAGGCCGGTTCACCATTTCCAGAGACAACAACAGACAGCAGGTGTATCTGGACATGAACACTCTGAAGACTGAAGATTCTGCTGTTTATTACTGTGCTCGACACCCACAGTGTCTGATGCTGGCTGAGCAGCTGTACAAAATCCTGCTCCACATATTTTTATTATTTTGATCAATCCCAAGGAAGAAGTGTGTCTTTATGTTTAGTTCCTCCTGCTTTACTTAAACCTTTAAAAGCAGTGAAACAATTAAACATTGTGCACCAACCCTAAAACACATAAATTACTCACATTACCTTGCTGTTTGCAGTTGAAAGCAACATGTCAGTGTGGTTATCGCAGTGGCATGACCTACCTACAGGAAAAAAAAAAATCAACAGCACATCTCAAAGTTACAAACAATTGATAAACACAGAGACAAAACATACATAAATATCATTTCAAGGAAGTCAAATAAATGTTTTGAGTGTCTTCACTAAATGGTGCTGAATGCCAGTCTCATTTCATGTCAGCTCAGGTTTTTGTTTTTTAAAGGCCAATTACCAGTTTGTGCAGAGCCGGTTCAATGAAGCAGTCATTTTAAGGTGCCCTTTAATTTAAGGTAAATAATGTAAGGAAAGAGTGAGAGACTCTTTTATTCTCTCTGAGTAACCACTTGTTGCAGGTAAGGAGGAAGAACTCCATTTTAAGAAAACGAGACTTACAGACAGAACCAGACTCATCAACCATTTGCTTTGTCCAGCTGAACTAAGCAGCGGGAAAAAAAGAATCATTTTGTACGACTCAAAATATTTTTGTTTACTGTTAAGGCCGTATGATGGCATGATTTTAGCTAACAAAGAAAGGTCCCAACTCCATCTTACCTATGAGAGCAAATTTACTACAAAACAAAGTAAGATGACGTTTGCTTTACTGCACTGCAGAAACAAACAATTTTGTTAAATGCAGTGTAACAATTTTAGGTTCTCACCAAGCGAAAGCAAAGTGAGTTCGTTGTTGTCAGTGTTTCCTGTTAGGAGGAGTCTATGCAAAACTTAGACATTTCTCTCTTTTTAAATGAGCACAGAGGATGGTAGAGAACAAAAAACAACATGTTGGACTACAGGACAGGACTGCTGCTTCTAGCTCTCTGCTGGGCAGGTGAAGATTTTCACTGATCTCAGTATTTATATGCATTGTTTCTGTTTGTGACACAATTTAGGTGATTTTTAAAAAAAAATATTTTACCAGGTGTTGATGGTCAGACTCTAACACAATCTGAACCAGACCTACTTAAAAGACCTGGAGAATCTCACAGATTGACCTGCACAGCCTCTGAATTCACATTCAGAAGCTCCTGTATGGTTTGGGTCAAACAGGCTACTGGAAAAGGACCGGAGTGGATTGCTTTCATACACACTTCAAGTTTTAGGTATTCTACGTATTATTCCCAGTCAGTCCAGGGTAGATTCACCATCTCCAGAAATGATTCCAGCAGTAAACTCTATCTGCAGATGGACAGCTTGAAGACTCAGGACACAGCAGTTTATTACTGTGCCCGAGAGAGACACAGTGAGAGGGAGCAATAGAAATGCCCTCTTTTTACGATCAGCAGGGAATATTTGGTAAACTCGGGCCTTTTTCCTACATTTTAAACATTCATTGTAAAAATTTCATAATAAATTAGTAATACAATGTGTCTTGCCCAGTGTCACCTTGTTTGAATTTAGGGTCCAAATATACAGCAATAATTTTGTTGTATCATTAAGTTAGGAAAAGTCAGTGAACAAATTAAACCAGATATGTTGACCAGTTTAGAGAAGCTCGCATTAAACTCACACTAGTTTCATCACCAAAACAGGGAGAGTTTGGCATGCCCATTAAAAGACAATATAAACACAATTTCCAACACATTAAAAAAGAAAAACATAAATGCTTTTAAAAATAAATAAAACATACACTGTCATTACAACCTACAGTATAGATTACTGATAAACACTTATAAGCAATCAATCAATAAATTATTACAGCATTTCATCAGAAGTGTGCTGTTTAAATATTAAACAATAATCTGCAGGCTGAGGAGAAGCCATCACCTCATGAGTAACAAAATCAAAAACATGAATCTAAATAAAATAAGCTACATTTTTCTTTTCGAAATAAAATATATCACTGTTACTTGGTTTGCAAGAACTGGTTTGAGATTAAAAGGTTAAATAAACAGTAAATCCCACTGACAACAGTTACACATGAGTAACATGGCGGCACAGTTAGCCAGCAGAAATGTTGTTTCACTATCGCGAAGGTCAGAGCTGCTTCGGATAAGCGGAATTTAACAGCGAGGACACGGCCAAAAGTGTTAAATCAGGAGCAAGACTACTCCACTACTTGGCCCAGGATCCTCCAGCAGCCACCAGGCCCAGGCTCTTCCAGCAGCCACCAGGCCCAGGCTCTTCCAGCAGCCACCAGGCCCAGGATCCTCCTGCTCCACCAGGCCCAGGATCCTGCAGCAGCCACC
This sequence comes from Mchenga conophoros, assembly GCF_057382185.1. Lineage (NCBI taxonomy): Eukaryota > Metazoa > Chordata > Actinopteri > Cichliformes > Cichlidae > Mchenga > Mchenga conophoros. Next base: position 20,456,243 of record NC_140529.1, read on the forward strand.
AGGCCCAGGCTCTTCCAGCAGCCACCAGGCCCAGGCTCTTCCAGCAGCCACTAGGCCCAGGATCCTCCTGCTCCACCAGGCCCAGGATCCTCCAGCAGCCACCATGCTCAGGCTCTTCCAGCAGCCACCAGGCCCAGGATCCTCCAGCAGCCACCAGGCCCAGGATCCTGCAGCAGCCACCAGGCCCAGGCTCTTCCAGCAGCCACCAGGCCCAGGCTCTTCCAGCAGCCACTAGGCCCAGGATCCTCCTGCTCCACCAGGCCCAGGATCCTCCAGCAGCCACCAGGCCCAGGCTCTTCCAGCAGCCACTAGGCCCAGGATCCTCCTGCTCCACCAGGCCCAGGAGCGTTAAGATGCCGCCTAAGAGGAGCAACGTTAATGAGGAGGAACTGGAGGACATAAAGAAATCCCTAAACTTTATGTCTGAAGAAATAACAACAATTTCAAAACAACAAAAACTGATACTCAATTTAATGGATGATATTAAAGAACTAAGAAGGCAGAGCGAGGAAAAGGACAAGAAGATTGCTATGCTGGAAGGACGGGTGTCAGATCTGGAACAATATTCAAGAGTAAATGATGTGATAGTGACAGGACTGGAAACCAAGCATCAGACATACGCACAGGTAGCAGCAGCAGAGAGAGGGGAGCCACCCGAGCAAGAGCTACGCTCTTTGGAAGAGCAGGTAATGGCCTTCTTTAAAAGCAAAGGTATAGAAATGGACAGTAAAAATATTGAGGGATGCCATCCTCTTCCGAGAAAAAATCAAATACCTGCCATTATCATTCGTTTTGTTAATAGAAAACAGAAAAAAGAACTGCTCAAGCAAGGAAGAAAGCTAAAAGGTACAAATGTTTATTTAAATGAACACCTAATCAAGAAAAATGCAGACATTGCAAGACAAGCAAGAATATTAAGAAAACAGAAGAAAATACAGTCAACTTGGACGTCAGACTGTAAAATATTCATTAAGTTAAATGGAACACCAGAGCAGGCTAAGGTTCTAGTCATCAAAGAGATGACTGAACTAGAAAAATATAACTGATAAATGCAAAGCAGTGCTAAATATGATGTGACCGTCCAAGTGCACAACCAACGCAGATGTCTGACAATTTTCAACTAACAACTCATATAGATATTGAAAATAAGACATTGATGTATGACAGCAACATAGATCCTGATTGTAATTTCTTTAACAATAAGACAAATGAATGCAATTATTATACAAATGAGCAACTTAAAAAGGAATTCAAGGTAGAACAGGGTATAACAATGGTTCACTTTAATAGTCGAAGCTTATATGCAAACTTTCAATCCATCAAAGACTACATAACACAGTTTGAACAGCCATTCAATGTGATAGCCATATCGGAGACCTGGATAACTCCTGGAAAAGAAGAAGACTTTAAAATAAATGGATATGAATTCCTTCATGTAGACAGGATCAACAAGAAAGGAGGTGGGGTGGCACTTTACATTGATAAAAACCTAAAGTACAAAAGAATGGGAAGAATGACAACTGTTATTGATGGAGTGATGGAATGTTTATCAGTGGAAATAAGTATAGAAAAAAGGAAAAACCTAATTGTCAGTTGTATATATAGAACACCAGGATCTAAGATTGAGATATTTAAGGATAATATGGAGGACTTATTTACAAATATAAATCAGAAAAGAATGTTTATTTGTGGGGACTTTAATATTGACTTATTGAATCCAAATCATAATAAGAGTACAGAAGAATTTATTGATTCCATGTACAGCATAGGTTTATTTCCACTGATAACAAGACCGACCAGAATAACATCTCATTGTGCAACTCTATTAGATAATATATTTACAAATATAATAGAAGGAAAGATAAAAAGTGGGCTGTTAATCAATGATATAAGTGACCATTTACCAGTCTTTGCATCGTATAATTGCCATTATAAAGTGAACAACGATGGACATAAGATTATTTACAAAAGAATAAGAACAGAGAAGACCTTAAATTGTCTTAGAAATGAACTTTTAAAGCAAGATTGGAATATTGTATATGAACAAACAGAAGTTAATAAAGCTTACGAAGGATTTTTAAGAACATTTAACACATTACTTGATAAAAACTGCCCAGTAATTGAAATCAATAGGAAACACAACTATGCAGGAAGACCATGGATGACAAAAGGACTACAAAATGCCAGCAAAAAAAAGAATACCCTATATCGAGAATTCATAAAAAAGAGAACAATAGAAACTGAAATGAAGTATAAAACTTACAAAAATAAATTAACTAATATAATGAGATCCTGTAAAAGAGAGTATTACATTAAAAGGTTAGAACACAATAAAGATAACACAAGAGATATATGGAATGTATTAAACAGAATAATCAAAAATGAATCAAGGAATAATGATTACCCTGGGTACTTTATAGAAGGGACAAGAAGTATTAATAACATGGAGGAGATAGTAAATGGCTTTAATGAATTCTTCGTAAACATAGGGCCAAAACTGGCAGAAGAAATAAAGGTTGATGGAATAGAAAGGGACACTGGTGAAAATATTGAAAGGAATAGTAGCTCAATGTTTTTAAGAGCAGTGGAAGAGAAAGAGATTTATGACATGGTTAGAGGACTTAAGAACAAAACCAGTACAGACTGGAATGATATTGATATGGTAACGGTAAAGACAGTTATTGATGGTATCGTAAAACCATTAAAATATATATTCAACTTGTCGTTTCAAAAAGGAGTTTTTCCACAAAAAATGAAAGTTGCTAAAGTTATTCCCATTTACAAAACCGGTGAAAGACATCATTTTACAAACTATAGACCAGTGTCAATACTCTCCCAGTTCTCTAAGATACTGGAAAAACTCTTCATAAAAAGATTTGACAGTTTTGTGGAAAAATATGAATTAATGACAGATAGTCAGTATGGGTTCAGAAACAACAGATCAACAGCTTTGGCACTGATAGATTTAATGGAAAAGATAACGGAATGTATGGATAATAAGAGGTATGCGCTCGGAGTTTTCTTAGATCTAAAGAAGGCGTTTGATACTGTTAATCATGAAATTCTATTAAAAAAACTGGAAAAGTACGGGTTTAGGGGAGTGGTTTTGGAATGGTTAAAAAGCTATGTAGGGAATAGGCAACAATATGTACAAATAAATGAATATAAATCTAATTTGATGGATATAGCTTGTGGAGTACCTCAAGGTTCAGTACTGGGTCCAAAAATGTTTATTATGTACTTAAATGATATCTGCAGAGTATCGGAGATTTTAAAGTTTGTAATATTTGCAGATGACACAAATATACTGTGTTCAGGTGGGGAATTGCCACAGGTTTTGGAAATGATCACACAGGAATTAACGATATTAAAGAAGTGGTTTGATATAAATAAATTATCATTGAATCTCGATAAAACCAAATTTATGTTGTTTGGAAACCAAAAGAAAAACATCGAAGTAGAAATATGTGTTGACAATGTATATTTAGAAAGAGTAAATGAAATAAAATTTCTTGGGGTGATCATTGACCACAAGCTCTGTTGGAAGCCACACATTACTTATGTTCGGGGGAAATTGGCACGGGGCATTGCCGTCCTGGGAAAAGCAAAGCATATGTTGGATCAGAAAGCACTGCACATTTTATACTGTGCTTTACTACTGCCATATATGAGCTACTGTGTAGAGGTCTGGGGAAACACATACAAAAGTAACACACAAACAATAACTATAATACAGAAAAGGGCCATTAGATTAATAAATAATGTAGGGTACAGGGACCATACAAATGCACTCTTTGTCAAAATGCAAGCTATTAAATTCCAAGACTTGGTGAAGCTTAAAACAGCGCAAATAATGTATAAAGTCAGAAATAAATTGCTTCCCAAAGAAATCTGTAAATTGTTCATAGAAAGAGAAGGTGGGTATAACTTAAGAGGGAAATGGAATTTAAAAATACAAAGTGCTAGAACAACTTTAAGAACTATGTCAATCTCAATTGCAGGAGTTAAATTATGGAACAGTCTAACAGAAGAAATAAAAGACAGTCAAAACATAAAACAGTTTAAAGTAAAATATAAAAACCTAATTTTAAATAAGTATAAGAATGAAGAAAACGGGGTTAACCCAGGATGGTAATGTTGCTGGCAATGGTGTTGCGGTTCTTTTTTGGTTGTTTTTTTGTTTTTTTGTTTTGTTTTGGTTTGTTGTTTTTCCATAACTTGTGTATCTGCAAATATACACATTCTGTATTTTTCATATGAAAGAAACTATACTGTGGTGGGGCTTGCTAATTTCTTGTTTTTGATTTATGTATGTTATGTTTTGTTTTACTTCATATGTTTATATGTTTCATATGTTGTTTGTTTAATTTAAGACAAAAAAAAAATTAAATGAATGAGAGGTAAAACTTGAGGGGGTAGGGACAAATAAGTAAATACTTCAGCCTACTCCTTTTCAAACAAATAATGGAATGATATTTTGTAATGATTGTGAAGGCACATGTTTGAAATGTTTGAAATAAAAATGAACTGAACTGAACTGAAAAACTGAACAATACAAAAATATTGAGGAAAATAAATCAACAACTCCACAAACATTTTTTTAGAAATACTGCACATAAGAGACACAGCAAGAGAGAGCAATAAAAACATACGTCCTCTATTCATCCTCACCAGGGAATATTTCGTAAATTGAAGGATTCTTTCCCATAATAAGACATTTTATTTTTAAATGTTCTCTTCCAACACATCATCAAAGAAGAAATAGTATTTGTTAAACAATGGATAAAACATACAGATCCCGAGATTCGTGGTGAAGAGCTCTTGAACAATTATTTTTAATAATTAAACATGAAACAACTATAAAAACTAAAAAAAACCTTTACGTACCAATCGATTTGGGACAGTTCCCACTTAGGAAAAGTGAACGGTCAAAACCTGCTCTGTAAAAATGCAGACATAATGTAGGGGAAAAAGTCAGACATGTGACAATGTGAAAATTATTTTTAAACTTTAGTAAGTGTATGAAACTATATGTACCAGTGTGAGAACATAGAACCAACTACTGCAGCTTAAACTGAGTATTATAATAGGGACGATAGATGATGATTGAACATGCATGGTTGTTGATGTTAGATTGTTTGTGTGAGTGTTTCAGATACTTTTGATGTGCTATGTTTTCCACAAAGCCATCTTTAGGGCTTAAAGGACATGGTCTGAAAAAGAAAAAAAATCAAGTAGGCGGATTTTTTACAACAGTATTACTTCTTTTAAAAGGATTGTTTCAGAAGATAATGTGAAGTAAATCCCAGAGAGAACACAAAAAAGTGGGAATGAGACTAGAAATACTGTTTATGTCTTATGTGAAGATTATTAAACAAAGCTAAAAGAGAGTGTTCACAACATCGTATGCCATTGGGTAACTGAGTTTCTTTGAATAACAAATGGCTCCTGTAGAGGGAGGTCTATGCAAAGTCTAGCTTCTTTATCAACATGTTGCAACCAACTCTCATTTAGTTTGTTACAGAACATCTGCAGGACATTTTTTAACCATACAAATAATCAAGTGTTCTAAATTATGGGATATATGATTATTTGGAGTTTATTATTCATTTATTTTCTCCAAGGTAGGAAAAATATTTATTCTTTATAATATGAAGACAAGTCTGATTCACAACAAGCAAACTTTCTCTTTTTGTTTGTTTTTTGTTTTTTTGTTTGTTTTTTGATATTTACAGGAGTTTGGAGTGAGATCAAACTGGAGCAGTCTGCCTCTGAGGTGAAACGACCTGGAGAGAGAGTGAAGATGTTATGTACCCTTTCTGGTTATAGACTGACAAGCTACAATATATTTTGGATACGGCAGAGGCCGGGCAGAGCTCTGGAGTGGATTGGGTATATGAGCACTGGCAATAATTCTCCTGGCTATGCCAGTTCTTTTCAAAGTCGTTTCATCATCACTGAAGAAGACTCCAGCAGCAGACAGTATCTTGAGATCACAAGTCTGACAGCTGAAGATTCTGCTGTTTACTTCTGTGCCCGAGAAAGCACAGTGACAGAAAACAGAAGAACAGCTGTACAAAAACACTTAAATAGCCATGTGACTTAGATGACTTTGAAGTTTCCCTTCATATGCAGTAAATAAATAAATAAAATAACAAATTAACAAATTGAAAAAAAACCCCTCTCTACATATATCCTTTTACTGTAAGAAAATGAGATTGTATTAATTATGCAATTAATGCTAAATTGACAGGGTAAAAGGGACAGTTAAATTTAAGCAATAGCCTGAAAAAAGACAGGATAATTTTGAGAAGTAAAATGATTAACTGATGTATTATTGGAAGGTGTGTGGATGACCCTCTTTGTTCGATTAAGATGTATTCCTTATTTTATTTGCCTATATTTTCTATTTTTGCATCTGTTAACGGGACCCAAATACTTTTGTAGACTGATATAAATCATTAATTAACTAACAGTAACCTGTTAAATGTGTAACTTATATAAAGCAGAAAATGCCAGCCCACTTATCCCAGAGAAACGTGAACACTAACCTGTTCAGTTTCTGGATTGTTGTTTAATTGCTGTTTCATTGATTTCATTGATGTGTTGTATATGAATGAGTTATAAAATCAAAATATCATATGTACATGTTCCACTCAGCCTCAATGATTGGCGCCAATTAAAAACAATGATTTTTCATATGTTTGACTTTGTGCAAACACACTGGCCTCTGTTATTATACAGCTTATAAAATCTGTGGAGTTCACAGCACGTACGAAAACCATGTTTTTGGATCTCTTACTGCTGTTGGCAGTTGGAAATATGTGATTAAGTGTGAACAGCTGACACATCCAGCCTCTGTGACTGTGCAGCCACATGATCGCCTGACTATCATCTATCAGGCCTCTTATTCTGTTAGTGACTACTACACAGCTTGGACCAGAAAGGCAAGATGAGATAGTCTAGAGACAAGGTTTCATCTTAAACTGTAATTAACAACAAAAAATCACAGAGTCCTCCATCATTGTTCATTGTTTTGCTGTGATGATGTTGCATTTTTATTTTTTGCAAACAATAATTACTGGGTAATGTTAATGCTAAATATTCTGACAATGATGATAAAATTATAAATATCAATGAAAAAACTGTATTTTAAAGAACATTTGCTTTGCGCAGAATCCAAGGACACCAAAACAATCAAATGAAATTAGCCAGTTTGAATGACAAAATACCACATAAACTGAGCTACAGCTGTCAGCGAAGTTTGTTTGCATTTTTGTCATTTTGGCTCTTGTCCCAGCAGCTGTTTTATCCTGCTGTATTTTATCCAAACTTGCCAATCAGTCCAGGCAGACTTGACATTTTATAAAAATTAAATGATCCTCTTTAAGCCACAATTTTAGGTTGCAATAAATAAGTAGAGAAGTATGATAATATCTAGATGAATTAATTAATACTCTTCACAATGGTAAAATAAATAAAAAAAATTTAAAAATCATTTTGAAGCTTTGTCTAAAGAATGTGTTGTTGGAAGTAGAAAGTGGGTTTTAATATGCCAAAATATGTTGAAAACGTTCTTTAAAGGTAAGCAGTAATCCTGGAAGAAGGTCTCCATTTGTTCTTATTATTGTTATTGCAATGTCATTTTATTGATTTTTTTTTTTCTTATTTCTGATGAATTCTTTATAAGCAAACACAACAAATGAACGCTGAGGATATCCTCTGATACCTTTTCTTTAAACTTTGTTAATGCTAAAATTAAATCGTTGGTGTTAAAATCAGTAACTTGTTTTACTGCTATTACAATTGTATGATCAATCAAGTTAAAGTATTTTTTATGCTTGGTTCGCTCTAGTTAGAGTTAAAGTTTCCAGTTATGAGTTATGTATTTGATTCCATGCAAACTCGTTGTCTTCTTGTATCATTCAGCTATAAAAACTTGACAGACTGCAGAGGAGAGTTTATGTGAAAGAACATGTATCAAAAAATGTTTTCATTAGCTCTGTTATTGCTCTTAGCAGCTGGAAGTAAGAATATGTTTTGTTTCTTTGTTTGTCTTTTGTTTGTTATATAATTATATGAATGTTCAAACAATAAATATTTCCTTTTACAACAGATGTGAAGTGTGAACAGCTGACACAGCCAGCCTCTTTGACTGTGCGGCCAGCTCAACCTCTGACCATCACCTGTCAGGTCTAGCTGTGAGCAGCTATTGGACTCACTGGGTCAGACAACCTGCAGGAAAATGACTGGAATGGATTGGAGAAGAGCGTGCAGCATACACAACATACTACAACGATTCACTCAGAAACAAATTCAGTATTTCCGTTAAAGGTTAAAGAGGGATACTCTGATATGATGATAGATGATGATGATGATGGTGGTGATGATGGTGATGATGATTATTATTATTATTATTATTATTAAAAATAATAATATTGGCTCCCGCTTAATAATTGTTCTCTTTCAGGTGATTGCCTGTGTGGTAACAGCTTTTCACTTTTACTTAATCACTAGACACATAACACTGTTTGTTCTGAAAAATATCAATCTTGTGCCATAATGCAGCCCATCAAAACATTAATTCACATACTAAGAAATGTCTTTATTATAAGGACCTTAACACATAACACTATTTCAGTCATGAGTGATGACTTGGAAGACTTGAACATGATTTACTGAATTAGAGAAGTTAATGTATTTGGCGATTAGACTCAAATGATCCATCATGGCACAATGGAATCCCAGCAATGATAGGATTTAGGACAGGACCCCCCAGAGTCGAGACGCTATTGATGGTGGTGACGATGAAGACTGAGGCTTGAATGGAGCTCTGGCTGAGGTCTCTGAGGTGTAGTTGGTGAGAAGGTGGGTTGCAGGCAGGAGAATCTGAAATGGAGAATGATGGAGAGCACAGATTTAAACCATGCGAAGATTGAGGCTGATTGTCTCTGAGAAGGTGGTTGAGAAGAAAGGGTTAGCAGTAGTCATGTAAGGCTGATGAGTGATTACAGATCTTCCTTATATATTGTGCACAAGCTTCATGCAGAAGAGTATAACCCACAATCCAAATATTTAACAATCATGGTAACAATCATGAACAGACTATCAGTGCAGCGAATAATCAAAAAAGCAGGGAACAGGTTAAAGACAAAGTTGATGAAACCGTCCAAACTATAATACAAAAGAGGATAATCTGGAAGACTGTACTGCGCTGTACATGATTATACAACAAACAAGAAAACAAGGAATATTAAGAAATGCATAAAAAGCTTGAATGGAAGGAGACAAGTTTGTATGACACATTTGAGGTGAACATCGTTTCTTAGGCGGCATCACTTTATTATTAGATAATGTGACATGAAGCACAGATACTCCATTTAAATTTGAATCCAGCAGCTGGCTGAAGCTTTCTGGTGTGAGAGTTTGGATGTTCTCTGTGAACTCCCAGTACTTTGGCTTCCCCTCTTAGTCCAAAGACACTCTTATTAGGTTAACAGACAGGGTGTCATATTGTAGAGTATTTAAAGTGAGGACACAACATGCAGGACGCTAACCCTAAGTCAAAAAAGGTGAGCCTTTTATTTTGGCTGAAAAAAAGTCCAGCCCAAAATATAACAGATTGTAACACAATGCGACAAATCCAGGCAACACAGAGAAACACATATGAAAACAGACAGGGTAGGAAAACAGTACAACTGTTGTGGTTTTTGGTTTTGATCCAGTGTTTTGAGTTAGTGGATTTTCTGGTTTTGTTCATTATGAATTTTACAGTCAGTTAACGTTTATATTGTTTGTTGCTGTCATTACCTCAGTATATTTAATCTTGTTCTGTTTTACATTGTGTCAGACCTCCCTGTGTGTTCCCCGTCCTCTTGTGTCTAATTTCCTGTGTTAGTTATTGGTGTCTCCCTGTAAAGTCAGCCTTGTCTCCATGTTTTAGCTCTTTTGCACATAAATCTATTTAATACTTCAATGTTTTGTCTCCATTTATTTATTCATGCTATTTTTATTTAATCTATTTGTACATATTAACCAGCGTCTATGTGTGGAAAGCAGAGAGAAATGCTTTTTCTTTGCACACATGACAATAAACACTTTGAAACCTTGAATCTTGAATGCTAGTTTGTCTATTTCCCCAGTCGGGTCTCTGTGAGGTCTATCATGTCTGTTTATGAATGTCAAGCTTGCTCTCTCTCTGTCTCTGTCTCTCCCTCGTCCTCTGTCTCTAGCTATCTCACTTTCATGTCTCTACCTCCCTGGCTCTCTCTGTCGTTCCACTCTGCCATATCTATTTGCTTGTTATGTTTGTTATACTCTTCCCACATCAAGTTGTGTGCCCTAGTCTGTGTATCCGTGTGTCTTATTTTGCCTCTTGTGCTTTGTGTTCAATTTGGCTTCCCCTGTCTCATCAGTCACATTTATGTTAGCTGTGTTTTCACCTGTGGCCTGTTCCCTAATTAACCCTTCTGTGTTTATATTATCTGCATGTCCCTCATCCCTCAGTTCTGTGTATTCTGCCTGCCTAGTGTCTTCCCAGTTTTAGTTTTGTTATCTGTGAATTTGCAGTAAAGCTGCCTTTAAGTTTAGTTTTGCCTGTGAGTCCTGTACTTTTGGGTCCAATCGTGCCTGCCTCACACAGCAACAAACAAAAATTATAAACAAAAAAGACAAAACTTTACAAGGAATAACTTATGTAAAAGAAATACAATTAATAATTGTCATAACTGATCTGGCTTTGATATTTAAATTATACACAAACTACATATTCAGAGTATCTGTGATACTGTACAGTTATCACCTTCCTATGAGGAGGAGTCAATGCAAAATTTAAAAACTCATCAGGTCTACTTAACTGACTGCAGGGAGAACAGAAGCAATCAAGCAATTCAACACGATGGACTACAGGACAGGACTGCTTGTCATGGTCCTGGGTCTTTTGACCCAGCGTTTTAAGTTTGAGTTTATTTTGTTCATTAGGTTATCTAAGTTCATTTGGTTATTAGACTCCTTGTGTTTTCTTCCCCTGTATTTAAGCTTCCCCTCACCCTTCGTGTTTCATGCTGCGTGTCTTATGTTATCAAGTTTGTATTATTATGCCTAAGTGTTTCTAGTTATTATTTTCCCCTCGTGTTTCCAACCATGTTAAATCTCCCCTGCTCTTAATGCGTTTCATGTCTGTGTCTTACGTTGTCAAGTTCGGGTTGTCATGTCTATGTCTCATTAGGTTTCCTGTTTTATTGTGAAGAGGTCTGGTGTTCTGTGTTCATCATGTTCAGTTTTACTCTCCCACTGTGACGTCATTATGTTCATGTGTGCCAGCTGTTTCCTCATGTGTCTCCACTTCCCCTAATCACCTCCTGTGTATTTAAGTCCTCTGTTTTCAGTGTGTGATGGTCAGGTCGTCTGTTGTCCATGCCATGCTTCCAAGTTTCTTGTCTAGGTTTTTCTTATTGTTTGTTTAGATTCCCCAGTTTAGGTTTGTGTTAATTTTGCTTCAGTTTGCCTTGCCCTTTGTTTGTACCTTTTCTACCAGCCATATTAAACGGCTCACCTTTTGTTAACATTCAAGTTTTGTTCCCTGTTCCTTGGAGTCTGCATTTTGGGTCCTTTTTTTCAATTCATACAGTCTGCCCTCGCCAGACTGTGACACTGCTTCTCTTTACTCTCTACTGGGCAGGTGAAGATTCAACTTCAATATGCATAAATAATGTTTTTGTGACACAAATTAATTCACATAATTTTTGAAAACTCTTCCCAGGTGTCAATGGTCAGACTCTGACAGAATCTGAACCAGTTACTAAAAGGCCTGGAGAGTCCCACAGATTGACCTGCACAGTCTCTGGATTCACACTCAGCAGCTACTACATGGCCTGGGTTAGACATAGCATCAATAGCTTAAGATGAATATGACTAGTATTATTTTCACTCTTTAGTATAATAATCAGATATTATTATCTGATGAAGTCAGAAGAAAGAGCAAGAGAGATCAGTTTAGTTCAGCTTTAATCATTTTCTCTGTAGGTGTTATGCTGGACAGTTGGATATTGTAAAGACCTTTAAGTGGATTTATTTTAGTAACGTGTGTGTTTCTGAATAAACACAGAATAATCAGATAAGTGATCCATGGAGATAACAATGATTTTTTTTTTTTTTTAACATGATAGACTGTAAGACAGGACAACAATGTCTTCAAGTCTCTTTTTGGCAGGTGAAGCTTTCTTTGACATTTATTTAACATGATCTGGTCTGTCCTGTTACGTTTGCATGTGTTCATTGTCAGACAGAATCTCAACCAACAGTTTCAAAACTCTAACAAAGTTGTTAAAATGAATTGACTTGAAAGCAGGACAGCTTTACTGACAGCAGTCTCTAAATCTGTTTGCTTCATCACTGGTTTTCTTTAGGTGGGCACCACTTTTTGCACAATTTTAGTAGTAAAGAATTTGGAGAGATTAAAAAAACAAAAAAGAAAACTAAATAAACACATTTAAAAAAGACTTTTTAGGTTAATAGCATCAATAGCTCAATATGAGTATGACTGTAGTATTATTTTCACTCCTTAGTATAATACTCAATTATGATTGTCTGATAAAGTCAGATAAACAGAGAGATCAATTCAGTTCAGCTTTAACCATTTTCCCTGTAGCTGTTATGCTGGATAGTTGCATACTGATAAGACCTTTAGGTGGATATATTTGAGTAATGTGTGTGTTTCTGAATAATCAGATCAGTGATCCATGGAGGTAACAATGATTTTTGCTTCCACTAGTGTGTTTAGTATCTGTCTCATCAGGCTAGACTAAATATTTGCAGTCTGGACACTCATTGGATGTCACCTGTCTGAGCTCAGATTCTTCTGTTATAACAGCAACTGGTTAAAAAGAGATTATTTACTTCTTTCTTGTAAGATAAGAATAAATATATACATAAAAAAACATTTCCTAGATCCTATACAAACACTATTCATTAATACAACTCTCAGTATTGTTATGAAAATGAAATTTGGATATTAGAGATTTTAGGACTGGTTGTGTGTTCTTCACCAGAGGTTCTGTATTGACAGTATCTTAGCTTTCCCTTAGACTGCACTCTTCTGGATAAATGGTAAACCGTTACCATACAAATGACCTGTATTTGTATAGCACTTTACACTAAATTAAGTCATCCACCCATTCACACACACATTCACACTGGATAGACACCTCTGATGCTGTGCCTGTAATCTACTGAGGCCCGATCTTCCAGTTTTGGGGTTCATGTTCCTATTACATTCAGATAACTTTATTAATCCAAAAAAAGGCAATTTCTTCTGCTACTTACCCACACAAAATACTCACACAATCAAACTCCAAGGTTCAAAATAAACCATTAACAGTTAACAATAAATTTCAGAACCCATTCTGAAATATTACTGTAAATATAACTGAGAAGGCAGAAAAATCCATGTGTTGTTTAAAATATTGAAGAGTTGCCTGAAGATCCTGTGATGAGATTGTTTTACTGTAGCAAACACAACAGAAAGATTAAACTATTAATTCTTATATAATAATAAACAGATAGTATAATGATGAGAAATTTTTCACCACCACTTATCCATATATCCACACATATCCACACAAATCCGGTATTCAGTACAATAAGTTGTGAGAGAAAGCAAATGGCAACACTATTCTTTTAAGATTTACAAATACTGTTTATGTCTTATGTACAGATTAACACTAGACAAACAGCTCATAATCTTATATGATTTTATCTGCTTTCCAAAAAAGTTAAGTTGTGTAACTGAGTTTTTGAATAACAAATTCCTCCTGTAGAGGGACTTCTATGCACGTTTTGCCTGCTTATAAACACTTCAGAGCCATTTCTCATTTAATTTTTGACAACAGAAATTCTTGGAGTTTATTCTTTATTTTTCGTACAGTTCCGCATTCAGCTCGCATCTCCAGGTTCCGGCGTGCTACTCAACACATGATTAGATGAATGCCGCCAGCCTCCCACTGACCCTGCCCCTGAAACCACTGCCTCTGCAGCTGACTGACAGCCCACACCCCACCACATATATTTTATCAGTCTGTTATGTTCTGTTGTATTTTTATTTCAGTGAGAGACACTATAAAAAAGTGGAGCTGTATCTCAGGATATGTGAGAATTTTCAGTCAGCTCAAGGCTGTTTAAACATCTCCAGAGACAACAGCAAAAAAGCATGTGAATCTGGAGATAAGCAGTTTGAAAAATGAAGATTATATTTGTTACTGTGCTCGAGGGTCACAGTGGCTGGACTGAACACAGTGACTCTGATCATGGACTCTTTTAAAGGGTGATTCAAACATCCGGCACATACTTAGAACATTCTTACTTTGTCTTCCACAAAAATACACTTGTTATAACTGTTCTTACAGGCAATCTTACATATTACTATTTACTATTAACTTAATAATTTACAGTATTTAGATGATACCAATTGAGTCACAATTTTATATTTATTTGAGAAGCACTTAGAGTACAGCAGGTATCTGGGAGTGTGTGTGTAACAGCAGTCTAATATAAGATATAGTCCCTTTTCATCTCATTGCTTGAACTTAAAATACATTGCAAAGTAACAACAGTAAAACGAAGTCACCTTTCATAATGTATGTCTTACATCTGAGTGAGTAATGAAATTAGAATCTAATAGAATAATTTTCCATGCATGTTTTCATGTTGTTTGTATAGGCAGTTTTTTCAGCAGGCTTCAGTTCGACCCTAATGAATGCTTCATGCATTTGTATGCAAATTCATTGACTTCTTCTGTTATGCAGGTATAAAAGCTTGACATCAGACTGTGTTGTGGAGTTCACATCATGACACGTTCATCAAAAAACATGTTTTCTGTAGCTCTGTTATTGCTCTTAGCCACTTCACGTGAGTGTCTTTAACATTCACAGTATTTGTTTTGTAATATAAACAATTTGTCACAAATCTTTTTTTTTTTTTTAAACAGGTGTGAAGTGTGAACAGCTGACACAGCGAGCCTCAGAGACTGTGCAGCCAGGTCAACGTCTGACCATCACCTGTCAGGTCTCTTATTCTGTGAGCAGCTGGCACACAGCTTGGATCAGACAGCCTGCAGGGAAAGGTCTGGAGTGGATTGGGATGGCACGTACTGGATCTACAACATACTACAAAGATTCACTTAAGAGCAAGTTCAGCATTTCCACATATTCCTCCGACAACAGAGTGACATTAAGTGGACAGAATATGCAGCCTGAAGACACAGCTGTGTATTACTGTGCCAGACTCCCACATTAACACACACAATCAGCAGCTCTGTACAAAAACCAGTGAGAGCCTCAATACTTAAACTCACCAGAGGAGGAGCCCCCAGGCCACTTATTATGTTTTGACATAGATGCTTATTAGAGGAAGAGGCAGTCGATGAGAAAAAGAAAATCACTTGTAAAAATATACATTAAAAACACAAACACTAAAAATATCTTTTTAGGTCTTAACTTCAGAATGCAACAAATAAATAAACAAGGTAAGGTTATAAGGAGTTAAATAAATCAGTGGCACAATTCTGGTGGAGGGTCTTTAGTTTCCATTTGTTGTCATTTTGCCTCATAACATTTAGTTGTTGTGAGAAAGACAAAAAAGTTGTTGTGTACAAAGACAAAAATAAAAATTCTTAATAATATGTAAAGTGTGAAGTTACATATTAGAAACAGTGAGATGCTTGACATGCGTTTTGTTTAAATCAATCAATGGAATTTTTTACAGATTTCTATAAAATTATTTTGTTCTTATTTTCTCTTTTTCTTTGTGTGTAATGTGAGCCTTAAAGCTGGTTATGTAATCAATTTTTTACCAGTTGTTACTTGAAAAATGAGAGCTATGAACTAACTGTAAGTAGTAAAAGTCTGTACATGTTTTAATATTCTACTATACCTCTTATGGTCATTTCTCTATACTAAGTTTAGGTTTAGACAAAATATTTCATTGAAAAAAGGAAGGTTTACATTTTGCACTTCTGTTTCCTGCCTATTACTCAGAAACTACCACAGGTAATTGAGTGGTAATGGTTTGAAAATTACTCCATTATTACGTTCTTGTTTCTGCCTTGTTACCCTACTTTCCCCATTATTACGCAGCTATAATACAAAGTGCAACACAAATCTTGTCAGAAGCAGTTGATTCCTGTCTGTGAGGAGGAGTCAAAAAATCAAATGCAAAAACTCAACTTCTACTTAACTGAGGGTTGAAGGGAACATTTAACACTCAGATCACACAATGGCTTATAGGGCAGGGCTGCTGATTTTAACTGTCTGCTGGGCAGGTGAAAATTGTATATGTATATGGTGTATATGTATCTCTCTTTCTTTCTCTCTCTCTCTCTCTCTCTCTCTCTCTCTCTCTCTCTCTCTCTCTCTCTCTCTCTATCTAATACATTTCTTTTTCATTTGGACAGGTGTTGATGGCCAGACTCTGACACAGTCTGAACCAGTGGTCAAAAACCCTGGTAATTCACACAGACTGACATGTACAACATCTGGATTCACATTCAGCAACTACTGGATGCACTGGATCAGACAGGCTCCTGGAAAAGGACTGGAATGGAATGCTATTATACGCACTTGAAGTTATAGTTATTCTACGTATTATTCCCAGTCAGTCCAGGGTAGATTCATCATCTCCAGAGATGATTCCAGCAGTAAACTCTATCTACAGATGAACAGCTTGAAGACTGAGGACACAGCAGTTTATTACTGTGCCCGACACAACACAGTAAGAGACAGCAATAGAAATACCATACAAAAACTACTTCCTCTATTTCCCAACACCAGGGAATGTTTGGTTGACTCAGGGCTTTTTTCCTAAAAAACAGAGATAGTTTTGGCATGCCCTTACAACCCATTAAAAGACACACATTAAAAAAGAATAACATATACTCTTTTAAAAATCAATAAAACATACAGTGTCATTATCACTTACAGTAGAGATTACTGAGAAGTATGTCACTATCTAAACATGTATAAACGACATCAACAAATTATTACAGCATTTCACCAATGGGTTGCCATTATTAGATATGATGGTGGAAGCACTTACTATTCTCAGTCAGACCAAGGCCGGTTTACCATCTCCAGAGACAACAAGCAGCAGCTGTATCTGCAGATGAGTCTGAAAACTGAACATTCTGCTGTTTATTATTGTGCTCAAAAGCTACAGTTACTGAAACTGTTCAACAGCTGTACAAAATCCTACCTTCCTCACTGTTAGGCCAGTAATATTGTCAAGATTATGTCGCAACTCTTCTCTTCTTACTTCCCTTTTTCATTAGATACATCAATAGAAATTTGATTCCCAACTAAAATTTGTATTTTTTTAAACTGACTTTTTGATCATTTGGTCCTTTCTTTAAGCAGCAAACCACTCCAGATTAGACTTAAGAGTAGGGATGGGTGCCATGATGGCACCGGATATCGGTAGTAACCAGACCGAAAAGCAGCGCACATTTCGGTGCTTTATTTCGGTGCTTTTTTTTCCTGAGATGTCTCACACTTTGGATTCTAGCCAATCATTTTACATTTGCAAGCGTAGTAGGCGGGGCCAGGTACGTACGTTCTTTTAGAGCAGAGCTACAGATTAAAAATGCCCAAGGCGAAGCAGTCAAAAGTCTGACTGTACTTCACAGCAAAAGATGCAAACTCAGCAGCCTGCAACAAGCGCTTTAAGCTGATACTGTGCAAAGGAGGTAACACCTCGGATCTGATGAAACACCTGGTGACGCATAGCGTTTTTTTTTTAAAGTCGAGAAATGCACCGTATTTGATAGCTTGCTGCGAGACATCACACTGTGCACATCTACTGCGGGTGGGTTGCCTGTTATCGACCCGGAGTTAGCAACATCCCCCAAGAACCCAAAGAGGAGAGTCCTGGCCCCTAGCCCTGCTAGTGTAGCAGAAATGATGACGGATGATGATGGCAGCAGCAGCCGTTCTTCTCTGGGTCAGTAGCTTAATGTTGTTTGTGTAATTTACGTTCAGTAGGTTAACCACGTTATTACATTAATGCATGTAAGGTGAACTAGCAAACACCGTCATAGCTACATGCGGCTGTCTTCTTGTTTGATGGCAGATACTCCCTTCACCCTGGCCAAAAAGGCTAAAATGACCAAAGAAAGTGGGAAACAGCTAAACATGAGAGGTTTTTGGATAAAGTTTGGATTTTTTTCCCCCATTGTTTAAGCACTGCTTCCAGCCAAGAGTGATACCTTATAAATCCCCTATAGCTGCAGAAAAGGCTAACACTGTTATCTTTTTACAAAAAAAACAGCCGAACATGAGAGGTTTTTGGACAAAGTTTGTGTTCTTCATTCTTTAAGCACCGGTTTGAGCACCGTTTAAGCACCGGCACCGTTTCAAAAGTACCGGTTTGGTACTGGTATCGGATAAAACCTAAACAATACCCATCCGGTACTTAAGAGTTTTTAAAAATTAAAAGAACTTTAGGAGGCAACAAATAAATCGGTGAAATATGATAATAATTATAAGAAAATGGATCAATTATTGCACAGTTCTGTGCAAGGGGTCTTTATTTTTCGATCTTTTCTTTCTAAGGTATGAAAACAAATCTATGTTTGTTTTCCACTTATACTTAAATTAAAAGCAGTGTAACAATCAGTAACTTGTTTTTATTGCTATTACAATTCAACGATCAATCAAAAAAATACGCTTTGTGCATTTTCCAAGCATGTTGACAGTGATGCTTCACGTGACTGACTCTATGCAAACTCTTTGACTTCATCTGTTACTCATCTATAAAAACTTGACTGCACACCACACAGTAGAGTGCATGAATGCCACTTTAATCAAAAATAATGTTTTCTTTAGCTTTGTTAATTGTCTTAGCAGCTGAATGTGAGTGTAAATCTGTCAGAATCAGCTGTTTTATTGTTGTATTTTATTTTATGTTTTTTATCTTGTAATTTGCTAAATGTTCGCAAAATATTTTATTTTCCAACAGGTGTGAAGTGTGAGCAGCTGACACAGCCAGCCTCTTTGACTGTGCGGCCAGGTCAACCTCTGATCATCACCTGTCAGGTCTCTTATTCTATGAGCAGCTATTGGACTCACTGGATCAGACAGCCTGCAGGAAAAGGGCTGGAGTGGACTGGAAGAGCATGTGATGGATGCACATCAGAATACAAAGATTCACTCAAAACCAAGTTCAGCATTTCCACAGAATCTTCCAGCAACACAGTTACTTTAACTGGACAGAATGTGCAGGTTGAAGACACAGCTGTGTATTACTGTGCCAGAGAGTCACAATAACACAAAACATCAATAGACCTGAACAAAACACTCTTCAGTGCTTCAGTAATCCAACAAAGGAGGAGCCTTCAAACTACTATAATATAAAGACTTGATTTTTAAACATTTTCTTTTATGTGAGTGGAAGGGCAGCAGGAGATTAGGTTTTGGCTTTCAGTGATCATGTTAAGACACATACAACTATTACATTTTTGTGGAAAAGATCATGATTTGAGCTAAAATACAGCCCTCAATGACATTTTTTGAAACCAAAGGTGGTGGAACCAGTAAAATCAATAATCCTGTTTATTTTTGCGCTCGACACTCGATACATTGATTGATATGGTTACAAAACTCCTACTTAACTCACTGTTAGGACACAAATAATATTAGTTATCTCAATTCTTTTCAATATATAAGTTAATGGAAATTTGATTATAGATTATAGAGCTAAAAAATGATGACAGTAAAGAGACAACATTATCATCTCTGTACTGAATGAATTAAAGAACTACTTCTTCCACAAGCAGCAATGGTGCCAAAAATGAGGCTTCAGCCAAAAATAAATAACAGAATAAGTGTGTCAGACAGCTCAATGTCATCATAAGCATTTTTCTCCAACTCTGAAACACTGGTAGCTGAAATAAAAAGATTAATTAATTACTGCTAATGTTGTTAAAATAAATACTTTTTCTAAGGAATGTATTAAAAGTAGAAAGTGGGTTTCATCATGCCAAAATATACTATAACCATGCTTTAAGGGTAAGGAGTAATTCTGACAGAGAGCCTCTTAGTTTCCATTTGTTGTAATTATGGTTATGCAATGTCAATTTATTGAATATGTTTTTCATTAATTCTAGTGAATTCTCTTCAAACAGTATAATCAGCACTTTGGTTCATTTTGGTTAATTAAATGCTGAAATGAAATGCAGTCTTACCACTGGTGACTTGTTTTACTGCTGTTACAATTACAGTTTGTACAGTCTATGAAGCATATTTTTTTTACTTTGCATAATATGACTGGCTCCAGTTAGATGAACCAGTCATGTTATGCAACATAGCTCCAGTTAGATCAGTTTCCAATGATGATTCATGTAAATGATTCTATGCAAACTCTTTGTCTTCGTGTGATTCAGATATAAAAACTTGACTTGTAGAACAGACTTCACTTCAAATTGCTTTTAGCAAAAACAATGTTTTCTCTAGCTCTGTTACTGCTCTTAGCAGCTGGATGTGAGTGTCTCTAGATTTGTCACAGTCAGCAGGTTTTTTTGTTTGTTTGTTTTTTTTGATAAATGTTCACAAACCATTTATTTTTTCAACAGGTGTGAAGTGTGAACAGCTGACACAGCCAGCCTCTTTGACTGTGCGGCCAGGTCAACGTCTGACCATCACCTGTCAGGTCTCTTATTCTGTTTCTAGCTATTGGACTCACTGGATCAGACAGCCTGCAGGAAAAGGACTGGAATGGATTGGAGAAGCACGTGCTGGATACACAACATACTACAAGTTCAGTATTTCCACAGACTCTTCCAGCAAAACAGTTACTTTAACAGGACAGAATGTGCAGCCTGAAGACACAGCTGTGTATTACTGTGCCAGAGAGCCACACACCGTAACACAAAACATCAATAGACCTGAACAAGAACTCTGCAGTGCGTCTGTAGTTGTAAACCAGCACATGAGGAGCTTCTGGACCATTGTTGTTTTTAAATGCCACTTTTAAACAGATCAAGTATCGTATGATAATAATAATAAATGATACAAAAAAGATCACTTTTTTATAATTATTTGTTTTAATACCTTTAAATGTTAATTGTGCCACATATATGTACTGTAAATGTCTTAAGCTTCATCATTTTCAAAAAGAAAACACTTTGCATTGGGATAAAAATACTACATCTTTCTCAGTTCACAGTTTACACTAAATATAACTAAATATATATCCCGATGATATAACACTAATTGTGTTCACTTTCAGGACAGCAAATACTTTTCTTCTAACAGATGCTGCATGTCATTCCAGTCTCAAGAATTCTGCAATATTGCTTCCGGCTTAATAAATTTTCCCTTTTAGGTGGATGTCCGTGTGGTGACAGTTTTTCACTTTTACTTGCTGGTTTTACGTAGCTAACCCCTTTTGGTTTGAAACATATCAAACTTATGCTCAAATTGAGTCCTTTAAAACATTAACTCACACACTGAAAAATGACATCTGTCATAAGGACCCAAACACGTAACACCATGTAGTAGCGTATAATCCACATTCCAAAGTTTTAGGCTAAAGACAGATCACATCCATAAACAGACTATTGGAAAACCCAGAAGACACAACTGCCAAGACCAGTTAACTGACCAAGTCTCTGCTACTGAGCTGGACAAGACTGTTTGAATACATCAGCTGACTGGAGCCTTTCTGTGTCGAGTTTGCATGTTGTTGCTGTGCTTGTCTGAGCTCTCTCCAGGTACTTTGGCTTCCTGCCACAATCCAAATTAGGTACTCTATAGTGGCTGTATCTTTGTTTGCCATGTAATAGAGTCGGTGTCTTAATTTGTGAGTAGTGTCCAAATAGCTAGCAGTAAGAAGTTGTGTAACTGAGTTTTTGAATACCAAATTCCTCCTGTAGAGGGGGGTCTATGCAAAGTTTTGCTTCCTTATAAACATGTTGTTGCCAATTCTCATTTAATTCATGAAAGAAAATCTTAAGAACTTTTTTACCAATTTACACATATTGATTATAAAGTTTTCAAGATTATGGGATATATGATTTACTTTAAATTATTCTTTATTGTTTTTCTCAAAGGTAAGAAAGAGATTCATTCTTTAAAACGGTGAAAAAGTCTGATTCATGAAGCTCATGTTGTTTTTTTCTGTTTTTGATTATTTTGCTCACAGAAGTTTGGAGTGAGGTCAAACTGGAACAGTCTCCCTCTGAGGTGAAAGGATTTGGAGAGAGAGTGAAAATGTCATGTGCCCTTTCTGGTTATACCCTGACAGAAAATGATATTCACTGGATACGACAGAGACCAGGAAGAGCTCTGGAATGGATTGGGTATATGAGCACAGGCTATAATTCTCCTAGCAATGGCAGTTCTTTTCAACATCGTTTCATCATGACTGAAGAAGACTCCAGCAGAAGACAGTACCTTGACATCAACAGCTTGACATCAGAAGATTCTGCTGTTTACTTCTGTACTTGACAAAGTACAATGATGTAAGACACTGGAGCAGCTGCACCAAAAACCTCACCATATACTAATATCACATATGATCTTGATGATTTCTGGATTCTCCTGCTGAAAAAAAACTTTCATACATATTTTAAAAAAGGAAAATAAAGATACTGAAGCCTGAGTTGTTCCTGGTGTGTTCATTGGAGTATAAATATTAGGTACAAAGGTCTTAGACATTTCAAAAAGGAGAGTGCGTGAGACAGGGCGTCTACAGTGCTTTGAGTGTTCAAGTAGAGTAGAAAAGTGCTAAATAAGAACCAGTCCATTTACCACTGCTTGTAGACATAAACAGGCATGCACACTATTTAAAGCAACCATGTATTCAAAAAGAAATAATGTTTGAATTCCAACCTGAATACATAATAAATTAATCAATTAAAAGTCTCAAAATAAATCAATTTCTATTCTTTCACTTCTGTGAGAGGTCTTTGCAAAATTTGACACATCACACTGTCTCACACATCATCTAACAATATCATCATCTTAGTAATACAGTTAAAGACATCACAAGAGTCTATTTCTAAATTGTTCCTCTATAGGTATGAAGTAGCAGAAACAAACATACTTAAAGGGCAGTTACAGCATTACCTATGTAAAATGTCAAATATGTCACACAGACTGTTTCATCCTCGTTTCTATTAAGTCACTATAATGTCAAACAAAGTGATAAACACTGATCTTGATTAAATGGCACTGACCCTGGACTCATTTAAAAGTTGATTTTAAACATGCAATATTTACTTTTTACATCCTTACTTATACTTCCCACAAAGAATTGAGTTTTTATTTAAAAAAAAAAAATGATGCAGAGTATAAACTGAGTCAAAATTGTATATTTATTTGTTGAGTGATTAGATACAGTACACAAGTATATATTAATAATAATTTAATAATCTGGCCATATGCTGAATACCATGTCTCTTTAATGCAATATAATATACCATTAACAGAAGTGACAGTAGCAGTCCTTTTTACCTCATTGTTTGACTTATAATTTAAATGTAACTCAATGTAACCAACAGTGACCAGAAGTCAGCTTTTTTTATTTATGTCAAACCTTTGAGGTTTTTTTTTTTAAATATATATTGTCTTTAAGCAGCAGATTCTTCAACGGGCAACAGTTAGACCCTAATGAACGCTTTATGCATTCATATGCAAACTTACTGACTTCCTCTGTTACTCAGCTATAAAAGCTGTGGCAGACTGTGGCGTGAGGTTCTATGTCACGTTCATCAAAAAACATGTTTTCTGTTGCTCTCTTACTGTTCTTAGCCACTTCATGTGAGTCTCTTAAGTTGGGTAACATTCAGCAGATTTTGCTTTTTCATATAACCTGCAGTTTATCACGAAACATTTTCTTCTTTAACAGGTGTGAAGTGTGAACAGTTGAATCAGCCAGCCTCTGTGATTGTGCAGCCAGGTCAACGTCTGACCATCACCTGTCAGGTCTCCTATTCTGTTAGTGGCTATTGGACAGCTTGGATCAGACAGCCTGCAGGGAAAGGACTGGAGTGGATTGGAAGCGCATCAACTGGATCTACAACACAATACAAAGATTCACTTAAAAGCAAGTTCAGTATTTCCACAGACTCTTCCAGCAAAACAGTTACTTTAACTGGACAGAATGTGCAGCCTGACGACACAGCTGTGTATTACTGTGCCAGAGACCCACAGTAACACAAACAGTCAGCAGACCGGTACATAAACCCCTCAGAGCCCCACCAGAGGAGGAGCCCCTAGACCACTTATGAAGGGAGAGGCAGTCTGTGCCAAACATTTTGCAAAGAAAGTGCATTTATTGAACTTCAGTCAAACTTAAATTAGAAAGTTCTTCTGGTCTGTAACCCAGAGTGTTTAAGCTGCTTATCTATTTCACTAGAGGTTTCCCAGTCAGTCAAACTCAATTCAATTGTCAACACTCTGGTCCATGTCAGTCTGCCTTCCATCCATCTTCATCCGCTTTATCCGGGGCCGGGTCGCGGGGGCAGCAGCCTAAGCAAAGAGGCCCAGACCTCCCTCTCCCCAGCCACCTCCTCTAGCTTATCCGGGGGAATACCAAGGCGTTCCCAGGCCAGCCGAGAGACATAATCTCTCCAGCGTGTCCTGGGTCTGCCCCGGGGCCTCCTCCCGGTGGGACATGCCTGGAACACCTCACCCAGGAGGCGCCCAGGGGGCATCCTTGTCAGATGCCCGAACCACCTCAGCTGGCTCCTTTCGATGTGGAGCAGCAGCTGCTCTACTCTGAGCCCCTCCCGGATGGCCGAACTTCTCACCCTATCTCTAAGGGAGAGGCCAGCCACCCTTCGGAGGAAGCTCATTTCTGCCGCTTGTATCCGCGATCTCGTTCTTTCGGTCACTACCCACAGCTCGTGGCCATAGGTGAGGGTAGGGACGTAGATCGACCGGTAAATTGAGAGCTTCGCTTTTACACTCAGCTCCCTCTTCACCACGACGGACCGGTGCAGCGTCCGCATTACTGCAGCTGCAGCCCCAATCCGTCTGTCGATCTCCGGCTCCCTTCTCCCATCACTCGCGAACAAGACCCCGAGATACTTGAACTCCTCCACTTGGGGCCTTGGAGCCAGTCTGCCTTCATTTACTTTAAATCTCAGTATATTCTGTCATTCTCTCTTCCTGGAGTCTAGTTTCTGTGACCCTTTCCTTCCCCATTTTAAACTCATCCTGGTCATTCAAAGAGCCTTATTCAAGTCTTCATCTGCTTTACTTTCACTGTCACTAGCGTATAGACTCTGCAGGTTCTGTTTTACTTCCTTTGACTGTTGGGCCTCAGCTCTGCTACATTAGTTCTTTGCTTCATTCTTTTGAAATAATCTCTCCTTACTTAATACAGTAATACCAATGAGATACCACGACTTATCTACTTCACACTTTGTTGTTTCTAAAAAGAAGACATCAATATTAATACTGAAAAGATACATACAATATGTTTTTATGGTGTTTTTATGGTTTTCACCCCTACATCAAAGTTCCACAGACATCAATACTGTATTCAAGAGGCGTTGTATGTAAAGCAACAGTAGATATGGGATACTGGCTGCACAGTGAAGAAAAATAAAATGAAAATAAAAGGCAAATTAAAATCAAATATAAACACAAAATATTCAAAATGATCGTTAGGAGAAAGTAGTCAAACATTTATGAAGGACAACATAGAAATAACTCAGAATAGATAAATAGATAAATAGACAGCCTCATCAACTACAGACCTATGTATAGCCTTCCCATCTGTACTTATGAAGTTTTCGAGCAAATAGTTTACTAGTTTGCTTAAAGAGCAAAATGGTCCATGGAGGGTGCCATCACCATCAGCCCTCAGAAGGGGCTGAGCCATCTGGAGCCATCTGGAGAACCACCAAACTGGACCACCTTCAGATGCTCACTGCCACCTGCTCTTGGATCAAATATTTCCTCTCCAACCAACCTCAGTCAGTTAGACTCAGCCCCCACTCAGCACTGGTTCCCCAGACAGTTGCTTTCAAAGTCGTCTGCTGTACACCCTGTACATATA
The DNA here is from genome assembly GCF_057382185.1 of Mchenga conophoros. NCBI lineage: Eukaryota > Metazoa > Chordata > Actinopteri > Cichliformes > Cichlidae > Mchenga > Mchenga conophoros. Next base: position 20,482,298 of record NC_140529.1, read on the forward strand.
CAACTGTACATGACAATGTCATTGTCACACATGCTGCTGACACCATTGTTTTTGGTCTCATCTCTTGACTGAGTTGAGGCAGCGTACAGGGCAGAGGTAGGTATGAAGTAGCGGATACAGAAAGGCATGTAAAAGGTAAATAACATAGATATACAGTATTTAAAGGGCAGTTAAAGTATTATCTAAGCAAAATTTCAAATATGTCAGACAGTAGACTGTTTCATCCTTGTTTATTTTTGGTCACTATAATGATACTTAAAGTTCCATTAATATTGATCTTAATGAAATGGCATTGACCCTGGACTTCTTTAAAGGTTGACTCAGACATCCGGCATTTACTTTCCACATTCTTACTTATTCTTCCCCTTTTATAAATACTTTTGTTATAAAAGTTGAAGTAAAGTATATACCAAACTTGTCATGTTTTTTAAACTGTTCTTCCAGGATTTTTTCATATTAGTTACAACAAGCTTGAGAGTTTACATTGTTTAAATCACACCAATAGAGTCACAATTTTATATTTATTTGTGCAACGCTTAGGTAATAATAACAATGGATTGCATTTATATAGCGCTTTTCAAGGCACCCAAAGCACTTTACAATGCCACTATTCATTCACTCTCACATTCACACACTGGTGGAGGCAAGCTACGGTTGTAGCCACAGATGCCCTGGGGCAGACTGACAGAAGCGAGGCTGCCATATCGTGCCATCACCAGTAGGCGGTAGGGTAAAGTGTCTTGCCCAAGGACACAACTACCAGGACAGAGAGCCCAGGGATCGAACCGGCGACCTTCCGGTTACAGATACGCTTCCCAACCCTTGAGCCACGCTCGCCCCTTTGCAAGTAAAGTAAAGCAAGTATCCCAGTATAAAGATCAGTAAATATATTTATTTCAATAATTTCAATAATTGCCCCATCTCATTAATGTTTTAACAAGTGTTTGCAAAACCGCAATCTAGCATAACATCCCATATGGAAAAGAAATAGGAAAAACTTATAAAAGACTTGCATCAGCTTTAGCTTGCTTCATATAGTGAATCATATAAGGCTTATATGATTTACTCATGAAAGTGGCCACTTTCTCATTACTTTCATATATTGTTTTAGTAAGTATCCAAAACATAAAAGTTTCATTTATATAATTTTAAAGGGATCTTATATCTGTTTTCACTCTTGTATGCTTTTCATACAAGTTTCACACAAGACAGATACAAACTTTATAAGATTTATATATATATTTTCCGTATGGGATTAATAGAACTGATATTCCTCTTTTACCACAATACAGTGTATTTATACTAAAGTCACCAAATTAAAATATGTGAATTTCCCTAGCATGTTTTCATGTTGTCCATGCGAGTTTCTATGTAAACTTCATCCTTTTGAATGCTTTATGCATTTATATGCAAACTTGCTGACTTCCTCTGTTACTCAGCTATAAAAGCTTCACATCAGACTGTGGTGTTGAGTTCACATCATGACACGTTCATCAAAAAACATGTTTTTTGTAGCTCTCTTACTGCTCTTAGCCACTTCATGTGAGTCTCTTTTGATAACATTCAACAGTATCTGTTTTATGATATAACCTGTAATTTCTCAAAAAAAAATTCTTTTTTAACAGGTGTGAAGTGTGAACAGCTGACACAGCCAGCCTCAGAGACTGTGCAGCCAGGTCAACGTCTGACCATCACCTGTCAGGTCTCTTATTTGCTGAGCACCTATTGGACCTATTGGCTGGAATGGATTGGAAGTGCATGTGATGGATGCACATCACAATACAAAGATTCACTCAAAACCAAGTTCAGTATTTCCAAAGACTCTTCCAGTAAAACAGTTACTTTAACTGGACAGAATTTGCAGCCTGAAGACACCGCTGTGTATTACTGTGCCTGCGACCCACATTAACACAAACAACCAGCAGCTCTGTACAAAAACCCATCAGAGCCTCAACATGTAAACATTCAATATGCCTTCATTTATTTTACTTTAAACTCAATATATTCTGTCATTCTGCCTTCTTAGACTCTTGTTTTTGTGACTCTTTGCCTCCACGTCTTAAACTCATACAAAGAGCCTTATTTAAGTCTCCATCTGCTTCATCTTTACCATGATTAGCAAATAGACTCAACAGGTTCTGTTTCACACCATTTCTGCTACATTAGATCTTTGCTTCAATCCTTTTAAAATAATCGCCCCTTACTTACAGTTTTTTCTGATTGCTTAAACCCTAACTGTGATTCCTGTAGCACAATCTCTAAAACTATTCAGACTTATAGCAAAACCACTCACTGAGTTTGCAAAACTAAAAGCACAAAAACTGCTTTGCACTCAGTTTGCAATTTTGTAACACACACTTTGCAAAACTGTAGGCACAATTCACTGCACAACACTCAATTACCAAATTTCCAACACACTCCTAGCAAAAGTATACACATGTATGGCTATCATTAACACTAATTTGCCAACTGTCTGGCACACTTTCACATGTGAAAACTTTTTTAGATAATCAGTTCACTTTGCAATCAGCCTAAGCACTATAATACAGGTAAGCTGTGTGTGCGGAGTACAATGGAGGGAGCAGAAAGAGTGAGAAGTAGAGGAGGCCGAGGAAGAGGACGTGGAGGTGAAGAAGTAGGATGAAGAGGACGACAAGGACAAGGAGGAGCAAGAGGAAGACGAGGAAGGGGGAGAGGAAGATGAGGAGGGGGGAGAGGAAGGGTAGGAAGAGTAAGAAATAGAATTGCTGATGACATCAGAGCTACAATAGTGGACCATGTAATCAACCGTGGAATGACCCTGAGGGTAGCTGGCCAACGGGTCCAGCCTAACTCGAGCCGCTACACTGTAGCAAGCACCATAAGGACATCTTGAAATAAGAATCGGTTAGTACAGTCACTTCGCACAAAGATTTGTAGCACTGCCGTATGCCAATGAGAAACACACCAATACCATTGATGTAAAAATACTGAAATTGTTACTTTACAGAGTTGCTAGATGACCAGATGCTGGGGCAGAGGAAGCATGTTCACAGACCAAGTAACCCATATAGTCATTATGGCGATTGCAAATAATCCTATACTTGGAAATAACCACTTGTGTTTGTTTTGATGTGTTTGAATAAACACCAGTACTTGAAGTTTGGATCCCTCTATGCTTATGGATCTATGACAGAAGTATGAGCTCAAACTGACATAGCCTACCTTGTGCACAGAGAAAGCAAAAGCCAGATGTGTTTTGTATTCATACCATCAATGTGCAGTTGGCGCATTGTGTGCTTAGTAGATGATGGCTTGTGTGTACTGTTTGATACGGAAACACCATTTTTATGAAGGTGTGAAGAGTTAATCTAGCTTTGTTTGCTTTTGCAAGAGAACTACAATGTTTTGATTATTGGGTGACAGGTTTTCTTATTTGTGTGAAGAGTTTTGCAAAATTAGCCAATAGTTACAAAAAATGTGCTTAAGCAATCAGAAAAAACTGTAATACAGTAATGCCAATGAGATATCATAATGATAGCTACTTTGTTGTTCTTCCACATCACTACTAATATTGAACAAGATAAACAGAAGACACTAAATCTGGGAATATGTTTTGATAGTATGGCGTTCACCCCTCCAGCAGAGTTCCAGAGACATTCCTACTGTATTTACAGTTTTTTCTGAATGCTTAAACCCTAACTGTGATTCCTGTAGCACAATCTCTAAAACTATTCAGACTTACAGCAAAACCACTCACTGAGTTTGCAAAACTAAAAGCACAAAAACTGCTTTGCACTCAGTTTGCAATTTTGTAATACACACTTTGCAAAACTGTAGGCACAATTCACTGCACAACACTCAATTACCAAATTTCCAACACACTCCTAGCAAAAGTATACACATGTATGGCTATCATTAACACTAATTTGCCAACTGTCTGGCACACTTTCACATGTGAAAACTTTTTAAGATAATTAGTTCACTTTGCAATCAGCCTAAGCACTATAATACAGGTAAGCTGTGTGTGCGAAGTACAATGGAGGGAGCAGAAAGAGTGAGAAGTAGAGGAGGCCGAGGAAGAGGACGTGGAGGTGAAGAAGTAGGATGAAGAGGACGACAAGGACAAGGAGGAGCAAGAGGAAGACGAGGAGGGGGGAGAGGAAGATGAGGAGGGGGGAGAGGAAGGGTAGGAAGAGTAAGAAATAGAATTGCTGATGACATCAGAGCTACAATAGTGGACCATGTAATCAACCGTGGAATGACCCTGAGGGTAGCTGGCCAACGGGTCCAGCCTAACTCGAGCCGTTACACTGTAGCAAGTACCATAAGGACATCTTGAAATGAGAATCGGTTAGTACAGTCACTTCGCACAAAGATTTGTAGCACTGCCATATGCCAATGAGAAGCACACCAATACCATTGATGTAAAAATACTGAAATTGTTACTTTACAGAATTGCTAGATGACCAGATGCTGGGGGCAGAGGAAGCATGTTCACTGCAGACCAAGTAACCCATATAGTCACTATGGCAATTGCAAATAATCCTATACTTGGAAATAAACACTTGTGTTTGTTTTGATGTGTTTGAATAAACACCAGTACTTGAAGTTTGGATCCCTCTATGCTTATGGATCTATGACAGAAGTATGAGCTCAAACTGACATAGCCTACCTTGTGCACAGAGAAAGCAAAAGCCAGATGTATTTTGTATTCATACCATCAGTGTGCAGTTGGCGCATTGTGTGCTTAGTAGATGATGGCTTGTGTGTACTGTTTGATACGGAAACACCATTTTTATGAAGGTGTGAAGAGTTAATCTAGCTGTGTTTGCTTTTGCAAGAGAACTACAATGTTTTGATTATTGGGTGACAGGTTTTCTTATTTGTGTGAAGAGTTTTGCAAAATTAGCCAATAGTTACAAAAAATGTGCTTAAGCATTCAGAAAAAAACTGTAATCCCCCCAGGTTCCTGCTCGAAAATGACATCCCCAAAATGAATGGAGTATTTCTCTGCAATTACAAACTCTGGGTAAACAATCTTGGTATCAAAATAAAGCTAACACTTATAACATTTCACTGGAGGTGTAATTATTGCAGCAGATGTTACCGTGTCAAAGTTACCAAGGCTAATACACAGAAAAAGGAAGTAGATTTTTTATTTTTTTTTATTTTGTAGCCTTCAACCAGTTTGAAAATATGTTTTGGCTCACATTTAAATCCAGAAAATTAGTAATCAATATGTAAACATAATCTGTGCAAAGATTTATGCTTCTGAAATGGAGTGGCTCTGATGCCTTGTGTTAGTGTCGCCTTTATCAGTAGCTCCAGCGGCTATCAGCTACCGGCGGAGAACAACGGAGGAAACTGGCCCAGTAAGTGAAGCTTTGTTGCTATTTGGAAAGCTTGCATTTTTGTGGTCTTCTTTTGCAGCAGGGAATTTTGGTTGAAGCATGGCAAAACTTGATGTTTGAGAATCTGTGAGATCTCTGCTAGATATACCTTTTGTGGTTACATGAAGTCGGCTGAGTTCTTGGCTCCATTGTTTATGTTAAGTGGACCTTAGCACAATTAAGTAACTGATCCTTTAATCCTCGTTTGTTTGGTGGTTGTATATGGTTTATATGAACTTTTAGCAGAGATTCTGATTACGATATTTGCATAAAAGACTTGACTCATGGAGGGTTAAACTGAAGTTCAACCCCTTTGCCCCCAGCATCGGGGGCTTGGGGCTCATCAAGATTTGTCATTTTTAAAAGAAAACATTTTACATTTGGATAAAAATATTAACTCCATCCATCCATCCATTCGCTTCCGCTTATCCTTTTCAGGGTCACGGGGGACGCCGGGACCTATCCCAGTTGTCATAGGGTGAGAGGCAGGGTACACCCTGGACAGGTCGCCAGTCTGTTGCAGGGCTGAGACACAGAAACAGACAACCATTCGCACTCACATTCACACCTATATGTTCAGTGTGTTTGCAAAGACTACAGGGAGGAGACAGGGCTCTGGGCAGTCTTTGACCATCATCTGTCAGGTCTCCGGTTATCCTGTAACTAGCGCAACAGCTTGGATCAGACAGCATGAAACAAAGCAAATGGAGTGGATTCTCATGATACGGGCTGATGGGAGCACTGACAAAAATGATGCTTTAAAAAACAAGTTCAGTGTCAGCAGAGACACTTCTGCTCAAACAGTGACAATAACAGGACAGAATGTGCAGCCTGAGGACACAGCTGTTTATTTATTTGATTGATTGATAGATGAGAGATAAGTTGCTTAAAAAATCCTCTCAAAATGGTCAGGTACAAGTGTGGAGTGAAAAAAGCAGCCAGTGTCCAAATGAAAAATATGAACAGAAACCCTTAAGAAGTATTGCTCAACACCACTTTAAAAAATGACAAGAAAGACTCATTACTTTGAAGCAAGATATGAAGAAGTGGTGACATAAGACCTTTGTAAAAATAAATAAATAAAATAAAAATAAATAAATAATAAATTTAAGGTTGTTTTGTGTTTTAATTGATTGATAACTGAGTTGATTGAGAATTTTCTCGGCCTTTCTTTCCTGGTAAAACAGTTCTAATGCTTGTTTTTATGTCAGGTAAACACTGTCTGTCCATCAATAGTTGTTTGTGATCACTTTAACTGATCACCGTGGATACCTCTGACAATGAAATGTTTGAAATGCTGTTTGCTGTTGTCACTGAAGATAAACCAGCATTGAACTGACTGAGAATAGTACCTGTAAGCGCTCTCTTTTTTTCAGGTATCTGAACTTTACTTAAGTTGCCATTTTTCTGACAACCTTTTACTTTTACTTCCTACATTTGTAAACAAATATCTGTACTTTTGACTCAAAACAGGCTTGTTACTTTTGGTTTAACATGTTTGAGGCGAGATATTTGTTTCATGTCACTGCAAACCTTCAAACATCAAACTGATTTGAGCCCAAACAGAAACACATGAAAGCAATCATGTTCATGTATTAATCACTTGGGGATGTGGCATAAAAAGAGATAAAACAGGCACAATTGCATGCATGCAATTGTCAGGGGTTAAAGTGATATGTTGTTTTTTGTTGTTGTTGTTGTTGTTGTTTTTTTGTTTTCGAGGCAACACTAAAACGAGTGCAGATGTATGCTACAAACAAGAAGCAAAAGGAGCATAAAGGGAGTAATGTGTTTTTAGCAGACAATTTCAAATTCAAGGTTTCTATCAGCTAAACAAACATCAGCAAACACACAAACTGTGTCTACAGTTTGTTGCACAGTGTGTTGCTAGTTAAAGGTGTGTGTGTGTGTGTGTGTGTGTGTGTGTGTGTGTGTGTGTGTGTGTGGGTGGGTGGGTGGGTCTGTGTTTCTGTACATTTATTACTTGTGTGTGGTTGTGTGTTATGTGTTGCTGAGTATTTGTGATGGTCTGTCAGTGGTTTGTATCACTGTGTGGTAAACATGCACAGTAATAAACAGCTGTGTCCTAAGGCTGCAGATTCTTTTTTTTTTTTTTTTTGTGTCCCATTTGGATCTTTAGCCATCAGAATTGTTGTCTTAAGGCGAAGAAAGTTGCCAAGCGGATTTATTTTACCAAGTGGATCATCATGGCCTTGCCATATTGGTCCATTTGATTGACCTTTATTATAATTATGAATTTATTTTATTTTCAGTTGCTACAAACGGGACAGACATGACTGGGGGATAGGACAGGGAGAAAGAATGAAAGAAAGAGAGGGAGAGAAAGAAAACCAAAGGGGAGAAGAGAGGGTGAGAAGGGGGGGAAGAAAGAAAAAAAAAAAAAAAAAAAAAAAAAAAAACAAACAAAGCACCTGGGTCACCTGTATGGAGAAAAAAAACAGAAGAGAAAGCAAACAGCAAAGAGCAACATAATAAAAAAAAAAACAGCACCATCACAATAAACTAGCTAGCAGTAGATATCAGTAGATACTAAATAATAAACGATATTGTGCAGCACGCAAGATAGACAGCGCACAATGTGCTTTGAGGCAGCAGCCAAGAAAGGTGTAGTCTGCGTCTGTGAATACCCGTGTGTACACCTGTGTGCATACCTGTGTGGATCAGCATGCTTGCATTCCAAAGGTTTCTCCATGTAACGATCTGCTAGGGAGTGTGGGGGGGCCACAGCCCCGTCCTCCAGGGTATGAAGCAGGTATGGAGGAGATCAAAACTCCAGACATCCAGAGGCCCCCAGAACACAGGAGATCATGGAAGACCAACAGAGGGGCAGCCGCGCCACTGTCCCAGTAAGAGCTGAGGAGAGTCCCAGATGAGGGTTCACTCAGCAGCCGCGGAGCAGAAGCCAGGGGGAGTTGCAGTGACGCGCCCGTGAGCTCCGCCGGCAGCCAGCTGTGCCTGAGTGACCGACCCCCAGGCCAAGAGGCCGGGGGCACCCCACCTCCGAAGTGGCCCGAGCGAGCCCCAGGCTCCAGGCCCCGATAAGCGGCCACCAAGGAGTGAGCCGGTGTGTACCTGGACGCCCATCCCCAGACACAAAGAACCACCAACGCACCGACACCTGAGGGAGTCCGCCACTGGCAGGGGAAGTGGTGGTGGGTGGAGATAGGCCTCCAAACCTTGGAGGGCCTGAGATGTCCCCAGAGAGGTGGCGTCTGATACCCAACCTGACATATAGACACAGACATACAGGCACACACAGACACAAACATCCATTCCCCCCCTCATGCTCTCATATGCACTTACTCCACACTCAACCAACGTGGAGACAGACATAAAGAGACGCTGTACACACGATCACACTCCCCAAGCGTACTCTACGAACCGGGTCTAGGTACCCTTGCCCCTGGAGGGGGGAACTGCACCCAGACCCAGGTGGTGTTACCCTTTTCCCTGCGGTGGGGAGAGGCAGACCGCCCCGACTCCGTAGCAGCAGGGAGGCCCCACACTCCAGACCGCAGTCGGACGGCCAACTCCTCCTCCTAGCCCCCCCGCTATAGCAGGCCGCAGAGAATGGGGGTGGGAGAAGACTCCAAACCTCCCTCCACCCGCTCATTGTAGTGTTGATGCATGTGTGTTCAGGCTGCAGATTCTGTCCTCTTATTGTCACTGTTTGAGCAGAAGTGTCTCTGCTGATGCTGAACTTGTTCTTTAAAGCATCATTATTGGCAGTGTTCCCATCAGACCATATGCAGTGAATCCAGTCCATTTATTTTTCTTTACCCTGCCTGATCCATCCTGTCACTAGTCATAGCTAGTCAAGAAATACCTAGAGACCTCACAGGTGATGGTCAAAGTCTGCCCAGGCTGCACAACACTTGAATCTAGCTGGATGAGATCAATGTAATACAGAAATCAACATTATTACTCATATGATTAATCCGTTTTTCTCTTGTGTTTATTAGAGAGAATCCAAGAAAGTTTTTTACAGGATCCTGAAGTTAACATATCAGCGATATAGAGAATATGGTTGACCTTGAAGCTGAACTGATGTGACCTCTCCTGTCCTCTCACTGATGCAGTATGTCAATCTGCAGGGCCCACAATTTCTGTACAGGAAATCTGTTTTGGCTCTCTGATCAAAAAGTCCCAATCTCTTATCCTGTGACTGTTAGCTAGTAGGTATACAGAGGTCAGCTGGAGCCGATGTAGGTGAGGGGACTTGCCCAGTACTAACTACCTCGAAATCTTCCAGGTGTCTTCCCTGCTAACATTGTTAAGATAAGAAAACCTGAGCAGCCTTGCCAGTCAGATCCTATCAGTCCCATTTGTTAGGTTTGCCCAAAAGAAAAATTGAAATGCAACATTTACTTTTTGTTAAACTTTTCTTTTTCTTGTTAGTAAGGGATTCATTTAAAAAAAAAATAACTTAACCCATCCCTCCATCCATGAATTCAGCTATTCATTGTCTTCTGCCTGTCAAAGGTCTTGTCTCATTACAGTTTTTTCTGAATGCTTAAACCCTAACTGTGATTCCTGTAGCACAATCTCTAAAACTATTCAGACTTATAGCAAAACCACTCACTGAGTTTGCAAAGCTAAAAGCACAAAAACTGCTTTGCACTCAGTTTGCAATTTTGTAACACACACTTTGCAAAACTGTAGGCACAATTCACTGCACAACACTCAATTACCAAATTTCCAACACACTCCTAGCAAAAGTATACACATGTATGGCTATCATTAACACTAATTTGCCAACTGTCTGGCACACTTTCACATGTGAAAACTTTTTTAGATAATTAGTTCACTTTGCAATCAGCCTAAGCACTATAATACAGGTAAGCTGTGTGTGCGGAGTACAATGGAGGGAGCAGAAAGAGTGAGAAGTAGAGGAAGCCGAGGAAGAGGACGTGGAGGTGAAGAAGTAGGATGAAGAGGATGACAAGGACAAGGAGGAGCAAGAGGAAGACGAGGAGGGGGGAGAGGAAGATGAGGAGGGGGAGAGGAAGATGAGGAGGGGGGAGAGGAAGGGTAGGAAGAGTAAGAAATAGAATTGCTGATGACATCAGAGCTACAATAGTGGACCATGTAATCAACCGTGGAATGACCCTGAGGGTAGCTGGCCAACGGGTCCAGCCTAACTCGAGCCGCTACACTGTAGCAAGCACCATAAGGACATCTTGAAATGAGAATCGGTTAGTACAGTCACTTCGCACAAAGATTTGTAGCACTGCCATATGCCAATGAGAAACACACCAATACCATTGATGTAAAAATACTGAAATTGTTACTTTGCAGAATTGCTAGATGACCAGATGCTGGGGCAGAGGAAGCATGTTCACTGCAGACCAAGTAACCCATATAGTCATTATGGCGATTGCAAATAATCCTATACTTGGAAATAAACACTTGTGTTTGTTTTGATGTGTTTGAATAAACACCAGTACTTGAAGTTTGGATCCCTCCATGCTTATGGATCTATGACAGAAGTATGAGCTCAAACTGACATAGCCTACCTTGTGCACAGAGAAAGCAAAAGCCAGATGTGTTTTGTATTCATACCATCAATGTGCAGTTGGCGCATTGTGTGCTTAGTAGATGATGGCTTGTGTGTACTGTTTGATACGGAAACACCATTTTTACGAAGGTGTGAAGAGTTAATCTAGCTGTGTTTGCTTTTGCAAGAGAACTACAATGTTTTGATTATTGGGTGACAGGTTTTCTTATTTGTGTGAAGAGTTTTGCAAAATTAGCCAATAGTTACAAAAAATGTGCTTAAGCAATCAGAAAAAACTGTAAGTAGAGAAGTCCAGACCTCCCTCTCCCCAGCCTCCTCTAGCTTATGTGGGAGAACATCGAGGTGTTCCTAGGCCAGCTGAGAGATGTAATGATCCTATGTGTCAATGGTCTGTCCCAGGGGCCTCCTTCTAATGGGACATGCCTGGAACACTTCACCCAGGAGGCTGCCCAATCAGATGCCCAAACCACCTCAATTGGTTCCTTTCAATATGGAGGAGCAGAAGCTCTACTCTGAGCCCATTTCTTATGACTGAAGTCCAGCCATTCTTCAAACAAAACTAATTTCTGCCGTTTGTATCCACGATCTTATTCTTTCAGTCACTAGTTTGTGACCAAAGGTGTTCAACACCCACTGTACAACTTAAGTGGTTCAACAGTGGGGTTTGGACTGGCGGAGTTCGCTGGAAACAAGTCAGAGCGGGAATACCAGTAGCTGTAATATTGAACCTTTATGGATAAAATTAAATCTCAGGACCAGTGTACCCTGCCTGGGACAGGGTTACAGGTGTCCAACCCTGAAGCCAGACCGGGGGAGAGAATTCGTCGAACCATCACATTTTGGTCCATATCAAACTTACTTAAATCCTCAAACCCAATTTTTCCTGCTTCTAATACATCAAATTTGGCATCAAAATGTTTATTTGCTCCCTAAAATGTCCCACGCACTCGTGACATTATATTTATTCACTTCACTTGTCAGTGGTTACAATGTTATGACTGATCTTTTTATTACCGACTTATTGTAAATTATTATATTTTACAAGTCCTGACAGTCAGACTGCGAGTTTGAACTTGTGAATAAAAGGTCTAGAGAATCCAACAGATTCACAGTCAGTAAATCCTCTTGTCTAAGTAAAACAGACACCTGAAAAAGGACTGTAGAGGGTTACTAATGACAATATCACAGTGACTACATGTAAAACATTTTTCTTGCTATTATTACTGTCAAAGTATCACTGAGAGAAATATGCATATTTTAGAACAGAGACATTACAGTTGCTGCTCCCATCAGACCACTAGAGGGCAGGTGCTGTCAAGTATCTTCTTTTCGAAAAGGGCAAGATCAGCAGAGTTGTGGTTCATCGTGTAAACTTCAGTTAAAAAAGTTAAGAGGATAAAGTGATTAACTTTACTTTTCTATGCTTCTGAGACTTTGCAATTAACTCAATGTTCATTTTATGGGATATTTATTAGCTATTCATGTTAAATCTTTATTTTCATTTTCTCACAAATACAAACATCTTAAAAATAAGAAAGACTGAACAACAGTTTAAGTCTCAATCCTTTATTTGGATACATCAATATAGGCAGTCCTACCCATTCTACCAACTAGTACCTTTAGCATTGCTGCTATTCTTCAAGTCCAAAAGTGCAAATTGTTTGTATGTTTTTGTCATTTCAAGAAACTACATTTGGTTTTCAGAGGAGGAAGCAAAACTGAACTTTGGATGCTGTTTATACACCATCAACTAAACTCTGTGCCTTTTTTTAGCTGTTCTGGAAAAGATCCTTACTTCACTGGAGTCAGAATCAGTAGATCTGTTAGTACGGAAATAAATATTTATTTTATTTTTTGTTAAGACAGTTTTTCATAATTCAGTTCTTTGTCTATATTGAAAAACATTCAGTGGTAGTAAAAATATTATTTAAAATGCTCTGTATCATACTGTGTTCAGTTTATATGGAAATAAATACAAATTTGATTTGACATGGTTGTAATTCATTTAAAACAAAACAGGACTTCAGGTTTATCAATCTGATAACTGCTGTCAGTCAGAGGCTGAACACTGACAGACCTGCACAAATACTCAGCAACAGTCAAAAATGTTTAGTTTGAACTTGTAAATAATTCATTATTAAGTATTTAAAGAAAACAAATAAAACAAAACAAAAAACACTTTACTATGCAGTCTGGTCAAAAAGATAAATAAAAAATTTTTTAAATTTAATTTATTTAAAAATATGCAAATGAAAAAGTTACTTAAAAGGGAGTGGTGCTTCTGTGTTTCAGTGAGAGGACCAATGAGCTCACATCATTTCAGCTTCAACATCAATCATGTTCACTCTGATACTGCTGCTGGCTGCTGGATCCTGTGAGGAGCATTTAGTGGATTCACTCTAATAAACACGGAATAGTCAGATAAATTATGGTAATAATATTGATTTCTGTCTCCACAGGTGTGTACAGTATTGATCTCACCCAACCAGACTCAAGGATCGTGCAGCCTGGACAGTCTTTGACCATCACCTGTCAGGTCTCTGGTTATTCTGTAACTAGCTATGGAACAGCTTGGGTCAGACAGCGTGAAGGAAACCCACTGGAATGGATTAACACTATTTGGAGTGGTGGGAGCACTGACAACAATAATGCTTTAAAAAACAAGTTCAGCATCAGCAGAGACACTTCTGCTCAAACAGTGACGATAACAGGACAGAATCTGCAGCCTGAGGACACAGCTGTTTATTACTGTGCACGTCACCGCACAGTGATATAAACCAGTGGAGACCTGCACAAATACTCAGCGAGCAGAGACACACAACTACACACAATAAATTTGAATATGAATGACTACAGTATGAATTAGAGGAGTCTGTTGGAGACATAATAAAATAGAAATACAATGGTAACTGTGTATTATTAAAGATTTTCCACACGTTCCAAATATTTGCTAGCAATCATTTATTTGCCACTCAAGTCACCCCCCACACTGAGGGGCCAAGGGATGGAGGCCATGTACTGTAAGGTCTTGGATGAGAACTGCCTCAGCCAGAACACTAAGATTGGTTGTGGATGAGTTTTTCAGCATGACATTGACTCATAGTGCTGATGTAACAAAGGAATAGCTTAAGAAGCATTTAAAGGCCATGCAGTGGCCAAGTCAGTTTCCAGAGCTATAGGAAATTTATGGAGGAGGTTTAAAGTTCCACAGCAGCAACCAACAAACCTAAAAGATTTCGAGAGGTTCTACTAAGAGGAGTGGTCCAGAATTCCTCCTGGGATGAGTGCAAACCTGCTTATCAACAGGGTTTCGTCACTAACTGCTAACTTAAGATTTGCTTGAGGGTCAAATACTTGTTTCACTCAGTGACATGTAAATCAGTCTAGAACTTTTACGTAATGTGTTTTTTTATATATATAAATTTTTCATTGATATTCTGTCTTTCTCCATTAAAATGAAACTATCAGAAAAAAATAGATTCATTTCCTTGTAAGTGAGCAAACTTACAAATTCAGTAGGGAATCTAATATCTAGTTCCACCATTTTATTTTAGGAAACTGTACATTTTCCTCTACAGTCAAAGAATCTTCATATGGATCTCATTTTAAAAAACACAAAAAGAAGAAGAAGAAGAGCTATGCCAAGTTTTCCTTCATAGACCTAGGAAATCTAGTATTTTTAAATGAATTTAAAAATGAAATAAAAAAAATAAAAAAAAACAATACATGTCTGGAGTTTTTATAGTCAGTGTTCGTGCTAAGAAGGTTTCTGCTTGGGTTCACTTGTAAATGTTCATTCTGATTTAAATAGTCTTTCTCCAGAGACAGTGAATGGCATGTGTCAAATGTGGTTTTACTTATGAGCCCACAGAAAACTCTGGACTGGGACGAAAAAAGTTCATTTTCAAGGCCATCTCTTCCAGATTTACTATTTGTCAAGCAGTATTTAACTAAACACTGAAACACTTTGGTAAATCGTTCCTGATTACTGACTGTAGTAAAAGCAGATGGTACTCTCACTAATTGCGAAGACGTTTCAAGACAGGTTTATAGACATGTCGTCTCAAGACATGACACCAGATAGCAACTGTTTTATAAAGACAATAAGACTGTTTGAATGCTGTGTTCAAAACTCACAGTGAATTTGTTAGGATATTTTACATAATGCAGTAATCATTTTAAATGACACAATCCTAAACTAATAATTGCATGGTAATGTTTTATTGCTTTATGAAGCTCCCTAACCCCTTAAGCAGTTTCCTTAAAGTTTCTTTAAATTTAAAAACTTCAAAATTATAAAGGTAAAATAAGCATATTTTGTCCTTAAAGATTTAAAAATATTATGTCTTTCTGTCCCCATTAAAAGTAAAAGTTAATATGGAGAATTTTAAAAATTGTATTCATAACATTAAAGCTTTCGAACTAAAAGCTGTAATTTAAAGATTACTTAGTGGCGATTTGATTGGTTTAGATTTCGTTAGATTTCAGTAAAACAACCAGAACACTAGAGGAGCTGGCATTTGTTAGTCTTCCTGGATTTTGTTTTGTTTACATTTTGTTACACCAATTTATCAAAAGTCATTGGTCTATGCTGATAATAAAATAATATATTTAGTGGCAAAACTTAAAATATTCTGTTTTCAGTTTCCATGAAAATAAACTACATTCTATTTGACATAGCTTTATAATTGATAAGAAAAAAAAAGTTTATTAAGCTAATCATTTACATGGTCACATTAAATAAAAACACAAGCATGCCATTAAACTAAAAGCACTTTCTCTGGTCAACAATAACATCTAATATTATATGTAAATATAAGTTATTTAAAAATATGCAAATGAAAAAGTGGTGAAAAGAGGATTGGTGATTCTGTGTTTCACTGAGAGGACAAATGAGCTCACACCATTTCAGCTTCAGCATCAATCATGTTTGCTCTGATACTGCTGCTGGCTGCTGGATCATGTGAGGAGCTTTTGCTGGATACAATCTAATAAACACATTAGAAACACTGAATATTCATATAAATGATGGTGATAATGTTGATTTCTGTCTCCACAGGTGTGTACAGTATTGATCTCATCCAACCAGATCCAAGGGTTTTGCAGCCTGGACAGCCTTTGACCATCATCTGTCAGGTCACTGGTTATTCTTTGACTGATAGCAGCTATGGAACATGTTGGGTTAGACAGCGTGATGGAAAGCAAATGGACTGGATTAACTGCATGTGGTATGATGGGAGCACTGCCAACAATAATGCTTTAAAGAACAAGTTCAGTGTGAGCAGAGACACTTCTGCTAGAACAGTGACAATAAGAGGACAGAATCTGCAGCCTGAGGACACAGCTGTTTATTACTGTGCACGTTACCTCACAGTGATACAAACCACTGACAGACCTGCACAAATACTCAGCAACACACAAGACATAGACTTGACAATTATAGTATTATTGAAAATACTACTCTCAGTCAGTCCAAGGGTGTTTACTATCTCCAGAGAGAACAGTAAAAAATGGTGTTTATTACTGTACTTGATATCACCAGCAAATTCAGTCAGTTGAGTGACTGTACAAAATCCTTTAATACTTAAAATTGCTGAATGACATTTCATTTTCATTCAGGTCAGGTCATGAACAAAAGTGACAGCCCAACATTCACACTGTAGGACAGGACTATTGTTTTTAACTCTTTCATTTTGAGATTTAGTTGTTTTGTTATCATAAAATTACACCTTAGATTATAAAATCAAACAAACAAACAAAAAAAACCTGATCTTGACCTTAAAAAAATAATTTTCAGAGACAACAACAGACATCAGGTGCTCAGATGAACAGTCTGAAAACTCTGCTGTTTATTATTGAGTGCTATCGAGTGCTACAGTTTAACAGCAGCACAAATCATTTAGAAGGAATGCGTATTATGTTGATTTTATTGGAATTTTACTCTGACACATATAATCACAAAAATAAAATTAAAAAAATTAAAAGGTGTTGCGAAAATTATTTTTTTCAGAGGAAACATAACGAGACACTTAAAAGACTGCTCATGGGAAAGTATTAAAAGTGTTTAATCTTTTAATGTTTTGGGCCATAGTTTAAAATCATTTGTGTGACTGGAAGTATGTTATGCTGGACTCACCATCTGCTCCCTGTGTTACTTGTTTCAGTGTCTTTATGTCTGCATCATTCAACATTTAACTTTTAGTTTCTTTTGTTTATTTGCTTTCAACTGTATAGGACTTTGAAAAGTGCTAAATAACATTATTATCATTACTATTATTATCATTATTATTGTTGTTGTTGCTGTAAAATATTCCCAGTTGTGTCGTTTGTGCCCCAATTCCTTCTTGTGTGGGTTCCTCACTGGAGCATGGAACAGTTAAGAATTCCTGATCAGACAATTGGATAGGCTGACTACTGGAATAACATCTCAGCCTGGTTGTTTAAGGCCTCATACAAATTTGAAATAACATGTGAGTGCTTTAAAAAGGAAAAAATCAGCTTTGTTGACACCAACTGTGGATTCTTTTGGCCACAATAATCTTCTAATGACAACTGGATATTTTGTTTACAATCCTAAACAACACAAAGAGTTAGCTTACTGAAATTACCAGTCTTTTAATTTGCGTTCCCAAGCTGCTCTTTTTGCCTGGGAAGCAGTCCTGTCTGTCCTACCAGGAGCCTCAGCATGTCATGATTCTGTGTCTTGGACCCAGCATTTTGAGTTTTGAGTCCTTCTGTATTAAGTTTCTTTAGTTAGTCTTGCATTTATTATTATTTTTTTTTATCTCCCTAACCTGTCATCTCCTTTCGTGTCTCTCTCTCTCTCTCTTCATTTGTTTCTCTTCCTTAACTTTTTCTTTCTCCCCCCTTTTGTGTCTCTTCCGACCCATCTAGTTTCCTGTGTCTTCCTTCCTCCCGGCCCCTGTTTCCTGTTTTATTTTGACAGTCTTACCTCCCATGTTTTTTTTTTTTTGCCTGTCCCATTTGGTTCTTTAGCCATCAGAATTGTTGTCTGAAGACCAACAAGGATACCCAATGGATTTACTTTGCCAAATGGATCATCGTGGCATTGCCGTATTGGTCCATTTGGTCGATCTTTGTTTTTATTATTTATTATATTTTATTTTCAGATGTTACAGACGGGACAGACATGAGTGAGGGATAGGAAAGGGAGAAAGAAAGAGGAAGGAAAGGAAAAACAGAAGGGGAGAGGGACAGTGAGAAAGGGGGGGAGAAAAAAAATAAAAATCTCCCGGATCACCTGTTGAGAGAAGAATAGAAAACAAGCAAAAAAACAAAAAAAAACAAAGCAACATACTAAACACAAAACCATCGCATTAATCTAGCTAAGTGTAAACAGCAGTAAATACTAAATATTCAATGTTGTTGTGCAGCACGCAGGACAGATGTGCTTCGAAGTAGTAGCCAAGAAAGGTGTAATTTAAGTCTACGAGCAGTGTACACCTGTGTGCATACCTGTGTGGATCAGCGTGCTTGTATTCCAAAGGTTTCTCCATGTAACGATCTGCTAGGGAGTGTGGGGGGGCCACAGCCCCGTCCTCCAGGGTATGAAGCAGGTATGGAGGAGATCAAAACTCCAGACATCCAGAGGCCCCCAGAACACAAGAGACCATGGAAGACCAACAGAGGGGCAGCCGCGCCACTGTCCCAGTAAGAGCTGAGGAGAGTCCCAGATGAGGGTTCACTCAGCAGCCGCGGAGCAGAAGCCAGGGGGAGTTGCAGTGACGCGCCCGTGAGCTCCACCGGCAGCCAGCTGTGCCTGAGTGACCGAGCCCCAGGCCGAGAGGCCGGGGGCACCCCACCTCCGAAGTGGACCGAGCGAGCCCCAGGTTCCAGGCCCCGATAAGCGGCCGCCAAGGAGTGAGCCGGTGTGTACCTGGACGCCCATCCCCAGACACAAAGAACCACCAATGCACCGATACCTGAGGGAGTCCGCCACCGGCAGGGGAAGTGGTGGTGGGTGGAGATAGGCCTCCAAACCTTGGAGGGCCTGAGGTGTACCCAGAGAGGTGGTGTCTGATACCCAACCTGACATATAGACACAGACATACAGGCACACACAGACACAAACATCCATTCCCCCCCTCATGCTCTCATATGCACTCACTCCACACTCAACCAACGTGGAGACAGACATAAAGAGACGCTGTACACACGATCACACTCCCCAAGCGTACTCTACAAACCGGGTCTAGGTGCCCTTGCCCCTGGAGGGGGGAACTGCACCCAGACCCAGGTGGTGTTACCCTTTTCCCTGCGGTGGGGAGAGGCAGACCACCCCGACTCCGTAGCAGCAGGGATGCCCCACACTCCAGACCGCAGTCGGACAGCCAACTCCTCCTAGCCCTCCCGCTCCAGCAGGCCGCAGAGAATGGGGGTGGGAGAAGACTCCAAACCGCCCTCCACCCGCTCATTGTAGTGTTGATGCATGTGTGTTCTAAGGTGCAATTAAAACCCAGGAGGGCATGGAGCTACCTGCCAAGGAGCAGCAGGTAAGCGCATAGTCCCTCCTGATAGCCCTCAATGTCTAAGTGTATTTAAAATTGAGAGGTGGGCAACGACGCCAGGGGTGAGGTGTACACCCTGATGGTAATATGGACTCCGTGATTGTGCCCACCCCCAAGATCCTATATCTATGTGTAATGAGAGTGTGAGTAATGTGAATGTCTAAGTTGTGGGATAAAATTGAGGCAGAGGCAGCCGGAAGGGGACAGAGGGGGGGGGGGGGGGGGGGGGGGGTAGCCTCCTCTGCACCCTGGTGACATACCCCTACTCCAAGGCCCTGCATGTGTGGGTGGTTGTGGTGGAGCGGGAAGTGTGTTCAGTTTTGCTTCCCCTGTGTTGTTAGTCTATTCGTCCCAGCTGTGTTTGCATGTGTGTGTGTGTGTGTGTGTGTGTGTGTGTGTAGTGTCAGGTCTGGTTGTGTTTCATGTCTTAGATTCTTAGTGTTTTGTGTTTAGTTTCTTCTCCATTTGCATTTTTGTTTCTGTTCTCAGGCAGCCGCTGAATAAACGGCTCATTTCTGTTAAACCCAAATTCCAGCCTGTTGATTGTCTGCGTTTGGGTCCGACTCTGTTCTGCAGTAGCAGATTGTGACACAGAGAACTGAGCATGTCATTAAAACAACTACTGCTTTTTGCTATTATTATTATTAGTAGTAGTAGTATTGAAGTTGTTGTTGTTTGTTTTTATTGTTGATGTTTAAGCACTAAAGAATTTTAACAACTTAAAAATTTTTAAAAAAAACTACAATTATAAAATTCTGACTATGTCAAGAAGTAAAAATAAGAAAGCCTTTGCATTATTCATGAAATTACTTAAGCTTGCACAAGCTAAATGTAAAATGTATATAATACAGAGTAAAAAAGATGGTCGATATTACAGCTTTATCCTACAATAAAGAGGAGTCCTTGCAAAACTCAGATGTCTTCTACCATTACTTATCTGACTGCAGAGAGAGGTAACAACAGAGGACTCAATTTATCAGGATGGACTGTAAGACAGGGCTGCTGCTTTTAGCTCTATGCTGGTCAGGTGAGGATGCAATTAAATTGTTTTCAAAAACCTATCAATTTACAGGAGTTACTTTTTTCTTTTTTTGTCTTGATAGGTGCACTGTAATCCCTAACAGTTGTTCTAGCTCATAACTAATAAGCTCATAACACTCAAATGTCGTTTTGTAGTTGAGCAAACTATAAAGTATTGAGCTCTGTTGGCTTTTATGCAACTTTAATTGAATAGGGCTCAATATTTTTTAGCTAATTTGTTTGGAAGGCTCAAAAAGTTTAAGAAGCATATATTAGTGACGTTCTGGTGGGTGGAGTCTTGTCGCTCCCTCAGGAAAGCTGAGTCAGCCATCTTGAATTTACCTTGATGCGGGGAAGATTTGGCCAGCCCTAAGAGTCCCCAACTTCAACCCACCACGACCACCACCTTATTTTTTTTCATCAACTGCCCTAAATTTGGTAAGTCTAACGTGTTTTTGTTTTGTTTAAATTTAATTTCGATAAACATTCTTTTTTATTTTTTACTGGAAATATATTCGTACTTTGTGCACAGTGAATGTTTGTTATAAATGAATTCGAATCCAAGTAATTGTAATTTTAGGAGTTTTGGAATGTGACAAATACATAATGTTATTTCAAATTAGAATGGTGTAATGTTTTGGCGGTTTTCTGTGGGGGACAACATTTCCCATAATGCATTGTATTCTTGCCCGGGAAGTTGACGGTGGCAGTTCTAGCTCCATGCGTTTGAACTTTCTACTGTCCGTTTCTACCGGTTGTCGTATTCGCCGGTAATGCACGTGCGTATTGTGAGTATACTTATTTCAATAAGTGTCCGTGTTACACAGTCAGTGGTTTACGCTGTTGAGCTATGTGTGTGTGTGTGTGTGCTAGCATGAAGCGAACAATAATAAATAACATGAGTGTGTTATCATGATGGTAATTAAACACGTTTGTATATTTTCGTAGTCTCAAATGTGTGGTTGTGAGATAATCTCGAAATCCTTTTAACAGTTTAGAGGGGTATTCCACTAAGTGAGCTCTACAAGTCAAGGCTTGCTGAAAAATGCATCGCCTGATTCAGCCTAACATTACACACTGGTCGAACTCGGTGCTACGAACGAAGTTCAGCAAAATTGTTCGCGCTAATTCGACAAGGCTCAACCAGCCAGACTGAGGCGCCTCCTTGACACCTTTAAGCCAGACCCTATCGATCTTTGCTAGATAGATTGAAATGAAATGAAAATAAAGAGCCGCGTTCTGCTCCCAGGCTAAGAAAGAATCATTGATGCAGACTGTGCGGATCACAAATACTCTCTAACCTGTAAGGCAGGGGTGTCCAAACTTTTTTCACTGAGGGCCACATACATAAAAATATAGGAGGGGCTGGGCCACTTACTAGAAATTAGGTAAATAACCTTAACTTTAGTGTATTAAAGTGTATTAAAGATCACTTAAAAGTGGTCGAATATGTTATATTGTTAAATATAATTAAAGACAAAACTGCCTTCATCACAGCTTTCCATAAATGGATCTTTATTGATTCATTCAGAAAAAGCTTTGGTAACTTATTTTCAGAACAGCAGCCTCAGATTTCTTCTTAGACAGAAGATTTACAGCACAAAGAAAAAACAATAAAGGGGAAAATAGGACAGGTAAATTTCAAGTTTGTTATTTAAGTTATTAAGCTTAGCAACACACCTATTAACATTAGTTTGAAACGGTTAACATTAACAGACTGAACTGGACTTAATAACAGGAGTGCATATAATCTTAGTAAATTATTGTGGTGAGTATCAGCTGCGCTGGGTATGTAAATCGGGCCATCCAGCTGCGGTGCTGATTCGACGTCACTCGTGCCAAAAATCCGGACAAATGTCACTTGATCAGAATCAGAATCAGAATCAGAATGGGTTTATTGCCAGATGTTGAGGTTTACAACATTAGGAAATTGCTGCGGTGCTTCAGTGCAGACAATAAGAATTAAAGTGCTATGTAGAAAGAAAGATATGTGCATGAGATATACATGAGATATATACATGAGAATAAGAATTATGAGTGCTACGTAGAAAGATATATACATGAGTGCAGGTGGTGATCAGTGCCAAACATGAAATGATGCAGTGACACAGCGTAGGGTCATGTGTTAGTGGCGGGGACAATCATGTGGTTATTGTTCATGTGTCCAACAGCAGAGGGGAAGAAACTGTTCTTGTGGCGAGAGGTTCTGGTGCGAAGCAGGAGCAGATCTGCATCAGATGAGATCAGCTGACTACGTGTGTGTGTGCTGTGCAAAAACTGTTTTTGAACATTAATAAGTCGTCTTTGTGCACATATTGTTTACAGATATCAGACTGCAAAGAGCGCTACAGAGAGTCAACATTTCACCAGTTGTCAGTGGGTGAGTTTTATAATTTGTGTCCTAATTTAAATAAAAAATAAATACAGAGAAACTAGAGAATTTTGCCCTGAATTATTCAAAATTTTTAGATTTTTTTGGGTTACCCTTCTAGATTGACAAGTTTAGCCCGTTACACAAAAAGTTTGGACACCCCTGATCTATAACAATGACAATCAGAACATGGCTATCCAACACTTTGTTTTTACTCTGCATTTGTGTAAATACTATTCTAATAGATATTGTATGTTCATCTAGGAACAGCATGATGTAAATACAAGACAGGCCCTCGTCCTTCGTGCACTTCCTGTGTACCTGCGTGAAGATGCCTCCACGTTATTCAGGACTTGTGATGTAAGTGTACTGGCCTCAGCATCAACCCCTTTGCCTAGCTGTTCAGTCGAACATATGACATCGCTCAGAACTCAAGGAGAACCAGGGTGTATATCAGGAAGGAGGTTCAACACAGTCCTCATCTGACTTGTTTTCTCCCATATATCAACTATTGTTGAATAAGATTGCAAGAAGATTGTTACGCATAAACCAGAAAACATGAAAATAGTTGAAAGATTATTAAACAAAAACAAATCCACAGATAAGAACTATCTCCCTTTTAAAATTCAAGTGTTCTATTTTTTTGGAGGTGCCATGTTGTGGTCAGAGAAATGTTTGGTAAATAACAAAAACAAATATCTTGGCATATATTTATTATTGAAAACATTTATTTAAACATATGTTTTGAAACCAAACCCAAATTAAGATTATTGTAATGCATCATGATGTATCGCCATATCAAATTAAATCGTTGACATTATAATCCTAAAAGAAACGACTTATGAAGATTCACACCTCTAATCAATAGCATGATTTGTGTCCTTGTGGGGCTGAACTCATTCTTGTATTATTTTTGTTTTGCAGTCAGCAGATGGTCCAGACCTCACTGACACTCCTGTGGCTCTGCTGACAGTTGTCACGGATGACACTACTGATTCGGCCCTCTTCAGTCCCGAAAGCATCTGCATTGTCGTTGAGGATGAAATAATTGTGAATGGTCCCACAAATCTGGCTGAGTCATTTCTCCTGCTCTTTGGGTACATCTATGCACTAGACCTACAATACCCAAAGAAACTTGAGCTTACATTCACATTTATCCAGAAGGTTGTGATGTGCCTTGAGGACAAACCACTGAAAGGGCGTCTACTGATGCTGAAGAATGATTTGTTCAATGAGTGAATCACTCAGAATGGACTACTTGTTGAGCTGAGTATTGAGGAAGCTTTTTTTGTTTGTTTGTTTTTTTCCTAATCATTTGGCTTTTCTACTTCAAATTTAAAGTGAATGACTGCTCATTTTGTGGACTATTCATGTTTAACGTTGTGTTGCCTAATACCTTAATGCACTACCTGATGTTTGTTCCCAGTTATGTACAGTTGTATAAACCAGTACAAATCTGGATGCCTCATTTCTCCTGCTTTTTGGGTAGTTCTGTGTAGGGCTGCCACAAACGATTATTCTGATAGTCGACTAGTCACCGATTATTTTTGTGATTAGTCGACTAATCAGATCATCATCCATTGGACGTAAAACGTACAGCTTATTGCACCAGCAGCATCTGCTCTTATATAACTATCATTAGCTTACAGCTTTAAGTGTGTAAGGTCTGTGCTAACTAAAAATAAAGACAAGATGATAGTTTATTGAATTTAAATGAAATTTGCAGATTGTTTCGGTGAAGTTTAATAAACTCCTTGCTATCTAAAATATAACAGGACACCGGAGTAAATTATCCAGCATCTCACACTTCTGATAATCAGCTGTCTGCTTGACGTTTATTCAGCTGTGTAAAAACTATAACTTTAATCTCAGCCAAACCGATTCACTCAGGAACAAATAAAATACTAAAAAAAGCCAAACAATAACATTTTTAAGTTATCTAAGTAACTTATAAATCATGTTTAACCTGAGTAGCGAAAGATGGCGGTGGGTTTGAAAACGATCTGCCGGGAGTCCGGTGTTCTCACGGCTCTAGTGACCTTGCCCCCGGCTAGCTATCGAGCTAGTGGGTAACAGACGTCTCCGAAAATGTCGGAGCGCTCTTGAAAATATGTGGTGTCTTGATAAACTGAGCAGATATTTGAGGTTTCCACAGCTACATTCTCGCCTGAACATATGTTAAACGTTTATTTTGTGACCCAGAAAGAATAATAAGAGTAATATTAAAACTAACTAGCTGCCGCCATTGTTGGAAACTGAGCTGGGCCGCGCTATGAATTCTGGGACACAGCTTCTTCTTCTTCTTCTTCGGGGTTTATCGGCAGCTGGCATCCTTGTACATGCAGTGCTGCCATCTTCTGTTTCAGTCCGTTATTACACTCTTAAATCCTACTACTTATTCCTGCGTCTTTTGTGATCTTACAAAGCTTCAAACGACGCGACGACTATTAAATCAGTCGTCGACGATTTTGATGTTTGTTCCCTATAAGTACAGCAGTGGAAACCAGTACTGTTTTTTTTTTTTTATGTATTTTAAAAAAAGAAAGTGAGCTGCAGCTGTCAAGGTACAGTAAGTGTTAAATGCCTCAATGTTCTAATAGCTGCAATTCCTGTTAATACTGAAAATGTTATTGAATTTTAGAATTGAGATGGAGACCCTTGGAGTCTTTTTCTCTTGTTTTATTTATGAAGCACTTTTTTATGAGTGAGCTCTGTTGTTTGTGCCTTTTTAAAAGCACATTGTGTTTAATAAAAAGTTGTTAAATTGTTAGTGTTGTTACTTTCATGTTTTCTAGCACTTTTAGCTAATTATAATTTACTGGGCAAACAGTTTAGAATTATTTGTAAGTGTATTTCCCACAATATTTTAAAATTATTGAAGATTTTAAGTTATTTCCCATATTATAAGTTAGAAAATATGAAGATGTTTGAGTTTATTTCCCACATCGAATGAGTTGCAATATGTAAAATATTTTGAGTGCATTTCCCACCTTAATTAAGTTGAAAAATATTGAACATTTTGAGTTTATTACTCCCTAATTATAAGTTGAGGAATATAAACATTTATGAGTTAACATTGAGGTAATTTAAGGCAACTGCAACTATAATTTTTATTTTAGTTAAACTTAAAATTTTTAAAAACATCACTAAAAAATTGTTGTGTAATCTGTTACACAATTTTTGAGTTCTGTGAACTTATTAGGTTTTACAGTGTGTTGATGGTCAGATTCTGACAGAATCTGAAGCCAATGCTTAAAAGAGAATCTCACAGACTGACCTGCACAGCTTCTGGATTCACATTCAGCAGCTACGCTATGGCCTGGATCAGGCAGGGTCCTGGAAAAGGACTGGAGTGGGTTGCCTCGGTTGACAATGGTATTGGTGCCAGAAAATATTACTCTCAGTCAGTTCAAGGTCGGTTTACCATCTCCAAAGACAACAACAGACAGCAGGTGTATCTGCAGATGGACAATCTGAGAAATGATGATTCTGCTGTGTGTTATTGTGCTTGATATCCACAGTGACTCAAGCCAGCTGAGCAGATGTACAAAATCATACAAAAATTAACATTACTGGAGTGAGATTTCATGTTCACTCAGGTGATTCAGTGAAACTCTGCGCACTTGATAATACAATTATTAGCAAGAAAAGCCCAAAACTCACTACAGTGACTCTGATACAGTTAACATGGTTCATCTCATGTTGAAGATTACCTGCAGAGCAGAAAGCAAATAGACTAGATTTTCTGCATATGGTCTGATGGGAGCAGTAGCAAAAATGATGCTTTAAAGAACAAGTTCAGCATCAGCAGAGACACTTTTGCTCAAACAGTGACAATAACAGGACAGAATCTGGAACCTGAAGACACCACTGACAGACCTACACAAATTCTCAGCAACAAGCAACAAGCTCCTCTTCTTCATATTTAACCAAACCCTGTGGTCAGGTAGACTGATGATAAGCAGTTCTTCATCTTGTGTTCATCATATTCAGGGCTCTAGGAAAACAATTGGGATGCCTCTCACTCTTCCGCCCGGAACGACTTTAATTGGGTGAATTCTTGTAGAAAGAGCACAACAAACAACAAATGCAAAACATATGCACACTTTCAGAATCATTCATCTTGAGCGGTGTCTGATTAGTTTTAAGTGCAGCTGCAGTTTAACCTTCTGACAAATTGTATTCAAATTGCAGCCATGGATGGAATGGCTCGCATATGTACAAGCATCAAAGAGATGTCAACATATTCATATTGGCAAAGAACAAAAATTAAACATTCAAATTATGTAATGAAATGCAAATGCGGAGTCCCTTTATTCAAATAGACATCAAGAACTTCCTCATAATTGAAGTCAAGTGTGTGACCGCATCACTGAGGGGAGAGAAGCAGTTCAAGTTCAAGATCAACCATGTTCTCTTTATCGCTGATGTTACTGATAACAGCTGGATCCTGTAAGAAACTTTGTTGGATTCACTCAAAAAAATATATATATATACAGTGGAAATGCTGAATAATCAGATGAGTGAAGACAAAGTTTATTTCTGTCCCCACAGGTGTGTACAGTATTGATCTCGTTCAGCCAGATTCAATGGTTATTCAGCCTGGACAGTCTTTGACCATCACCTGTCAGGTCTCTGGTTATTCTTTAACTAGCTATGGAACAGCGTGGATCAGACAGCGTGAAGGAAAACAACTGGAGTGGATTCTCATCATATGGGGTGGTGGGAGCATTGACAAAAATGATGTTTTAAAAAACAAGTTCAGCGTCAGCAGAGACACTTCTGCACAAACACTGACAATAACAGGACAGAATCTGCAGCCCGAGGACACAGCTGTTTATTACTGTGCACGTAGGCACACAGTGATACAAACCACTGACAGACCATCACAAATACTCAGCAACATACAACACACATCCATACATGTGCTGTAAAGGGGATATGAATAAAGAGTTTGTTGAAAGGGCAGTTTACCATTTCCAAAAACGACAGTAAATTTATATTTAAATAGGCATACAAACACTGTTTTTTACCAACAGAAAATAAATAACAAATAAAAAAAAACTGACTCACATACTGTATATGTCTCTCTGTCTGCAGCGGTGCTACCTGAAGTTGTGAATCAGGTGGAGAAGTGGAAAAAGGCACTGCTGGTAGTAATTCTAGTCCACTAGTATCTCATAATAATTTTTAGAATCTAATATCAACCCTGGAATTGAGCTGTTCTTAGCAGCTGGGTGTGACTCTAAAAATATCCTATACTAACAGTACCAGAAGCTCTTCTTTCTTCTTCTTTATTAATGTAACTTTTACAAAAATATGTCAGTAAATTATTTTTTAAACTCTTTTTAAACTTTTCGTAGCAGCTACTTGAAGGTTTTACTTTTTTTAAATGGACTACACTATCAACACACTGACATTAAAAGGGCAGAATCTGCAACTTGCAGACATTGCTGTGTATAACTGTACCCCACAGCCACAGTAACACACAGTGCCTGTGTATTTGTAGCATAGAGTCACCAGAGGAGGTGCTCTCAGACCACTATAGAGTTCAGTGAATAGTACTGAGAAACCAAATTTAACACAGTTTCAGATGTAAAGTTTTTAAAAGCCTCCATCAGATAGAAATTAGTTCCTTTGCCTTTCTCAATGGCAGTGTTAATTTCAACATGCATATAGAGGACAAAAGCACCATTTAATATTGTGATATGCTTCCTCCACATAAATATACTGCCATTATTTTATATTTCTACTAAACTAAATTGTGAACTTAATGCACCTCTTGCTTCAGCATCATAAACACAGGAATGCTGTCAAATAAATGTGGAATCAATTGGCTCAGTGGGATTAGCAGTGCATCCAAAAGTGTGACACTGTGAGTTTTCATCACTCGAGTGGTATATTTTTTTTCTTCTCATTACTTTCTCAAGGCACTTTTCTTATTTAGTTTTGTTTATTTTGTTTTAAGTAAGAAACCAGTTGTTAAACAGAAGCTTTGTCTTGATAGAAAGTCTAAGCACCTCAAGGTGACATTTAAGTAACATCTGGAAATAGGTTTAACTTTCATTTTGAAACTATTTTTCAACCATGACTAGCAGCCAATGGTTATCTGACGTCAAAATGTTTGCTGTGAGCAAAGTAAAAAACCCACATTTTCAGAGGTGTCTGCACAATCCATTTACTTGTTTGTGTGTACCCATTTTTATGGGTACACACAAACTGATTTTTAACTGATTTTTTTTTATTGATTTTTTTTAATTTGAATTTTATTGAATTTTATTTTATTTTATTTGTATTCTTTCACTTATTGTTGCATGTGTGTTGTTGCTGCCTGTGTTTGAGTAATTTCTGTAACTGTGAGACACCTGCTGCTGCCTATCTTGGCCAGGTCTCCCTTGAAAAAGAGGTTTTTAATCTCAATGGGATTTTCCTGGTTAAATAAAGGTTAATAAATAAATAAATGGCCAGTACTTGGATGTTGATAGTCCGGTGTGTCTCTGGCAGTTCTTCATATTTGTCTGAGCTGAAGGTGATCACATGAGCAAACTTAATAAGCCACTGTGTTTAGATAGGCTGATGGTAATTCGTTTTTTTTTTTTTTTTTTTACTTATGTGGGAATCATTTGGGCTCACGCCTGTGACTATAAAGCAATGAAAAAATGACACAGAGATGCCCACAGTTTTGATCATTTTCTCCACATCTATCTAGAACTTTTTTTTCATCCTGTTAAATTCTTGAAGAAAGAGCAATGCAAATAGCTGTAAAAAGACAATTACATTTTTGATAGTGAGAAGCTCAAAATGCAGGTTCAGTTTATCCTATTGATGCAAAGTAGCAAACTGATATAAGATTTTTTGGTTTTGTGTTATGTTTATTTGTAGCTTCATTTAAAGGAAGAAGAGCTTGTGAATTGGAACCAACACAGGAAGAGAGATTGAAGCCATATGTGTAGAGGAATGCGGTGACATACGATACTACTTCCTGTTTTAACAGACAAGCTGGCGCTCTCTCTCTCTTTCTCTCCTTTTATGGGAATGTCTGAATTTCTATACATACCAAGTTACCTCCTTTTTCAGCAGATAAGTGAAAGGTTTTCTCCTTTTAAGGAAATATTATCAGTTCCATACATGCCACTCCTACTGCTGTGGAAACTTGCTTGAAGTATAAATAAAGGATGTTCTGAATGCCCTGGGCGGTTTCTCTGTGTCACATCTGTTGAGCAGTGACCGCCCATGCGCATGTAAAAAAAATAGATATCTGAGTTGTAAGTTTCTTTGCCTTCTAACAAATTTCTCCTCACACAAACAAAAAGAGACGTGAGATCTATAGTAATGTTTTCATTTCTCTAGATCTATGAAGTGTAGATCTGTACAGATCTATATAGTCTGATCTAGTTTTCAGAACTGATGAGACTGAAAATGAGAGATCAAGTTTAAAAAGAAAAATCACACTTTTTACACCAGAGAAAATGTAGCATATAAAAAATGAACTGAAAACAAAATATGGAAAGTAGACAATTTTCCAATTCCACTGAAACTTCACATTGAATTTTCGCAATGCAAATGCAAAGCCCTTTTATTTAAATAACCATCATGAACTTTCTCACAACTGTGAAGCCTGTGACTGCTTCAATGAGAGGACAGAAGAGTTTTATCATCAACCATGTTCTCAGTGGCTCTGATCCTGCTGCTGGCTGCTGTATTCTGTGAGATGATTTCCTGAATTCACAACACTAAATACAATAGAAATGCTAAATACTTCAATGAATAATGGTTTAAATGCTGATTTCTGTCTCCACAGGTGTGTACAGTATTGATTTCATCCAGGCAGATTCAATGATTGTGCAGTCTGGACAGTCTTTGACCATCACCTGTCGAGTCTCTGGTTATTCTTTGACTGACAGCAGCTATGCAACAAGCTGGATCAGACAGCGGGAAGGAAAACAGATGGATTAGATTTTTACCATGTGGTCTGGTGGAAGCACTGCCAACAATGATGCTTTAAAGAACAAGTTCAGCTACAGCAGAGACACTTCTACTCAAACACTGACAATAACAGGACAGAATCTGCAGCCTGAGGACACAGCTGTTTATTACTGTGCACGTTACCTTACAGTGATACAAACCACTGACAGACCTGCACAAATACTCAGCAACCAGCAACACACCACATTAGGTGTTTTGTAAATATGATTATTAGTGATTATTAGTATGTAAACATATTTAACTAACTTTGGTTCAAACTATAAACTGATCTGAACAAATAAACCTCTTCCTAGTGAACCACACACTATAAATCTCAACCAATATAAAATAAAATAAAAATAATTAACAATAAGAATTGTGCCACATTAAAATGTGCTGCTCCGCCTCTTTATGCCTCCTCTGACCCTCCTCATTCCTCCGACCCATCATTGGCATTTTTTTAATCATTCGTTTAGCAAAAGGAACATTAAAGTATTAAGAAAACACTTCACTACACATAAACCTTAATGTGTCAAAAATTAATTCTTTTATTCTGCAGAGAAATATCCTTTGTCAGTCTTATATGGATCACTATTACTGCTGCAGATGTTTAAGGTTGAGCTTGTTTCAAGCACTTTATATTGTCTGAAATCTGCAGTTATGCTCCATATTCTATAAAATCATAGCTTTGTAGTATCTGTCCTGTGATTACCACAGCAGCTTGAGCTAAAACTAAATATTTTCAGTATATTAATAAAATATCACAACTTATTAAAAAGGTTACCAAGTTTCTAAATGACTTATTCAATATTTTGTGGGGTTTTTTGTAATGTAATTTGGCTGAGGTGGTTACTGAGAGAAAACTCACATGTTATGATAAATGCTAGAGCCTGTAGGGTGCACGTATAGAACATGCTTTATTCAAACATTCATTCCTAAGCCAAAATGTGTCTCATTAGTAGATGGCCTCTGCCTTTCGAAAATCTTCTGGGCAAGGAGATTAAAAACTCACCTATTATTAAAACATAACTGACATGTTGTATAAATTTTCCCAGTGACATGAAGTAATCAGAGGAGTTTAATTGTGATAAGATGCTGGCTGGTAGAATTACAGTAATTAGAAAAGACGAAGACCAAGAATTCATTCATTAGTTATCTACACAGAGGTTTCATTGCTGCTCAATGTGGGGTTTTTTGTTGATTCTTTTTTTTTTTTGCTTTAGTACAGTGTAAAAGTCACTATGTAGACTTCAACAAGGAAGATATTTTCCATCTTATTTTAAAATCATTTTTATTCTAATTTCTGTTAATACACTTGCTAGTCCAATATTTCAATTTATAGGAAAACTCTGACACTCATTACAACACCTAACAATTGCATATTAAGTGCCTTTTTGATTTTTCTGTTTGCTGTTTTTTTTTTTTCATGTACCTGACAGAAATGAGTATATTATGAAAACAGTTGTTCAGCATATGCATTGCAAACACAATGTACACACTCATTTCAGCTCAGTCCGTGCAGTGAGGAGGAGCCAATGCAAAACTGAGGTGTCTTTCACTTCTACTTATCTGCCTGTAGAGACGATGACAGATCAGTGGACTCACAGTTTGAATGATGGACTGCAGGACAGGGTTGCTGCTTTTAACTCTCTGCTGGGCAGGTCAAGAACTTTTTTGTGTTAATACAGTCAGAACTTTCGAAGCCTGTCTTAAAAGATTATTGTCTTTTTGATTTTACAGGTGTTGATGGTCAGACTCTGACTGAGTCTGAATCAGTGATTAAAAGGCCTGGAGAATCCCACACACTGACCTGTACAGCCTCTGGATTCACATTCAGCAGCACCTGGATGGCCTGGGTCAGACAAGCTCCTGGAAAAGGACTGGAGTGGATTGCAAGCCATTATGACAGTAGCAACATCTACTATTCTCAGTCATTTCGAGGCCGGTTCACCATCTCCAGAGACAACAGCAAACAGCAGGTGTATCTGCAGATGAACAGTCTGAAGACTGAAGACTCTGCTGTTTATTACTGTGCTCGAGACTCACATTGACAGGAACTAGTTAAACAGCTGTACAAAATCCTCCCAAGTGCATGTTAAATTAAAAAGAAAAGAAGAGTGTCCTAATAAGCAGTATATAAAAATAGACTGACTGTCACAATATGCTTATTGCTTATTGCTAACTGCTGTAAATAATTTGTTGGCCTATAATATGTGAAATATATGTCAAATGTATTCGTCATATATGATATCAAGTCTTCTTAAGCCACAAAAAATATTCCTGTCACAAGGAAGTCGCTGCAATTTTTTACCATGCAAAGTGACTTTCAAATCTCCTGTATTTATCGAGTTAAAAAGACTCATTGACATTAAAAATTTCTAATCAAAGAAATACATTTACAGTACTATGCAAAGTCTTGAGTCACCTCTTTCCAGGGAGTCAGACTTTCTTGTATTTTTTAAAGTGCTCTTTAGCAATAGTTTTCCAGTCTTTCTTAAGGTGGTTCTTTACCTAACCATTTCCAGATGATTTTCTTTGGGTTTTTTTGGTTCAGCCAATTATCATTCACCACTTATCAAAAGCATCCTCCCACACGGGAGCCAGTTTTCTG